>NC_089670.1:5618846-6849519 GCF_037042795.1 Molothrus aeneus
GCTGGCACCACCCTGCCATGCTGGGGAGAAGCATGGGCACATGCCCAGAGGAGGGCAGTGCCCATCTCAGGTGCAAGGGCTGCATCATGCAATCTCTCCTCTTGCCAGTTAAAGCTGTACTTGGGCTTCTTAATGAGCAGGGAGCTTTCTGTCTTGCAGGAATTCCTGGTTTCCATGAATTTAAGGTATGCTGATACTACAAAGAACAGGAACAGAGTAAAGACACAGCTACTGGTCAGTACCCACCTTAGCTCTGGTTTCTTAAACTGGGCAAATGCAACAGCCCCAGCAGAGCCTGTTCAAAAACACCTGGGGGAGAAAGGAAGAGGCGCTCGGCCTTGAGCCCTGCACTCCCTCCCCGCTCCTTTCCCTTCTGGCATGTGAAGCCAGCAGTGGAAGCTGGCAGGGAGAACTGTCCCCCAAAAGCAGCTGCAGGTAGTAACACTCAGCCACCCTGGCAAACCACCCTTGCTCAGTCACAGATCAGCCCAAGGTGGCAAGTGATGGCTAATGCCATCCTGGGGTCCACATCCTCTTTCTGCACACTGAGGAGGCTGGAAATGTCCCTCTTTCCTCGAGAGGGCAGAGGATGGAGCCTGGAGTTACGCTGCCTGCACTGAGTGGTAAAAATGCTGTGTGGGTGTCTGATAGGGAACTGCTGGCCCGGGTGCCTGCCTGCGGGGACTTGTGTGTGGCCAGCCCCAGTGGCTCTGGTTGGGACCAGAAGGGCACCTGGGAACTGGGAAGGCTGGGGTTGGGTAGTGCCATGTTTACAAGGAGAAACATATTTAATTTTTGAGGACTGAAAGTGTAGGGTTGTGTCCAGGAGCATAATTCCAATCACTGGCTGCTGACTGGAACTGGAGCCATGGCTGGTTCCCTCCTCAGGGCTGATCCTTGCCAGGACAGGACCCCACAGAACTTCAGCATTACAGAAGACCTGGCAGGCTGGCAGGAGAGAAGACTCAGCCATCCCTTGGTGACACTGTTAGTGGCAGGCTCAGCATTATGGCAGTGGAGAGGGAGGGAGCCCCTGGCATCTCCACTGTGCACCTGCGTTGGGTAACACCCGGCCAGGCGGTGACGCCAGGGACACGGGTGGGGGCAAGCAGTTTCGGTCGGGGCAAGAGCAGAGGCATCCAAACCAATGATTACCTTGGCCCTGAGCTGCTAAGTGGAGGAAGTCTGTGATTAGTTGACACCTCCAGCCAGGCTTTGGATTTTAAACTGGGCTGGAGCAGGGGTGGATGACAACTGCTTTATTCACTGCTGATACAGTGAATAAAGCAGTTGTGAATAAAACTACAGTGAATAAAGCAGTGATAAAACTGAAAACACAGCCTAGGTATGGTATCAGGATATGCTGGTGATGGATAAGCAGTGAGCCCCAGAGGCTTTGGGGGTGCTCATGGGGAAAGGTGGGTTTTGGTGCTGTGGCTTTGAGCCCTGGGCTGCGATGTCCAAGGGCTCAGGGCAGGACTTTGTGTTGGGTTTGGTTTTCATGTGCTTTGAATAAACCTCCCTTCACCAGCCACTGCTGTGAGTCTCATGCAGCCTTGGGAAGTAAAGAAATTACTTCCCAAGGGTAAGCTTATCCCTGAGCTTTGGGATTCTTGTATTTGCAGGTGACTACTAGAAAGGGAAGAGGGGAGGTGGTTGTGTTTGGACATGTAGCACAGCTGATACCAGGCCTGCGTTCAACTCCATGCAGGGAAGAATCTCCCACTCTGTCAGTCTGTCCCAAGGGTCTGTCCCCACTCTGCAAATGCAGCGTTATTCATGGTCTATCCCTGCAGCACAGCAGCACTCTGGCCTAGCCAGGACACAGAGGACCATTGTCCCAACCCCAGAGCCAGGAGGATTCAGGCTCTACAATGCCATGTGGCCCCCAAAGCTTGCCAGAGTGAGGAGTTAGGTTGATGTCTCCATACCTAGCTGCTCCTGGCAGGTAAATCCCAGGTGTTCTCACCCCGGGTGAACATCACAGGTTTAGCAGAGCAATTCCCCACCTACAACCCCTCCAGCACCCATCTTAGGGTCAAATGGACGAGAAAAATATAGCAGCAATGAAAAAGATGGTGAGAATGACACTGAGGGTGTGGAGCCTCCAACCCCTTTCTGTTTGTCCTTTGTGGGGTTTTGCCATTCAGCTACTTCCATGCGGAGGTGTCGGGGCAGTGCAGGGCAGCACTGGACCAACACAGAGCCTGGATAAGACCAGCACAGAGCCTGGATAAGACCAAGCATTGTCCACAATGCCTCCCCCGCAGTCGGTGCATGACCCAGGGCTCTGCCTTCCCCGTCTCGCCGTCGTCCGGCCTGTGCCATGCAAACAGATCAGCCAGATTAACCAGACGGGATCCAGCCTCTTCCCGGAGCTGTTCAGCACGAGGGGGAAGTGTTCTGGGGCCTGAAGTGGCCATTTGGGCCGTGCAAACAGTGAGATATCCTGGAAAGGGTATTTATTTAAGGTTAAAAGCATGACCTTGCCAAGGCTCACAGGGCTGGGAGGATGTGGACTGAAAAACAGCCCTTGATAGACCTGGCATCTCAGCCCCCGCCAGCTCCGTCCCAGCCTGGCACCACCAGAGCTCTCAGAGAGGCTGCGGCTGCACCCAAGGTCTTGATCCCCAGGAGAGGACTAAGCTACCCATGGGATGGGGCTCAGTAGCTTTTTCCCCCCAGCATCCAAGGTTTTGGTCCCTGGAAGGAGACTTTGCATCCCATGGGCGAGGGCTTGGTGGCTGTGCCAGCTCTGGTGTCCACTGACAGCTTCTTTCCCTGGCACAAAAATCAGGCTGGGTCTCACGTTTTGGAAGCCCAGGAGCTCAGGACTAAGTGTCCCTTGGGAGCCCACCAGCTCAGTCCCCTGCACTTTGGCCATACGACAGGCTGAGCAGGCGCTGCACAGAGCTGTGACTCCCCCTGGTGCCTGCCCCGTGGTCCCGAGCTCGTCCTTCTCTCTTTCCTCATTCCCCTGCTGGCCTCGGGGCATCACCTTGGATGGGTGAGCGGGGAGCAGAGATAAACTCGTACCTGGGCAGCAGCTGTGGGAGCTGGGATGTGCCAAACACCCGTGTGCCAGGGCCCGAATTTGGGGAGGGAGCTGCTTTCGGGGTGATGGAGGCAGAGCTGTGCCTGCAGATGGAGCTCCGCGCTCGGCCGCTGGGAGCAGGGAAAGGGGTGGAGCGAGTTGATGAGGCCGGAGAATTCCTCCTTCTTGAGGACCCCACAGTTCTCCCAGACCCCAAAAGACAAAGAGAGGCAGTGCTTAAGGTCTCCCTGCTGGGCAGGGGATGGTGGTAATTAATCCCTGATTAAGTTAATTGCCCAAAAGCGTTTGGTCTGAAAGAGGTGGGAGGAAGTGCTGCCCAAAACCAGGTATTATAAAAGTGAATCTCTGCAGATGGATGTAGGGGAAGGGGAGGTGTTGGTTTTGGGAGTGTCTGGCTGAGGCAACCAGGGGATCTGGTGGTGTCCCACTGCCAGCGCCTGCAGCCTGAGCCTTCCTCCCCCAGGGAGGAGGAGGAGGAGGTGTGCAAGGTGGACTGTAGGGAGGGAAGGGCTGCTGATGGAGCTCAACCTCCTCACCCTGGGGTGCAAATAGTGCAGCCTTTCCAGACTCCTGGATTTGGGCTGGAAGCTGCACTTCTGGGACTGCAGCAGGTGCTGTCCCACGGGCTGGGGGGACCCTGGGAGGGCTCAGAAGGAAGCACTTTCAGCTGCTGGCTCCTGGTGTCTCAACATGTGTGTCCTTGTGCCAAGCTAAAATGACCCGTTTTCTCCTCTTTGGGGAGCAGGGACACGGGAGGAGCTTGCTGGGAGCCAGATTTGGCCTTTCTAGGGGCGGAGTGGGTCAGATGAGGACAGTGGCAGGGTCTGATTCCCATGGCTCCCTCGGGATTGCAGATACCTGGGGAAGCAGTGAGGGCTGCCTGTGGGACTCTCGTGGTGCCCAGGGCAAGGGACAGCAGCTGCTGGCCCCAGCTCGCTGCTTCAGGGATTACGTTGATCCGCTCCAACTGCCCTGCTGTGTGCTGAAGGATTTCCGAGTCTTACACATGTTTTCCCTGCTAAATTGGAGGTGTTTGTGTCCACAGTGCAAGGGCCAGGTCAGTGTTTGCTTTGATCCCTAGGATTCAGCTGGGTCAGGGGAATTGTGTGACTTGGCCTGTGTGTGGTGGGAAATCAGATGTTTAAAAGTTTCTTTTGGAAATGGAGCTCTGTAAGGCAGCAGATTTAGCGCTACCACCCTGAACCTGCTGACTGTCCTTATGGCTCTGCAGGCTCTTCTTACAGTGTCTGGTCTGTTGTCAACATTGTGACTCCCATCTTGGCTGTACCTCTTTTGAATTCAGCACTTTTCCTCAGAAATCAAATTTCAGCCTCTCCCATGTAGTTTTCAGCCCACAATTTGTTCTCCTCTCCCAGGTGGTCTCTGGTCCTAGTGGCACCACAGAACTGAGTGATGCCATGCACCTGCCTCTCCCTGTGTCAGCTGCAGTGGGATCCTCATGGATCATGTTGGTCTTGGATGTGTGGGTGATCCCCACTCCCTGCTCCTCCTCAGCTGCCCCCACATAACCAGTTCTGCCCCGTTGTGCAATGGCAGTTCCAGCACAACTCACCCTGGCCCCTGCCAAGCAGCACCCTCGGAGCAGGGCTGTCACTCTCCTGCCACTGTCCCTTGTGGTGACATCCCAGGTGTGACAGTGCAGGTCTGTGTCTCTCAGGAGCGGCCCCACCCGATGCCCCTTTGGGCCTGACACCTGCCTCCCCTGGCCTGGCAGCACCTGTGGGTGCTCTCCCAGCTGTGGGCAGGTGGCAAAAGCCATTCTGCCCATCAGAGTGAATCCCTGGCTGGGCTTCACACACCACCTGATTCCTCAGTGCCCCTGGCTCTGGAAATGGTCTTTCCTAATGCATGCTCTTACAGTGGAAATGAAACCTCAGCAGGTCTCTGATGCACTCTCAGCTCCACCCCTTTTGCAGCAGCTTGCATTTTTTTTAATTGTTATTAATTTTTTTTCCAGAGGATGATGACAATTCCCTGGGGCTTGGTGTAACTTGGGTGTGAGGTTTGCTTCCTTGCAAATCACAGCAGTGATGTGATGTTACTGGAGGTGCTGAGCCCATCCCAGTTTGGGGCTCTGATATCCAATGATGGGTGTAGCAAACCAGCCTTATTTGTTGCAAATCCATATGGATTTGATGAATGTCAATGTTCATTAAGGTTCTGGTGGATCAGTTCAGCTGATTTGAGGTTTGGCAAGGAGAAATAACAAAGCAAGAAGAAATCCAGTGCCACAGCGAGGAACAATGTGATTTTAGCTTTCCTTCATAAAGAAATAGGGCTTTGGAAGTCCTGGTCTGTTCAGGGGCATCCTCCAAGCTTTTGGATGCCAGTGTCTGGGTGATGAGTCAGGAGGCAGTGATGGAAAATGGGGGAAATTCATACAGAATCAGGTCGGAAGAGAAGAGAGACCCTGCGGGGGTCAGAGCTGGGTGCCAGAGCTGCGAGGGAGATTTGGGGCGGCCTGGTCCCTGGGGGTGTCCCCGGCAGAGCGGAGGTGCTGCAGGCTCCGCGGCAGCAGCAGTTCGGGCAGGCGGGCACAGCAGCCCCTCCTTCCTGCAGCCTGCTCCTCGCTGTGGAAAAGGCCGATTTTCTCCCCAAAACGGCTCCCACGTGGGACATGCAACGTTTGCTCCCTCTCCCTGGCAAAAGCGAAACCCTATCCCTGTCCTCAGTGCTCCGCTTGGGTTTCTCAGGGCTGTTCCTGGCACTTGGCTCCTTCGCCTCCCATGATTTCCATCGCCTCTCTCCATCTTTTTTCCACTCCTTCCCTCCTCTGCTGCCGTCGCTTCCCTCGTCCCTCCCTGCTGCCCCGGCCGCTCCCCTAAATGGGCCACGGGGGCGGATTATCGGCACCGCTCATCTGCATCCGCCCTCCTCCCAGTCCTGCCCTGCTCCTCCTCCTCCTGCCGATCGCAGCAGCTCCGCTGGAGCGCGGCCGCCCTGGAGCGGCAGCGCCGGGAGAGCCGCCGGGCCGGGGCTGCCGTGAGTAGGGGGCTCTGGTGGCTGCACTGTCCCTGTGCTGGGAGGCTGGGTGGCTCTCCGGCCGTCTCCGCTGGCTGGTTCTCCTTGGATTGTTTATTTTCTTCCATCCCTGTCCTTCCCGTGTCCTTCGGCGGCAGCAGGAGCCGGCAAGCCCGTCCGCGGTAGCGCGGGGTGCTGGGGTTGGTCCCCCTGGGGGTGACACCTGCGTGGCCTCTGCTCAGCAGGGAGATGCCGCTGGAGGATGGGGACCCGCTGAGCCCGGGGGGGCGGCAGGTCAACGGAGAAGTCAGCGGTGTCCCCCCGCTCCCGGGGATGGGGGAGCCCTCGCTCCGGGGCACGACGGCGCCTGGTGGCAGCAGGACAGACGTGATGGCAGAGGGCTGGGAGCTGGGGCCAGCACTGGGTGATGGGGATGTGACCCCCGGGGGAGCCCCACAGCGAGCACAGCAGCCCGAGGAAGCCCTGATGACCGAGCTTTCGGAGCTGGTGCAGAAGGTGGTGAAGAGCAGCAGCTGGTGGGAACGGCACGGCACGGACATCAGCATCCTTGCCTGCAGCTTCCTCCTGCTCCCAGCAGGTAACCTGGCTCAGGCCCCCAAACCATGGCCAGAGGGTCCTCAGGTGTCCCACTGCCTCCTCATGACTGCTTTGTGCTGGGAGCCTGTTGGCACCTACTGAGGTTGTAACAAAGCCATAATAACTCCTTCACCCCGTGACTTGGTGCACTCTGACCCCACAGCAGATGACAGTGACACCCAGGGTACAGCCTGGGCTGAAGGGACAGTGGTACCTGGGGTGCAGCCTGGGCTGAGGGGACAGTGGTACCTGGGGTACAGCCTGGGCTGAGGGGATGGTGCCCAGGCAGATGTACACAGGGCAGGACAGTGGGTGATGTGTCCCACCATGGGACATGGTGGTTTTGGTGGCAATGGCCCTGGCTGTGGTGGGTGCAAGGGAAAACAGTTGAGTGTGGGTCTCTGGTGGCATGGCTGGAAAGCTGGGACCTTCTCTTGCTGTTGAACTCCTGGGGATGCTGAGATCCTGGCAGAGTAATGGCACCAGTGAAATCCCACATCCCAGAGCTGTGGGGTGGGATCAGGTGCCTGCAGCACTCCTTGCCATCGAGGCTGGAAGTGGCCAAATCTTCAGCACAAGGGTGAGTGTGGCTGATCCAGTCATAAGGACGATGAGGAGGCAAACTCTGACTTGCATGGTTTAAATACATGTAACTATGGCTGAAGAACAGGTTTAGGGCCGTGGCTGGCGTGTTTGGGTGTAGCAACACCTCCAGCCTGGCTCAGAGGGCTGCAGGACATGAGCATGGCCCAGCTCCTGCCCGGCTGGTTTCTCCACAGGGTTCCTGTGCCTGCGGTCGGCCCAGGCCATCCCTTTCCTGGCGGGTGTCCTCACCCTTGGCGTGGTGCATCACACCCTGACCGTCAAGGGCAGCCACCTGGCCAGCCACAATGCCTTGACTGAGTCCAAGTCCTGGAGCAAAGTGTGGGCTATCTTCTTCATTGAGGTGAGTGGGGCAGCCCCCAAAAACACCCCATCAGCACCTTGTGGTGGTGGGAAATGTTTGGAATGGCGGGAAAGGTTTTCAGTGCTTAACTCTTAAAAGTCCATTTCCAGACTGGTTTGGGGTCTGTGGGGTGCAGAGCATGTCCCCATGGTGCTTCATTATGGTTCCAGAGCATCTCCCCAGGTTCTTCCCACACGAGCCCAAGCCAGGCAGTGCCCAACCCTGGCAACTTCTCTCTCTTCTCTCCCAGCTCTGCTCCGCTTTCACAGTTGAGCAGGCCACCTACAACCATGTGAAGATCCACCATGGCTACACCAACGTCATTGGCCTGGGGGACTCCAGCACGTGGAAACTTCCTTTCCTGAACCGCTACGTTTACATGTTCATCGCTCCTCTCGCAGTGCCCATCCTAACCCCTCTGGTTGCACTTGGTACGTGTCCCACGTGCCTTGGGACAGGGTGCTGGGTGTGGGAAGCTTGTAACTGCCCAGGTCTCACCCCAGCCAAGGGTTCTGCTTTGTTTGGAGGCATCACATTAACTACACCAGTCCCTGGTGGGACACGGCAGGAAGGGCAGGAGATGCTGCACTTGCCCTGGGGACCACATCTTCTGCATCTATTTTCTGCTGATGCTGAGAAAACACTTCACCTTTTCCTGGGCTGGATGTTGAAATCTCTGGCAAGAGCCATCATGAGCCTGCAGCACCCCAAATCCATTCTCCTTTAACTCAGATCTGTGGCCATAATGGGGCTCAGTCTCACACTCAGGTTGATCAGAGCATCACACGGGGTGTTTGGTGGCCGTGTATGGGGTGGAGGTTTGGGCCAATGCAGGGGCCAGACACAGAGAGCTTGGGCAGGAAAGGTGGTGGCTCCAGGGAAATAATGGTGCCAGAAAACAATCAGGGAGAAGAGCCCAGAAAGCAGTAAGAGGCTGGGGAAGCAAAGCTCCCCAGGCTGCATGACCCAGCTGTAGGCAGTGCCAAATGCACGGCCAATGACTTGGCAAAGTGTAAGAAACAAAGGAGCGTCCAAATCCCCTGAGTGATGCTGCACAGCTGGACCTGCTGCTCTGGGGAGTCTCTCAGACCCACACCCCAGCAGTTTTATAGGGTTTGGGCCAACCTGGAGGAGGGGGAAAGTGAGTTCATGGGCTGGGCTGGGCTGTGGGGTTATTGGCACAGCCTGACTGCTGGAGCAGCAGTGGTGGTGGGGAAACATCAACACCTCTCCCATGCGCTGCCTCCTCTTCCTTGTGCAGATTTACTGAGGAACGTGGAGTGGAAGGCAGCTCTCCGGACCCTCTGCTGCATGTTTCTGGGGTTTTACTGCCATTACTGGCTCCTGCTCCACGTCTCGGGCTTCCAGTCGCCGTGGTCTGCCCTGCTCTGCATGCTGGTCACCCGCTCCCTCCTGGCCCATCCCTACATCCATGTCAACATCTTCCAGGTAGAGACCTGAAGCTTCAAGGTATCCCAACAGTGCTGGAGACAGGCGAGCCACCACCCAGTGCCCTGATGCTTCTGGCTGGAGCTTGTGTCACCTTAAGGCATGTGGGTTCAGTTGTCACCTCCCTTGTACTGATGTTGTCACCAGGAGGATCAGGCTGGTGGTGGCTGTGTGGAAAGTGGTGGCCCTTGGAAAATGTCAGGGCAGATGAGTGCAAAGGGTGTGAGGATGATGTCCTCTATGGTGACTGGGAGGGCTGATGTGTTTCAGGTGGTGTTATGGGCCCTGGGGTGGGGAGAGGCTGGTGGCTCTAAGTGTGGATGTGTTGGGGGAGCAGAGCCTGGGAGCTCCTTGGTGGCTCCATGGACAAACACAAGATGGGGTGACTTTAGGGACAAACTCAGCTCTTGGGCTGACAGAGAGACCCCAAAATGTGGCTCGTTGTGCCCACACACAGGCAGAGCTGCCATTGGCTCTGCTGGGATGGGACTGGGGAGGTGGCAGGTGCCACAGGGTGCCCACCCTGCCTCTCCCACAGCACATTGGCCTCCCCATGTTCGCCGCCGACCGCAAACCCAAGCGGATCCACCTCATGAGCCTGGGTGTCCTCAACCTGCCCCGCAACCCCCTCCTGGACTGGTCCTTCGGCCACTCGCTCATCAGCTGCCACGTGGAGCATCACCTCTTCCCCAGCCTCTCTGACAACATGTGCCTGAAGGTGAGATGACTCCACAGGGTGACTGGGAGGTGACATGGGGACGAGAAATCTTCCCACCCCCTCCTGCCCCCACTGCCAGACATGTCTGTGCTGCTCCTTCTCATGTTGGAAACTGCTTTGCAACAGTCCCTAACCCATCTCCTGCCATCCGAGTCCTGTTCTCCTGGGTTTCTGCTCCTTCTCCTGGTCCCAATTCCAGCCTGCAGCAGCCTTCCAGCAGTCCAGGATCCTCCCAGTGATTCCATTGGGAAAGTATCCCAGCACCGCACAGTGCAGTTTTTGGCTCAGGCAACATCCAGGCAAACCTCCTATCACTCTGGTCATGCCCTTACTTGCTGCTCTGAGGTGTGGGGTGTGTTCAAAACGTGGGCTCTGAGCACTGCCCCAGCTGGAGGGGATCCCAAGGCAGGTCCATACAGCGCCCTTCAGCACAGGATCACCACAGCAATGCTGTGCCCCTGTTTTCAGTGTCCTTTGCTTGAGCTCAGGGGGCTGGCAGGACCCACCTCCCCCAAAGAGGTGTCACAGGGATGGAGGCAATTAAGCCTGTAGCAGCCTCCCAGTCCCATCAACAAGCTGGCTGTGTGGGCCAATAATGATGGGTGTGAACGATGAGCATTCGTGGCTAGTTCTCATAAGAAGCCTCATTAGGGCATCTCTGCTAATTTGGAGCCCTCCAAAGGCGATTTGCCAGGGTGAACTCCCTGTGATGCTGCAACTGGAAACCACCTTCCTCTTAATATTCACAGCAAAGATACTACAGCTGGTGCTGCCTGCTCCAGCCCAGCTTTGGGCATGTGGGATGGCTTTTCTGGGCACGTTTCAGGCACCTTGTACAAACACAGGGCACCCTGCACAGCAGTGACGTTACCTTTGCCTTTGCAGATCAAACCCATCGTCTCCCAGTACCTGAAGCAGAAGAAGCTGCCCTACAACGAGGACACCTACAGCTCCAGGCTCTGGCTCTTCCTCCAGAGATACGAGGAGCTGATGGTCCATGCTCCCCCCATAACGGAGCTGGTGGGCATCCAGTGAGGACCCTGGGGGCTGCAGCACTCGGGGGGCTGTTTCCACAGGGATATTCAGAGGGATTGTTTTAGCAGGACCGACACCTCCATGAAGTCACCATGTAGGAAACATCCCTCCCTGAAGTCTTGCTTTTGGCTAGAAAATGAATGGTGCACAGAGCCATTGCAGGGGGAGAGCCTGGTGGGGCAACACCAGGGACAGAAAAATTGGGGTTCCCCACAGTTATCCCCAGCCAGGGCTTACTTCTATTCACTCTGCTTTCACACCTGGGGAGAGGAAACCACCCCATCCGTGGGGGATGCGTCACCACGTCCAGGACAACCAGAAGTGAGAAGCACCAGGATCTGCAGGATGGAGCTGCAGCTGTTTGGTTGGGGTCTCAGGGAAGGGGTGGATGTGGGGAGGGGGCTGTGACACTGCTGCTTGTGCTTTGCCTGACTTTGGGCTAAATCAGTCCCTCCTAGGAACAAAGATTTGTTTCAAAGATAAGTTCAGCCTTAACACTTTGGGGTGGATTTCCTTTATCATTGGTTTTTTTTGCTGGAGGAAGTCTGACTGGTATCCTGTGGTGCCCAGGGTAGAAATGGGGGAAAGACCCTCACCCCATGGGGCTGTCTGTGTTGGGGTGCCAGAGGCGGCCCCAGCCCTGGTCATTGCTATGGCAAGGATTTATCAAGGGGATCATCTGCCAGAGGCAGGCAGGTGTCAGGGCTTGGGAGGCTTTCCCTGCTTAGGGAGGGTGAACTCTGCCCCCTGTGCTGCTGCCAGGGCTGGGATGCTCACGTGGGCAGCTCAAGCCACCTATGGGAAGCTGTGTCTGCCTTTACCAGGGTGCTCTGCTGCCCCAGACCTGCAGGACCGATGACAAAGTCAAGCCCAGGGTCACGGTGGGGAGCTGGCAGCAGGAAAGGCAGATGGCCAAACTGGGAGCAGTGTGGCTCTGCTCTCAGCCTGGGGTTTTGCTCTTCGATTTGAGCTGTCCTCCCATCCAGGCTGCACCCCTGCAGTGCCACATTGTGGATTTATGAGGCTTCACAGGCAAATGTGCCCCAAGGCTCAAGGATGCTCTGCCCTGGCCCTGGCCCGTGGCAGGGTGATTGCTGCAGAGGGCAATCCATAGTGTTTTACTTGGCTTCTCCTCCAACAAGTCCAGGAGCCTCCTGAGATGCACAGGAGAAGTGTCCCTGTGGTGTGAGGCTAGAGCTGGGATGGCCATGGCATCCCTGTGCAGAGGATCCAGACTCAGGACAAGGAAGAGGGGCCTTGGATCCATCCAGTGTGACCCCTTTGGCATCAGAAATGTTGAATTATTGATTTATGCTGGGCTGGGGTCCAGGGGCTGCTGATGCACTGATCTGGTGGCATTGCCACCTCTCTCCAGGCCCATGTGGGTCATTGATCCAGGGCATCGTGAAACACCCAAAGGGCAAATCCCACAAATCCCATCCTCTGAGCAGGGCTTAGGCTGGGGCTGTAGGTGGGGGAGCAGCTGGAGGAGCATGGCCAGAGCAAATGGCCTGAATGCTCTGGGGGGTCTAAGACCCACCCCAGAGCCCTCCCACCACCACCTCTGCCTTCCCCAGTTCATCTCTCAATTGAGCATCAGAGATAAGTTAAGATAAATGTGACAAATTATTGACATTCCCAGCTCCAGCAAGGGGGTGAGGGAGCATTAGAAGTGTTTTTGATTCAGGCAGGGTAATCTTAACCTCACATGTTCCTGTGTGTGGGCACAAAATGCTCTTTTGCCCTCTCCTGCTGCAAAGAGATCAAGCCCCAAAATGTTCCCAGGCATTGGTCAGAGCAACAGCTCTTTTCCAGCTGGATTTTATGGATGTTGTTTAAAGCAATGCCAGCTGAAGGCAAGTGTTTGCAGGTCCCTCAGCCAGCAGGAGACAGTCTGTGATTTGGGAAATAGATGGATTATTCCCTGCCAGAACTGGTGAATACAGAAGTTAATGGGGGGAAGGGAGAATTCTGGGAAAAAAGGAGAAATCTGACTGTGCTTGGAACCCTCCAAATTTAAACCTACTGCTTTTGTGGATGACCTCTGTGGTGATATTTGGAGCCTTCAGCCTTGTCCCTCTGGGGAGGGGCTCAATGATTGCTGTGCTGACCTGAGGATGAGGGTTTGGAGCTGTTGGAATTCCTGGTCCTGGCCACAGCCCCCCTGAAGGAGCGGGTGCAGAAGGAGGCACAGAGCCAGCTGCTGTTTCCAGCGTGCCTTTGCAGAAAGCCATCAACTCATTTCCAAAACCAGGAGAGAAAGTGTGTGAATTTTATGATCCATATTACAACCAGCTCCTGGCTGTAAACTCCTCATGGTCTTAATTGCATTTAAAAAGCCCCGTCAAGCACTTGCCTGCATGCTCTGGCATCTGACCAACTTTTAAATGTCTGCTCGGCCCCCTGAGATGATTTTTCTGTCTGGTGTGTTGTGCACTGGCTGAACAAGATGGGATGTAGTGCTCCTGCATGGAGGTGAGAGCACCAGCATTTGAAATGCGCTGAGTGATGGCGATGAAGGAGGAAATAAAGCAGAGACCGTAGGGATGCTGGGACAGGAGTTCTGTCAGCATCATTTATCCACTCTCTCTGGCGTTAATGTTTTACTCTTTACTGAAGGACGCTGGGTTTTTCTCCTGGCACGAGCAGGATCACTGTGCAGCGCACGGTTAAAATCAGTCTGAGGTTCGCTTTCCCCGGCCGACCTCGGCAGCTGGTCGCTGTTTGGGCGGCAAAGGGGCGCAAGCAACCAGCAGCATCAGCGATGATGATGCTGCGAGAGCGCGCCGGCTACCGCGGACGTCTCACCATAGAGAGCGGCGGTGCGAGCGGCCGCCAGGCGGCTCTTCCTTCCCCGCCTCTCTATGGTAACAGGGTGCTTCCGGTCCGCCGCGGTGGGAATGGCGGGGCTGGGCGGTGACGGGAGGCGGGGCTATGCTAAGCAAGGCGCTGTACCTCCTCCCGATTGGTCAGTGAGGAGGAGGGGCGGGACCTGGTCGTGAGGGGCGGGGCCCGGCGGCGGCAGCGGAACGCGGCCCGGGGAACGCGTGCCTGGGGGGAGCGGGCCCGGAGCGGGGCAGCCGGGGCCGAGGGAACCGCAGGAACCGCAGGAACCTCGCCCCGCAGGGCCCTGCTCCACCCCTGGGGCTGAGGGAACCGCGCCCCGCAGGCCCTGCTCCACCCCTGGGGCTGAGGGAACCGCGCCCCGCAGGGCCCTGCTCCACCCCCTGGGGCTGTGAGAGGCGCGGGGCTCCCGGGACCCCGGTGCTCGGGCTCGGAGTCTCGGTTCTGGGCTGTGCAGCCGTTCACACCCGCCGGCTCCGGCCCGGTCCTAAGCGCCAAGGCCGCTGTCCCTGAGCTCCCGGTGCGGTGCAGAACCCCGGCCCCGCTCTGCTCCGCTACGGCCATGGCCGGCGCGGGGGTCCGAGCCCCGCTGGGTGGGTGCCGGGCTCCGGGGAGGGGCCGTGCCGCCCCTGGCGGGTGCCAGCTCGGGTGGCTTCACGCCCTGCCTGTCGTTCTCCCCTGCAGGTCTGCGGCGGTGGCTGTCCTCGGCTGCCCCGGCGCCCCGGGTCTGCGTGGTGGGCAGCGGCCCCGCCGGCTTCTACACGGCTCAGCACATCCTCAAGGTACCGCGATGGGATCTGCCCGCGGGGGAGGCATCTCTGCCCTGCCTGCCTCTCAGCGGTTCTGGGGTGGTTTTGTGGGCTCCTGGCCCTGCTCCAGCCAGGTTGGTGTTGTTGGGAGGCTGCCTGGGGCTGCCCAGACCCCACCAAGTCCTTCTGGGCCTGGTTGGTTGCGGTCGGTACCACTGCTTTCATCCTTGCCTTGCCCCTGGGTCGTCCATTCAGGACTTAGGTTGATTGCTGTGAGTTCATCCCAAATGACTTTTCTAGAATCAAATAATCAGCAGGAATCTGCCTTGCTCAAAGCTGTTGTCACCCTGCAGGAATGACATTAACTGTGTGTTTGAAGTGGCTGTGTGGGACCTGCTCTCCTCCCTCCTCCCCCAGCAGAATTAAGACTCATGGGTGATGCTTTACCTTGAGTCTGCAAATTTCAGTGCTCTGGGCAGTCAGGTCTGTTGGGAAATGAGACCTGAACACAGAATTGGGCTACTGGCACCCTCCAGAGATACAGCAGCTTAACCCCATCATTAAACCATGCTGTGCTGTCTCTGGAATGTGTTGGAAAATAGCTGTTACTAAGCCTCAGGGATGAATTTCAGGGCTGCTTAATCTCGGAAGAGGCTGACTCAAAATACAAGATAACAAAAACCTTGCAGCCAAGGGTCTGTCTAAGGCTCTGACCCTGAGATGACTCAGCCGAGGCCATCTCAGGGCATGGGCATCTCTGTTGGGGACTGGGAGATGTCTGGCAAGTCCCCAGCACCCAGGGTGCTGTACTGGCTGCTTCCCAGCTGGCATGTGGGCTCTCTGATCAGCCCTCCAGGTACTGGATACCCACCAGGGTAGTGTGGAAAAGGAGCTCAGGACTGGGTAGGGAGATGGAGCCCCACAAGATGGACTTGATGGTGGTTGGGGCCACTCTGTGCTACATCTTGTGGTCTGAGCTGGCAGTAACAGGTGCAGCATCATCCTGCTCATGGAAAAGTCTGGAAGAGGCTGTGTCTGGCTTGCTGCAGCCCATCCTCCTGCCCTGTACTCCCCCAGCTGCAGATGAGTGTTGCTAGGCTGCTGTGACCTTTCTGTCCTCATCCTGGCTGTGACTTTCTCCTCCTGCAGCACCATGGTGGGGCCCTGGTGGACATCTACGAGAAGCTGCCCGTTCCCTTCGGGCTCGTCCGTTTTGGAGTGGCCCCAGACCACCCTGAGGTGAAGGTTGGTGCTGGCTCCCTGCCCTTGCCTGTGTGGTTGAGTGTGGTGACAGTGGTGGGTGCAGCTGAGGTGGTCACTGTCCTTCCTGGTGCCCCAGGCTCTCTGTGACATGGAGCTGTCAGGCCAGAGAGGTCCAGGTCTCCTCCTTGTCCATGCTAAGGCCAAGGATAGGTGACATGGGACACCTGGCATAAGGGCTCAGGAGAGCGGGCCACAACCAGGGGCTTGTGATGGGAAGTGCTGCTCCTGCTGCTGGTCAGCCTGGCCCAGAGCAAGGCCAAGGAGCAGAGATGGGTTTCTGTGTCTCTGGGCACATTGCTGCTGCTGTTTGCTCCTCAAGCAGTACCCATTCTGGGAACACACAGATCTCCTCATGGGGGCCGTGGAGTTGGGCTGTAGGGGCTCTCCTGGGCAAGGAAAAGTTAAACCAAGGATTTCCCAGCCATTTTCCTTTGCCTGGCAGTGAGTGGTACCCAGGAGTATCTGCTATATCTGAGCTGGAGTGGAGGTGGTTGGAAGGGTAAGACACAGGAGATCCAGAAATGGGAGATCCAGACACAGCAATATCTTGCAGTGGATTCCTCTAATCCCTGGAGATCCAAAGACCAAAATGCCTGGATGCCTTTGTGTGAGAGGGGAGGAATGGACGTGCTGCAGACACTGCCCCAGCTGTTGTGGTGGTGTCTGTCTGTCCCCAGGCTGAGTCCATCTGGGGCTGCAGGGCTGGGAGTGGTGGTTTTGCTGTGTAGCCCTGATCACTCAGAAGAAAAAGGCCTGGATGCCATCATGCCCTGCATCCTCTCTCGAGGAAGGGGCTTTCAGGAAGAGTTGAGATGAGATGCCAGTAGAGGGGACCAGGTGGGCTCTGCAAACCTCACTTTTGGGAAGGAGTTTTCCCCCGCAGTGGGGTTTATTCTGAGGGGCTGAATGTACTAGGAAGGTCCTGTCCTCCCTAGGTGGGTGCAAAATATGGATTTTCCTTTCACAAAGGGTGGTGGAGAGAGTGCCAAGTCACACCTGTGCTTATCTCCCTGTGAGTTATCTCTGGCTGTTGGTAGATAAGAGTCTCAGAAGAACTTGATTGGGATGAGGCGGTGAAGATCTCAAGGCTGGAGGGGACAGGCGCAGGGATCTCCTATCAGCAGCAGCCTTGGCCCTGGCTGTGGCTGTAGCTGTGGCTCTGTGCTCTCTGCAGAACGTGACCAACACCTTCACACAGACGGCGCGCTCGGGGCGCTGCGGCTTCTACGGGAACGTCACCGTGGGAAGGGACGTGACAGTGCCGGAGCTGCAGCAGGCGTATCACGCCGTGGTACTGGTGGGTACCAAAACCTTAGTGCCCCACGAGTCCTGGGAAAGGTCTGCAGGGTTATTCTCTACTAGCATCTTGGGAAGAGTGTTTGGGTGAGGTGTTTCTGGGTGCCTTGTTACCATGGAAAACTCTTCCCAGCCTTGGGACAGCTCAGATGCTCCCAGGTTTGTCCAAAGCCCTTGCAGGGGGCATGTGCTGGAGCATGGCATCAAGTGCAGGTCTCTGAAAGTTCTCCCTGTGCTAGCCAGTGCTTATTTTAGCCTGCCATGGATTTGTCCTTGCTGATCAGTCCTCAGCTTGTCATGCTCTGCCTTGGACCAAGGATGTAGAATTTGGCTCTGGAGCCCAGGATGATGAGGTAGATGAAGCCCCTGTGCCTGGACTGTGTTTAGCCCTTACACTGAGTAGCTCAGCCTTTGGGAGGGGATATCACAGCTGTGCAGTGACCCTGGCAGCAGCTGGAAGGGGAGATTTGTGTTTTGGTGTCAAATCCTGCACATAGTGACATCTCTGACTGTGCCTGCTGCCTCCTCAGAGTTATGGTGCTGAAGACAACCGGGTCCTGGGGATCCCAGGGGAGAACCTCCCTGGTGTTTACTCAGCCCGAGCCTTTGTGGGCTGGTACAACGGGCTGCCCGAGAACCAGGATGTGAGTATGGCCCTGTGCTCCCCTGCCCTTCCTCCCGTCCTTCTTTCCATCCCAATACAGGCATTCAGCTCCAGATTAAGTCCTGAAAGGCCTGCAATTGGAAAAGATTAGCAGAAGCCATGTTAAATCCTTCTTAGATGGTAGAAATGTGAACAATTTGCACATCAGTGAGAGTGGATTAGCTGGCTGTCCACGTTGGCAGCACATTTTGGCAGGGCCAGATGGGAGCCTGTAGGGGTGATGCTCTGCTTCCTGAGGAGGCTTTTTGGCCAAAACAGCTCCTGCTCCCAGGAGGGCAGGAAAGGTAGGAGGGGGGATCATCTGGGGTGCCTGGAGCAGCTGTGTTGCCGTGTCTGCTTGGGGAGGAGGCTGGTGTGGAGTTTCCCAAGCTGCACCACCTCTTTTTGGGGCAGAGCAGGGTAGAAGGGAATTTGGGTGGTAGGAGCGTGTCTAAAGGGCTGGACATTGTGGAGGCCATATGGATTCATCACAGCTGAGTCTCTCCCCACAGCTAAAGCCTGACCTGAGCTGTGAGACAGCGCTGATTCTGGGTCATGGCAATGTGGCACTGGACATTGCCCGCATCCTGCTGTCCCCACTGCAGCTCCTCAGGGTGAGTGATGGCTGCTCTGCCCCATGAGGGCAGCCCACGCCCTAGATTCCCTCCCTGCTGGGTGGCTGCTGGCTCCCACCCATCTCAGATAAAACCTCAAACTCCTCTGTCTTGGGGTGTTTCCCTGGGGAAGGCTGCTGCCTGTCGGGTGCACCCATGGATTCACAGTCTGTAGGGAGTGATCCAAGGCTGTGGCCATGACTTGGGTGATGCTGCAGAGGCCTCTGGATTGCTCTGCTGGCATCCAAAAAGTTGGAAATTGAGCATTATCTATGAGAAGCAAAAGAGGAGCCACTTTCTCTTCTTCTGCCACCAAACCAGAAACTTCTGTTGGGGTTTATCTTTTTCTGCTGGAGCTGAGGGCAGCAGCCTGGTTTCAGCTGGTGGCACTGGGCAGACTGGTGGACCTCATCCCTATAGACAGCTGGGAGCTGGTGTGCACCAGCTGCTCCATACAGCTGTTGCCCCAGATGTTGGCAGGAAAGGCTTTCCCTCTGGGAGAAACGCCACGAGGTTTGTTACAGCTGTGCAGCACCTTCCTATATTAATATCTAAATTAAATTATAAAAGCCCCCAAACTTGGGGGCACTGCCAAGCAGTGACTTAAACCAGCTTGGGAGCAGTGCTGCAAAAGACATGGCACTGGTATGAGTGCCAGGGTGGGCAGGTAGTTCCTGACAGGAATATTGATCTGGAATGGTTTATCCTGGTGACCTTGTGTCTCTCCCATCGTGTTTTCTCTGGAAAAGATCTTGCAGTCTAGATAAGCAGACAAGATTGAAACAGGATTTTAAGCAGACATAATTGAAACCAGCACAGGATTTCTGTGAGGTGCCAATGCCAGGCTGAGGCCTGGCCGTGCTTGTGCTTGTGCTGGAGCTGCCTGGGGCAGGCAGGTGGTGATTTGAGCTGTGGTTTGCAGCAGGTTTCATCCAGAGGCTGTATATCCTGAGCTGGGAATTTCCCCAGCAGCATCTGCAGGCACCTCAGAATGGAGCTCACTGAAGGCTTTGCTCCGTTAGCCCCAAGGTGAACCTGCTGGGTGGATCCCCCGAGGCAGTCACGGGGTGCTGGCTCGTTACCTCTGGTGCATTATGGCCTCGGAAAGAACATTCAGTGATGAGGGACCAGCTGTGCAAATAGCTCTGTGCAAAGGGAGATGACTTCTTTCCCGTCCTCGCCTGGGCTCTCTGCATGCACAGCCAGCTTTTCTGCTGATTTTTCACCTTCAGAGGCTGTGCCTTCCTCCCAGCTCCCTCCAGATCTGCCCTCATCCCACACTGCTGTCTCTGTTTTGCAGAAGACAGACATCACTGACAGCTCCCTGGCAGCTCTTGCCTGCAGCAAGGTGAAGCGTGTCTGGCTGGTTGGGAGGAGGGGACCTCTCCAAGTCGCTTTCACCATCAAGGTGAGGCTGGAGGTGCTGCTCTTTCCCAGAGTTGAGCCCCAAACTGCCTGTCCCTGGTTGGGAGAGGTGGTTTGGGGCTGAGTGTGGATCCCAGGCATCCTCCTTCCTGCACCCATTTCCTGGCTCCTAGGGGTTTGGGGCTGTCCTCTCTCTGCTGGAGGTTACATTTTCCGGCCCACAATTCCCAGGAGCTGCGGGAGATGATAAACCTGCCTGGTGCCAGAGCTGTCCTGGACCCTGCTGACTTCAAAGGCCTCGAAAGTGCTGTCAAAGGTGAGGGACGTGTGCCATGCTTCTCCAGACAGGGACTCACCTTGGCAGGTGAGCAACCAAGAGTGATCTGCAGGTGCCCAGAGTGTACATCAGAGAAAGTCTTGTCCTGTACTTAATGCCTGGCTCATGAAGCCTGTTACCATGGTGTGTCATGTCCTCAGAGTGCCAGGAGGCACCAAGACAAGGGAACATTGTGTATCTCTGTTTGTGCTGCCACTTAGTGCTTACACTCTTGAGTGATGAGGGCAGGAGGCTCAGGAGGGCTGAGGAAACCTTGCAGGGGAGATCCCAAGGCTGTTGATTTAAGAGCTTCCTGAAGACCTGAAAAGAAAACACTGAGTTCAAGGGTGTCCAGAGACCTGCTCTTCTCCACGGGCTGCTGCCTCCAAGCACCAGCAAGACAGGAAATTGCAGACTTTGATTTGTGTGTCCCACTGGCCTCAAGCCTCAGGAGGTCCCCTGGTCACTTTTGACTTGCAGTTTGTCATCTCAAAGGTGTCAGGCTCCCACCAACATGACAGACTCACATACTGACACTGCCCTGACATGGCCTTGGCCCAGTGCTGTGTCTCAAGGGGCTTTTGCTGATTCCTGTTGTGAAGATTTCTCTCTTTTCCTAGATGCTTCCAGACCCAGGAAGCGACTGACTGAGCTGATGATCAAAACAGCCCTGGAGAAGCCAGTGGAGATGCAGGCAGCAGCAGCAGGGGCAGCAGCCCCCCGGGAGTGGGGGCTGAAGTTCCAGCGCAGCCCCCAGGAAGTGCTGCCCAGTGCTGATGGGAGGAGGGCGAGGGGCGTCCGCATGGCCCTGACCCGCCTGGAGGTACCGGGGGGCTGGTGACCCTGGGGGGCTGAGGTGGAGCAGGACACATCCATCCCTTGGGAATCTCCCCAAAGGCACTTCTCTGTTTCCTGTCTGTCAGGAGTGGCCTCTGGCAGGCTCTTAGGGAATCTGGTACCTAAAGCTTCTGGTACCACACAGAGTTTTCCAAAGGGAGCTCTTTCCCTGATGCTGCTGCAGAATGGCCTTTAGCAAATGCCCAGGGGTCAAAGGTCCCAAAGGAGACTGGAGGGGGCTGTTGCTCTGCAGTGGTGACTGTGGTGGTCAGCAGCCTTTCCTCCCTCTCTCAGGGCTCAGGTGACTCTGCCAAAGCCATTCCCACTGGAGATGTGGAGGAGCTGGAGTGTGGGCTGGTGCTCAGCAGCATTGGCTACCGGAGCCTGCCGCTGGACCCGGCCGTGCCCTTTGACAGCCAGCGCGGGGTCATCCCCAACAGTTCGGGCAGAGTGGAGGGTGTCCCAGGTCTGTAGCCACAGGGATTTGCATGGGACACGCTGAGCACAGCTGCTGGGCTGGGGGCTTTGGGGTGGGAAGTTCATTCACCAAGGGCATGGGTATTGCACACCTTGGAGAATGGGAACTGAGGGCATGAGCTGCCTCTATCAGGGGTTAAGAGCTGGCCAGTCTCCATCTTTCTAGGGTTGTCTGGTTTAGCACAGGGGTTTTACTGCGTCCTGTTACTAAAATGACACAGCCCATGCAGCTGCTTTGTGCTGATCTGTAGGTACACAAACTCCTGCCACAGCACTGTTTGTCTGTTCACATCACCAAGGTGGGGAAGAGGGCAAGGACTTGGAGCCAGAAGGGTCCAAGGCCACATGCTGACTTGAGCCTGGCTGCTCCATGTGCCCCTGCAGGTCTGTATTGCAGCGGGTGGGTGAAGAGAGGACCCACAGGCGTGATCATCACCACCATGAACGACAGCTTTGACACTGCCCAGTCTCTGCTGGAGGATCTCCAGGGGGGTGTGCTGGATATATCCCCTTCCAGAGAAGGCTTTGGGCTTGTGGAGAGCATCCTGCACAGCCGAGGTCAGTGCGAGGGTTGGTAGCAGCCAGCAGGAAGGATCAACGCAGCCAAACTCCTTCTGGATCTGTGAGGGAGCAGAGTCCAAACCATGGGAATGGATTATTCTGCTGTTTTGATGTTCCAAAGCCCAGGGAGAACAGGGCTTGAATTCTCTCAAATATCTGTGTCATTGCTAAGGTTAATGACCACTTTCTGGGAAGGGCCAATAAAAGCAGCACAGACCTTGGGTAAAATGTCAGTGTCAGCTGCCGAGACAGTGAGCTATTGCTGTTGAGTGGTTTTCCTAGTAATCCTTCCAAGCAAGTTAGGGGAAAGATTAAAATGCCCAGGAGAGTAATTTGCTGTAGCTGTGTTTAAAGACATTCAATTAAAGTGTGTGTGTGTGTTTTGCCTCTTAAACTGTCTGAGGTTTAACAGTGAACTCGAAGCATTTTGTCCCCTGAGGTGGTTTGTGCTCGCTGTTGTTACGGCTCACAAAGGTCTGACTGATCCGAGCCGACTGGAACCTGCCACCCCTCTCCTTCTGGCGTTAGGAATTATTTCTCTTTTGCGAGACTGAGCTCTGACACCATGTCGGAAAAGGGCAGCTTTGCTGCCACATCAGGGCCCTGCCAATGGTGAGGTGAGGCTGAACTTGTTCTTACTTGGTTAAGTTCTCTCTCCTGTCTCTCACTATCACCTCAGGGGTCCGTCCCGTTTCCTTCTCGGACTGGGAGAAGATTGATGCTGCTGAAGTGGCGAGAGGCAAAGCTGCTGGCAAACCCCGGGAGAAGATCGTGGATCCTGTGGAGATGCTGCGGATCATTGGTCACTAAGGCAGCAGTGGTGGGACCATGGCACTGCCCCAGTGGTACCATCCTGGGGCAACACCAGTGGGTCATGAGCAGAGCCTGGAGCACAGGGCTTCTGTCTGGGGCTGGTGGTGGCTCTGGAGGGGTGTGTGACACTGGGGCCTCTCTGGTAATAATGAACTCTGGGTTCCCAAAGTCTCAAGACCTGAGGCTGTTGGCTGGCCCCACATCCCTGCAACCAGCTACCATTCCTGGGGGTGATTCTTGTCTGTCTTTGAAGCATTAATGAATCATGCAGTGCAGGTGAAGGGAGGTGTGTGTGCACCTGGGGAACTCCTGACCAGCCACTCTCTCAGAGCAAGTCACATGGAGAGGTTTCCCTGTGTCTTGCTGCCTCCCCTTGAAGCCACAAGCCAAATGGGTTTGTTGCCTTGTCATTCATGCCAGAGCAGGCATCTTTTAATAATGATTTTTTTTTAAAAATAAACCCTTCCAGGGAAGCCAAAATGGACCTACAACTTGAGTCTGGGTTCTTTGTCTGCCACTGCCTTGACCTCGGAGCAACCCCCAAAGTGCTGCAGCTCCTGCAATGTCCCAAGGCAAGGCAGCTCTGGGTGCTCTCCACTTGTGAGCTCTACACAAGTAGAAAAGGGCATTAATTTGCTTTCTCCTTCCCACAGTTAATTTGCCTTCTGCTTCCCACAGTCTGTCCTACGGGGTAGATTGGGATAACAAGCATGTAATTGCCTTGTTCAGGATCATGAGGGAACCTGTGTCCATTGGTACCTGCCAGTGCTGACTGGTGCAAGCAGTGCCTTGAGCTCTTTCTCTCCTTTCACTGGTGGGGTTGTTGTTTTTTTTTTTTTTTTTGGTCTGTGTGTTTTGAAGCTTATTAAATGCTTCTCTTAGCCCAGATTGCCTACGGTGACGGTGTCAGGTTTTAAGCCAGATTACAAGCCGTGAGCTGTAATCTCCTTTTATCCCTGGCGCAGGGGCAGCGTCAGCGGGGCCCCTTCCCTGGCTGTCCCCAACCCCCCCGTGCTCCTGCCAGAGCACTGCAGGATTGCAACCCCTCCTTCCTGGCCTGTGGAAATTGTGACAGTGGCAGTGGCTCTATGATGGAGGCAGAGGAGTGATCGAGCCAGGGCAACCTCCACCTCAGCCCAGCCCTCTCATGGCAGAGGACTTGCCCACAGGGCCCTGTTCTCTCACCTCATCTCTGACTCAACTCAAGGAAGGGAGATCTCTGACTTCTCCCTATTTTTCCCTTTTTCTCTCCCATACTTTTCTATTTAAATCTCATTTGAAAGCTCATTAAGAAACTCAGGAAATGTGATAATGGGAACTCGTACTCAAACGAGCAATAAAGCTTTTGTGGAACAGCTGTTTGTGTGATGTGGCTCTCCTTACGTCTCGTGGCTGATGCAGTCCTAATGCTGAACTCTCGAGCAGGAGATTACATCAGTGCTGGGTTCCGAAGTGAATCAGAGCTTTGGGAAGGGGGAGGGAGGCGAGGGGGGCTGCACCTACCACAGGGAGCAGCAGTTCAGCTTGGCAGCCTAGCCAGGAATGTGACAGGCAAGGGGTTGTTGTGGCTGCATCAAATCTTAAGGTTTTGGGAAGAGAGGAGACAGATCCTCCCCAGGATTTTCTTCCACATTGCCTTGAATGTTGATGCCAGGGTGCATTTGTAGCGGTGGAAAAGGCCACTGTGCTCATGCTGAGCCTGGCACGTGGCTGTTCCCAAACTGAGGATGCTTCAGGGTAGTTTTTGGGCTGTGGTAACAGATTAACAGGAGTGTCTGTCCTTGATGAGCTCAGTGACTTTGCTCAACCCTGAACTTGGCCAAGGCCCTGGGGTTAATGCTGGTCTGTGGGAAAACCATGGGATGATGAAGGTCAGTGAAGGGCAGGGACAGGGGACTGAGCCTCATGGGCAGAGGGAGGATGGCTACAATCATGTAAATTTTTATTCAATGCTTCCAGCTCCCTTTCCTCTTCTGCCTACGAGCCCAAGCCCCAGCCCTGTGTCCAGGTTTCTTCTGCCTCTCCATCGCTGTCGCCGCCCTCCATCCTCCTCAGGGCACGGGGATGCATCCCGCTCCGGAAGGTCCTTGTCCCCGCTCCGGGAAGGTCCCTGTCCCCGCCGCCGCGTCGTTAGGTGGCGCTGGGAGCCCGCACCGGGGAGCGGAGGGGATGGGGGGGACCTGGCACCCCCGGGCCAGGGCTCCCCGGGCAGCCTGGGGCACCCCTGCAGGCTCCCGCTCGCATTCGGGCTCTGCTTTTAGGCATGAGTAACCTTGTGTTTGCCCCTGGTGTGTCCCCACCGCGGAGGTGCAAGAGGGCAGCCTGGCCAGGCAGCCGTCCCCTCACCCTCTGCTCTCCTGAGCTGCCACAGCAGCAGCTCCAAGGCCATTTTCTGATGTAGGTGAGGAGCTGGAAAGGCGATGCTGTGAGTGACACCCGTCTGCTTTTGGAAAGAGGCCTGAAACACTGGAAGTCGTCGCTGCCAGCTCTGCATGTGGATTGCCCTGCTTGGATGAATTATGGCTCAGCTTAGCTTTAATGAGGCTGCACAAAGCTGCTGGAGGTCAGCATGTGGTAAGCGATGGCCTGGAGAGTGGCTGGACACGGCTCCCTGCTCTTACTTCCCTCCCTGTCTCCTGTGTCCTTCTCTGCAAGGCAGCCAGGCTGGCTGTGGGGCCGAGCTTGTCACACTGTGGGGTGGTGGCATGGTTCCATTTGGGTCTTTGCAACTTCCTCTTGCAGCTTTGCACTGCCCTGCCTCAGTTTCCCTGTCTGAAGATGTCCAGGCAAGATCTTCAGGCTCGTGGGCTGCCTGTGGGCTCCTGTCTTGGAGTAGCAGGTCTGGCACATCCCAGAAGCTCCTGTTGATGCTTCATTTTCCAGCCACTCCCAGAAGACAAGTGCAGATCTCTCACTGCCTTTGCTAGTTGACTGCCTGCTGAAGTTGCCCTCTTCCAATGAGTATTTAGAGCCCACAAAGCAGGAGGTTTCCTGCACTCTGGAATAAGGGAAAAACCAGCTGGAGTTGGATCTCTGGCCTGGCACTGAGGAGCTGTGTTGATATTTAAAAGCCAGCTCACGCGACCAGAAGAATGGTTGAAAAGGCTTTTCCCCAGCGTGTCTAATACTCGATTTTCCAGCCCCATGCCCGTGGCGCAGGGGCGGCGGCCAGCCCAGCGCCGGCCCCTCGCCGCAGGAATCGCTGAACTGCGGCACCCGGAGCCCGGCGAGCCCGTCTGCGCCGGGGCCTCGCCGGGAACAGATGGCTCCGGAGAGTGCTGACTTCAGCGCCTTGGCTGAGCACAGCTCCGGCCCTGCCTTAACCCACCCTCACTTGCTCTCCCGGGCACATCCCTCATGCGCTCTTCCCCTCCAGATCCATCCCCAGCCCTGGGCGGGGATGGAGAACACGTTGGCATAGCAGGCTCTGGGGTCATTGGAGTGGGATACCAGCCCATTGTGCCCAGGAAGCCACTTCACTCAAGGGACAACATCATCCCTTCTCCCAGAGGACCCCAAGCACGTCCTTGACTCCAGACCCACCACAGGCTTCATGGTTTTCCTGCCCAGTCTTACAGATCCAGCCTTGCTTTGCTTGTTGTTGAAGGGTTGTGCAGGGTCACGTAGTGGTGCTGCAAGTCCAGATGTTTTCCTTCTGCTTAGGATGAATGACTTTGGAAATTGGGACTGCATGAGCCCATTTCTCAAGGTCAAGAGAGGAGCAGAGGTGTAGGAGATGCAAACTCCAAGCAGCTGTTTCCAGGAGTTATTTAGGGATACGACAGCGGCAGATAAAGTTGTTGGCGGGTGATGGCTGGTTACACCCCAGAAACTGATTTCCTTCCTTCCTGGGAAATTTCCATTTCCAACAGCTTTGTCTGCCTCATCCCCAACCTCTGGGGCAGCCCTGCAGGCACGTGCCACCCCAGGGGGAGGAATTAACCCTGCAGGGATAAAACCATCCATGTTTATTTTTGCTCCCTTAATTACTGTGAGGGTAGGACATGGTGGCAGCAGAGCTGTGCCAGATTGGAGCTGCACCAGACCTGTGCCAGGCACACACCATGCATAGCACCATCCCCGTGCCTTCTGTCCCACCTTTCTCCTTGCTCCACTCTCTGCCTTGATTGCTTTTATGGCTGCTGGGATCCAAGATATCAGCCAGTTCTGTGTGATTATTTAAGCAGTGGAGCCCTGAATTCTCTGGGGGATGGAGCAGACAGGGGAGATGGGGAAGGAGGGGTGGCCGTGTCAGCTCAAGGTGGCACAGCGTGGGGGAAAGATGATCTACACCTGTGTTTTACATCTGAAGTGAGACCCAACAGGAGAGGGACAGGAATAGGAGCACCTGGGCTCAGACCTTCTTAAGTTTTGGCCGGAGTTCTTGGGAAGGAGAAGTTGGCAGCCAACAGGAAGGACTGAGATGGATGCAGGACCAGGATGAGTGCAGGGCAGGGAATGGGTGTAGGTCCATGGCCAAATCCCATGTGTCACAAGTGTCACCTGCAAGACTCAGCTCTGGCAGAGGGACCTGTGGGCTCTGATGTCAGATGCCATTAGTGGGGTGCAATTGCTTGTGGGGACAGCCCGAGAGGGCTGTGTCACCCAAATGCCCCCCTATATTTGCAGGGGCATCTCTGGCTTTGTGCTGGCAGTGCACAGATGCAGGTCCTCTCCTTCCCCAAGTACTGGTCTAGGATGCACATGGATTAGAAACCTTACACTGACTCTCCCAGGAACAGGAGGCTGATGCTGGGGTTTGCCTCACAGAGCTGGAGATACCAAAGCCTTGGTGTGCTGCTCTCCTGGCTGGGGTGGGTGCTTTGAGTGAGTCTGGGGTGCAGGTTTATGCTGGAGGTGGGGGTTCCCAGGAGCTCTGCAAGGCTGGAGTTCTGGGGGAACCAGAATGGAGGGGGCTGGGGCAGGATGCAGGGCTTTACTCAAGTTTAGGGTGCGAGATGCCAGTGGGGCTGCAGTGGGCTCTGAGGAGTCTGCATGGAGCCCAGGGCACTTCTTTGACTGGTGTTGGCCTAGATGGGCCAGTGCAAACCTGGGCAAACATCAGATTCCCAACATGAGCCTTCCACACTCTCCTTGCTCCCCTGGCCTGGCTGCCAGCGAGCTCTTCCCTGCAGGAGGTGGCTGCACACCAGGAGCTGTCAGAGCACCATGCCTTGCATTTATCAACCTGCTTACAGAGCCTCCTGCAAGAGGAGATGCCAGGGAAAGGTAACGAGGCGATGGAGAAGCTGGCTGAGCTCCCTTTTGCTGGGACTGCTGTGGTGAAGGGACCAGCTGGCATGCCGAGAGTCGCACACTGGGACACAACCACAGCAGTGGGAAGGAGGAGGGTGAAGGTGGTGCCTGTGTTGTTCCCACCCAGCCCAGAAAGCTGGGCAATGAGGGCACAGAATCCCCTGGCAGAGTGGCACTAAGGGGCTGGGGAAGTAAGAGGACAAGTGCAGCTGCATTTCCTGAGATTGTGGGCTCCATCCCAGGGTGCCAGTGGTGCTTCTGTTTCAACCTGGCCCTTTGTAGCCATCAGGGCACTTTTTTTTTGTTTCTTTTTTTTTAATATAGAAAGGACTTTAGGTATTTAAATGCGCAAATGAATTATTTGGATGATGCAGAACAGTCCCCACAAGCTGCATCATGTCTGGTGACCCAGGCCCAGCAGCAGGTTGGATTTGGGAACTCACTGCTTTCTCCCAAAATAAAATGTTGGGGTTTTCTTTTTTAAGACATTGAAGGACTTTGCCAGGAAAACTGCAAAACTGCAGTTGGACTCTCAGGGCAGTTGCTCACTGCAAGCCACTGCACCCAGTGGAGAGATGTGGCTGGGGGGCCTGGCATGAGATTGCCACCACCAAGCCCTCCACTGCTTGTGCCCACTTCCAGACACCTTCCAGCTATGCCCAGTTGTGGACCAGACTTGGGGTTGTCTCTGGCTCACGTGTGGGGATTGGGCTGTGATGGGGATCCCCATGGGATGGGGATGCTGGGGAGTCATGGATGTGATGGTGGAGCTGGGTATTGTCCCAGGTGTGGGGTTGCTGTGCTCCCCTCAGTCCACCTGGAAGCTCTGCTGGGAAATATTTGTGAGCCAAGACCCTCTGAGGGATCCAGTCCATGGAGCAGTCAGTCTTGGGAGAGATAAATGAAGACCCTGAGCTGCAGGAAGAGTAATAAAGGCATGGGAACAGCTCAGTGCTTCTATGCCAGACCCAAAGGACCAGATCCCTGGAACACTGGCCCAGATCCCTGGAATGCTGTCCCACAGGCTCTGTCACTCCAGATCATGAAGGCAGCAGAAAAGGTTAAATGCAGCCACTGCCTCCTTCAATGTTTAACCCAAGATCGGCCCTTTTGTCGACCTGGGAGGAGAATTTGAGGTGTTGAGGACCTGTTGCCAGCCCTTAAATCTGCCTTTGGGCAAGAGAGTGGACAGTGCTGCCAGAATCAGGCAGAGGTGGGCAGCCTGAGGCTGGAGGAGCAGGACATGGCCAGCAGGTCCCCAGGACAGGACAGATTCTGCATCCCCCATTGCCCTGAGCCCTCACACTGCAGCAACCTGAGAGATTTGGCTGAGCTGAGCTCTCCTGCAGAGAGTGGGTGCTGCTTTACAGGGATTAAAATGTAGCCCTAGATGCATTTTTCTTTTTCCTTTTTTTTTTTTTTTTGGTACCTTTCCACCCCTGAGGTGCCCCAAAGGCACCTACAGCACCGGGACAGAAGGTGGCCAGGCTGTCTCGGGGGCTGGGGATGGTGTGTGGAAGTCCTGCATCAGGCAGCTCATGGCTAAGCACAGACAGAAGGTTTTTAGGCAAGTTGGAACCTCTCTGGAAAGGGCCTCTCCAAGCCCAGCAGCCACAAGGATGCTGCTGCAGGTGGCTGCAGGGCCAGCCTGGGTGGCAGACACCCAACACCCAACCAACCCATTTGGGTGGCCCTGTCCCTGAGCCAGGCATCTGTCCCCAGGGAAGGCAGAAGGGCAGTGCCTGGGCACGGGCACTGCTGGCACCTGGCTCTGTGCTCTCGGGGTGATGCCCAGGGTTTTGGTGGCTCTGAGCCGGGACATGGGGAGGTTTGGGAGAATCTGCCCCCCACAGTGGGGTCTGAGTTGACCTCCAACTCCTGCCAGGTCCTGCCAGAGCCGTAGTCCATCTGCCTGCAGCCATGGGCTCATTTTGGGGCACAGTGGGCACCACCCAAGGACAAGGGAGCCCCAGCAGGGCCCCTGCCTGTCTCCCCCCTTCCTTTACTGTATCTCTCCCCTTTTCTACCCCCCCGCCCCATCTCCAGTCCCCCAGTCTGGCTTGCTCTAAACCAGTGCTGCGGGATCAGCTGATGCTTTAATACTGGCGACAGCTGGAGGATGCTGCTGCCTGCGGGGACTTTGCTCAGTGTCACCCCCCTCCCTGTGACCGATGGGGACCCTGAGGCTGTCCTGCACCGGCCGGGGGGCACCACGGTGGGCAGCTGGCCGCTGTCCACCAGTTCAGTCAGCAAAGGGATGGAAGATATTGGCGGGAGGGAATGAGTCCAACCGCATTCCTCCAGCCCTCACCGGGGCTAGGGACGGGCACTGCCCAGAGAGGGAGTCTGTGCCATTTTACCATGTGTTTTCCCTCCTGGAGATGGAGGAGAGGGGCTAAGGAAAAGAGGGGGTCTTGTCGCCTTCTCTCTCCGGCGCCGGGGCCGGCCGCGGTGCCAGGAGAGGCGGGCCGGTTTCTGGAGGGAGGGCTGCCTATCCCCCGTTCCCCCCCTTCCACCGGGGCTGGCGGCCAGCCCTGAAGTTGCGGCGAGGCGGGAGGACACACGTCCTGTCCTTCCACCGCCCCCGGGCTCCCCCCAGCCTCCATCCCCGCATCCCTCCCCCGCGCTCCTCCCGGCCGTCCCGCCCGGGCAGCCCCGCCGGTCCCGGGGCGGGGGGAGATGGCTGCCGGGGCTCGGAGGTCGCCGAGACACCTGCTGCCACCGGGCCCCCCCCCGTGCACACCCGCTCCGCTCCCGCTCCCTCCTTCCTCCGCTGCCGTCCCTGCCTCCAGCCGCCGCTGCAGAGCCGCCGCCGCCGCCGCCAAGGACGAGCCGGGACCGACGGCGGCCGCCGGAGCCCCCCGCCAGCCGCGGCGGGGGCCGACCCTGCCCCGGGGGCCTGCCCCGCAGGAGGAGAAGCTTTGGAAGAGCCGAGACCCCGGTGGGATAAGCCCCGCCGGAGCCGCGGGGCATGTAGGCACCGAGCAGCGGCGGTCCCGTAAGTAGCGGGCGGGCTGGGGGCATCCGGGGCCCGACGGGCTCCGCTGCCGCCCCGCCACCGCCGCCAGCAACTTTTCGGGATGAGGCGGTTGTTTCTTCTGGGGTGGGGGTTTTCCCTGTCCGTCCTCCCCTGCCTCAGCATCCCCCTGCATCCCCAGAGCTCCTGCTCCCCATCCCGGGCACGGGACAGAAATGAGCCCTAATCCTGGGCGCTGTTCTGGGGGGTTTTGGGGGGAGTGGGTGGCAGGAAAAATTGAGGAGACCTCCCTGGGTGCCACCAACCCTGTGTCCCCCACCGCCACCTTGCGTAACCCAGCGGCAGGCAGGACACTTGGCGTTTATTTTTGGTTAATCCATATTCGACCTTTTTAAGCTGCGTTTCGGTGCGTGCGTGTGGGGCCCTGCCCATCGCCCCGTCCCGCAGCCCCCGGCCCGCAACTGTTGCTGTCAGAGGTGCGGGCGAGGAAGGGGAGGATGATGAGGAAGAGGAGGGTGATGCAGGGTGGCGACAGATGAAGGTTGAAAGGAGACAGTGCTTGCCGAGGGCTGCCAGTGCCTCTGTCCCGAGTAATCCCCCCTGCATGGGCACAGGGATGGTGACGAGTTGTCTTTGAGGAGGTTTCGCTGCTTTCTCCCCTTCTGAGGGGCTTCATCGAGGTCTCCTTGCTCCGCAGGGATGTCTCCATTGGGGCAATGACAAGCAATGGCACATCCTGGTGCCCTCCTCAGTGCCCCCTCTCCTCCCCACAGGGCTCCCGACAGGTTTGGCTTTGCTCTGTCCTTTCCGTCCATCAGCAGCAGTTCCCCATCCCCTGGCGCAGGCTGCGTTTTCCCTCTGATTTCAGGCTCGGAGGCTTTTTTTGGGGACATAAGGTTTCTCTTTCCTGGTTGATATTTTGCATTTTGGAATTTTATTTTTCCCGTTCCTGAGGTCAAAATATCTGCATGAGCTCTCCCTTTCTCAGAGCAGGGAAAGGAGTGAGGGCAAAAAAAGGAGGTTTAAAATGAGGAGCAAACTTTCCCTGTTGCATTAAAATGGCATTTCAGGGCCTGGTGAGAGGTAAGGGTTCTATTGGTGCCTTTAGCACAAGGTTTCTGTGAGTTGGGTGCACCAGAGGAAGTTGTGCCTAGGAAGATGGTTAACCTGCTCAAAACTACCCCAAAGCAACAAAAAACAAGTGCCAAAGACACCAAGGAGCTTTGTGGTGTCCTCTGGTCCTTGGGGAGGCTGCCAGGAGGTGGCATTGCCTTGCCCAGGCTCCTGGCCATGGCCACCTTCCTCCTGACACTGACTGGCCACTGGCCCTTCACCTGTCTGGAAAATCTCCCTTTTGGGAAAGTCTTTTCCCAAGGGACCAATTCTGCACTGTTTCCTACAAGGGGTTGGAAAATGTGGATTTTCTTTGAAGTTGGCAGGGGCTTTGCTGCATTGTGCTGAGCCCAAGAGCAGCCCCAGCTCTGGCAGTAGCTCCAGAATGGGCTCAGTTTCTCCTCAGCCTCCACCACTTTCCTGCAATCTGTCACCTCCCCCAAAAAGCCCCAAAATTCTCCTGTACCCCTCTAGCTCAGTAGGAGAAACAGTGGGCTGGAAACGCATGGTGTTAGCTGGGCTGGAGGAGCTGGCTGCCCTTTGCCTCCCAAATTCGGCCATTTTGGAGCAGCCCCATCTCCAGCCTGCACATGCAGCCCTTGCCAGCCACAGGCTCTCTGGCCTTAAACCCCTCCATCCTCTTCCATGTCCACCAAAGGCTGTGGTGAGCCAGCCTGACTCTGCATGGAGGCACCAGGCTCCTGGGAAGGATGGAAATTCATTGCCTTGGTTCTCTCAGCACTGGCTGAACGATGGGATGAGCCCATGCCCACCTCCCCTCTGCTGCTGCCATTGCATTTCAGCTGTGAAGGATGGGGACATTTTCCACCTGCGGCTTGGTCCATGGGAAACCAGATTGCTGAGCCCAGTCCCCAGTCACAGCCAGGAGCAGGGGGTGGCAGAGCTTGGCATCACAAGGAACAACCACTGGTCTGTGCCTGGATTACTCGGTACTGGAAGAGGCTCCCGACCTTAGGCAAGACTGAGTTGAGGAAGAGGAGGATAAGGTCCTGGAGTAGCTAAGGTGCCAGGGCTGGCACAAGCAAACCCAATCAATCACCACAAGGGCCCAGAGTATATTTAAATGTCCTTGAGGAGGGCTCAGACGGGCAGTGCTGCTGGCAGGGCGGTTCTGTTTGTTTTGGGTGGCGTGTTGCTCCCCTTCCTCTCTGCTTGGGTAGCTGATGCCGGATTCCCGATGAATTATTTATCACAGGACTAAAAATACTTGGGAATTCGCAGTGAGGAGCAGGCAGTGCAGGCTGCCCTGCCACTGAGCTGGCCGTGCCGGAGCATGGGACGCTGCCAGCATGGCATGACTCACCTGCTGCCCTCTCTGGCCAAGGGGCCCCGGCTGCGGCCATCGCTGTGGCGTTGTGGCTCCTGCAGCTCCACCAGCTGTGATGTGGAGTGGGGTGGGAGATGCAGTCAGGTAGAGTGAAACCCCTGGGTGGTGGTGGGTGCTGGGGGTGGATTATTCCCTCATGAAATGCAGCTGGTTGAGAGAGATGCTGCCTGGTGAGCATCAGTGCCCAGACAGGTGCCCAAGACTTCCTGGTAGCCATGGGGTACAGGAGGGAAATGTGTGGTTTGTGTTCCCTAGTGGGAACAGCCCCAGTGCTCAAATCTGCACTGAGCAGCTCTTGCAGGGTGCCCAGCCCAGCAGCTGTTGGGTTTATATCCTGCATTTTCAGTCCAATGTGCTGGCAATGCTTTTGCAGTGTGCTGAAGGGGTCTCTGTCACTGCAGCATGGAGGAGTGTTAGGGTGCAGGTCACCGGGGCAGCCCAGACCCCAAAACCAGCCGAGACTCAGTGAGAGGAGCATCTGGCTGTGCTGGAGACACATTAAGCAACAGCAGCTTTTAATTGCAAGTGACGTTTCTTAGCACCAGCTGGCACCTTGCTGCATGAAGCAACACTGGTGCCTGGCTGGTGCCACTGGGGAGGGCTACTTGTCCCCTCCCTGCTGCCCCACGTGGCACAAGGGTGACTGCCCTGGGGGAAATAGGGCCCAGAGGGGCTTGGATACCCCTGGCCACAGGTTGGTTTTGCTGGTGGTCTCTGAGAGGTGAACTCCAGCACAGGGGTGCATCACTGTGGGCAGGCATGTGTCCCACTTCAGGGGACTGTCACCTCAAACTGCTGCGGCATGAGCACCCACTGGCAGTGGGGAACTGGGGACCTGGCAGGGAGCGTGTGCCCAAACAGCCCCTGAGAGCCTGGATTTGGGCTGTAGCCAGCACAGACACAGTGTGAAGTTGTCCCATCGGGGTGGGCACTGCCAGCAGGGGACACACACTGGGGGCAAAGAAAAGAAGGAAAGCGGAAGGATGCTGTGGAATACTTGGAGGGAAAACTTGGAGATGTGGAGCCAAATAGGTGCATTGGTTGGGATTTTGTGGCAGAGAAGGGGCTGAAGTAGGGTGATGGGCAGGAGACAGTCAGTGGGACAGGCAGGGAACCAGCTACTTCAGTGACTGTGATTTGCAAAATCTCAACAAGCAGGGTGCAGAGCTGAACCATGTTCAAGGGCAAAGCCTTTGAATATTGAAGGTGGCTGTCTGCTGCAGAGAGAGGCACCAAAGAGCTCCCAGCCCCTCCTGGCATCTCTTGCAGCTGTCTCTGTCCCTGGCTGAAGGGATGATATGGACCAGTGTAGCAGTGGTGGCTTTTGGATAGGGTGGGAGAGCAGTGGGAGGGAGATGGTGATGGTAAGATGAGGACAGGGTGGTGGTGGGAAGCAGGGACTGGCTGTGAAGGGTTAGTGGTTGATAAGATTGGAGACAAGTGACACAGCACTGAGGTGTACAGTGGGTGGTGAGTACAAACCCGTGGTCATTCCTTCACCACATCCAGTGTCCAAAGGATGAGGGTCCCCACATTCCCTGGGGTCAACCCTCAGTGGTGATGCCCCAGGGCAGTGGGGAGGGCGGGGTGAGTGGGGTTGGGGGTGCTGGTGTGCAGCTGGATGCGAGGGGCTGTGTCCTGTGCTGGCAGGGACACGCTGGTGGACATGGGCAGAGCGCTGGCACACGCTCTGCTACTGTCGATGGTGCTGGGCTGCTCGGCTGCCTTCACGGACATCCTGCTGCCGGGCCCCGAGGAGCCCGTGGTCAACGTGGCCGTGGTGTTTGGGGGCACATCCTACCCCCTGCACATCCGCTCCCGCCTGAGCCCCCAGAGCTTCCTGGACATGCCCCTGGAGATCCGCCCCATCACTGTTGTCGTCAACAACACCAATCCCAGCACCCTCCTCACCCAGATTTGCGACATCCTTGCTGGCCACAAGATCCATGGCATTGTCTTTGAAGACAACGTGGGCACGGAGGCCGTGGCCCAGATCCTTGACTTCATCTCATCCCAGACCCAGGTCCCCATCATCAGCATCAGTGGAGGGTCTGCAGTGGTCCTGACCCCAAAGGTGAGGTACTCACTATTTCCAGGGGGAATGAGAGAAATGAGGAACTGTTAGAGTGGTGTAGGTAAGGGATGTGGAATGCTGGAGGGCAAGGGAACTGCTGGACTGCAGCCTTTGGGATCAGGGGCAGGAATGGTGGATCAGTGGCTGTGGCAGTGTGGCTTACTGGGGTGGTGGGACATAGTGGGGACTTCAAGGAGGGGCCCTGTTAATGGGGTGTGGGAGAGGACCTCAATACCCAGTGGAAGGACCTTCCCTGGTGGGCTGCTTCCTGTGCCCACCACGGGATGCTGGGTTGGTTGCACTGCAGCTATGGGGGCAGTGGCAGAGTTATCACAACCTTATCTTCCTCCTGCCCTGCTGGGGCTGGATCCAGCCCTGGAATGGCTGCGTGGGCAGCATGAAGAAGCCTTGCTCAGCTGTGGCAGTGATCTCAGGTGCACTGTGACTGACAAAGGATTTCTGTCTTCTCTGCTCCTCACTGGCATCAGACACTGTCAGTTACTATCACCTGCCTGCTGGGAACTGCTGGTGGCAGGGAGAGCTGGAGCCAGGCTGGAGGCTCCTGGGCATGGAGATTTGGGCTATCTCCTCAGCCTGCCCGGCCTGGGTGCTGGAGAGCTTTCAGTGCTTGCTCTTTCCTGTGGCTGGAGATCCTGCCCTTCTTCAGGGAACAGATTTTGTGCTTTTCTTGCATAGTGGCTTGGGGTCCAATCTCCCTGGACTGCACTCCCACAGCCCTGTCTGTACTCACTGGTGCTCATGGAGCACCTCGAGCGCATTGTAGGTGGGTGGCAGTGGGTGTGGTGGGCTCTGGTTGGTGCAGTGGATTCAGATGGGTGTAGAGGGCTCAGATGGAGCCCAGAGCAATGGAAAAATATCCATGGCTTTGATGTCCAGCCGATTTTCTGCAGCTTTCTCCATGGGCTGCGTATTTCGGGGTCAGTGGAGGGATCTCCACCTCCTCCCTGTCTGGGATTCTCTGAGGCCCACCCCAGACTACTTCTCTGGAGGTGGGGAGGGTCTGGGTGGCAAAACCTGCTGCCTGCACGTGACCTTCGGCAACTGCCATTTGCTGAATCATTTAAGACAGAATCAGACCAATTAAGGTTTGCTAATAAGAGGCCAGATGGCCAGGGAGGTGGAGCGGGAGGGAAGGAGCCACACAGGCTCTGACTGCAGGTAGTGAGATGGAGCAGGGATGGGATTTTTGCTCCTGGCAGAAGTCTTGCCCACCTCCTTCTCCTGGTTTAAGGAGAAACTGATTATCTCCTTTGGAGGATGGAGACATTTTTGGTCAATATGCTAAGAAATGGATGTGAGGCGGCAGGAGTTGACCCTTTTCATGGGGTGAAGTTCTTTGGAGGAGCATTAGTGTGATTTTGGGTATCTCCAGCCCATGGACCACACCAGTTCATGGCAATCTTGAACTTTTCATGATGGCAAATGCATGGGAGGGTTGCATGGGTGCATGACACCTGGATCATGATGCCAGAGCAGCCCCTGATCCCTCTCCTCCCTCAGGAGCCTGGATCAGCTTTCCTGCAGTTGGGTGTCTCCATCGAGCAGCAAATCCAGGTGATCTTCAAGGTCCTGGAGGAATACGACTGGGGCTCCTTTGCTGTCATCACCAGCCTCTACCCAGGCTACAACATCTTCCTGGACGTCATCCGCTCCTTCACGGATGCCAGCTACTTTGGCTGGGAGCTGCAAGAGGTGCTCACCTTCGAGATGAGCCAGGAGCAGAGCAGCTCCAGGACGCAGCGGCTCTTGCGCCAGATTGATGCCCAGGTCCTCATTGTTTACTGCTCCCGAGAGGAGGCCGAGTATCTCTTCTCCATGGCAGAACAAGCCGGGCTTGTGGGGCCAGGATACATCTGGATCGTGCCCAGCATGACAGTGGGCAACATGGAGGTGCCACCCTCCTCCTTCCCGGTGGGTCTCATCAGTGTGGTGACGGAGAGCTGGAAGCTGAGCCTGCGGCAGAAGGTGCGGGACGGCGTGGCCATCATTGCCATGGGGGCTGCCAGCTTCTTCCGTGCCCATGGCTACCTCCCAGAGGTGGGGCAGGACTGCTGGGCCCCCACCAGGGCCACGGCCACCAACACAAGCTTCTACCGGTGAGCACTGGGGACCCCCTGGGGTGGGTGTGAAATGGGAAGAGTGGCGAAAAGGTGAGGGAGAGGGCAGGGGAGGAGGGGGATGGAGCTGGTGAGCAGCAAGGATGATGCTCACTGAGGGCTACAGCTGGTAGTCCACGCCTCTTGGCTGCAATTCTCCTGGAGCGTCTCCCCAGAGATGTCCCAGCATCTCCCTTGCCTTTTCCCATGTTTCTTGGTGACTCAGGACCTCTGGGGGTCTCAGCGGGGCTATCACAGCTCTATGGCACCTCAGGGCTGCTTTGGCAGTCTGTGCATCCTCAGCCCTGCAGTGGGCCATCATCCTTGCTGCCTCCTTGCTAGAAGAGCTTTCTCCAGCTTCCCTCTGCCCCTTGCATGGGTGTTAAAGCTGGTCCCCAGCTCTCAGCCCCACATGTCTCCATGGGACCTGTGGCAGCCTGGGTGAAGGTGGAGGAGGAGGAGGAGGAAGAGGAGGAGGAAGAGGAGGGCTGTACAGTGCAGGGCTGCACAGCCAAGGGCTTACAGGCTCTGTGTCCCCCCAGGCACCTTCTCAATGTGACATGGGAGCACAGGGATTTCTCCTTCAATGAAGGTGGCTATCTGGTCAAGCCCACCATGGTGGTGATCACGCTCAACCAGCACCGGCTCTGGGAGATGGTAGGACCCCCAGGCCCCCTGAAATGGACACACTGTGGGGTGGCTGGGCAGGGTGAACCTGGAGCCATGCACAGGCTGGGGTCCCACCCTGCGGTGGGATGTACCATGCAAAACCCAAAAGTACCATGGCTGGTCCCAAAAGTACCCATGGTGCCATGGTGGGGGTTTGCAGCAATGAGGAGCACCAAAGCTCTGGCAGGAGTTGACAGTTTTTCCTTGCAATTTGGCTGATAAGTTAAAAAAAAGTCAGAAATGCAGATGCCCACTTCTGGAGAACAGCAGCCAAACACCTAGATCTGAAACAAAATGCATGGAGCATTTTTTTGTAGTTTGAAAGTATTTTGGGTAAAGTTTGGCCAGGTCTGTGCTCACCCGAGTGTGAAGCTCAGGGCTCAGGAGGAAACACCTCACCCCGTGGTCCACGGGTGTGTGGGGAAAGGGATGCTGAGATGGGGCTCACAAGGAATAAGCCCCAAAGGTGGGAGGATGGATATGGGATCATGCGTGACCCCCAGAGCCCCTCACTAGGGTGACCATGTGCTCTCCCCTGGGGGCAGGTTGGCAAGTGGGAGAAAGGCATCATCCACATGAAGTACCCGGTGTGGCCCCGCTACGGTTCCTTCATGCAGCCCGTAGTCGACAACCGCCACCTGACAGTGGCCACCCTGGAGGAGAGACCCTTCGTCATTGTGGAGAACACGGACCCCAGCACGGGGGTCTGCGTGCGCAACACCGTGCCCTGCCGCAAGCAGACCAACTCCTCCCAGAGGTGGGCAGGGACACGGAGCTCGGCAAGTCTGGCCACCACTCCCTTGGCACGTGGTGTCCAGGGTGCTCAGAGCATTTCTGTTTGGTCCAACCCATCTTTCCTGGTGTGTTTCCAGTGGTGATGGCCTAGTGGATCCCTACACCAAGCTGTGCTGCAAAGGTTTCTGCATCGACATCCTGAAGAAGCTGGCCAAGGCAGTGAAGTTCTCCTATGACCTTTACCTGGTGACCAATGGCAAACACGGCAAGATCGTCCGTGGGGTCTGGAACGGAATGATTGGTGAGGTAGGGATGGGCATGACTCAGATCCCGCTTCGACGCTCCCTGGAGGGCACCACTCACTCCTGACCTGGGGCTTTCCTGGTGAAGATGGGATTTGTGGTGGGACTGTGGGCAGGGGACAACTTGGCATGAGCTCCTCCCTGGAGGAGTCATTAGATGAACACTTAACAACTGCACAGCAGGTTGTGTCTGTGCCCCTGATCACTTAGGAAGATAATATTGTTTTTTAAAAAAGGCAGAAATTAAGGCTGGAAATGCTGGAGATGAGGAAATGCCTGGGGAAAGTGGTCTGGGTCCCTCTGCTTGTCCCTCTGCCCATCCCAAGCTCACCTGCCCCTTTTCCAGGTGTACTACAAGCGTGCAGACATGGCCATTGGCTCCCTCACCATCAATGAGGAGCGGTCTGAGATTGTGGATTTCTCCGTGCCCTTTGTGGAGACGGGCATCAGCGTCATGGTGGCCCGGAGCAACGGCACCGTGTCCCCCTCCGCTTTCCTGGGTGAGCCCTGTGTCCCCCTGTCTTTCTGCAGATTCATCCCATGCTTCCTACAAATGCAAATTGGAAATATTGTTCAATTTTAACAACTTTCAAGGAAAAAAAGACTAAGTCATAAGGGAAGGAGATTGTGCTGTCGGCTTTGGGGCTTCTTTCTTCCCTGCCTGAATAATCCTTTTATTATGGAGATGGAGGCTGGAGACTAAGGCTGGGCTCAGTGGTTTTCTCCTCTTCATTTTTTGTGTGGAGGAGGGAGGATGGGGACATGGGAGGATTTGCCAGCTTGGAGCTCTGCTTTGGGCACCCATCTCTGCCACCATCACCAGAGCCAGTGGTTAAGCCAAGTGTAGGAAACCACCAGTGCTACAAGTTTTATTTAATGAGTTTTACACCAGCAAAGCTGCAGCCTAGGAAGGGGAGGATGGGCCAATGTCATCAGGAAATTCAGCTCGGGCAGGGCTCTCTGCACTTGGCAAGGGCACAGCATCAATGTCCCAGCTCAGCTGGCGCTGGGCTCTTGTGTGTGGAGGGTGCAGGAGGGTGCTGGGGATGCCATGGCAGCTGGGACCATCAGCCTGGGCACATCCTCCTCATCCTGTCCCCCCCACACCACGAAGCCCAGACTCCCATGGAAGCAGGGTCACCTTCACCAGCCCCAGGGACAGATGGAGCATCCTGCCCTGGTTTGGCAGGGCTGGGGTCTGCTGTCCCCATGTCCCTGTGTCTCCTGCCTCTGCGCTAGTGAGCCACATCCCCATCAGGGGAGGCCTCTCCTCCCTGACAGCGAAGGACGTGCTGATAAATGGACCTCAGTGGCTGCATGTTGACAGCTCGGATGCATCCCCAGTGCTCCTGCTGCTCCATCCTGTGCTCCTGCTGCTCCATCCCAGATCATCTTGGGAAGGCAGGGGCTCATTGCCTGTCCCCAGTCACGGGGGGCTCTCCCCAGGGCTGAGCAGGGCTAGGGGGCTGGTTCTGTGCCTGATGCAGGCACAGTCCTGTGGCCAGAACCATCAGAGGGACAACCTGTAATCCCATGGGAAACCCTCCTGCAGTGACCCTGGAGATGGGTAGCATTTTGTAAAGATCTCCCTGTTAGTGAGAACCTGATTTGGTCTAGGCAGGGAAGAATGGCTGCATCCCCTAAGCTCTGTAGCAATCCCCTTCCCTCCTGATTCCCTGTGGAGCTGCTTGGCCATGGTGCTGCCAACCTCCAACTCCTCTCCAAGGAGGGGCAATATTCAGGATGAGCCCCATCCATCCAGGAGGGCTCCTGGCAGTCCTCAGAGGACCAGGGGATGTCCTTGGAGGCTCACAATGTTCTACTTGCTTTGCAGAGCCTTATAGCCCAGCCGTGTGGGTCATGATGTTTGTCATGTGCCTCACTGTGGTGGCCATCACTGTCTTCGTGTTCGAGTATTTCAGCCCCGTTGGCTACAACCAGAACCTTACCAGTGGCAAAAGTGAGTTGGGAAGATGGGAGCTGGGAGAGGGGGACACGTCCCTGGCTGGGCTGACAAATCTTCCCCTCTGTTCCCTATCTCTGCAGGGCCAGGAGGTCCCTCCTTCACCATTGGCAAGTCTGTGTGGTTGCTGTGGGCTCTGGTCTTCAACAACTCAGTCCCCATCGAGAACCCCAAGGGCACCACCAGCAAGATCATGGTGCTTATCTGGGCCTTCTTCGCTGTCATCTTCCTCGCCAGCTACACAGCCAACCTGGCTGCCTTCATGATCCAGGAGCAGTACATTGACACTGTGTCAGGGCTGAGTGACAGGAAGGTGATCACTGGGGTGGGAACCCTAAAAAATCCTTAAAAAAACCCTTTTTTGAAGTTACCGGCAGTGATGTGTGTGGAGCTACACATCAATGCCAGCTGGCTGGGCGTGAGTGGATGAGTAGGGGGCTGGCTGTGGGGAGGGGACATGCTGGGGACATGGAAAGACATGGGCACTGTGTGATGCCACCCCCTGGGGCTCCCCATTGCAGTTCCAGAGGCCACAGGAGCAGTACCCACCCTTCCGCTTTGGCACTGTCCCCAACGGCAGCACCGAGAGGAACATTCGCAGCAACTACCCTGACATGCACACCCACATGGTGAAGTACAACCAGCGCTCTGTGGAGGATGCCCTCACCAGCCTCAAAATGGGGTATGGCTCCCTGAGATGGGACATGGCCCCCAGATGGGGTATGGCTCTCAGAGCTCCCCCAAATGACCCCCATATATAGCACCCCCAAATAACTATGGCTCCCTGGAATAGGGTACAGGACTTCCCAGATGGAGAAGGGATTTCTCCACTGGGGTACAACCCCCCTGAAGTTAGTTATGAGCCCCCCAGGCTGGGTACAGCTCTCCCAGACAGGGTATGACTCTGTGCATCTTCCCTGGATGAAGTACAGGAGCCCCAAACACGGCACAACCTGCTGCAGATGGAGTACAGCTTCATACAGCTCCCCTCAAAAGGGATGCAGCTCACCCCAGAGGGGGCATGGCTCTCCCAGGTGGTACAGCTCCCCCCAGGATTGGGTACTTCCCCTCCAAGTGTGGTTACAGCACTCCAGGATGGGCCAGGGACCCCAAGAGAACAAAGAACCCCCTCCAGATGGGCTACAGCTTTCTGAAAGGGATAGAGCTCCCCAAATAGGCACAGCCCTCCCCCACTAACAGGCTTTCAGACCCCTCCTCACCCTTCCTCCTGTTGGTGGGCAGGAAGCTGGATGCCTTCATCTACGACGCGGCAGTGCTCAACTACATGGCAGGCAAGGATGAGGGCTGCAAGCTGGTGACCATCGGCAGTGGGAAGGTGTTTGCCACCACAGGCTACGGCATCGCTCTGCAGAAGGACTCGCGCTGGAAGCGGGCCATTGACCTGGCCCTGCTCCAGTTCCTGGGAGATGGTGGGTGTTTGAGCGAGCTCCTCCTCAGCCCTGTCCCCATCCTGCCCCACCCCTACCCTGCAGATTAACCCAGGGAACAGGGTTTGGTCCTCAAACCCTGTGCAGCCTTCACAGCTGACATCCTCATGGCAGGACAGCACTGAGGGACTTCACCAGCTCCTTTCAGGGGTATGAAATCCTCTGGATCTTGTGAGTGTCATTCCCTCTGGGATTGTAAAATCCTGAAGATGGCTGTGCACAACATTTGAGGGTCGTGAGGAGAAGCCTGGGAAGGGGACAATAAACATGGCTGGCTGGCACATGGGTGGGGCACAGAGGCAGGAGAAGACCCTGGAGAAGGATAAGTGACTGGAGGGATACCCAGGCCAATGGCAGCAGCAACATTAAGTGATTCCAGCTCCAAAGGCTTAGGGGTCTCTTTATCCTCCTCCACCCACAGTAGGGTGGAAAGGGTCAGGGATGTGCTTGGGAAGATGATTCCCTGGGGTGGATTTTCAACCCCTGCACTGTTATGCATGTTCCAGGTGAGACCCAGAAGCTGGAGACGGTTTGGCTGTCAGGGATCTGCCAGAATGAGAAGAATGAGGTGATGAGCAGCAAGCTGGACATTGACAACATGGCTGGGGTTTTCTACATGCTGCTCGTGGCCATGGGGCTGAGCCTGCTGGTCTTTGCTTGGGAGCACCTCGTCTACTGGAAGCTGCGTCATTCCGTCCCCAAGTCCCACAAGCTTGACTTCCTCCTGGCCATCAGCAGGGTGAGAGATGCTGACAGGGGCTTTTGAGGGGCCCAATTGTCTTCACACGGTGTCACAGAGATGGACATGGCCTGGTGGGCATTGTCCTTTGGCCTGAATGGGAAGGAGTGGAGATGTTCTTGTTGATATGAGATCTTGGTGAGAAAAGCCAGGTCTGAGGAAAGTCTTGGGAATGACCCCACACCCTTATCAGCAACCCTGGGGAAAGGGGGAATAGAGGATAGTGTCACCCATGTTGACAAGTTCTGGGGATCCTGGGGAGGGGGTGTCAGTGCTCTGAAGCTACCTCAGACTCAGCAGGGTGGGCTCAGGGGAGCAGGACTCCACTGACCTTGCTGGTGATAGGGGGTCCCCATTTCTCCCCACAGGGCATCTACAGCTGCTTCAATGGGGTGCAGACCCTGTCGAGCCCCGGGCGGGCACCCACACCCGATGTCACTGCCAGCTCAGCCCAGGCCAATGTGCTGAAAATGCTGCAGGCGGCCAAAGAGATGGTGACGACGGCCAGCGTGGGCGGCTCACTGGAGCAGGCCACCCGCACCATTGAGGACTGGAGCAACCACAGCGAGCGCCTCCAGACCACCTTCTCCCTGAGGACACCCCAGCTCGTGCTGCAGAACAGCACCGGCGCACACCGGGGGCCGCCCTCCGGCCCGCACCCCGCCGAGAGGCTGGGGAGAGCCTACGCTCCCAAGGGTGCTCCCCTGGGGCTGCCGCTGCCCCAGCCCATCCCCGTGGACTCCCGTCTGCACGGGGAGGAGAATTGGAGAGGGGAAAACGAGCACCCCCACCTGCTACACCCCCTGAAGTTTCGGGGTGGCTGTTTAGGGGATGAAGCTCTCACAGGTTTCCCCCACCTCCTGGTGAAGACTTCCCCAGGAGGGGATTATGGGGAGCAGATACTGGTGGGGAACCATGTCGGGGCTCCCCTCCCGCCCTCCACATCCCCCAGGGACCTCCCACCACCGGACATCTACAGGGAGCATAAGCGGCCGTCGGGACGGGGGGACCGGCTGCAAAACAACCCCTTGCTCCAGAGGGACGGGGCACACGGGGGCTCAGGGACTCTGCCCCGGCTGCTCTCGGCAGCGGAGAAGAAGCGGGAGGTGGGCAGCGCCTTCCTGCCTCCATCCTGCTCTCGCGGAGCCTTCCCGAAAGTCACCAGGACTTGCAGAGCCAGGGGCGAGCCGGCGCGGCCGGAGGCGGCGGGGATGGAGAGGGAGAAGCTGAGCCGGTGGGCGAGCTCGGCCAGGGCGCCCGGGGAGCGCGGCGAGAAGCGGCGTCCGGCGGGGCTGCGGCGCTGCGGGGCCCCCCGCCCGGCCGCCCGCGCCGACGTGCCCGACCTCTTCCCCGAAGCCGAGGCCGGCCACGGCTGCGGCTCCCGTTGCCCGCAGGCCGCTGGCCGGCTGCCACCGCGCTCGCCCGTGACCAGGCTGCCGTCCTACCGGGAGGCTTGCCGGCAAAACCCTCGGGCCGCCTTCACCGTGCCGGTGTGCGCTCCCCACGCCTGCATGAACTCCTACGCCAACCTGCCCCTCTACGCCAGACACCTCTCGCGGGGGTCCGCGCCCTCCCGGGAGCACCCCGGGGTGCAGCCCTGTGACCGGGGCTCCGGGCGCTGGGACAGCGCCTGCAGAGACTGTGGGAGGCGCGGGGAGCTGGCCTTGCTGCGGGCAGTGGGGGCGGAGAGGAGGGACCCGCCGGTGGCCCGCGGGGTGGCGAGTCCCTGCGCCGGCGGGTCCTGGCGGCGGGTCTCCAGCCTGGAGTCGGAGGTGTGATGGGGGGACAGGGGGGTGTCCGCACCCCTCTGCCTGCCCTTTGCCCGGGTGTCCCCACGGGCCAGCCAGCGGCTCCCGGCCGGGCTCCGGCCTCCCGGGGTCCTGCACCGCCGGCAGCGGGATGCTCCAAGCGGCTCGGCGGGTCCCGGTGCGCTCTTTGAGGGGGTCAGAGGAGCCTGGCAAGGGCTGGTACATGCTGGGTCGAGTTCTCCCTACAGGCGGGGCTGGCATCGGAGACGCCAAACGCATCGCCGCCGTTTTGCCGTCACGTTTTGGTTTCATTTAAAGGACTCGAAACGCCATGTCCAGGTCATTAAAAAGACATTTTCAGCTGCCTGGGGACCCTTCTTCCATCCTCCGGGGCTGCCCTTGGCATCATGGATTCCCAGGAATATTCGTTGTCCTGTGCACCCCCTCCCCGTCCGTGTCCCGTTACTGCTGAGCCGCGGCACAGGCTCGTCCCACCGGGAAGGGAAAGATGGAAAAGAAAGATTGGAACTGCTCCGAGGGTTTAATTAGGAGCCATCAGCCTGTGCAGAGGCTGGAGCCGAGCACTGGAGCCCCCTGCTCAGGCTTTGGTGCGCCGGGCACTGATGGCCCTGGGCTCGGGTCAGTGAGTGATGCTGTCACGGCTGCAAACGGCAGCCTGGCCGGGATCTCCAGCTCGGCACAGCAGCCCCGGGAAGGTGTGCTGTGGGGAATGAGAAAGGGAAAAATTCCTCCCACCTTCCCAGGCTGATGGAGCCATAAATCAGGTGTGATAGATGAGCCGGGTTTAATTCTTCTCTTCATGTACGTCTGACACAGCCCTTTCCCTGCCGGGCTGGGGCGCGACCAGAGGCGGCCGTGACTCACAGGAGCCTCAGGCAGGGGAGAGGGTCTTTGGGAAATGGAAATTGAGGCTCCGGGGCCCCGGGCTAAAGCCAGCCCCGGGCGGTTCCAGCCCCATCCCAGAGTAGCACCACCAGGACTACACGGAGCTGCCCTGACTGGCTGGCAGGCTGTCCCAGGGAGATGCCAACCCTCAGCCCCTCTTTCCAGCTTTGGCATCACCTTCCTCCATAAATGTCTCCCTGGGAAGCTGCTCTAGAGCAGAGCTTTTCTTTTATTCTTTCATCTTTTCTTTCTCCTTCTTTTCTCTCTTTTCTTTTCTTTTCTTTTCTTTTCTTTTCTTTTCTTTTCTTTTTTCTTTTCTTTTCTTTTCTTTTCTTTTCTTCCCTTTCTCTTAAAACACAGTTGTTGGGGGTTGCTGGCAGCCACCAAGTAGCTGGGGCTGGTAACAGTGAGGGGACGATGGCAGGGACTGCTCTGGGACACTCAGCCCTGCCCCAGGGATGGCTGCAAAACCCCGAGGAGGTCCAGAAGGGCCTGGCCACATGTGGTCCAGGCTCAAAAGCATTGGCAATATCTGTCTGTCCATCCATCTGTCTGTCAATGCATCAACCCATCTGTCTGGGGTTAAATCCAGCCAATCCCCCCATCCCCCAGCCTGGCTGCCATCACACAATGGTGCCGGTGCTTTAATTCCCTTTTCTTATTTATCATTGCAATTGTCTCTTAATGGCTTTGGCAGCCCCTCCAAGCCTCCTGGCGAGGGTGGGAGATGCCAATGTATAAATAAAAGCCATAAGTAAATAAATCCAGTTGGAGAGGAGGGTATTCATCCAGGCTGCCACAGGTGATGGCACCCATTCACCCGGGCAGCTTTTCCCAGCCGAGTGCCCCAGATGCCCCCTGGAGTGACAGGCTGGTCCCCAGAAAGCTTCAGTGTGGCCTTGGGAACCTTCCCTCAAATTGTGGCTCTCTGGCTTGAGGAAGCCAGCATACACAGCTGCAGTCAAACCTGAGCTGAGGCTGGGGCTGTGACAGCAAAGGGGAGCAGAAAAAAAAAAAGAGCAAAAATCCCCAACCCACGTTTTAAATTAATTAGTGATGTCCCTGGTGACTCAGCAGAGGCCAAATGGAGCTGCTTCATGTTTTATGGAAGGGCTTTGCTGCAGAAGACTGAGGACAGCAAGGGACAGGGCAAAAGGGGTGCAGGGGGTGCTCCCAGGAGAGGTGGCCCCAGGGTTGGGTGTCAGCACCTGGTGTACAGCCAGGGCTATTCTGGGTACCCCATGTGAATGCCCTGGTCCCTGGCCACCATGGTGGCATTTGCATAATCATCTTTACATGCCAATTGAGATGGAAAAGCAGAGTTTTTCTCCCATTTCTGTGCCAGGTGCTGGGGACTGGTGGGAAAGGAGGTGTTTGGGGCATGACCAGTCCAGTGCAGGTGAGATCTGTGACCTTCAAGGACCAAGGAAGGACCAATTCTCCTGCAGAATTTCGCTGCTTGTGGGTAATCCAGGGACAAACCTTCAGGGAAGCAGCAGTCTGGAAGCACCCTCTGGCTAGGCTTTCCAAAGAGGGGCTGGGTAATTTAGTGTTTAACAGACGTTGAGAAATATTATTTCTTTTTGGTGAAATTGTCTAATCAATCACTTTTTAATTCAGCCTGCTCTGGCACCCAGGGTACCCTGGGAGGCTGTGGGCTGCAATGCAGAGAGAAATAAGGCTGGATCACTGCTGGGTACCCACATCTGGGGTTCAGCCCCGTTGAGGGGAGCAGGCACTGTCCTCCCAAACCCACCCCCCGCCTCTGCCAGCTCTGACATCTCCATAGCACATCCTATTTTCACTGCCCCATTGCTCAGCATCGTAAGACCCATCCTGATGAGGAGAAGGGGAACAAAGCAGGCCAGCACAGGTCAGCCACTGGGAAGGGGTTCCAATAGCAAGGACATACTGCTGCTGCTGGGGGGAGATGGTGACTCAGGTTAGGGCAGAGAGAACTGGTTAAATCACAAACCAGGACACATATGGGGCCAAGAAGGTGCTGGGGACAGCTGCCAGGCCTATGCCCAAGGATGCCTGAGGGAGCAGCAGGTGCAGCCACCTCCTGGTTCCTGCCTCCTGCCAAGGCAAAGCCATGGCACAAAACCATCCCCAGCTGCGACCCTGCAGCAGGTGCCCTTTCCTGACCCACTGACAGCTCCTGGGCTGACCAAATCCATCCAGGGAAAAGGCTGGTGAGCACTTTCCTCAAACCTTCAAACAGCTGAATCCCCTCAGGGACACATGGCTCCTTGATGGTGGTGAAGCTTTGCCTAAAGCTTCTTCTCAGGTTCAAAGTTTTTCTTTCCCTGGCCGTTGCTCCTCCAAGTGCTGCAATAGACTGAATTCCTCCCCAATGCCAGTTTGGCCTCAGATTTACAGCCCAAGCCCCAAAATCTGCTGCTGCTTGTGAGGTCCTTCGAGAGAATCACAGTAGAAAGTGTTTATTTCCATCATAAAGATCTGCTTTAATATTTTAACATAAATCAAGCTGCGCTTTATGGTGATAATAAATTTGCTGGCAGAAACTGCCTTTGCAGCCTGAGGCAGCGGAGCAATTCAATTTGTTTGGCTTTAAGTGTAAGGAGCCGTAATTGAGAAGGGGGAAGTACAGATGTTTTAATTGAGTTTGCAGCTAGCACCCAGAGTTGCAGTAGGCTAATAGAGAAGAGGTGAGGGTCTCCATTACCCTCTCCACTTGCCATTTCTCCTTGGCCTGCAGATCCATCCGTCATGGCCATCCCCTCCAGGAATAGCTGCTCCGTGCCTAAGCATGAGGAAGAAAGGGATGGAAAAAGAAGTCAGACTAAACCAGATGTATAATGTGCATTTTATTGGTTTTAATCCCATTTTTAAAAAACTAATTACAGTCAGGACAAAGCATCAAGTGTGCATCTGCAATAATGAATTGTTACTGCTGATAATGGCCAAATAAAAATAGACTTATTCACGATGAGTGAGAGGAGAGAGCTCGTGCCCTGCACCATGGGGTCACCCAGTGTCCCCTCAGCCAGTGCTGGCTGCACTGAACCGCTCCCTTCTTGTTTTCTCCAGTAATTTTTAAGGCATCGCTATATCATGTTTTATATAAAAAATGTTCTCTGCTGTAGAGCTTCTTTCTGTTAATCACCCCAATTCCTCGGATATATTTGTTTTGCTGCTGTGCAAGGACAGCAGGTGTCTGGGAATTCATGGTTATTTATTTGAGAAGCACTCATGCTCCTTGGGGAGCACAGTAAGGTACCATGGCAAAGGCTGGGGCTGGAACACAAGCGCTCAGCATCCCATTCCATCCAATACCTGGATCCAAGCAGCTCTTGGTGGTGCAGCCCCTCAGAGGTCACTGTCACACATTGTTGAGGGGTAGAGGGGGACACACAGGCCAGGGAAGAGAAGGCACATCTTTAAATGTAAGAGATGGCAGGAAAGAGGGTGCCAGGCTGGGCTCCCTCCTTCCTGAGAAGGGAAGGGAGGGTGAAAGGAGATGAAATAACAGAGAACAGCCCTGTTTCCTGGCTGCAATGAAATGTGAAGGCAAGAGACTGAAATGGGCATGTGGAGGGCAGGAGCTGAGCCAAGGGCCTTGCAATGCATGGGCAGCTCAGGGCAGACAGCTCTCAGCCCCTCCATGAAACCACATCTGCACACTCATGCAGAGGAACAGCACCCTCAGCCTCTCCAGCTTCCAAAGGCTCATTTCATCAGCATTCAATTCTCCCTCCAGCTCTGCCTAGCTCCCAGCTGCCACGCAGGTGGCTCCCAGCTCAGCTGCCCCATAAATCTGCCCTCCAAACTACTGCTTCCTAAAAAAGACACCAGCACCAGATACCTCTAAAATACCTTCTTAATTTGGTACTGAAGATACCACATCAGCTTTCCAGGAGCACTTGGGGATGTTTAAACTCACTAGCAGGGGCTGCAAATGCCTGTTTAGGATCAAGCTGGAGAGAAGATGAACAGTCTCTCCAGATTCTCTCCAGGCAGCTCAGCAAGGACACAGTGGCGGTGCTCAGGCTTGAGAGGTGCAGGGTTTTGCTTTAAAAGCGATGAAGTGGTTTTATACAGCTCCAGGTACTTGCATATTCCCCCAGGAGGAGCACTTCAGGTCATATGGAAACCAGAAAGTCCTACTTGAAAACAGAGCTTGATTAAAAAGAGCTGCAGTTCAAAGCTTGCTTTAGTGAGTGATGACATTTAATACTGCAGCAAGTGCAGAGGGCAGGAGGATCTGATGTGCACCTGGCTTTGAACCTGCTTTGATAACAGGGGGTTTAAAATAGTTCAGGTGAAAACTTTTAAAGTTCTTTCTTCTGTCAGGAAACCCCTTACGATCTGTGCCCCAGGGCTTCTGAACACAGGACCTGGTGACAGAGTGGGATCTTACAGTGACCACAGTCATCCTAAAAGCAGAGCCTCTCGTAGAGCTGCCTAAGGTAGGAGCAGCCCAATTCTGAAAGAAGCAGAGCAGGAGCAGTCCCAAGCCCACCTTAACCCTGTGCAGAAAGACAAGACAGAGTCAAGCCCAGTTCCAGCAGGGTTTCAGGTTTTGCTCCCTTGTTTCGGGAGCTCTGCTGCAGGCAGGGCTGAGCCAGGGCACAGCCGTTTCCTCCTGGCACCAGCTCATTCCCCTGAGTTAACACCCACCTTGTTTCAAGGCTAATTACCCAACGCGGGAGCCGGGAACGCTTCAGTGTGCACAGCCGAAGCCTCTGGCGTGTCAGGACTGGGTAATTAGCACCTCCCCAGCCCACACCGATCCCGATCCCGGCCGCTGGAGTTCGGGGCCTGGCTGCTTGTACCAGCCCCGGGCAAAGCTGAGAAAGGGAGAAGGGCTCTGCCAGTGGAAGGCTCCGAGTCGCCTGCTGGAGCTGAGGGAAGCAAGGCTGATTTCCCTTCCAGTGGGAAGAGCTGTATCCCTGCATGCAGAGGGGCATTGCTCTGCCCAACTGAGCTGTCACAGCACAGGAGAGCAGGATGGAAATGCGAATGTAAACTCCCAGGCTGGAGAAATCCAGCTCTAAGCAAAAGATCCCCTATTCCAGGCAATGTGCACAAATATGATAATGCTTCTAGAAAAAGAAAATGTAACAGCACAACATTACTTCTTTCTGAATTAGGTCTATTTCCACCCTTATGCTTTCCTTCAGCTGGCACAGGAGGTTGTTCTGAAGGAGTCTCAGCAGAAAGAAGAGACTCAGTTATCCCAAACTCCTGCTGGATTCTGCACAGCACATTCCTGCCTTTGGGAGAAGGGACATTTAATGATGCAGCCAAGGCTGTCTCTCTCCTGTGTGCCGAGACCTGCAGCACACAGAGAACCACAGAGGGACAGACAGAGAATGTGCTGCTCTGACAGAGCCAAAGGCAGGAATGGCTGGACACTGGTTAACGGTGCAGACTGCCAAGGGCTCAGCCCCAGGGCTTTGTCTGAGAACCAGAACTGTAACAAGGCTGAATCCACTCCACCCACACCCAAAGTGGAGTGAAGAAAGTCTTCGTCACCAAGCCAACGGCCTGGAAACTTCCCTTCATGCTGCCTCTCCCCCTCAGTGCACAGCTCCAGAGGGGGAGCTGAAATGCTGGAGTCTCTGGAGCTCCAGAGGGAGTGTGCTGCTACCCTCATCAGAGCTTTGACTCACTCAGGACAATGTTTGCAGTCACAAATATGAAGCAAGAGAAACCCCAAATGAGCACGAACACAATCCAGAAGCTGTGCCGGAAAGGGGAGAGGTGCTTGTTCACCGTCCCACTGCCGAAGACCAGCTGGGTGTCCTTCCGACTGCAGTAGGCCAGGAAAGCTGGGATGAGATACTGGATCCCATTCCCAGCATAGGCTCCCGTGATCCCCACCAAGGACTCCAGATCGTGGGTGCAGAAAGCCACCAGCACTGGGGGAATCAGCGTGATGGCAGGAAAGACAATCCTATCCACCAGCCACGGGTAGGTGCCCCCCTCTCTGTGAAAAAGGGTCTTCCAGTTGTTGCGCAGGGTCACTGCAATGATGGGGAAGTTGGTGCTGATGGTGAAGACCGGGAAGAGGCCCAGGAAGTACCGAATGAAGGCCACGCTGACGATCTCACAGTTGGTGAAGTTGAGCGTGTACATGTCCATGAGGGTGTCGTTGCGGAAGCAGTAAATGGCAGTGAAGGACAGGAGGCTGTAGAACGCCAGGATCAGGATGTAATCAAGCAGCACGAGCTTGTTGACGTGCTTCTTCTTGGAGATGGGGGTGATGAGGGATGGCAGGGAGTGCTGGCACATGAAGGAATAGACACACACCCCAAACAGATTGCGGATGCCCGACAGCTCGGCCATGGACGGGTGACCTTCAGCCTGGCCTCTGCTGATGCGGATGAGGGCCAGAATAATCATGAGGATGAAAGCTGGAGAGAGAGAGAGAGAGAGAAGGTCTCAGGTCAAGCCCAGGCCCATGCTCCTCATGACCTCCTCCCACAGCACTGGCAGTCTTGGCACCGGCTTTCTCCTGCTATGCAAGAGCATCTCCTTATCTCTTTGATGCACCACCTTATCTGAGGGTGGCAAGGTGCACAGGAATTAATCGTGATGTGCTGTCAGTGCCAGTCAGCAGATAAGGGAATGGGCTCAGGCATCTCCCTCCAGTCTCATTCCCACAGGGACTCACCCTCCCACCCCCCAAGAGCACAGGGCTGTGCTGTGCCCTTCAGAAGCAGAAGGCTGACACGGCTGGTGAACCCTAAGCCCTCAAGGGTTTTGGTCCGTGGATGCTTCTGCCACACACACACACTGGTTAAATACTGTCATTTCAAAAAGGCTGAAATATGTTTGGCTCCAATCAACCCCAGTAACAGTCCTACCCATTTCTAACTGGACTAGTGTTTTCAAGACTTCCCCTACATGCACAAAAGCAGCAGCTACTAGCAAGCTTTCCTGTCCCTGGGATCTGTCAAGCATGATATAGCAAGAACTAGCCAGCCATTTCCTGGGTAGAAGGAACAGGCTGTCTGTAGCTAATCCCAGGGTGGAGAAGCCAGTCTGGAAGGGACTAAAGCAGCACTGAAAGACTGCTATTAAAATTCATCATTTCTAGACACAAAGTCTGCTTGTCTACCCTTCACTTATGTCAGGAAAAAGCCTAACAACATTTTACAATGCTTATTACAAATAACAACATGCCAGGGACAACATGAATTGAGGAGATTGGGCTAATGCCCTTATTACTCTGAAGGTGGAAATTTGAGCCAGAGCAGTTACTGTGAGACTCTCATTCCTACCATGGCATATGGTAGAAAACTAATTCTGGTGTCACAAAAATTGCATCAACCTAGGAAAGATGATCAGCAGCTGCTGGAGTTAACAAGTAATGGGGAGAAAAGGACCTGCCTGGCAAGGCAGCAAGCAGTGAGATTTACAGTCTGGTGCTGCAATGGGTGGCTTGCACAGAGCTGTCCTTGCACCAGTCTGAGGCACAGGAACAGAGCTGTGAATTATCAGGTAATGAAAAAAATCAACAAAATGCTGAAACAACTACTACAGACACCTCTGAATGTCATTAATATAAATCCAGAGGAATTAAACAGAGCAGTGCACAGTTCAAGTCCATACGAGGCTGGCACCAGTGCTAGGAGCTGGGCAGGCTCACCATGGGGTGACAAGATCACGGGCTTGCTCTGTGCCCAGTCCTGCTCCCCACAACAGGGGAGATTGGAAACCCTGCCAGGGATAGGACTAAGGAAAACAGTTACAGACCAGTGAGTGAATACTGCCTCTCTTGTGCACAAAAATATCAGATTATTCTCACTGAACATTGCCTCCCATATATCCCCAGCACTTCCCAAAACCCTCTCTCAGAAATTCATGCTCTCCTGCAGCAAACAGCAGCTCCATGCTGAACTCTTCCCAAGCCACATGCTGCATTTCACCCTGTGCTGCCTCAGGAAACTTCTTGCTTCCAGCTGTTTCCCAGTGACAGGGCACGTCTACCAGCCCTCCCCAAACACCACACTGACAGCAGCAGATCCATTCCACGATACCACGAGGCCAGGTTGTTTTGGGAGTGCTAGGCTCTACTTCCTCCCCCAAGGGCAGTCACACAGAGCTATGGAAGGCAACAGCTCATTGCTCTGGGGGTGTGCAATTCCCCTTGCCTTCACTCAAGCCCAGCAGGTGAGGGGCACTGAGAACAGGGGTACAGCTGTTGTGCCTCCCCACTGCTCCCTGGAGGGGAGATGCTTGCCAGCCATATCTGCTCAGCAAGAGACCCAGAAAGAGCTGTGTTCCAGGTGATGTGACATGGCTGCACTCCCTGGGGTTGCACAGGCTACAAGGAAGAGGAAAGGATGCCCTGAGTAATAAGACAAAGCAGACTGGGCAGCTCTGGAAATGGCTGAGACTGTTCCTTTTCTTCTTGCCTGGGAGAGGTGGTGAGGCTCTGCAGCCCCATCCTGAGCTGGTCCTGTACCTGGGCTAATGTGTTTTAAAAGTCTCACACCTCTCCCCCTGCACACTAGGACAGTGGATCTCCTCATGCTCTGCTCAACACAGTAATGAGTGATCTATTTCCATCCCCCAAACCCACTCTCACCATTGGCTCAAAGCCCCACTTTCTGCATCAGTGCCAACAGGACCAGGGAAGGTCCTGTTTCAGGCAGGCAGCACCCCAATCTTGAAGCATCTCCCACAGACTCTCCTCTGCCCTGACGTGTGCTTTTCTGGCAGAGAACACTGAAGGAGCAGAATTCTTGTGGATTCCCTAAATGATGGATGGTCTTTGCCTTATGCAGCTAGAATTTAATATATTTGTTTTTCATTAAATATGCATTTCAGAAATTTATTATAATTACAAGGAGTGAGGATCCAATACTAAGATCCAAACTAGTTTTGCTTCCAACAAGGCAAGCTCTGCTTCCCTGCCTGAGCACTGGTGCACTGCAGATGCAAGACCCTTGAGAGGAAAGGTGCTGAGTAAACTGGAAACCCCCCCTGCACAGTTCCAGCCTCAGAAAGGACAACAAAAGCGCTGCCCCATGGTTGTTTTCTCTCAGTCCCTGAGGCAGAAGAGTTTCTCACTCCTGGAACTGAAGAGCTAAAACACTTGCCTGTCAAATTTATCTCTCTGTCCCTGAGAGGAGGCGAGCCAAAAAATGAAACTCTGAAACCTAGATATGGTTTGGATGATAAGTCAAAATGAAAGGAAGATGACAGGCTGACGGACAGGCAGCTTTGAGCAGAAAAGAGGCAGCACAAGATCCTCAGGCACACACGAAGCTCCCACTCACTTCCCCTACCTGGGACAGCAGGCTGAAGGCAGAGCCACATGACACTATTTCATGTCACCTACTGTTGTCACATCAGCTGTCCAACAGCATTCCTTCACCACAAGAATCCTGGTGAAGACATGGATTCACAAAAAAACCCTTGATGCATTCTTCTCCACACAGAACAGAGGACACAAGCAATGTGTTCCAGGTATGAAACACCCTCAGACCATGATCAACAGCACCCAGAGCCACAAAGCAAGGTTGACAGTGATGGCACCTTGGATTGTTAGATAGTTACATGAAAAATTTGCTTTAAGCCTTGTTTTATATAAATGCTTAAAAAGCAATCAAGGGTTTTGCTTGTCCTGATTTTTCCACAGTGTTAAACCCACTCCAAGCCCCCACACCACAGGCTTGGCAGTCAGCAAGGCACAGAGGCCACTTCTTGTCTCATCTTGTCTCTTCTAGATGTCCAAGCATCATTTTTAGTGAAGGATTTAAGTGAGCCTGAGGAAAAAAATAAAGAGGGGGTATGCCATAAAGGAAAATTGTGATGAATCTCATCCCAGCCATCCAACTGCCTCTCCTGCAGACTCTCTTTGCTCCCCTCACTATCTGAGGAACAAATGTTCTCAGATAAAGCAGACCTTGCAGTCAGCTACTGCTCCTCTCCTGCTTGACTCAGGAGATGCTGATTCAGAGACAGGGCAGTTCTGCTCTGGTTCTTGCAGGTGAAATAAGGATGAATATGGATGAGCAGACGTCCAAAGTAGTACAGTTTGGGAAATATGTGAGTCTGGGGATATTAAGAAATACATTTTTGTGCATTTTGATAGAAACATAACAGAGCTGCAGAGAAGCAGAGAAGATAATTTAGCCATTCTGAGTTTTAGGATCATTTTACAGAGTCAGAGAAAACACCTCTGTAAATGAAAAATGGTGTTTGTACATGAGTTTCATCTCTCTGCAGAAAGGCTATTGCAGAAAAGAAAATAAGTCCAAGCCTCAAACACATTTTTTTCCCCTGTCATGGTAGCTTCCTGCAAGAACTGATGCTCAGAATGAGCTTCTGGTTTAGCCCCCCTTGCATCCCTGCAAGACATGGTACTTGTGAGATGTTCACATCTTCTCCAGCCCTGTCGCTACTCCCATTCCTCCTTCTGCAAGGAAAGTCTGAAGAGAACATCAGCACACCTGCCTGCCCCCCCTTCCAGGGCCCAGAGAGGCAGTGGTGTGCAGCCACCCCACGCCTGGCTGCTCCCCTACCCCCCAGCCATTTGTCTGAGCTGGTGCCACGACACGTTTGTGGCAGGGCCATCCGTCACCGCCGGCTGACGGTGTGACAGAGCTTTCCTGTCCAGGCAGAGAATCAATATGCCAGGAAATAATGATAATGGATCACCCTATCCCAGTGCAGGCCGCTTGCTTCCGTTTTCATACATTAGGCACAATGATGGATTCCAGGAAGAAGTTTTCAGGAGCTTCCTAAACCCAGTCTCCTTGGAAAGGGGAAGATTTCTCCCTACTTCAATCCTTTATCAAGTCAAAACACAGCAGGCCACTCTTAAACAGAGGAATAGATCTCATTTAGTTTAACATTAGGCAGTTTTTTCATAGAAAGGGCACAAAACCAGGAGCATCTGCTCTGTACACACTGAATGGGCAAGGAACACATCAAGACAGCCCTACCTTCTGCATCCCCACTTGACACTTGTGCCGTCTACTTCCCTGCTGATGTCTTTCTAGGATGTTGGAGCCCCCTTCTCAGAGCCATCTGGCTTCCAGCAGTGATGTGGGCAAGCTGAAGAGCCCACTACAACTGTGGAATCACCAGGCATTCTGGATTCTTTGTCATTTGAAGTATTAAAGCACAGCTGGAGTCCAACATGCTGGCAGAACAAAGTACCTAAAATTAAGACATTGATTTTTAAATTTAAAACTCATTTAGCTAGTTTCTCTTGCAGAAGCTATATCCTGCCACTTGTTCATGACCTCCAGTTCTCCACAAACTCCAGAGCAGCAACTGATTAACTTCTCCAACCTTCAGAGGGGGTTTCTATATGAATTGACAGTAAAGAGGTAACATGAAAACCAGGTTTTCTCCATTAGATGTGGGAGCTGGAGTAGTTAAGGATCGGATTTGGATCGGATTTGACAATGACAGAGCCTAAAACACCATCTCTAGGAAGATGAAGGATTTATGAGTGCAGAGACTGTGGGGAAACAAGATGGATATGTTCATAGAAGACAGGAATTCTCCAGAGAGAAACATCAGAAGGAAAAGAGGAGGGAAATTACTTCCCAGACAAAAGGTATGAGCAAAAGTTGTGGAATATCACTGTGGCTCCTTCCTCTAATGGGGAGCAGGGACTTGTCTGAACAGTGTTACCCTCCCTGCCCCAAAGCCTGAGGGAGGGTCCACATGGCAGAGGACTGTTGCTTATACAGACAAGTGTGACACAGCTTACCAAGAAAGCAAGAAAGCAAGAAAAAGCCTCTCAGGCACCTCCACTCCTCCAGGCCTGGCTTGCTCCTGCTGCAGCCATCTCAGACACTGCTGCTTTGGACCAGGTGGAGCCCCTTTTCTTCACAAAGGCAAATTCCATTTAAAAAGTACTGCCAGGACTTTTTGGCAACCAAAAGCAGTTCAGTGGAGCTTCTCTGCTCTAAGGGCATCATATCCCTGCTTTTCTTCATCAGGCTTGCAATACCATAACCAAGATTTACAAGTAGCTTCCCCAGCAGTGTAGCAACACCTGCCATGAAACCAGCACAGCTGCCCCATCTCAGCCCACATCAGCTGGTCCCACAGACATCTGCACACCAGCAACAGCTCAGGGCAGAAAAATGGCCTTGCACTCGGGCATTTATCACAGATGCTTTTTCTCAACATATGGGAAGGAAAGAGGAGCCAGTGAGGCTTGTTTGCTTCTGGGGGAAAATTGCCCATGTAGTTTATGGTCCTCTCTCTGCCAGTCACCTTTGGCAGAAGAACCATAAAACCTCTGCAACCAGGACTCTGCTCTCAGCTCTGCTGCTGGCTTGGCCTATTAGCTCTGACAGTCACTTCTCTGTCCATGTCATTATTTATTCTTCTGAGAGAAGGGAATAATACACACTTTGGTGTCCCTGTGAGCCCAAACTACAGCTGTGCATGCTTTGGAAAGTACTGGCTGCAGAGCACCCATGTCCCGTAACATCCAGGTGCTCTGCAGACTTAGCCACATCTTGCCCATCCTGCCTTGGGCCCTACACAGCAAAGTTTTTTATCATCTTGTTCCATCAATGTCCACTCTGAACAGAAAGCAGCTTTTCATGCCACAGCCCCACTCTGAAAACCTGAGTGGGCACCATCATCCAGACCCTTTTGCAGGGTTGAATATGCCCTTACATGTCCAGCTCCCCTTCTTCAGCTCAGGCCCATCAGTGTCTGTTGCTGCCTGAATAAAGTGCTCTTTTCAGGAGCATCAGCTCCTCAGGCAGGATCTCAGTGGTCCTGTCCAGAAGAGCAAATCACTCTCCATCTGTGTCTGAAGCTCACAAGGCTCTTCCTCTCACACAGGCACTGCTTCACCCCATTGCCTCCCACAAACAGCACTGAAATGAGCTCCTCAGCCGACAATCCCAAAAGCAGGCATGACAGAAGCACAGCATTTTAACTAACTCTTCATAAATATATTCACTTCTCTTAGTGAATTATTTACCCTGGGCTCTAGCAGCAGCTTCATCTGCTCCAGAAGGGATATAAGAACATGAAGTAACTTTGTTGAAGCAGCATGTCAGAATGAACATGCAACAGTGTCCTGATTTACAGTCCAATTCCCTCATCCTCCTGTATGCCCTGCAGTGTGAAAGGAGAGGGGCAGAGATCACAATGATCCCTCCTTAAGCTATTTGCAGAAAGCTCAATTTCTGATCTGCAAAGAGGCCACCCACCTTGAGGACTGTGGGCACTAGCAGACTAATTTCTCAGCAGGAGACTGGAAATGCAGGACTTCAGATAAATGTCACCCCCTCCTAAATCAGCCTCCTCTGTAATTCTCCATATCAGTACTTGAAGGGATGCAGCACAGTGACTCCAGGTTTCTGCAGTGAGTCAAGTCCAGCACAGACAACTCTGCTGCTAAGGATGGCAGTGCCAGTTACCTGAGACTGCTCACAAGGTGAGATGGTCTGAGACCAATTCTCCGCAGAGCAGTGCTGTAAACAGCAGAGCTCTGCTGGAAAGAGCAGAACTACCAGAGAAACCACCAGATACAGAAAGTCAGCCCCACTAGCACACTCTGGACAGCCCTTTTCTAGTTCCTGCCCCAGAAGCCTTCTACCAAGTATCCTGGAAAGGGATGGGATGGAGAAAAGAAGGGTTTAACACAGACTTCCCAGAAATTCTAGTTTGCTTTCCCTCCACCTTATTGGCCCAGGGAAAGAGCTGGGGTAGAGATTTTATTCCTGTGCATGTAATTGTGAGATCATTGTTTGGGCAGAGTTGTGAAGGCTCTGTCTCAAGGGCTTGAATAGATGTGGTGTGATCCAATAGGGAGAGAGAACTGAGCCTGTTCAACCAAACCCAGAAGTTTATTACTCTATGAACTATCTCTTCATTAAAATACAATACTTTCTAATAACTACAATACAGCATCATGAGCAGCACACAGAGCACAGGTCCCACGTGGGAGCTGTCTGGGAACATTTGGCAGAGACAATTTAATAACAGCAGCAATAATCACACTACCAATGTCTTTAGAGCCAGCAGTCCTCACCTATAGAGCTGGACATCTCAGGCTGCAACAGGCTGCAATTAATCGGGTTAGCTGCTTAATACACAATAGCCAGTGTTTGCTGCTCAGCTCCACCAAGCTTTGTCCTTTTGTTATCTTTCCTAATCCATATCCTATCCCATGATGCTGCTAGTCAGTTATTATCCAACTTTATCCAATAATAAAGAGGTAGGGCTGTGCCCCAGTGAGCTGCATCCCCTCTGCTGAGAGAGGTGTATGGGACTTGCCTGGATCAGTCTCTCTTGTTGGCAGCACAGCGTGCCCTTTAGCAGCTTACCCCTAACAGTACCCACTTGATCAGGATTGAAGAAATGAGAGGAAAAAAACCAGCTAGATAAGCAAGTCTCTTTAGAGAGCAACCCATTGCTACCACAGATTTAAACCCTCGAGGAAAAAAAAAGGTTCTGAAATCCAAACAATGGAATTGGAAATACCAACAGCTCTAAATTTATTGATGGCTCAGTTGGTTTAGCCTTCTGCAGGAAGCTCTGCTCCAATAACTTTGTAAGAGACCTGGAAACAGGCTCCAAAACTGGTAAAGGAATTGACCTAATAACAGCTCTACACTTTTCTGAGGCTGAGGTGGAAGAGAGCTGAAAAAAGGCAGGAATTACACTTTGGGGAAGGACCCTCCTCACCCCACAACAATTTGTACTCACATGGCCCCAGAGCTGGGTAAGCCAACAAGGTTCTAACCACAAATCAAAACAAGGCTTCACTGTAGCCACCACTGTCAGGATTTAAACCAAATGATATTTCATGACTGGCCCTCTCTCCAGGGAAGCACAGCAGGCAGGCTCCCTGTTGCACCCCTTAGGGTGCCTCTGCTCCATCTCCCAAGGCAGCTTAGGTACCTGCAAAAGGCTGACAAAGCATTCTGAGAAACTTCTGCACTGGGAAAGGAATGAGAGCTTGGGTAGGCAGAGCCTTACTCATCTGCCAGCTCCTGGAGAACAGAGATCTCTAAGCAAGGGTAAGGCCAGCAGTTCAAGCACCAACTGCTGCACTGAGTTTAACCATTGGCACTCAGCAATGCCAAGTGACAATAGTTCTGCAGCCAACTGTGTAACTGCTACTCTTCAGAAGACTGGCAACAGCTTGATTCCTCTGGAAGCCCTCTCTGCCACCAGCCCCACTCCACCTGGAGACACAGATCCACCCTCTGTGCTCCTATCACTCCTGGCAGGGAAGTGCCTTGCCATGCCAGCCTTCCTTCCAGATGAGCTGTCCATGATCAACAGGCCCAGACACGGAGAGCCCATCTGTTTGGGCTCTCTAGTAGCATAACACTTGGGCTTCCAAGCTCCTCCTTCAACTTTCTCCTTATAGAGGCTTCAGAGGTGCCTGTCCTGGCTTAGTCCCTTATCCTGGGAGGATGCCAGATAAAGGGCTGATCCCTGGAACATCTCCACATTCTTTGAACTGGTCCGTTTTTAATTTCCAGCTCAGATCCCAGTGTTTAAGCCTATTTTTCAGAGAGAGAATGATTTTTTTTTATCTGTGAGGTGTGGAATAAGACTGCTGTAGGCTTTGATAACTGATGTGCTGCTTGTGATGAGCATAAGGCTCTGGAAGAGGCTGTGGTGACATTTGATTATCACTTAGACCAGGAGAAAGAGGGGAAGCAACTTTCAAAGGCAAGGCTGACACTGTTACAAACACCAGCAGAAATGACCTTCACACACAGCTAGCTCTCTCTGCTGCCAAGAACCATCCTCTCAGCTGCTATCATCTGAATCACCAGTACACCTGGGGCAGTGCTGCTTTACATCAGCCTCTTCTGCTCAGAAATCCAGGGACTTTCCACCGGGCTAGGGAGAAGGGTATGTAGTGGGTCCTGTGAGAGGTACATTGCAAAGTCTGTACTGACCTCCCAGCTTAGGGAGGCTTGATTTTTTTCAAATCATGATGCAAAGCATGGGTCAGATTCCCATCCACAGCAAGCCAATGAGCACAGGTAAGCTGAATAAGCCACTGTCCATGGGAAGGTTTTCTTTCCCCCACACAATAAACAGGTATGTGGGAAGCTGCAGTGTTGCTCTGCTGCTCAGAGTGCTTTGCAGAACCACCCTCAGCACCACATGGCTAAAACCAACCCAAGGAAGGTGAAGGAAAGGCACAGTTTATACCAGGACAAAGAGTTCACATCTGGCCATTGGCATGCAGGCAGGAAAAGTCGAGAAGACCACAAAACACTACCCAAGACCATTCTTTAGGATCTAAGCTCTCTAAACACCAACCTGTGTTTAACTCACAACCCTGCTTTTGGAGGAGGGGACAGCAGTGATGTGAGGACATGGGAGAAGCCAGTTTGACAAATCTCAGCAGTATGGGACTGATCCTTACCCCGGGATTTGCAGCAAGAGCTTTTTCTCTGCTCCCTGCATCACATGGCTTTTTGACAAATTGTCTTTCCCAATAAATCTATCCCTCACTGTACACATACGGAATCTGTTCTTCTAAGTAGCCACCGAGGTGCTGTCAGGGTCATTAACTATCATTATCTGGGGCAGCTGTTCCCCAGCGTGCTGACGCAGGAATCAATCAGGCTAAAACATGAATTTCCCCTACACTTCTCCAAACACTGCCTTTATCCCTCTCCATCAAGCCATGAAAGAGAGGAACAGTTCTGCCATCACACCAAGGTTTAGCAATCCTCGTACTGGAAGGAGCTGGCTAAAGGGAAACCAATGGCAGATGAGGCAGGCATTAGCCTGTCACAGAGACAGGATGAGGTCTGACTGATGTCTTTACCAGAAAAGAGGAGGCACGCTGATTGGAATCAGGCCAGTCAGCTGAGCAGAGATCACTCTCATAAAGAAAAAAAACAACAAAAAATCCCCATGCAAAACTTCCTCATTTCCTTTAGTACCCCTTAATGAGATAACTTCTTTCTCTGAAGAATGGGGGGGACTTTCAAACCTTTCATGTGCTCAGACAACAAAGGAGAAAAACGGGCATTCAGGATTTTCACACCATCCAAAGTCAGGATTCATTAACTCAAACTGTTCAACATCTTGGACTTGAGAGCTTAAAATCCAACTTAATTTTCCTGGGTGTCAACTGCTTAACCCCATCTCAGGATTTCTCTAGAACAGAGGATCTCTATTCCTCTGCAGTGACTGCCAGCCACCTCCAAACAGGATGAATTCACAGAGAAGGGACAATACCCAGCTGCAGTCTGGCAAAGAGTATGTGTGTAATGGGAAATAGTTAGAGATGCAGCTTTTCTTCTTATTCCAGTGATAGGTATAAACAGAGCTAATTCTGTGTCTGAATGGTCTGGATTTCCACACCAGGAGACTGTTAACCTGCAGAAATGCTGATCATTAACCTGCAGAAATGCTCTTTATTAGCCCTGAGTATCAGTCACTCTGTCTAGGTGACACAAAAATAGACAAACCTGAACATAAACCTCCACAACCTACACACACCTCTCAGCCTTTAAGAGCATGTACACACACACACACCAGACATGAGGCAGCTGCATCTTTGAATGACAATGGCATTGGGGAAAAAAACAAAACAAGATTGATGTCTTACTTCCCTTAAGGGAATGATCTGTCTTCCCAGAAGTTCGTGGCAATATTTTGGAAAGAACTTAGGGGAGGAGGACTTCCCAAGGACAGCACACATTGGTTTGGGGGTTTCCAATGCAGCACATCTTACCATAAAGGAAGACTGAGGAAAATAAATGCAAGCAGATGATAAAACTAAGGGTGGAAAGTCTGAAAGAAATGACTTTTTTTCTTGGATCAAAACAAAGATTGTCCAAAGTCTGTCATGCATATGTGTGAGAATAAGAAACTTCCAGCTGGTGGGTATCACAGCCAGCACCTAGGCAGGAGACTCTGCCAAACATCTTCTGCCTCTCACACAAACCAGACTAAAATCTCATTTACCAGCCATGTCTGATGGAGAACAATTTGTTTTGTTTTAATCAGAAATTTCATCCTAGACTAAAACCTTTCCCCTCAAAGATTTATTAGGCCTGCACAACTGTCCTCAAAGAGGTTGTTTTGACAAGCACTTGCTTCCAAAGAAGATCTTGCCAAAGAGAAGCATCAGTGGCGTGACTCGGGTTCCATCAATGGTAAAGAGGTGGCCGAGCCTCTGTGAAGACTCACCTATCCATCTCATGAGGGACGTCATGATTTGAAGATACTTGGTCTTCTGCACATTGAAGAAGGTGAAAGGACCCAGGAGGAGCGTGAACGCTGCCTGGAAGGACAACAAAATCACACATTAGATTAAAAACCAGAAATTCTGCCAGCAAGATGAATTTATCAGAAGAGCAAAGCTTGCATTGAAAGTTCACCTCCAGACATGTCCGTTTGTCATGAAGCTTTCTTTGTTGCTTAATTTTACAGCTAAATTGGATGAGACACAGGGGGTCAAGTAAGCTGCTGGGTATCAGAGAACATGCCTTGGGCAGAAGAAGAGCTCAGGATCCTCTTGGCTCTCAGCCGTTTGCTATCACTGCTACAGCACTCCTTTACTGACACATTTCAGTAAAAGCTCTCAGTACAGCCTTACAGAACATTAAATATTAAACTCTGGCCTCTTTGCCCAAGTACGTGCTCAGTTTAGGTATGAATAGCAATAGCCCTCACCAGTCTACTTCTATTAACATTGATGGGGTGGCTTCGGGGTATCCCACGCTCAACAGCAATGGAGCCAAGTCTGCCTGGAACTTTCCCCCCCATGCTTTAAGTCACCTGTGTAAAACATACATGGTTTTTTATAACCCTAAAAACAGATAGTGGGAAGCTACAGTGTAACAGTTCAGCTCTTGGAAGCTAAAAACCTGTGCAAAATGAGGGAAAAAGTAATAAAAGAGATACTCAGAGAACTTAATACAGTGTGGAGAGCAAAGGTTCTTCAACAAAGAACTTCCTCACTCCCCTCTTGGATGTCTATTAAGAGACCAGTGTTTCATAGAATCACAGAATGGTTTGTGTTGGAAGGGACCTTGAAGACGATCTTGTTCCGTACCCCTGCCATGGGGAGAGACCTTCCTCTAGACCAGGTTGCTCAAAGCCCTGTCCAACCTGGCCTTGAAGACTTCCAGGGATGGGGAAAATTAAATTGGGGTACACTGCAGCACCAGTCTGTTTCATCTCTTCCAGCTGGGCTGTAAAATACATTCAACAAAGATCCATCCTAGGAATCTGGACTATACAGCTTCCTATGAGAGTTTCTTCTAGCACCTCCTAGAGCACACAAGGCAACCATGCTATCAGCCCATGTCCTGAGGTGACATGTCCTGTGCAGCACTGTCACCTCTGCTGAAAGCAGCACTCAAGCCTTACCCACCCCAGAGAGAAGAGAAAAGGCTTCACTGCAAGAAGAAACAGACCCTGGCTGCAATCTGAACATTGAGATTGAGAGAAGCCACTTGTAAGAGGGAGACAAAATGGGTGTTAAGAGAAGAGAGCCCTGCCTGTCCTCCATGGGATAGCACCAGCTAGCAATACACTAACAGGTCCAAATGCTGTAAGCAGGCAGTGCTTAGAAAGCCACAGCACACACAGCATAGGTTTGTAGAGCATCCCAAAGAGATTTTTAAAGACAAATATTCAACATTAATATTTACACATTGCTCTTTTCCATGACTTCTTAAAGCAGTTCAAGAAAAGGTGTCACCAGAAGCGAAGAACTGGGACTCAGAGGGGCAGGTCTGCCAAGCCTCAAGGTCTCTGTCAACCCCAACAGAGTCAGGACAGAACAGAATCCAAGCTATTTTAAGATTAGCACAACCCCAAGAAACCTTTTTTGAGACAGTTTCAGAATATCTGCAAGGCAAATTGGAAATGCCTCGCATCAGAAGTATTCTCAGGTGATGAAAGTAAACCCAGAAGGGGAACAGGGGAGAGAAGTCTCCGTTTGACATGTTGCTTGGTGGGGATATATTCTGATCCAAGACCATTGCTTACACCAAGTCTTGCTTTTACTGCTCAGATTAAAAAAAAAAAAAAAAGGACAGGAGCATGGACAGAATTCAGATGTGTGAAGCAATTGATAGCTGTTGGATGAAACGGTGAAATCACACAGAATACAATGCCACAGGCATAACTGGCAAGACTAAGAGCCAAATCAGGTTTAACAGTTATGGGACTTGAGGTTCTAACATAGAAGCAAACCAGTCAGTTACAAACCTTTTTTTACTCTTCTCTCTCTTGTTCCTTTATTCTAATTGGGACCTTAACTCCACTCTTTTCTCTTTAAATAAAAAACCAAGTTATGTTAAACCATGACACCTCTCCACTAAGGACTGCCACTCTATCCTAGAGCAATGCACAAACCCCAACAGACTAAAGAAACCTTTGACTAAAAAGTGATGTAGGTCAAGGGCCCAAAGCAAACAGAAGTTGACACCAACTTGTCTTATTGACAAGTATTCTGGAGTTTGTGACTAATCTCTTTCAACTTTCTCTCCCAACACTGCTCAACACAGCCTCCCCTCAAATCAGTTCATAGCTCCTGTGTCAGAAAGCTCTGAACACAGAGAGATGGACTGAGGATGTAATAATTAAGGAACAGGTGTCTTCTGCAAATGAGAATGCTCCAGAACCAATTGGCAAAACAGCCCCTCAAACCATAGCAAGGATTGACACAAAATCACCAAGCACCAAAGCAGCTGGGTCTGAAACCCAGATTTGTCTCACCCACCGAGGAAAGGAGACACGTCAAGGTGGATTTGGGGCTCAGCTGCTGAAAAGCATCCTGAGGTACTGGAAGAACCTGAGTGTTCTTCACTTTTTGCAGAGCACCTTAAACAACCAAATCCATTCAGCAAGGTTTTAAACTCTCCTCCTCTCTGGCCATTACTGCTTAACTCATGGGGAAGAGATACAAGTTGCACTTGAATGGTTGAATGTCCCCCCCATCCTTTAGGATGATCAATGTCTTCTGTTCTCAACCAGATCCTGGTCCAAAAGAGCCAAGTGAGAGATTAATTCTAATGCAACAGAAATTTATTCCCTTCTCCATTTGACACCCATTAGTGGTCAAAGATGAATATCCATGGATCAATACAAACAATGCTAAGACCTGCAATGAGATGAGGTTGCCTTGCTTTGCAGGAATTTGTGCCAACCACTGTTAAGGAAGGGAAGCTACAGAACACACTGGACTGCTTGGAAGAAGAAAGCCTGAGCAGAACTGAACATTAAACATCCAGATCAAAATCACTTTGAAGTGAAACTGTGTGCAGCTCAACAGGATTGAACACAGGGCAGGAAAAAGGGGCCAGTTTCTCACCAACAGCCAGGACATGAGGACAAGGACTCAGTCCCTGGATTAGAGCTAATCTCACCATCAACCATCAGGAGTCCCAAGGCCAGGAACTCTATTTAAAAACACATCCCCAAAAGGATGAGAAGAGACCACAGTGCTTAGCAGGAGAGTGTCTACTTCCTCTACCTTGCTGTGCCAGACACCTCAATCCTCTTCCAACCCATTAAGTTAATTAGTTTCATAACTTCTCCCTAAGGAAAAAGTAAGCCCAAATAAGTACCTCAGACATATCCCTAAACTTTCTATCTGATGTTTTCCAAGCTCCAGTCTCTCCCAGAGGGAAATAATTCACAAAGTACTTCGTTACACATGTAATTCAAACAATCTAAAACCTACATAGAAAACTGTACCAGTCGGCCCTGTCGGAAGTCAAATATACAGAGGCCTGGCACATGAAAAAACCCTCCCAAATTTTCCAGTTCACCTCTTGAGTCAGCTGAGGTATTTTCTAGGAGTTTATCATCCTCTCCCTAAGATTCAGCAAATAAACCGACCCAAGGCAGAATGGGCATAGTCTACTTTGATTAAGATTTTTCTGCTAGTGAAATGGTTTATTAGAAACAAGCAGGCATTGGGGGGCTGATTCATTACTAAACTGAAACAAGGTAAAGGAATGCTTCTTTCAGCCAAGGAGGAGAACTGAATCTATTAATGCTGTCTAAATTCACAGGATGGCAGAGAGAAACCATTACAGTGCTTTGGCACAGGGCTGGCTATTAAGAATGATTCCCTCATTTCCCTCCAAGCTCCTCCATTAAATGGGAAAGGCCAGGTAAATCACCAGGCTCATAGTGGAGGGTATGTGGAGTCCACACACAGCAAGTTAATGAAAAATTATTTATTTTTTCTTCCTTTGTCCTGCTAAAAAACAGCATGAAAATCCAGCACACTAAGGACTAAAAAAGACTGTGGTTTTGTTGCTTTTACTGACATTTCCAGTCAAAAAAATGAGAAACCAGTGAGGGCAGAAGAAAGAACAGCAGCTTGTCACCCTGAATAACACTCTTCCCTGCAGGCTAGTAGGAGCCACAAGCAGCACACCAGCTTGCTCAACCCCTGGGAGGGTCTTCAAATCCATTCCTCCCACCAAGCCAAGCCACAGCAACACAGGCACCAAGGTTTAGGATCTTCCCTGAGCTGTAACTCAGCTGATAGCACTTTCCCAGCCTCTGCACCTGTCAGCTCTCAGTATCTCAAAATGAAAAAGCAGGCTGGTCAACTCGAGTCTTCTTGCCACAGGGGAACTAACTAGGGCTTACCGTTGCCTGGAATATATTTTTATATATATTTATATATTTCTAAAAGTATATTTTATTAAAGCTCTTATGTTAAAACTTGGTTACGTAACCTTGTTTATTGGATTATCTTCTAAAAGCAAGAGTAAGATCAAGTGTTAATAGGACATCTGGTTGGTTTTTATCAGCTTAGTTGCAGCCAAGAGGACCACCAAGACAGCTCTTAACCACTAAGTGATGGCCAGCTAATGCCAGGAGCCTTTCAGACCATACAAACATGCTTTAAGCCAGTCAGAGGGCTGTTTGACCAAACGGGTCTTTATTGACCTGAAGGGTCTATCCATCACTCTGAACCAGTACAGTTCAATAGCTTTCATCTGCTACTCAGCATGTGGCTTTTACAGCAGCAGCCAATATAGCTCAGGAAGCACAATTAGCATCCAAAATGTGGCTGATTCATGTATTAGATACAGTGGTTACAGCATTATGGCTAGTGCCTGCATACATTTGCAAGAGGACCACCTGAAAAACCAGCCTCATTCATAACTGTCACCAGAACTTGCTTGTTTTCATGCTACACAAACTCATCTGTAAGAATTGCATCTGTTTTTGGTGCTTGCCAAGTAGCAAATTAAAACCAGTAGCTATTGCTTCTTATTGATTCAGAGCCTTGAAAATTTCAGAAAGATTGTGTGGAAGCAGGGTATGTACCTGAGCAAATTGAGACCATGACTGTTAAATGCAACAAATGTGCCAGAAGCAGTGCAAAAAGTGCAAGAGTTTTTGAATAAAATAATTTGTGCAGCACAGGGCTATCATAGCAATGAGAAGTTAAGTTTCAAATAACAGAGCAATGATCCCTCAGTTTTAATGTGAAGATGGAGGTGTTGTAGCGCTCACTCCTTAGATATCCATCTCCCTTTGAGCCCCCAGCCACCCTACCTTTTCCCTTCCTCCTTCCTGCTTTTTACACCCTCATTCAAACCTACAACCCACCCCAAACCATATAATTCCTTGGAGTTCTTGCTTCCCTTTGACAGAAGCGACAACATCTCAGACAAACTTCACTTTAGGATGGTATCAAGCTCCATCTCTGCAGATACTGATGTTTAGATTTCACAGCTGTTGAGCAATGGTACCACTGCCTCACAAGACAGCACAGCAAATAACCCTACTCTAAAGAGGGGTAAGCTAAGAGCTCATAAAAAAGTCACTGGTTTAAGAAAATGGATCACTCTCCTTGGTAGACTTTGACACTTTTGCAGGGAAGCCAAGGGTTGAGTGCTTGATGCTGGACTGTGGGTACACAACATTTCCACAGCAAAACCTGACACCAATAAGACACAGGCTTGACTGGACGAGCACTTCCCAAAGGAAGCTTTGCTTGATTCAGTGCTCAGATGCAAGGAAAGTCTCCTTGAGCACGGCAGGAAAAAGCAGACATTTCTTACATGCTGTCAGAAGTGGCAACTCTGACACTTGCTCTGCTTCTGCAAGACATCCCTGAGCTCAGAGCTATTTCACAACTCAGATGAGCACTAGAAGGGACAGATGAAACAATCCAACAAAACCAGACTACGCAAGTACAGAGAGCAAACAAGATGTCAGGGAACTGGGATACTCTGTTCCCACCTCAGGTGCTTTCCACTAGAGTGTGTCACATGTAGGGAAAAAGAAGTCCAAAAAGCAAACCTGCATTTATTGGCATGGGCACAGGTCAGAGGTTTTTTTTTCCTGGTTGGAAGGCTGAACCCGACCTATCACCTTTAGTAATTCCTTAAGAACTGGTGTTCTGTTCACATCCTCAGGGAATTTTTAGGGCTGACTTTGGAGAGAAATGTTAGATGCATGGTGCATTCCCCACTCTTGTTTGGAACTCCTAGATAAAGAAAACAGCTTCATGGCATTTCAGACCTACCTGCAGCTCCCCCAAGCACACACCTGCAGCCTCTGCAAGCTCTTCTGTACTCACTTCAAGTTGTAGCTACTGCAGTACTACCCCAAGGTGGGCTCCAGTTACTCCTGTCAGGGTCCCAGGGCTTTTCAGCTGAAACATCTTAAGGGAAAAGGATCTTGAGTGTGGTGTCCCCTCTGCCATCTCTCATCCCCTTCACTAGGGTAACAAGGCCATGTTTCTGTCCTACATGAGCTCATATCTCAAGCTACAGAGCCAGATGGCCCATCAGCAAGGGCAGCAATCCAAGCTTTCCCTGGTAAAGCTTTACCCCTTGCAGTGGACAGTACAAATATAAATACATGGAAAGAGTCTGATTGTTCGGGAAGGAGCTTTTTAGAGAGCTAAAAAAAAAAAAAAGCTGAAAATCCACAGCCTCTCAAGGCTGGAGGCAGGGCTGCAGCAGGGGCCATGCTGATAGGCAGTAAGTTATCAGCAGACAAGCTGTTATGAAGCTCAAAGTTGGCTGAAAAGAGATAAACCAGCCACAGAACAAGGATTGCTCAAAGAAGTTGAGAGGCAAGAGGGATTTTAACCTCCAGATCCCCTGCAGAGTCAGGAAGTCACAATGGAGGGAGGCCACAGCCACCAGACAATCCACAAGGAATATTTATAGCTGAAGAAACAAGGGCAGTTATGCTTTGGGTACAGCAGGCAGCTGCCACAGCAGCTCCGGTAATTAACGTGCTGCTCTCGGGACACCTGGCAGAGCTCTACAATCATAACTCACATCAGGCATATTCCTGGCACTGAGGAGCCCTCATCCACCTTCTTCCCCAGTTCCCTCAGGCAGGGAGGAGGTTTTCTCCAGGAATTAAGACCTTGGTTGCCACCAGGCTGGTTTTTGCCAGTGTAGCAAAGAGGCCTTTCACCCACAGCACCCTTTAAGCTGGATGCTGCCTCCTACAGTTCCTGTGCCACAGTGATCCTAATACCTCATCCAAAATGGAAGACCTCCTGCAAGGGATGAAAATAAGTGCTTGTATCCCCAAAGATACCAACTTCAGTGGATCTGAATACTATCTAGAAGTTTTCAAAGGCTCTAGCCCAGAACCAGCATTTGATTCTAACTGCCCAGCCAGCAAAAAGGTGTAGTCACCCCAGCTCCTTAAGCTCTGATCTTGCTGGTGATCCAACACACCAAAAAGCAGCTGTGAAATGGGCAGCCTCCACATGCAGCTCTGGGAGGCCAAGGCAGAAGCAGCACATGGACAGCAAGGCAGCACTTGAGGGTGCTGCTCTCCTTTCCTCTCCCTGTCCTTACTCAGGGCCCCAGCCTGTTTCTGAAGCTGGTCAATCTCTGAGCACCAGGAACTTTCCACTTTGGAAAGAATACCCTGAAATACCAGTTCTTTTTCCACTTAATTTGAAGGAATTCGGGCACAAAGTGTTCTCAGAAAGTCATTAGGTGCAAGGATTCTGATCCTGGCATACCTGGGGTGTGCAGGATCACAGCCAGCGGCAAGTTTATACTCTCTGGGGTAAATACACTTTCATTATCATTTTTCACAACAAGAGAGAGATAGAGGCCAGCAATAACCCCGAGGTGACTGGCATCTAATTTTTCATCATTGGAGTATTTATGGCACAGCCGTTTGCAGCATCTTGTAATCACTTTACCGCCTCCTTGACCCCTGGCTCCCCCTTATTCTGCATCTCCTAATTGCATCTGAACAAGCAGGAGGGAAGCAGCAAAGTGGATAGATGCAGGAGAGCTGAATGCTTGGGTGGTGATACTTGGAAGGACAGCAGAGGAGGTGCAGAGCCAAATTTGGCAGTACCCCCCACCACCAGCTTGCTCTGATCTTCCACAGCATATGAAAGTGGAGTTTTCCTCCTTCCTGACACTGGGTGACCTTGAGGAGTTGTTCTCTGCCTCCCTAGTTCATTAGCATGGTATGAGAGATTAATGAGTTTCCTCCAAGAAAGTGTGAGGGCATCATCTTTATACACAAATACAGCCCCAGATTCCTGCATATTTGTAGCCTCTCCCGGCAGGGCATTGGCAACTACAACAATATTTATATTGACTACAAAAGCCCCTGGGTTAGACAGCACAAAGCAAGGGAGATGTGGACCAGCATGACACGGATGCACAGAGGGCCCTGCAAACATGTCAAGCTACAAGCTGCCAGGGTTAGGAGGTACTTGGGTTCAGCAAGGATGAATGTTCCTGACGGCCACTAAGCCCTTGTCTGCCACAACACCAGCAGTGCTTTCACCACTAAGCCGTTATTTGTTCTCTTTACTTTTCTCCCCTACAAACCTCTCAGTTGAGTTTCTCAGGATTCTCCAGCTGCCTGGAGGATGTAGCTTCAGGGGCAGCATCATCCTGCCCACTGTGTGATGCCGGAGTTGCCTGAAGGGAAGGAAAGTCTCTCACTTTAAAACTACTTAGGACAAAGGAAGAGATAAAGCCTTGTTGCCCAGGGCTACTCGGGTGTCTGTTCACTTCTAGCCTTCTTCCCTGCACAGTGCACACCAAACAGGTGCAACAGGCTTGGGAGATCAGCTCTGCCCCAGAGCATTATACCAACTTCAACTTACAAGATAAATCCCAGCTGCATTATTTGTATTTATAGTCCTGCTTACAGAAGCATGAGCTACGTGTGGGATTTGCTGATGTAGACCAAAAATCCACATTTTTGGACAAGAGCGTCAGTGATCTCACTCAGACATACAGTGCAATTTAGGATGGCATTAAGTTGCAGGCTTATTTAGGAGTAAAAAGATATATGGGTCTGCCCAGAGCTTTCCTCCACAGCTTCTGATAATGTTCATAGCAGCAGAACTGCACAGTTCTGCAGTCCTGATAATTTCTACCTGTATATTAAAGAATTAATGGTAATTTCAGGGGATGAGAGATGAAGACTGCTGTCTTACTAGATGAAAACAATGATGTGAATCAGGCAGGCAGCAAGGTCAGACCTCTGTTTAAAAACAAAGCTGGTGCTAAAGCACCAAACAGAATACTGGAAAATATGCTGTTGAGAAAAAGGCTTATATTGCATTTCCCAGGGGATTGTTTAGCTGACTTAACACATCTTCTTCAGCTCTGGTTCCTAGGATGCAGTCACAATCACTGCAGAAAGTAACACTGCACAGGGGAAATCTATTTATTACTTATTTTCTACCAATGTTCTGAAAACCTAAGATTTGTGGCTCTTCTGGAACAGTCTAGCCCAAGAAAGGAATTTTAAAAGGCCCTTTTTAAACCTTTACCACTCGGTGTAGGGAGTGGGTGATCACATATATTAGTTCTGACACCTGCCCTATTCGGGAGAGATTGGTCTCCAGTATCAGGAGAGAACAGTGTCAGCTTTGGTGCCTTGCTGCCCAAGTGAGCTGACTCCAAAGGACAGCTTTATTCAGGGAAAGCAGCAGCATGGACTCTCAGCCTTGGCAGGGTGGCTGTACTGTGCAGCAGGGCTGTGGTTTGAGCCCAACATCACCTCTGATGAGCTTCCAACTGCAGAATGTGCAGAAAAGCAAACAGAGATCTATGTAGTCACTTCTTCACCCAGTTTGTTTAGTTGGTTTGTTTCCAAGGTTCATGATCACCATCCAACACCACCTAAGTCAAACCAAGCACTAAAGTGTACAGGACATTCTTCCTTGGGGAAGCCAAGAGTGTCTGAGCTCACTGATGGCCCCTGCCCATTGCATCTCTGCATCTCTTGCACCTTGCTTCTCTGAAGGGCTGGTAGTACCTGCAGCACACCTGGCCATGCATTCAAGCAGCACCACAGCACCCTTCCTTTCCAGACAGCCCTTGCCAGCCTGCTGAAGGTACCAGAGGGACACAATTGGTCCTTTGGAAAAGCTCAGCATCCAAGTGACAAGCACAACCCAAGCTCCACTTAGGAAAACACACTTCTCATTGTGAAGTGAACAGACAGCTCTGTACAGAAAACACATTCCAGTTCCCTGCACTATTGATTTCCCAGTGAAAAGAGACAAGCTAATCCATTAATGTTAGTTGCTTCTAAGTGTGGTCTTGCAGTTGCTTCAGTCTGGTCCCAAAGGCTGATTCTCTCACCCAGTGTTTGCCTTCTGGCTGGTATTTCTTTTACTCAAAATGCCATCAATTACAAGGAAGCAAGAAAAATCACCCATCAGAAGCTGAACTCCAGCTCTTAGGTCACTGGCACAAAAAGTTTATATTTCACTTCCACAACACCACACTCATCTGCCTCTCCTCCTGATGGCTCAGGATGAACCTCTGTTTCACAAGTCCAGTTATTATCCGAAGATCCCTTTGCATTAGGAAACACAAGGAGTGTGGCAACCTCCAGTAAAGCCAGTTTATCTGTCACAGGCATATGATGAGCAAGCAATTGAAAGGATTTATTGATGAGTCCACAGAAGAAACGACCAGGATAAAGGAGGCAGGATTTATGCCATATTAACAAGGCTGTGTGCCAATTTCAACCTATTAGTTGCACAATAAAAAGAGTTGGGACTTGCCTTCACATCCCACATCCAGACACCATTTATTTTAGCAGAACTTGGCTCCTATCCCTCTTCAACCACTTCAGACCAAAGCAACAACTTAACTGACCTTACTTTTTGGAGGCTGAGTAGACAAGAGGCATGAGAAGACTCCAGTCAGCCTCTGAGACACGGCTTTTAGCCAGGGAAAGCTGTATTTCAGGGGCACCTGTAACAATTTGGCCTACTGATATTGATACTTCATGCAGCACTAATTCCACTCATGTCACAGCAATGCTTCAAAACTCAGGTGCCCTGTACACACAAAAATGGCACAATATTCTGGACTATTGAAAAGCTTTTTTTCTTATTTTGAAGGCTTTCAGAACTGCCTTTATGCACAGAAGTAGCAGCTGCCTTTTTTGTACATTTATTTATATTTCTATATCAGTATCATAGTAAACCACATCAAAGCATTTGTGGTAAGGAATATAATGCAATATTTTTGGCAAGAAGGTCTTACCATGAATAACTTCTTATAGGATATGCAGGGTGACAAGCTAATAGTGCCCCAGTCCTGCTGCATCCTTACTGCAAGCTGAAGTAACCTAGAACACAACAATGCTATAGTTTAAGCAATTTCTTTAAACAAGAGAATGACTTCACACCATCAGGACAGACTACCACCAGCTTTCCTTCCTTTTTACTGGCTCACTCTGGGAGCCCAGGACAAGCGCCCCAAACCTTTTAGATTGATGTGCTGTGAAATCAGCCCTCCCTGGTCCAGCTCCTAACTCTGAGGCAGCTTTCTTCCCCACCACAGGTTCTCAAGGTCTATAGACATTAAGACCTGTAAGAATAAATATCCAGGAGACAGCAGCTGTGACCCATTTATTACTGAATGTTGCTGCAGGGCACAGCTGAGGAAGGCAGGGCAGAGGAAAAGCACTTGCTGCAAAGGGAACAGTGGGGAAAACCCAGGTGCCCTTGGAAGAAGCACTCTGCTTGCAGCACTGCTCCAGCTCTGTTGCTCCAGCTCCCAGTTGGAAATAAACAGCTTAGATCAAGCATGGATGTTCAAGTACTGCCATGAGGGCTTCTCTCATATCACTGCTGGGAGGCAAAATATAAAACAAAACAAAAAACAAAAAACAAAACAAAACAAAACAAAAAAAAAAAAACCAACCTAAAAAAAGAGAAACCAACAGAAGCCAACAATGGACTGAGAGGCCACAAGAGCATCATGTACCAAACAAGCTGATAAAACTGCCCTAGTGCAGGTAAATGCATTTGGAAAGATCTATTTTGACAATAAAAATCTCAGATACCGTTACCCAGAGCAGGGCACAGGCAGAGCCAGGAAGGAGAAATGCCGTGGAGGGAAGCAGAGCACGTACAGCAGGCACACAAAGCCTAGCACTCCAGCCTGCAGCCGGAGCGGGCGGGGAAGGCAGCACCGCGCCGAGGCCGACAGGATCCACATCAACACTTATCAGTTCAGCCTTTGCATTTGCTGATTAAGTTCTGCCGGTCCTGAGCAATGGTACAACAGCACGTGTGTCTTCAGACCACCCCCTCCCCCCCTGCACAGCCTCCTGCAGCTGCAGCCCGGCCCCGCTCTGGTCATCGATCAGAGCATCGGGCCGGGGTGACATTGTCCCCTCCTGAAGAGGGACAGTAAGCGCCTGTGAGCCCGCTCATTTTATTCACTGCACAAGCACGTTTCCAACTGGGATAATCTCCATTAAACCATCTGCGCTCCCATCCTCGCCTGGCCTGCACCCGCTGGGCTGCCTGCGATACTGCAGCATCTGTGAACCGGCACAAGCGGATGCCACGTCCCTTTCCCAATCAGCTAAAAAAACCAACAGAGACTCAGACAGAACAGATGCACCTGGTGGCTTTGATGCTCTACCGAGCCAGGCTACCAGGAATACCTGTGCCAGTGCCTCTTCTGAAAGGCACATGGCTCCCCTTGAGAATTCAAGCCATTTCCTTTCCATCATGGGAAGACACCATGTCCCAGATTGCCAGAAGAGGAGGGCTGAAAACAGAGTAGAGGTTTCAGCCTCAACGGCTGCCCTGGTGCAGAACAGAAGCATTGTTTGCCAGGTCATGAACACAGTTTGGATCAGACACTCTAAATAGCTGCTGATCCCTAGGATTTAATCTCTTCTTTATCTCAGTACCTGCTTTCTAGAAACAGGGACTATCATATCACATTCCCACATGACTTCGACAGAAAGACAAGGAAGTGTTACAATGAAAGATCTGAAACTTAAATCTGCTGCACCGTCCCCATGACCTCCCCAGCATAGCCCCATGGAACCTACAGAGAGCATGATAAAGCAGCTGCACTGAAGTGTGAATTCAGCACTGAGAGAATGTGACCCTCTCCTCAGCACTGCCAGAGACAGCCAAGGGACTTGGGAGTCACTCCAGCTGTTGAGGACGTGGCAGGGTGGTAACGGGTAGGAAGCAAAGATAGAAAGCCATCGATCTGCTTTAACTCTGATCACTGCCTGCCTTAAACAAGGTCACTGGGCTGCCCAACACACACTTTTCTTGGAAGAAAATTTGTCCTGCAGGGTCTTGCCCTCACAGGAGCGGAACAGCACAGCAAGGCTCACCCTTCAAACCTCCCAGGTCTTTTATGGTCCCAAAAAGGAGGCAAGTATTAGCAGCAGGTGATGGGACAGGAGCAAAAGTCTATTTACATATTTCCTGCACCTGCTGTCACTTATTTGTTTTGCAAGTTTTTATTTTCCAAAGCAATCTATAAACAAGAAGTGAGACAACCATTTGTTCAGACAAAGGTTAATAGGGGCCTAGCGGTCTCTGAAGACTCTGCAGACACACTTAGGTGTGAAATCTTGGAGCAGCAATAAAGATGCTGCACAGACAAGAAAGTCTCAAGAGAAGCATTTAATCTGTCTAAATATTCTCATTATGTACATAGTTTTCAGCTTCCATTCACAGTAATCAGAGCAGAGACAGCTTCCAGAAGCCTTTTTAGACAATAAGGCATGAAAAAGGATTTTTACGTCAGCCATTATTCCTCTCTTCATCCCCAGCTTGAAGAGTCAATGTTTGAAATGGTTTTTGTCGAAAAGAAGACACAGTGTTGGGAGAGAAAAAGTTGACAGGAGGAAGGCAGCACGGGTCTTTGGCAGACTGGTGGGACTTGGCACAAAGCAGCTCCCATTGGCACCATTTGTCCAGAAAACCTCAAATAGATTATTCTCCTCCAAAATAGGTTTTCTGTAGGGTCATGCACAGAGTGTGAAATATAACACTACTTCCAGAGACCTGCTTCACTGGAACAAGCAAGACATTTAGGTTACATCCACACATCTTCCTCCTAGATCACTTAAACCTAAATACAGTACTAAGATAAGGTAGGAAAACTAGAAGCAGCCATCTAGGACATCATCTAGGCTGATCCAAAACTCAGCTGCTTTCTTTTGGGATCACAGTGTCCATCTGTCCCCTTGCCACAGGGGAACTTGTTTGCAAATGAGACCTTGTTTGTCCACTGAAACATGGAACCTGAATTATTCCATCAGGCAAGAATTCAAAATAGAAAGTTAAGAAAAGAGAATAGTTCTCTATGGGTATGATCTCCCAGGACCAAGAGAAGCTGTGCTCTTGATGCATCTCTCCTCTCCTCACTTTCATGTTGCATTTTCCCATTCAGACAGGCAGGTCTCAGCTTTTCTGGCATGTTCAAAACTCTACTTCTATACACAAGAAGCTTGGACAAAATGTGTAGAGATAATTACAATGCTTTACTACTAATTTTTTTTGCTTGAAGTCAAATGACTTCCTTGCCCTGCCTTCCCCTCCCCAGGTTTCTCTCAGAAAGTTTAAGAGCTCAACTGGTCACTAGCTGTCCCCACTACAAACAGGACAGAGGGAAAATATTAACCAGCATAGCCACTTTGGAGGCAGCCCAAACTCAAAGCCAGGGTCAGTACTGTGATCTGAGTGTTTTATAAATTATTACATCTCATCCCTCTCTAAAGAGGTCACCATCCTCTCTGTTTTCTGGAGAATGAAATAACACAGGTCAAACAGGGAGTGGGACCAGAAGAGCTGGAGGCAGAACACGTTCCATTTTACTCCCATCTTCACTCAGTAAGAAGCATTAGAGACTTTTAACAGAACAGCAGAACTTAGAGATAAGGCTGACACCCAGAAGTATCCTGAAAATAGTGATTGTGAGAATTGACCCCCACCAGTAACCCACTACAAACTGGTCTGTTCTCCCACAAACAATCCCACCCTCCACCTAAGAGGGCATAGAGAACAACACTGAAGCCTCATCCCAGTTACTGAGCAGAAAAGGATTAACCAGTAGCAAAGACTTTGCAGATATTTGTTCTCCAAATCCACAAGACAAGCAGAGGGAAAAGCTCCTCTGAGAGTTATGTACACAGACTTCAAGTCTAATGCTTACAGAGTCTTAATTTTTTTTAATTTTGCAAGTCCTAACAACAATTATCTTCATGAATTATAGACACAATATCTGAGAGACACAGGCAGTAATTAATGCATGTCTGCCTTTTCTGACTAGCTCCTTCTGCTGGGTCAGGGAGAGTTATTGAAATTCAGGAAGGAAATCTTCAATCTTCTAGAAGTTTTAAAGAAACAGACCAAGACAGAATTTAATAAAGCAATAATATTTCTCTTAAATAATTAACTAGTCTTTGACACTCACTAATATTTCTGAGGCCCAGCTCTTACTTTTGCAGTGACACTGGATGTGATCCACTGCATCTCCAAAATGTACTGACTCCAAAATTACCTCTGGATTTTTCTGCACACACATAGCCACCTTCATTCCTTTTACTTAAAATTCTCACTGAGACCCTTAACAGAAGCCACACTGTGCAGCACTAGCATCCTTCCCTCCTCCCATTTTCCCCTACCAACATCTGTCTCCAAATACGAGCGCTCAGCACTCCCCAGGCTCTAAAGAAGCCATGTTCATCATCCTCTGGGAAAAGCCCTGGGGTCAGAGTAGAACCCCAGCACAGCATTAGATGCAATAGACAATCCTGAACTAGACAAAGCTATTACTAAGGCAGCGTATACCACTGGATGTTGTCTAAGCTGGTTGTTTCCATCATCTTTCAAGTAGCAGATTCTCCTGTAGCACTAACAATTTTATTCACATAAAGGATGGACTCAATGATCCTTGTGAGTCCGTTCCTTCTAAAGCACTCAAGTGAGTTTAATATACTTCAGTATCTTGACAACAATTACCCCCAAGCAAATATTAATTAGCCAGCCACTGAAAAAACCAGTGAAGAAAAACCCAGCCTTTGGCAAAAATATCTCGCCTGCTTAAGCAATATAAAACTACACACCAAGATGGACAGGACTCAAACTCAAAACCATAAGAACCATTCTGATGGCCAACAAGTTCAAACACAGCCATGTCACCAAGAATAGGGAGAGGGTATTTTGGCAAAAAAGTCAGACTGAACCAAAATTTTAATATTCTGTTGTTCACTTGAACTACATTATTTCTACAAGAAAAAAACCTCCCTGTGCACTAGAAGCAGAGTTTAAACGGCAACAGTGGTCATCCCAATTCCAGAAGCTCACCAGATACAGCCTGTAAGCATCAATCCTTCGAATTGGCCCCCAGCACTTGTCCGTGTCGTTGTACTTTGTGCTGTCTCCAACACTGCAAGAATGGTTGCCAGTGACACTGCTGGGAAAGGAGGGAGAAACAAAAGAGAATAATTAACTCCTAGCAGATGTCTTCCCCTCTCCTGCAAGAAAGAAGAATGAGAGGAGGCCAGTCCTCCTCTCTGTCCCTGGTCACACTCACTTCCTTACATTTTCTGGACAGTGTAACACAGCAAGTTGCTGAGTACCAGAGGTTTAAAGGCAAATTCTTGGATTGCCTGCAGTTATTTGCAAGTTTTGCCATTTAATCATCAAGCTGGTGAGCTTAGATCTTTTATGGATCACTGAGGTTTTCCATTTTCAAGACTGAAGTAAAAATCCAGACCAGATTTGATCAAACCAATCTATTTTATTATCTGTTTCTCTGAGAAAGGCACCACTCCCAGTCTAGAGCCAAGTCCATGTACCATCACCATTCACTGGCCTCAGGCTTAGTAAGCATCACACCCCTCAACTCTTACCCAAAGGGAGAGACAAGGCAACATATTGCAGAGTATTGCAATCAAATTATGGAGCAACAAGTCTCATGTCTGCAAGTGCTGAAGCTGGAAATTCTGCACACCTGAGCCCTTGTCTGGAATCAGGTCAGCTACTTTGCAGTCAGGCAGCAGGCACACAGGTGGGGAATACAAAACAACTTCACCACCCACCCACAAGAGATGAGCTGTCCTTGAGTCATTTCTCCACCCCATGCTCTGGAAAGTACAGCTGATCCTAGTCAGACTTCTCACCCCATCAAACCCTAAGCCTGCCCTGTCCCCTGGCAGCACACAGCCCCTCAGGAGTAAGCACACTTACCAGGTCACCTGCATTAGGGAGACTGGCACCGCTGCTGCATAGATTGCCAGATCTCCATAGAGGTAGATAATTATACAGAAATAGAAGAGGTTGACACCCACTGCAGAAAAAGAAAATATTGTCCAGATTCAGCAGAGTACACAGAGACTCTTGTTCTCTGCACTTCAAATATACAAAAATTTCAAGATCTTAAATCACCATTTGCCTCCATAGTTTCTGCAGCAAACTACCCAAGCTCAGGGAACTTACCAGGGAAGAGGAACTGATGGGGCATGAGGGGTCTCAGAGCTCCACTCTGCCACCTTCAATAGCTGGTACTGACACTAAATAAACCCTCTAGTTCAAGCCCATCCTGCAGTCAAGACCAACAGGTCTCACATAAGTCACCTGCCAGACACAGCTGTCAGCTCTGAACAGCCACAGACAAACATCCGGGTGATGCTCTCAGACTCAGTGTGAGCACAGCCTGACAAAGTGAAATGCAGAGAGAATGTTTCTAGGCTCTGCTGATTCCAAATCCTCTGACTGCAAACCTGCAGGATCTTCACAATATGGACTTGTTGGGATCTAGCCCTTCAGAGCTCAGATTCCAATGGGCTGAAATGGGGCTGCTTTGGGAGATTCCCTACCACTGGCAACTTGAGCCAAGGTACAATCCTGCAAAGCTTTAAAACTGTTTCTGTATCCCACTTACACTGTTCCTGCCCCTACTCATTTTTTGTGATAATTTTTTTCTGCTTTTTTAAAGGTTATTTTTAATTTAAAGCTTGCCCTGCGTTCACCAATGAGATTAAAAGAAAATCTTACACAAATTAACTGGGTGCACAGAACAGTCTTACTGAGGCACAAGAAGACACCACTGTGAAGAGCTAAAATCTAAAGGGATAAAGAAATCCTTGATGAGATTCCAGGTTTCTCTTTTTGCAAGCAAGTCTGTACAAATCTCACCAACAAGCAGGAAGATATTTTATTTCAGAGTCAGATGAGTTACAGAATAAAAGCCTCAAATTTATTTAATTTAGGAAGTTGACATTGAAGGAAAACAGCTCAAGAAACCTGCCCATAGTTTCAAGTTGTGATGCCACCTGATGCTTAATCCCAGTGCAGCTTGAGCAAACCTCACACTCACAGCTGTGACAACTATCAAACAAGAACAACACTACTGCAGGACTGAAGACTCATTCCTACAGTGCTTGGGTGCCCCAAAGCTTTGCCATGTTTTGCCATCATACTACCCCTGGTCTCTGGATGTCAGGAAACATTATTAGGCATTCTCCTTTGTTTAAATAAATTATTCCATATGCTGAGCCTGCTTAGCATGAAAGGGGCTGTATCAGCTGCCCTGCTTCTGTACAGTAGCACTCTAAATGAGTGCTCTAGAGTTGTTCCTGGAGACAAATGGACTTGCTACAGAAACTGTCAGATCATTCTATATAGTTCTCCCATTGTTTTCTTGCTCTGTGAAAGATGTCTTCACAGTTAGGGAGTCTCTGCATTGTTCTGGAGACAGCAACAAACTACCAACCAGTCTTTTCCAATTTCCCATTAAGAGGGGTTGAAGGTTTTAAAAAATATCTAATATAGGACAGAAGCAGCAGAGACACAAAGCTGAGGACTACACAGACTCAGATAGACATTCTGTTTTGGGATCTGCGACTGGTGTCAGGACTCAGCTGCCTCCCCCCCACAAAATAAAGCTGACATGACCAGCTAAGCCTCAGCAACACCAGCCAGTACCCAGCAGCACCCCCATCCAATGCAGACCTCTCTATCTGCAGGAAGCACAGGTGACACTCCTCTCCAAGACAGGAAGACTTTAACATCAGTTGTTTTATAAACTGCTGCTGACCCTCCCTGATCAATACTTTCATTACTTGGCACAAAACGAGGTGAAAAAAAAGCAATTACTTCCTGTGAGGAAATAGCGTGATAGATGTGCCTAGAATCTATTACTGCAATAAATGACTGCTCAGTTCCAGAAGAAAGCACCCAACATTAAAAAATAAAAAAATCAAATCAAGAAAAAAAGTAGTTTTTCAGAGCCAGATCTTTCAAAAGAGCACACAGTCTCTTCACAGCCTAAACCTAAGTCAGCTCCCTTTAAGAAAGCAGACAATCTGAAATTGAGATTTATCCCCAGCTTACCTCTTAGGACTGCAGATTCAACTCCTGTCAGATTGTTGAAAATAAAAATCAGTCAAGGGAAAGGAGCAGAGAAGTCACTAGAAATCAGGGGTTTTGAGGTCTACTGCACAGCTTTCATCAGCCTTCCCTCTGGAGGCTGTAAAGCCCTCCATCACCTTGGGTTTGGATCCATACATTATATATCATCAGTAAACACCCAGACATTTGCCAGCTGTGAAACCTCACAGGCTGGTGCTTGGAGCTGGGAATTCCCCAGTGTGGCCCAGTTTCACAGCACTAAGTGGTCACTGAGCAGCTGCCGTTGCTGAAGGCCTTTCTGTGCAGCTGTGGGGAGGGAGCACCTCAGCAGGGACCTGCAGAGGGAAATCTTTCACCTGTCTGTCTCTGCAGCCACTGGGGTGTCTCTGAATCAGTGACAGGGATGGAGCCTCACTGCTGAGCTCTGACACAGGGAAAGCAGCAAATGAATTACACCTGCCCCAGGTCCTTTGCTCTGGGTACCTCACCCCCTCTGGAAGTCACAAGTAGGGTCAGGCCATGGCCTGCAGCTGTTCCAGCCACCTTCCTGCAGATGGATTCATCCCCTTGTGATGGGCTGAGCAGACCCTGGGGAGGATCCCTAACACAGAAATCAGATAACTCTGGCTAAAGCAACATTAAGAAGAGGGATTAAGATTTAAGAGTACTAAGCAGTTTATTTCACTTTGCTTGGAAGCTACATCAGTGCTGATGGAGAGAGGACACATATTCCCAGCACCCTCTACTGGCTGAACACCAGAGAGGCCCAGAACCTGCCTGGCTCGTGGGGGTCCTTTCCAGCTCCCCTATGAAGCACTTGCAGAGAAGGGGCCTCCTGAAACTTGATGAGAATGCTCTGACTCCTGTGATGCCCATCCTCCATAGCCCAATCCTCAGCAATACAGCTAAACCCTGTTACATGATTGCTCTCAAAGCACTTCTCAAATATTACTCAGATGAGCATCAGGAGACAGGGATGTGTTCACCATATTTTACACACAGCAAAGCAAACAAGCAAGAAAATTTGCCTCAGGTCATAACAACTCAGTGGTACAGGCAAGACCAGGAACAAGATGTTTCTGACACACATCACTTCTCTGACTAAAAATGTGGCAGCCTAGTCCAAGGTGGATTATTTTGATAGTCCTAAGTGATTCAAATCTACAAAATCCCAGAAGAGGCATGCAGGAAAATTTAAAAGTTTTTTCAATTAACTTTAAAAGCAAAAAATAAAGTTCAAAGAATACTCGCTCCTTAAGCCCAGCTGTCCTTCAGAGGCAACAGCTTTACACTGGTACAACACCGATGTAATGTAGTGGAAAAAACCCAGCCTTCCATTACCTCTTTGCAAGCCAGCGACAAGGGAAAACATCACTTTCCACAAAAAATGGGGCCTGACAGGCTCAAAACTGCACAGCCATGGTGTCTGATGATATTCTGGCTCTGCACAGCATTTCATTGTCCTGCTTTCCAGGTTTCAGAATCTTCATCACTGTGGTTTGCATTTCTATCACATGCAGCAATGGATGGGGCTTTATTAGAGCAGGGTTACAAGACTGTTCCCTGGCATACAAAAGACATTTAAAAGCAAGAAGACAAGGCAGCTGCCTATCACATCCTCAGCAGGGACCTCTTCAGCAGTTTGTGTCCCAGCTCTCTTGATAATTCCCCAGATGCAGACAATTCCTAGAAGCTCCTATCAGAAGTCTCTCTCTTTCAGACTGCTATCTACAAGGCTCAGAGAAGCCTGAATGCTTTATTCGCAAATGCTACAACCAAAATGCAACTGGAAAACACTACAGCTGGGCTCTACAGCTTCAGAAAGTGGAGATCACAGAGGACACATGCAGTTCAGAGGTAGGTGAACTGCAGTCAGAAAAGGCACTTGCCTTTATCAAGGCTGCTCCCATAACCTGCATGTTTTGCTGGTTCCATGCCCAACACAGCAGGTTCTGGCCCACCTGGCCCATAAATACCTTTTGGAAACACCACACAGGAGGATGAATATAGTCCACAGTGAGAAGGAACAGCACATCTAGGTGGAATTATCACAAACTTAAGATGCAAACCCACACTGAGAAGCATGCAAACTTACAGAACAGCTATACACACAACATGCAGGAGGACCCAAAGGGATTTTTGAAAATGTTAATCACTTACCTTTATTGAAGAACATGGAAGCCATCTGGCCCATTTCCACCCTCTCAGTGATTTCAAAGATATTGGCTGAGCCACGTCTCTCTGCAAGTTAAAAAGCAAGAAGTGTTTCAACCAGTCCCTCCAATAAGCCCTAAGGCCAGGTTACCTGGATACTTGGGAACCTCTAGCAGCAGTTTGAAGGACAGTATGTACAACTCCACAGCTGCAGAGTCACTGGGCCAATTACTCTGCCGAAGCTAGTCTAGGGTATTTGGAAAATAAGATGTTCTCATCTTATTGACGTAGAGGGAAAAGATCTCTATCAGGCTGCAGAAGGCAAACTGAATTCTCAATGAGTCTTATCTTACAGGTGCTGAGGACTTTGGGATGAGAGCATGTGGAAGTAAGGGTGAAACGGACAGAGGAGTCCACTGGAACACTGTCTGCAGAGAAGAGGCCTCATACCAGTGCAAGCATGAACTCGGTACTCACGAACTGACAGGATAGGCCGTGTCTCTGCTCGCTCATAGCCATCTTGGAGGAGAACATCACTGTCAGACACTCCAGAGGAAGAATCTTCATCTTCATCATCCTCCTGGATGAAAAGATCACTGCTGAGATATCTGCTACCCACAGTACAGGCTGTGCCACCCCATGTCATGGTTACTTCCAGACACTCAAAAGAAGGTCCCAAACAGGAAGGGAGGACATGCAAGCAAAGGCAATACCAGGGAACCCAGAGGATGCTGTGGAGGGCAGAAGAGGACACTAGCAGAGCAGGCTGAAGTGAGTGACATGTACCAGCCCCAGATCACACACACAGCAACACTGCCCAGCTCATGTAGTGATAAGTGGCACAAGGAAGTTGGAAACTTCAGGAAGATCTGCAGTGTTGCAGAACTGGGAGAAAAAAAATAATCCAAGTATATTTAGCTAGCACAAGCAGATCTAGTTCCTAACTCCATCCCACTAACACCAAGCCAGGGGTCTAAATCAGTGCAAACAACTATGCCTCCCTCTGATCCAGTAAAGCCACAAGTAAGTTTCACAGCAAGGACATAATTCAGAACTGCCCACAACCTGGGATACTGCCCAAGTAACAGCAAGGACATCCCAGCCTGTCCCAGTTAAATGACCTGAGATCAGCAAGGATTTATAGTCCTCAGCACACTCCAAATGGCACCAATATATTGGCTGCCACCTCTCCACATTCACTGAGCAGCGCTTCTGGGCAAGGAGAGCGTGATCAGTAAGAAATGTGAACAGCACAAGAGATTTTTCAAAGCAGGAACAGAAAAGCCTGTCTTTAATGAGCAACCCCACAGGGAACTAACAGCTATATTTTATATGGCAAAGTTAAATACAGTAGAAATTTATTTCCTTAGAGTTAGTAACAAGACAAGGCAAAGATGCAAGGGAATGCCAGAAAAATCCTACGTGATAAAACAACAGGAGGAAAAGGAGAATTAAACTCCACACAAACCTTGCGTTTTTCCATTCTCTTCCATCTCAGCTGGGCATTTGCAGCAGCCATGGCTTCCACCACAAAGGTTGTAGTCATATAGCTACAGAGAGAAGAATTCAATTGATATCATCAGTAATAGTCAAGAACTGTCACTGAACAGAGATGGAGAATAATTCCCATCTATTTGTAGGAGAAAACAAACAAACCAAAACAATCCTTTTGCCAGCTCCCCAAACCCTGTTTTGATAGTGTTTCATCTCAGTTTATTGCTTCCTTCTGCTCTTGAGATTCAGGTGTTCAAGCAGAGCACAATATGCAGTAAAATATAACACACCTTCAGATATAATAAGACACTTTAGATATTTGGAAGGCACATTCCTGGTGTTCCTGTGGGTTGAAGACAGCAAGAGAACTTTGATCTTAGAAAGCAAGTTTCCTTTCTCTTTTTAGAACCTAGGTCAAACCCAGTTCTTCTCTGAAGTTCATGGCAAAGATACTCTGGTCCCTTAAAGAATCTTACACAAATGGCATCAGAAGCAAAGCAGCAACACAAGAAAAAGCACACTGCACATGCAGGCAAATGCTGGAGGCCAGTGGAAAAGCTGTCCAGGGAGACAGGGAGAGCCACTGATGGAATGAATATCATTATCTCAGCTAAAACCAGTCCTGTAATATTAATCAATAAATTTTAAAACCCCCCTCAAATCAATCTTATTTAAGGCTTTAAAGTGGTTTCTCACTGCTTCAGGAACTGGACTTGCCTATTGAGTTCAAGTAAGAGATGAGTTTTGCAAGAATAAAAGGAAGTGCTGAGCCCTGTGTAGCAATTTTTGCCCAGGCTTTTCCTGCACCAAAGGTGCCCAGTGGGCATGAGGAAGTCACAAGTACCAGAACAAAAGCAACAGAGCTCCCAAGGCATGCAGCACTTTGAGCTGTGTCTTCTGAGTTTAATCCACTGCAGTTCTGGTACACAGATTTGGAGGTTTGTGCTCTCCTGCTGACCTTGAAGGATTGTCTGCTGGTGCTGAATTCCATATGCTGAATTTATGCTTTTAAACTAGTGTAGCTAAAAGGAATTGCTCCTAAAGCTCACAGTTACTGGTAACCCCACAGATATAATTTTACCAAGCCTTTGCAGCACCCAGCTTTGAGGTGGGGCAGTCACAAACATTTGACCATTCAGTCTCCCTGCACAGCAGCACAGAACAGATCCCAAAAGCTCTGCCTCCAAATCAAAGGCACATTCAGGCTGGCAGAACTGCTTACTGAAAAGGCTGGCACTTCAAAAGTCCATTTGCACAAATGGCAGGAGGGAATTTTGCTTTATTTTATTTTGAAGCCAATCAAGAAGATGGCAATTGGAGCAGTAACTCTTCAGAAATCAGTGCTGTAACCACAGCCTTCAGCTCCACCTGCTGCTCCAGCAGGGAGGTACCTGGGCAGGGGCTCACAGTGAACCAGCGTGACAAACAGGAGACCATCTCCAGAGTCTTGAGCAGCAAAGGTCTGGAGGAGCTAAGACAGGCCTGGCTATACAGGAATTTGTGTTCCTGACACTCTTTCAGCTGTGAGAGCATTGTCAGAAGCCAAGAGAAAGCTTACACATCTGCAAGTCACAAAGCAAAGACTTGACCCAGTGCCACCTGCCACCTGGTTGGTGTTTGGGGAACTGATCTGTGACAGAAGTGAGCATGGAATGTATCCACAGTGAGGACAGTGTCAAAAAGGTAGTGGGGATAAAGGTCCCAGAAGACTCTGGACTGGAGGAAAAGTCCTTCCCATCAGTCAGGAAATGGGATGTACCAGAGAGTCAGGAAGTGCATCCTTCCAAATCAGACAACACCACTGCAGAAACCAACACTCAAGGAGCAGAGGGACAGAGCACACAGAAAAACAGCAAAAGTCTTTGCACTGTCCTCATCCAGCTGAACCTCCCAATCCCCTAAAGACACACACAGACACAGACATACACACACACACACACACAAACACACATCCTACCTCATAAATCCCAGGAACATCAGGAGGACAAGGCTGATGAGCCACCCTGCCGTGGCAAAGGCCTTGGGCATGGTCAGGGCTCCTGTTCCAACAATGAGGTTGAACATGTACACCAGGCCAACCTGCAACCAGCCACATGATCCAGCATCAGAGTGTGCCAGGAATCATCCAAAACACCCCACATACACCCTGATGTAAATGGAGAGGGCAATCCCTGAGCCAGCAGGGTGGGAACAAGTCCAGGTGAGAAATACCTGGAGGAAGGGACTGAAATCCAAAAAAAACAATGTAGGTGTCAGCACATTTCTGGAAAAACAGCTATTCCCCTGCATTTTTCTAATTATTTTAAATTATTTTTTTCTCTCTACCTTGTAAAGTTATAAAGTCCATGAGATTTGTTTGTTTTCAAATCACTGCCTTCTACCAGAAGGTCTGTGCAGTGGGTTGGGGTCTCTCCTTTTTTTCTGACCCAAACACAAGCAGTTATGGCTATGTACCTTTCAGGACCTTTTATTCTCAGTCAAGCAAGAAATATCAAAAAAGAATTCTAATTCAAAGCCTGCTTGCTATTTTACCAGTAAGAAGCTGAGCATATTGTGAAGAAGGGATTTTACTTCCTGAAGTGAAAGAATTTTATCTTCTCTGGCAATGAGCTTTTTCAGTGTCCAGAGACAAAAGAGAACTCTGCAAGGGGACAAGACCCCTCCAGGCTAAGAATTTAGCTCATTTAAAGATCAAAAACTGCCAAAGTTGTTGTGCTTTAGTGGGGTCTTTTTTTAATATAGGTCAGAGTCCCTCCAGAGAAATACCAGTAAAGAGCTGTGTATGAGCAGACTTTTCTGGGTGTGGAGCAATTAACATCAGGAGAACAATTCCCCAGTGACACTGAGAGAACTTCACTGGCATAAGCACAGCAAATTCATCTTTTGTTGAACATCCCAGAACCATGATTTTCCTTCGGTCAAGCAGAAATGAGAATGGTGCCTGGAATGTTCAGCCAGGTTAGACATCTTCAGGGAAAGAGGAGAGGCTCAGCCTTTGAGATTGCTCTAGGAAACTCATGCAGCACCAGCATAACAATGTAAGAGCAGGTGACACTAATCCTTGAGGGTCCAGACATCCCAGTTACTGTCTTCTCCATTTTCTCAGTTGTGACCTATTTCTGCAGCCTAATATCCACTTCTCCTATACTTAATCATTAACAGGGAGATGAAAGTTTTAAAGCATTTAAAATCCAACACAGATTTCAGGGCCGGTTCTAAATTTATTGAGTTGACTTAAAAAGAAAAAAGTGTTTACAAAGTGGTGTTTTTAAAAGCTGACATTTTGTGAAGACTTGTGGCTATGAAAACCAGTATTTCCAGTAATATAGGAAAGCAGTAATTGGCTCTGCAGTTGCACAGGACACCACATTACAGGGAAGAAACCTCTAAATTACTCACTTCCACTGAAGTGGTATAAAACAAATTACTGCAACAGCTGCAGCTAAGTAAACTTTGAGAAATTCAGGGGAAAATGTTTACATAAAGCAACAAAAGGGAAGAAAGTGGCATAGTTTCAATATCCAAGTCCCCCCCTGTCTATTCCAAAGACAATTTGGGTTGATGAAAACATTAACAAAATGTAAGAAAGTAGGCAGAAGGATGAAGAGCTGGTATGGGACATGAAGCTTTTTGTAGCACTTTTAGATCTATACTTCAAGCACACATCATCCCTTTACCTTATGAAAAATGATCTGTGATGTAAAAAAATCCCCATATAACTACAAACACTAAGCATCTTTAACCACCCTTTGACCCCCATAATCTCTTGAATTGCTGAGGTTATGTCCATGAGGAAGTAGGATTTGCAAGCAAAATGCTGAGGAAAGAGGATTTTGAAAAAAAACTTGTGACCAAACCCACAAGCAGTGGAACTTACATAAGGAGAGTAAAGCTCTCCGGTGTCAGTGATGCCACCTGCCATCCTGGAGAGGGAGGGAAACCCCAGAGCAAAGCCAGAAGGGTGTTTTGGGGAGGGTGTTTTCAACTTCTGTCACCTTTAACCTAGGGAAACATCATAAACTGTGTTATCTTTGCTGGAAAAAGGAAGAACTCACAAGTTAGCTCTGGCACATCAGTTTTCTGGTATTTGAACAGACTTCAGCAGGATCTTGCCCTTCAGACAGACCCCACTCAGCAGCACCACTTGGTTCAATACTCTGTGAGAAGTTTTCATACCTGTTAAACTGGTTTAAAAGCAACCAAAAGGCCCTGCCCTTTCACAGCATGTGATGACCAAACTTCATCTTCTCCAAACAGCCAGAGGGGCTGTTCCAGACAACTGAAACCTCAAGAGGAAAAATTACTACCTTGAGGATGATCTCAAACTGCTGCTTCTCATGCAGCAACTACTCCTTGCAAACATGTGCCTCCCACAAATCAAAAAACCAACCTAAAGCCTCTCCTCCTAAATTCAAGTACAGAAATAAGTAGACAAATTAAAATATTTGACCTATTAAAGACACACCAAGATGCTTTTCATGCACCAACATTTCCAAAGCAGAAGTATCTGGGAAGCTTTACATTGTCTCTAAAAAACTAGACGTGTATGGAGGAACTGAAGCCTTCTGGAAGGTTTCAGTGTCAATAATTAGCCATAATTGCATTAAGGGCTTCACATTTCTACATGTGCTCCTACTCAGCCACACCAGCTGGGACAAACCATCAGCACAAGCTGAGCTCCACTACAAAACCCAGTTATAAGCTTGTACACCTACGCTGAATGCCAGGAACGAATCAGGCAGCATAACTCACTGAGGTCATAACTGGACCAGCCTCAGAAGGAGAGATCAAACACCACCTTTTACAACAAACTCAAAACACTGAAGCCAAGCTTGGTAAAAACAGAGCCAGCAGAAAGACAACGGACGCTCCGGGACGCGGCCGGGGCCAGCGTGTCCCTGTGCAGGTCCCCAGCCTAGGCGGGGGAAACCGACACCAGGAGCCCCGAGGGCACCAGAGCCCCCCGAGGGCACCAGAGCCCTCCGGCCCTCCCCTGGCCTATACCACAGACGGAACACTGCTCGCACCCCCTGCCCTCTCCGGGGGAACTCCCCTCGCCCCACAGAGCGCCGACAACCCCGGCAGCCCTCCTCACCCCAGGGCGGTCTCCCCAGGCCGGGGTCCCTCCGCTCACGGTGCACACCCCGCCCCACAGCAGGACCCTCCCCAGGCCTGTCCCCGCCCGTCCAGCCCCTTCCCAGTCCTCGTCCCACGCTGTCCCCACACAGGGCCGCTCCAAAGCTCCTGTGAGGGCCGCGTCCCGCCCGGGGCCCGCGGGACCCCCAGCCCCTCACCAGCGCCAGCAGCTCGTGCCGGCGGCCCCGCCCCCGGCCGCGCGGGGGCACTCACGGCGCACGCGCTGGCCGAGAGCGGGGACCTTCCGCGCACGTGACAGGGACGCGGGGCGGGGTGAAGGAGGCGATCATGATTGGGTGAGGGTAGGGACGGGGCATGGGAGGGGAAGGGGCGGGGCCCCAAGGGGCGCGATCACGAGTGGGCGCGGCCTAGAAGGGGGCGTGACACGGAAATTGAGTGGGGCAGAAAGGGGCGCGGCCGTATCAGGAAGGGGCGAGTCCAGGAGAGGCAGGGGCGGGGCGGGGATGGCAGGGGCGGGGACAGGGGGAAGACACCGACCGATGATTAGGCCACAGGAGGAGCGGGGCCGAGGGAGAGGCGGGGCCTCGCGGGAACATGGGCGGGGGATTGGGGGTGGAGTCGTGGAGAGGCGGGGCGGGGACGTGGCACGAAAGGGGCGGGGTCGCACGGAGCCGAGCGATGACGCCACACATGTCGTAGCAGGACGGCCCCGGGTCTGTGCGCATGCGTGGAAGGCCGTAGGGCGGGCACTCGTGAGCTCCCCGGTGCCGGTTCCCATCGGTCCCGGGTCCCCGTCGGGATGTCGGAGCAGGGATTCGGCCCTGTTAATGCGGCCGTATTGGTGAGACCTGGGAGATCCGCACTGTGAGAGCCGCCTCTCGCTCGCGAAAGGCGCCAGGCCGCGTTGCCCTATCCCTTGGCCTTGCCGGAGACACGGAGCGGAGTGCGGTGTCTCCCCCTCAGTGCAGAGGCCATGAAGATTAATCAGGACACGGTGCTGCGGGGCAAGAAGGTGACGCTGGTGCCCTACACCGCTGCACACGTGCCCCGGTACGTGCCCGTGCCCTCCTCGGACGCTCCTGCAGGGTCCCATTCCAGTTCTCCCTTTGCAGACAGTGCTGGGGTCAGGACAGGTGGCTGCCAGCCGCAGGGCCCGCTTCCCCGGGGAGTCAGTCAGCGAGGTGCCCTCAGTGCCCTGGGATGGCAGCTCCATCCCTGTCACCGCTGAGCTCTGTGCCAGCTCTGCTGTCAGGGAGAGCATCTGTGCCACTGGGAGATCCCCGGCTCTGAAGGAACACGGCAGTTCTTCCGTTCATTCAGGCCTTTCCCTGGTGACGGTGGAAGAGCAAAGCTTCAGCGTGTAAAGCCAGGTGGATGGTTGATGAATTAGGCATGCCAACCATTTGTAAAGTAAATCAGCACAAAGATACCAGCATTAGTGTTTTCTCAGTGTCCAGGAGGTGCTGTGTCAGTGTTGCTCAGGATGAAATGGACCAGAACTCCAAAACATCAGGTGTGCATTGAGCACTCCAGACAAAGCCACAGGACAGGCAAACTTCCTAAATTTCCAGAGGGCATTGTGTTCCATAAAGGACAGAGGCTTGTAGATACATTTTAAGTTGCCACAAAAGCTGGGCTGGTGTTTCCAGACCTGCTTGTGATGGGCTGACCCCTAGAGTCCTGGGAGGGATCCTCCTGAGGTGCTGCAGCTGGGGCAGTGATGTGGGGCTGGGTCCATTGCCAGGTACCACGAGTGGATGCAGTCGGAGGAGCTGCAGCGACTGACAGCCTCGGAGCCCCTGAGCCTGGAGCAGGAGTACGAAATGCAGCGCAGCTGGCGGGATGATGCTGACAGTGAGCATCTGGAATGCTTTCTGATGGAGGGTGGGAGTGGTGAGCAGGTCCTTTCCATTCTGGGAAGAACTCTCAGTGAGCTGTGAGTGCCCTGTGAGTGAGTTCCCGTAAGCCAGAGGGGATGTGACACTTTCTACAACAGTAGCTTGAACAGGTTTTCTCATTACAGCTGGTATATATTCAGGGAAGTGGAGAATATCCACTTCCTCGAGCTGTTTGTGTCTTTTTTATGCAGTTTTCCAGAGACTGTAGTGATTCATTTCACACAGCATTTTGTGCTGAGCTAAAAATCATTAAGCATCACTCCTGCACAGCCAACACTCCCCAGGTCTGATTGTTGCAAAAAGGTAGAAGGATATACAAAAGGTAGAAGGAAATACAACAAAGGTTGTATTTCTCCTTGATAAATTGTATGATTTTATGATCTCCTGGTTGAGGTGTGTTGACTGAATTGGTTCCTTGACTCTCCTACAGGTAATGAATCACTGCCCATAAAAGCCTGGTAGAAATTTAGTGAGCTGAAAAATACTGAAGCTGGCAAAGGGCTCAGTCTGGAGCATTTATCTTAGGTGGCATAAAAAAACCTTACTCAAAGCGGCAATAATGTGGACCAGGTGAATCACTCAGTCTCAGCCTCTTGTGCACCAAAACAATTCTTTGCCCCAACTTGCTGCTGAGTAAGACAAGGCAAGGAGACCTCAGACATGGGAAGAAAGTTTTCACACTTCTTCCACAGGCTGTCTCTAGTCTTGGTGTCTGTGTCACCCTCACAAAAGGTTTTTCCAAATATTTCTTTCCTTTCTGCAGGTGGGAACAGGCACACCTGGTGTGGGAAGCCAAATTATTAACCCTTCCTTGCTGTTAACATGTGGAAACTATTATTCCTCTGTCCATTACGCACCTTTAATTTCATTCTTTGGTCATTTATGAATAATTATCAGCACACTCTGAAGATGCTGCCACACTCTTGTTTTCCCCAGAGTGCACCTTCATCGTGCTGGACTCAGAGCGCTGGCCTGGGCAGGTGGAGGAGAACTCCATGGTTGGGGATGTGAATCTCTTCCTCACCAACACCGAGGACCCGACTGTGGGCGAGATCGAAATCATGATTGCAGGTCAAGTTCTGCTTCACAGCTTGGGGCTCTGTCACTGTGGCTGCGTGCTGCAGAGAGGTGTTGATGTTCCTGCGTCAGATTTTTATTCTCATGCTTTACCATGGCTGTTCAGCCCTGATCAGCCCATGGCGTGTCCAGGTCACAGCCTCTTCTGAGAAGTGCCTGGTGTGGCTGGTGTGTCTTGCCCAACTGGATGCTGACTCTGTGCTGTCTCTTTCAGAGCCCAGCTGCCGTGGCAGAGGGTTTGGCAAGGAGGCAACTCTGCTGATGATGGTCTATGGTGAGGGTGGCTCAGTGCACAGGAACAGGAGTGTGGGGGGCTGAGGTCTCGGAACACATAATTCCCAGTGATACAGGCAGGGTAGCAAGGGATGCATCTGCCCCACAGGACAGGAGTCCTGTGCTTTTACAGATGTGGCATGTAATAGAAGTGCCTCTCTCTCTGATTTCTCCTGCAGGAGTGAGAAAACTGGGGATCACCAAGTTTGAGGCTAAGATTGGTCAGGAAAATGAAGCCAGTATCTGCATGTTCAAAAAGCTTCACTTTAAGGAGGTGCAGTAACAGCCCATCTCCCCAGAGAATGTGAGCAGCATTTGCCATGTGGCTGGGGTTGAGCTGCTTTCTCTGTGTGTGCTGCAGGTTGCTGTGAACAGCATTTTCCAGGAGGTGACGCTGAGGCTGGATGTCAGTGACCAGGAGAGACAGTGGCTCCTGGAGCAGACAGACCACGTGGAGGAGAAGAGTTATGCTGAGCTGAAGCAGCCAGCTGGGGTGCTGGACACCTGACAGACACCTCCAGACACCAGCTGCGTTTCCAGGGAGAAGTTGGACCTTGTTGCAAGGTCTGGGTGTGGAGGACACCAGAGAGCCAACACTGGAACTGTCCTGTCTCCTTCAGCTGTTTTGTCATCTTGTCACCTTTGCACTTTGCTCCACCAGTCAGGATTACTACCTGAAATTTGGACCTGGAGAACAGCCACTAACTCACAGGTTTAGCTAGGAATGACTCTAACTTTGATTTGCTGTTCCAGCAGAGCCTAAAATCACCAGCAGTTGATTCCTGGACAAGCAGAAACTTCTCCCACTGCTCTTAAATCAGGATTCATCAGCGAGGAGGTTTCATATACTGGCAGCTCATTCTTTTTTATTCTTGAATAAAAAATAAAAAAATCACAAAGATCTGAGGTGCCTGAGCACTATGTGTGGCTAAGCTGCTTTCTTTGACAGCTCAAAAAGTGGCTTAGAAGTTGTAAAGGATAGCAGAGACTCTTTAAACCCAGTTTCCTGAGGTGTGGTAGGTTGCAGGGGGCACTGCTGCGTCCTGGCAGGGAGAAACTCAGATGTGGGTGAGCACAAACAAAGGGCAAGTTAATATGATGGAAATTGTTGATACTGGCTGATCAAGGCTAGAGCTGAGCCCCACCACTATGAGGGGGCTGAGAGCTGCAGGAGGCTTCTGAGACAAAACCCCTTCAGCTTCAGGGCTGTGCTCCAGGTCTGAAAACCTCAGGCCAGCAGTGATGTTTCACTTCATTTTCCTTGGTTGCTTTGATGAAAGTAAGGAGAACACACTGAAAGGAGACAGCTCCCTTCTTCCACCAGCTCAGGACTCGCTCTGCTGAGCCTGGAGGGTCCATTTGCTGCTCTCTACCAAGATAAAGATGAATGTGGGGGAAATATCTCTTACTGGGGGGCAGATATATTTAGGGCAGGAGTTATCCAGCCTCTGTTGCAGTAGATCTGAGATCCATGGATGAAAAAGAGGCACTTGCCTGACTCCCACTGGACAAACTTCCCTGTGCAGTTACTCAGCCTGACCTGTCCTGCCCTACACACTGTCCACAGCAGGGAAGCTGCTAAGAGGAGAGAACAGAAGGTAAGAAGGATAACTGATGTTCCTGTGTGTTTTCATACTGTAACAGCAGTTCTAGTCCTAGACCACAAATTATCTGTTTCAGTGATAGAAGATCAGGTAATAACTTTCAGATTTGCCGAGGGATGTTTTGGAGATTGGCAGTCTGTGGAATTTTTATTGTTGCTGTGCCTGTGTTTTTAGGGCCTCGGGGCTTTAGTTTTCCAATTTTAGCTAATTTAAATACATTATTCCTGTGACTAATATTAAAGCCAAGTATGGGAACAGTGTATCGTGGCATTTTAAACAAGTATTTAGTGTGGATTTAGTTGTAGTGAAAGCTTTGTGTGGTAATAAAGTGAAGAGCTGCTCTACTTCCTGCTGGGATTACCATGACAAGGGCTACTAATCCTCCTGCCCCTCAGATTTGCAGAACCTGCTGGGTGAACTGCTGGCTCTGGTGCTCCTTCCGTGAAGTGTCTCTCTGCCAGAGGAGCAAGGAAACTGGCAGGAGAGATGTAGCTGGGCTGGGATTTGCTCCCCTAAAACCCGACCAATGTGGGAAAAATAATTTCTTTTAACCTCTGCTGCCAGGGGGAAGAGGCAGGGTGATCTCCTGTTGCAGCTCCTGTGCCCAGCTGGTTGCTCTGGAGCCAGTGAGGGCCCTGCTTGGCATCCCCGGGCTCCGCAGGCGGCTGGGAACAGCCTTTCCCTGGCAACCCTCAACGAAGTTGGGTATGTCCCGGAGCTCTGCCCACCCCAAAGGCTGGGGAGAAGAGTCCTGGCAGGGCTCAAACAGGGCTCCCACAGGGAACCAGTGCCCAGCTGCTCTGACGAGGCCAAGAGGCAAAAGATGCTGCTGGGACCCACTGGGTGCCCCTGCTCCTGCCCTGCTCCCTGTGGCATCCATCCCAGGTTGGGGTGTCCTGCTGCCGCAATGGGATGAGGATGGGAAAACAGGGCTCACCTTCCCTCAGAGGACACGTCTTTGGAGGATGAGACAAGCTGGAATGGGCTCCCCCAGCTTCCAGGAGGAAGTGACGGCCTGCACATCTCCAGGAATCTGGTGGCACTTTGTCACCTAGGTGTTACTTGAGGTGCAAAGATCTGTGACCATTTGTGTGCTCACGTGGAAAAGCTTCTTTGCAGATTTGGAGCACAAAACAAGAGTGTGCAGAAGGGGAGGAAGCAAAGATACCAGACAGAGGCCAGGCACAGCCCTGCCTTGTCCTACTGTGCCACCAGTCTGGCCCCACTGAGCCACCCAAGGCTACATCCATTCATTCAGAGGGACAAGCACCCCTCCCCTCACTGATCCCCCTGCCTTCCCTCAACCCAGGTACAACCCAGACTCATCCCAAAAGCCCCTGTAGGGGCTGGGGGCACATTTGGGCTGCCCGAAACAAAGCTACTGCCCTCCAGCCTGGCCAGCAGACCCAGATTAGAGCTTTGCATCACCCCCCTCCCCCACCCTGCCCCCCTCACTCCCCAGGGGATTAAAGCTCATTAATCACCCCGAGGCATTAACCCCCACTGGGACCAGCCAGTGCCTCCTCAACCCCCTCAACCTGTCCCCATCACGTGCTGAGAGGTACCAAACCAGGCTCAGTGTCCCCCAGTTACCCATTTTTCCCCCAAGCCCCAGAGGGCCACAGCAAGCCCTCTGCACCCCCTAGGCTCTGGAAGGATTTAGCCTTAAACCAGACTTGTGAAGTCAGAAAGGTTTATTCCAGTAAACAGAATTTCTCTTGAGCTCAACAGTACAACAACACCTGATTGCAGCATATGGAAACAAAACATCCACAGGAAGAATTTCCACAAAATACAGGTAAAAAAAAATAGATGTGATTGGAAAAACACTCATTTCAGAAAAAAAAAAAACCAAAAAGTCTGTGAGAAGCTTTTAAATTAAACAGTGTTGGATTCAAACCCTGATTGGCTCTGTCTCCAGCAGTGTGCAGGAGCAAAGGAGACTATTATTGCTTGCTGTGCTGGCTCCAGACACCCTCTCCTCTCCCAAAATTTGCCCCAGGGCAGGGTGCTGGGCACCCCACAGTGCTGGGCACCCATGCCCCTCCTTGCAGCTGAAGAGGCAAAGGGACAGGGTCATTGTGGACGGAGCTTGCCAGGCCAGGGTCAAATACCCTGGCTGTGGTCAGTGGCTGGGCAGGTGGGGTTTGGGAGAAGACACTAAAAGCCTCAGGTTTTACAGCTAAAGGGTAATTTTGGGTGGGAAATCTCAAATGGAGATGAGGTTTGGGGTGGAGGAAGAAACAGGGAACAGTGGGGACCAGGAGTGTTGGGCATCAGGCCACCCTAAACCCTTGATCCCTCCCAAACCCCTGCTTGTGCTTACCAGGGTGTGCAGGGCTTCAAGGCAGGGCTGGAGGAGCACCCTGGGGATGAGCTTTCGGGAGGGGGGACCCCCAGCACTCCTGGGCCAGAACCCCTCTGCAGGGATGCTCACTGGCCACCAAAGCCCAGCACTTGGGTAAGGGTGGTAGGGAGCAGCTCCACATCTCTACCATGAGCTCATGGCAGGGAGGAGAGGAGTGCAGGAGAGGTGGGTAAGGGGCTGGGGGGGCTAGAAGACACCCACCCTGCCTCAGGGCCTTCACAGGTTGCTGAATAGTTCATTTTTCTTGCTCCAGTCCATCTGGGGTGCCCTCTTGCTGGTGCGCTTCTGGTGCGCCCGCTCCTTGGCCACAGCCAGCGGGATGTCAAGGTCCAGGAGGGAGCCAGATGCGGAGTGGCGTTTGTCACCCTCCTGTGTGAGAGGTTGGGGCTGAGAGGGGGTGTCAGCCCCACGGTGTGTCCCCTGGGCAGCCCCATGGTGGGGGCTCAGCCCAGATCCTGCTTCCCAGGCACCGCCTCCCCCCAGCACTCCCAGCCCTACCTGGCTGTGGCTCTCCCTGGAGCAGGGGGACACGGCCGGCGCCGCGGGGCTGGGGGGGCTCTCGGACACTGACTGCGACCGCGGCTCTGCCCCGTTTTCCTGAGGGGAGCAGGGAGGCAGTGTGAGCTCCAGCCCTGGGGCTTGACAACAGCCTCCAGAGCTGCAAGTCCCACCCAGGGGGCCATGAAATCCGTCCTTCCTGCACGTAATCCCCTGCAAGCCCCAGGCACATAAATACCTCTAGCGCTGCCCATCAGGGCGGGGAAGGATTAAACCCCGGCCTGACTGCCCTGGCTTTAGCAGGAGGAGGAGGAGGAGGGTGGCTGCAGGGCTGGGTGCTACTTTCCTACTGCAGCACAAGGGCTCCCAGCCCTGGAGTATCAGAAGGCAAAAGAGAGCAGGAAAACAGCCACTTCCATGAAACTCAGCACCACAAGCATCCCCCTTCCTGAAGGACACCAGTTCCCTTCCCAGTGGCACCAGCTCTTGTGTGGCAGGCTGAGGCCACTGCGGTATCTGGTGGCAACCCCCACCCATGGGCAGAGGGAACATGAACAGGAGGGTCTCTGACTGGAGATGGGCACACATGGAATTAAAATCAAGACAAGGCTCTTACCTTCCCTATATCACCATTGGCTACTGGTTCTGGCAAGGGACCTGTGGGATAAGGACACAGGCAGTGAGGATGTGTTTGCTCTGTCCCCTTACCAGTGGAGGGCAAGCCAAGGCTGTACATGGCCAATGCTCACACAACACTGCCCAGGGTCTGGCCAGGTCCTGAATTTTTTAACCACCCACTGCAGCCAGCCCCATGGCACAGGGGAATGGTGCCATGCTGCCAGACACATCCCCATGATGGCAGCCATGATGTGGAGCCCAGTGAGACCCCTTCCCCATCCTCCTGGGGACCACTGTGACAGCAGAGGAGAGCAAAGGGCAGCTGATGCCTGTTTGCTCCCCAAGCCATAAACCCTGCCAAAGTGCAACCCAGGGCCATAAACCTGCCCACGTCAGCCCCACCAGCCCTGCATGGGGCCCCTGGCTAAGCAGGGAGACGCCAAAGCCAGGTGATTCTGCTTGGCCCCAAGGTGATAAGGCCACCTCCCAGGGCTCAGCACCCTTAGGTTTGGTGAGAAGGTGACACAGAGCCACCAGAGGTGGCACGAACCCCTCCCAGCAGCACAGTCCCCAACCCACCTGTCAGGTGCTGCTCTGAGGGCACCACCTTGCACTTCTTGAAGAACTCATCTGTGAGGACGTCCACCACCAGCAGCCTGGTCTCGTCACCACTCGCCTTGATGGCTGCCACCACGTCACTGTGCTGCTTGCCCTCCATGCACACACCATTCACCTGCAGGTACCACATCACCATTGGAGCTGGGGCACATCCATCCCGCAGAGGCACCAGGCAGGGGTCAGGTACCAGCCTTGGTACCAGTCATAATCCCAGCACAGCCACTCCATAGCCCCCACAGGCATTCATGGCCTCGCAGAGATTAGCAGTGAAGCCAGAAAAACCTCATTAAAAGCAGATTTTCCTCTGAGTAATTGGCATGGGGTTGAATGGGCAAAGCTGGCAGGGAACTCCCAGCAGCACATGGAGCCGGGGCTGGCTCAAAACCTTTGTGTCAAGTGATGGTCTCCAGAAACCCCACAAGCTTCACCCCAGAAGAGGCAGCAGTCCCAACACCCTGGTGAGCAGCAGGGCTGGGGCTCAGCTGGTCCTTGCTCTCATGGATCATCATCCCACACGGCACAAACCTGAGCTCATCTCCACCCTGGTCACACCTGACAGCAGGACTTGCAACCATCGTGTACCTTGTCCCAGCCTGTGCCACCCCAGGAGATCCCCAGGAACAGTGCTACTGCTAATTAACCCCCAGACAGCTAATTAATGCTCAGTCCCAGCCCTCCACAGTGCTGCACCCGTGGGTGGGGACCGGCAGGCTGGTGCAGGTTGGGCGGCTGTGCCGTGAGTCACCAGCAGCACCAGGGACACTGTGTGCCTTCCTGGCCAAGGGCAGCTGTGTCCCAGGCACCAGAATGTGAGAGAGTGCCAAGCTTTCAGAGAGCCCCCTCTGACCTCCCCTGAGCCCAGCACACCTCTATGATGCGATCCTGGGGGGCCAGCCCTGCTGCCTCAGCCGGCGAGCCGGGGTCGACGGCGCGCACGTACTGCCCTGGGCGACTCTTGTCACTGTGCAGGTTGAAGCCGTAGCCATCAGGGCCCTTCTTCATGTGGCACAGCCGAGGTCTTAGCTCCTCCTGCAATGGGAACAATCTCTGGGTGAACTGCTCCCGGACCCCCCAACAACCAAGGACAGCACCAGGAACCCCAGAGAGCTGCTGGAGCACCAGAGACACCATCCTCAGGTGGCCACCTGTGGGCACTGACACCTCAAGATAGGATGCAGGGTGCCAAACACTCTATGGTCCTGGGCTCTAATTAATTAATTAGGTTCAGGGCACACTAATTGCAGTGAAACATTGAAGAAACTTGTTATTATGTGTGTATTCCCAGACCACGCTCTTCCTTTTGGGATCAGGACTGCAATTGCCATGAAGGTGGAGGAGGAAACACAGCCCAGGTGGCTGGGAAGCAACCCCACTCCACCCCATCCCACTCGGGAAGCTTTGGCTACTGGAGAGGTGCTGGCACAGGTCCCCTGCATCACACTCCTGCCAACTGCCCCTCCCCATGGCAAACCAGCCATGGGCTCAGGGAGATGCCCCCCCCAGAGCACCCCACAGCCATTGTCAGCAGGGAAAGGGCACACAGGGCTTGGGCAGGCAGCTGGAACCCAGATGGAGCAGCTGTAATGCTGAGGCACCTCCATGCCCCAGCATGACCTTCCAGAATTGCAAAACAGAAACCAGCTCCACTGGGGCAGTGTGACTGGGACGTTCACCTCTCCAGAAGGCAACACCCAGCTCATCTGCACCTGATTTCACCTTGACCTGTGGATCCACCAGTACCTGGAGCCAGGCAACCCTGCTGGGGCAGCCACAGCCACTGACTTGGCCCCCTTGGTGCCCTCTAAGCTCCCCACATGGTGAGCAGCAGGAAGAAGCAGGAGCTTCCCCAGGAGCCTGGCACACAGGAACTGCCTTTACTCACCCAGCAGGGAGTGGGATGTCCAGGAAGCATCAGAGGAACCAGGTGACATAAACCAGACACCTGCAGGTCACACTGTCAGAACTGCTCTGACCCTAGCACCCAATACCACTTTTACAATTTATATATAAAATGGTTTGATCCCACCTTGACCACCAGAACCTGGGCTTTGGTTGGGCTCTCCCAGCAGCCAAGGCTCACTCAAACTGCTGGAATATTCCTCACCAAGGGGGTGTATTTAATCTTTCATCTGAGATAATTTTTTCTCTGTGGGTACCCATAGCATCACTGAGGACAGGCACTGCAGGAATTTGCCCTCCCACACCTGCACCAGGGTGCTCTTTACCCCCTGTACTCTTGCATCTTGCCATGAAATCACCTTTGCCCACAGCAGGGAAAACCTGGGTCCTGGGGTGCTGACACCCCATATCTGACACACTGGTGTGGCACAGGGTCCCACACGGGCTGGGATGACACATTTACAATTGCTAAGCCCAGCGCTGCAATAAAGCCCTGATAAAGCCCCATCCTCTTGCGCAACACCTTCCTTCATGGTCAAGGCCGGCCACCACCCCAGCACCACCTGACAACGCCCTGGGAAGGGAGGTGCAGGCAGCACCCAGCACATCTGCCAGGAGTGAAGGTGATCCCGAGATGCCTCAGCCCTGGCATGCAGGACTTGGTCTCCACGTGTGTCAGCTGCACATGCCCCATGCAACAGCCCAGCTGTGGATTCCCTGGCTGGGTGGAGCATTGTGACCCCCTCGACTTCGCCCCTTCTGCCCTCCCGTCCCCACACCGTGTCCAGGTGGCAGCAGGTTCACGGGGTGTGACAGCAGAAATCCCAAGCAATGGTGGGAACAGACAATACCCAAAATAACGACAAAAGGCAGGAGCTGCTGGATGAAGGTAGCACCTCCCCGGATTCCTGCCCTGGCTCAAACCTGAGCAAGGGTTCAGGCTCTGGAGCACCCATGCTGCTGGTGCCCTTGGCAGCACTGTGGGGCTGCTCCACGCCGATAGCTCAGGACAAAGCCAGAGGGAGCACCCAGCAAGCGGGGCTGGCAGCGCTCCCGGGTGAGGAGGAGGAGGAGGGAGGGCTCTGCTCCCACCCATACCAACAAAGCCCTGGCAGCCTGGGCTCCCTGAGATGCTGGTGCCATGATTTTTTGGGGGGATGGGAAGTCCTGCAGGGTGCACAGATGTCTCAGGACACAGGGACAGGTCATGGCAGTGAGGGAGGCACTGATCCTGCAAAGGCAGCTGGCCAGAGCAGCAGCACTGGCTGCAAGGGCAGCCTGGCCAAGCCATGACCCGGCCCCCCAGCAGCCTCCCACCAGCAGCTGGCAGCTCCTCCAGCCCAGCATGCCAGGCTGCCTGACCCTCCCCAAGTCACAAAAACCCTGCAGGCAGCCACCATTCTGCCATCCAGAGAGGAAAACAAATGCATCTGATCGTCCAGCAGCCGTATCCTGCCCATCCATGGGGTGAGCACCCCATGGCAGTGCATCCTTTCAGCCCCAAAGTCCCCTTTAGGCTGAACAACATGAGGCAAGAGGGTTTGGGGCCAACAACCCAAGAATACCCGTGGCTATGGAGCTGGGAGCTGGGCAGTGGAAATGCCCCTAATTTCTCTAAGCTGCTGCATCCTGTCCTGCAAGGCCAGCAGCTCTCCTGCCATGCTGGGATTAGCTGGCAGAGCCTTGTTACAAGCAATTACAACCTCAGTCAGGGAGGGCAGTGGGGGGAGCTGGAATCAGCCCCTGCAGAAGCATCCCATGCCACCCCTCTCTCTCCTCTACACCCAGGGAAGGCAGAGAGGTCTCTGTCTGTAGAGATGCCCGCTTGGGATGAGCACTTCAGGAGCATTGCACTGCCGCTCCTACCCTGAAACAGGATTTGGGGCACACCCAGATGCTTCTCCTCCCGCAGCACCTTCAGCCACCTGGCAGGACCAGCAATCCCAGGATTGTGGGGACCTCAGCTGCACAGCATGTCAGGACTCACACCCCATTTCCCAGGCACTCAATAGCAATTTCAGGACAGCTTTTGAAGCCTCAAGTCCCAGGAAATTCCCTGCAGCCCTACAAGCAGCATCAAGCCTGCTGGCGGCAGCAACCTTCCCAGTTACTCAAAGAGAAACACAAGAGCTCTGAGGATGCCTGAGCCAGCAAATTCACACGGGTCCCAAAATCTGGCTCACACATTCGAGCTTCATACAAAGGGGATGCAAAGCAGCCTCCTTTGCAGCATCCCTGTCACGTCCTGTTTGACTGGAGCTGCTTTTCATGCAGCTGCCTTGAGAGGAAATTTAATTCATTTCCTAATTAAACTCCAGCTACCCCAGTGCAACGCTCACAATGCTGGGGGATCTGCTCCCTGTTACACTCTGAAACCCAGCCCTGGGAGGCTCTCCCAGGTTTTACAAGAAGGGATGAGCCTTGCTGGCAGGAAGGGCTCTAATTTAACACTAAATTTGCAAGAGGGAAGCCTGAGGCTGGTAGCAAATGCCTTGCCCTGGTACCAGAGCACTGTGCTGGCAGCACCTGGTGCTGCCTTGGGAACACTCTGCAGCTTGTATGAAACTTTCTCAAGACACTCCCGAGCAGCTGAAGCCTCCGGAAATAAAGACGGAGGCAGGCAAACTGTCACAGCTCTTGGTGGGGGACACCCCCACAGCACAGGGCCCCAGGAAGTGGGGCTGACCTGAGGGGTGTGAAACTGTCACCACACTGGCTCAGCACCGCAGACAGGAATGCATGGACCAGCTTCCCAGGGAGGCTCAGAACCTCCACCACAGCATCAGGGGGATTTGCACACTCAAGGTTTGATAGGAATGAAAAAGGAGCCCATGACGAGTCTCCTACATCTGCCTGAGGGATCCGTAGGGGTATCTGAGATCCCTGGCAGTACCAATGATGCAGGACCCAGTACAGTTTGGGGAGAGAATGGATTCTGCTGGAAGGTGGGAGACATTAAACATTGCTCACCACAAGCAGCTCTCCCAGCTCCTGAGCGTCTCCAGGCTTGTTAAACAAATAAAGGCAAGTCCAGCCCAATAAAGCAAACAGAACTCTGACACGTGCAAATCTCCTGCTTCCTCTGTGATCCCAGGAAATCCTACCAACCCACAGTGATGGGATGGGGCTGCAGGGGGATGGAGCAGCCAGCACTGGTTGCCTGCCAGTGGCCAGAAACAGGCTACCAGTGTGTTCCTGCCTCACTGGAGAGAAATCCCTTTCTGCCTGCTCCGGCTTGGCTCAGCATCCCACCCTGCTTGGTGGGTGCCTGGCCTGGGCGATGTCTCCAAACCCACTTTTCCACTGGGCCCTGCCCCCAGCCGCAAGATTTCCTGCTGCTACCTGTTGAGAAACCGTCTGGGGCCTTGTGGCAATGTCACCCCACATCACCTGCTTCCTGATCTAGTGAGGAGAGAAACCGCTACCAGAGAAACCGTCAGTAGTAACCGTGCATGGGCTGTGCTCTGAGCCTGCTCCCCAAAACTGTGGGGAATCTTCAGCCAAGACTGTCCCCCAAAGCCCATGAGGTATCTCCAGCTGGGGCTGTCTCCCAAAATCCTGTGGGGCCTCTGCAGCTTCCTAAGCTCTTTCTATCACTCCAACCAACACAGAGAGCAGGCAGCAGACCCACAGCATGAGAGGGCTCCATCCTCTTTGGGGACTGCACCTCCTTAGCCCCCAAGCTGGGCAGGGGACTCACCTGAGCTGCATTAAGAACATCCCTTTTATTTTTCCCAGCCCATGGAGAGGTCTGGGAGCAGAAAGCAGAGCAGACTCTGGCTAGCCCCGAGGGAGTGCTGGCACTGTGACATACGGGAGAGCAGGCACGTTCTCTCTGCATGGGGCAGCTCCAGGGCCCAGCGCGGGGCCACACGTGAGGGACCTGGGATCATACAGGGGACAGCGAGCAAGACAGCACGGGGATAAAACATTGCTGTTCCCACCCAAATAAGCCCATCAAGGAGGTGCTGGAGTGATGTTTTAGCCAGGCAGTGATGAGAGCTATGCCTGCAGTGGATCAGCCCAACGAGGGGAACAAGCACAGGCTAAAGTCCAACAGGAGATACAGCTCAAAACCACCTAATCCTCAGCAAAACCCTATGTTGATAGCAGCTCAGCGAGGCACCAAGGTCTTCTTGGGGCTCAGCATCAACACTGGGAAGGCTCCACTACACCAACCTCTCTGGGAACAGGTCATAAGATTTCCCCAGAAGGTTCCTCACAGTGGGAGCTCAAAAGGCTGCTGCCCAGGGAGCCATCCACATGTCTGTTGTAACAACAAACACGTCTTTGCTGGGTAAATAAAAAAGCAGTATTCTCTCCCAGAGCCCCGAGCGTTTCTTAGGAACCGCTTGGGGCATGAAAGGTCAGCTGTTTCTCAATTCCTCACCTTTCTACATCACTTTGTTTGTGCAACTGCTCACTCCCACGCGTGCTTAAGGCCAACATTCCTGAGTTAGGAAGCGTCTGTGGGGACTGCCAGGATCAAGCCCCCAGCCCGGGAAGAGCTCTGCTATCTCCACTCCACAGCAGAGACTGAACACACTCAAAGCAGGAGTGACTACTACCAATACCAGCAGCCTCAGCCCCGGAAAACCTCTGCCACGGGTTTTTTGTTGTATTTTGGGGGGGGGGGGGGGGTATTGACGGCCCCCCTCAGCCCAGTTCTGGGCTCAGCTGCACGTCAAAGCTCCCCCTGTTGCTTTTCTCACCCCGTTTTACCGGCCCCGCAGCACAGGACAACGGGTTCAGTGGTGGGTCCAACCAGCCCGGTGCGCCCGCCTACCCCCGCCCGTCACTGACACGGCTGGGAGACAGGACCATTTAGAGAAAAAAACCCATTTAAAATAAAAAAGGCAAAGCAGCCGGGCGCGGCAGGACCCGGGGCTTCTGGGGAGCCGCGTTTAAAGCAAAGTAAAAAAAGAAAGAATCGAGACCGAAACCACACAAACCGCCCAGGGCAGCCGCGGCTCCCGCTCGCTCGTTTGGAAGGCGACCGCGGCCGGTCGCAAGCCCTCCTCCTCGGACAACACCCTCTGCCCCGAAAACTTCCGAGCCCCAGTCTCCCGGCCGCTCATTTACCCGCTGGTCGCCACCACCGGGCTCCCGCGCCGCGGGCTCCGCTGGCGCCGGAGCCGCCTGCCCGCCGACCACCGGCGGCTCGGCACCCGCCCCGCCCTGCTTCGGCAGCTGATCCTCGGCCATCGAGTCTACGACGAGGAGGCTGACGGTGCCGGCGGCGGCGCGGATCCGCTCCACCACCTGCTGATGGCTCTCCCGCTCCACGTTCTCGCCGTCCACCTCCAGCAGCCGGTCCCCAGCGCGCAGCCCCGACCGCTCGGCCGGCGAGCCCGCCTCCACCAGACGGATGAACTGGCCCGGCTTGCCCTTCTCGCCGTGCAGGTGGAAGCCGTACCCATCCGGGCCGCGCTCCAGGCGGCACAGCCGGGCGGCGGGGCCCGCGCCGCTGCTCATGGCGGGGGAAGCGGCGGAGCAGCAGCGGGCCAGTCCCGCCACCCGCACTCAGCGCACTGCGCGGCAACGGGCCCGCGGTACAGATTATATAGGGGGCGGGGCGCGGGGCCGGCGGCCGCCAATCGGAGCGCGGGATGAGACGATGCCCGCCAAATAAGGACAGTAATTGGGCGTGGTTATGCAAAATTTAGAGGTGCGGTTATGCAAATGTAGCATGCCGAGTATGCAAATGTGCTCTCGCCCCGGTGGGGCGCTCTGGGCGCGGCGCCGCGGGGTGGCGGTGCCTGCAGCGGGACCAGACCGCTCCCGCTGGGGTCCGACCCTTCCACTCCCCCGCAGCCACCTCCGCCTGCCCTTGGTGCCACCCGAGCCCACCGCGGCAACTCCCCATTCTTGCTGAACTTCCCCCCATCGGGAATCGGCTCTGCCACCGTCCTGGAGACAGCCCCGACGGTGGTCGGAGATTGGCGGGACGCTCCCAGCTGTTCCCGTTCCGCGGCACGTCCCAGGTGGCCTCTCGGGGAACATCCGTCCCATACCCTCGCCCAGTCCTTGAAGGCTGTAGTTACTCTCAGCGCTTCTCCGACGTAGAGGGTGGAGGGAGGCTCGAAGTAAAATAAAAATAAGTGAAATAAAATCCCCAAATCGAAACTGCGCGGGAAGGCGGGCCGGGAAGAGGGCAGGTAACTCGTTTTGCAGTGGAAATGAGATGCCAGCCCTGTTCCCCCAGCCGCCCCTGAACCTTGCTCAGCCCCCTAGATCTGATGACCCGAAGGGGGGAAGGTGGAGGGAACCCCAGGGGATTTGCTCTGCCCTGGCTCCATGTTCCCTGCTCATGGATTGAAGCACAGGTAGCTGCAGGGGGTCATGAGCATGTGAGATCCTGGGGTTTGGACTCAGCCAGGACAGAGCAAGGCAATAACTAGCCTGGGCTGCTCCGGCCATGCCGCAGGGCTGCTGGTGCCAGGCAGAGCTGGCTCCTGGGACTGTCCCAGAGAGGGTAGCACAGAGGTGTCTCCCAGTGCAGGGCCTGGCTGAAGTTCCTGGGCAAAGGTCCTCAGGGCAGCCAGGACCACGTTTAACCGAGCTGCAGACCGCAAGCAAGGAGGGGACAGCTGCATGCCATGGCACACGTCTCTCACAAGGCGCTCTGCTCCAAAACCCCGCTCAGGGACCCCAGCGGCCGAAGAACTCCCTGTGTGCTCGGCGTGGCCGTGCTCCAGCTCCGTGGGACGCAGCTGGGAGCGGAGGGTGGGCTCATTTGTTTCCTCCACTCGGCTGAGCATTCGCCCGCGGCCGCTCGGCGCTGAGAAAAACGGCGGAGAGGAATCCCACGGCAGCCGGCGGCAAATGCCTTCGGAGGGGAAAACCAGGGCAAGCCGTGTTGTGGTACGGCCCCAGGACAGGGGATCTATCGCCCGTGGCACAGCCGTCCCCTTGGTAAGGGGGCTGTGAGCAGCACAGCCCTGCAAGTGAGCTTTTTGGAAGGGCAGATGCAGAGCGCATCTTGGGTACCCTGTGCTCAGTCAGGAAACAAAGCCCAGCTCCAGCAGGGCTGGTTGGAGCACGGGACCGAGATAAAGAAAAAAGGCAGCAGCAAAGGAAACAGCCAAAGCTACTTTTGGGTCCAATAGTGCCTGCGGGATGGCAGGGCACAGGCAGGACCGTCGCGCCCCAGCTGCCTCCTCCTGCCCTTTGCATCTTGAAGTTAAAGGAGCTCAGGCAGGAGGAGGGAAAATGAAAAGAGCCAACGTCTGTTTGCGTTGAAGCCATCCAACATTTTTTTTGCAGACATCAGCCAAGCGGCAGCAGCAATGCCATTGGTGGGAAGACGGAGTTATTTGGGGAATGCTGGACTCCGCACCATGAGAACAGCAGGGGAGGAGGTTGGTTTTAATTTAACAGGCCATGTTTACTCTTCCCCTCTCACCTTTGGTCTGTCTGAAATGTGCAATGAAAGCCCCCCCCGGGAGGAAGGCAGGGAGGAAGGGGCCGTGGGTGCTCCCCCCTCCTCACAGCTGCTCCCAGGGCCCCGGGCCGGCCGCTCTGCAGCGCCTGCGTGCAGCAGCCTCCCACGTTGCAGACCCAGGGCAGGGATTTCTCACGCAATAAACAATCAGGCAGATGCAAAGCCTCAAAAAATACTCAGCTTTTAATCTGTAAACTTGCAAAGAGAGACCCAGGGGCAGAGCAGAGATGAAGGAGGGACCAGGGCAGGTGAGACACAAGCAGTCAGGTGCAGAGCCAGAGAAGATGCTGATGGGGACAGATGTGCTGGACAGTCCCTGACTCCTATGTGCAGTGCCATACCCTCCACAGCTGCTCTCTGCATCAATGCTTCAGTTACACAACCAAATATTCACCATCTGACTGCTCAGAGCAGTGGACAGTGTGCTCAAGGGAGCAACAGAGCTGGGCTGAGCACCAGGGACGTCCCTGAGCCCCACCAGCGCCCAACAGAGCAGTTTGCTGGCTGAAGGCACTCAGGCATCTGAAAGATGCCTGAAAGTGGGTTCCAGCTGCTATTTGCCAGCAGCAGGAAGGCATAGTTGTATTATATGGACAGTGACAGGAGAGAAACCCAGCCTGGCCTGGGAGGTAGCAGGGCTGAAACATCGCCCCAGGTGATGCCATCATGGGCATCTCCTGCTTGAGGTTGGAGATGGTTCAGTGTGGAAGCATTGAAATGAAAAAGCCTTTTCTTTTTTTAAAAAAAATAAATTCTCTAATTTCTGTGGCTACAACATGGGGGAAGCAAAGTTTTTCCAAATTGCTGTGTGTACCAGAAGTGCCCCAAGCATTGCTCAGATGCTCCCAGGGGAATTTTATTTCTCACACCAGCTGTGTGGGCAGGGAGCAGGTTTGGCTGGACCCTTCCCCATCCCAGCCCTTCCCTCGAGCAGAGCCAGGATACAATGGGGACATCATTGCATTTGTGGTAGCAGGAAGATAAAAGCCATTGGCAGCAACCGCAGAAATGAGGAGCCACAGCTGAGCGTGGGCATTGGGGTGTGGGGCAGCCTGGGGGGACAGAGCTGAAGTTCCTTGGAGGGAAGCCAGAGCCTGACAGCACCAGGGACATGGGGGCTGGACCAGGCCCTTCCAGTTGGACAACAGCAGCACAGTGAGCAGGAATAGCTGCAAGGGAGGACAGGACTGGGGGCTGCAGGGAGGCTCATCCATGGCACAGCTCCTCCAGCTGCTCCAAGGATCCCTCAGTGAGGTGTGTGGCTGTGTCCTGCACCCTGCTCATGTGGTGGAAGTGATGGATCACCATGGATTGCTGGCCAGGCTGGCAGTCACCACACCATAGTGATTCCCACGATGGCACAGAGGTCATTGCTCTGCAGGGCAGCAGGATCTGAATCCTGGCACCAGGACAAGGGCCCTCCTCATGCACTCTGCTCCACTGTACTGTGCCATCCACCTTGGCTTGTCAGAGCTTGGTTCCCTCCGGTGCTTGAGGGCAGGATAGGGCCCCACTCTGCTTCACACCTGGGCCCCCAGGCCTGCCAGCTCCTCTGGGCCACCCTCAGGAGAAGGCACAGCAGCTGGATTTCTTCTTCTGTGACTCGATGTAATCGTGGATCTGGAAGTGGGGCTCATCCAGCGGCTGCACCGCACGCTGCTTCAGCTCCCTAGAGGGGTGAGGCTGTGTTACCCACACTGTGCTGGGGTGTGGGAGGTGGTGGGGCTGCAGGGAACACCTTCCTTGTTCAGTGCCCTGGCCCCAGGTACTCACTTGGCAATGGCCAGGAAGGCCAGCTCCACATTCATGCCTGTCTTGGCACTTGTCTCCATGAAAGGCACTCCGTACTCCTACAAGAGCAGCACGACCCCATCAGTGGCCATCCCCAAGATGCCCTCCTGGCCCTCTGAATCACCCATGTAGCCTGGATAAGGCTTGAGGGTCACCCCCTCCCTGCCTTGTCCCAGGTTTTGCAGGACTGCTGTGCTGCCCTGCAAGAGCCAGGCAGGCCTGGGCACTCAGAGGGGATGGCACGGCTGCATGGGAACCCTGAGTGACCTGAAATTGTCTGGGGGGGCTTAAGTTGGGTTAGACCATAGCACAACTCACCCTGGCCAGTGATGCTCCATCCTCTGTCCTCACAGCTCTCTCGCTGCTCACATCAGCCTGCCAAGGGAAGAAAAATGTCCCCACACACCAGAGCAGCTGGCATCCTGGGGCATCTGGCAAACCAGCAGTGTGGGGTGTTCAGGGGGCTGACAGGAACGAGGGGCAACATGGATCCAGAAGTATCCACTGCCCAGAGAATCTGGGATCTGTGGAGCTTCTGGGACCTGGTGGCATTGAGGATATCAGGGGGAACCTGGGACCTGGGGACACTGAAGACCTGGGACGGTACCTGAGAGCATCCAGGACCCAGGGAGGCTCTGGTACCCTGCTGGGCGTCAAGTACCCAGCATCATCCAGGATCTAGGGGACATCCAGTCCCAGGGGGAAATCCAGTTGGGCACTGGGCACCCAGCAGCATCTTTGACTCCTGGAGAGAATCTGGGACCTTGTTGGGCCTTTAGGGCTTGGGGTTATTGAGGTCCAGGGGTGCATCCAGGCCTGGGTGGGCATCCCCTACCAAAGCATCTCGTTCGAGGAGCACCCCGTACCTGGATCCTCAGGCTCGTGCTGCCACCCGCTGGCTACCGGGAACACTGCCCTCCCCGAGCCCCCAAACCCTGGGGACATTTGGGACAGGGGAACCACTCCGGGGACAGAGGAGCCACCTCTGCGCTTGGCTGGGCCCAGAAAGAAGCAGAACCCGGCAGAGGGTGCAGGCAGAGCCCCATCCCTGCACAGCCACGGCGATGGCAGGGGCACGGCACAGCACAGCAAACCCCAGGGTGGACGGGGACCCTGCACACACCTTATTGCCCAGCAACATAATGACCACGTTCTTCTGGGCGTACTCATGGATCTCCGTCAGCCAGGCCTGTAGGGCAGCAGGACTGTGTCGGGATGAAGGGTACTCCTGTCCCTCCCAATTCAGCCCCCACCCCTCAGCACCCCCTCCCTTCCCTCTCAGCCCTCGCATCCCCTCAGCACCCCCATCTCTCCCCCACAAGGACAGGGATAATGACTTTTCTTGGCACGTGAATTATCCCAGCATCACAGATGAGCAGTCCTGAAAACACCCCGTCTCCTGGCTACAGCCCAAGCCGTGGTTCACATCCTTCCCAAACTATGTTTTCTCCCTCAGGCATTCACCGTGTCCTTAAACAAAACTCACCCAGCCATGCAGCATCCAGCCAGGTGCCCTGGGATGAGCTCCCAGCTGGCTGGGTCTGGCCAGAACAGCCAGTGCTCACAGGTAAAGCAGGCTCCCAACTGCTCCAAACAGCCGGGCAGCCAAGCAGGGCACCCGCGCTCCCAGGCCCTGGGAGAAACTCCCCCAACCCTCGGTGGGACTCACACGGATGTTGTCGAAGGACATCTTGCTGGTGATATCATAGAGCAGGAGCAGGGCTGGAGGGGAAGAGGCAGAGGCATTGCTACACTGCAGGAATGTGCTCTGGATGGTCTCCCCATCCCTGCTGAACCCCAAACTCACCTTGGGCATCCCGGTAGTAGGCGTGGGTGACGCTGCGGAAACGCTCCTGTCCTGCTGTATCCCAGATCTGCTGAGAAACTGCCCTGGTGAGAGCAGGGAGAGCAACCTCCCCGAGCTGGGTCTGCTCCTGTGGCTCCCAGCCCTGCCAGACCACCACGCTCAGCCTGAGATGGGTTTCCATCTGGAAGTTTCTTCCCCCCTCCCAAAGCTCACCTGCAACTTCACCTTCACACCATCCACGGCCACCACTTTGTTCTGCAGAAGACAAGGAGAGCAGGTTTATCAGCCCAAAGCATGTGCATGTGCCAGCCAGCCCTGGCACTGAGCTGGCATTCCACAGCCCCTCAGTTGCTCTCCCTGGGCCAGTGGAAAGAAGCAAGGCTGCCTGTGGGGCTGGACATCGAAGCTTCATTGCTACAAACCGTGATCCTGATTGCTTGGCAGCTACAGGGACATCCCAGAGCAGCAACCCCTCGAGGCAGAGTGAAGAGCAGAATCAGTGGAGAGGAGACAGCAAGATCCCAGCCTGCCTTGGATCCAGTGCCTCGTTCATCTCCTACAGCCAGAGTCCCTGTCCTTGGCTCCCAAGTGCCCTAATGAGTCAGTTAATGACCTTGGCTGCCCAGCAAGCCCCAGGAACACCGACCTGCTCCGGCTCCTGCTGGGAAGCTCTGGGATTGCAGCAGCTCCCGGGAAGTTGGCAGAGCTGCGGAAGTGGGGAAGCATGGATGAACCACACATAATTTTGCATTTATTAATAACAGGTTGGTGCGTTTTTATGTTTGCTCACCAAAAAGCCCTGCTCTTTCTGACACGACTCTTCAGCTCCATGTGCTCAGGAACCACTGCTGCACTAAAAATTTAGTCTGTTTGCAGTAATTTAAGGGGTTTGGATGCTACAAACTGCCTGGGCATATGCACTGGGTGCTGCTGGATGTTCTGCTCATGTTTTCTTGCTGGTGGAGCCTTGCTTGGTTCTTAAAGGAGGTAGAAAACACTGAGCTGGAGGGGCTGCATGTAGCACACAGCTGTATCCAGCACGGCAGGAGGAAATGTCCTGGGTCAGGTTTGCAGCCAGGCTGGGCTGGGACCAGGAAAGGAAAGAAGCATTTCCAACTGAGCTGGGAAGGCAGCTATTGAGGCTTAAGCAATCGCTATTCTCATCTCAGAAGCACAGGGGCTTCTCTCCAGAGGCCAGAAAAAAGAAAAGCAAATCTACTGAAAAGCTATTTTAAGACTCCTAAAGAATCATACTTGGAATCTGGAAAGAGAAGACCCCTATAAATAATTTGGTTGCCTGGAATTGTTTGAAATGGAAATTCAGCCCATGTGGTGATGACAGCATTTGAGCAAAAAACAAAAACATGCCCTAGGAGACTCTGGAGATTACCTAGAGCAGTGAGCCATGAGCTGCTGGAGGGGATGCTTGCACGAGGCAGAGCAGGCACCTACGGGCTGGCAACACCTCTGGGGAGAGCAGCATCAAGCCCAGCAGTGGGACACAGCAGATTTTCCTCCTTTCATGACTTTATTATAAGGACAGGCCTCATGGCCTCTTCAAACCAAACCCACAGCCATCTCTCTCCCCCAGCCCCTGATCACCAAGCCCCCAGTTCCACCAAAAGCCAAAGACAGCTAGGGCAGCAAAAGTGGCAGCAAACAGGAGCAGCTGCAGCTGCGGGGGCAGAGGAAGCTCTGACCGCACTTGACAGGTGCCGGTGGCTGTGGGCAGAGCCCTGCCCAGGGACACCCCCGTGACTTCCTTCCTGCTCTGCCCTGTGCTGCAAACAGCTGTGCCTTCCTGGACACCCTTAGAAAGATCCTGCAGCTGAAATTTGGTGAGCAGACAGCAGTGTGGAGGTTTAAACAGAATCTAGTAACCCTAGCAACTTCTCAGCAGCCTATTTCAGCCCTTTCAAGACATAAAATTACAGCAACCTGTGTTTGTCCCCCCCAGCTGCTGGCTTTGGCCTTCATGGTGGAGTGTACTGGCTTCCCAGCACACACCCCCAGACCATGAACACAGCTGGGATGGGCTAAACCTAGACTCTTTGCTGATTTAAAGGTAAGAGGCAACAGTACCAGTGGGCTCTTCTGTCTGTTACTGCTCTCCCAGGGAGGGGTGGAAGGGTTCCAGCAAGAACCTGCAGCTGGTTGGGAGATAATTGGGGGTACAGAGGCTGGAAACCCCCATTCTCCCTGCCCAGCACCCTGTCCTGGCCAAGGTGCAGGTGGAGGGGGGCGAGGGGCTGGCAGCTGTGGTGGTCTCACCCGGAAATCTATGCCCACGGTGGCAATGAACGTCCCGGAGAGAAAGGCCCCGTCTTTGAACTGGAGCAGGAAGCAGGTTTTCCCCACGCCCGAGTCTCCAAGTAACATCACCTGCAAGATGGGCGCAGGGAGAGATGTCAGCAGGACAGGGAGGGAGCAGCACCCCTGACTGGTGCTGAGCCCTCCCCAGTTCCTTCTCTCCCTTCGTTTCTCTCCCCAGGGCTGGTCCCGATGTGTCTGGAAAGCCCCGTGGGGGCTGGGTGTGGGTGGGACCCCTGAGGGTGCGGCCAAGCAGTGCCCCAGGGCAGCAGGGCAGCCCCCAGCCATGGAAGAGGGGGAGAGCTGGAGTGAAAGCAAGTACTGCAGCAAGAAGAGATATCTCCTAGCCACGCCCTGGCCATCTCCCAGCCCAGCAGGCTCCTAGAGAACCAGCCACAGCTCCCAAATGCCCCTGACCCGGGTGTGCCCAGCCCAAGGGCTGATGCATGGCTTGGGCAAACCCTGCGTGTCCGGGACTCTCTCCCTGTCAGTGCCTGCTGCAGACACCAAAGTAAACATGGTGCCTTTCCCCTCCTGCTAAGCAAACAGGATCAGCCCAGGCTCTCCAGCCACTCCAGCACCACTGGACTCAGGCAGGGAGCAGCCAAGACCAATGCTGGGCTCCATAAGCACAGCCTTTCCCAATGCTGTGTTCTTTCTGCCTTCCTGCAGCAACCTGTTCCTGCCCAGCAATCATTAACCTGACTGCATCATTTTTCACCCTTATGAAAAATAGAAGTGAGCAGGACTTCAGCAGGAAGGTCCATCCCTGCATACCCACCTGACAGGATGCTGGAGCTTGCAAAGTAAACCTCTGCAGCCCTGCTGCCCCTGTGGGCCATGGCCACCTTCCACAGGATGGCACAGCAAATGACAAAGCTGGTGGCTGGAAATGCTCTGCCTCCTGCTACCACTTTGCTGGCCAAATCCTTCGCCAGGACTTGTGGGGAGCTGAGGACACTGCTCAGTTCTGCCTCCACCTCACTCTAGACCAAGCTGAAAACTGTTTTTCTCCCTCAAACATGGAAATTGCCCTCCATGAAGAGGAGTCAGAGAGGGGAGGATAAAGGCAAAGGAATAAAAGCAGTTTAGAGAAGGTGACAGCGTGCAGGACCACTTTGGAACCGGCTCAGTGAGGGAGCAGGGGGTGTCGGGGCTGACACCATCAGTGCTGGGCTCAGCCTGAGGCTATATATTAAATTTTGGGGGTAAAAGGTTCATCAGTCCCATGCTTCCCCTGAGCTGCTTGGATGAGGAAGGTGCTTCCTGGGGCAACCCTTGCCTGGGCTGGGGTGGGGAAGAGGGGGGCACTCAGGAAGGAGGCCTAGCAGGGGTGCAGAGACATTCATAAGTGGCATGCTGCAGTGTGGGTGAAGGGGACCCTGGGCTGGATCCAGGGCTGAAATGCTGTTCCCACCTTGGAGCCTTTGGGGTGCTGCGATGGCCTGGATGGGGTCCTGCTCCCCCTGCCCTGTGCCATGGTGGGCACTGTTGTGGGGCTGGCAGGAGCCCCTTGCCCTGGAAAAGGTCTGACGGGCTTTCGGGGGGCAGAGTTCGGCCACGCTCCTCTTCCCCCGGGAGCCCCCCAAAGTCCTGTTCCTGAAGCTGGTCCCTCCTATGCCACTGCCGGGCAGGGACACCCCCGGGGCACAGACGGCACCCTCGGGACAGGGACGCCCCATCTCCACCTCCCGGGAAGTAAAACCCCAATCCCGGCACCTGCTGCATCGGGGGCTCCCGGGGCAGAGGAGGGCTGGGGGGATCAGCTGCGGCTACCGCCTCCTTCGCCTTCTTCCCCGTTTCGCGGCCGCTTCCTGGGCGCGATTGCAGCAGCGGAGGAAGCGGGCGGCCCTCGGGACCCTTCCTAAACCCTAAACCCCTCCTGGTCTCCCCCAAGCCGGGGGCGAACCCAAACCTTCCGCTCTGGCAGAGCTCGGAGGGTCCATCCCTGCTCCCCCCGCGCCGCCTCCCACCTTGCCGGACAGTTGGTAATCCCGGGGCAGCGCAGGGGGATCCCCGCTGCTCTTCGGGGGTTCCCCGCTCTCCCCCGGGGTCTCGCTCCCCGCCGCCCCATCGGGGCCGCCCATGCCGCGTCCGAGCGGAGCCGCCGAGTCCCGGCGCCGCGGGAGCTGCGGGAGCTGCGGCCCCACCCGCCTTCCTCCTCCTCTTCCTCCTCCTCCCCGGCCGATGCCACCCCCGAGGCCGTGCCCCGGCCGCCTCCCTGCCCAGCCCGGGCAAGGGGGGGAGGAGGAAGAGGCTGAAGAGTGGGAACCTGTCCCACTGCACCCCCGCAGCGGGGACCCCGCGGTGCTGGGGTTTGCTACCGGCTTGGCTGCACGGGACAGTGGGCAGAGCCCCGGCACGTCCCTCCGGACACGGGCGTGGGGAGAGGAGGAACAGCTCACCCCGCACATGAACAGTCACCTTGTCCCTCACAGAGTGTGGGGATGGACACCCCGGCGCTACCAAATCCCACCGTGCCACGCCGGGACAGTGGGGATGGCAGCTCCCAGTCCCTCCCAGCCCCCAGCCCACCCCAGGGTGGGAGTTTGCCCCCTCTGCTGCAGCCCCAGCGGCGCTGAGATGGGCTCGGGTGAGCAGCGTGGAGCCGGGAGCCGCGAGCCGAGCCGAGCCGAGCCGGTGCCCCGGCGCCTGCCCCTCACCCGGGGTGGCTGCCAGGCCTCCCGCTCCCCCGGCTGCTCGCAGCCCCCTGCATCCTACACCAGCCACTGGGGCCAGCTCATACTGCACTTCATTTAGGAAAAGCCCAAGCATGGGAATGTGGGAGAATTCCCTGGAGAGGGATGTTTTGTTACCCAAACCCCCACCCCCTAAAACCTCATATAAGTCCATGTCTACATCTGGTCGAAGTCTTCAGCCTTACAGGCATCACTTCATGTATAGGAGCCTTGAGCCCTCCCCAATCTATTTTCCCAGGAATATCTCAACTCATGTCATCTCTCCCACATCAGGGCTAATCTCAGGGCAGCCCCCATCCCTGCTCACAGCACTGGGATCCAGGGGTGCAGGGCTCCAGTGCTGTGCCCCTCTCTGCTCTCCAGGTGAAGGCCACACGTGGTTGCAGGAGGTCCAGTGACAGAGATGCCCTCTGGAATGGCATCCACCTCCTGCACCAGCCAAGCCCTCCTCTGCCCCCCGGGAAATAGAACCTGTATTTCCAGTCCTGTAACTGCGCTCAGACCCATCTGGGGGATTTATAGTTTATATGTGCTCTTTGGCCAGGAAAGTGCCCAGAGCTGGAGGCTGGTAGCTTGGAGCTCCTGGAAGTGGCTGAGCTTCCCTGCAGCAAGATGAGGAGGGGGCTGGAAGGATATGGAAAACTGTGCTGGGCAGGAAAAATGCCTGGCTGAGCATCACTTCCACACACTGGCATTTGCTGCCAGAGAAACAAGGCAGCCGGGAGCTGGAGGAGATCAGTGGTGTGGCTGAGCCTCCTCTGTCTGCCCATGGCTCAGGCCCCTCAGCAGAGGCACCTTGGCTGCTGGTCCCTGGGCTGCTTGGCCCCAGACCATCACCACTGGGGCCACATTTTCCTGCTTCCTTGGCCTGGACTAAAAAGAAAATTCCTGTGGGTAATCGCATCCCCATACGTACCAGCCCCTTGCTAAGTTCCAGCTTTGTCACAAGGCTGAAGGGATGACAGTCTCTCTGGAGTAAGGTCCCAAGCACTGTGCCTGTCCTGAGCTCGCCCAGGAGAGGGGACACACACATCAGAGCCTCTTGAGACCCCACAGCAGCTCTGCAAATAGCTCTGGATGGCAGCCAAGTGCTTTTCCCAGCACCGTCACCATCTGCCAGGGCCCCAGGCTGGACACAGGCAGGACACAGGCTGGCATCTCCCTGGCAGAGCAGGGCAGCTCCAAAGGCAGCTTTCTGTGTGTGAAGCACAAGGCTGCACTCGGACACAGCCCCACCAAGGGATTTGGAATATGGAACTTTACCCATCCTTCATCCCTCCCAGTGGTCCAAAGCATGCCAAGAAGCACACAGCAAAACCAAAATCCTCCTCCAGCAGCACCAAAGCAAAGTATCCAATTCTTTGTGCTTACCACAGATTCATAGATCCTGATTCCCCAGATAAAGCTGCTCCCCAAGGGTGAGTGCACAGACCAAGGACCAGGGACTGGGCTCTTACCGTAAACCCAATGCCCACGGTGGCAGAGAAGGAGCCAGGAATGAACTTGCCCTGGTCAAACTGAACCAGCAGTGATGTCTTCCCCACGCCACTGTCTCCAACCAGGATTGTCTGCAAGGACCACATAAAGAGGCATCAGTGCAGGTGCAGGCGATGGGGGAGCTGGGAGCCAGACATTTGGGTAGGTGTGCTGGGGGAAAGTGGCAGCAAATGCAGTAGGATCAAGAAGGACCCACCCAGCCCCTGGATCTGTCATATTTGGTTCTGCCACTTGCCCAGAGAGGAATTTCCACCCCTTTGTCCATCTCTATAATTAATGAAATGCTCTCTGGGATGAGCTTCAGGTCTGAAACCCACTGGACCCAGTCAAAGAGAGGAAAGATGGGAGGGAAAGTAAAGCATAGCCTGTCATGGAGAGTGAGCAGGAGAGAAGCTCCTACCCCAGCTCAGGAAGCTGCCGGGCAGAAGCAGCCTTGGCTCACACAGGCCTGTTGGAAAACCTCTTTGGGAGGACTTTGGAGTCACTGGATCAAGTCCAAAACTGTTTACTAAAGAGAGCATCTCCTGCAGCTGCTGCACACAGCTGCTGCCACAGCCACACAACCTCACCAGGTCACAGCCTTTGTGCTGCCTTAATGTCAGGGACCCACAGCACTCCATCCTGGCAAAGTGATGGGTTTGAAGTCATGGGGTCCCTCTGCCTCTCCAGCCTCCATAGGAAACCCCAGATAGCTCCCATCCCTGAGCAGAAAGAACAAGGGAGCTGTGCTGGTGTCAGAGCTGTCACCTCTTAAGCAGCTCCCACACTGCCAGCCCATGGCCCTGGTACCCCTGGGGAGCTCATCTTCCCTTCTGCTCCTACCCGTGTCCCTCAAAATCCCTGACCTAAGGGAGACCTGCAGTGCACACAGAACCCCTCCCTTCCCTCTGCTGGTATCTGGGTTTTGTTCACAGAGCCACTGGCAAACATTCCCATCCTTTCAGGAAACTGAGCCACTTTCAACCCTTTCACAGGACACGAATTAAAATAAACACTCTGCTACCAGCCTTCTGGCTTAGAAGTGGTTTGGGCTTTGTCTTTCAGGACAGGGGTGTTCCTGAAGCTGCAGTTCTGGCAATCATGGTGTGTCCCCTCTGTTACTGGTCCCCTGTCACTCCTGAGACTGCAGGAATGAGGCAGCAAGGTGCTGAGACTAAACCTCCCCACCCTCTGCATCCACCTCTGCTACACTTGGCTGCATCTGTTTTACCTCTGTTTGGTTTGTGTTTGTGCAGCTCCAGCAGCCTTGCTCCATCCTGCAACACTTCAGTCCTTTGACTCCAGCCTGAAGGTGCTTCAGTACCTCCCCAATATGCAGGGGAGCCGCTGTGCACATCTGGTCCTATCTCTCTCCTGTCCCAAAGTGCCCTGGGGTGAGACCAATCCTGGCACTACTTCAGGCCCTGCACTTTCCCTTGTGAAACACAGGGTGAGTGTGAAGGAATGTTTAATCAAATGCCTGAACAGCCCCAGACCTGATTCCATACACTGGGAGGCCATGTGGGCTTCACAGCCCCTGGTGCCAAGATTCCTGCACCCCACAGATCCCAAAGAAGTGGGCTGAAACCAAAAGCCAAGGAACCTGAGGACCCCAAACCATGCAGGGATGTGGGACTGGCAGGAAATCAGCATCCTGCCTTGCATAAAGCACCACCCCACAACCTGCCTGGAGTGTGCTCACACTGATACACTTCAGTGAGTGCTTGCCTCAGTGAATCAGCACTTTCCCTTGGAGAACTCATCCCAAACACTGAACCTGTCCTGGGAAAAGCTGACCTGCTGAGCAGAGCTGTTGGCAGGAGGCAGCCCTGCACCTCTGCCAGATGCAGGCTGCCACACAGGCCTGTGTGCTGAGAGGCAGCAACCTGTGCCCAGATCTGCAGGCAGAGATTTCTCCCTCCTCCCTGCCTGGGCTCTTTGCAGGTCACTTGTACATTCAGAGCAGCCGCGTGAGCTGGGAGCTTGCACTGGGGGAATGTTGGGAGGCAGAAATCTCTGGGCCAGAGGAACTGGTTCACCCCTTTCCTGGGGGAAATTTCCCTGCCCAAATCCTCCTTGGCTCTTCCCTAGGGCCCAGAACTCTTCCCTGTGCAGAGAGAAGGATATGCCCAGGAACAGCTGGATAGGAAAGCACTCCAAGAATTCATTACCATGGGGCTCCTGCACCTCAGTGCTGTATAATTTGGTGTTATATACTGTTTCCAGGTAAAATACTGATGCTGAGATGTGCAACAGGACTGGGTGCACCCTGCAGTGCTGTCTTTGGGAGCAGTTAATGCAGAGAACAGCATTAATTATGGAGGGAGAAGAGCTGGTTGGAATGAGCACCAGAAAGCCTCCAGAGCCCAGGGTTTACAGAGAACATGTATAAAAGGCAGATTCCTCTATTAATAATTTAAATGGGATTCATAATAGAGACAACCCATGAATTGCTTCATGACTTAATAATAACAGCAAAATTTGGCCTGGAACCACCAAGAGATATTCCTAATGACTTCAGGAAAAGCTCATGGGCTGTGGAGGGACAGCACAGTAGAAATCACTGTGGCTGGTCACCAAATAAACAAAAAACAAGAACAAAAAGCCCACTGTAGGAAAGATGTGGCTTATTAGCCCTTGAAATCTCAGGCTGGACATGACTGAGTCATGATAGTAAAAAGTCTCCCAGAGACAAAGTTCCATAGCTGTCCTGACTCTTCCCCCATCCTCAGCCACAGACAGACCTCCTCCACACCTTCTCATCCCCTCCAGGTTTTTTGTTTCAGAGGTTTTTTTGGTGGTTGGGTTTTTTGTTTCCTTTTGTTTGTTTGTTTGTTTGTTTCTTCTTTTTTTTGGGGGGGGGTAGGTTTGTTTGCTTTTTGTTTTTCTCAGGGGAAACTTGAGTAAAATGTTGGAAGATTCCTTTTGGTGCTGCTGATCCTCTCTGCCTGGTGGTGTGGAGATGGAACTGTGCTTTGCCAGAGGTAACCTGACTTCTCCGCCACCCCACAGTGCCAGAGAAAAGCAGGTGCACCTTGTAAGACCCTCCTGAAAAGACTTGTCTGCCTGATCTGCCTTAGGGGAAGAGCAAATATCCCTCCCTACACCTTGAGTTAGTTTTGGGGCTAATTCTAATGTGGATGGATCACTTCCAGTTAGAATCATTGCTGGCTCGGCATGGGCTGCAGGGACAAGGCAAAATAATTCAAACTTCCCATACTTGCAAGGAAAAGACACATTTTGGTCTAACCTGCCGAGGGAAGAGAGGTTTTGCACGGCTGTCAAGGCAGCACAGGGAGGCAATGGGTGCAATTCCAGTGCCAGCCAAATGGGAGATCTGGGACAGTGCATGTGGGCTGAGGTTGTCTTCCCAGCTCATTTTCAAGATTAAACATGCACAACCTGGGCCTGAGCTAAATATAGCCAATGGAAGCCTGGCAGGGTAAAACCCCAGTCAGGGGAGGCAGGGAAGGGAGAAGTGCCCTCCACAGGCTCTGGTGTTGCTCTCAGGGAGTTGATGAAGCCCCAGACCCACAGGTTTGTGCCCAGGTGAGCAGGATTTATCACAACAATTTGTGATGAATGTGTACGTCCCCCAGCACCGCTGCCTGCAGAGCTAAAGTGGGACATAGCACTGGGAGAGGTCTGAGGGTGAAGACATGTCTGCTTTCAGCCCCTCACTGCCCCACTCTTGTGGCCTCTCAAGCTGAGACTCTCTGTCCCTGAGACTTATTTTTAACCTGCTCTTTATATAAAATTGTGCTGCCTTTCCCCTGCTCCAAGCAGTACTCCAGGGATGGAGTTGGATGATGCTAGAAGCTGCTATGTGCCACAGGAACAGTTCAGGGCTGTCCCCACCTCCCCAGACACTATTTCACCATGGCCAAGACACTTATACCCGCTTGAGAGAGAGCCTGGAACCCTCTGCCAGCCTGGCTGGACCCTTGCCTTGGCAGAAGTTATATGTCAGCCCTGCAGACATGAGCTCTAGGGCTGTGCATCAAACAAAACCTGGCTCAGATAATGCAGGAGATCTCTGTTTGCAACCCCTGTTAACACCTTGGATCAACTATAGACAAGGAACACATCCCTCTGCCTTTGGGTCTTGCTCCAGCTAATGGACCCAGGAATCACAGAGGAGGAAGAATGAATTGGCAATGGGTCAAACCACCTGAGAGCAGAATTCATCATTTTGTATCAAGCAAAACTTCTCTGGAACAGCCCAGAATAAACCTCTGCTCTTCCTGCTTTGGTTAGCTCCGGGCCCATTTCCTCCCCAGGTCTGGGTTTAGCCACCAACTAGAAATCATTTAATCCTTGCCTCCAGACTGCAAAGCTCTCTTGAGGTTTTTCAACACATCTGAAACGTGATTGCTTGCTCAGACACAAGATCTAGTGAGGTATTTGCTGCCTCACTTCCCTGGAGTGAGAGCAGCCTTGTTTCTGCAAGACAAGCAGCCCAGCCAGGGGAGGCAGAAAAATATCAAGGGAAACAGCAGGGAATGTGGGACTGGAATGGTTATTTGCCTGGGCAGGTCTTCTGCCCAGAGCCTCATTTCCACCAATGTAATTCCTTAACTGCTGCAGCTGCTTCATGGAGAAGAGAGAGTTAAGGCTTTGCAAAGAATCAAAGTTTCTCAAGTCATCCCTGGAGGCATGTTCTATGTATTCCATGTACAACAGAAATGAGAACTGCTAGTAATTGATATTTTTCTACTAATCAAGGGCTGGGCACCTTGCCCTGAGTACAGCAGGATACAGAACAGACTGGGATTTGTGAAGAGGGATCCACAGAACCCCAACCCCAGCCCTTCTCCTGTCTTGTCCCATCCCTGGTTTTCCCGAGGGTGGCAGTTCCTGCACAGTCACTGGGGACTGCAGGAAAGCAGTGTGAGGACAGCAGGAAGGAATGATGGGTGGATCTGTGATAAATCAGCACCTCCTCCATCACTCCAGGAGTTGCAGGGCAGTGCCTGACTGCAGAGAGCAAAATCCCTGCTGCTGCTGTCCCCACAGCAAAGCTTGAGCACCCCACATCTTGCAGGGACACCACCAAACCTGACCACCCTCCGTGCCATTGCAGTTACAAAACACAGTCCCAGGAGTTACAAAAACACAGTCCCAGCAATACTGCAAAAGAGGATTTCAAAGCAAGAAGGGCAGGAATGGACGTCTCTGGGACACGGCTATTTCATGGCAGGAAAGTTCCAGCTCATTAATCTCCTTCTGGCAAACAGAGCCCCGGGGTTCAGCTGCCCCCGACCCGCCCTGAGCCTGCCAGGACAGCGGGAGCGGCTGAAGGGCGGCTGCGGGCTGTGCCGCGGGGCTGGCCCCGCTCCAGCAGTCCTGGCTTCCCAAACACGCCGAATCCTGCCACCCCCCTGCCTACCATCAGCCAGGTTGTGCTGGGACCGGGGCCAATCCCTGCAGGCTGCCCATGCCCACAGGGGGGACAGAGCTGCCGCCGCACCCCCACGGCCGCACCGTGGTGAGGGTGAGAGACGGACCCCACCGGGAGACGAGGAGCGAGGAAGGCAGAGGGACGGAATTTGTCGGGAAGTTCAAGCAGGAGCGCTGCCCTTTCTCCCCCCTCTTCAGCCCCCTCCCGGGTGCCCCCATCCCCATCACCTTGTGCAGCAGTGCCTCGTTGTAGCCGTCCCCCCCCGGGCCGGCGGCGCGGGCCCCCATTGCCGGGGGGACTCGGTGGTGCCCGGGCCGGGCCGGGCCGCCCCTGCAGCACCGCGGGCAGCGCCCGTCCCGCTCAGCACCGCGGGCAGCGCCCGGCCCGGTTCGGCCCCGCAGCGCCCTCCCGGTGCGGCGCTGCCCGGCCCGCTCCGGCCCCGCAGGACAGCGCTGCTCGGTGCTCGTCGCCGCCACTCGCAGGGTTCCCCGCCCGGAGGAGGCGGGGGGCAGCGGGGAGAGGCCGGTCCCGCCCGGGGGCGGGGAGGCGGCGGGAGCGCCCCCCCCGCCGGCAGAGCCCGCCGGACTCCCCGCACAACCGCTGGTCCCTCCCCAGCTCCCCGCCCCATCTCTGTGCACCGCGATAGAGCCCCCCGACAGGGCAGAGCCCGGGGGTCCCTGCCGTCGCCGCCGGGAATCGCTGGCCTTCCCTCGGCCGCGGGAGGCGCCCACGGGGCACGGCCAGCCCGGGCAGAGAGATTTTCGGTACCAGCTCCGATCGGTGCCGGGCTGAGTACGGAGCCAGGCCCGCTGCCCTGCTCCAGCCCGGGTTCACAGCAGGCTCGTTGGCGCTTAAGAAGTCTCCTGCTCGCACCGAGGCTGCTCTGGCTGACGCCCTCCAGACATCGGCCCTCAGAGCCCACGGGCAGGATGAAGCACAGGGCAGGATGAAGCACAGAGCTGCGTGGCCACTGGCGTGTCACCCCAGGGAGGGGCAGCAGCTCGTGCTGGCCAGGCCACGTTTACCAAACTGGTGCTGTGCCTGGTTTATCCCGACAGGTCCACTTTGGGATTCCACTGCATTCACAGAGCCCAGTTAAGCCCCTGCTTAGAGTAAAAAAAATTATTAGAAACAGGATGAAGCTGTGCCTAAACCTGAGGGTGACAGTCAATATCTTGTTAAGATCCTTTTCTTTACAACTCCCTTTAGAGCAATCTGATGTTGTTCATTGCACTGGAAATAAATTAATCTTTACTCAGAAGTTTATTTAAGAGAGACTCGATTCAGTCTCCAATTCCCTCCTTCAAGAGCAGCAGATGGCCTCAAGCCAGAGGAACAGATCATGCTTCCAAGAGCCATCTGCACCCATCTGATTGCTGTTTGACTGCCTGGGCCTGACATTGCTAATTATATTTACCCATTATTTCTTCTGACTGCAGAGATGGTTCTGCTGGGTCAGACGATTGGACTCAGAAACAATAGCCAGACAAAAATTTTAAAACCAATAGGGACAGTGGGGTTCAGGCTTGCCTGAGGTCAAAAAGCCCAACCCAACCTAACCCAGACCATCCTGCAGCCAGACCATGGCCTCATGCACTGGAACACAATCAACAACGCAAAAACAAATGATATCACAAGCCCTGGTGTCTGGATCAGAAAATAAACAAGTGCTTCAACATAGTGCACACACCCCACACAGGCAGGGCCAAGAAGAAGAGAGCAGCAAACATCAGGGGGTCTTCAACAAAGCCAGGGCAACTCTTAAACACACTAAGAACTTGTCAAAACTCCCAAACTCCCATTGATGTTTGCATAATCCTTCCTGTGGATGTCCCAGTGCTGCAATGGCCCATTGAGGATGGACATTTCATGCCACCATCCTGAGTGCATGCTCAGCCTTCTTCTGCCACAGAGCAGGGGCACTGCCTGACCCAAGCTGTCTGCTGGGCCCCACAGACCCCAGAGACCAAGATCTGCTGCAGGGACTGCACAGCTCTGCCCTGGACACCCAAACTGGGCAGGTACTCAGACAGACCTCTCCTGGAAGGTGGGGGTGAAGAGAAGGACAAGCCCCCAACATCTCACTAGGTCTGAGGCTCCAGGTCTGCTTGTCCCTGGATTGGAATTTCTGGCAGGTCCCTGCTGCAGAAGAAGCTCTGGGGCTGGAAACCATTCTCTGACTTTTTAGCTCAAGCAACATTTGTTAACTACCCTGAGTGACAAAGGAGAGCAGGGAGGGATTGAAGAGCTTCACGGAGCTAATGTGTCCATTCCCTCTGCAGGCACTGGCGTTGCACCAGAGACACACTCGGCCCTGCAGGCTTAACCTCACTCAGCAGGAAGACAATTCTCCTGTCTGTCATGGTATCTCCAAATGTAATGCAGCCTAATGAGACAATACAGATTGCTGGCAAAACACAGGCACTAGCATGCCCTGGCCCTGCTCCAAGGGCTTTATCCCACTTTATCATGCTGGAGGACCTGACCCATCGTAGATAAGTGATAACAGCAGCTTTGTCAGAGCCCAGCAGCCCAGCACCTGCATCACTGCCTCCCTTCACACACTGGGGAATGCATTTCCCCAGCACCCAGAGCAAGCCACTTGCTCTACTAGCCTCCCCCAGACCCGGCAGAGGTTTCTGGCAGCCAGTGAGCAGTTTACAGCCCCAAGCAAGTGCTGACCAGCTGAAATCAATGCAGAACAATGAAATCAGAGGAAATGACCTGTAAATTGCAGTGAATCCAAATAAACCTGCAATTTAGATCCATTGTTTAGTGTGTCTGCTCACAGACTGTATCTCTGGTAGCTTAATTACTTGTGTATTTGCCTTGAGAAGTACAGCTCTAACAGTGGAAGACTTAAATCCAGCTCAGGAGCTTCTGCTTCACTGTCCTCCTGGCCTGCTCCTGCTTGTTGTCTGCTGTCCAACCCTATTAACTGCTGTAGTAGCTCCCTGGATTGCCTGTACAACACATCTGGGGGAAACTGGAGCCTTGCTGAAGTCGTTCCTTCCCCATGAGCTAGGCAGAAATCAGAATTTCATCCTCTGAATCCACTGAGTATGGATTCTTAATTTCTTTGCATTAAATAACCCCTGCCTTGGCCCTTTCTGGCTAAGTCCAGCCTCAGGTGGAGCCCAGAGCAAATCCTCCACCACCACAAATTCGGTGAGTATGTTTTGCCACCTTTACTGGCTTTGCTGAATTGGGAAATCTAGGAATGATCCAGACTTATCTTGGGTATCTGAGATGACAGTGGAAAGAGAGATCAGACAGTGCCTGCTAAGTCAGCCAGCACTAAAGGAGCTACAATATTATATTCAGCCTTATCTCCTAAGGACAATTTCCCCAAACTTGCTAAATCTGCCTGTGAAGAACAGACTGAAACGACCTGATTATTTTTCAAAGGACCTAGTTTAAACAACAGAATTGGGGATTGGAAATATCATTGAAGTCCAGGGAAGACAGGACTCTGGAAAGGCTCAGCTGTGGTGTGGGTAATATAGTGAGATTAGAACTGGGGAAGATCTGTTCTTGCTGGGCCCTGAACCAAGGAGATGCACGCTCTGTTTGATTCAATTACTGCCTGTCTCAGAAAGGCTTTGAGGCTTTTTCGTAGGACCAACACCAGAGAGTAAACCCAGATTCATAATCTTGCAGAACTAGAGCGAAAGCAGCGTCTGATGGCATCGGGCAGTGTCCCGTTGCTGCAGGGGAGGGACTGGGAGCGCTGCCCAGGGGCAGGCAGGGGCTACAGGGGCCCAGGTGTCAGCTCATCTCAGCCTCTGTGCCGTGCCCACAGCACATCACGATGGCGCTGCCGGGGCTCTGACACACTTTGCTCGCTGATGCGGCCACCGAGCCACGCGAGGGTGCTCGCTCCAGCCCCGCGTCAGCGCAGACCAAAAGGCAAATGGATGTGCTCCTGTCAGGGTGCGTTAGCGGGATTCCTGAGGAGCATTCCAGCAATGCTTCTTCTCTAACAGAGCAGCCTTGCCTTGTGCTTCCCGGGCCTCTTTCTGCCTAAAGAGAGAGGTCTTGGCTTGCAGGATCCTGCCACAGCCCCCCGAGATGCTGGTTCAGAGCAGAGTGCCTTCCCCTGCCCTGTTTATCCATTCTCCCCAGGCCTCTGGAGCACCTCAGTACCCGTGCCATGGCTGGAGGGTGTCAGGGGGGCTCTCTGCAGGGCTCTCCCCACTTTGGACAGAGTGATTCCTCATCACGCTCTGTTGTACAGATTTGTCCCTGAATTGCTCTATTCCCTTTCTGGTTTTGCCTTCCAACTGACACTCACTTTAACTGGGCAGATCTTCCTGTGACAGACTTCTGTGTCAGCACTCTGGGGTTCCTCATTCCTGCCCGCTCTCATCTTGACCTTCCGCTCCAGGAGGATGTTCACACACTGCTGTTTGTCTGGGGCTGAGGCACTGAGCTGGAGCCATCCCCTTTGCAAACCCCTCATTGACAGCCCCCGGACAGTATCTCACACAGCAGACGAGAGGAGAAGTATCAGAGTAAAACCCCATGTGGGAGTCACAGTGCTGATGTTGGGTTGCTGTAAATGACTGCTGTGTCCTCAGGGGATGGAAGGAGATCTTCCACTGACACAGTCAGGAGCTCTCTGGGGTATAACAGAGTCCTGGGGACTGCCATGATGGGAAGAAAGTGGCCTCAGTCTGTTCTGGGGGTCCAAGCCCCTGCACTGGACTGGGCAGCTGCTCATCCTGCCCAGGACACAAACCTGGGAAATAGGGAAATTACACCTCACATCTGATGGTGATGTGATAGTAATGACACAGCATGGATGTGGCTTGAAAAATTCCCCAGCAACTCAACCAAAGTGGCTCTTTGAAGAAGTGCTTCTGTCTGCTTTCAGGTAACTGAGCTGCCCTCAAAATCCTCATGCAGCAAATACCTTTGTAGGCACCTTCCCTGTAAACATTCCATCCAGAGTCTCTACCTCCGAGCCACTTCTCCCAGTCCTCCTCTCACGCCAAGGGAAGGGTGGGAAGGATGCTCTGTGATTTTCCAGGAGTTCCAGGGATGCATCCCCACGGAAGATGAGGTGGCTGGAGTGGGAAGTGTTTCAGCACAAAGCAGATTTGCCATCTCCAGCCACTTTTAAAATTTAGATCTTGGTGTTACTTGCAGCGTTTTGGCTCACAACCAGTCAGCTGGGAAGGAAGGAGTTACTTGATGACCCAAAGGGAAACCCAGAGTTTCCTCTTGCCATGGCAAGGCATTGAGAGGGAAAGGGATTCTGAGGTTTATGCTTTCTGCTCTTTCCAAAGGGCATATTGGAAGAAAGCCAGGGAAGTAGCTTTGCTTTGTGTATTTGGGTTTCTGAAACTTTAAATTTAATTCTGGGGAAAAACAGTGTTGTCACTCAAAATCACACAGCTGTGCCAAAAAAGGGGGTTTGGGGAGGAAAAGAAGATTATTTTGCCTAAGAAAACAAAAAAAAAAGCAGCCCAGCTCAAGCTGGCAGCCCACTCCAGAGCCAGAGAGCAGCGGTGCAGGGGGTTGGATGGCTGTCCATCATCACAGTCCATCATCCCAATCCATCAGAGCTGGGAGAGAAACCCAGCATCCCAACCAGTCCACCAGCAGGGGCTGAGCTGCACTCTACCCCAGCCCCTGCATCCTGCTCTGGCCAGACCCTCTCAAAACTCCCCAAAATCCTTTGGGCTCTGTGCAGGGGAAGGGTTTTTGGTCCCTGCTGGGATGGGCATCATGGTGGAGGAACCTGCTGCATTTTGGCATTTTCCTGGGAACTCAGTGACTATTTCAGATAAAAAGCAGAATCTCTGTCATGGAACACCCCAGGGTGAGTCACGGGTGGTGGGTGAAGGGGAGGAAGTAACTGTCTTAAAAAGAAGACATCCAGGATCTGTGGGTAAACACTGCCCAAAGAAGTGACAGGAGAACACAGCTTGGAAAACTCTTAGGACATCCATGTGTGTGTGGGCCTGGCTTCATCCTGAAGGATTTTTTGTGAAAAACCACAGGGAAAATGCCACCTCAGGAGCAAGAAGCTGGAAAATGAGGATTTTCTTGGTTTGGACCCTTTTCCTCATGAGAGCCACGAGCACAGGTCAGCAAATCTGTATCAGGGGTTCTGGCAGAGCTGTGGAGAGGCTGGGGCTGAGGCAGACAAGGAAGCTCACTGTGGTCATGGCAAAAGACCAGCTGACCCCAAACTTTTCCTCTGGTAGTTACAGGGTGTGATCTCTGAGATTTGCTTGTTCCCTGCCATGTGAACCCTGGGAATAAGGCTTTTCATTCTCTTACTAACATACACCATTGATGGGGGCTGTTTTATTAATGACTGGTGACTTCTCACCTCAGCACTGCTCACGGGCATAGTGGGTGCACAGGCACAGCCTCCCTTGGGCTGCAGCCCCTGGGCTCAGACCCTTCATGGTTCCCTGAGGCAATGCCTGAATGGGTTTACAGCTCCTCTCTCTGTCCCCTGCAGGTGGCTGGGCAGTGACAGGCCCCAAGCAGGTGACAGTTGAGCAGGGCAGCTCACTGGCAGTGTCCTGCAGCTACAAGCCACGCTACAAGCTCAACTCCAAGTACTGGTGTCGCAAAAGCTCCCTCTGGCCTTGCTTGACCTCCATCATCCGAACCGACGGCTCAGAGGTGACAGTGACACAGGACAGGGTGTCCATCAGGGACAACCACACAGAGAATTCTTTCACAGTGACACTGAGCAGTGTCACACCAGGGGATGCAGGCCAGTACTCCTGTGGGGTGAAGAAAGTGGGGATCAACCGATGGCACAGCACCAAGGTGATGGTCTCTGCAGGTAAAACAGGGCTGGAAGCAAAGCTGCCATTAAACTTCCCCCTTGTTCCTCTTCCTCCTCTGCAGTGCTCAGGGCATTGCCTGGATACCTCCATAACCACACCCTGAACCTGCATTGCTGAAGTCTCAGGGACAGAGACTCCTGTGCAGGGTACAGGACAGAGGGTGTGGGGATATCTACTTTGTTCTGACTCTGTTTTCTCTGCCAGCTGTTTCAAACACAACTGAGGACAGCAACCTGAGCCCATTGACCACCAACCCTCTGTGCCCCAGGGGCTGTGGGGAGCCTCCAGTGCTGTGAGTCAGGGCTTGGGATCCAGAGAAGCCCCCAGAAGCATCCCCTAGCCAAAACCTTCATTTCCCATGCATGTATCACCTGGCTTTGAGTTCTCAAGGAGCATCCTGGGGGCAAGCAGGGCAGCTGGAAGGCACGCAAGTGCCCCAGTCCCATTCCTCATTCCCCAGACCCTACTAAAGCTCTAGCACAACCTCCTTTCTCCTACACAGGTCCCAGCCCAGTGTCACCCACTTGCTGCTTCTGCTCAGCATCAAGGTGCCCATGGCATTAGCTGTGGTTGCTGGGGCAGCCTGGGTGAGGAGCCGGGGCAGGAGCCGTGACCAGGAGATCCTGCAGCTCTTGGAGGCATCCAGCAGCACCAGGACACAGGGCTGCCCACCCATCCCAAACACCTCTGAGCCTCAGGGACACCCTCCTGCCCCCCTGGCCCCAACCCTGCTGGGGCCGTGCCACCCCTCACGGCCGCCCCGTGCTGGGAGCTGCTTGGCTCCGGGAACTTCTGGCCCTGGAAAGCCTCGGCCCCTCTTGGCAGCCCCTGCGCTGCAGAGGGAAGGGTTTGAGGTGCAGAGAGCCTGTGTCTGTTGAGCTGCAGCTGCCAACCAAAGACGATTTTGCAATAAAGGCTAGGTATCCTGCAGGGCCGTGTCTGCTTGTCTGTCTGTCTGTCTGTCTGCTCCTTCCTTCAGCTGCCAGCATTGCCTGGGATGCCCGTGGCAGCCAATGCTGATGCACATACCTGTGTGGGGACATGCTGCTTTGTGCCCGGGGGGAGGGGGGGGGGGACGACGACATGGGGTCACAGGGGCCATGCAGGCTCCACCATGGCCCAGCTGAACTTCCTCATGGGGAGAGGAGCCCTCAGCCCCAGGAGCCTCAGCCCTTGCCACCTCTGCTTGGTCCACCAAATGCCCATCTCCAGCTTAGCAATAGCCAGGCAAGGGTGTCCTTCCACAATTCTGCTCCCCACTCAGCAGCTGCAGGGACTGGGGACACAGGGGGAGGCCTGGAGAGACCTGATCAGAGCATGGGGCTCCTGAGCCACAGAGAGGCTGTGCTGGCAGGAGAAGAGGTTGCTCCTGTCCAGCTGCACCATGATAAGGCCCTGGGGTTACCCATTTCATTCCCCTGGGAAGGACAGGGAGGCCGTGCAGTGTGGGAACTCAGCACATCGCTCCCAATGTCCAGAGTTGCCGAGAGAACCCTTGGGGGTCTCGGAAATCCTGGAATGTTGCCAAGAGTGCTTGGTGGCTTGATTTTGATCCATCCACAGAAGTGACAGCAGTTTGAGGACATGAGAATCACTTTAGAGTGAAGGGTGTAAAAGGGACACATTTATAGGGTGAAATATAAACTTTAAGGTTTTTGGTACAGGGGGGTTATGGAGACAAGATGGAGGGATCAGGGCGTGTCTCGTCCTTCTTCTTTCTTCTTCTTGTCTTCCATCTTCTGTGGTGATGTTGGCACTTGGGGATTGGTTTATGGTGAAGGTGCACTTGCCAACATGGGTGAAAAGTATTGGAAAATAAAAGTAAATATCATGTACGTAGATTTTAGTATAAAAAGACATGACCGCCCCTTGGGTGGTCAGAGTGCCCTTGGCTGCCTTGCAGATCAGACCTCTGTTGGGCAGACAGAAAATTTTGTAGATAAGAAACAATAAACAATCTGAAGATCGAAAAGCTGAAGAGTCCAGACTCGTCCTTTGAAACGCGTGCCACCCAAGAACCACCCTAGCCGTGTCCGGGCAGAGACAGCTGAACCGGACAGTGCAGGAGCACTGCCCAGCCTGGAGGATTGTCTGGGCTTCAGGTGGTCCCTGTGCTGTGCTGAGCTACCTCTCCCCCTGGGTGCCCTGCCTGGCCAGAGGGGCTGGGCAGTGTGGCAGTGAGAGGCAGGCTGTGTCCTGACATGGGGGCCAGGCTGGAGGAAGAAAGCAGAGGCTCCGGGGGATGGCAAAGAGGACAGTGCACAGCAAGTAATCTCAGTGACCAGGAGAAGCCCTAAACTCTAGGAAACAGGAAATGCCATGATCTTGCTGGATTTCAGCAGCAATGGAGGTGGTACCAGAGGCAAAAGAGGAAGCCAAGCTCCAGGGACACAATGAAGTTGAGCAGCAGGGCTGTCCCAGCGCGTCCATGTGGTTCCTGCTGGTGCTGGCCTCGGCACTGCTGCCAGCTAGGGCTGAGTGCACCGCCTGGGCTGGAGCCCCACGCTGCATCCAGCAGAAGAAGCGGGAGGTGTCCGGGCAGCGGCAGCGCTCCTGCGAGCCCGTGCACAGGCCCCGGGGCAGTGACAGGGCCCGGCACCGTGCAGGGATTCCTGAGGGAAACCCTGCCGGGTCACCTGCACGCACCAGCCTGGCCGGGAGACGTTGCCGAAATTCTGGGGCAAAGCGAGTACACGTACTGCTGTTACCTGTAACCGCGAAATTGCAGCCCGAGGTGCGGCAGGGCGGGTTCTCCATCCTGAACAGCTGCGTGCTCCGGGCATTCCGGGTGACTGCAGAGGGTCTGGCCAAGGAGGATGCGGGCTCGCTCCGCTGTGGGATGCAAAAGGGATTTTTCCCTTTCCATGAGAGTGCTGATGTGGAGGTTGTCACAACCCCGACCGGTCCTTGCACGTTTTCCCCCCACGGCAACAGTGACCCCCACGTTGGGGGCCCGGGACCACGCTGCAGGAGGAGGTTTCACCCCGAGAGTGACAGGAACACAGGGCCCGTCTGGCACCCGCTGCATCCATCCTTCCCCCGCGTCTGCAACCCCGACGCTCTCTCCGGACGCACCGCAGGGGACCCGCGGCACTTTCCGCTACTTCCCAGTGTTGGCCGGGCTGCAGCTGCTGGCGCTGCTGGCCATGAGCGCGGCCGTGCTCGGAGTCAGCGTACGGGGCCGCTGAACCCCCGCCGGGACCCCACGGCCCCGGCCGGCGCCGCTCGACCCCGACTGCCCCGGTCCCGACGGCGCGGGCGGGGGAGGCCGCACCGGGGCCCCGCCGGGCCCTCCCTGCTTCCCCCGCCGGCTCCAACAAACGCTCTCGCACCCCCCTCCCCTCGCATCCCCGGTGGCCCCATTGCCCAGAAGTCCCGGGTTCCTCTTCTCCACCCCAACGGGGTGACCGTGCCGCAGGGGCGGCCCCGGGGGCGGGCCGAGCTCCGCCGAGAGCAGCCGGGAGCGGCACACGCTGAGCCCCGGCGTCCCGCAGCGGCCATGCAGCTCCTGCCTCTGCTCGCCTGGGCGCTGCTGCCAGGTAAGACTGCGCCGGAGCCCCCGACTGCCGGGGCGGCGCCGTCGGGCGGGAGGTGCCGCTGCGGCGGCTGCACTCCCGCGGCTCCGTGTGTCTCCACAGGCTGCGGGGCAGTGACGGGGCCCGGCTCCGTGCAGGGATTCCTGGGGAGTTCCCTGTCGGTCACCTGCACGTACCAGGCGGAGTGGGAGAAGTACCCGAAATACTGGTGCATACCAAGTGGTGCGTTTTTTTATACCTGTGATAAGGACATCGTCATCACCTCGGAGTCGCAGCCCGAGGTGCTGCAGGGCCGGTTCTCCATCCGGGACAACCGCACACACCGGACATTCACGGTGACTGTGGATGGTCTGTCCAAGGAGGACGCGGGCACCTTCCGCTGTGGAGTGCGAAAGGGAAAGTTTTTTCGTGATGAGAGTGCTGCTGTGAAGGTGATTGTGCTCCCAGGTCAGTACTTGTGGGTTGCAGGGCCCCCAGATCCAGCTTGGATGTGTCCTCCTCCAGCTGCTTGGAGCAGGGGCTACAATGTGAGCAGCCTGGAGCTGATGGGTGCCATGCAGGTGGGACAGCCTCAGGGTGTGACACCAGAGTGCAGTAGGTGCCACCACCACTCATTCCCTCTTCTTTGTTCTACCCAGAGACCCTTCTTTGCCCCCCCTGGTTCAGCCATCTCCATTACTGAGGTGTACTGTGCTCTCTGTGACCACTTTTCTTCCTCATTAGCTCTTGCTGGCCTTTTCTGTGCCCTCCTTGTCTTCCTGTATAACACTGGGTGTTCCTCATTGCACTGTGCTGCCCTGTTTCCCACTTGGGACAGGCAGCATGTCTGGGCACCAGGCCCTGGGCTTGGGAAACATCCCTCGCCACTGCCTTGCCAGGGATCAGCCTGCAGAGCAGGACAATATATATATATATATATATATATATATATATATATATATATATATATATATATATGTGCGGTTGCTGTGCTAGTACTAAACTGGGCATGGGGTGCCCAGACCCCTTTCTGCAGGGTGAATCTGTTTTGTGCATGTTTTCGGGGAGACTGAGACTGTGAAAAGCCTCATGGGCAGAGGAAGGATCTTACAGTACTCTGACCTCGAAATGTGCCCCCTGGATGTGGCAGAGGGGACCCAGCTCCTCCTCCTGTGACAGCATGTATGGCACTTCTGACTCACTGCAAAACCCACAGCATCCTTCTCCACAGAGATCAACCATGCCTCTCCTCTTTTTGTTACAGCTTCTTCCATCCCCCCATCATCGACCTACGTGACCACCACGTCCTCTGATCTCATTCTCTCTGTAGCAGGCCACACACAGACAATTTCCCAGGAGGAAATTTTGCAATCAACATCAAATCCCTCCACCCCTCAACTGTGAGTAGCAGCTCCTGCCTACAGCAGCCTCTTTCCTCCATGAACTCTCTGGTGCAGCTGGAGCCTTGCAACCATAGGATACCTCACACCTCCCTTAAGGATCCAGACCTCCTGTTTTTGCCTTTAGAGACCACTCCATGTGGGAAAATTCTTCTCTGTGAGGGTGGTGAAGTCCTGACACAGGTTGCCCAGAGATGTTGTGGATGCTCCATCCCTGGAAGTGTTCAGGGCCAGGCTGAATGGAGCTCAGAGCAACCTGACCTAGTGGAAGGTGTCCCTTCCAGTGACAGAGGGTTGGAACTGGATAATCTTTAAGGCCCCTTCTGACTCAAATAATTCTCTAATTCTATGACAGTAATTCCAGTGCCTCTAGTCACATGGGAGAAGTGGTTTCTGCCTGCAATACCAACCCCATTTCCTTCCCCAAAGCTCAGTGAGACTGTTCATGGGAAGCCAAGTGCTGCCCAGTGTCCTGTTCTTTGTAGTTACATACAGCCTGGTAGAGATAGTTGAAAAAGCATGAAACCAGTGGGTTAGATCTTCCCCTCTTCTCTCCTGCCTGTGGGAGGTGATGCCAGCAGCAGACAAAGCTGAGACTCTGCATCAGCACACTCAAGGGTGTGCTGGCTCACCAACTTTTCCTGCTTGCCCATTACAAGCAAGGTTAACACAGAGTGGAGTTAAACCAGAGCAAATGCAGGAACCATCCTTAAATCACTGAAGACACAGTGGCTCTCAGACCCAAGCATCCTTTTGCTTCTGCAGTTTTTGGTTTGCTCTGCTCCATGCCCAGCTGGCAGCCTGACCATCCCATGCCTACTGTGATGGGCAAGCCCTGCCACTCTACTGCCACAGCTACTTCCTATGTCACCCACAGCTGCTTCCTGCAACCCTGCTCCATGCTGGTTCATCCTGAGAAGTATGACAACATAAATTGTCTTCTTCATTCTTTTTTTCTTGCAGCTTGAATGTAGTTGAGCACATCCTCACTCCAGCCATCATTGTGGTCCTTTTTTTGCTTGTAGTGGCTGCTGGTGTTCTAGTAATACTCTCCAGAAAGAAGAAGGGTGAGTGAAAATGTCAGTGCCACACACATCCTGTTTCTGTAACAGAGCCTGCTCTGCTTCCCTTATTTTTCCCTCTGTTTCTTTTTCCTCCCCCATTCCCTTCCTGATCCATCCAGTTCCTCAGTCCATCATTGAGACCTCCACCAGGAGGTTTCCTTCCCTCAAGGGAGCAGTGGGTCCATCCCATGGGTGCTATCCCATGGGTGTTGTCCCCTGGGAGCAGGGAATGACAGCCCTTGGGGTGGGTGCTGCTGGGCACAGAATCTGCTTGAGTTTGTCTGGGCATCATCACTTGCATGGGCCAGGCTTACATTAGGCTTGATGCAAAGTTTAAGGCCAGTGTGAAGGATGGGGAGGGACAGGAGAGGACATTGCCAGCTGGCAGGTGGGGTCTGGCTTTATTTGAAGAGCTGCTCCAGTTTAGATGGCTCATGGAGTGTCACGTTCCTGTCCTGCTTTATGGCAAGATTTGCAGTGGCAGTGCATTTTCTCAACACATTTCTTTTCCTGTTTTCACTCATGTCCAGCCACATCCATGCTTCAGCCAGCCCTTTCTGGAGCAGCCATAGAGATGGACAGGACTTGCAGCATGTCACCTACAGTAAGGAAAACCTCATGAGTTCTTGGAATTCTGTGCCCCAAGTTCACATGAAGAGGGGAAACATTGCATCCTGAGCTGCCAGAGCTGCTGCTTTCAGCCAGGTTCACGGTGCTGTAGGCTGGGAGGGACCCTTTGGGCTCTGCTTGCCAACAGAAAGACACAACCAGGGACTTTCTGTGACTATCACAGAGTATTCCTGGGAAAGGAATTTAGGATTGATCTGAGACATTTCTCTCCAAGCCTCTCCAAGCATGGGAGTTACTTCTCTGGGTGAAACAGCCTTGGGAACCTGCAGCAAATCACACCTGAAGTGCTGCAGGGTAGCTGCTCCTTGCTTACTGCTTGGAAAGTATTTTCTGATTTTTTGCTGCCAGCTCTTGAGGAGGGGCTGGTGTCACAAGAATTCCCCCGGGGAATGTTGAGCCAGCCCTTGCTTCAATTTTTATTTCCACCCAGTGCACCTGCAGCAGCTCAGCACCCACCACTCAAGACAGGCAACAGGGTGGGAGATATTCCCACCCCTGTGGATGCATACAGGGAGTGGCAGCAGGGTAAGAGCTCATCCTTCTCCAGCAGGGAGCAGAAGCCTTGAACTATGCAGACATTAACCAGAGCCCAGGCGCAGCTGAGAGCCAGTACAGCAATGCTGAGGCTTTCCAACACCTGGGAACGCTCCCAGTGGAGTACATGGAGGTCAGGCAGAGTGTTCAGGTAGGAGAATGCCAAAGCATTGCCTAGCTGGAGGTGGTGGGAGGAAAGCTGGAGTGGGTGGGTGACAGAATGAGCAGCAGGATGGGCTGGGTGGGGCAGGAGAGGATTACAAAGGGAAATGCCAAACTGGGGTACAAGTGACCCTGGCTAATGTGGGTTCCCTCTCTGGTCCCTGTGGCTGCTCCTGAGTGCTTAAAACATCACAGAGAGGTTCCAGCAGACAGTGTTTGCCTGGAGCAGCCCCACAAAGGATGTTTTTGTTTATCTCCCTCCTTTCCCAGCTTTTGGAAGTGGAAAGAGAGGCGTTATATGCCAGAGTGCAGAAGCCCATGCTGCAGCAGGAGCAGATCTCCGCCAACATGCCATCGGCTCCACAGCCCAGTGAAGAGCTCTACAGCACTGTGTGGGGTAGATGAGCAAGCACCCAGCCCCATGGGCTGCTCCTGCTGCTGGCAGCACCAGTGAGACTTGCACAGAGGACATGGGGTTGATTTTCTGCTCACGTAGGAGCCAGCTCGATAGCAGAGCTGTTGCTCTCCGAGGTTTGGATGTTTCTTTGAGGCAACATCAGAGAGGATGAGGTATGCGGAGGCACAGAGAGGGTTGAAGATAAAGTCATGCCTTTGCAAATGCAACTTGGAGTCCTCATCCGTACAGCAGTGGTGCTGGGAATAAAGCTCTCCCCCTTGTAGTGGGGTAGTCCAGGCCAGAGACCCACCAGGCAGGGTGGGAGAGGTGGGCAGGGGAGGTGAGGCTGGGCTGGTGAGTGAGCTGGCTCCCTTTGCTCACCACTCATCCCACTTGCTCCTTTGGCTGCATTGCTCATGTGGGCTGAGGCTCCCAAACCCACTGTTCACCTCTGACATTTTTTCATGCTAATGCCAGCTGGCAGCTCCTGGGAATCAGGACAGTGGGAAATGTTATATCCAAGTGCATTCGTGTGGAGTGCTCATGTGGAGGATGAGGTGTATCAGGATCTTGGTGCAGAAATGGCATGTCCCCCAACCCCTCGTACCACAGGCCCCCAAGTAGTTTGCTCCTGCTCCTTCTCTCCCACCACCCCCAGCCTGGGAGCACACAGATGGGCTGTAATCATCATCTTGCTCTTCTCTGCTTTGCTGATAACTTTTTTTCTGGCACCCACTAAATACTTTCTGTGTGAATTGTTGCTGCTTTATCAGTGACACCAAGAATCTGATAGCATTGGCCGTGGTGTGTGACTGTGTTTGTACAGCAGGTTCCCACCTGCTAAAGGGTTTGTTGCAGAGTGTCACCCTGAAAGCAGGTCCTGCCCCTTGCTGGTGCCCAGCAGTGTGAGAACTCAGGTCTTTAAGGACAAGGACTCTTGGGGCTCCAGCACAAACCCACAGCCCCACCACCAGCTACTGCAGCATCACTCCCCGCTGGAACAGTCCATGCAGTCTTGCCCCTGGCATGCTGGTGCCCTTCCCCATGAGTGTTCACTCTTCTCCAGCCCAGTGCCAGACAATTTTTCCATCCACTCCCACAAAAAACAGGCCATAGGGATGGGTGTCCTCCTAGAGCTCAGCAGGCTGCTCAGAACCCTTCTGCAGCCTGGGGAGGCCTCTGTTATCAAAAGTTCTTCCTCTTAAAACCCTCAGGGGCATTGAGGCTGCAGTGTTCCCTCAGCTTTATCAGCAGAATCTGCCCACAAAGCTCACAGGAGGTCATGGAACTCCCAGGAGCTGCTATCACCACCCAGCCACTGCTTCCTATTTCTTCTGCTGAAATACTTCCACCCCCAGGGGCTTTCACAGGGGAAAGGCTGAGAGAGTTAGGGGTGTTCAGCCTGGAGAAGAGAAGGCTCCAAGGAGACCTCAGAGCCCCAAAAGGCCCCCTCAGTGCCTAAAGGGGGCCCAAGAGAGCTGGAGGGTGACTTAGAACAAGGGCCCAGAGTGCCAGGACAAGGGGACTGGTTTCACAGTGTCAGAGGGCAGGGTTAGATGGAGGATTAAGAAGGAATTGTTCCCTGGGAGGGTGGGGAGGCCCTGGCACAGGGTGCCCAAAAAATCTGTGGCTGCCCCCTCCCTGGAAGTGTCCAAGGCCAGGTTGGACAGGGCTTGGAGGAACCTGGGGTAGTGGAAGGTGTCTCTGCTGTGGCAGGGGAGTTGACACCAGTGGCACAGGCACACACAGCAGTGCACAGGTGGCCACACACAACCATGTGTGCACCCCAGTGCACACTCACATCACTCACAGTCCCACACACATTCACTCGTATTCACTCATACTCATTCACACTCACATTGTCTCCCATTCAGTCACACATTCACTTACATGCTCACACTTAAATTCATTCACAGACTCACATTCACACATTCATTCACTCACACACAGTCATTCACTCATTTACTAACACACTCACATTCGTTCACCTCACGTTAATTAGCTCACATTTACTCACATTAATTAGCTCACACACATTCATTCACTCTCACATTTACACGCTCACACTCCTTCACAGGCCCCGTCCCCGCCGTAAGCGCCGCCCCATGGCAGTTGTAGTCCCGCCCCTCCGTGCCTGCGCATGCGCAGCTGTGGTGGCGGCGCGGCGGGCCATGGTGGCCGGCGGGGCGATGGTGGCCGGCGGGCGGGCGCGGAAGCTGGTGCGGCGTTACCGGCTGGCGGCCGCCACGGCTCTCGCCATTCTCCTGCTCCAGGGGCTCGTCCTCTGGAGCTCCGCCGGCCTCGACGAGGAAGGCCTGGCCGAGGTGTGCCGCGGGAGGAAGGGGGGCGGCCGGGGCCTGCCGGGGGGACGGGGGTGGAGGGGGTGTGGGCCGTGCTGAAGGAGGGCGATAAAAGGGCTGGGGGGGGCCGTGAGGGGGCCAAGGACGACGCGGGAGACCGAGGAGGCCCGAGGGGGGCTGTGGGCCTGGGGGGTTATGGGAGGGCGATGGGTGCTGGGAGGGGGCTTTCGTGGGAGAGCCCTGGGGAGGGACAGTGCCCTGGGGGTAGCGAGTGTCCCCTTGCTCGGGAGCTGGGTGGGGGGACAAAGAGGGTGGGCTCTGTGGGGTTGGCAAGGCCCAGACCCAGGATGGGGCTCCCGGCCTGGGGGTCCTGCAGCCTCAGGCTGCTGAAGGTGTTGGCGGTGGGGTGGGCAGCGAGCGGTAGGTTGCCTGGGAGCTTCTGGCGGCAGCGGTGCATGGTCACAGCACCTGAGAAGAGGAGCCGGTGGCCCAGGGGGTTTCTTTTGGCTCTGGCATAAAGTGAGGAGTATGAGGGGCTTGATGGGGATCTTACACTTGTGGTTTGGGGGATGTTGTGGGGAACTGGGGTCAGGGACACCCAAATTAAAAAACATGGAGTTCAGAGAGCTGGCAGGTTTGTGTCAGCTCCTGTGTAGCTGTTCTGGTGAGAGGTGTTCCTATGAAGTGGGAGAGTACAAGGACCTTTCAGAGCTGCTGATGTCTTTATACCAGAATACCCTGCTAAGGCCAAATGCATTGCTTCTTTCTTGTGAGTGTGGGGAAACTGAGGCATGGTCTGGTGAAGGAGTTTGCCCAAGGTCAGACACAGAGAAGGAATCAAAGAGCACCTGGGCTGATGAAACACATTGCTGCCACCTTCAAACCAAGCTCCTACCTGTGGGTTGTTAATTTGAATTTGTTTATTTGTTGGGAACTGCCCAGACTGTGTCCAGGTCTGCTATGTCTGTGTGGACCAGTGGCTGAAGCCTCCTATTACCTCCCTAGTGTGGAGGGTGATCCCATGGTCAGCAGGTCTAGGAGGCTTTCCTTGAGAGCAAAGAGGTGAGAAGGGGAACAGGGCAGCCCCTTGCAGTGGGGAAGGTCTCCAGAGTAACACCACTCATTCAGCAGGTGAATTCCCAGCCTTAGGCCTGCTCCTGGGCCACAGGAAATGGCCATGAGCACCCTCATGTGCTGCCATATGCCCATCACCAACACAGAACCACGCAGTGAATGTGGCAAGGAGAGGATCGTGATCTGGAGGCACTGGAAGCATGAGAGCAGACTGATCTGGTACCAAGGAGTGCCCAACTGCTCCTTTGCCTGGTCTGTAACCTTGATCAAATTACTTCACCCATCCTGGCTTCTCCTTCCCTCTGTACCATCCTACACTGTTTGTCTGCTGTTCTCTGCTCCTGCCCTTCACAGCCTCCTGGGTTGGCTCATTCTGCCTTGCTTGGTTTCCCCATGTCTCATCCCAAAACTGAGCTGGGCAGCTGAACAGGTTTGTCCGTGGGTCCCCTTTCCTGGAGAAGAGTTGGTTCACCACCAGCAGTCCTGGGAATTGACAAGCCTCTTTGGAGAAGACAAGAACCATCCTTAACTTCACGGACAGCCTGAACCCATTAGCAAGCTGGAAAAAGTCCAATTAACCTCAATTCTTATAAATGCAAAGCTCTTGTTTTCTGTGCCGTCCTGCCGTCTGATTTGGTCAGACCTAGAGGAGTCACCATTTCCCTAAGGGCATTTCTGGTAAAGCCAGAGGAACAGTCCTGGGAGAGTCTGACCTTGCAGGCCTGAAAGGATTCATGGAGTTTGGGATTTCTTAATTGCCTCAGTAAATAGCTCCTTCCCACTAATGGACACAGCTCATCCCCAGCATGAATGGGCTCTGGAGAAAGTAAGAGACACTCAAGTCCTGGAAGCGCTGTGGAGCTGGCTGTGCCTCTTGGATCCATCAGTTCTCTTCCCAAGCCCTATTTTGGGGTCCTGCAAGGCGCCCTCTGTTTACCAAGTGGATTCTTTATGGAGTGCAGACTAGGAGTATTTGGATCTGTGTCCATCTTTCCATCAGCACTGTGTTTCCTCCTGGAAACCAAATTAATCTTGTTCCACCAGGATCAAACAACACAATCCCTATCCAAACTGATGGATGAGAGAGGAAATTCCCACTCCTGCTGTGGTCAGCAGGTCTCCCCACACAAGTGGGAGCCTGAGAGACCAGACCGATCCTGCCTCTGTCATTGTGACACCCACAGCTCCTGGATGAGCACATGAGCTTCCTGAAGCTCTTAGTCCGTGGTGGAGTTGGCACCAGTAAAACTCAAACCACAGAGTTTCCTTGTGGGTGGAGAAGAGGATCTGTCACTGCAGTGTTTTAGCCACTTGGTCTCCTGTCTTTGTCTGTCCAGGCAGGAGGTGGAACCTCTCTGGGGATGGTGTGCTGGTGTCCTCTGTGTGCTGTGGCCACAAGAGAAGCTTCCTATGAAGTGTCTTTTCTTCTTGAGAAGAGATTCCTTGATAGTTACTTTTCCTGACAAAGAGTTTGTTTTTAGGGGACTTACTCCAGCCATTTTAACTCGGGATTCCTCTGATTTCTTTGAAACATTTTGGTGCTGGTTTTGTCTAAGTGCTGGTATGTGGCAGAAACCTGTCAGACAGCCAGAGAGGGAATCCTGCAGAAACCAGGTGCTGTTAGCTCTACTCCTCCCTGTGGCACAGTGGGACCCGTGCAGGGGATGGGGTGCAGGTAGATACATGACCCCTGGCTCTGTTTCACTCTGGGGTAGCAGTGTCGCATTGGAGGAGGCAGAACAGGACAAGTCTCTCCAGTAACAAGCAACAGGACAAGAGGAAATGGTCTCAAGTTATACTGGGGCAGTTTAGGTTGGATATTAGTGAAAACTGTCACCAAAAGGGCTGTGAAGCCCTTGAACAGGCTGGATCAGGAAGTGGTGGAGTCACAGACTCTGGAGGTATCTAAAAGATGGGTAGATGTGGCACTTGGGGACATGTTTTAGTGGTGGCTTTGACAGGGGTTCAATAGTTGGGTGATCTTAGTGAGTCTTTCTAACCTAAATGATTCTGTGATTCTAAGTGAGCTCTGGCTGCCGCCCGGAGTTATCTGTGTGTCAGAAGGAGGGAATGGGGACCCTCACTGACAATCCCACACAGGTCTTAAATGCAGCAGAATAATGTGGCTGGAGCCATTCCCTGCCAGGCTGGGGTGGAGGGATCACTCTGCTGTGGTGCAATAATTAGAAACCCTTGAGTTCCTTGGCTGGCAGCTCTGGAAGGGCTGGCAATGCTTCTAACAACTTCCCTACTGGGAGAGGCAGCCAGGCATGCTCCTGAGCTGGGAGCAGGGCTCCTTCCAGGGGGACGGGCAGGACTGTAACCATGGGTGGGCATTGAATAGGGGGTGTCTCACGGTCAGCTGTGCTGGGGAGTGCAGGATGTGAGTGGGATCAGCAAGTCTCTTCCTGTAGGAGCATGGAAGATACTCTCTCCTCACTTGTGGCCTTCCAGCTGCCCTCGCCTGTGATGCTCTGTGGGGAAAACAGATTTATAGCTCTGGAACAGATGGTCCTGCATGGTGACTAATGAAGGGTTCACTGCCTGTCTTGGGCTGCCTGTGACACTTGTCTGGGTGGAGGCAGGCTTGGCTGATCCCTGCTCTGAACCAACCCTTTGGGATTTAAGCAGTGGTTTTGGCCATGGCTGTGCCAGCACACCATGGGTAGTCTGGGGACTCTGAAATGGGCAGATCACACCAAATGCTTTTCAGCCTTTTCACTCTGTGCTTTCTCCTGGCTGTGACCTTCCCAGCAGCTACACCCTCAGGGGAGTCTTGTGCCAGGGGCTAGTTCAGTCCTGCTGTCCTTGTGAGGCATCTGTCCATCCTTGTGAGCTGATGCTGCTCAGGAATACTCCTGGTTGTTCCTTACAGCTCCCTCTGGTGCCTGGCACAGCTGCTGGGCAGTCAGAGTTTGGGGGTTTTGTGAAACAGCCCTGGGAGGCTGGGCTGGAGCAGGCAGCTGCCTGCCTGTCATCCAGGAGTGCCTGCAGTGGGCTGGAGCACATGGCTCCGACATCACGGGTACACTCACTGGGAAAGTTCTTTCCCCCGAGAGTGGCATCCAAACTTCCCAGCTCCCTGCTCTCCCCAAGGCTGACTGTCTCTGCTGTTCAGCCAGCCTGGCAGAGGTAATGAAGCGTAATTAAGTGCTCCCTTTGCACATCTGCTTGCGTCCACAGGAGGGTTTGTGACTGGATTTCTAGGGAAGGTGGTGATGGCAGTGCCTGCCCCAGCCCAGCATGGGGAGCCAGGGTCCAGGGAGGGGTGCATGGGCAGGGCCTTGGTCTATTCCTGTCCAGTGCTTTCAGCCCAGAGAGCACAGCTGTGGCTGCCTGTGACTCTGGTTCTGCTGGGCTTGGGTTCACAGCATGATCATGGCAGGGAAGAGTTGGTCCAATAATCTCACAATGAAATGACCATCACCAGCAAGTACAGCCCAGTGCTCATCTCCAGCATCAGGGATGTCCCTGCAGGTGGGCAGACCTTAGAGGGTGGCTGGTGCACACACAACTCACTGTGTCCATTTAGTCTGCAGCCCAACCACAGAGAGTGAGACTGGCTATTTTCATGATGGCAGGGGCCTCCTGTTGGGGCTTAGCCTGGGGTTTTGGGTGGTGAAGGGGCTGTGTAATGTCCTGTGCTGCACAGTGGTTGCTCCTGGAGCACCTGTCATGCTGCAGCATTGAGCTCTGTGGGGACTGGGAATGGATGCTCTGAGGAGGATGCTGACAGATCTAGGGAGAAGCAGGCCCGAGTTAATGCTGTCTGTCCTCTCTTCTGCATCCACATGAACCCGCAACAGGAGCGGCAGAAAAAAGCTGGGTTTCCCGAGAGCAGCGATGGCTCCAAGGACTCGGACAGCTCTGCCGGGCGCCGGAGCAGCGCCAGCCGGAAGCATGGCCGGTGGCGGGGCCGGCTGGACAGCCCCGGGGCCATGGTGTCCAAGGTGGTGAGAGCCGTCACAGCCAGGCACAAACCAGGATGGAGGCTGCCAGCCATGCTGGATTCCTCCAGCCACAGGAACCTGTCAGAGCTGCATGGGGAGGCTCAGCTGGCCATCTTCCAGCAGGGTGACACGGGCAGCGTGGAGGGGGCTCCCCAGCCCACTGAGAACAGTTTCACCCCCAAGTGTGAAATCACGGGCAAAGACGCCCTGTCGGCGCTGGCCCGGGCCAGCAGCAAACAGTGCCAACAGGAGATCACCAATGTGGTGTGTCTGCACCGGGCTGGCAGCCTCATGCCCCAGTCCGTGCCTCGCCACTGCCAGCTCTCAGGTGAGCCCTACTGGCGTGCTCCTGGTCACCCTGGGCATTGGGAATATCCCTGGGAGGCTAGTAGGCCACCTTCCGTATGTCACCAAGCTGTCCCACCTGGCAAACAGCAGCCTCAATCTGTCACTGATTCCCAGATTACCTCTGCCTCTGTAATCCAGTCAAAGTTGTGCCAGCCTTCTTAAATTGGGCTGTTCATCCTACTCTGCAGTTCTGCAGGGGTCAGAGCCAGGCCCAGCTGCATTATCTGTTTTGAAGCACCAGGGGAGGACACCCCCTTTCCCAAAACCCCCATCAGTGTAACACAAGGGGCTGCATGTGCCACCGTGCCTTGGCACTGCAGCCAGTTTGGGGTTTGCCCGAGGCTGAGTGCTTCCCTGCTGTCCCCTGCCTTGCTCAGGAGTTCCAGGTAGTAGATACCAAGGATGGGGGTGGCTGACACCCCTCTCCCTCCCTATGCAGGCAAGGTCAGCCCTGTGATCCAGTGGGACGAAAGCCGGCTGCAGCAGGGGCTGCCCAGCAAGCCTGTGCGCATTGCCTACATGTTGGTGGTGCATGGCAGGGCCATCCGCCAGCTGAAGCGGCTCATCAAGGCCGTGTACCACCAGCAGCACTTCTTTTACATCCACGTTGACAAGGTGTGTGGCAGGGGTGAGGGAGTGGGTGTTAACAGTGCTCCATCAGTCCCTGGGAGAGGGCGCAGAGCTGAGGCATGGGTGGTGGTGAGTGAGGAAAATGGCTGGATAGAGTTAGTCCTTGCTGCTGTGGAGGTGTGACCCTCTGCTGCTACTTCTGCAACCCCACGGAAGCAGGATCTATCCCCCCTGCCCTGTTTGATGCTTCTCTCCTTGTGGAGGCTGCTGCAAGGGCTGACTCCGGGCTGGTGGCAAGGAAAACAGGGCCCTGGGAGGATGTGCTCCTTGCTGAGGGTGAGCCGTGTTCCCTGGCAGCGCTCCAACTACCTTCATCGCGAGGCTGTGGAGCTGGCCCGGCACTACCCCAACATCCGTGTGACACCCTGGCGCATGGTGACCATCTGGGGAGGTGCCAGCTTGCTGAAGATGTACCTGCGCAGCATGAAGGACCTGCTGGAACTGTCTGAGTGGCCGTGGGACTTCTTCATCAACCTGAGTGCCACTGATTACCCCACAAGGTGAGTGCCTTACTGGGGCAGGGGAGGGGGCTGGAGGTGTTGGGGCTGTGTGATGGTGCAGAAGCTTTGGGAGGGGCAGGGAGGAGCAGGGAGCTCAGGGAGATGGGGTTGGAGATTGCACCTACATGCTGGTGATGGTGCTCTGGGGCCAGGCTGGACCCATGTATGCAGAGGAGCCCAGCAAGTACCTCCGAAGCTGTTTTTTCCTGTGGTCTGGGTGTTGTAGGAGAACATGCATGTGAAGTATGAGACAGCAGAGAGGCTGTGTCTGTGTCTGCCCAGTGGTGGAACAAGGGTTTGAGTCAGCAGCTTTGTGTTCCTTGTGTCTAATGGCTCTTGCAGAATGAGTGTTTACTGGGCTGCTTCTATGCTACTAATGCTACTAGGAGCATTAATGATTTCCTGATTTCCACCTCAGGACCAATGATGAGCTGGTGATGTTCCTGTCCAAATACCGAGATAAGAACTTCCTGAAGTCACATGGCCGAGACAACGCCAGGTAATCTCAGCTAGAGGCAGAGTTAAACTGGAGGAACAGAAAACGAGGGATTTCAGAAAATAACTGAAACAGCTGTGGCAGGGAGGGGATTTTCTGCATCTGCACTTTGCAAGGTGGTTGACACTCATAACTCCTCATCCCCATGCCCAGGTTTATCAAGAAGCAGGGCCTGGACCGCTTGTTCCACGAGTGTGACTCCCACATGTGGCGACTGGGTGAACGCCACATCCCCGAGGGCATCGTGGTGGACGGGGGCTCTGACTGGTTCTCACTGACACGCAGCTTTGTGGAATATGTGGTCTATGCTGAGGACCAGCTGGTGTCCCAGCTGCGCCAGTTCTACACCTACACACTCCTGCCAGCTGAGGTGGGTGCTGGCTGTGGGCCACAGGACAGATTTTCTTCCCACTGTGCTTAACATATCTTACCCACTTCATCCCTGCTCTGGGTACCTGCAAAGGGTATTGCTGGTTCTGTTCAGGCAGTTTTGTGCCTCCCCTTTTCCAGACTTAGGTATGAAAGAGGGAAGAGAGGAGCAGATAGGTCAGGGGTCATGCTTACATACAAGCCAACTTTAGGTCCAGTCACCCTCTGGGCCAGATGAGGACTGATGCAAGCCTGGTCCCTTAAGTGTTGCCCTCTCCTGGGAACGGGGAAATTTCTGTTCAGTAGCAGTTGAGGTCTGCCCTTCTCCTCTATGAGTGGGGTTCTCCATTAACCACCTGTCCTTCATCCCACTGGGTGTCCTGCCCCTTTTCTGCCTTGCACAGTCCTTCTTCCATACGGTCCTGGAGAACAGCCACGCCTGCGAGACGCTGGTCGATAACAACCTCCGAGTGACCAACTGGAACCGGAAGCTGGGCTGTAAGTGCCAATATAAACACATAGTCGACTGGTGCGGGTGCTCCCCAAATGACTTCAAACCCCAGGACTTCCTTCGGCTACAGGTGAAAAAGATCCTCCTTTCTCTTCCTGCTTTTTCCCCTCCCTGTCCTCTTCTCTCTGAGCTGTCCTGTGGGCACTCCAGGCTGCAGTGCCGGCTGCTGTGCATGTCCCTGCAAGAGACTGGAGCATGATCAGGTTCCCCAGTGGGGCTCAGTGTGGATGTGTCTGTAAACAGGCAGTAGGATTATCCTGACTGTCCTGCCCTGCAGCCAGGGTTCTGCTTGCAGCATTGCTCCTATTCCTAGGCTTTCTCTCCTGTTTTCCTGCTCTTTCCCTACAAATGTATCACTTGAGGGAAATGCCTTTTTAGTAAAACCCATTCAGAGTGCTGTTTCTTTGGCAGGTCAAAATGCCTTGTGACGAAATGTCTCCCATGCTCTCAGTGCATGGGGATGTGGACTGAACACAGGAGGCTTGGGGGAGATAGGGCCAACCCTGAAAAGAGCAGTTGTGGCAGGATTTTCCAGCAGTTCCAGGCTTGCAGAGCCCAAGACACTGTTCCTGCAGGCTGTGCCACTTGGCCAGAGCTAATGCAGGGCTCAGCAGTGGCTCTGGTGGGTGGGGGCTCATCAGAGTAAAGATTGCAGCAAAGGAGCTGGATGACACATGGCTAGTTCTGGGCACAGAAAGGGGGAGGTGGAGAGATGGGGACCCATCTGCATTCCCAGTAACTATTGGTGTGCTCCCACTGATCCTGTCATAGAGGATCCCACATTCAGGCTGGCTGTGCTGTGCTGCTCCTTAGCCTGTGCCTTCAAAGTGAGTAGGATGGATCCTGCTGGAGTGGGAGGGCAGAGTGGGTGCCCCCAACATTGTTAGAAATGCCTGTGCTCTTCCAGCAACTCTCCAGACCCACCTTCTTTGCCCGCAAGTTTGAGTCGACGGTGAATCAAGAGGTGCTGGAGATCCTGGACACGCACCTCTACGGCAGCTACCCCGCCAACACCCCGGCCCTCAAGGCCTACTGGGAAAATGTCTACGACCGTGTTGATGGGCTCAGCGGTCTCACCGATGTCACCCTCACCTTCTATACAGCCTTCTCCAGGCTGGGGCTCCGCAAAGCCTCATCCACGCCGGCAGCCAAGGCTGACAAGCTCTGCAGGTAGGGTATTTTCTGTGGTCTCAACCCAGGCTCCAAATGGAGACCTTTATCTTGTGCTGGAAGTATGCTTATGCTCAGATATGCAACCTCTCTGTCTGTCTCTCCAGATTTGAGCCTCGAGGCTTCCCCTCCAGTGTGCACTTATATTTCTATGACGACCGTTTCCAGGGTTACCTGGTGATGCAGGAAGTGCAAAATTTGGCAACTGGGCAGACTGAATCCTTGGAGGTGTGGATGATGCCCCAGGGAGCTCTGAAGCTGTCTGGTCATGGAGGGCAGGCAAACCGCTTGCAAAACCTAGAGGTAAATGTGGCACTTTTCTCCCTGGCTCTCCCACACTGTGCTGCCATTCCTCCTCTGCCCCACCTGCCTACAATGGGGACAGAAGGACACAGAGCTGCTATTGTTTCTGAAAAGAAACCTTTATCTGGGAGTTTGGTTTATTTGTGAGGAGCTGATTGTTGGTGAATAGGCCTTAAGGGGATCTTTCAGAGGCAGGTGAGATCCAGAGCCTGCAGCTGCAGGAGGCCTTGCACAGCTGAATTAGTGCTGGCGCATGATCCATGGAGTGTCCATTGCTTTAGATGCCAAGGTTTATGTGTTCTCTGTTTTGGGGAGGTGAAACACAGAACCTCAGCTGATAGTGTCTCCTTGCCCAGTGTCCCACTGCTTGTGCTTCCTGTCCCTCCAGGTGGGCACAGAGTGGGACCCCAAGGAAAGACTCTTCCGCAATTTTGGAGGCTTGATGGGGCCTTTTGATGAGCCGGTGGCCATGCAGAAGTGGTCACGGGGCCCCAACTTGACGGCCACGGTGGTGTGGATTGACCCCACCTATGTCATTGCCGCCTCCTACGACATCACGGTGGATGCTGAGGCAGAGTTCACCCAGTACAAGCCCCCCCTCAACCACCCCCTGCGCCCTGGTGTCTGGACCATCCGCCTCCTCCAGTTCTGGGAGCCTCTGGGGGAGAACCAGTTCCTGGTGGTGCCTCAGACCTTCAACCGCAAGCAGCCTCTCAGGAAAGGTGAGGATGCTCTGGAGTTTGGGGCTGGATGAGAGGGTGTCCCTGTGGGCAGTCCAAAGTGCTTCCCTCCTGTGTTGGCCCCTGGGCTGCAGCTGATGACCAGGCTGGAGCCAGTTTTCCACTGGTGCCCCTTGCCCATGTGAATCCTTAGACTGAGCTATCCTCTTGGCAGATATCGAGAGCCCATTGGCCCATGTCAGTCAGATCTTTCCTGCGGCAGTGTCCTTTTCCTTGTGCTGGACGAGAGCTGGGGTTGCAAAGGAGTGGGGTGCTGTGCCCTAACTGGAGTTGGGGGTAGGACCTGCAGGGTGCCAGAATGTTGCTGCACTGCTCATCCCCTCTCTTTTCTCTCCCTTTCCTTCCCAGACGACAGCAACTGGCTGCATGGTGGTCCCCCCCACAACGAGTACATGGACCAGAACTTCCAAGGCTTGGGTGGGATCCTCAGCCTGCCACGCTCCGAGGCGGCAGAGGAGGATGCGGTGCAGAAGGCACAGCTGACGGGCAAGGAGCTGGAGGACTGGGCGGATGCTGCCATCGGCACCTTCTGGTCCGCAGCAAATGTCTGTGTCAGCAGCCCCTCTGCCTGCACTTCCCTGGAGACCTGCAGCAAAACCTCCTGGAGCTCCCTCTCCCCAGACCCCAAATCAGAACTGGGGCCTGTCAAACCTGACGGGCGGCTGAGGTAGCAGGAGCAGCCAGAGGGCAGCCTTGGGAGCAGGGAGCATCCTCCGTTTCTGATTTGGGGGGTGTCTCTGGACCACATCACCCTGTGCCATTTGCACCGTAGTCACTCAAGGAAGAGAAAATGAGAACATCCAGGCAGGGGAAAACCTTCTCCTGTGGGATATTTTGGGCAGAGAGGCATGAGGTGCGTCTTGCCCATCTCTGCAGGAATGAGCCTTTGCTGGCCAGGGAGAGCGTGCTGGAGTGCCCATCCCTGTGGGGGCATGGCAGGCACCTGGGAAAAGCTGTGTGTTTGTTTCTGCAGGCCTTGGAGCTTCAGGAAAGGGTGATGTGGGAGGGAGGGATGGCTGGTGAGTGGGCAGGCTCTTGACCAGCTCAGCATCCTGCCCACCCCAGACTAGAACTTGGCAGGATGGGCCCTTGTTGCTGACTGCTGCCCTGTTGGGCTGATGAGGGACTGGGGATGGGCAGAAACCGAATGAGTCAAAACCTGCCATGTGCACGGAGCTGCTGCTGGCTTAGGGTTTACATCTCATCCTTTCCACCCCAGCCCTTTAGTTTGTATTTTTATAAATATATATATAGAAATATATATGATGCAAAAGTGCAATAGAGACGAGACCCCGCATTGGCCGGGAAGTCCCTGTGTCTCCATTTCCCCTGAGACTGTAACATACCTTGTTCCCTTGGGTGTCCTGGTGCTACAGGACAGGGTGCTGGGTCGTTTACATCCTTTTTTTATTATTATTATTTTATTATTATTGTTGTTGTTTTGCTGTTTGCCCATTTCCTGATGAGGGCTGCTGGGGACCTGTAACCTGTTGGCCTTGGGGCAGGGTTGCCCCCAGATTGTGGGGCAGCTGCCCAACTATGCCAAATGTCTGGAGCCCTGATATGTTGTGCAACAGTGAGTGCGGAGTGCTCAGTGTGTGGTTCAGGCCCAACAAGCTGCGCTGTGGACCCTGCGACTTCTGTCTCCACTTCAGCAAAAGGACGCCCTGATCTCCTGCCAAAATAGAATCCACAGGACCGATGTCCTGCTGCAGATGAGCTGTGCCTGGAGGGCTGCCTTGTGCCATAGCTCCTTGACCCGACTTTTTCTTTTCTCCCACGTCGGCAGAAGCTTTTGGGACCTGCTGTGCTTCCCTGGGCAAAATGCAAAGTGGCGAGATGAGGTCTGGCCAGCCCCATCCTTGCTCCGCTGTTTCTGCTTCCCATTGCTCCAGAGGGAATAGGTGCCACCTCCTCTTGGGAAGGGTTGCAGTGAAGCATCCCCCTTCCCTGCAGTGCCCCCAGGATGTCCTTGGCAACTGCCTCTAACATTCTTCTCTCCAAGACTGATGCTACCTGGAGAAGTCTTGGTTTGGTTTCATCCTGGGAAGACACTTCACAGCTGGGGACAATTTGGAGCCCATCTGGCCCAACTCTGCTCAAAGCAGGGTCTCAGGAGCTGGTGGGCTTTTTTTGTCTCCATGGATCTGTGCCATCCTAACTTTTTTCCCATGTCCCACCTCTCCGCCCAGCAGGTCTGACACTCCCAGTCTACAAATTCAAGGATGTGGGTGTTGCAAGATGTGTACTGTAAAACGGAGGGGACTGAGACCTCTGTGTGTGAGGGCAGGTACCTGCTGGCACTCAGCCCCCCTGTCATATGCCCCCTTCTGCCTGGGGTGCTCTGGGGCAGTGGAGGAATGTGGGGGGAGAAGGGCCACACACTGGAAGATGCCAAAACTCTGTGTCAGAACCATTATATAAAGTTGTCTTAAATATGCAACATCACCACAAATACATCTCTATCTCTACAGTTTGGTGTGTCGGGTTTTTGTGGTGTTATGGAATGGGTGGGGGAGGTTCGGCCGTACCCGGTGAGAGTGTCAATCCCCCCTTGGCACCAGGTGTTGGGGCAGGGTCGCCTTCCTCAGATGGGTGATGTGTAACCCAAAATCAAGCTTGAGATTTTCAAAACCTGTGGCTGGAGAGTGAGAGCTCGGGAGTGACCCGGAGCGACGGGCTGAGTCCGGTTACGCCCTGGCAGCGGCTGCCCTGAAGGTACCAGATACTTAGCGTTTACATGGCACTTAATTAAGGTGTTAATCGGCTAATGAGCGGGCACCTCCTGCTGCCTGCGGGGCCAGGAGCCTCCTGCGGCACAGGCCAGCCTTCCCTCTGCAGGAGCGGGGCAGCGCTGATCCCGGCAGTGAGTGACCCGCGGCCTGGCTGCCGCTCGGCCGGCACCGCGGCACTCTGCTAACCGCGGCACGAGGCCGGGGCACCCGCGGCTGAGCCGGGCTGGCCCTGACGTGAGTCCGAAGGGGGAGCCCCGGGAGCGCCGCGGCTGAGCGCGCTCGCTCGGGACCCCGCCCCGGCCCGCCCCTCGCAGGCTGTGAGCGCGGGCGGCGGGCAGGGGCTGTCGGCGGCGGGGTCGGGATGGCGCAGCCCGCGGAGGCCTCGGGCCACACCGCGACCGCCAGTGCCAGCATGGACAACAACGTCCTGGCCATCGTCATCGCCGCCAGTGAGTGGCGGGCAGGGGCTCCGGTGGTGCCGGGAGCGAAGCGGGGGCGGCCGCCGGGCGGGATCGGCCTCTGCCGGTGCCTCCCGGGCTGTGCCGATAAGGCGATACCTGCGGACGGGCGGGGGAGAGGTCGCTGCAGCAGCCGGTTCTAATCCGGGGGGTCCCGCTGTCTCGCGGGACTGGGGCCGGAGCGGGGCGGCGGCGGGGGCTGGGGGTGCGGATGGGCTCCGCGGATCCGCGGGTGGGCCGGGGGGAGCCGCGGGTTCCCGGGAGACCGCAACACTGGCGAACCGGTGCCCGGCTGTGGTGCTGAGGGAGCCGAGAGCGCCGGGCGAGAGACGGTGGGTGCCGGTGCCGGTCCCCGCGGAACGGTCCCCGCCGCCGCGGTCCAGGATGGGGTGAGCCCCTCCTGGCTCTGCAGGTCGCTCACCGTCTGGTAGGGAGAGAGATGCCGCGCAGAAAGGGGCTTTAGCGCTCTTGAGACGGGCAGCAGGTGGAATCGGCTTCCCAGGGTCTTCTCCAAGCATCAGCCGCGGGGCAAGAGCGGGCGGCTGGAGGAGGCCCGCGGGCCCGTCGAACCACCGGCTCTCTCGCCTCTCCCGTCTCTTGGCAGCGGTGTCCACCTCCGTCTTCATTGTGGCGATCCTCATCCTGCTGCTGCTCTTGTACCACCGTGACCCCATGTGCTGCCAATTCCTCTGCTCCTGCCGCCTTTTCCAGACCCCCAGCCAGTATGTGAGTGTCCTCCGAGTCCTTCCTCTCTTCCTCCTGCCCACAAGTCCCCCTCTGTCCCCCAAGCTCCTGTTGCCTTGTGCTAGGTCTGTGGGGCTGCACTGCCAGGTTACTGTCCTGCAGCCTGGCTGGGATTGTGGATGGGTGTGGGTCCTCCAAGCAGAGCTGGGCTCTGCCACCTCCTTGCTCCCACTCTATCCAGGAGATCCATCCATCCACCCACCCAGTCCTGCCTGGCTGTGCCATTGTGGTTGTATCTCCAAGGCCCAATACTAAAAGGCTTCCCTGCTCTCCACACAGCTCGGGAGGGAGGTTCTCCTCCCCCTGCATAGTCATGTGTGGGGTCGGGCTGTGCTTTATAGGAAGGGGCCCAGCAGGGAAGGGAGCTGGAAGCTGAGGGCAAAGGCAGACAAAGCCACCCGCATCCCTGACAACTGGCTCTCTTGTGCACAGCTCCTGGGGAAGGAGCAGTGAGACACAAAGCCCTTTCGCTTGCATCTGTAATTTCCTAGGGCTGGCTTTCAACTAGGGAAGCTGATGGAAAAAGAGCAGTGTGTGTAGCCAGTGTTGCTTTTGTGGCAGTGCCTGCCTGGGGAAAGCTCAGCCTCCAGAGCTGCAAGGATGGCTTTTGAGGGAAGGGCTGCAGGTACCACTTTGCAGTCCCTGGGAGAAGAGTGGACATTCAGCCTCACTAGCAAGGGGTGGAGAGACTAGTGCTATGAAAGGTAAATCTAATAGTCCAGTACAGGCTGAGAAGTCCCCACCAGAAATCACAGTGGAAAGAGGCTGCACTGATGTCTCCACTCCTTTCCCTCTCTTCCCTCCTGTTGCCTGCCCACGGCACACACATTGGGAGCAGACCCTGCTGCTGTGCTCCCTTGCCCTGTGGAGCTGCTCTCTGAGGCAGTGTGGCATGCTCCCTGAGCTCTGAGGTGGAAACTTCAAGCAGGCATCTTGCCTTTAGCAAAGGACTGTGCGGAAGGATGGATGCAAAGAATTATGTAAGGAAAGGGAACATATAATGTATTTCCTTCAGAAAAAGAGAAGCAGTTGTAGTGTGTGAGGCAGCTTTTGTGCAGGAATAGTTGCACTAGTTTTGCTCATGAGTTATTGAATGAACAATTAGGTGCTGTTTTCCTGCAGCTTCTGTAGTTGTGCTGTAGGGCCAAGACAAACAGCTCCTCCTCCTGCTTGTTAAGAGCAACAGTAAATCCTCATAGTCCTCCCTGCGCATCCCTGGTTGCCCTGAGAGTCTCTGGTTTCTGGGGGGCTGATATGGGGTTTTCCTAGAGCAAGGTAAAGCCATGGCTCAAGTCCTGGCTCTGGCTCGAGGGGCTGTTCTCTGTGAACAGGATTTCTGCTCACTGTTGCTCAATACCTTGACAGGGAATCCAGTTTAACTAGAGCAAGACAGCTTGGGAATAGCACAACTGTTGCCCTGTAGATTTGCTTGCTGCATTATCCTGAAATTACAAGCTCAGTAGATAAGAGCTAACAAATTCTGTAACCCTGAGCATGTGACGGAGCTCTTATCTACACCAGTGGAATAGTTGGGTTGTTTTTTGTTGTACCCCAAAAAGAGATGGTTATGCTGATTTTCAATGAAACCGTGCCCTGGGGCCCAGACTGGCTGTGCTCTGCTCCTGCTGGCTCCAGCCCTTGGAGCAGACCCTGTGCTGCCAGAGGAGATGTCCTGGAGCTCTTGGTGTCACTGAACAGGCAGGGGCTGCTGCCAGCACTGAGAGCTGCAGGAGGGAGCAACTCTTCCTCTGCCAGGGTCTTGCTGTCCCATGAGAGCTGGTTGAGCTCTGCTCTCTGCTGGGAAGGATGGGAGGGATTTTGGTTTTGTTCATGTCCTCCTCATTCCAGGACCGCCCCCCACCCTACTTCAGCAGCAGCCAGCAGCTGGTGGGACCCCAGCATGGAGCCTCACGGCTGGAGAGCACTGCTGAGAACCCTGGCATGCAGGTGATGGCAGGGTCCCTGCTGGGAGCTGGGTGGGAATGGTGCTTATGGGCTTGGAGAGAGACTCTGGTTATGGAGTTTGCCTGGGGCAAAAGGTGCTGGGCAGCATCTTCTGGTGCTATCCCACAACATTGGGAAGTGCTGCCAGTATGTAAAAACCCCAGGGGCAGGCAGCATGTGGAGGGAAGGAATATTGCAGAGGATACCACAGTGCCCTGAGGGGTTTGTGCATGAAGTGCCAGTGGTAGATCCTGGGGGCTTGGGATCCTGCAGTGCAGGTCGTGGTGTAATTGCCCCCTGCAAGGGTGGATATCCTCTCTGGGTGTTCAAAGGAGCCTACAAGTACCTACAGCTTTGAACCCTGAACCCTTAACTCAAGGTTGCACCAGGACATAAACTTCTAGTGATGAGAGTCACCATCACACTGACCCTTTTCTGGGAATGCACATTTCTAGGGAGATGAGCTCTTCTGTGTCGGACCCCCCAGCACGTACCAGCTCCCGTCCTGGGAGCAGCCCCACCTGCCCAGCTACGAGAGTGTGCGGAAGAAAGATCGCCAGCGGGAAATCCATCAGATGATTGCCGACAGGTTTGGGCTGTGGGCAGAGCCATCCCAGGAGGTGAGCTCCCCTCCCTGGAGTGGGAGGCTGGCAGAAGCCCATGGCAGTCACCACTGTGGTTCATATCTGTGTCTTGCTTCACAGTTGGTGGTAGCTGAGGACTCTGTGCTCTGTGATTGCCTTCCAGATAGCTTTTATCTCTGGGAAAGCACAAAGTGTATCAGGAGGCTCCTTTGGTGTACATCTGTGCTGGTTAATGATCCATCTCTCCTCCCCCGGTGCATTTGCAGAAATGCCTGTACCAGGAGGCAGGGCAGAACCCCACGGAGAAACAGCAGGCTCTTCAGATCACCTGATCCATACAAGTCCAGGCTGGGAGTGTTATTTTTGGATCTCTAAGGCTTTCATGGGTTCTTGCTTCCTTCTCCCTGCAGGACACTCCTGGGGACATGGCTTGGTATTACCTTGAAGTGTTTATGGCTTATTTATGAGCAGGAGGCTTTGCTTGTTATGATAGTTAAGATTTGCACTCCCACAATGTAACAGAGAAAAGTGAGTGCATCCTGCTAAGTAGGTCCTGTGGCAGCATCCTGAGATGCTCCCGTTCAGAGACCTCATTGTCTAAAGCAGGACAAAAACTTTTGAAACCCAAGTGAAGCATTAGAAGTTCACTGATTTACCTGGATTTTGAGCTCTTAAAGCTGCACCATAAAGCCTGGCATAGTTAGCCCTTGCCACTCAGTGTTTGGAGCTATTTCTAATACCTGAAAAGTTCCAGCTTGATATAGTGGAAGGTGTCCCTGCCCATGCAGGGGTCGGAACTGGATGATCTTTAAGGTCCCTTGCAACCCAAACCATTTTCTAATTCCATGAAACCTGGGCACTGAGGGCACAGGAAGGTAAAGCTCCAAAGACAAGTAGTTGAGGAACAGCACTGGAAGCTCTTCCCACAACATTGCCACGCCACTTCCTGTCACCTGTGGGAAGAAAGCTAGCACAGCTCTGCCAAAAGAAATGTGACAAGGCCTGGAGGTTCCTCTCTCTGTGCAGTGAGACTTGGTGCCAAAAGCTGGGTACAACACCTGGTTTGTAGGTACTTGTGTAAATCCTAGTAATTTTTCTTTAGTCAAGGGAAAACAAGTGACAGGCCTCTCCCAATAAAAGTCAAGTTTGTTCTGGCCTTCTGCCAAGTCCTTGAAAGGGAACAGGGAAGAGCAGGAACATCGCACAGAGTGTGAGGTGAGAATGTGTCTCTCAGCAGGTTTGTGCCATGTTCTCATCTCCAGGTGTTCCCCAGCCTACAGCTGGCTGCGCTGGGGGACTGTGGGGGTTTAATTTCAGGCTGGTGGCAGTTGTGAGCATTTTCATCTGCTCTGTAAGAAGAGGTGGGATAATCTCCCGGTTATTTCTGATCCGCTGTAATGCTCTTTCTCTCTCCTCAATAGATGCCACCTCCTTATGAGCATGCTCTGAGGCATCCTCCAGCTTTCTCAGGAACAGGAATAAGCTCAGAGACCTTGGACAGACATGGTGTTCCAGACCCTTTCCATGCCCCCCTCAGCTACCAAACTCAGCGGAACACTGCGGTGTAAGGCCTTGGCCTCAGTGTACTGCTGCTTCCTGTGCTGTCAGCAACTGAAGTGCCTGGGATACCGTTTTCCTCCACAGTGAATGGCCAAACCTTCACCCAGATCCACAATCACCTGAAACATAGGCAAGACCAACCCAGCCACCAGTGACATCCCTCTTGCAGCACAAGAACAACCACAGAGCCATTGCTGGGTACTGCGCTGAGCAGAGGAACCAGGGACATCTGCTCAGTCTGGCAAACACCAAAGGCAAAGGTCTAGCTGCTGGAGCTGCACAGGGCAAAGCCAAGGGGAATGTCTGCTAGGCCAGAGCTCCTCAGGAGCAGCATTTCATACCTCTGTGAGGCAGCACTGCTGGCTGTACAAAGGATCAGACCTCAGGCACTGGTGGTATTGTGCTGCTTCACCTGTTTCTTAGGTTATCAAGTGCTTTACTGTATCTGGATTACCTGCCAGGTGGAAATCCTCACCTTGTGAGTGGCAGAAGGGATGTGCTTTGGAGCACTGCTGCATGCTCTGGCACCAACAGCCTCTGTGACTGACAACAGTTCTGTACAGAGCCCACACACGGATCTGGAGAGGTTCCATGGGTTATACCCAAATAGAGACCACCAAGATGAACCATGGGACTGGATTTGCAGGCTGGGAAAGGACAGATGCACGGACTGAACAGCTGGAGGTCTACATGAAGATGTGAAGCACAGGTGGACACATGGCTGACCCAGTTCACCTGGTCTTCTGCAGAGCAGAATTGTCTAAATAATGTCAACACTGGTGTCCTTACACTACTGATTTTGATAACCTGTTTTCTACTGCAGAGTCAATGTTTCAAATTGTTTACAAACCTGTAGATAAAATGAGATCAGTTTGGGCACAACACATTGAGGGTCCTTTATTTTGAGCAATATAAGCTCAAAAATGTCACAAAATGACTCAAAGATAAAAGGATGAGTATCCTGGATAATGCTTTATCATACACTTCCAGCTGCTGACGCTTCAAATACTAGTCCCAATTTGGGCATCTTGCCAGGCCCCCTGAACTCAGTAATGAGCTAGAATTAGGCCTGTGAACTTGCCTCACATGGCCAGTGAATGGCACACTCAGATATTTAAGTTAAGCATTGAGGTGAGTGAGCTAGAGGGAAAAATCCAGCTTCCGGGTACACAGCATAGGTGCATGTGGAAAAGGATCTGTTCTGTAGTATTGTGAATTAAGGTACAAATAGAACAGTAATGACTAAAAATGAGCAAAAATAGAGGGAATTATTAGCAGGACAAGTACTGGCACAAGAGTGATTGTAGAGGGAATTCATCCAATGGCACAACAGACCAGGCTCTCCAGATACTACATGACCATGGTAACATATTCCATGAGCAGCCAAGACCTTCAGCTGCCCCACAGCATTTATTAAACACTCATAAAAATGCCAGCAGATGATCTCAGAACACAGATCACAAGCACTTCAGGAACAAAACCAAATCCTAGAATGGTATCTTCAGAGCCACTCTTGTCCTCAGATGCCAGTACAGTGTAGAGGTCCTTTCCATCTGTGCCCACATGACACAGCAGGTTCACAGCATGTTGACGAGTTTGAAGCTTCCTACCTCTGTGGTAGGGACAACACTGATAAAAGTTTTATAAAGGACTGCTCCTTTGGGCAGCTGGCAGATCACATCCCTGCTCTCGCTGCTGCGGGGTGGGGGCACGTAGACCTCTTTGGTGTATCTCACAATCCCATCCTCCAGGGCATAGAGTGTCTTGTTACGGCCCATCCCCACCTGGGAGAGGATGAGGAGCATTAGAAAGGAGAGGCTGGACATCCACAACTAAAGCAGATCTGAGCATTGGTCTGCCTTGTTTGATATCCTGGCTTCAACAGCATCTGTTGCTTTATTTTTTTAAATAAAACCACACAACTTGTTTCCAGCAACCAGTTTGCAATGGTGCTCAGTATGAAACACCCATTCCACCCTGAAGCACAAGTGCCCAGTCAGGTCACAGAAGTGTTTGGGACAGCAATTACTTGCAGACCTTCCCTGAGTCCCATGAACACAGGTGAGGCTCTGAGCAGGCTCTGTGACTAACACCACAGAACACAAGGATGAGCATTAAGAATGAGACTGAAAGAGAGGAGGCAGTGAGTGTGGGGCTCTGGGGGGGTGGGGACTGCTGTTCTCCGAGAACCAAATAGAGAGAAAAGGCCTTACATGAGCGCCGGGATGCCAGCGGATCAACCGCTGCGTAGCCAAAATGTTTCCTGCATGGACAAATGCACCTGCAACAGAGTGACACAGTCAGGCTGCAGAGAAAGAGCTTCCAGAGCCCTTGCAGAATACAAATGATTCTGGGACTTATAAATCCCAGCTTTTGTAGGCATTTTCTAAGGAAAAATTACTTCAAATGTTAAAAGCATCTGAACAAAAATGCTGTTAGCAGGAAATAAAAGGGCAATGGATAGACCATGGCAAAAAGTCAAATCTCTGAAAAGATTGCTTCTAGGGTACAAGGCATTTTCTGGCTGATGAAGGCATTTGTTTTACTACATTTACATTGATATGTTTCCATCAGCAAAGCTAGTAATTATTAAGCACTCAACTGCAAGAATCTGCACTTTGGCTTCTGCTAAGCTTTGTAATTCTCTCCTTTGTAAACACTGGAAATGCTCAGTTTTTCCACTCAGTGTGGGGGGGAAAGTGCAGTGCAGTTATGAGGTGTCTCACAGTGTTCCCTCCTCCTGGGCTCTTTGGAGAGGCAAAGTTAGAACCAAAGTACATTTTCTGTAGGCAATTTTGGCTGGCAGCCGGCGGGCTCATGGTGGGGGGAGCTGACTCACCCTGCCCTCCCACCAACAACCCTTGATCATGAGGTTTCACTGATCCTCCCCTTCTTTCTCCTGGAAAAGTGCCCTGCCCACCTCTTCCTGAAACACTCAACAACTGACACATAGCAGGGGAGAGAAGCTCCCAGTGAAATGTAAATAAGACACTGAGACCTACCTTCGACTTTTTTGAACCCATAGCGTTTCCCTGGGCTGCGGCCACCTAGGTTTTTCGAGCTGCCCCCACTTTTCTTAGAAGCCCATCTGACAGCAACCAAGCTTGTATGGTGAGTGGTTAGAACTAGGTTAGGAGAAAGAACAACATCAGCTGGAAAAACTATCATACATAATTCCTTCTGTCAGATGTAAAGGAAGACAGGCTTTAAAATTAAAGGCAAAGGAAAGCCCTGGAAGAAACAAAAAGTACTTCCAAGATAAATTAGACCAAAAGAGCCTAAGTTCCTTGAAAAAAGGCCACATCTCAAATGCTGCTGCTGCCCAGGTAAGAATAAAACTCTCAGCAACCATGTTAAATCATGTGCACAAATTTCTGTTTCATTCTCATAAAATGCAGCACAGGTGTCATTGGTTGCTGTGGATTGCTCTTACAGTGCTTTGAGAAAAGATGGGTTGTGATTTGTTTCAGTTTCCCTTTTGACCAAATGGCACTCACTCACACAGTTACATCCTGAAATCTTATAAATAAGCAGACTCCAAGTCTGGAAAATATATAAACATCTATGACCAGCCAGGAAGAGTGTGAGGAGTATCCCGAAGGAGTATAAAGGTTGAACTTGTTGGAGGTCTTTTCCAACCTTAATAATTCTGTAATTCTATGATTAAAGGCTCTAGGAAGGAATAAAGAGCCCTGGGAGTGGCAAAAACGGAGTCTGGAGCACAGTTTTTTTCATTAACCCTCCCAGTTTAAGAAAAGTGTTTAAGGTTGAACAGGGCTTGGAGCAACCTGGTCTAGTGAAAGGTGTCCCTTCCCATGGCAGGGGGTAGGAACTGGGTTATCTTTAAGTTTCCCCCCAACCCAAGGCATCGTTATCTTAAAATTCTCTTCAGTACCACCTCTTATGCAGGTAGGAGACAACCCTAATTTTTCTGAATTCCTCTATTTAGCCCGTTAAGCAGCAGGTTAGTGCAGAACAGTGGTTATGTTGTTTCCTTAACCTGAGCAAAACCACTAGTTTAACCTAATTAAATCATCACGGGTACTCAGTGAGCTAGAAATGTCCCACTGCTGGAAGTGTTCAATCACAGGCTGGATAGGGTTTACTGCAACCTGGTCTAATGGAAGGCATCTCTGCCCATGGCAGGGAATTGGAACAAGATGACCTTTAAGATTCCTTCCAACCCAAACTTGTCCATAATTCTAAGAAAGACTGTTGAGGAAAGGGTACAAAACCCCATTAATTTCAGGACATGACCCATTACGTAAAGCTTTTGAGATTTTACAATTTATAGGAAATTAGACAAGACGAAGCATAGCTACAGTTTTACATACACAAACCCGCTCATCGCCATCACCACAGCCTCAGCTCCAAGCAAAGGCGAAAGCCTCGGCCTCGCGCTATCGGTGGTGACATCCCACCAGAGGCGCGACGTCCCACGGGGTGACCTCCCTGGGGCACCTTCTCCCGAGCTCATCCCTCCCGCTCCAAGGCCAGACCGCCGCTCCCCACCCCGCAGAGGGTAATGAGGTGACACAGGCCCACACTCACACAGCCGTCCCAGCGCCGCCATCTTGATGGCGCTGCTTCCCCCGCCCGCCCGCTGGGAAGGCGACGCGCGCGCGCGCGTGCTGGGACGCAATTGGTCCGCTAGCGCCCTCGCTAGCGTTCGGACCAATCGCTGCCCACTGCACGCGCCTCCGGACCAACCAGCGGCCGGCGCGGGCTTTCCCCTCAGGCGGGCGCGGGTGCCCCTAAGGAGACGGGGGAGATGGCGGAGAGTGAGTCGGGATCTGAGAGTAGCGAGGAGGAGAACCTGCCCTCCTTCGCCTACCTGCTGCAGCCGTCCCCATGCCTCGGCGAGCCGAGCCGCCCGCGGTCGCCATCTCCTGAGCCTGAAGTGGCAGAGGTTGTCAAGATGGTGAGCAGCGGGAGCGAAGAGGGGGTGGACGTTGTCCCTTTGCACGAGAGGGTCAAGATGAGGGTGGGAGCGGAGCCTGAGCCTTTCAACCTGGGCGCTTATGATGAAGGTGAGGCATCTGGGCTTTGTGCTAGTGGTGACCTGATGGCTCCTGGGAGCGAAGGGCTTCGGCAAGACCTGACGCCGTCAAGAGAAGTAGTTTGTGATAGTGAGACTGGTACACACGGTGTTGAGAGATCCTCCTTGTGCTCCTTGCCAGTCGACTCTGACAGGCCTAGTAGCCCCCCGGTAAGCAGAGAAAGGCCAGAAACATCACTCCCTCTTAAGAAGCGACAATATAGTCAGAAGGAACGGGAGGCAATCTGCCAGAATGCGTGGCAGAGAAGGAAAGAGCAAGAAGCAAAGAGGAGGAAGCAGGAGGAGGAGAAAGAGAGGAAGAGAGCCGTTGCCAAGATGCTGAAGGCTCAGCGGCCAGGAGAGTGCCAGAAATACATAACAGTGGTGCTAGATCCAGGTAGTTGTCCTCACAGCCTGCTGCTGCCTTCTACTGACTGTTGTCTCCTCTCTGGAGGCCTGACCCATGCATCGATTTCAGTCATCTTACAGGTAGAAGGTGGTGAGCAGATCCTTAGTGCTTTGCAGGCTGCCAATTATTCCTGTGTGTTTGAGAACCACGCTGTTCCCTGCAGCATCACCTGGAGGAGAAAGACATCACAGGTATGTGAGCAAAATTTTGATAATCTCGTCCTTTTCCTCATGTGTTATTTGCAGTCATTAGTAATTGTATTTAGCAACCCAAGTGAACACCCTCTAATTTCCCTGCTCAGAGATCTGAGTGGGAGTCTGAGTGAATTCTAAACAGACTATGGCCTGTTTGTTTTCATATCTGAACAGATGGGAGGAGGAGATGAATGGACAGAAGAACCAAATGTTCTGGTTCTGCTTGGCTTAGAGGAGTTTTTGTCCATGGCTCACAGCTACAAGCAAGTGAGGATTCTTATGACTTTTGTGCTCCTGAACATGCCTTGATGTAAAACCAGTGTTTTGCCATCCCTCTTAGTGGCAGGAAGGTTTTGGTGTGGGAGGAATGCAGGGTTTCACTGAAACAGAAATCTGGGTGTAGAAGCCATTAATGGGCTGTATAATGTAAAGTTCTGACAAGCTTTCTTGCTAGTTAAAAATTTTCACACATTCCTCTGAAGAGTTACATTGTTACATCAAGTGGGTTGGTTTGGTTTTTTTTTTTCCTTCTTTCTGCAGACCTACAACCAGGGCAATAATTTGCTGTGCTTCTCTGTATACCTCAACATTGTTTAACTCTTTATTTTTCTCATTCATCTTTGTAGAATGCTGATGGCTGTGCAGAAAGGCAGAAGGAGACCCTGCAGAGCTATGTGGCTCATATGATGGAGAAAATGCCTGGGAGAATTCTGGCTCTGGCAGTAGTTGGAGTAGAAAATTATTTCAGGTCAGACTTCTTCCCTCCAAATGTTTCTGTGTTTTCTCTGGGCTTGAAAAATGCCATAGGTGTTTATGTTAATTCTTTCTAGCAGAGACTGGAGTATAAGAGGTATTCCCAGAACTGCTCCACCACTTTTTATACAGAAACAGAAGCAAAGGTCCAGACTGTCACCCCAGTCTTACTTTACTCTTTTTAGGTCTCTCCAAGTTCAGCCAAAACAAAGGCTGCGACAGACAGCCACAAGTGGGAATCAAGAGAAACGGGGAGAAAGGAGAAAAAAGGAAGCTAAGGATTCTAGCTTGGACTTATCCAGAATGGATGTGAAAGAAGTGAGTGCTTTTAAAACACATGCAACCATCATCTGTTGTCTCCCAGTATTTGAACATTTGACCCAGTCACACAATTTTGTACATGGGAGTACGTGGCTTTCATTATTCATTTGTCCATCAGTCTATGGACAGAAGTCTTTGGGTTCAGCTCCCCACTTCTCAGTCATGTACCTGTTTCCACAGAGACTGATGTGTCTCATTCACCTGGATACTGATGTCAGTCGCAGCACCTCTTGCCCTTCATGGCCCATTGGCAAAGGCCACTGGTGGTGGCTTGTTCGTAACAAGAGCCACAGAGGAGCTGAGGCAGCTTAGAGGACACTGAGGTGATATTAACTGTCAGGAGACAGACTGCCCCTAAATACTTCAGTGTCCTAACTGTTCCCAAAATTGAGAGTGAAGGTTCTTGTCCTACAGCAGGAGGTTTGTGACCCTTTTCTGCTTCAGACAAATAGGGAATTTGATGCAGCAAGACTGATTGTGCCATTTGTTGTTCCCAATGGTGATACAGGCCCTGGTGGATCTGCAGCTGAGCACACAAGTCCAAATCAGCATTTTTGAGAGCAGTGAGGAGCTTGGGGAATATGCCACTATGTTCACAAAAGCTGTGGCTGAAGCACCATACAAGTGAGTAAGCAGAGGAGATTTGGTCCTACCTTTGGAGAGGCTGCACTTTGAGCTACTGGGAAGGAATAGCAGGTACAACACAGGGTATAATGGTTCCTAAAGGTGCAGGTGACAGAGCATCTGCTCTTGCAGCTCCTTCAACAAAGGACTTGTTCTTGAAATTGATATCCTGCCCACAGAGGCGTCAGGACAAACCCTGGTTTTATAGTCACAGGCTGGTTTGGGTTGGAAGGGACCATAAAGATCATCTAATCCAACCCCCTGCCATGGCCAGGGACATCTTCCACTACACTGGGTTGCTTAGTGCTCCATCTAACCTGACATTGAATGATTCCAGGCATGGGGTATCCGCAACTTCGCTGAGTATCTGCAGCTTCTTTGAGCAATTTGTTCTGGTGTCTCACCACCTTCGGGTTTCACACTGAAGCCTTGACATCAAGTAGAGCTCTTGTTCTGAGTCAGATTTTTGGAGTGGGAAGGGAATGCCTTAGCGTGCCAGATTTTCTGGTACGCTAAGGCATTCCTGAGATCTTAGAGTGCCAGATTTTCTGCTTCAGTGTGTAATGAAGAGACATGCCTGATAGTGAACCACTTGATTCTTTCCATTGATAAGGGAGGACAGCAGCTTGTTGCACAGTGATAGCTAAGAAAGCCATCTTGCGCAGTCTCACGCAATCCTGGCATTCCTATCACAGCAGCTGCTGGATTTTCATGTCAGCTATGACAAGAGATGAGCTCTCATTAGAAATGACATCTAAAAGTGCTTTGTTATGGTTGACAGCCAGAATGTGAATTCTTGTTTACCACTTTGTCTGCAAGTTGGCTTGTGTCAGGATTGCTGCTGAGTATGGGATTGTTTATTTTTCAGGAGCAATCTGGGTCTTAAAGAAATTGCTAGTGCATATAAAGAAAACAGGGTCAAATTTTTCATGTTTTCTTTGATGCCGGTTGTGTCTCTGACCGCTCAAGTGGGGGACAGCGCTCTGACAACAGATGGCAGGGACAGGATTTTCTTCACAGCCTCATTGTCTCATTTGCTTCCTCCATTTCTTGTTCTCCCTAGGCGAGAGCGAGAGAACACAGGGTTCTCTTTCTACTTGGAGAAGGATTGTTGCAGAGGGGTGAAGGTGGATCCTTCTGGAAAGGGTCTCTTGAAAGTTTGGAAGAGGCAGATACAGCAATTTAACCGTGTCAGCTCTGAGATGGCTGAGGCTATCGTGTCTGCCTACCCTTCTCCTCAGCTTCTGATCCAGGTGAGGATGCCTCAGGGATACCCAGCACTGTGTGCAGGCAGCCAGCTCATGCAGGCAGTGGAAGAAATAATTTAATGAGTATTAAATTAGACACAGTGATTCTGCATGAGCGGTTCAGTAAGTTAGCGAAGGAACTGATTCCTTGGCATCCACTGGTCTGGCTTCCCACTGAGGGAGCAGCACTGGCTTCACTCTCCAAGCTCACAGATGGGACTTGGGCAGAGACCAAGTGAAAAATGAGTGGACATTGTGGAAGGGCAGAGCAGGTACAGGTGCATAGCTTTGATTGGTTTTTTGAGCAATGGATGCAAGTGGGTGATCCCGTTGTTGCCTTTGTGTTATTTTAGGCCTATGAGAAATGCTCCTCGGACCAGGAGCGGGAGAACATGCTGGCCAATATCCCTGTGCACCGTGGGGAGGGTGTGACGGCCACCTCCCGGCGCATTGGGCCGGAACTATCCCGACGCATCTATCTGCAGATGACTTCCCACGATCCCGACCTCTGTCTGGATTTTACTGGGTAGCACAGGGAAAAAGGGTTGTACTGTTCAGTTAAGTGTTCCATTTTGGATTTCACTGGGTAGCTCCAGGGAATAAGGGTTTTTACTATTTGGTCAAGTTTTCAGTTTTCTTCTGTGAAGAAGTGCTTAGATAACACTCATTGATCCCTGTTTAAAGACTTGAAACACATTAAGACTTTATTGTAGAAGGAAAAAAGTTGGATAAAGTTGCTGAATAGCAGTTTACACAAGAAAGATGGTGAACATCTTCCCTAAGCACATGAGTTGCACACAGCTTATAGTACTGATGTTGTTTTATTTGTCTTTCTATAAAATAAATAATTTTGAAGAATAACCTTTGCTTCTTAACATGGCGTCTTGAATATAGACAGGTAGGTCCTCTGCTAAAAGGAATACTTCCTGTTGCTCTCCTGAACTGCAAGGACTTACCTTCTCCCTCCTTTGGGACAAATCCTGAAGCTAGAGCGACATGGTGCTGCCCCCCCAGCACCTGCTCTAGCGAGGTGAAAGAACTTTACCTTGCAAAACAGTCTCTCATTGTTCTGCTGTAGCAGATGGGAATGAGTAAGACTAATTTTCAGATACAAGTTTAGAGTGCTCTGATTCAGTCTCCAGATGGCTTAATCTAGAGAAGGTCTTGAAATCTGATTATATGTGCTGGAATTATGAGGTCTAAACAGTTGGCAGAAAAAGCTTCCTTTTAATTAGATTGGGGACCATGGCCTGTCCGTGCAGCCAGCAGCACTTGTGTGCACACAAGGACAGCTGAGGGTTTTTGTAACAGCATTGCTGAGAATTAAACTGCATCCCATGTGTGGAAGTTAACTCTTTGGAACCCTGCTGCCTCCAGTGGAAAAATCCCTACCTACCCTGTTCCAGGCATCCAGCTGGAGCCCTGGCCTGACCAGAAGTGCTGCTAACCTGAATCTCTAAATTGTATAAGCCCATGCTCGCCAACTTATGTAACACTTATCTGGATGTTGGCAGGAAGGGCTGCATGGAGGAAACATTGCTTTAGATGCTGTTTGCAATTTTCCTGAACATTTCTGGATAGAGAGTAAGGATATTTTAAAGAATGGGATGAGCTAGACACCCAAAGCAAAGCTTAAAGGTGTTTGAAGGAAGCTTTGAGAACATGCACCCTCCTGAGGCAGAGGCACCCCTTCCTTCCTTTAATCTGACACTTGTGCTGCTGCTCTCTCCTGTGCGATATTCAGGGAACCACAATCTTATCATCAGGTTACAGAAAAATGAGGGTTTACTGCTGTGATGGTTTCCCCATAGCACTGCTTCTGGCAGCAATAATCCCAGGTATGAGAAGAGGGAATGGTTCTAGAGACCAGTGTAGAATGTCTCAGTGGAGTCTGTAGCACAGATATTCTCTGAAACTTGCACTTCATTTTAAGAACTCACAAAGCTCTTAAGGATATGAAAAACTTCTGCTTGATGGGAGTTAAGGAAATTTTAAAATGAATTTTAAATAATTTTAAAGGAAATTCTAAATAATTCACAGACCATTGCAGAGGTGAGTTTTCCTCTTGAGATGCAAACCACCAAACCTCCCAGCCTTTCCCCAGCCCCGAGGCTTCCCATTCCTGCCAGCAATGCTCCCACAGTGCCACCCAGTGCTGCTTCTGCAGCTGCAGCAGGCAGGAATTATTCCCATGTACTTGGAAATCATTTGTGGCTGTTCCTAAAAGGCCTAATTAAATTGAAAACTATGTTAATAATATAAACATCCAGTTCAGACAAATTGCCATGAAAACTATTGTATTGAAAATTTTCAGCTTCTTTCAATAGCACATCAGCCTCTTTGCTCCAACATAGGGATGCACAGCCATCCTACATGCCTGTAATTGGTCCTGGAGTGTGGCCTTAGTGTATTATTCCCATACAGCCATACCACCATTTTTAGCACAAACAGAAATGAGAGCAAGGAATGGATATGTATTAAAAACCTTCCACCTCTAGCTCAGAGCTACAGCTGTCTCACCCAGATGATGTGAGGGCTGCTTGTTCCCATTCCATAGATTGTCAGCTTCCTGTGCCTCACGATCCTGGTGGACACAACTTGGAGGCAAGGAGTGGTAATAAGTTTAGGTTAATGTGCACAAATAATGGGAGTTACAGGCCAACTGAGAGACATGCACAACAAAGATAGTTTGAACAATAGCTCTGCTCTGTGGAGTGGACCAGCAAACCAACACTGACTGGTTCAAAGCAGTTTCATCAGAACACAATTCCATAGGAATTCTGGCTGCGTAGATGGTGGAAGGAGATGCTGATGAAGCAAGTGCCCATCCAGGACAATCACTGGTGCGAGTTGTGCTGTAGCATGTTCTGCAGGGTTTTGTGGTTCTGCAGAGCAGCCACCACGTCCTCGTAGAGCGTGTTCACGCTGACACACAGAGGTTGATGCTGCAGCTCCGTCAGCTTGCAGGCAGCCAGGGTACAGAGGATGCAGAGCAGCACAAAGAGCAGGACTCTCAGCACTGACCGCGACCACGAGGGCTTGTGCCGGGGAGGCTGAGGGGGACGGGAGCTGGAGGCCGGCTCTGCAGTGAGAGCGTGAACAGGACAGAATGTGAGGAATTAATCAACTATAACAGGCTACGCTCACAAACAAACTGTTCAGGTAAGATACTTAATCCTCTGCTGCAGCTGGCTTTTGTTGTGAATTTTCATCACTTAGCTCTGATAAATAAGTAGATGTGCAGGATGTAACTGCTTAGAATGAAAAGTTTCAGATCCAGTTCAGATGATGGGCAGCAGTGAAGGGGGTGTAAAGCACCTCTGTGTTGCACAAGATCTGATTATGCAAATGCAGCTCAGTAGACATAAGGAAAAAATGAGTGGAGGGAAGTTCTCATTAGGAACAGCTGGAGAACTTCATGACCTGTAGCTTTACAGTTCATAGTAACATAGGAAAAGGGGAAAAGGGCACAGCAGCAGAGTTTATGAGAATTCCTATAAGTTCCACCCTACCCTCTCCCACCATTCTCCAGTCTCCCAGTACCTGGCCTGCATGAAAGCAATTCTGGCAGCATCACAATCTAATGACAATGAAACCTGACACAATCCCACCCAAAATAGACACTACTTACTTCGGGTGTGCACTGTTTCCTTTTTAGTTTTCTTTTCCATCTCCTGTTTTGCAGCTTTCTGAGCATCGTACTCTCGCCTTCTGCGCTCCTTTTCCTCTGCCTTCTCTCGCTTCCGCAGTTCTCTCTCCAGAGCCTCCTTTGCTCGCTGTTCTGCTTCACGCTTCTTCTCCATTTCTGGGGGTTAACAGCAAGTTTTTCCCTTTTATGCAAAGGGTTGTCACTGCCATTTTCCTTATTACCTTATTATCCCAACTGGAATGAGGAAACCAATTAAACAACTATCCTTTTTTATTATAATTTTATTTAGTATTACATACCTTGCATTTTGCTGTGCTTTTCTTTCATGTTTTATAGGTAACCTATAGCACATTCCTTCTAGAGATTTAACTATTCCTCAGGCCAAGAAATCACATACACTATCCCCCTGCTATATTTCTCCCTCCAGCCCTTTTACCCTACTATTCCCTGAGTACTTTGGGTTTGGGTGGCTACAAGTATGCGTTAGATGGCAATTTATTAAATGGTGATCAGAATGTTTGGGTGTGTTAGACCAAGAGCAGTCCTCAGTAGACAGCACATGGGGGCTCTTTGTCCCTACCTCTCTCTGCCTGGAGTTTCCGCTGCCGTTGTTGGTCTTGCTCAGACTGGATTGCTTTCATGTGCTGCAGTACCTTAAATAGCCAAGAAAACAACCTGAGGGCTGTGCAGAAGCCTAGTGGCACAGCCAGTTCAGAGCACAACAGATGGAATGTAGCTGAGGATAGGCAGCTGGGGCTGACCCCCAACCCTCACCTATCCCTACAGCTACGGCTCTGAAAAGAACTCACAACTTATGTGAGTCTCTGTTGTTAAAAAACAAATCTTCTCATTAAAAACAAACATGGCAAACTGGTGCTCAGTGATTCAGAGGATCACAGAACATTTCTATTTATGTTTGCCAGAACTTCTCCAGAGGTTTTTGTACTATCAGCACAAGCATGGATTACTATGTCTGATTATGCCTCCTTTCTTGGCAACCAGCATTTAATCCTCTCTTAACTCCACAAATGGAGAAGCATCCTCCTCAGCCAGGTGTTTGCTCTCCACAGGCACAGCAGTAGGGGAGTCAATGCAGTGGACCTGCACCTCACTCCCTAAAAAAACTTCATGCTCCTGCAGCAGCTGCCCAGCTTGCTAAGCAAACAGAGGAAGAATCACTGGCAAAGCCATGAAAGGAAAAAAATAAATTAGAATAAAATGAGACTCCTTACCTTGACAGCAGCCTGCTTACACTGCTTCTCATCCAGACAGTCACCTGCCACTTTTGCCAGGACAGGATCCAGGGGATTGTCCTTCAGATCCAGCCACTTCAGGTTCTGCAAAAAGGCACAACAAAGGGGAGGCTGTAAGAGCACAGCAGTCTTGGAATTATTTAAGAGATCCAAAGCAGAAGCAAAGAACTGCTTAGTTTTCACATTCATGAAACAGGTACAGAAGATGAGCAGGGATGTTTTCAATAGATTGAGAGGATTTTTACTGGGCTGCGGTGCAGACCCAGCTGAATTTTGAAATGGGTAGTCAGCAGGATGGATGCTTTACCAGAGAAATCAACTTGAGCAGGATCACAAGACCCTGGGCTGCATCCCAAAGTTTTATGTAACTGCCCAGCAAACAATTTTACCTTGAGCTGTGCAAAGCTGACTGGCAGGGTGACCAAGCGGTTGTTCAGGAGGTCCAAGTGCTGCAGATTGACCAGGCGGCCAAAGTCCAAGGGCAGCTGTTGCAACCGATTTTTACTCAAATCCAGTTTCACCAGATGCATCAAACTGCAGAAGTCTGACTAAAACCCAAACAAAGAAAACCCAGAGAAAGCTGGTCAGCACCTTTATGGAAGAACCTAAGTGGGAAGTACGTGGAGACAGCTTGCACCTCAAATCAGGCACAAATCCTTGACATACTACAAGACTGTGATGGAGGAAAATTGCTCTCCTCCTCTGCCTTGGAAGATGGAGGTGAGACACAGTGGGACAGATAAGACAGACCAAGAAGGTTATGGATGACAATATGACAGAAACAAACCCAAATCTCCACTGCTGATGAAACTCCTCTGTATTCACTTGGGGATGCTCTGGAAGGAATGTACTGGAAGGAATCTTCACACAGTTCAACCCTGTACTCTCTCCTGCCTCAGCCAAATCCACTGCCAGCACTGACCTGTCACTGACAACTGAGTCATTCAGCCACCCCAGGGCAGCGAAAGTGCCAGTTCCACAGTGCCTGGTGAGCCTCTACTGAAGCACCAGCTATCTTTCCAAATATTTCCCAGCAGACTCATCCCCACGGAGGCTCTCTAGCACCTTACCGGCAAGGAAATGAGGTTGTTACAGGACAAATCCAAGACAGTAGCTTTCGGAAGAGCGGCCTGAAAGACAAATAAGGCACTGAATGAACATGGACATTCACCCGACCCCCTCTGACACCTGTTCTGCTTCGGCCTCTGCGGTTTCTCCCGCGTCAGTCTATCCATCCCCCGCGGCTGCTCCGAGGCCACGTCATCTCCGGATCCATCTCTGTGTCCAAAGAGGTTCTTATCCCAGGACAGCAGTAACTAGCGGCTGCCGGGCCCGCGGGACACAGAACCTCACTGCTTTAAATACCTGCAGGCCAGGTCACAAGCCCCCAGCACATCCGGCTGCCCTACGCTGCCCCTTCTCGGGGATCGGGAGCCGGTCCCCACCCCCGCCGGGGGGCCTACGGCCGGAGGCTCACCAGCTCCCGCACCGGCACTTCATTCAGGTCGCAAAGGCTCAGGTCCAGCTCGTTCCCGTCCAGCTTGTCCTTTAGGCTGAGCCCCTTCCCGCTGCCCCGCGACATGGCTCCGTCGGCGGCTGCCCACGGGAGATGCGGCTCGGCACGGGGAGGCAGCGCGGCTCGGTTCGGAGCGGCTCAGCACAGCTCAGCACCGCACAGCCCAGCCCGTCCCGTCCCGGCGTGGCACGGCCCGGCCCCGCCACCCACTTCCGCGGCCACGTCCGCGCGGGCCCGCCAGCCGCCGCCGCGGGGGCGAGCGCGCCCGCTGCCGGCCCGGAGCGGGGCCGCACCGCCCGCACTTGCACCGGCGCCGCTAAACGCCTACAAATTGCCTTAAGAAGGATGTTATCTGATGTTTGATCTCTGCGTACTTTCAAACCTAAGCAAAAAGAAAGGAGATTTAGTCCCCGAGCAGAGAGCAGCTAATAGGCTCTAAGCGCTGTCTACCAACAATTACTTGTTGGTAGAATTGTCTTGTTAAGGTTTAAGGCTTGATCCGATGATCTCAGACTTAATGGGAGGTTAACAAAGCTTGGGAAGAAGGATGTGCTACTGTTAGCGGGAACAAGGAATGCAGGATTTATGGGTTACAAGGACATTAGGCAGAATCCCTAAGATAAGGAAGAAACGAATAAAGCTAACTCAGCAATTGGGTTGAATCAGCTCCAAGCAGGTAAAATGTAGTTTTGTCAGGGGCAGATTGTGACCACCTACTCATGGCCACAGACCCAGGAAACCCACCAACCCAAAAGAAGAGAAAGACTAAGACTGGACTAATTAGCATGGGAAGCAGAAGAATCATTAAACAATGGAAGATAGAATACTAATTGATATGAGATCTAGGTAACTTGTAGCCAATGAACATTAATGCCTTTTGTTTGCTAAAATATATAAGTAGTGAAAAGTTTTGACAGCTGTCATGCTGGCTTTGTGGATTTGCCATCCAGTGCAGAACTGTAAATAGGTGAAATCAAATACCTCAACTCTGGGTTTGGGTTGGCCTCTTGCACACTGGGTGGCAGAGCCTATTTTGGGACACACTGGTACAGCTCAGGGCATTCTTGCAGCTGTCCCACCAGCCCTGGAACCCTGGCCAGGTTGACAGGAGTTTAGATCTGGGCTACATGAAACAGCCCTGCAGAAGGCAGGAGAACTCCCAGCCTAGACCCATGAGCAGGGGAGGTTTTGCATCCAGTCACATCACCTGACACACACCACCATGCAGAGAACTAACTGGTTTATGGCCAATAATCCCAACAAAAACCCAGGGATGTGTACATTGTTTTGCAATATCTGATACAGCTGCTTATATCTGTCCACACTCTCCCTAATCCAGGGGGAGAATTCCCTCTCAGTTGGGCTGTACCATTACCCAACAATGTTTCTTCACAGGAGGAACACTTAATGGATATTCCTGCTTTGCTCCTAAGGCTCCAGTCCCACAAGAACAGAGCACTCTCCTCTGTGGAGAAAGTCAGTGAAAGAGAAAGGAGCCTGAGACAGAGCCAGATTAGTGTTACCTGGTACTGGGATTACAGCAAGGACTAACCATGAATTTCTTGACCTGTGTGTTCTTTGTGATGTTTGGGACAAACATCACAAATACACATTGTGAAGATGTTTGGGACAAACATCACAAATACACATTGCGAAGATGTTTTCATTACTGCAGCACATCTACCCTCTGGATGCATTAGTTCGTTTTTAAGGTGCCAGTGAATTTCTTCCAACACCTAGAAACCAGCATTAGCTCAGTATTGAGGTAATTAAGGCCGCAGGATTCTCTGAACAAAGGCACCCCAAAGCAGCACACAAGGATTTGCCTCATAGAAACTACAATAAAGTCTGCCTGAGGTTGAGGTGCTCCTGTCCAGGAGATTATGAAAGTTTTTCAGTGCATGTTATTGTTCTTCCAAATGTGATCAGAAATTACAGACCCCTCATCTGAGAGAAGTGAGGTCTACTTATCCAAGAATCTCCCCCCATACCTAAGCTTTTCACAGCAATGTTTGTTTTTGGAGGGAAGGGCCAGAGAGGACTTGCTCCAGAGAGTGGTGGGGAAGGCAAATCTCCAAGGCAGGCACTGATTACTGACCCACTCGTTACCCTGAGCCAGCAAGGGATTCATGTGATGTGCTGTGCTGTTCCCTTCCATGGCTGGGAGGCACCAAATACAGTCCTGCTCTGGAGAACAAAACCCAGCGGGGCTCTGAGGGGGGCTTGAGGAAGACCCTTTGCATATGTAGGAAAGGTCTTTGTCAATGCAATGCTACAGAGACTGAAATCTGTGTTTTCATAAATCCAAGAGCCATTGGCTCCTAGCAAAGCCAAACAAGGGTGTAGATGGTTACAAAACCTACCTACTTACTTGTGATTAACAGATTTTAAAATCTTGATTAGAAATGAATGGTACCTTATGCAATGGTGTATGAAATGCTACTGCTTCAGGGGTCCTTTGCTTTGCTCTTTAGCCAAAACCAATACAATCTCAAACAAACATACCCAAATGTTAAGGTCACATTAATTTCTGCATAATTCTTGGCTTAATTCTTTCTTTGACCAGGATTCACCCTCTGGGCTAATGATCATAATGTGGGAAGATCAGGCCAAAAGTCATTTTTATTTTTATTTATTACAGGTTTGCATCAATTTTTTTTTTCCTCAGTGGTTATACAATACTGAGAGCTCTAATGCTCCATCAGCACAAGGACAGTTGCTCTGCTATGGCCAAACGGTGGAAGGACAACTTCTGGCCACAGATGTCACATAGCTTTACATCCCCTGTAGGAATCCAGAAACTCACCTCGCTGCTGAGTTCAGTGGGACTGACTGGAAGAGGCTAGAAAGACTGAAGTTCCAGAAGACAAAGATAAAGCATAGCACAAGGCACATCTGTGCACTCTGTTAGGGGTTGCAAGAACATTAGCAAGGAGAAGGGAGCAGGAAATGCTGAGGGAAGTGGGATGAACACAGCTGATCTAATTGTGATCGAACAATCCTTACTGGGCCTGAGCTGACCATGCCAGCTTGGGGTTAGAGACCATTCCCAGACTCTTTGAAGATCTCTGTGACTCCTCTGCAGCCAAGGCAAATTTTTCACATTTCAAGGGAAAAAAAGTCTCCCTTTCCGTAACAAAGAAGACATTGTCACTGCTGCCACCAAACAAATTCCTTGTGAACTAGATGCACATTGGGGAAAATCTTGCATTTCTACAAATGTCAGACACTAGAGATCTGGTGGCAGTTGATTTTTCACTCTGTTACAAGCACATTTTTGGCTTTGATGTCTGAGATTCCCCATTCTGAGGTTGATATTTGTGCTCTTGTTCATCAGCACCATTGTGCTTGATGTGATACAGATACACTGTGTCACCTCTTCAGCATCAGTGCTGCTGGAGGGCTCAGCAGCACCACACTCCTTACCTGGTGCCTGCCCACACCTCTGCACTTAGGTGAGGGGGTCTCAGCCAGCCCAGCCCCGGAGCAGCTCTGCAGTTCCTAGCTGGTCTCTTCTCCACAGGGAGTGCCTAAAGATGGTAGTGGGGTGCCAACTGATAACTTACTGAGGAGATAGGGCTGGAGGCCAGATGGTGACTCACAGGGCTAGGGCACCAAGTGATACAAGTGGAGACAGGTGGAGGCAAATGATGGTGTTTATCGTGCACCAAAGTCCATCTCTACTCATTCGAGTGGAGGGGCTTATTCGGGGTGTAACAGTGGTTCAGTCAGGCTGGTGGAACAGGCTGGGAAGAAGAGATAATGGAGTGGAAATGTACAGGGAAGAAATTGTGGTGGACAGCTTGGGCTGGGGACCGGCAGAGGGCCTCCTCCCGGCCGGCGAACGGTCCCGGGACCGCGGGGAGCCGCGGGCGGGGCGGAGCGGGGCCGGGGCGGGCCATGGAGCGCAGCGCCCCCGAGCACCGAGCGGCGGAACGGGACGGGACAGGACAGAACGGGCCGGGTCGGGGCGTGCCGGGTGCTCGGGTGCTGCCGCCGCTGAAGGAATGGCCACGGCCCGTCTGGCAGCGCTGCCCCGGGCAGTGCAGCTCCTCCGCCGGGCGGGCGAGCGGTGGGGAGCCCCGCGGGGCAGGTAGGGATGGGCTGTGGAACGGGAGGTGCGGGCTGTAGGGGCGGAGGGCTGTGGGGCTGTAGGGGGTGGGTAGCTGTAGGGGACTGGGGCTGAAAGGGATAGGAATAAAAGCGGAAAGGGGGCTATGGATGAGAAGGAATAGGGGCTATAAGGGATCGAGGGGCTGTGGATGAGAAGATATGGGGGCTATAGGGGGCAGAGGGCTCTGGGGTTGGGGACCTGTAGGGCACAGAGGCTGCAGAGGACGGAAACTATGTGTGATGGGGGCCAGGGACTATAGGGCAGCTGCAGAGTGCTGTGGGTGTCCAGCTAGGCCAGTGGCTGCATGCAGGGAGGGCATATTAGTCTCAATGTGTAACCCTTGCATCCCCTAAAACCCCTCCAAAGTGGCAGAAGGCAGGCTGTATCCCCTGGATCTGCTTTGCCCCAGCTTGGGAGTGGGCCGGGGCAGGCATGAGTCCTGAACAGCAGGCAAAGGGAAGTGGAGGCATTGCAAGGGCTGAACTTTGTGCAGCTGCTCCATCTAGATTGCAGCAATGTGAAATGTATCAAATGGCTTCCTCATCCTCCTTCAGGGCTCTGACTTGCAGTCAGTGACCCTGTCCCCCTGTGGTCCTGCAGCCCCCAGGGAGCTGGGTGACCCAGCAGGTCTGGGACACCAAGAAGCTCTGGGACTTGGGAAGTCAGGCCAGTTCTTTGCCTGGCTTTTCTTCAGCGCTGCCTTTTGGAGCAAGTTCTTGTAAAAAGAAAAAAAAAAAAAAAAACAAAAAAGAACGAAATGGGAAGTTTCTGGCTTTGGGAAAGGGTCTGAAGGATTAGCTGATATTCAGAGTAATAATCACTGGGATGAATGACTTCCAGTGAGCAATTCCAAGAACCGGGTGGCCTTGTTTTTCCCAGACAGGGTTTAGGTGGGTTTTTTCAGCTGGTTTGACATTAGGAGTGAAGTGTTGAAGCCACTTCATCATAGGTGTGTGAAGATTGTCTTCTCAGAATCTGTTCTTAGGAAATAGGATGAGAAGGGAAGCATGACAGCGTTCACTGCAGCTCATTTCAGCCCAGAATTGAAACTGAGGGACAAGAACACAAAGCCCTTGGAGAGAGAGAGCATGTACTTAGAGAGTAAACTCTAGTAATGTTATAAAAAAAGTTTATTGAATTCTGCTCCTAGGCTTGTTTATCCTTTTGGCAGGGAGAGTGCAGAGGGCAGAGAGGTACAGTGGAAAACAAAACCAGAAAGTTGCTGCAGGAGGAGTCTGAAAACCCTGGGAACCTCATCTCTCCTTAAATGAAAATAATAATAATATTTTTAAAAAGTAGTAAGTATCTGATTAACTCTTTAGTCAATAGATTAAAGCAGAAGTGAGGACAGAGCAGAGTTAATTTTCACCACCCTTTAATTGCAGTCATATTACAGAAAAGACCCAAAAGCTCTTGTTTTGGGGAGAGATGCTCTTGGTAGATGTCTGTGAGCCAAGGAACTGGCAGAATCTGTGACCCTCTCCAAGTATGAACTCTGTATTTGGGACAATTCCCAGGCTCTGGGAAGGCAGGGCCTTTCCCACAGGTGCAGATGTGATGGCACCACAGGGCTGGTCAATGTCCTTCACATTACAAAGGGGACAGTAGCGTACACTCCCTTGTTTCCTCTCTCATCCCTTTTGATAATTTCTGTAGAGACTGGTAAAGAGTTAAAGGTGAAAACAGAGCTGGTTATCTTATGTCAACAACTCCAGACTGTTGATTTGGGCTGTTCAGAGAAAAATACAAACAGCTCCTAGGATTAGCCCAGAGTATTTGCCTCAGTCTTATCATTTCTGCTCCCTGCCATCAGGCAGAAGAGCTCTGGGATTGCTGGGATTTGGCTGCTCTCCCACCTTTTGCAGGGAAAAGGAGGAGGATGCATTCTTCCCAGATCTCTGATGTCTCTCTGTTGAGCTGCGTTGCTGAATTTGAGGGTTCTGGAGTTTTGTATGAACAGCCTGTGAATGAGGCTGGCTCACTTGCAGGCTGTCTTGCTGCTGAAATGTGCTGGTAACAAAAGGCATGTGCTCTCCAAAAGCCATGGTTTACAGTGCTGACGCCCAAGAGCAAGCACAGTTTTATCTGCTCTCCTTTGGCTGAGTCAGGGAAATGAGAGCTGGTGTAGTATCAGACCATGGGTCTTGTTTTATCTCCAGCAGCACCAGATGCTTTGTAGGAAGAGGTGAAGGGTGAATTGCTTGTTTTCTGTAACAAAGATGAACACAGAGGTTATTTCTAAATCTTTTGGACCCTTTCTTTCTAGAGGTCTCTTGATACATTCTCTCAGATCAGATACATACACTTGCTGCTGGCTGTAGGTAGGAGGGAGACCAGCCCTATGTGATTTCCAGCATGATGCTGCTGATAATGAACATATCTTGTGTCTGCCTCCTTCATTCCACTCCCAACCCCCAGTGCTTCCAAAAGGCTGCTGTGTTTTATCCCACACCTTTCACTTCTGCCACTGTCAAAGTGACACAGAAATGCTGAAGCACATGTGAATGTCAGACCAGAATTTGGGGAGCTCAGACTCAATGGCAGTTGAGAATTTTTCTTAATGCATTTGAAGAAATTGAGTTACTGCTTTGAGAAGAGTCAGTGACTCTGGCTTATGAGCATGAGATATCTTAGCCTTCTTAGCCTCTAATTTCAGCCTCATCATTTGCTGATGCTTTAATTTGAAAATGTGAATACTTGGGACCTCTGAGAGCAAGCTGTGTTCACAGTGTGAAATACTGCTATATTTTCTCAGTATTTCTCAGCATGTGGCTTTGTAATGATATCTTTTACTACTCTTTGATGCACTATCATCCTCATGTTTGGGGGTAGGGAGGAAGCCAAACCATGAAACCTGGAGCTTTGTGCCTTCTTGCATTTAGTGTAAAAGTCTGGTTCTGAAAAGTCAGTGAAACCTTTTGGCTCTTCAGGTCTGGAAAATATTGAGCCAGTAAGCCCAGAGAGCCTGATCTGTGTAATGCTTTGTCAAGACATGACAGTGTAAGATATTCCCCTTTTCACTGGCAGTGCAGGGCTGGGCAAGTGCCTCTTTGAAGGCTGACTGCAGAGAGCAGGAGACTGTTTCAGCTGGTCACTTTGGGTTCTGATTGAATTTCTTCAATCTGAATTTTGTAGTATTTCTTCCTCTCCCCAGTCTCTTTATGTGAGGGTCTTTTGTTGTTTATTTTTCCCCGTGCTGAGCCTGCTTGGCTCCTAGTGCCCCCTGAGATGATGCTGGGGGGAAGAGCTCTTGCACAACCAGGTCAGCAGTTGCTCCCTGCCCTCTCCAGCCCTTCCTGGGCAGGAAATTTAGGGACAGGCTCTGCTGACACCGGACATGACTTGGCTTGAGGGAGATGAGAGTGTGACTGGCCCCATTAAGCGTTTTAACGAGCAACCTCTGCCCTCATGAGCTATGACAGGAGTCAGGGACTTCTTCAGTCTCCATTTCAACCAGCAAGTGGCTGTGGGTGGCTGTACTGGCTTTTACTGCTCTCCTAGGAGCATTCATCCTGCCCTTGCTTTAGGGAGAATTTTTTCTACTTTTTGATTTATAGAACTGATGTTTATAAAGGCCTTTCTTCAGAGCTGTCTTTCATCTCCTTGCTTATATACATGCTTTGCCCAGGAGTTTTCAAGCAATAGAAGGAAGTTCAGTTTAGCACTTGTCCTCCCTCCTCCTCAGGCAGTCTTACAGCCTTGATGTGAATTGCCCAAGAGCTTGGTGAGAAGGGATGTCTGAACAGAGCCCGTGGGAGTTTGCACAATCCTCCCTCTGCCGAAAAGCAGGGGGAAAAAGGGTCAGGTCATTCACTGTCTCTTGGAGCTGTACTCCCCCGAGGGTAAAATCTAGCTTTTGTTCTCTGAACACCGCCTTTCACTCCACATAGGAGGTAACTGCAGGCTCAGGCTTGTTTCTTGTGGGCAGGAAAACAAATCATTTGTCGCAGTAACACCAAGTCTTTGCATAATATTGATCCTATAGTAGATGGGCATTTAGGCTGAGCTATTTTTCCTCTTTAAGGCAGGGATTTCCCCATGATACACTGCATTATAACAGCCTCTGTGCTATGCACTCTACAAATGTACCTTGGCGCTGTCCCTCCTGGTTGTCTCCTAATGTTGGAATGGAGGAGCTGAAGTCATGGAGAAAGGCAGAGAGGAAGTGAGGAGGGACAGAGAACATGGGGGGCTGCCTGGGGAGGAAGACAGCGTGTTGGGAGGTGGCTGCTGGAGTAGAGGGTGGTTTGTAGGAAATGGAGAGAGAAATCAAGGTCGGAACTGCAGTGCTCAGGAGCTGTGGTTCGAGGGGAGATTGCTGCATTTCCACCAATGATCAGACCTCAGGGAAAGCCTTAATGATTTTAAAATGGTTTTCCCTATTATTGCTTCTCTTGACTCATTGACCTCCCCCTTGGCCTCCAGCACAATGTCTCAGTGCTTCTACCCTGCCTGATTTTTACTTCTCAAACCCATCCCAGCTCTCCTCCTTCCCACCTGTCTCAAATTTGCAGTGGGGGCCATCTCCTCCCTTCTGTGGTATTGCCTTTGCACTTCTCCCCCCTCATTTCGCTGGTAGCTCCTCTTTTTATTGCTGCTGTTTCAGTTCCATAAACTCTTTGCATTCCAGCTGTCAGAGATGGAATGTGTACAGCTGATTGCTGTTGTAAACACAGAACATTCCTTTGTGGACACCTCAGTTACAGCTTAGCTTCTCTGAACTCTTCTAAACAGTTTTCGTTCTGCAGGATTAGACTCTTCTCTGCTGATTGTTTTGGAGAATGACCTCTTTAATTTTAATTCTCTCTTTCTCATTTGTTTGCTCTTTTCAGCCAGTTGAGAGAGTTTATCTACAAACTGATTTGGCTGTGTTACTTCACAGCTATTTATACTTTTTAATGTTGCAGAAAGACCAAGCCCAGTTGCCATCTCTCCGTGAACTGCAGAGCCCATATTCTGTCCAGGCATGCTGATATATCTGTGTAGTTTTCAGTGCAGGAGAATGATGGTCGGAACAGGCTGTGCCAGCTCTACAGGGCTGGTGCAGGCTCCTCCACCAGGTGTCCCATGGAGGGATGGACGCTCTGCCTGTTCTGCCTGCTGGTATAGACACACATGTGCGTGCCCTGGGGGTACCAAGGTTGTCCATGTGCCCCAAGCCACTGCATAAACTTTCCAAGTCCTTTGGAAGTCTTCCTGATCTTGACCCACTGAAGCAGCTGCCTGTGGTTCCCACTGGTGCAGGAATGTGCATCAGGTATTCCCAATGCCATTGGCAGGCTGATAATCCCTCCAGATGGGGAGAACTGTATTGGCAGGTTATATTAAATAGCCTCTTCTTTTTTTCCCAGTGCCCTGCACACAAAGATGCCCTCTGTGTCTCCCAAGGTGACCAACAGCTACATCCAGGGACCCACAGACATTCCCCTTCTTGACAAAACCGTGGGCCAGTGCCTGGAGGAGACTGTGGAGCGCTTTCCTGACCGCGAGGCCTTGGTCTTTTGCCAGGATGGGGTTCGGAAGACATTTGCTCAGTTCAAAGAGGAGGTGAGTGCCTTGTTCATCCCTCAGGGGTTTGGATGACAGTGGCAAGTGTGATGGAGGAATGGGAAACATTTTCAGTTTCATTGCTCAGCTCAGGACTGAGATGAGTTGCGTGGGGCCTTTCATGCTGGTGCAGAGATAGGCATGTGCTGCCTTCATCCTTCTCTGAGCCTTGGGATGAAAGGGGGGAGGTGGCATATGCAAAATGCTAACATCCCATCATGAACATTCATACTTAAAAATTATCACACTTATCTGATGGGTTATGGGCTGAGTCATGGTGCTTTTCTCAATTGGAGTAGACTCCACCTTTTGGATTAGTCACTCTGGCTATCAGAGGTTCTGAGTGTGGGGAAGATTTTTATCCAAGCCTGAAGGCAGTGGAGCAAAGTAAAGGGCTAGGGCTCAATATCATATTGAGCACAGATGTGTGTGGGTGTGTGCATATATGAATATATGGTTCTGTTTTTGGAATGGAGGGACTAACTACCTGGAAAGTTTCTAATAAATGTATCAAATGATCTTTGATAGGAAAGAATTGTTTGGTAGGTTTTTAGGCTTACTGTGGCTTTGGTCACATCCATTCACATAAACAAGGTTAGCTGTATTCACCCTAATTTTAAGAAGTAGGCCGTAATTCAGAACTAAATCAAATTGTTCCTTAAATTCATATCTCCTACAAGGCAGATTTTATAAATTCAGAGAACTGAACAAAACTATAAAACCTTTCCCAAATGCCTCAGTGTATTTATACATACATTTGTGAACCTGAAACATGCTTACCACCCTGCGAAATAAAGTAGTTGTTAATATAGTGGCTGAACTTGAGTTAACGAATCACAGAATCACAGAATCACAGAATCAATAATGCTGGAAAAGGTTTCAAAGACTGAGACTTTGGCCAATCACAACACTGTCAAGTAGGTCAGAGTACTGAGTGCAACATCCAGTCATTTCTTTAAGGCCTCCAGAGACAGGGACTCCAACACCTCGCTGGGAAATCCTTTCCAATATTTAATATTTTACCTTTTCAGTGAAGAAATTCCTCCTGTTTCTAGCCTGACCCTAGCCTGGTGCAGTTTGTGGCCACTTCCTCTCATCCTGAACCTTGTTACCCGGGAGCAGACTCTGCCTGCCCCCTGGCTGCACTCTTGTCAGGGAGTTGTGGAGAGGAAGAAGGTCCCCTCTGATCCTCCTTTTCTCCAGGCTGAGCCCCTCCAACTTCCCCAGGCACTCCTCACAGGACTTATGAGGACAGGAACCCAGAACTGGTCAAAAATCACTTGATAGAATTTTCTTCATCCAAATCCTTTTTGAAGTAAGTGATACCCAGAAGGGAGGTAGATCCAACAGTGTGGATGGGCCCAGCATATGGGTAAGGCTTGGTCCTAAGTGGAATTGATGAGAAACTTGGCAATAAATAGTCTTTGGGCAAGAAGTAACTTGCAACAACATAATTGCCTATTTTGATTTCCTTCCTACTTTGTTGTATTGTTCCAGGTTTGTTATTTTTATGCTTTCAGTCAACCTGCTCAGCAGGGGCTGGTCTGTGCTCCAGGCTCAGAAGCTGCTGCAGGCATGGGCTGATGGACTGTTCTGGGGAGACACAGTCTGTTGCATTTCAGTTACAAAGATGATGCTTTTTCTCCAGAAAGCAGTGCCTGGAGACCAATATCCCCCACTGCATCCTCTGTGTGATCCTCAGGCTCTTCTATTTTTCAGGTGGACCAAGCAGCAGCTGGACTTCTGGCCCTTGGCCTGAGGAAGGGAGACCGGCTGGGAATGTGGGGACCCAATAAATACGAGTGGGTTCTTATGCAGTTTGCAACTGCCCAGGCAGGAATCATCCTGGTAAGGATTTTGCTTTTAGCAGTCTATTGGGAAAGGAAATAGAGACAAAGAAGCAACAGGAAATACTGGAGATTAAAGTTTGTTTGTTTTTCCATGCTCTTCCCTGGCATGTCATCTATAGCTGAATCAATTATTTTAGGAAGATCTGTGCAGCTCTCTGCATCTTCATCCTCCATTCTCTAGGGAAGCAGGCTGCAGAGGGAGGAGGAGAAAAAAAGTGCTTACAACAGCTGTTAATAGGAGATGTGCTTTTCTCTACAGGACCATTTTTATGTGGGATGTTGCTGCCCTAACCAGTTACCAGCTGGTTAGATCCCTTTGAAATGTATTGCTCCATGGAACAAAGGCTCACTTAAAAATCTCATCCAGGCTGCATATGCCTAAAGCCAATTTTCATTTGATTGCATGAAAATACACCTTATTTAGGCAGTGTACTGTGTTGAGGTCTGTACCCTGCCTTCTGCTCCATTTCCTTCATCCTGGTTCATTCCAGTGTCTGCACGAATAGGGTGGAAGGGTGCGGCTCGGTAGGAACCTGTGGGTGAACTTAACTCCAGTGGCCACTCTCTAGAGAGCTGGGTAGAAGGTGTTATCATGATTGTCCATCAAGAAAACCGACTTGCACAAGAATTTTGGTCTAGTTTAGTGGATTGGATCAGCTAGATAACTGGATCAACCCCTGTGAGACAGGAGGTCTGTTTTCTGTTCCTGAAGCTCTGTTTTGACTATGTGGCTTCACATAAATCTCTTTTGCAATTGTTTTCTTTCACACAAACACAGAATTCAGATATATTTTCTGTGAATGCAGAATCCCTGTGGTGGTGAGCTGTTAGCTCTGTGTTGGAGGAGAGGCTCTGAGTATGGCTTAACCCTGGAGGAACTTTTCTGTTGGAGTCTGTGCTAGCGGGGAGCATGTTCAAGGCAAGAAGGTGATCAAATTCTTGTTTCTGGCTCTTCAGGTATCTGTGAATCCAGCCTACCAGGCCTCTGAGCTGGAGTTCGTGCTCAGGAAGGTTCGTATGGCATGAACTGTCTGTTGAAGGGGATTGGTGGGGACATGGTGCAGATGAGCCGCTCAAGATTTGGGTGTACGGGAAGAGCTGGTTGGAGAGCAGGGCTCGTGTTGGATGTATACAGGGGATGAAGTTGCAATTCTGTGGCCACATTTCTTGCTGTGGCACCCACCCTCTCTGATGGAAACTGTTGTATCCTTCTCATCCCTCTCTCTCTGCTAACAGCCAGGTACTGCCAGTACTGCCCCAACCCAGCCCCCACTGTCAGCAATCATTTACCAGGGAATGGGGGAAAAAATGTAGGACTTGATACCTCCTCTTTGCCCCTCCTGCCCAGGGCAAAAATCACCAGCTGGAATCTCAACCTTGAAAGTAGAACCTCAGAAAGGACCTCATTTTAACCTCAGAAAGGACCAGTCTACTTGGTAGCTTGATTTCTCCTTCCCAGGTTTGTCCAAGGCTGGCTGGCCTTGGATTTAAGCTGTTTTAAGTCCTAGGTATTGCCACTGTTTAAAATCTCTCTGCTGTCTGATCCTGCTATTTCATCTACCCTTGAATACTTCCCTGGGTTTGAGTTTGTGACGTGCAGAACACTGATCAATTTAAACTGTTCAGGCTCCCTTGCTCAAATAATGAGGAATTCAGATTATTAAATATTTGATGGCTAAAAATTAAGATTAAGCAGCTAATTTTTTCATTGTGATTTGTTCAGCTATAAATGAAAGGCTGATATTAGAAGAGAGAGAGCCACTTCTGAATGTTCCCAGCACCACCCAAGTTATTTTTGCCTAGAAAGTGAATAATTTTTAGCAAAATTCTTTTGTATCAGTAACTGTGTAATGGGTTGCTGGGCTGAAGTTTGAATTCTTGTTGCATCCTGTCTTTAATCCTCTCAGCAGTCCTGCTGGTCACTCCTGTTCTCATGCATAGGGGTTGAACTCACTGCTGCAGTGGAGCACCATCTCTTCCAGGCTGGATGTCCTTGGGCTTTTCTGTCCTATTGGAACTCTGTTCTTCCCTTTTCCCCAGCAAGGCTTTTGTTTTCATCTCCTCTGATTTTCTTCTCTAATGTAATCTGTAATGTTGATGGGATAAGAGCAGAAATGCGCTTCGGCTCCATTGGGAATTGCTCCTGTCTTTCCCTTCCAGATTTGCCAGCATTCCCAGCTTTATTATGCACCTTTGACACTGGGATCTCTGGAGTTCCTCATCACCCTAAGGATTTGTTTGTGTTTGCATTTATTTATTTGCATAATAAAATTTCTGAAGACTTTAGGGCTTTTCCTGTTGGATCCTGTCCATCTGTGCAGTCCGATTGGTATCTATGGAAATATGTGTGGAATAATCATTCCTTGGATTCCTACTGTATTTCCAGGGCTTGGTAAAAGCAAACTGATATCAAGTTTTCATATTTTACATTCTTTGAAGACAGATCTGCTGCCATTCAGGTTGAGACCATGTGGGAGAGGAGGCCCAACCAGACACTCTTTATCTTGTACAACATCAGCCCTTCAACCTGCCCTCCTCTCCCCACACAGCATCTATTTTTCAGAGCTGGTTCAACCAAAATTGTAGTTTAAAGGAATTAGTAGTAAAAAGTTGCAGAGGCCCAAAACAGCCTCAGTCCCCTGGGTTCTGGGCAGCCTGTTCCAGAAAATAGAGCAAATGTTTATCTTCCTTTCTGACAAAGCTCAGAGGGTACTTACAAATAATTTATTGGAGTAGCCTTTGTCTCCTTATTTCCCAGACTCTGGGAAAATAATGAGAACAGCTGAATAAATATGTAAATAGTTTATTCGACACAAATAAATTTTTTGGAAGATGAAAACAGTTTGAAAATCTGGGTCAAATTCAGAAAAATCTTCACTGCTGAAAAAGAAACAAAAATTCTTGGAGTAATTAAGGTGTTTTGTTTTGGGATTATGTAAATGTAAGAGTTGAATGAAAAATGTTTTCATTTTCAAAATAGCTAGTGCTTTAAAAAGAGGTGGAAAATTCTCAGGAAAAGGAATACCTCAAAAATTCCACAAAAAAAAACTTAGCTTGATTTAAGAGGCAGATTTTGGAAATCCTTGTTTTTCCAAATTTCCTCAAAAATCCTCATTGCAGATCAACAAAAATTAATTTGTTTTAACTTTATTTATTTATTTATTCATATTTTGGGACTGGGCTTTTTTTTTTAGATTTGAGACTCATAATCTGAAAAATCAGTTGTTTGCCTTGTGCTCACAACGAAGGGTGTCAATCCTGGGCAAGGAGGGAACCTTAGGCTACAGCTCTAATTTCTTGACCAGCAAAAATCATCCTGAATCCAGCACTGAGGAAGAGCAAAGCACTGGCTGCACAGCTGGATCCAGGCTTGGGATGCTGGTGTGCAGTGGCAGCACAGCACTGCTTTGGGAATGCACAGCTGTAAGGGCTCATTTGCTTTAGTCATTGGGGAACCTCCCTGTTCCTGTACTGGGAGTGGCTGCTCTTTATCATGTCCTGACCAACAACCCGACAAGGCTGTTCATGAGTTTCTGTCTTCCTTCACAGGTTGGCTGTAAGGCACTGGTGTTTCCCAGTCAATTTAAAACACAGAAATATTATGATATTCTAAAGCAGTCATGTCCCGAGCTAGAAAAATCCAGTCCAGGGGGAATAAAGAGCAAAAGGTGAGTTAGGAACATCTGGTGTCTTTGCACTGACCTCACAGCCATGTCCTGCCTTGTGTCCCCTCAGCTGCACAACACAGGTTTTGCTGAAGAAGGACTCATAGGAGGTCTCATCTGAAGAGAACAAATTAGCCTGGCCTAGAGGTTTGCCCTGACCGGTGTGTGCCTGTCTGGGTACTTTTCTCCTTGTTCTTTTATTGTTGATGGTATTTTTCTCTCTGCCAGGCTACCTGACTTATCCATTGTCATCATGTGTGACTCGAAGCTTCCTGGCACCTTCCACATGGATGAAGTGGTGCAGGCTGGGGACAGCAGCCACCTGAAGCAGCTCAGGGCCATGCAGCAGATGCTGTCCTGCAATGAGCCCATCAACATCCAGTTCACTTCAGTAGGTGCCCTGCCAGCTCCATGCCCTGGGGTTGGGTTCCTCACTGGGAGCACGGGGAAAGATGTGTGCAATGCCACACATCACATTTTCTTCCCATTTCCCTCTGAGATCCAGCTTCTGCAGTAGGATGGAAAAAGTGTTCTACCATTTCCCCTTCTTCCATTCTTTTTGTTCAGCCCTTTGTCAAGGGCTGATGGAGATGAGACAGTGCCAGGTGAACTCTGTTCAGCTGAAATTGGGCTATTTTTTGGGATTCAGGTGCTGTTAAAAAAGTAAAACCAATCTCCCAGGTCTGATAGGAGAAAAAAGTGGAGGATCGCCCCAGAGTCTGCCAGGAGGAATCTCCCCTGAGCTCATCCTCAGAAAAGGTGGTGTTATTGCATAATTCCCTGTGTCTTCCAGGGAACAACGGGAAGCCCTAAAGGAGCCACCCTCTCCCACAGGAACATTGTGAATAATGCCTATTTGGTTGGTCTGAGGCTGGGGATCACAGACCAGGTGGGTTTGGTGGGAACAGGGTTTGGGGAGGCCTTCACTGCAATGGAGAGACCACATGTGGAGAATGCTGGTGTTTACTTAGTGGAAGGGCAGGATGTTTTACTGCAAATGACATTGAGGGATATTCATGCATAACATTTTGCATTTCAAGGGACTTCATTGATCTTTCATTTTAGTTTCATGTGAAGGGGGTTTTTTAGGCAAAAAAAGCTATCTTTTTGTGGGGGAAAAACATGAAATTAATTACTTTTCATTTTGGTGAATACTCATTTCAAATAATTACAAGACTCTGGATGTTAGCTTTGTATTCTTTTGATGAGGTTTTAATTTGACTTACATGACTTGGTTTCATGTCATGTTTGCAGTCTTATAACTCTTATCAGGATATGATCTCTCTTTTTGTGGTTTCTTAAAGAAAATGTTAAAGACAAATATTTTCTTTTGAAGTTCTGAAGTACTTATTCCTAACACATCAGCTTTGATCCAGAGAATAGATGAGTTGTTTCAATCAGTCTTCAGAGCCTTTGGTCATTTAAAAAAAAAAGAACGTAAAATGAATAGCATGTGCCAAATCCTGCACATTTCATGCCTGTCACAGCACTCCCATTTGTCTCTTTTGGTATATAATGTATGAACAATAGCAGACCAAGGAGTCCAGCAAAGAAGAGACATTGCAAAATTACAGGATGAAATATTGACATTAAAAACTTCCCAAGCTGATTTTTATTAAAGGCAGGATATGTCAGTTGTGTTTTCAACTAACAGGAGCACAGTGGACTGTCAGATTTCCAGCCAAGGGGATCAGGAAAATGTCACTGCTCAGATCTTTGCTCTTCAGCAGGGAGATGAGCTGGACACACACTGGGAGGTCTCCTCTCCTCACTGTTTTCTGGTTGATCCCAGGAGAGTCGCTGTGCGCTCCCTGCGCCTCTCTACCACTGCCTGGCGTCGGTGGGAGGCTGCATGGTGATGGCTCTGCATGGCACCTCCTGCATCTTCTCATCACCCAGCTTCGAGGGCAAGGCTGTGCTGGAGGCCGTGTCTCGAGAGAAGTGAGAGCCTGTTTTGCTAAGGAGCAGTTCTTGGCTCGTGACTCTGCTCCTTCCCTTGCCCCACCTGCCAGGACCTTGCTTGTGCTCTTCCTTCCCACAGTGGGAGAAGCAGATTTGCTGCTGCACTCAATTGCCCAGGCACTTCAGGAACCAAAGTCTGCCTTTTCAGCTGTGCTTGGGAGTGTGTCATCCTTCTTCTGAAATTAAGGAATCCTTCCTGTCACCATAGGGCTTTGCTTGGGAAGCATAGTGCTGTCTTGGTTTGCTGTGGCTGCTGTGTTTTCACAGCTGAGCACCTGCCCTCCTTTTCCAAGTCCAGCTCTGCTGCTGGGATAGTGTTTCCATATTGTTCCTCAAGTACAGCTTGGGAAAGAAAAGATGCTGTCTGCATCATACATGTACAAATGTCTCTGTATTTTATGCAGATGTATATCTGTGTATACTGATGAACAGCACATCTGCTGTGCCTGCCTCCATGCTGCTGCTCTGCAGCCCCAGATGGGACAGGAGGGGATGGGACAGGAGGGATGGGATGGGACAGTATAGGATGGGACAGGACGGGATGGGACAGGACGGGATGGGTGCTGGGCTAGGGCTGCCCCCAGTTTCCCCCTCTGCAGCTTTGCCTTTTTATCCCTTCTTTCTCAAGATGCTCCTTCCTCCTTGGCACACCCACCATGTTCATAGACATACTCTCCCAGCCGGACTTTGACTCCTATGACCTGTCAACTCTCCGGGGAGGTAAGTCCCAGAATTCAAATGGAAAAATCCTGAGAACCAGGATATTCCTGGTTCCCTGCTGGGAGGCCATATTTTTAGTTTTGTGAGCACACATCTCTTCTGATGGGAAGAATTTAGTTGCATGAGCCTTGGGTTTCCCCTGTTAATTTGATGCTACACTTCTTTTCCTTGGGGAATCTTTCCATCATTATGTATTTTAGGACTCCTTCATCTGAAGGCAATCTAGGGAAGGACCTTTCTATTTTAGCTGCAAGGGGAGGAGTCAGGAAGAGCTTGATTTTCCTTGTCTCTCCAACCACCACCATGTGGCAGCAGATGCTTTCTGTGTCTCAGACTAGTGCAGTCCGTAAAGCAGAGCCAAGCTCGGATTTCTTTCTCAAATCTGAAGTTTCCTGCTTGTTTCTGAAGTCATTCATCCTCATGCTGGAGGGTGTGATACCATGTGCTGGAGGATCTTCCTCCCTTGTCCCAGCCCACCTTGGAAATAGCTGGGCAGACCACCTGTCCTTTTGAGGCAATAATAGTGCGGAGAGAAGGTGGTCCTGGAGCATAAGGAAATATTTTAGCAAGTTACCTAATCATCTCTGCTATGTGCAGAACAATCCTGTCTTCATCCTGTACCCCACCAAAGCTTATCTATTACCCTGCTCTTTTGCTCTGTCATCCTAGGTTGGAACAGGTGGCAGTTGGGATCTACCCTCTCCCAAAAGGGCTGCTCTGTGCAAGGCAAGAGGAAAGGTTTTTGGTTTTATGGTGATGATCAATGAGAGTGTTTGTCCCACTATAAAACTGTGTCTCTTTCTACTATGAATCTTTCCATTTTTGGGGAAATGTAGGTTGGACTAGGTTTGAGTTACAGAGTTTATTTTCCTGTTGAGAAAGGCAAATTGGCCTTGCTGCAGCCTTTGCTTCTAGAACAACTAGGATCTGTATAAAAAGATTTAGGAAGTATTTTGACAGGAACCAGTGTATCCCACAGGTCTTGCCAGCATTAAATCTGGGAGTGGAGAGCCATTTGAGGGACCACTCCTGGGAATAAATAGCTAGTTTCCAAAGTATTTTCCTCTTCCTTCCAGGAATTATTGGAGGTTCTCCTGTTCCCCCTGAGATCCTGAGGACAATTATCACCAAGATGCACATGCCAGAGGTTGTGGTGAGTTGTGGTGGCTGTGACCAGACCTGCAAGGGGTGTTGGTCATGGTGAGACGCCGAGTTTGGGTTCTCTGGATCACAGTGGTACCTGGTGGTCCTGGAGCTGCTGGGATCAGGCTGAAGAGGGAAGGCTCAGAAAACCTGGAAGACAGAAGTGGGGGTTCTGCCTGGTTGCTGCTGAGGTGTCTGGGGAGGAAGCTTCAGAAGAAGACAAGGCATCACATTCAATGTCATTAAGTGAAATTCTGCTGCTCATTTCAAAACTTTTACTGACATTCAGTTGTACACACTGCCAGGATTATGGTGGCAGAGGCAATGCTGGTTCATGCTGGTGCAGGTGGGTGCTTGTATTCCTCTTGGTGTGGAGCTGTCAAGTTTCTTTGCCCATCCTGGATTTCCTGTGGATGTAAAACCTCATTGCGTGGTTTTTGTCATGTCTGAGTCAGGTCGTGGGAATGGTGCCATCCACGTGTGCAGCACCAAATGCTGCACTGCTAGAAGGGGAGCATGTGCTGGGCCATGTGTCCTGCTGCTCCACCACCCTAGGCCTGTGCAAGAGCCACCAGCATGTGCTGCATGTGGGGGACAGGCCACCAGCAAGGGGGTCAGTGACCCTCTAGGTGACACATTTCCTAGGCATGTCCTGCCATCTGCATGCAGGATGCATGCAGAATGGCTGAGCCAGGAAAGGACTATTTTGTTTTGCCCTAAAGGAAATTAATTTGGTACCATGCTGCTTCCCAAGGCTGAGGAAGCAGCCAGTAGTGATGAATAAACATGTGGGTCTGGGAGTCAGATTAGGGTGTTGTTGTTGGCAGACCCCGACTGCATCAGCAGCAGGGTTTTACAGGGACAACTCTGTGCACTGCCACAGACCAGGGGAATCCAGGGCATCCGTCCTGAAGCTGTCTTGGATGCAGCCAGGTTTTTTTCCTGGATATGATGCTCTTAATGCCGAGCTGGAAACACCAGGGTTGGTGCTGCTGCTTGAGGTCTGTCAGGTGACAGCTACCTATTTTCATAGTAAAATTGAGTCTGGCCTCACAAAATATTTTCAAGCATTACTGTGAGAGCCCAGGACTCATTAGGTGTCACATGTTCCCATTTTGTAGCAAGAGAAATAATAAAACCCTCCCAAACAGTTGCTCTGCCCATGGGATAAAGAGGATTAAGTCTATATTTGTGCCACTGGTCTCATGTCACTGCTGATCCCTCCAGCCCTCAGACAGACACATAGAGACTTGTTGATTTCATCTTTGCAGCAAGAGCTTTATACAGAAGATGTACATAAGAAAATATACAATTCAATTTCTATATAGGAGGCAGAGGAGTTTTCACCCTCTTAAAGGTCATTTACACTGTTACAGAGGAATAAATAGACATATATTTATATAACTCTTCAGGATTAAAAAACATAGTTGAATTGCAACTGTGGCTTTGAAATAGCTGTGACAATAAACCATAGTCATCTTGGTGTCCTGCTAGATCTTCTGGAGTATGGGTGGGAAGGAGAGGAGGGGTGCCTGAGCCAACTGCACCATGCACACCTTCTCCTCTTGGACATCTTGGTGACCCCACAGAGTGGGAGGGAAATCCAGTCTTTAGATGGCTCCAGTTTTGGAGGTTCCCAGTACTGTTTCCCTTAAAGGATTTCTGGCCAATTTTGGGAGATTGCTGCCTCAGGGCCACTGGCTCTTGGTCACTACTTCACCTGTCCCCTTAGCCCTGGCCTGCAGGGATCCCCTCTGTGGGAAGGCAGGGGAGTCTCTTTGCATGGGTTGAGACCAATTTTCCTTATCAAGCAGCTGGGAGGGATGCTCCTACCTTCCCATTTGCTCCCTCTCCTCTGGAATGGGAGAGACAGCAACCAGCTGGTTGATCAGGGATGTGGGTTCTATTTCTTCTGGGAAAGATGACTGTGTTTTACCAGCAGGATCTAGCTTAGCTTGTCTTAGTGTGGTCATGCATAGTTTAGTTTTTAAAGAGGCCTCTTTTAAAATACATAGATGTCAGAAAAGATTGAGAAGGTGGATTCCATCCTTGTGATCAGCAGAGAAGCAGGGATTCAGAGGAGGCTGCAGGTGTTCATATATATCAGAAGTGTTTCCTGACAGGTAGGAGAAGCTCAAGGAAGACTCAGAAGTCAGTAGTTTTCTGATGGTTGAAGTGACCGGTCACCAGGACGGGCCATACTGGAGCCTGCTAGCATTAAAAAAGAGAGAAGGCCACACCTTTAAGGGGATTTTTCCAGCAGAGCAGTAAACTTCTAACATTTGTCTATTTTTAAACCAGTGGATGAAGCCCATACTTGAAAATGAAGAGTTTGGAGTCAAGGAGCTGTTACAACTTCCCACAGCAGAGGAAATGGGTTCGTCCTATCTCTGAGCTACTCTGCCAACTCTCTGTGTGACTCCTGAGGATCTTATCCAAAGTGCTGGTGGTCAAGGAACACTTCCTTGGCAAAGGAAGGAAACCCAGAATGAAATCTTCAAGAGTAGTGGAGTATTTTGATGCCCTAATTCTGAAAATCCAGGGCAGGTGTAGTCTTAGAAACTACCAAGCAGCTTTTCATCTTAAATGTAGCCAGTGCCCCAAGTCAGTCCTCATCCCTGAAATACAGACCCCTGTATATGACAGCTGCCTGGCTCTCAAGGGGTGCATGATGAAATCAGAGGCACTTTCATAAAATTCATGCTCACCACACTGGAGTGGGTTTGTGTACCTGTATTTTGGCACTGACACCTGAAGGCACTGAGCTTTGTCTTCTGCAAGACTGGAATAAATAGTTTTCTATTTCATTAGCACTTGTAAACCTGTTTGAGGGAGCCGGATGGAAAGTGCTACAGGAAAAAAACCAACAGGTATTATTGTCATGGTTTTCTTATTCTCACCATGGAGGAGTGAACTGGGATTGAGTTCAGGCAGGGAAAGAAGATTAAGAACAGTCAGACCTGTAAATAAACTATGTTTAAGTAGGGTGGTTTAGAAAACTGAAGTTTTTCCATGCTTAGAGCAGAACTTTTCCTGCCCTGTATGGAATGACTGGTATTTCCATCTCTAATCCATAAAACCCTCTGGCACTACAAGAGAAATAACCACTTTAGAAAGGCACAGAGCAGCTGGCATAATCCCTGACATTTTGGTCATAAATTTCCTTTCTCCACCCTGATGTGCATATCCTTATTGAAGTGGGGATCAAAAGGCCATAACATGGCACAATGCCCACCTCTTTTCATACAATGCAGTGCAGGATCACTGCACTTTCTTTAACAAATGAGCAAAGGTCCCTTCCCCAAGAGCTTACAAACTTGCAGGCTCATTCAAAGTCCTCTGGAATCTATACAAACTCCAGACCTATTTCTGGGATGGGAAAAAGTAAAATGCCGGGGGTGGAGTGATGACAGTTGTGGCTTTTTTGCTCCTCTGCAGGCTGAACTTAATACCCCTGGTAGTTTCCAGCTGTGGAAGGTGTCTGTGTGATCAGTTTTCACAGTTGATGTTTGCCTTGGTAGCTGTCAGCAAAAGCTCATTGCTGGAGGGGAAGGCAGCCTGGTGTCTGAATCACCTCCTGGCTCAGGACACCTTACCCAAAGAATATTTCCTATCTTGAACCTTCCTCCTCTGGGATACTCATTTGAAGGCAACAGACGTTTTTAAATACCTGACTGTCTTGGAGGGAATTGTAGTTGTGGAAAAGGAAGTGCTGAATCAAGAGCTGCTCCTTATGAAAGATATCTGCTTTCCTATGGGCTGGGGAGTCTGGGGCAAGACTTCCCAGCAATGCCCTGTCCTGAATTTCACACCAGACCTGGAGAACCTATATAGGGCAAAGAGCTGGGCATCTCCAGTTGGTTAGAAAAGTAAAGCTTGTGTGGTCCCAGCTCAGGGTAGGAGTCAGCTAAATCCACCCTTGTTTTGATATATAGTGTTTATCCCTTTTGCATAACAATTACATCTTGACTTGATATGGGGCTTTGGTGTTAGGAAAGGGTGCATGTCACCATAGTCCCCGAAGCATGATTGAGGCTTAAACCCTGTTACAGTGTAGGGCTTTTGGTTTTTTTCCTTACGTACAGTGATTGCTGCAAAAAGAGATAAATTTTTCCCATGTTGCAATAGAAGCTCTGAAGACTTCAAAATTATTCTGTGTGTATTTTCAGGATTCTTACTTCTCTATTTCATATTTATTTACATGTTTTGCCCCAGGCCTGTCTTTAGCCCTATATTTTTTTCACAGAGCTGATTCCATCCCTGATGCTACAGGCAGGTTCTCTGCTCTGGGAGCTCATGGAGCCAGGAGATAGTGCAGCTCTGAGCAGAGAGATCTATGGGTGGATGGATAAGCTGCTGTAAGCCAAACCCTGGTGGCATTTAAGACTGATGCCACCAAAGGTGCTGGGGCTTCTGTTGCAACTAAAAGGGAACCATCTTACGTGTTTAATGGCGGCTCCCCTTCCTAGATCTCTTGGTGGGCAGCTTGCAGGAGCGGAGGGCCGGGGTGTCCCTGATGGGCTGTCCCCGGTGCTGGGCTGGGGTGGAGCACGTGTCCTCAGCACGGGTGCGGTTGCCTTTCAGCCACCTGTGACACAGGGAGGAAGGAAGAGAGGAACTTGAAAAAGGGGCAAACCATGGACATCAGAGAGCAGGGTGGGGAGAGAGCTGCCGAGTGTGACAGCAGTGTCCTGGCACAGCTCGGGGGCCCAAGCACATCCTGGGGAGCGCGGGGTGTGGCGATGCCGTACTTGCGCAGAGGTGCCAGCTGGCAGCTGCAGTGCCAGGGGTTTCGGGAGATTGTCAGCGTCTCCATTTTGTCAAAAGGGAAGTTTCGGGGCAGTTGGGTGAGCCGGTTGTTCTCCACGTGGGCGGTTTTCAGCACGGTCACACCAGCAAACGCGTTGTCTGCAAACTGAAGCACAGAGGTTTCTGGTAAGGAACGTGGAACTGGGGAATGAGGACTCCAAACATGGGGGCCTCTATTCCAGACTTTGAGTGTCATAAGAACAAGGCACTGGGACATGCTGCCTGGAGAAGTTGTCAGTGGGCTATCCCTGGAAGTATTCAAGGTCAGGATGGACAGGGCTTGGAGCAACCTGGTGCCCATCTCCAGGGCTTTTGGAAAGAGATGATCTTTAATGCCCCTTCCAACCCAGGCTATTCTATCATTCTGTGAAGCATGGAGAGAGCAAGAGAAGAAGCTTTGAATGGGGAGCTGGCTTGCTGGATGCTCTGTGCACTTGAGAGGCAGCAGGCTGGTGGGCTCATGGTTGATGGAGTCTCCTACAGGGAGACCTACATCCCAAATCCATGTGGGATTGTCTTTGCAGCCACATCCCTAAATAAATTGAGATCTGGCAACCCTTTTTTATTTTTGAGCAATAATTCTCCATTCAAAATGAAGATATATTCTGGTATATTCCTTTCTAAGGCTGGAAATCCTCCCAAGGCCTGTTGCCTTGCCTGGAGCAACTGAAGGAGGAGCGTTTGTGGCCTCTGAAGGGGCTGTAGACTTTGGCAGTGCCTGGGGGCTCTGAGTGGAAATTTACTCTTGGCATTTGAGCGATGTAGAAATACAGGCAAGTTTCCAGGACCTCAGCCTCCTCCATTTTTTCTCATTTCCAGTGAGATTTTTGTAAGGGATGCTGTAAAATTTGTGCTTTCTTGGTTGACAGGGAGGCTTTAAAGTAGAGCCTCCCTTAAGAAAGCTGTTAAAAAGCAAGAGAGGCTGTAGATCTGACTCTGCAGCTCTCTCCTCTCTTCCCTGAAGCCTCATCCCTGATGTTTTCCAGCCCATGGTTACTCAAGTTGGAAAGTTGTTGAAAGCAAACCCCTCAACAGGAACTTCCATGGCAGTGATGGACTGGGGAGGTGCTCCCTGACAAAGCACAAAGCTCTTCTTGGCTATGACAAACCATTTCTTCCCCCTCTCAAAGTGGGGGGAGAGCTTTCTCTAAAGGTTGGAGAGGACACTCACTAGGTCTTCCCAAAGCGCCAGGACCTGTGCTCCCATTTCTGAAAAGAACCTTGCACTTCTCATGGACCATGAGGTTGTGTTCATGCTCTCTAAGCTGAAAGGCTTGACAGAGGGAATGCACTATTTTAAGCTGTGAACTTTTGTCATCTTCCAAATTAAGCTTTGCTGGATGGGATTAGAGCTTAGCTAGGAGACTCCCAGATCCCTGTAGCTGTTAGACAGTCAGCATTGCTGGTCTTCTCCTTCCAAAACTGAGCTGACCTCAGGAGGCTGGACTGTGCTGATAGTGGAGCTGCTCTGAGGGATGCTGGCACGCCATGCAGAGGGGCGGGAGGGCTGGACAGTGCTGTTACTGTCTCAGCTGCTCATTCCTCTTCCAGCCCCATGAGAAGAGTTCACATCTGCTGCTAACAGCTCCAGAGCTGCCTGCCAGACCGTGTCTTTGGGAAGAAAGGGGTGATTTTTATCCCTTATTTAGATGGAGGATTACTGCTAAGTTATTTTACACTGAATACACAGACAGGGGTGCCTGTCTCATGCTGAGGTACAAGGAGGGTCCTGGCCTGTGCAACACAGCCCTGTGGGGTCCAGTGTGGGTCTGTGATGCTGGGGGGAAATGGGAGCTCTGTGCTGGAGCCTGAGCTCTAGCTTTTACTCAGGGTCTTCCTTTTGCTCAGATGTAATTTAGGCTGGAGTAGAATTGCGTGGGTTTACTCTCGATCAGCTCAAAAATCTTGCAGCCATGCAGGGAAGAGCTAAGGATAGCATGTTTGTGAAGGAGAAAGGGCTGTAGTAAAGATGCTGGCAGCACTTAGAGCATTTGGTGGTGATTTCCTGGATCGTGCAGCCTCTGTGATTAAATGTCTCTTAGCAGTGCAAAGTTCACACGTGGGCTGTTTGGGTGTGAGACCTTTGAGGATTTGAAGGGAAAATGTGCTGGAAGCTTTCTATTTGCAAGCCCTAAAGCTGCAGAAGCCACCCCTATTAGCGCTGATCCCATAAACTGATGTCCTGTTGGGCTGCTGTGGAGGAAAGGAGGCACTGGCTGCACAAGAGCCTTTTAAGGTGGTCACTGTAAAACAAAAAAAAAGTCCTTTTTGCTGGCTAGAATTGTTAACCATTGCTTCTTGGTCAAACCAAGGATGCTTATTTCCCTGGAACACCACAAAGTTTAATTTCTTCAACATATAACTTGGAACTCTGATATCTCTAGCTGGTACAATGTTATGCTGCAATATTTGACTGAAAGTGCCTTAGAACTGAGTCTACAGAAGTGCTGTCAGACAACATCTAAGGTCTTGCCTAGTAGAGGCATTCAGGATTAAAACCATTGCCATTAACCTGGAGAGGTTTATGCTCAGAGTGGACAAGGGCTTAAATACTGAAGTTATTACTCAACTGGTTTAGTTAGTGTTGTTCTGCACCTGGACAGGCCATAATTCCAGTTTTTGAGCTTTTTGGAATTCTATCTCCCTTTGAAAACTCTGGTTTTATGCATTTCTTGTAGCTTTCATGTGATCTGCTCATCATCGTGAGGCTGTCTGAGTTGTGAAGAAATTCTCTTTTTCATCATAACTTCCTGCATGTGTTGGGTGTTGCTTTGCAGTGCAGTCCCAGCCTGGCTCACCTGGACTGTCTTTGGTCTTCCTGGCAAAGCATCACCCCAGGGAGAACTGTTCTGTTCTGCCTGCAGCTCCCTCTCTTTCCAGCCATGGAGGATTCACCCAGGACATCAGGCTGCATCAGGATGCTGTGCTGGGTTCTGCAGCACTGCCAGGCTTTTCAAAGGTCCTAATACAAGGGATTCCCTGAGTGTGATACTCCTGCCTGTGGATCCTGCTTTCTCACAGAAAAAGGAGTGGGTTGTTTTGCTCTTCAGGATACCTGAATGTCCTTCCTCCCCTCCAGTGGGAACAGGGCTCCTTTGTAAGATGCTGCGAGAGTTCCTTTTGAGACAGCATCAATAAACAAACCTTTCTTTGTAACGTGTCAGGTTGGGAGGCAGTGGGGAGGTGAAGGTCTGTACCCCTACCTGTCTGCAAGGCAGGGGTAAGAAACCAGGACTGTTCACAGCCCCTCCAAGGAACCTCCCTCTCCCAATCTATAGCAGGTACCTGGGCTGAGCAAAGGAGGCAGAGCAGTTCAGCTCTGCAAGGTGGAAGTGCCCTCCACTATGAGGGACATGCTCACCTCTCATCCCTCACCTTGTGTCTGTGAATATGGAAGGTTCCTAATTGATCTGGAGCATCCCAGATACCTTTCTCAGCGTCCAGTGTCACCTCCAGCTTGGGAGGGAATGCACTGCCTTGCATCCATCCAGAGGGCTTAATCAGCTCCAGATAATTTGGTTTTGTATAAATAACAGAAGGGTGGGGTGTGCTCTCTCATTCCTCACTTGAGCCACATCAGGGTGTAGTCAGTGCCTTGCTGCCTGCAGAGCCTACAGACCTGCACTTCCCCTCTCCTCTGTAAGGGAGGGTCAGCAAACCAAGGGCGTTGTAAAGGGGAAGAAAAGCAAGCCCCATATTTCTGATCTGAAGCAAGTGGAAGGAGAAGGAACTCACCTTCTTCAGTTTCATGTTGTCCAGGTGGAGTGTCTGCAGGTATCGCCCGAAGGACTGGAAGGCGTTGTCAGGGATGACCTCAATTGGGTTATGAGAAAGTTTCAGTTCCTCCAGCACTCTCAGCTTACTCATTGCATTCACAGGGTAGCTGCTCAGCTGGTTCTTGTCCAGGTGGAGGACAGCAAGGTTTTCTACATCCTCCATGGCCCCAGGTAGGAGGTTGGTGAGGGCGTTGTCAGAGAGGAAGAGCCAGCGCAGATCTTTAGCCCCATTGAAGACCCCTGGTTTCAGCTCCTGGATTTTATTGCTGCCCAAGTGCAGGATGAAGAGGTTGACAAGAGGGGAGAGGAGTCCTTTGGATAGGTCTGGGATCTTGTTCTTGTCCAGGTACAGGTAGGTGAGATCAGAGAGATCATCAAAGGCTCCTGGCTTTATGACACTGATCTGGTTGTCGGTGAGATAGAGGTAGACCAGGCTCTTGAGCCCCCGGAAGGCTCCGGTGGAGATCTCCTTGATCCGAGAGCTCTGGAGGTGCAGGGACACCAGCTTTTTCATGTCACGGAAGCCGTTGGTCGGCAGGATGGGGAAGTTGTTCTTCTGCAGGTTGAGAAGCCGTGTCTGCTCAGGCACTTTGGGGATCTTCTTCAGCCCTGCGTTGTCACAGATGACGTGCTGCAGGTCTCCGCCGTGGCAGTGGCAGCTGGGGGGACATGCCTGCATGGTGGAGACGAGACATGCCAGCAGGCTGAGGACACTGAGAAGGAAGCCTGACCCCTTCATGGTCAGATCTGGAATTAAGTGTGGTGGGAAGAGAAGCAGGAGGAGGAGAGTGACGGGTGGGAGAGAGAGAGAGAGAGTGTAACCGGGTTTGCAGCATACTGAACACAGCCCTATTTATAATGTTATTAAAAAGCAAAATCCCTTCCCACAAACCACAGGCAGCAGCCAGTTGGAAACAACTGGCTTTGGGAACTTACTGTGAGCTTAACCCCTTGGCACCAGGCAGAGGAGTGTCCACGGCCCTGCCTGGCCCTGCTGCTGAGCGATGTGCAGGAGTAGTTTTCACCTCTGGAGGAAAATGGGAGGCAAATACTCAGGAAGAACCAATGCAGACCTGCTCTGTGGAGACCCTCCCTGGTCCCTGCTGAGCAGGGCCCAGATTCATCTGCAGGGGAGAAAACAGCCTGCTTTGGTTGAACAGCATAGCAGGGAGCACTGCTGAGCTCCACAGCCACCTCCTGCTGGAGCTTCCAGCAGATTCTGGGGTTCTGCTTAGCCTCAGCTGGTTTGGGGAGAAGCATAGGGTCCTGTTCTCACAGAGGAAGGGTCCTGGTGGGGGGTGGGATCAGCCTTTTTTCACTGATTCAAGAGGAGTTTGCCTAAACAGGGATTGGAGAAGGTGGGAGTGCCACAGGATCATGCCAAAGGCCAACAGTGCAGCAGTTGCTCTTGCAATGCAAAATTTTGGTTGAACACTTCCAGATCTAGGCTGCATTGAAGAGCTGGCCAGGAAAGGGAGTGCAAAGACAGTCTTAATTTCTTTTCTTTCTATGTCTTTTCTTATGAACAGTTGAGGATAATATGGTCATGGTCAGGATGCCTGGTGCCTTCCAACAAGGGATGGGGCAGCATCAGAGCCTGCAGGGAAGTGGTGGGATATGGGCTGGTGGATATGAAATGCCAGGCAGTGGTGTAGAGGTAGGTGGCAGTGCCTGTGGCTCTCAAGGCAGAGCTGTGGAAAGAGAAAAGCATTGGCATTGGTAAAGAGATGGAGAAGTAACAAAACAAAAGAATCACTGCTGGAGATGGGAGTGGCATCTGCCTTGGGTCCTGTCTTAGGGTAGTGGTGGCAAAGGTGAATTAACACCACAAGGGATGTGCCCTGCTCTCCCAAGAAAGAAGGTTAAAGCAAAGCAGTTAAAAGCCCCAGCGCCTGCTTCTGTGAGCGTGAAGAGAGAGATCCAGGGGTTGCAGGGTGGGGTTTGGAATTGGAACATTTTGAACTGGTTTCCAGCCAGTTCCTGGCTGCAGCAAACAGCTGAGAGCTGAGCATATAACTGTGAGCTTGTTGAGATTTCTGCTCCTGAGGCTGGCTGCAAAGCCCCAGTGGAGCCTGTGCAGAGGCGAGACGGGCTCAAGAAAGGGAGGAAATCCAAGGACTGACTTAGGACACAGACTGGCTTATTCACTGTGATTTCTGGGTTTTTCCATTGTTGCAGTGAGGAATCAGCTGGTGCTGCCGAGCGTGCTCCGGACCGTGTTATGCAAACGGCCTGGCAGCCCTGCTCTGGTCAGCAGCTGTCAGTCTGAGCAGTGTTTGCACTGCAGGACTAATTTGGGGGAGAAAATAGGCTTCTGGGGTGGGAATGTGGTTCTGGTGAGTCTGTGGCCAAACAATGATGTAATATGTGGGACCGTGGTGCAAACCAGGCCATGTCAGGCTTTCAGTGTTTGTCAGCCCTGAGATGTGATGCCCTGGAGCAGCTCACCTCAGCACCAAGAGCTTCTCACCTCTGGAGAGATGATCTGACCTTGAGAGCTCCATGCTCCTGCTGGAGGGACCTTCTGGTCACTGTGAGATTTAAAACTCTTTGATCAAAACAATGGTATTTTGGCTTATGCCTGGTTCAGTAGGCACCACAATGGTCATGCACGTGCTTTTCTCTCTGGAGAAGCTCTTTGAGTGCCTTGGTCAGGACCTTTGAGACAGAGAAGCAAGAGATAGATAGAACCTTCTGTGTTTTCCTTCTTTGCCTCTTCAGTTTGCTGTTCCATGATTCTGAGGGTGCTTCTGAGTGTGCACTGCTCATAAAGCTCAGGCAGGGAGCTGGGGGAATGATTGGAAAAGAAAAACAAATCACCTTTAAAGCATCATCTTCTATCTAATAATTGATTTTATTTTTTCTCTCTGAGCAGGTTCAACCACTTTAATATTCAGTGTAATCATTTGATTAACAATTCCTGCAGTTATGTTACTCTGTGCAAGAGCAACTGGTGGGTGATATTTAAAACCCTGCCTGTTTCTGCTGGACTCTGAATCTAGGGACTGATCTGTGCTCCTTTTCTGAGAGTCTGATACTTGAATTTCCCCTTGTAAAAAAAAAAAAAGTCATCTAACAGCTTACTGCTTCTGCAGAGATTTTGGCCAGTGTGGATCAGGTTGGAGCAAAAAGCCAGTGAGGGCCTTGCAAACCCCATCCATAAATACATTGTACCCATGTATATTTCTGGAACAAGACCCTTTTCAAAGGTTAAACTGCTCAAACCTAAAACCTCCTTCTCTTTCTTCCTCTCACTTTCTTCCACCCTTTTTATGTTTGCTGGCTGAAACTGCAGATCTGGCGGGACAGAGACACTCTCTTCCTGCAGGGATGTGTGTGCTGTGGCTGTGGACACAGGTGAAGTGTAGCTTCCTTGTGAAAATGCTGGGACATAGCTGCCACGATGCTGGTGTGAGGTGGGAGGCTGTCCCTGCTTCAACTCTCCTGCCAGTCCTGATCCTGAAGTATATTTTAGGTGGATGCCAGGTTATTATTGGGGAGAAAGGTGTCTGCTCCTCAGATCCATTTCTCCAGACTCAAGTAGTGAATAAAAGGAAATTCTTTCCCTTAGTATTTTTTGATTTCCATGCCTCGGCAAGCACATTCCTGTGGTGGGAGCTGTTTGGCATCTGCCACAGCTGGCACCTCTCCCCTGGCTCCTGGTTGTTTGTGTTTTGAGCTGCTCAGTGGACAGCTCTGCTCTTCCCACACCAAGTTTTGCAGCCCTCAACTGGCCAGCAAATGTCCAGCCGTCCTCAAAAGCTGCCTGGCTCCCACTCATGGGTGGCTGGCAGTCTGCAGGTGACAATGGAGCAGTGTTGGTGTCCCTGTGCCGCAGTCAAGGGGAGCTGAGTCCTGGCCAGCTCCTACCTCACATGTCCCCTGGGACCAGCACTGCAAGGACATTGCAGAAGAGGCAGGATTATCCTGCCACCTCTCTTTCTTAATTGATTAACAGTTCTGCAAACATTCCTGGTGATTTGCAGATGCTGGACTCCCCTCCTCTCCTTCTTAGAGGTGTTGTGGGCTAAACAAATAAATACAGTTTTTGAAGCAGTATAAATATAGATTTGGGGTGTTTCTTTGATGTTGCAGGTCCGACCTGGTTTGATACAATACTGGACATAGTGTTTTCCATGTTTAATCTTTGTTTTTATAAGTATGAAAGTTCTGGCATATCAAGACAGGCCCATAGTTAAAATAGTCCATTGCTCTTTTAAGCCTGATTCTGTAGCTTTTAGGGGATCCAGATCTGGTTTCCTGTGACAGTGCAGACTTGCAATCACCTTCTTGGAGTGGCACCTGTGTAGCTGGCCTTGGGGTGCAGCCCTCCTCTTTTTGGCTGAAGGTGGGGGCTCAGGCATCTTCTGGGAGTGTCCAGGAGTGTCCCAGCTCTTGTGGAGCTGAGCCCCTGGCACAGGGTGCTGGGCTGGGAGCAGGGTGGGAGAAGGTGCAAGTTCAGCAGTGTCCCACAGAGTTGTCCCAAGGGCAGAGTACACTCCAGACAGTGTTTGAGGAGCTGTGGTGAATGGGCAAAGGGAGGTCCCAGAGGTTTCCTTGAGTTCCCCTCTCTTCCAGGCAGCTCCTGTCCCAGCAGCAGTATCCAGGGTTCTGAGTTCAGACCTGAATTGCCATTTTAATTTTAAATTCTTGAAGAGTCCCATCATTGCAGTATGGAGTCTGCTTGTTGAGCTGGAAGAGGTGATGGTGGGTCTACCTCCTTCCTTCTGATGGTTTTCTTCCACTGTAGCATGGCCTCCACCCATTGATCTGTTGCCAGTTTGGCTCCCCATTGATGTCCACCCACCCTTCCCTTCTGCCGATTCCAGCAGCTGCCGGATGAGGCTCTTGGCCTCTCCTGTGAAGCTCACCCAGCCCTTACAGCCTCTCCCAGCCCTGCTGTGTCCACCCTGCAAGGCACCAGATGTTCCCTAGCATCCCACTGCTCTAGCCAGGACTCTTGTCCTGGTTTGCAGAGCCTTCTTCCCTTGTGGAGCACCACTGATCCATGCAAGACTTCTGACTTTCCCAAATGTTCCCCAGCCATTAGGCTCCTCTGTTCTCAAAATGGAAAATGGGCTTCATGTGGTGACAATATTTCTGCTTGTCCTCGGCCTCCCCATCCCACCCCACCTTGTTTTGGGGAGATCTGATGAGTAGGTGGTTTCTGTAGCTGTAGAAATGGGCTGTGAGAACATTTAAAATGCCTCATAGAAATAACAAGATTCCAGACTTCCAGCCATGTGTTTGGTTGCAGCTGAGCTCTCCAAATCCATAGGGATGTTATCTTTGCCCCTAGATTTTTGCTGAGTTTCCTTGTCCAATAGCATCCTGATACCTCCAAACCAGTGGTTTTCTACCTTCATGTGACCTTTGTACATTTCCTATCACTTTTTCATTTTATTTTCACTTTTCCCAAATGCATTGGCATCAGCACTAGGGAGGATGGAGTTAATTGCACAGCAAAGACCTTTTATCACACTGTGGATAAACCAGTAACTGCCCATGTCTTTGCTCGTTGCCACTGGGCAGCACTTGTGCACTGCTGGCAGGAAGAGGGAAACACTTCCAAGCCTCAAGGCTTCTGCTTGGCCTGGAGAGAAGAGAGGCAGCTTTAACTCAAGACCACGAGGAGAAGCTTGTCCTCACTGGGTAATAACAGGAGATTCATTACCAGTGCAGTCTCAGCCCGGGCACACTGGGTTGTCCTTTCGGTCTCCTCCTGAGGCAAAGCCATTGTGTGCCACAGCACAAAGAAGGTGCTTTGGGCACCTAATACTTCTGGGATCTCTTTAAAGCCCCATCCAGACTGGGACTGTCTGGCAGCCCTCTTGGTGGAGAGAGATGTCAACAGGGTGGCCACCCTTAGAGATTTGTCCTGCAAGACTTGTTTGTGTCCTGATGTTTTTGACACAAAGATGGTACTGTTGCTGGGGAAGGAAATGAGATCTCAGTGTGACACAGGCTGGATATGATCAGAAGTTGTTTTTTGCAGCAGCAGCAGCAAAGTTGACCTGAAGGTTCAGGAATATTCCAATACAACTGGGGATAGTGGGATATCTCCAAAGCAAGGAGATGCATGTTCCCAGGGGACAGAAAAGTTTAGGGTGATCTTGGAAGTGAGCAGCTGAGTGAGGGAAGGTTCTTGCTCAGTTGAGAATGAGTTGAGAATGTAACACGCTGGCTGTGATGGGAAGGGATGGGGTTGACTCAGGGAGATATCCAAGACAGACGCACTCGGCACGGATTTAGGGATAATTAGATCCAGCCAGCGTGTTACCCTGAGAGGGGTTCAAAGGGCCTCTTAGAAGTCCCTGAACACATCTCTTGGGTTGTCAGTCTGCTTTCTGTTGTTCATGATGCCCTCTTTGAAGTCTGAAAATCCCTATTATTTCACAATCAATTTGCTGCTTTTTTTCTGAGGCCAATATTTTTTCTGAGGCCAATCCAGCAAAGCTCAATTTCTGTAGGCTTTAGTTTGGCAGTTCAAGTCCTGCCATCATCATCCTCCAGCATGGCACTACTGCAGGGTGGTGACGAGGAGTATGAAGATCCTCCCTGAGCAGTGCTCAGGTCCAGGGTAGGGTGTCCTCCAAGGAACTCATGCCTTTCTGCAGCCCTGACCTTCTGCTCCAGTCCCACCCAGTATAACCCACTTGGGGTACTGGTGGTTAAAACCCCAGCCTTTTCATTACAGCCTTTCAGCAGCAGTTAAATTCGGAGGACACTGGGTGTTTTTATTGCTGTTGAATGCCAGGGAAAACCAAGGAGCAGAGGGCTGATGTGGCTTCTTCCAAGTTATGCAGTAAATAAGCAGCACAGTTGGGAAAAACCCAGGGTCTTAAGAGTCCCCACAGTCCCCACCAGGTCAACTTGCCTCCCAAATGTTTACTATAGAGACTGAAGTCTGATTGTTCTTACTTTATTTTTAATTTTTAGACGCTTCCCTCTTCAGGCTGTTTTGCCTGTTCCACAGTGACCAGTATTTGAACAGCACTAGCAGGAAATGTTTGGGAAATGTGCTTTAAAAAACACAGTTCTGCTAAGATGTTCCTTTTATTCATGGTTTATACAGAGGCTTGGGATTCACAAAGAATGAATCTCTTGTTGGTAGGAGCAAGTTAGGCAGCAGTTTGTTTTGGAGCTGTCTTTGTCATCACTGAAGGCAGGACTGATCTGGGTGTTGGGGTGTCACTTGTGGTCCTACAGTAAAAAAAGGCTTTGAGGTAAATTATATTTTGTATTCTTGTAGCTCCTCTTGAAGCCAAGGGTCCAAGCTGGAATCTTTGCCTCTGGAAAGCTCTGCTTTGACACCACATACAGCTCCAGTGGAAATTATGGAGCTGATGCTGAAATTATTGGGTGAGGTTTTCTGGACTGAATTACACCAGATGACAAGGCTAAATGATGTTAAGTGTCCCTTTGGGTCATGAAGGCTAGGAATCTTCATGGATATCTCCAAGTTTAAATTGGTGTGTGGAGTTTTGTGGAAGTGTTGCTTCATCTGCTGCTGACAATGGACATGTTGGATGGTCCACGTGTCAGATAAGGGTTGGGAAGACAGCTGTGCTGGCACAAGAGTTTGCTCCATCCCCTGCCTCCATCCCAGGAATACAGCTGTGGATAACCATCCTAAGAGGGAAATAACATATTGGAAATAACATCTGGAGCAACATCCTGGTATCTGGCTACAGAGTGGTGTGCTGGTGTAGGCAGAGGAAGGCAGTAATTGGGAAGCAGATGAGGGGCTGGAGGTTCAGCCCTGTGTTGCCCTCTGAACCAGTTGGGAAGCCCATTTCTGAGGGTGTGAGAGTGTTTATGGGGACAAGCCACAGGCCAAGGCATCAATAGCTGGTGTTTGGGGTATAGGGCACAGTGCTAGGCATCTGGGGGAGCCTGGTGAGCCTCCAAACTCACAGCATCATCCTGCCAGGGAGTTGCCTGCTGCTGCATCCAATTAAACTGCTGGAGCGACCCGGAGAGGCAGCAAGGATTGACTCAGGGCTTGGCTGGGATCCTGGGACCAACACTGCAATTCATCCAGCAGAGTAAAACAAAAAAACAAAGGCACTGGGATTTTTAATAAGTGTTTAAGGTCTTGGATTTGGGTCTGGTCAGTCATTTGATCCAGCCACAGGACTCGTATTAATGGGTGGGAGAGAAATCCAGTCTGAGCATGAGACGCTGTGGGTTTGCACCCAGCTGGGAAGTTGTACTTGTGTCTGGGAGCAGAAGCCTATTCACAGTTGCTCCCTGGGGGCTGCCAGGCTCCAAGCAGAGCAGTTTGCACCAGATGGTCCCTGCAGCATCCTGGAGAAGTTCTCCTCCAGATTCCTGGATAAAAGCAGGGTCCAGCTTGGATTCATGCTGACCCTGGTGCAGTCAACAAGAGCATCAGCCATTGTGACAGACTGTGCCCAACATGAGATCCTGCAGCAGCTCCAAGCAGTGGAAAGCGCCAAGTGCTCCAGGGTTATTACACACTGTTGTACCCCATACCAGTGTTGTCTTCAGCTCATTCACAATATTTTCATCCTTGTTCACGTGCTTCATCATAGTCCTTTGCAAAGCTCCACATTAATTTGGGGCACAGTGCCTGGAGTTGGGTGAGCACCACGACCATGTAGGCACACCTGGGCATTTACTCTGAAGGAACTGACCAGATCTGGGTGCCAGGGCAATTTGGGGGTGAGAGCTGCTCACGTGTTAGTCTGGAGAACTGCAGGAGAAATGAGGAAATACTTCCCACATCAGCCCTTTCACAGCCATGCTCTCCCAGCAAAGCAGCCACAGGTGACATTACTGGGATGGCATTACTCTGAGTGGGTCAGAGACACCAGAGCAGTGTTCCAGCAGCTCCCACTGCTGAAACACAGCTCCCAAGAGCTGGAGATGTAGCAGCAATCCTAGCAATGGTGCAATTGGTGCAGCTCAGAGCTGCTCAGGGCACCTCCTGTGCAGCTCCTGCTGCCTCAGCCTGGCCACTGAGCTGGGCATAATTTTCCTGGAATTTTCCTCTGAGGAGAAGTGACCTTCAGCTAAGGTGGCTCAGAGCCTGCCATAGGGATTAGCTGTGAGGGAGGTTTAGCAGCAAGAAGCTTTTGTCCTGCTGTGAGGCTTTGGTCTGTAAGGGCAGCTGTGCCAAGTGTTGAGCAGCCTCGTGATGCCTTACAAGGATTACAGGGGCTGATGTCTGCAAAAGGATATGCAGCAAGCAGCCATGCTGCAGGACACAGTTTCCCAGAGAGGTCTGCTGCTGGCTCCAGAGTTTTTCCAAAGTGATGTCTTATGTTCCCTGAGTTATTAGAGATGCAAGGTGAACTCAATACCTCGACTGCAAGGGCACCAAGGCAAAGTCAATGTCTGGCAGAGATGGTATGGGACAGGGCTTGGAGAAACAAGGGTTGAAAAGAGGATGGTGAGCCCTCCAAGAATAGCAGTTGGGGTGTCAAAAGTACATGACACCCCAAGTATTGTGGGTGATGGAGTCAGGAGTACTGTGAGGGAGATGAAGAAGGCCATGGCAGGCAGGTGCAGTGATGCTTTAACTCCTGTTTCTCCAAGACTCTCTGGCAGAAGTGTCTGGAGGGCCCCATCCATAGCCAGCAGAGCAGGACTTCCTGTCACCTGAGTGGCTTGGGAGAACATCCTCCTCACACCCCACTCTTCCCTGCAGTCATGACCAGCTTTGTCTTTCCTGTGCTTGAAGCCATGTGATCCCCTTTCCCCCTGAGACACATTTCCTCTCCTGTGTTTGCAGGTTGCCTATGGGACCACAGAAAACAGCCCGGTCACCTTCATGGGGTTCCCCAATGACAGCATCGAGCAGAGAACTGAGACAGTGGGATACATCTTTCCCCACACAGAGGTGACCATGACCTTTCCCACGTGCTGCAGGTGCTCTGCCAGCAGCAGACCTCACTCCATCCTCCTTGTCTGGTGCCGATGAACAACTAAGACCTTCTTCTCTTCCAGGCAAAAATTGAGGATCCAGAAACAGGGCAATCTGTGCCTCTGAACACTCCTGGGGAACTTCAGATCCGTGGCTACTGTGTCATGCTGGGCTACTGGAATGACCCTGCCAAGACAAGTGAAGTGATCACTGCTGAGAGGTGGTACAAGACAGGGTGAGTCTGAGAACTTCTCCCAGATGGTCCCACGGGGTGGCACTGGATGAGGATGCATGGGTGTGTATAGGAGTGCTTGGCTGGGATTTCCAATGTAGAGAAAACTGTCACAGCTTATCCCTCTGATCTGTCTGTGACACTTAGAACTGCTTTTAGCACAGAGCCCTTCGTGCTGAGTGTCCCCGGAGAGGGGGATTGTCACTGGCCATTTGTGCATGGAGGGATTGTAGGGGTACAGGGCAGGGCCAGGCATTGCCTCCCCCCTAAACCCTGGAGCTTGTGTGGATGCTGCCAGTTTCTGTAACAGGAGCTCTTTTATCTCTTCCATGTGCTCGGGTGGCACCTCAGCCATTATCCTCTGATACCACCCTGGCTGGGTGGGAGCATCAGCCATTCTTCCACCCAGCTGGGACAGGACTAGAAGGGCATTGTCATTGCAGGGACATCGGGGTGCTGAATGAGCATGGCTACTGCAAAATTGTAGGGCGTTGCAAGGACATGATTATTCGGGGAGGAGAAAACATCTATCCAGCAGAACTTGAGCAGTTCCTCCACACCCATCCCAAGGTTGAGGAGGTCCAGGTGAGTGGAAGGAGGTGGGGTGAGTGAGAATCTGGTTTTGGGAATCTTGTACATAAAGCTTCTGGGATTGCTGCTTGGAACCTGGTTGTCTTTCCCTGTTTTCAGCATCAAATTCCATGTAATATTGGTAAGCAAGGAGGAGGGAGAGGTTCATGGGATGGAAGGGGCATGGGGCATATGGATTGTGGCAATCCCCTTGTGTTCCAGCTGCATGTCTGCAAAATGCTTGTCATTATTCAGTTTTAAACTGCCTGTCCACTTTCATAACTCCCTCTGAAATTCTCACTCAGAAAGCAGTCTGGAAGGACAGTTTTTACTGATAATTGCTCAACTCTGACATCCAGGAAGACTCTTCCAACAAGCCCCTGGAGATGAGGAGTGAGACTTAGTTTCACTCCTTTGCAAGACAGCAAAGATTTCCAGGACTGAGCAGCTGCTCCCTGTCTGCTGGGATTGTTCTCCTCCAGATTTTGTGCCAGACAAGTTTCCCCACAAATAAACTGCTTATTTAGTCAGAGTTCTGCCTGTGCCAGGCGAGCATCTCTCTTTGGAACAGTCCCAGTGCAGATGGGTTGCAAACCAGCCCTTTTTGTGGTTTCTAGGGCTTTATGTCACTGCTCTGGACTCAAAAGGATCAACGTGTCTCTAGCAGTTGGAGATAGTGGTTCAAGGCAGGGAATGACAGTAGGATTCTTGTGGAATAGTGGGAGCAAACTTTGGAGAGACCTCAGGCTTGGGAAGCCCATTTCCTGGTGTCACAGGCAGAGGCCCACTAAGATCTGTGATTATAAGGGTTTCAAATAATGCTTTAATTCAACCTCATCCTTCCCCTGCCATTCCATCTGGAGATTCCGAAGCACTCATGGCAGCCTACCAAGTCTCCTTGTTGTTTGTGAAACCTCTTGCCCCAATTTTTTGGAAGCAGAGGGATGATGACAGGTCCATGTTGCATCCACAGTGCTCCAGCACCCTGTGGTATGGGGTCAGGGAACACACCATGGGCCAGCACACAGACGCTGTGGGAGGCCAGGGACATCCCCAAGGGTCATACTGTCCATCTCTCCCAACCCAGGTGGTTGGTGTGAAGGATTCAAGGATGGGAGAAGAGATCTGTGCCTGCATCCGACTGCGGGCTGGGCACGACTGCACCAAGGAAGAGATTAAAGCTTTCTGCAAAGGGAAGGTGGGTTCCCAGTCCTCAGTTTCCTTCCAGACCAGTACACCCAGTGGCTGCTGGGAACTGGTGGATGAAAGCCCATGGATTTAGAGCACTGGGGGACCCAGCCCTGGCAGTGCCAGGCTGTTCCTTTCAGGTTGTGTAGCCCTAGTTTTTCTCTTCCCAGATCTCGCATTTCAAGATCCCACGTTACGTTGTGTTTGTGAGCCAGTACCCACTCACTGTCTCAGGCAAGGTAAGAGGGGGCTGGGGCAGGGCAGGAGCCCTGGCATTCTGTCCCAGCTCTTCTCTGAGTCTCTCTCCCTGCTCTCTGCCCTCTATTCCAGATTCAGAAATACAAGTTGAAGGAGCAGATGGAGAAGCACTTGCAGCTCTGAGACTGGGAAGGCAGAGCAAAAAGCAGGATAAATCAGCTCCATTTCAGTCAGCTCTGAGTCTGGTTTTCACCTGTGCCTTGGGCTACGCAATGGAGACTTTCCCTGACATCAGGCTGATGGCACTTTTAGTCAATAAAACAGAGCGCCTTTTTTCCCCAGGTGGGCTTGTTTCTTTGCCAACAGAAATACTGTGGTGTGAGGAAGGGATGCTCATTTCTGGAATTCTGTCCAGTTACTGAAAGACCTTATGAAGATTTAAAAATTTTGAGTGTCTCTGAGCAACTTGGCTGCAGCCTTTTCACAGGAGTTGAACATATGCTGGTGGGTATTTTACTGACACTCTTAAGTCCAAATGCCCTGGCCTGGCTTCCCAGGATAGGTGATACCTTTTCTCCTTGGATGCTGTAAGACTCCTGGGTTATTTAAGAGCAACTGAACTTGAAATAAGGGGCAGGGGTTTCAGAGAATGAGACTTTGCATTGGGGCTCTCTAAAACTGGCTGGAAAAGCTCACTGTTCCCACACCTCCCCCAGGTGTTTCCCCAGAAAAAACCTTCTCCAAGGTAGACATGGCTTTGTTTATTTTGTTGTTTTGGACAAGATAGACAGTAAGGTTGTTGCAGAAATACCAAAATTCTTGTCCCATCGGCAGCGTGAAGCAGAGCGTACCTGGGACAGCATTTTACGGGAGTTATTTGGTACCTCCCAACCATGAAACACTCCTGTGAGAAGAGGGATGGCAGAGCTCCTCTTTGCCAGCAGAAGTGTCCCACCCCAGCTGGAAAGCAGATAATGTTGCTGCCAACTCTCGCTGACCTCCTGCTGTCTCCCTCCTGGTTCCTTTCCCCACAGAGCTAATGCCGGGCCCCTTCCATGCTGCAGCTTCCTGCAGTGGGTGGAGGGCAGTGGCACAACAGGGAGAAAGAAGAAGCATCAGCAGGTCTCAATCCTTCATCTCACAGCTGGACTGTGGGCTCTACCCATGGAAGCAGACGGCGGGGCCATGTTCCCTGTCCACGTCTGCACTCTGAAAGAAAAAGACATGGGTGGTTTGTGTCAGACTCCTTTTGTACATTGTCTTTCCAGCAAGTTCTTCTCCTGTTCCCACACTGCTCATGGGACTGGTTTCAGCACTGATCCTTCCACATTTCACTCAGGTCTCCTCCCTTTCCTGGTTACCTCTGTCACCTTCCTTCCTGAAGGAAGAACTTTTACCTACGTGATAGGAGCTGTAGCCAGGGACCTTGGGGACACAGAGGGCCTCTGTGACTGATGTCTAGGGAAGGACTGTTTACCTTCTTTTGCTTCCCACAGCCCTAACCCAGGTGCAGGACAGGCCTGCAGTGAGTGGAGTTTCTCCTCCCCTCCCTGATCAGTACCTCCACACTTGGCACAACCCCTACCCTGCCCACAGGTGCCCCATGTACTCGCTGTAGATGGGGGGCAGTGGATAAGAAATACCAGTGCCACCAGCCCTGGCTGGTGAGGACAGACACACTGCTAAGAAAACCAGTGGGTCCTGGTCACAGCCAGCAGAGGGGGAACAGTCCCTGCCACCCCACTCCTGCTCCTGTTCTGGGAGTGGGGCAGCACCATCCATGGGTATGAGCCCTGGCTGAGCCTGGTCCCAGGGAAGCCTTCCCTACCATCCCATGCCTTCCCCAGAGCATATCCACCCCTCACCAGCCAGGACACCTCCCGCAGTTCGTCCTGCCCCTTCCCAACCCCTGGGATTATGCATCCCCGGCTGTAAATACTCACGGAAGAGGAAGAGCTGGCTATTTTGGCTGCCAGTGGGGTCTCGGTGTGTGCAGTGCTCCAGGCTCGCTCTATGGCTTCTGCCCTGCCCCTGCCTGAGTCCCACTCTTGTAGTCCTCGCTGCCGGAGGGGGATTTCCTGCCCGGAATCTCCCCGGAGAGGGAAGGTTACATCAGGGGTGTTTTACACCGAAATACGCGTTACTGGCCTGGGAACAGGAATCTGCAGTCCCAGCCTTTGTCATGGGCATTTCAGAGTTCCTCGTGACTATTAATACAGACAACTACTGACGTCGGGGTTCGTCAGCTGCGGGTTTGCACAATCCTGAGTGGGGACAGGCCACCTTCCTCCGCCGAAACTCCGGAAAACCCTTCCCGGCCCCGAGGAGCAGCTGAGGAAGGATGCGGGGGCAGGTCCCAAACCTCGTTCGGACCGTGCGTCTGGGGAGGACACCGGGGGAGGACACTGGCCCTGGCATCCCCAGCACCGGGAGAGGACACTGACTCCTGCATTCCCGGCTCCGAGGAGGACACTGACCGCAGCAGCCCCGTCATTCACAGCGAGCATCTTCCACACAGCCCCGTCGGGAGCGAAGGGCTTTGCCCCCGATCCCTCCCCCGACCCCTGCGCCCCGCCCCGGTCCCGCGCAGGCCGGGGGCGGCCCCGTTCGGTGCCCGCCCGGTCCAATGGCGGCGGCGCGGAGCTGGCCGCGGAAGTTGGCGGCTGTCGCTGGGGCGCTGCCCGGCGGGGGCGGCCCGGGACGAGCACCGGGACCGGCGCCAGACACGGCCGCCCCCGCCACAGCCGCGCTCTACGTGCACGTGAGCGGGGACACGGGGGGACCCCGGGGTTTGTGTATGTGCAGGGGCGCCCGGGAGTCACGGGTTTGCACACGTGGGGACACACGTGGGTCCTGGGGCTTGTACTCCTTGAGGGGCACGGGGCTGGCACAGGTGGAAGGTGAATGTGGCTCCCTGGGGCTCACTCACACGTGGGTGCATGTGGGACCCCGGGGCTTAGACTCATCGGGGAGGGCCCAACCTTGAACATGTCATGGGGCTAGCCTGAACTGAGGGGTCCTCGAGCCGTGCACATGAAGGGGCACACCTGTGGGTCGTGTGCCTTGTGGGGCAGGTGGGGGGCACTGAGGTCCATGCACTGGGCTGGGGGTGTCCCCCCTCGAAATAGAGTGGCTAGGGATGAGGGCATGGCCGTCCCCCACACGCCCCGTGCCCGCAGTGGCCCTACTGCCGCAAGCGCTGCTCCTACTGCAACTTCAACACGTACGTGGTGCCGGCGGTGGACGAGGCGGCCGTGCGCTCCTGCCTGGTGCGGGAGGCACAGACCCTGCTCCGCCTCAGCCAGGTGCACAGGTGGGTGCACAGGGTGGGTGCACAGGGTGGGCTCAGGGGGAGTGCTGGGCCCTTCCTGCCCACCTGCAGCTTCCCACCCTCTGCCCCACAGCGTCACCTCCGTCTTCTTCGGCGGGGGCACCCCCAGCCTGGCCAGCCCCGGCACTATTGCGGCAGTGTTGGAGGCTGTGGCAGGGGCTGCCCACCTTCCGGCCGGTGCTGAGGTCACGCTGGAGGCCAACCCCAGCTCCACCAGCGCATCTGCCCTTGACGGCTTCAGGGCAGCTGGGGTGAACCGCCTCTCCATCGGCATCCAGGTGAGAGGGGCTCTCCCCGCCGCAGCCGCTGCAGCCCCCCGTGGCCCCATTGTCACCGTGCTCCCCCCGCAGTCGCTGGATGACGCCGAGCTGAGGATGCTGGGCCGGGAGCACACAGCGGCAGAGGCACTGAAGGCTGTAGAAGCGGCTCGGGGGCTCTTCCCTGGCCGAACCTCCATCGACCTCCTGTTTGGGCTGCCGGGACAGAGCCGGGACGCCTGGGCCCAGGGGCTGGAGGCGACCCTGAGGGTCTGTGACGACCACATCTCCCTGTACCAGCTGACGCTGGAGCGGGGCACGGCGCTGGCAGCGCAGGTCAGGGGCGGGGCCCTGCCCGCACCCCCCCAGGATCTGCTGGCTGACATGTACCAGACGGCCCGGAATGTGCTGGTGGCCGCCGGCTTCCGCCACTATGAGGTCTCCAATTTTGCGCGGAAGGTGGGATGGCCCCCATGCTGTGTACCCCAATGTCATGCTGGTCCCCCAGCAGGCTCAGCCACTCCTCTCACGCCAGGGCTCTCCCCCAGGGCGCCCTCAGCACCCACAACCTCTCATACTGGCAGGCTGAGCAGTACATTGGTGTGGGGCCAGGTAAGGGGGTGATGGGGGGGCCAGTGTGGGGGGGAGTGTGTGGCTATGTGCCCCGTGAACTCCATTGTCCCCCTACCGGGCTGCTGCAGGGGCACATGGGCGCTTCGTGCTGCGGGCTGAGGGCGGCTGCGGCCGGGAAGCTCGTGTGCAGACCCTGGAGCCTGTCGCCTGGATGCGGGAGGTGCAGAGCCAGGGACACGGCACCAGGAGTCGGGCGGTGCTGAGCCCACTGGAGCAGTGAGTACTGGGGTCCCCCCCTGTGCCCCCTCCCTGTCTGTGCTGCACCACAGCTCTCTGTGGTGTCTCTCTGTCCCCACAGGCTAGAGGAGCTGCTCACCCTGGGACTGCGCACGGATGAAGGCATCACACACAAAGTGAGGAGCCATCTGTGGGGACAACCCACATCGACCCAATGCTAATCATAGAATGGTTTGGATTGGGTGGCACCTTAAGGCCCATCTTGTTCCGCCTCCTGTTGTGGGCAACAGGAGGGACACCTTCCACTAGACCAGTTGCTCTGAGCCCTGTCAAACCTGGCCTTGAACATTTCCAGGCATGTGGAACTCTGGGCAACCTGTGTCAGGGCCTCACCACTGTCACAGGAGAATTTCTTCCCAATATCTAATCCAAATTTGCCCTTTCCATCCATCCCTTTTTCTGTCACTCCACTCCCTTCTCCAAAGCCCCTCTTCAGCTCTCCTGCAGCCTCTTTGGGTAGTGGGATGCAGATGCCCCATCACTAACACCCTTCTCTTGCCCTGGGCACACAGCGCTGGGGGCATTTCTCTCCACAGCTCAGCCTGCAGGCCGTGTTTGGAGAGCCGGGGGAGGCTCGGGCACTGCAGCAGGAGGGCTGGCTTGTCCTGGACAATGGGTGAGCCCCGGGAGCTGTGGGCAGAGCCGGGGGTCTCCCTGGGGCACGGGCTCTCACCACCACTTCTTTCCCAGTGGCCTGCGGTGCACCTGGGCCGGCCTGGCCGTGCTGGACTCGCTGCTGCCCGACCTGCTCTGGCAGCTGCAGCGGGTGCTGGGTGCTGCCCGGCTCCCGTCGAGGGGAAGAACGGCAGGGGAACGAGGCGGTGGCGGGGCGCGAGGGCTGTAAGCGGCCACAATGGATAATAATGGATAATAAACCACAAGAGCGGTGTGCTGGCTGAGGGGTGTTGGGACAGGGGCGCTGGCCGGGGGAGGTGTTACTGCACGGCAGGCTCCTGTATCCCGGTGTTCCGGGTGTCCTGAGGCCCGGTGTCCCGTGTCTCTGGTGTGCGGGTATTCTGGAGTCCCGGCACCCCAGTATCCTGCTGTGTCCGCGGATCCCGGTGCCCCGCCACCCTCTGTTCTAGCCCAGTGTTCGGGGTCCCGGAGCCCCAGCCTCTCAAGATCCTCAATGTCCCCTTGTCCCCGGCCGTGTCGCAGCAGCACCGCGCATGCGTGCCGGCAGGCGGCGCATGCGCATGCCGGGCCCCGCCCGGGGGAGCGGTACCGCGGAGCCCCAGCAGGAGGCGGTGCCCGAGGCCGCTGCCGCCCGCGCGCCCTATCGCGCCCTATCGCGGCCTATCGCGGCCTATCGCGGCCTGCGGCGAGGCGGGCGCGGTGCCGGTGGCCGGGACATGGCGTCGCGGGGGGGAGGTCGGTCTCGGAATCGGAGTCCTCCTGGTACGGCGGGGAGCAGGGTGCGGCTCAGCAGCGGCCGGGCCGGGCCGGGCCAGGCCGGGCCGGGCCAGGCCGGGCCTGCGGCCTCGGCGGGGCCGCGGTTGAAGCGGCCGGAACCAGCCCCTTCCCCCGCCAGTGACCTCCTGTCATTATTTTCGTGGTTTTGGTTTTAAAAGCATCAGGTCCCACCGGGAGGGGCCCGCAGGTTAAGGGGGAACAGCCGCTGAGTTCGGCTTGGCCCGCAGGTGCCGGAGGAGCTGCCCCGCACCCGTTTGTATTTCAGAGCTGTTGTGCCACCGAACAGCTTTTGAAACCCAGTGCTTTGTTATCCGAGTCGTGCTGGGTGAGCGCAGGGAACCTGTGTGCTTGTACTTGCAGCTACAGTTGGAAACTTCCCAGGAATGCGTTGTTCCACCTGCAGGGATCTGTATTTATTTGCATTTATCTTACCGTTGTCTTTCATCTGAATAAAGTGTGAGACAATTCACTCCTACTTGACCCACTTTGGTCTTTGCAGCTTCTCAGAGGTTCACTCTTTCAATTACAAGAAATGCTGAATTTATTGTTTGTTGCAACGTTAAAGAGAAATAATCCCAAAACATAGTTCAGCTGGAAAGCATTAACCAGCCTGAGAGGAATATGGTCCTTTTGGGAGACTGAAGAAGTCTCTTCATCTGTTTTTTTTAGGCAGGAAGGAAAAGACTTTTGAACAACCCTGTTCAACAACTGTAGAAGAGCCTGAGCCTGAGCCTGAGCCTGAGCCTGAGCTTGTTCCATATATTCTGCAAGGAGAGGACATCCAGGCACTTGAAATTAAGGCGGAGGACCTGGAGAAAGTATGTATGAGTATTTTTACTGCTAGAAACAGCTGCCTTAACAGACACTCCTGTTGGGTGTTTAACAGAGGATGCTGCCCATTTACTTAAGCCAAATGTCACTCCTGCAGCTGAGTTCTCATGCCATTTTGTCTGTCAGGTTTTTTATCATGATAAAATGTCAGGTCATCAGGTTCAGTTGCTAAAAGTAAAGGATTATAGGTGCCTATAGAGTCCCTTCAAATGGAAGGATAAGTCATCTGTATCTTCAAAATTACATCTTCAACTTTCTGATGCAATAAGACCTGTAAGTTGTTTAGTAGCTCTCATGGCTTTCCTTCCAAAACTCAGATCACAGTGTGTGAGTGGAAGCATTTGAGTGACACAGAAGCAGAAATCTCTTCTGGAAAGTGATTTAAAACTCTCCTTTTGTGCCCCTGTTATAAACCAAGATCCAGAGAAGTAAGACAGTAACTGAGGTGGTATCTGCACAGCTGTTTAAGGTGTCTTGTAGGGGAAGAATCATAGAAGATTTGGCTTGGAAAGAACCTTAAAACTCCTCTATTTCCACCCCCCCTGCCATGGACAGGGACACCTTCCACTATTCCAAGTTGTTCCAATCCCCATCCAGCCTGGCCTTGGACACTTCCAGGGATGGGGCAGCCACAGCTTCTCTGGGCACCCTGTGCCAGGGCCTCACTACCTTCACAGAGAAGAATTTTTCCTAATGTGTAATCTAAACTTACTCTTCTTTGTCTACTTTGAATCCATTTCTTCCTTGTCCTGTTGTTACATGTCCATGTGAAAAGTCCCTATCCAGGACTCGCAGCACCCTTACCGGAAGTGTACTGATATGACTACTGTGTATATCCTAAAAGGATCAGATGGAATAAAGGTGAGTCAGTGTGTACCTAACTGCACTTTGACTGTTTACTTCCTGAAGCTTCATCCTCCACGCCTTGCGCGTGATGCTGGGAGAATTCCAGTTCGGAAGAATTACCTTGTCCGAAAATACCGACCCAAGGAAGTGGCACATCTCGTAGCACATCCTGTTCCCCCCAAGGCACCCAGGGGACCACTGACTTTTCCTGGTAGGGTTCAACTTCACATCTTACCTCTGGGTTTTGGTTTTGCTAAGCCAAATTTTAGTGACCCGCCTCTGGGGTTGGGTATTTTTATATGTATGTTGTAGGATCAAGACAGTTTGATGATGGCTGTGAAGAGATCCTCCCTCATCATATTTTGGGAAGTCTCCAGGAGTTAAGGATGGAAGCCTTGGCCAAAAGAAACACTCAGGTTGGTTTGCAGAGTTAGGAAAATGGTTCTGCATAGCACTTTTCCAGAGGTAGAGTGTGGTGCCTGCAGTACCTTTCGATGCTTTTTGGCACCTATCAGGAACAGGGCAGGCCTGAGGTGTGGTTTTTCCAGCCTCATCACACTCTGGGGGAGGGTTTGCCTTTGGAGAAACTGCACCATCAGGTTTTGGAGTCCTGTGTGCAGGACCAGGTCATGGAGGGAACAATTACACAGGCTTCCTCTTCCCTATGTGCCCTGCTGATGGTGTCAGGGAAGAGCTGGTGTTGCAGCAATGCCATTGCTGGAGTTTCATTACTCAGATAAACACTTCCATTGTATCTTAGTGTGTCCCCACTGCCCTGGTTTCCTTCCTCTCAGATTGCTAATGTAACAGTGCAGTCAATCTGAAGAATTCTTCTCCCCTCTTCCATTCCTGTTTTGGTGTGCATGGAGAGGTTCATTTAATGTTTCATTTCTCATCAGCTAGCAGATGCTATTAAGGTTCCTCATCCAGATGTTACTGCAGCAGCTTTAGAAGAGGAACATGGAGGAGAGGAGAAAGCAAAGGCACATCAGGCCCAACTAGCAGAGAACAAAGCTTTCCAGAACTGGAGCCATCATATGGCAATGAGGAAAAAGCAGGAGAAACACCTAGGAGGTGAGAAAAGCTAAGGAGGTCTCATTCTATGAAATTCTGTGTGCAGGTGGAGAAGTTTGATGTTGCCACCTCAAATTGCACTAGTCATTGCCCACCAGGGTTAATCTCATTGCCATTGCAGTCTAATTCCATGTTCTCAGAGCTCCCGCTGCTCATGCTGTTTGCTCTGGATGTGGTGGAAAGGTGAGCTGGTGGCTCTGGCTGGGGAGAGGGCAGTGGATTTGGCAGGGAACAGTGTAAGTGGGTTACAGGTGAACAATAAAAGTGGCAAAGGGTGTGTCCAGAAGTGCAGCACCAATGATTTGATGTTTTTCATTTATAGAAATTCTTCACAAGCCAGAGAATGAATTGCTGATGAACATGTCAGACAATTACAGGCAAATCCAGGAAGAACGTGACCTCATTGACCAGAGTCTCCCTGCCCTATTTCCTGGAAAGGTGAGAGCCCCACTTCCTGTGTGTCCTGATTGTGCTGCTCTTGCCACACAGCACAGACACTCTTCTAAGTCAGTCTCTGAAGTGCTGTCAGGAGATGTTTATCAAAGCCACTCTGAATCCTTCAGCTTGGTGTCTGAGCAGAGCTTTCAGGGACATGAAAATAAAAACCTGAACTGTGCTATCCATACCAGCCAGGGGAAAGTGGTGATGAGCAAGTGGCATTTCATGATTCTCACTAAAGACTGTTGTGCCCTGGGAAGTGGCATAGGAACATGTCACAATTGTTGTTCCAGGGGCAGAAATATCTGATAGCTTCGGGCTTGGATTTTAGTAATTGCCATGGAGAAAAGGGCATGGGTAAGACAGGAGGGTTATGGGAGTATCATGTTAATTTTTTTTTCACATTTATAGCACTGTCAAAGAATTTGCATTTGTGTGAGGCTTTATTTTAATATCATTCAACCTTCATGTGCACTAGATAGAAGAAAGTTCATCTTTGACAGCAGCCTGATAGAAATTTTGGCTTCCTCAGCGGAAATGGATAATTCATAGACTTTTAAAATGCTCGTATAGTCAGGGTTAGACCTCTTCTTTTTAGCTTCAAGTGCCTCTGAAAATAGCAGGTAGTTGCACCATTATCCACAACAATCAGTGGGAGCCTTGTTTCCCACCCTAGGGATACCGAGTGGGAAGCGAGTTCTGGAGCCTTCCTGAGCAAATTGGGGATGAACTCACCGGGCTGACTCTGACCCTGACCCGGACAGAATGTGGGCACCCAGAACCACTCACTCATGTGGGGAAACCCCGAACTGTCCAGAGGGAAACAGGTAAGGGAACACTGCAGAGAGGTGATTCCAAAGAAATGGGGCACAAGTGTGAAGAAGCAGCTCCTTCCCTGTTGAGCCTCCTCTTTAAAACACTACAAGGCTAAAGTTTGGCAGAGAATGACATTTGATTAGGCGTGTGGGTGTGTAGAGAGTGAGCTCTTGTATTGGTATTTCCACAGGTCTGAAGCCTCCGAAGAAGATTCCTTGCCACCTAAACTGGGATAAGAGTCTTTTCCTGAAACATCGACGGCAGGAGCTAAAATCTCTCCTAGAGGAGCTGGGCTTTTATAAGCCGGTAAGACCAGAGGAACAAGGACATTGGTTGTGTCTCTTGTCAGGTGCTGTAGAGTAAGAAAATTGTCAGGAGTTGGATCTGAAAAAAGCATTAGGAAACTAAAACTTGGTCCCGCAGTGTTTTTTTGTGGAAGTTCCCATATTTCCAAAGGGCCACACCTATGAAAGAGTTGTCTGACCTCCTGAAGTGCTGCATGGAGTGGTCTAGGGGCCTCAGAATGGGACCCCAAACCAGCAGCATGCAACTTCCAGGACCCAGGCAAAGAAAAACCTGCCAAGTAGTGGTGCAGGACTTTGATTTAGTGCTGTGGGGCAGAGGGAAGAGATCTTTACCCATGTGGAAGACAGACTCTGAAATAATCTCCTGAAGGCAGGTGGCCCCTCCTCCTGCAAACAGAACAAACCTCACTTTTTCTGTCTTTGAAACCTGTCTCTGAGGATGAGGAACATGTGAAGGACACTTTCTCTGTGTCCTTCTGCATGTTCTCTCCTGTATCACTGCTAGTGGGGAATGCAGTCATCTAGGATTCTTGGGAATCTCAGAATTGGTTCTTTTCCGTGTCCCTTGAGCATCCTTTGGATGCCTCTAAAAACCATTGTAGGAGCAAGATATCACAACTTCACTTTACTTGGCTGAGTTGGTGCATTTGTCTGGTGTTTTAATGTCCTTTCTGTGTAAAAGAGCAACTGTGAGTTGATAATTTCTGTGTATGTCCAGGATCTGGAAGGACTGGAGGTGATTGGGAAAGGGCAGCCTTTCACATCTGTCTCAACTAAGGCTTTTCTACATACCGCCATTTCTGAAGAGATTGAGATCCTGTAAGTTCTACTTTGTGGCAAAATAAAGAATTTTGGGTGTGCAACATCAGTCTGTGAGGATATCCTTAGCTGTTCTTATCCAGAATGGAGACAAGTCTCCACTGGGACACAATAAAAGGCATATTCTTATATTATAATCACCAGATCTAGGAGCCTTTGTGCCTGGGAGCCTTGTGTCTAAGGAGCAAGAATCAGAGAAAAGTTTTGTTGAGGTTCTTCCTCCAGTCTTCACTCTGTGTGGCTTCAGAGCTTAGATCAGGCAGGGTGGGATTCTACTCTCAATTACCTCTATTTGATTGAATTTTTCTAGCCTTCCGTCATTACTTTCCTAGTTTTCCCCATCCTGTCCATCTGTAACAGGCACAGCCTGAGAGCCTCTTGTCCTTTTTCACTCATGTACTTAGACAGGTCTCATTCTTTAATATTTTGGCTGTCCTGTCCTCTTTGCCAGTGACACGTAGCTAGGTGGGTCCACCACGTCTGCAGGGCTCTGTCCCTAAAGAGAGTACTGTGTGAGAAAATAATAAATGGGATTATTTCTTACAGGGTCTTGTAATTCACCCCTGGTTCTCCCCTCTCTGGAAGTGAATTTCATTCCATGAAAATGCTGGCTTTTGTTTTCTTTAGCAGTGACCCCTTAGGTGACTCCTTCACTGAGGTTCCAGAAGCTGAAAAGGTTCCATCTTTAGTTTTCTGTGGCGAGCCTGCTCGTTGGATCAAGGGCATCACTGCTTGCAGGGTAATTGTGAGATTTCAACTGTTTAGTCAAGCTAAGCCTATTTGAGCTCCCAAGTCACAGTTGCACAATAACTGTCATCCCAAAGCCACAGAATGGGGGACTTACTCTGAACATAGTAGAATATCCCTGTATTTGCTCCAGAGAGATCTAGGAACAGAAGGGCTCTGGTTGTGATGTGCTGTTCAGATTCCCAGGCATTGTCTGTAAAATGGCTACTTCTTTGGACTTGCCTTACAAGTTCTCCTACCAAGGCTTAACCCCTTATTTGAGCTATGAGTTCTTGCAGGATAAATCCCACCAGATAGAGTAGAAATTGTTTCTCTTCCTTGTAGAAGGAAATTGGTATTGCTGCCCGCCTCACCTTTGAGACTCTGGCTAGCGAGAAGGCTGAAAGCTTCCTGACAGTGACCAATGATGGCAGAGCTTCCATTTGGTACAACTGGATGAGGCTTCCCCAGCAGATCCCCTCCAGAGAAACCAAGGGGAGGAGAGTGCCCTGCTTTTACTTTGATACCAGACCAGGTATGAGACCTGCTGGTCTCCAAGACCTTTGTACCTCAAGCATAGAGCAGGAATTTGGGAGTTACCTGGGATGTGGAGTCTGACTAATGGCAGAGCACTGCTGGGTGATTTCTCCTGAGGAAGCCACCCTGGGTGTCAGAGCTGACTCACCCCAAAAGAGCTGTGCAAGGCAGATCCCTCTCCTGGAACTTAAAGGAAAGGAGGTTGCTTCTGCTCTGAGTGTAAATGGGTGGAATATTGAGAAGTGAATAATTTTCTGGTGGCAAATGGGTAATAATCTTCTGGAGAGAAGACTGAGCTTGCTGTAGAAGGAGAGTGCAATGGAAATAAGGCCAGTTCAGGAACATAGAGACTGAGAGTAACTCTGGGAGGAGAATGATAGCTGGATGAAGTGTGATAACCAGCTAAACTATGGGGAAAGAGTCTCCTAGAGAGATAAGGACACTTGGGATGGTGTTGGAAAAGGGTCAGGCTAACCAGGTGGCCTCTTGCACACCCAATGCATTTTCTCTCTTATTTCAGGTGTAATTTTGCCTGGAGAAACTCGGAGGTTTTCTTTTATTTTCAAGTCAGAGAGAGCAGGCATTTTCAGCGAGCCCTGGGAATTTAGGACACATCCCCTGTTATTAGGAGGAGCTCTGCTTCAGGTGACCCTTTGGGGAATTGCTGTGTATGAGGATAAATTGGCTGACTTCAGAGAGAAATTGGAGGTAACCAAGCATGTAGCTGGGTAACTGAGCTTTGAACTTTATATGCAAATAGAGGATAAGGGTGGGAGTGGACAACATGGTATTTTTATTGTTGTGCAATTACTGCTGAGAGTGAGATTTACAGAATGTCTGCACATACTTGAGCAGGTTTGCTAAATGACATGAGGAACTCTGCAGTCTATTGTAATGTTGTTACTAAAGACATGACTGTGTCTCCTAAAGTGTTCACACTGGTCCTTTAAAGAATGAAATTTCTGTTGGTAATTAATTTCATTATTTACTTAATGGGAAGGGGATTGACTGTTGTACTGATAGCAGTTAAGGTATAAATTGAAAATTACACTATGCTTTGAAAAGTATAGTTTGGGGGCAGGATTTGTAGAGTTTATTTGAAAAGCTGTTGGAAGTATTGCTCTGCTCAGCAGGGTTTGCAGTTGTTCGTGTCCTTGTAACTCTGTATAATGAATAGTGTGGTTACAGGTGGGACTGAGTTTGTGTGTTTGCATATGGAATGGGGACTCACACATGTTGTTCTTGTTGTGGTGTCTCAGAGTGAGCTGGCTGCTCGAGAAGGTGCTTCTATAGTGAAAGAAAGCCTGAATGAACTTCTTAAGCCAATTCGGACACCCGAACGCACCCCATCTCCTGTGGATGCCTGTGTCACAGAGGAAGAGCTGTTCCACAGGAAAAATCCCGAGGTGATGTTTGCTATTGGATGGACTGCACAACTGAAATAAGTGGGGAGGGCAGACCCATGGGGCTGCTGCGTCCCTGGGATTCTGGAGCTGGCAGTCTGCCATGGAGGCTTTAACAGCTGGATTTGAAGAGAGAAGATGCAGCTCATGTTTACCTTTTCCCCCATTGTCACAGTTGCATTATCAGCATCAAGTGGTAAAGCAGCTGCATAAACTATGGAGACAGCACCTGACTGTGCCTTCAGTCTTGGAGGAGGAAGTGCCCTTGGGCCAGAGGAGCACTGCAGAGGACATGGAGTATCAGAAGAGCACCTTGGAGCCTTCCTCTGTCTGGAGCAGCACCACTGAGCTCCCATGTGGGAAGCACACATTAGAGGATGCTCCAAGGGAAAAGAGCACTGAGGAGGAAGAAGCAGGTCCTTCAGGATGGAACCTTTCCCTCGAGGACTTTAAACAGGTGGGAACCTCTGTTCCCACAAGCTGATGGGAACCAGATACCAGATGGTGTGTTAATTCCCCTACAAACAGCCCAGCCTACCCCAGTGTGGGCCCACCCAAAGGGCTGCTGCCAATATGCTGGGAGTTTGCAAGATTTATGATGTGTGTTGGCTCTGCTGACCACACCCTCAGTGCTCTTGTAAAGAGATTCCCAAGAGAGGCTTTGTGGGCTGTTGTGTGAAGAAGAAAAGAGAAGCACACAATATAATAGATATTTTAAGCTCTTCCCCCTGTTAGCTCTCTGTCATCCCAGGATTGAATGTGGGGGCAGGCTGGGCTTACAGCCTCCTGTAGCTCCCCCAAGGGCTCTTCTCCTTGGAGAGCCCTTCCTATTCATCAGAGAACTAGGGGGGCACTCATGACAGGCTGTGGATAAAATACAGACCTCCTTTTATTAAAGCAAGAGTGCTTTGGATTCTGTCAATGGTTTTTCTGTAGTGCTCTCTTGGAAATCTCTCTGTTGCTTTTATAACTAAGCTTTACTAGGGAGCCTTCTAGCTTGATGGAATCCCTGTTTCCCAGAACACCTGAAGCTGCAAAGGGACTTAATAGCGGTCTGGTGAGGGAATCTGGGTTTGTTCTGCAGATCTTGGGTATCTTGGCCATATCCTAGCTGTGTAGGAAGCCCCATCTGGGTGTGTAAGTGCCCAGTGCAGCCTGGTTTCAGACCGGTGTCCAGGAAGAGAGCTGTGGGCTGCTCCACTGAGCTCAGGGACTGGGAATAAAGACTGAGAAGTGTTCCACAGCCCCTGTGAATTTTCTCTCACAGGCTATAATGTCAATCTCCGGGGAGGAGCAGCAGGAAGAAGCACTGACCCAGCTCAATAAGGCTGCTCTGGAGCTTTGTGTTGAACAGAGACCAACTCAGTTAGACCTTCTGTATCCACTCTGGTGGGTTACCTTTGCAAGGAAAAGCTTGTGAAAACATTGTGTGATCAACAGCCTCAGCAAGCTCTCTTGCAAGTGTTGTGATTCAGAGTGCACATAATTATAGGAGGTCTAGAAGTCATCTTTACACTCTGGTTTTTTATAGCTTAATTGTAGCAGCTGTCTAGGACCCAAATGCCTTTTTTTTTCCTGGAGATAAGTTTAGAATATTAAATGCATGTAATTTTGGAGAGTGTACAAGATTATTTCTGGCAAGACTATTCCAGTCTGTATTTATGAAACCTTTGGGTATTTTCTGTACCCTTTTACTCAGATAACTGTCTCCTCCCTCATACAGTCTCTCTGTTCTTTGCTCAGGCTTTCAGACTGTAAACACATCAACAGCTTTGAGCTGCTTCTAAATTAGAAGGATGCAGGTTCCTCTTGGTAAACACAGAGCAGGTAGATTTACCAATGTGTGTCATGTTGAAGAGCAGACCTAGTTTCACAGTAATATTTATGGGTTCCTGGAAGACTGTTGATATGCAAACCATTGAGACCTCAGAGGGCTCTAACATGAAGAAAGCAATTTAGCATCCCCCTGCACAGATATTTGGACAGTGGGTGCTGTTTTGTTGGTTTAGTTGCACAGGGCAGCTGTCAGCTATAAGGTGCCTTCACTTCTGGGCACAGGGTCAAACCAAGTGGCAGTTGCTGCACTGTCTCCCTTCTGATCCTGACCATTTTCTCAGCCTCCAGCTGTGGCGTGGAGCAATTGATGACTTGGTGAATCACTCTCTGAGGCTGAGATCCGTGCTTGGTTTTATTAAGAAAGATGTCTATGCAGAAGCTGTTCCAGAGGAAACAGGTAAATGGTGGTTTTAGCACAGCAACTGCTTTCTGTGGGCTGTTGGAAATGCAGAAAACATGATGAATTTGAACTGAAATGTCAATTTCAACATGTCTCCCTGAGGAAGAAGCATCAGGAAAATAATTGGCAGATTGTGTGACAGTAACAATACTAATTGGGATCCGTGGTTTGGCATCAGGAAAAAAAATCCCCACAAAAAAAGCCTTTTAATTCAGCTAGGTCTAGCCATGGTTTTCATACAGACTGACCCAGCAAATTCTGCCTCAATGAGACCTCTTCATACCTTATTTAAACAAAGAAGTCTTCAAGGTATTGTTTTTCAGTGCAGTACATCTCAGATTAACAAAAAGAGTATAATATATTGCAAAAGTATCACATTCCCACTGTGCTAGTGCAGTGGGATGGACTTTCTGGATGTGTGGATGCTTTTGGTTAATTGAAATCCTTTCTTTTGTAGAGGAAGTAAAGCAAGGAGGAGCAAAAAAAGGAGGAAAGGAAGACAAAATAGCTACTAAGAAAGAAGAGAAAAAGGATAAAGAAGGCAAAAAAAGTAGAGGGACATCAGGAAAGGAGAAAGCAGTAGGTGTTGGGATGCCTGGTGAACCTTGAGTGCTGGGAACAGTGTGATCATCCTGAGGTTGTGTATCCTCAGTTTGAACTAATTTCCAACCCAGTGAAAGAGGTGCTGCTGCTGGGAGATGCATCTTGAAGCAGTCTGATCAGTGTCCTGACCTACGTCCCATTTTTCCTTGGTCTGTCCCTGATTAGGATCATTCAGGCAGCAGAAAGCTGAAAGCAAAAGATGAGAATCAAGTATCTTCCATTTCTGTGCAGGTCGTGAAAGGAGGAGTAGAGTCCATCAAAGGAAGATATGAGAAGCAGAAGGTGAAAGAGGAAGCTGCAACTACAGTTGGGGCAGAACCTGTTCAGGAGCAGGTGGACTCTATTTCACTTGAAACATACCGGGAAAAGCTCTACATTGAAGTGAGTCTAACCAAAGCTTGTATCGTTGTCAGGGTTTTGTTCTTTTCTTGTAAGGCACACTGAGGCTCAGGGGGAGAGGCAAGCATTTTGTTAAACTCAGAAAACTGGCAGACATATGTCCCTTGTGCTGCAGCAAGGTAAGTGTGAAATCCAAATTAATTTGTTTCAGCCTGGAATCTGTTAGCAGAAATCCAGCCATCACATAGCCACATGCGGGACTTCTATCTGGGATGTCTTTAGCATTGCTTGCAGACTCTGGAGGGATCAGCTGAATTAATTGTATCTCAGATAATGTTAAACACACTTCATAGCCAGGGAAGTTATTACTAGAGCTCTGACAGCAGCAGGCTCCCACTTCTATGTGGTTGTGTGAGTGCCCATATGAAAATGTACCTCAGAAACCATCTCTGTCAATCTCAGCCTCAAGATTTCCTCATGTGTTTTCACTGCAGCTGTCTTTGAATTTCTGCAGGTTTACAGGCTGCTGGATTCAATGGTGAGCAAAATGGTGTCTTTATTTGAGGATCTAAAGCAGTAACATGCTCTGAAGTGGGAGTGAAGCCCTTTGTATGTAGAAATATACTTGCTTTTAAAAAAATAAAATAAATAACCATATTTACACAGATGGAGTGGAGATTCTTCTTTCTGAAGTGATTCAGTGGTTACAAATACCGGGCTGCTTCTTTTCTGACACACTGTGATGTGAGACTATTGCTAGATCATCTGTTACTGCTACAGATGATGCTTGCCAAGAAGAGACAAGTCAAGAAGTAGCACCACTCAGAAAACATTAAGACTGGAAAATACTGGTATTTCTGCTAAAGGAGAATTTAAAAGTGCCAGTTAACATGAGGTATATTCTTTGTGTCTTGATTCTGCTTTGCTAGCAGATGAGTGAACAGGATGTCCTTGTACTCATGAATACTGGTACCAGGAGAGTAGACAAATCCATCCTGGGTTTTAGCTTATTTTGGGCATCTTGTCCAGTCTCTCTTTGGGACTTGCTGACAGGAGGCTTCTCTAAGGCATTCTGGATCCCAGTAAAAACACTGTCCCAAGGGGTGTGCCACCCTGCCTGGTTTTGCACTCTTAGATTTCCTTCTTGTGATGATCTTGCCATCTCTTTCCATTGAGCTCCAGGTACCTATACCCCATTCTGAGCCAGGTTTTACATGCTTCCTTCCAAGACTAATCACTCTTAAATGAGTGAAATTTGTGCTATAAAAGTTGTGAGCCATGCTAAGTCCTCCTGTTAGAGCCACCCCTCCTGTCTGTCCATCTGCCTTGTGTGTCTGGGCTCCATCACCATTTTCCATCTGTATGCATCACTGCTGGAATGGGGCTTTTTGTGGAGGCATCCCAGGCCTGCATGTGGCACATTGGACTTGGAGCAGGTTCTTGAGGCAGAGTGAGCTCTCTGTGGGGTCTGTCTTGGCCTGGTGTCAGTAAGTGCCACCTTCCTGCTAAAGTTGCTGGACAGCATTCCCCAGAAAGGCTTTGGCCCTGTAGAGCAATGACATCAGTGTAGATCATTAATTGGGGATGGTGATCCCACTGGAGCTCTTAAGCAGCAGATGCCTATCCATGCTCAGCATCGCTCAGCCATGAGTTCAGTGGCTCCAGGTGTGCCCCTTGGGCACATGCCCCTGTCCCTGGGCTGGCACACGGCTTGCAGCTGCACATGTAGTGTGAAATGACTGCTCCTTCTGCTGCATTGGTGTCTTCTGCTTTCTCATTTTAACTCCTGTGCTGTCCCTGGGGAGAGATCTATTTCTCCCCTTGGCTCCCAGCAATACCATGTCAAAACACAGCTTGTTTTTTTCACTGGCCAGGTGAGGCTCCTCATCTTTTGAGATGTTTTCTCATAGTGGGGTGTGGGGAAGCATTTTGGCTTCTGTAGCAGCAGAAGCCTCCTGTGGCTCAGTGGGCAGAGACCCACAAAGGGAATGTCTCTGCTCAGCATTCCTGGAGTGAGAATTTCAGCAACATTTTGAGAATTAGGAGGAAAAAGGCCTGAAGTTGGGGTGTGTCTCACAGGCTCTGACAATAGCTCCTGCCTCCCTGGAGATGATTATCAGCTTTGTGAATTTGCCCAACTCAAACTGCTCAAGCCATCTGTTTCTAGGAGGGAGGGAGTCTGCATGTTCTAGAGGCAACGTGATTGTCGGAGAGGCAGGAATCCTTTCATTTGGTAGTTTTACCTTAAAGGATGATAAAGCCCATCCATGTCTCCATGGATCCATATCTTCAGTCCAGCATATTGAAACCAGGCTCCATGTGTTCATCTACCCACAGGAAAATCTGTTAATACAACATGGGGTAGATGAAAGTTTTACATCAGTCACGTACAATGGAAGAATGTCCTGTGCTGGCATTGTCCCTTCCAGGGAGGAGACTGATAGCAGAGGGCAGGTGGGTGGCATAGAAGTTCTGCAAAAGAGAACAAACCTGTGAATAGTCTAATTTCTTGTCATAAATTTTTGTCATAAATATTGCCAGTGCCTCTTCTAGCCTTGGACAAGAGTGTCCTCAGGGAATGAGGTACAAGGAGCATGCAGGAAAGGATGTGCTGGCCAACAGTTGTGGTACTCTGCTGTCTGGCTGCTGCAGCTTTTTGTGAGCCAGCTGATTTTTTTTTTTTTTCCTTTTGCATTGATTTGTGGAAGTAACAGAACAGGAACTGCAGTGGAATTAGAGGTGGTTTCCACAGAGTAGCTTTAGAAACATATACTTCTTACTTACAGGCCTAGTGTGAGCTGTGGGCTCTGTCCTAAGCAGCAAGACCCTCAGGGCTGTCAGCCCTGCACTCTGCAGGATACTGTAAGGCTGAGTCCTTGCAGCCAGGCAAGGAAATTATTCCTTCTCCTCTCCCAAGCGTGGGCATTATTTGTATTAGTGTTAATAATTTGTGTTGTGTTTGCTAAATAACCAAGGTGAGCAACCTTCCTGGCCTTGGGAGTTGCATTCCAAACCCATCACGTGAGTGGGGCCTGAAGACACCATCACCACCAGTGAGGATGGGAAGGGGGGGAATTGCAGGAAAATGAGGCAAGTGGAGATGACAGTACATTTCCAATGGCAGAGGGGGTCTGGGTGAGCAGCCAGGCTCTGCTGAGGGCAAGCAGTGCTTTGCTGGGTCCTATACCCACAGTGGGGCTTTGGGACCCCCCGCAAAGAAACCCCACATTTGTACAGCTCCAAAAACACCTCCTGGCATGTTCTCCCCATGGAGAGGTTCACTTTGCTTATAAAAAAATCACTGCCTGAAGAAAGGCAAGCTGTCTACCTCACCATCTGACACAGTGAATCAGGAGCATTGGGAATGGAGGAAGAGGAAGCATGGAGCCCATGGAGCTTGGGCTGCCGTGAAGAATGCCTGCCACTTCCTGAGCTGGGATGTTCTCTGGGCTGACCTGCAGAGGGTTTGGATGCTGGATATCCTCTTTTCCCACACTGCAGCTAGGAGTGGGACTAGATGCTTATTCAGCCTGCACGGCCACAGCCTGTTGGGAATGTCAGGCTGCTGAGATCTGCAGAGCCCCCAGGGGCACATGGTCTCCCCGAAGACCTAAGGCAGAACCCTGGGGGCAAGATGGATCTCAGCTCAGCATTTTGTGTGGCTGGTGGAAGCAGCAGCAGGAAGGCATGACCCCCCCCTCCCGCCCAAGAATGTCTCAGCACACCTGAGATGTTTTCCATCTCATGGAAAATGTCAGTGATATTAAAAAGATTAAATATAATCCATAATACTTGAAGGGCTGTCAGTGATTAAAATGGAAGGCAGAGGCCGAGAGAGAGGGGGTGGCATTAAAATGATCGAGAGACATGACTTATTTTGTCATGTCATCTGATGCTTCCCTCTCTCGCCCCAGCCAGGCTCCGGGAGCTGTTCAGAGCAGGGGAAGAACCCGCTCCAAATTTAGATCCTAGCAAAAGAAAAAAAAAATTAATTTAAAGAACCCAAATTGCGAGCGTGGCCTTGGGTAGCAGAGAGGGAGCTGCGTGGTGGGGAGGGTCGACATCCCTCGGAGCTTATTCCGCGCCCGGGGACGTGGATTTCTGTCTAAAAATAATGGGGGGGAGGAGGGGGGGGGGAAAGGAAAAGGAATAGAGGCGCGCAGGCAGCAGCGAGCAGCGCCTGGCTGGCTGCCAGAGAAGGGGCAGTGACTGAGCATTTACAGCATCCCCGCCTCCCGCATGCGGCGGGGCAGGGGCTCGGCGCCGCATCCCCCGCGGCCGGTACCGCACCGCGCTGCGCCGCACCGCACCGGGGGGGCCTGAGCGCCTCTGCCGGTGCCCGGGCGGCCCCGAAGGGGTTAAGCCGGGACCTGCCGCCGGGACCTGCCCAGCCAGCCCGGCAACTCGGCGGCGCGCAGCAGGAGCGGGCGGCTGCGGCCGCCTCCAGCCCGCGCTCACCGGCGGCGGCACCGGCGGCAGCACTGCGCAGGTAACCGGGGCTGCGCGCCCCTGGCACCGGGCTGCGGTGGGGGGGGAGGAGGAGGAAGGTTCTGGACGCTGGAGCATCGCGGACTGCGGGGGGTGCCGGGCCCCGGCGGGCAGCTCGGTGCCGGGCCGCCTCCCGGGCCAGGCTCGGGCCCCCGCTGCGGCTGCGGGAGGGGGAGCCCGGCGGCGCGGCGGAGGGCGCTGCGGGGGCCGTTCCCTGCTGCTTCCCCCATGGCGGTCGCCGCTCCTCTCAGCCCTGCACCTGATTAAGGATGGATCTGTAAATCCCCCTCCCGGCCCCCCTCCCCTCGCTGGCCCCTTTTGCCCCCCCTGCATCCCCCCCATCCCTACCGCTCCCCCTCCAGGCCGTTCCTCCTCGCCCCCTCGACGCTCTCGCGTCGCCCCCGCAGCCCCCCGCGCCGGCCCGCGGGCGATGGGGACCTAGCCCCGCAGCCGTGTCCTTCTCCCACCTGGCCACTCTTGGTCAAGGTCACTGCAGTAATTCCATATGAGCTGCTGGGTGCTGCCGCCTTATCTCCCACACAGCTTCTGTTTCACTCCCTTTATATTCCAGGGAGGGGGGGGGATGATTCTGTGTTTGATAAACCCTCACCTCTAAATCCTGCTGGCAGCTCCAGCCCTGATTACGTTCCTCTTATCCCTGCCCCAGCCCATGCTTCCCATCTCTTTCCATTCAGACTTCCCAGGCCATCTCATAGCGGCAAAGTCCACCTGGGGTCAGGTTTCTGGCCAGGATGAGCCATGCCGGGAGCCTGTCACTGGACCTTGGGCTTTGTCCAGCTAGAAAACCTGTTGGAGGCAGAAGGAACCATCCTGCCTCCTCTTCGGACTGCCAATGTGCTTGCTGGTGCTTTCCAGGCTGGTGGCACCTTTGGAGAATGTGACTTTATCTCCACCTGGGTGTTGGTGGAAAGCAGAGCATGGAGCCAAGTCCTGGAGGACTTTGCTGTGTTACTGCCCTTGTCCCAGAGGCGTTTCTGTGCCAGGCAGGCAGTGGCCTGGCCGACTGCACCATGGGCTCTCCCGGCGGGATCCAAAGGCCGGGCTGACGGGCTGCATTGCGAAAGGGAATCGGTGCAGGGAACCGACTCAAGAGAAACTTTGTCCGCCCGTGAGCGTGGCGGTGCCAGGCTCCTCTCTGACTCACAGGAGATGTTGCTGGCGGAGCTGTGGGGCACCTGGCTGCTGGCCCACAGGAGCAGGATGTGCTGGACTAGTCGTGCGGGTTGTGTGGGACCATGGTGGGTGCCGTGCACGGCTTGTGGGCTACATCTCCTGGGGAGGCTGGGTATTGGGACAGAGGCCTGGCCCAGCTCCAGTGCGATGGAGTGGTGTCCTGAGCTGGGAGAGGGCTGGATGTGGTGCAGCAGCTGCAGTCCAGGGAGGTACTGGAAACCGAGGTGAATGATGAAATGGACACTGATAACTGCTGTCTGCAGACTGCTGTGTGGGGGAGATATTCCTCTGCTCACATGTGTTATCTTGGATGGGGGAAAAATTGCTAGTGAGTTTTGTCACAGCTGCAGTGAGGGCTCTGGGAGCAGCTCAGCTCCCCCGTACTGCGGTGCAACCCTGCCGAGGGCAAGGCAGCCTCTGCCTCTCCCTCAGCTTGACTCTCTGATAAAATGAGGGTGAACAGTGTCTTCTCACCATGCAGGGAGAAGGTGAGGATTTAGGACTAGCATGGAGCAGGGCACAGGGTTGTGATGGGCTCATGTGAGGACAAGTCCAGATTGCCCCACGTCACTGCATCTGTGTCAGTGCAGCACATCCCAAGGACAGGCATTGCCCATGGGGAGGTACCAGGGCAGCTCCCAGCCATGCCAACCCCTGCTGCCCCTGTGTCTTGGTCCAGAGGAAGCTCAGACAGCTTGGGGTTTTGGTGAGAGGGGCATTGCATTATCCATCCTGCTGGCTAACCTGGCACTGGCTGTTAGCACCCTGAATTCACCAGCCTCTCGCAGGAGCAAAATTACCGAATTTGCTGGGAAAACCTGCCTGAGCAGCTGCCAGCACTAGAGAGTCGCTATAGCTCTGACTCATGACGAGGTTTTGGGTTTGCATGATGCAGCCTTGACAGCACTGAGAGCCTTGGGCTGACAACTGGGACAAGCAGGGCTGTGTGCAGCTGCAGGTAGTGAATCTGGGTGTACAGGGGAACTCGTGGCTGCACAAGGGCTGGGAGGGTCTGAAATCAGCTTTGCCAGGGGAGTGGAGTTGAGGCAGACAGGATCTGGAGGAGGGAGCTGCCATTTTCAGATGATTACTTTTAGAAGCAGAAGTGCAGGGTAGAATCTCCAAATGTTGCTGAATCCAGAGTCAAAACTTGTGGTGGCTTGGCAATTCTGGGTATCACTTGCCATGAGATTTCTTTTCCTCTTGAGCATCCTGTGTGTCTGAGTTGGTGAGTTGTGGCAGCCTAGCAGGGTGCATCTGATGCCCCTATCATGGTCACATCCACCTTGAGAAATGTCCCTGGTGCCAGTCAAGGACTCTGGGAATGGGTCTTGGTGGTTGGGGCGATGCTGAGATCTCTGTGTCACTGTTCCCTGCTGCAGGTGCCGGTGAGGCTGTGGCCGTGCTCACTCTTCCCTTCTCCACTGTTCCTGCCTGCCACCAGCAGGTCTCCAGCACCACACAGCCATGACAACCTCGGCGCTGCGTCGGCAGGTGAAGAACATCGTGCACAACTACTCAGAGGCAGAGATCAAGGTGCGGGAGGCCACCTCCAATGATCCCTGGGGTCCTCCCAGTTCTCTGATGTCAGAGATCGCTGACCTCACCTTCAACACAGTGGCTTTTGCCGAGGTCATGGGCATGATCTGGCGGCGGCTGAACGACAGCGGCAAGAACTGGCGTCACGTCTACAAAGCCCTCACCCTTCTGGACTACCTCATCAAAACTGGCTCTGAGAAGGTGACCCACCAGTGCCGGGAGAACCTCTACACCATCCAGACGCTGAAGGACTTCCAGTATGTGGACCGTGATGGCAAGGACCAGGGCATCAACATCCGGGAGAAGGTGAAGCAGGTGATGGCGCTGCTGAAGGATGAGGAGCGGCTGAAGCAGGAACGGGCGCATGCGCTGCAGACCAAGGAGCGCATGGCCCTGGAGGGCATGGGCAGTGGCAGCCACCAGGTCACCTACGGCCGCCGGGCATCACCCTACGGTGAAGATTACAGCCGGGCACGGGGCTCACCCTCCTCATTCAACTGTGAGTGTTACTGGCAGTTCACTCGGGCTCTCTCAGGGGAGGCAGGTGTTAGATTTGGTTTGCACCTGCTTGGTGCCCATCATTCTTCTGCATCTTTTGGGATGGTGGTGGTGAAGCCCATCCTGCACCACAGGGCAGAGATTTGGCTGGGCCAGTGGTGGACCCCAGTAGCAGTGGCAGCTGGTGGTGCCTCCAGCCTTAAACTCATGGCTTGTTCAAGGTAGTGAGCTCTAAAGTGTGGCTACATCTCCTGGGGAGGCTGGGTATTGGGACAGGGGCCTGGAAACTGCTGATGTGCTTTCCAAAATACCTCAAGTCCTGATGCCACTCCTTCCCCTTTTCCTCTTTTATCTCCCAGCATCATCCTCATCCCCACGGTTTGCCTCTGACCTGGAGCAAGCACGGCCCCAGACGACAGGAGAGGAGGAGTTGCAGCTGCAGCTGGCACTGGCTATGAGTCGGGAGGAGGCAGAGAAGGTAGAGTGGCCCTGCCTGTCCTGGAGTGTGAGGCACCTCCCTTACCTTGCCTGATCTGTGAACACAGTGGGTCAGTTCCCTGGGAAGAGGCAGGATTTTGAGGGCTGCCTGAGGCTGGTGCATGTACCTGCAACTGTACCAGGCTGCTCGCATTGTGTCTGGCATCCAAAATCACGAGCGGGCAGATGGAGGCGTGGGCTGTCCCTGCTCCCTGTTCTCATATTAGAGAGGACAGCACCAGGCTGGGATCTGTCCAGCCTCCCAGACACCAGGGTGAACTTGGGGGGTCTTTTGGATTTACCCCAAAGCCCACCCCCCCAACCTGGTTGCCCTCCTCTGCTGAGGACTTTTGGTCTAAGCTCCCCCATTCCTCTTGCCTACCCACAGAGGTTTTAGGAGGCAAAGCCATGCCCAGCAGTTTGTGTGGGTGCAGGCCAGCACCAGGGCCTGCACCCAGAGGGCTGGGGGCTCACTGCACACAGATGCTCCCTCCCACTGTCTGGTCCTTTCAAACCAGGCTAAAAGGAGCACTGGGAAACAGCCCCAAGAGGAATCAAGCAAGTGAGATGTTGTGCCCAGTGTGAAGCCACCTCAGGCTGTCCCTTCTGTCTGCTGGCCCCTTTTCCACCAAGAATGGATTATTTGGTCACCAGCAAACAGCTAGCACAGTGTGCATGAGCCTGTAGGTACAGCCAGTACACAAAATCAGAGGAACATAGGGATCAAGGAGCTGCATGGCTGGACTGGTGGGTATCCCCTGAAGTTGTCACCCAGCACCATGAGCTCAGTCGTGCCAGGCAGAGGATGTGCTCTAGAGATGATGCTTGTTGTTGCCAGTCTTTCCTGCTCGATGGAGGCTCTTTTGGAGGTAGAGCAGGGTGTATATCCCTATTTTTGTCCTGGAATTGGAGTATTTATAGCATCCTCACACTGTTCCAATGAGCACTGAAGAAACTCTCTGGAAAGTGTTGCCTTTTTCTTGGAGTCCATCTGGGCTGCACAGTCATGTACACACATTTATGGGTGTCACACACAAACACCCTTATCAGGGTACCCATTCCCAGCCCCCATGAGTCTCCACACTGCTGGAAAAGTGTCATAGGGCAGTGATCAGGGCCACCATGGTGGTACAGGGACAGCCTCTCCCCAGAGTCTACTCAGGTCTATGTTGGGGCTGGCAGGAATCCCAAACTGAGGCCGGTCAGTGTCACAAACCATCTTTCCCCAGCAGGCTGCCAGGGCAAGGAGATGTCTTACTCATCTCCTCTCCTTCACTGACTGCATCAGGGTCCCCAAAAACCTCCCAGGGGAGATGCTGACTGCCTAATTTAGGGTCATCCCAGCCTTAATCCAGTGGCAGGTGATGGGATCGGGGAAGGAGCTGGGCAGGGGCTGCACGGAACCTGAGCAGGATCTGGTTAGAGAGCACAGGGACACTGGGCTGGGGGTCTGCAGGCAAGGCCAGCTGGATGGGCACAGATGCTGTGTAGGCAGGCAAGGGGCCACTGGAATGGTGGTGGCAAGGAGAGGGACAACCACAAGCAGTCTTGCGAGTTGAGGGCAAGCTGAAATATCACCCAATTTCCTCTGTTGCCAGAAGCCACTTCCTCCACTTTCCAGTACAGATGAAGAAAGGCAATTGCAGCTCGCGCTCGCGCTGAGCAAAGAGGAGCACGAGAAGGTACCTGTGTCCTACAGTCCTGGCGCTCCGCTCTCCTTGCACTTGGTCTCTCTGTGGCACTGGAGCCCAAAACATCACCTTGCTCCGGTGCCCGCTTTGCTTTTGCTGCTCCGGGCTGTCTGCTGAGTGCTCTCCTGGGGGGCTCGGCCCTGGAGGAGCTGTCTGCTCAGATGCTGGGACTTCTTGGGTGGCAGCTCCTGTGCTGGGTGTGTCTCCTGGAGAAGGTGCTGTCTGCAGGGTTGCTGAGCTCACAGGTCCCATCCCTTGTCCCCACAGGAAGTGAGGACCTGGCAAGGGGAGAACTCCCTGCAGCAGAGACCTGTGGAGGAGACTGCTCCAGGCAGGGACGAAGAGCAAGAAGAAGATAAGATGAAGAAAAGCCAGGTATAGCACTGGAGGCTGGGTGGCCACACAGGGGTGATCCTGAAGGTCTGCCCCAAGCTCCTCTCACCTCTTTATTCCCTTCCTGTCTGCAGTCTTCTATTCTGGAGCTGGCAGATATATTCGGGCCGGCGCCAGCCCCCTCCAGCCACACGTCTGCTGACCCATGGGATATGACAGGTGAGGACAACTTGCAGGCTGCCAAAATTTGGGACAGTGGCAGAAAGTTGTCCCTTGCCTCTGTTCCTCCAGCAGCTCAACAATGAAGACCTCTGCCTTCTCCCTCTTGTGCCTACTCCATTACACTCCCAGGTGGTACTGCTGGAAGCCATGGTCTCCTGGCCACATAACCACCACTCAGCATTCCTCTGTGCTCTGCATTGTTCCCCTCTCCCAGAGTTTCCCTTTTTTTCCAGATATGAAACCCAAAGTGGAGCCGGTGGCCTCTGCCTGGACTGGTGCAGCGGATCCCTGGGTGCCAGTCCCAGACCCTGGTGGGGAGCCCCTCTCCCAGGCGAGCTCCTCATCCCAGCAAACCCCTGCTGGGCCCTGGGACTTTCCCCCCAGCACCACTGCAGCCTCTGACCCCTGGGGGAAGGCACCGATGTCTTCTGGCTTCCCTCCTGCAGACCCCTGGGGAACAGCATCCCCCCCAGCCCCCCAGGGCTCCAATTCTACACCAGCTCCTGACCCTTGGGCTGCTGTGCCTGAGCAGCCTCCAACCACTGGTAAGAGGACCAATGGACCTTTTGGCTTTGCTGAGGATTGAGGACAGCCTTGACCATCACTACCCTACTGCAAGTGGGCATCTCTGGGTTCTCCCCCCTTCCTCCTTCAACCAGCTCCCCAAGCACCCCTTCCCCACCCTCCTGTCCCTTAGCAGGACCTCTGCTCACCCCTCAGCATCCTGAAGACTTCAAGGAACTTTTAGGCTTTATCTTTGTACAGAACAGGCTGCTTTAATTAACATGGCAGTTAATAGAGCCATCTGATGGGAGCAGGTGGCAGCCCCACACCCCTCCAGCAGTGGGGTGATGCTGTGTCCCATTAGTGATACCTATTTGCTCAACCCAAATGACCCCTGTACACCCTGCCAGGACTAGACAGGACCGTTGCTGGTCGCAGGTGCCATGTTACAGATGGGGAAACAGTTGTAGGAGCAGCCTGTGTTTCAAAGCTCATTGTCACTCTCAGTTCCTCCTGGGTGTTTCCTCCAGCCCTGTGCAGGTCCTGCATGTGTTGCCCCCTGTTTTGGTCCCTGGTGAGGGTTGCAGAACCTGGTCTGGGGGCCAGTGCTGTTTGCTAAAGCATTCCTGCAGACCTGTCCCCTCTACCTGTCCCTGCTGGAGCTGGGAAAGGGACCTGCTTGTTATGATGTAATGGCTGCAAGCAGTAGGGGTGTCTTGGTCTGCAATGATCCTGTGATCTAGCGCATCTAAGCCTTCCCCAGTGCACATTCCTGACCCCCAAACCCATGCCCTGCATTGCATCCCGTCTTCTCTGTCTCCTTGCAGGCAGCCAGCCCTGCCTCTCTCCTGCCCTTCCATCTCCTGCCCCACACCTCCCTGCTTGCTCCCCTCCTTGAGTGTCCCCTCTTCCCCCCAGCTCCAGGGGGGAACGCTTTTGACCTGTTTGCAAAGCCGCCCGAGCCGCCGGAGCAGGAGCCCTCGCAGCCGCCCTCCTCGGCAAAGTCCAGCAGCCCTGTGGGTAAGAGCTGGGAGTGGGCAGGTGGTGACCTGTCCCTGCCTGTGGCAGGGAGGCAGTTCTAGGGCTGGCCAGGTTGTGTGTAGTTGCTTGTTGGTATGGCCAGATTGTGTTTCCACGGGCACGTGCTGTGGCCTCAGTCTGCCTGACAGCTAAGGGAGCAGCCCAAGTCTCTGTGTGCACTCATGTCCCTAACTCTGCTGTCTCCCACGGTGGCTTGGGGGAAACTTGGGCAGGCCATGCTGCAGGCTCAGCCCCACTGTGTCACGCTGTGACCTGGGGTGAGATGTGTTGTCAGCCACCCTGTGCAGTGACAAGGGAGAGTGCTGTCACCCTTGGTGTCTCCCAGCTGGCTCATGTGTCTCATCTCCCCTCCCTCCATCTCAGAGCCTGACCCCTTTGGCGACCTGTTCCCCAGCACCAGGCAGGATGGGGCAAAGAACTTTGACCTTGCCAACCTGGCTGACTCCCTGCCTGAATCCGGCAAGGATCGGAAGGACTGTAAAACTCCTGAGGCCTTCCTTGGCCCTGCTGCCTCCTCCCTGGTCAACCTGGACTCCCTGGTTGCACCTACTCCGGCCTCCAAGACCCGCAACCCCTTTCTCTCGGGTAGGTGCTGCAGGGTTGCTGGCCAGGGGCTTCCCTGCGCTGGGCAGGTGGTGGTGGGGGAGAAAGAGGAGGAGCAGAACTGCTGGAAGTGGCCTGGCTGTCCTGACATGTCCCATCATTTTACCAGGTCTGAGCACACCATCCCCCACCAACCCCTTCAGCCTCTCCGAGCAGCCCAAGCCGACGCTGAACCAGATGCGGACCAGCTCGCCAGTGCCCGGCCTGCCCACCGGCCACCCCGCCAACTCCATGACCTACAGCGCATCCCTGCCGCTGCCTCTCAGCAGCGTCCCCGCTGCCACCGCTGCCCTCCCCGCCTCCGCCAGTGCCTTTCCGCAGGCTGGCACCTTCCCCGAACTCCCCAGCACCTTGCCGCAGCCTTTACTGCCGCTGAGCGGCCCCCCGGCCCCGCCGTCCGCGCCCGGGGGGCTCAACCCCTTCCTCTGAACCCTCTGGACATCTGGACATGTGGACCCCCTCCCCAGCTGTTACAATCCCCCCGATCATTCCTTCCACCAAGACTTGGGGGTTTGCTAAGCTGCACGGGAGGGTGCCCCCACGCAGCCCCCTCCCCGTGCCCACTGTTGGGGGCAGCCAGCATGAGCCCCCGTGCTTGTCGGGCAGCAGGGGACCCCTTCCCCTGCGAGGGCCAGTGTGGGGGGGCCATGTTGGGGCTGCCTGGGGGGCAGCCAGCATGAGCCCCGGTGCTTGACGGGCAGGAGGGAACCCCCTTCCCCTGTGAGGGGCCATGGCGGAGGCCTTACAAAGGGCTGTGGTGCGGGGGCTCCGCTCAGTGGGCCGGGTGGGTGCACGGGGTCCGGCTGCTGGATGGACCCTGGCGTGGTGGGGCTTTGCCTCAGAACAGCGGGGATCTGGGGCAGCGCAGGGCCGGGGGTGGAAGCCGCAGGTCCTCCCACCCCGCGGGGTTCGCCCTCCCTTGGCTGCTCCCCCTCGCCCCCGTTCCGCCGCCACCGCCCCCCGCCCGCTGCTGGGCGCCGCTCCAGGGGCAGGGGCGGGGGCGGCGGTGCTTGGGCGCTGCGATGGCGGCGGCGGCTGCGGGTGCCCGTGCGACAATAAACTGCGCTGAGCAACCCAGTGTACGCCTGTGAGTGCCCCGTGCCACTATTAACTGCGCTGAGCGACCGCGGCGCGGGGCGGTAACGGCGCGGGACCGGAAGCAGGAGGGGCGGGGTCCAATGGGGGCGAGGCTGCGCCTCAGGGGCCGGGCGGTGACGGAGGAGGGCGGTGGCACCGGGGGCGCGGCTGGGCCGGTAACGGGGCGGGGCCCGGGGATCTGCCGCCATGTTGGCGGCGCCGCTGCGCTGCGCCCGCAGGTACCGGAGGGGCCGGGGGGGCGGGTCCGGCCTGGGTGCGGTGGCTGCGCGCCCCGCTAGCGCCGCTGCGCCATCACCGCGTCCCCGCCACTCCGCGAATCCTCCCCGCACTTCTCCCGTGCCCCCCGCGTCCTTGCTGCAGCACCTGCGTCCCCTGAATTCTCCTGCAACGTCCTGTACCCCTTCTGCATTTCCTCTAGATTCTCCCTGCACCTTCCTGAGTCCCTCGTATAGCCTTTTCGCAGCCGGATGGTTTTCCTGCCTTCCCCCATATCCCCCTGTATCCTCCCTAAATCTTCCTCTCACTACCACAGCTCCTGCAGGACTTTACATACTCTGTATCCCTGTTCTGCACTCCTTTCCCACCTCCTGCATCCCAGCCCTGCATCTCTCCTGCATCCCCATACCCAAACCCCGCATCTACCCAGCAGCAGAGGAATCTCCCTGCCCCCCATTCCCCTCACCATAAAGAGCCTGTGTCCCCCCTGCCCACATCCACCCCACGAGAGGGGATTTTCCTTTCTGAGGGGGTGTTCTCCCGGCGGACACGCAGGTCAAGTCCCGCAGATGCTGTTCTTCCATTTACAGCTGTTGAGTGTGCCCCCAAAGTGTGCTGGTGGGAGGAGCAGCTCTGGGAATGGCCTTCACCCCACCATGGGTGGGGTGTGCCAAACTGGAGAACAAGCTCCTCTGAGCCTCCAGTGAGTGGGAAGGACTTGTAACGTCCTAGGGGGGATTGGGGTGGACTGAGCCCCAGCAGAGCTACCTGGGGCTGAGACTGTTTCCCTTGGCATGGGGAGCGAATAGTGGAGAGCAGCACCCTGTCCTGGGGCACAGCAGGACCTGGGGTGGTGGTGCTGATGCTCTGGTCTGTCATGGCTCTGTCCAGAGGCTGAGCTTTGTTGTGGTGAGCAGGGAACCCCTGAGCCTATTTGGTGTCACAGGCACACATTTCTAACGGGGATCGCAGCCATGGCCACGGTGGGGACACCCAGCTCCCCCAGCGTCCCTCGTCACACCAACCGCCTGATTAATGAAAAGTCCCCATACCTCCTGCAGCATGCCCACAACCCTGTGGATTGGTAAGAGCAATGGGGAGCCTTTCCCCTTCCCCCTCATCCTCTTGTCCTTGTGCTCATGGGGCTGAGGGACTCTTGTCTTCCCCCACAGGTACCCTTGGGGTCAGGAAGCATTTGATAAAGCAAAGACAGAAAACAAGCTGATATTCCTGTCAGGTAACCAGAAACAAGGCATATTTCATGTCCCCATGTGTTGGTCAGTAGATGATCACAAAAGCTGAGCTGCATCCTGACCTGGTGTGTGATTAGCCATGTAGGTATGGATGACCACCAAGCAAGAGAGTACCATGTGCTGGAGTAGCTCTCTCTGAAAATGGGCTGCATGCAGGACCAGAGTCCTTGGCCAGCTTTTAGGAAAATGGGCTGCATGCAGGACCAGAGTCCTTGGCCAGCTCTCTTTTAAGAGCTGGAAAGTTCAGGAGACTCTTCTCCATTTCTTGTCCAGGAAGGCAGCAGCTCTTGCCCATAGCAGGGGTCCCCATCTCTGTTCTCCCCATCACCTGTTTCCTGCTCCCTGCAAAGGACCATTCCTCACCCGTCTAAGCTTGTTTGCAGTTGGCTACTCCACCTGCCACTGGTGCCATGTCATGGAGGAGGAGTCCTTCAAGAGCAAGGAGATTGGGGAGATCATGAATGAGCACTTTGTATGCATCAAAGTGGATCGTGAGGAGCGGCCAGATGTGGACAAAGTATACATGACCTTCGTGCAGGTGAGGGAGGCACGGGCAGGGCTCAGGAGGCTTTGACTGGTTCATTGTCATGTTCCTCAGGCAAGCAGAACCAGTATATGGGGTGGGTCTCAACACTGGACAGAAGCATACATCTCTCTTTGAGTGAGGCTCTTGTATGTGCTGGAAGGGCACAGAGCAGGTGCCTCTTGCGTGACCTTGGTGCACATGCATTTTGTCTTTCAGGCCACCAGTGGTGGAGGTGGTTGGCCCATGAGTGTCTGGCTGACCCCAGACCTCAAGCCCTTTGCTGGGGGGACGTATTTCCCTCCTGAGGATGGAGTTCATCGTGTTGGTTTTCGGACAGTGCTGCTCCGGATCGCAGAGCAGGTGTGGGGCAGGAATGGTATAGCAGACAGGGCTGAACCAAAGGGAGCACAGGGAAATTGGTCTGGGCTTGAAGGGTAACTAAGTTAGGAGATTTAGTTGTGAGGAAGAGTAACCCAGAGAACCAGCCAGAGCTTTGGCTTGGTTAGAAGTGGGTTTGAGCTGATTTGGGGAGGGTGATTGAGAACTGGAGGTGTGGTTTGGACTGGTGCAAGGCAAGAAGAACTATCTCTTTCCCATTGCATCTTAGTGGAAGGAGAACAAAGATGCCCTGTTGGAGAGCAGCCAGAGGATTCTGGAAGCATTGCGACACACATCAGAGATCCGTGTGCAAGGCCAGGAGTCACCCCCACCAGCCAAAGAGGTGATGGACACCTGTTTCCAGCAGCTCTCCAGATCCTATGATGAGGATTATGGTGGATTTTCCAAATCCCCCAAGTTCCCCACCCCAGGTCAGTCTGGTCTCTTCTGCTGAGACCTGCTGTGAGGCAGACAGCAGCGTGGGGGCAGAGCCCACCCCACAGCCTCCCGTTATCTCCCTCTGTTTCAGTGAATTTGAGTTTCCTGTTCACATACTGGGCCCTGCACCAAACAACTCCAGAAGGTGCCCGTGCACTGAAGATGGCTCTGCACACCCTCAAGATGATGGCCCATGGGGGCCTCCATGACCACATTGGTCAGGTAGGAGTAAATCTTTGGGGGTAAGCCCCTGTCATGGCCAGGAGGTGTGAGTTGGAGACGTCTTCACATACTCTCTGCAGGGGTTTCACCGCTACTCCACTGACCAGCACTGGCATGTTCCTCACTTTGAGAAGATGCTCTATGACCAGGGGCAGCTGGCAGCCATGTACAGCAAAGCCTTCCAGGTATAGCTTTGGCATCCCTCTGTGTGGCTCCCACTCCTGCAGGCTGCAAGGACTGGCCTGGTTTGGGGAACAGCTTCAAACCCTCTTTCCCAAGATACTCCCCATCCCACGGGCATGGAGCAATCCAATGCTCCCCTTCATCTCCTGTTGTTTATCCAGAAGTGCTGCACAAATGTGTGACAGTGTAGCCCTGGGGCTTTGAGCATAATGGGGGAAGAAACAGCCTTTGGGCTGGTTTTTGCAAGTCAGCAGACAATGCTGCTGCCTCTGACCTTGGTGTAACTCCAGCATTACTCTCCACTGCCCTTTGTAGATATGCAGTACTCACTGATAGTAGATTTCTATTGAAGGTCTTACTCTGAATCCATCCTTCATTTAAAATCCTTGGACTTTCAAATGCTCCTTTGCCAACTCTTCAAATTGAAATCTCTCTCCATATCTTGCTGTGTCCCTTGCCCCCTCCCACCCCTGTAACACTGATGTCCATGCTGTGTCTCACACAGATCTCTGGTGATGAATTCTTTGCTGATATTGTCCGAGACATTTTACTCTACGTCTCGCGTGACCTGAGTGACCAGGTAGGCTCTTCCCTGAGCTGACCCAAAGTGAGCCACTTACCCTACCCTGGGATGTGGCTTGGGGCTGTTCTTTCCTCCCTTCCATCCTAGCTGAGCACAGTCTGGAGCGCTACTGAGGCTCATTAGCCAGACTGCCAGCCCTGCAATGCTGGGGAGCTGGCTGAAAGTGTTGTCCTGGAGCTGGAGGATCTCTCTGTTGCACTTTTCCCAGGCAGGAGGTTTCTATAGTGCAGAAGATGCAGATTCCTACCCAACCACCACATCTACAGAGAAGCGAGAAGGAGCTTTCTGTGTGTGGACAGCCAAGGAGCTCCGGGCTCTCCTCCCCGACCCTGTCGAGGGGGCCACAGAAGGGACAACCTTGGGAGATGTCTTCATGCACCACTATGGAGTGGAAGAGGCTGGCAACGTGGACCCCATGAAGGTGAGGGAGAGCAAAGACTTGCCTAGTGTCAGGAGCACTGATGAGGGACCTGCATCCATTGGCATGGAGGGATGGCAGAGCAGCCCCAAAACACTCAGAGTCTAACACCTCCCAAGTCTGATGGCATTTCTAGAACATGTCTCCCTCTCCCTCCAGGACCCACATCAGGAGCTGAAGGGAAAGAACGTCCTCATTGCCCGCTGCCCCCCGGAGCTGACGGCAGCCCGATTTGGGCTGGAGCCAGGCCGGCTGAGTGCCCTGCTGCAAGAATGCCAACAGAGACTGTCCTCAGCCCGGGCACAGCGGCCACGGCCACACCTGGACACCAAGATGCTGGCAGCATGGAATGGTGAGGGGTGGCTCTGCTCTGAGGACATGCCTTGGCTGGACCCCCACCAGGGCATGGTAGCAGCAGGTCCTGCTGGGACTGAGAAGCTCCCACAGAAGCACTGGGTAGGCTGTGATCGGGACCTGTGATCAGGGGCTGTGTGGAAGCCGCCCCACACCTGCAAGCCTTGGGAGCATGAGGATTCTGCTCTGGCTTTATTTCCTTCCCCAGCTGCCAGCAGAGAGCAGCAGAACTCTTCCCCTGGCTCAGTTCAGCTCCTCTGGCTGGGCTGTGGGGAAGAGGTCTGAGTTGGGGACCCAGGACCCTGGTAGGTACAGAGCCAATCCCTACTGCTGCATGGGTGAGGGATCACAGCACTGTGTTTGTCTGGGGGTCCTGCCTCAGGGAATCACTTGCAGGGCTCCCACCTCTGTTCCCAGCAGTAAATTCCTGAGTGTTTGGGTCTGGAGCTGGCATGGACTGGAGTTACCCTGCAAACTGGAATAGTCTTGAGCCCTGTATCTGCCCACAAGTGAGGGCTCAGCTCTTGCTGGCCTTACAGTACTCTGCCTATCTCTTTGGTGACAGTGAGTGACTTCATTAATGATTGGAACTGAGCAGAAGAGCTAAGACCTGACCTGCTGCCATCATGGAGGATGAGCTTCACATTGAGCCTCCTTCAGAGAACTGACACTGACCCTCTCACTAGTTCCGTGTGCCCCCCCTGACCTGTCCTGCTGTCTCTGCCTCTGCAGGGCTGATGATCTCAGGCTTTGCCCAGGCTGGGGCTACCCTGGCCGAGCAGGGATATGTGAGCAGGGCTGCACAGGCAGCTGCCTTCCTGAGGACACACCTTTTCGACCCTGACAGCGGGAGGCTGCTTCGGAGCTGCTACCGGGGCAAGCACAACTCATTGGAGCAGAGGTGAGTATCAGAAACTCCACAGACTTGACTGGCCACCTGCAGGTGCTGCCCAGACCCCCAGCAGTCCCTGTCCTCTCTTCCAGGCAGGACCGAACTGGGAGGGAGGGAGGCTGTTTGTTTTGTATAGAGCTTCAGTGCAGTTTAGGAAGGATTAGTGTCCCCCAGCCAGTGAGGAAGAATTGAAGTCAAAACCTTTCCTGTTCCTCATCTTTCATGCTGGCAAGTGTCTTCCCCTACCTTCTCCTTCTGTACAGAACCCTGGGGCTGAGTTGTGTGATGGCCACAGCCATTGCTTTGCTTGGTGGCATCTCCTTGGGTATCAGAGACCAGTAAGCAAGGCTTTGCTGGGTTGGAGAACATTTCTAACTTGCTCAGTTAAGAGATTCTGATTTTCCTTCCCTGTGTGCCACTACAGTGCTGTGCCCATCCAGGGCTTCCTGGAGGACTATGTCTTTGTCATCCAGGCACTCTTTGACTTGTATGAAGCCTCGCTAGAGCAGGGCTGGCTGGAGTGGGCCCTTCATCTCCAGCACATGCAAGACAAACTCTTCTGGGACCCTAAAGGCTTTGCTTATTTCTCCACTGAGGCCAGCGATCCCTCTCTGCTCCTGCGTCTCAAGGATGGTGAGCTCAGGGACCTGGCAATGTGTTCCGTGGATTGTGGTGTGGGAGGATGGGGCTGATGGCCGATGATGGTGAGGCACTGGGCTGATGGCAGATGTTGTCCTTTGCAGACCAAGATGGAGCAGAGCCCACCCCTAACTCTATCGCTGTGACAAACCTTCTCCGAGCAGCTTGTTACTCTGGTCATATGGACTGGGTGGAAAAAGCTGGCAAGATCTTGGCTGCCTTCTCAGAGAGGCTGCAGAAGATCCCGATAACCCTCCCAGAGATGGTCCGAGCCACCGCTGTCTTCCATCACACCCTCAAACAGGTATGGGCTGGGGCTCATTGTCCCCTGCAGGACCTGCTGTAGGAAGTGGGGCTGGCAATGGCATGGGTGCAGTCACAGCTCTGTTTTCTCCCTCCTGCCATCCACCCTCCCCCTGGACAGGTTGTCATCTGTGGGGACCCTCAAGGAGAAGACACCAAAGAGATGCTGCATTGTGTCCGCTCTGTCTTCAGCCCAAACAAGGTAGAGGTGCTCCCTGCCTGCCAGCCCTTCTCTGGTCTTTGCTGTCTGCACTGCTGGTGTTTCATCCCTTCTCTCAGTGCAGCTGTTGCACCCATCCTCCTCTGTTCTGCCTCTTTTCTGGGAAGCATCCCGTCCTTTTCATTTCTGAGCACAGCCACAGGGCCATGGCTGAGCCCTGTGCACTCTTCTCCCTGCACAGAGCATGGGCAGCCCAGCCTAGAAGTGGCTGCAGCAGTGGTTGTTACTGCTGTTGGCTGTTTACACTGCTCTCACTGTGAAGCCCAGTGCATTCCCAAGGGGAAACCTTTCATTCCTGTGTGAATGTGTCCTGCCTAGTGTGGATGTGTCATGTCCTGTGCAGACCCAGTTAGTATCTGGGTCACCTACTGCCTGGAGACACCCTTGCATCCTTGGAAGGGATGAGGCAGTGCCTCACTCCAATTCTGGGTACCACCAGCTGGGAGAGGCTGGCTTTTCCCAAAGCTCTTCTCCCATTCAGCAGCTGTTGCTGTGTATTGGGGTTCCTGCCTGACTCTGCTTGTCTTCATCTCTGCTTTGGGATGTATCAGTGCATCCCACAGAGAGGCTGGAGTTGTTGGCTGCATCTGGAACTGGCAGGGAAGGGCAGCACAGCAGCTGGTGCCCATCAGCTTTGGTGGCCAGTGTCGCTGCCTTGGGAATGATGGCTTTGACCTCAGCAAAGCTGTGGAGCTGAGGGAAATAGGACTGGGCTGTGAGCGAGGGAGCTCGGTGTTTGGATTGGATTCATCCCTGGCCATTGGGCCCTGGTGCCAGGGACTGGCATGTTCAGTCTCAGTGTCTGGGGAGCTGAGGCCAAAGCACCACTTTGCCTTTGTAATCCCAGCTAGGATGAACTGGGGAGGGCTGAGCCATCAGCACAGAATCCTCTGCTCTGTACTCTTGTTAGCTCAGCCCACAGGGGTATCACCCCTAACCTTCTGCCCAGTGATGTTTGATGTCAGCATTGGAGGAGGAGGGACACGTTCCAGGGACACGAGTGGGGCATACAGCTCTCTGTCCTTCCTCTGCCATCACCCATCCAGCAGCGCTCTTGTTCCATGCAGGTCCCTATTTTGTGTGCGAGGCCTCTATTCCCACACTCGACCTCTGTCCCTTTGAAGGATTACACTGGCTGACCCAGTTTGCAGGAACAGGAGCCCAGCACCACTGTTAATAACCCTCTGCCCACAGCTGTTCAACCCTTGGTCCCCTGAGCCCACACTGGCAGTTCTGGGGTCTTGAGCAGAACAAATAGCACAGCCATATCCTCCTCTCCCCTGCAGTCTGGCTCCCTCCTGCAAAGCTGGTAACAAGCCTGGCTGGTAGGGATGCTCCTTTCCCAGGGGAGTATCTTTCTCCTTCAAACTTTTGCATTCCTTGGGGAAGGGAGGAGATGAGGGCTGGGTATTCTGCATGGATATTTCCATGGGGGAGTGAAGCCATGGTCATGCCTGCCAGGGCTGCTTGCAGGGGACCTATGCTTTGAGGGGCATGTGAGAGGCTGTAGCTGGAAGCTGGCAGCAGGCAGGGTGGGAGTCTAGCTCTGTTTGCCCCTTGTGTGTTCCTCATGTTGTGATGATGGGATGGAGCCAAAGCTGTTCCAGCTTGGGTTTATTTCCTGGAAGAAGAATTGTGGCAGGAGGGTAGAGCTCTCCCCCAGAGGAGCATAGCCCTGTGGAAACGTATCTCCCCTTCCCCAAGCATGAGTGTGCAGGAGTGGTAGGAGCATGATCTCTGGCAGTAGCAATGGCTCCTCCCCTTGCAGAAGTGTTGGGAGGAAGGGAGGAGAATCCCACTTCTCAGAGAGTTGCACTACCTTTGGGAGCAGCCCACTGCCTCCCAACAGCCGTCCCTCTTTCCATGCTGCATCACACAGAAATGAGCATGCTCCTGTTCCCACCTGCCTCCATCCCCCTCCAGCTGCTCCTCAGATCTCCTTCCCTGCCACGGGAAGCTGCCCTAAGCAGAGCAGCCCTGGGTCACCTGCTCCAGGGACATGGCTGATTTGGGAATTGGCTTTGCCAAGGAGTTGGGGGAACATCCCTGTTCCCTTGCGTCCCCATTCCCTTTGTGCCAGCAGGGTGCCGGGGGCCAGGCTTGTGTGCAGGAACACAATTAATTAGGTTGTTTCAGTAATTAATTCCTTACAAATCTCACCCTGAAATCCTTGCTGTAACAAGATGCTAATGATAGAATTGCATTGAGGTTGTGATTTTAAATGGACCCTGGGTCTGGAGTAGCCCTTTGCTGCAGGCAGCTCTTTGGGGATGCAAGTAGGGGTGATGCTGATAGCTGTTCCTGTGAGTGTCCTGGTGCTGGGAGGGTTGGTTCCCTGCTCTGGGGCTGGATCCCAGCTGCTGGTATAGATCCCTGCCCTGTTAATGGTCTTTAGGGTAATTATAAAGGATCCCATTATCTCCTCGGCTGCAGAGCACTCACCTGCCACTTGTCTTCATCCTGGCCCTGTGAGAGGACCTTGGGGAGCTTGTGAGAAAAATGAATAATGAATTTCAGATTGGACATGAATTGGTAATTAATCACTCCTGGAATTAATTCCAGACAAAGGCAAAGGGGGAGGAGATTGAGGGGAGCAAGAGGCAGGCAGGGAGACAGGCTGAGCCAGAGCTGGGTCAAGCAGATGTGGGGTGATGGTGGATAGAACAGGACTGCAGCAACCACTATCCAGGGCAGGGACTTGGGGATGTGGTGCCTTCCCTGGAGACACAAGGGTGTGGGCAGCCCCTGCCAGGCATGAGTGAGGCTGTGTGGGTGTCTCTGGATGCCAGTGCTGGGTCTTCTGCGGGCTCTGGTGTAGAGGATGCTGCGTGCCAGGAGAGCAGTGCCATGGTGGGAGATGTGTGTGCTGTGAGAGGCAGCATTTGGTGTCAGCATCCCTTGGTGGCATTGGCATGAGTAATAGGGACATGTTGCGAGTGTGTCCATGCTCAGCAGACACATGCAGGGCTTGGATTGGGGCGGGCAAGGGACAGCTGTGTGCTCCAGCAGCAGGATGTTCCCTCTGTGCCTTGGGAAGGACAGGCTTTTGCTCACCCTTTGCATCTGTGTCGGCATGAGGCTCGCTGCCAGCTCCTGGCCTTTCTCCTGATTAGCCTGTAAGCCCCGAGGCTTTAACAAACATTTTCCCTTTCAGAAAAGCTAATTATCCTGGCAGCCCAGTCATCACCTCTGGCTGATGCTGCTGTGTGAACTGGGAGAGCCCCTGACCCAGTGCTCATTGCTGCCTGAGTTTTTCTGGGAGGTGTGGGTAGGGCAGGAGGAACTGGGCTGCAGGTCAGATGGGGCAATGCTGCAGCTGTTTCTGGGGCTGTTCTTTGGCTGGGTAGATGTCCCCAAGGAGCTGGCTAGGCTGGGATGTGCCAATCCCTGTGCTTCATCCTGGCTGCCAAGTGTTTGGCGTGGTTAGGCTGCCACATCTCCATCATGCTTTTTCCTGCACTGGCATTATAGGGTGTGACCACTGTGGGACCATGGCAGAGGGCTGGAGCGGATCCCTTGAGCTGCCCATCCCCTCTCCATTTTGAGAGAGTGTGGCGGGGGAACACTGCCAGCCCTCAACATGTCAGTGGGGCAGGAAGGACCAGCTGGCTGGTGCTGCCTGTGCTCTCTGGCTCTTACAGCTCCTTCTCTGGACAGGTGCTGATGGTCGCAGATGGAGACAGCGCTGGGTTCCTCTACCGCCAGCTGCCTTTCCTTGCGTCCCTGGAGAGGAAGGATGGGAAAGCCACTGCCTATATCTGCAGCAACTTCACCTGCTCCTTGCCTGTCACCTCTGTCCAGGAGCTGCGTGGGATGCTCAGCCCGTGAGCCCCTCAGTCATGCTGCCCATGGGAAGGCAAGAGTGGGACAGACAGGCACGGGAACACGGGAGAACCTCATAATAGAGGCAACCTGAGCACCATCCCAGATGGTTTCTAGCAGTGCAGTGGGGCTGTGCCCTTCCCCACCTGCAGCAGGTCGGGGTCTGCTTGCATTGTTGCTTCAGCAGTGTCTCAGCACAACTGACTGTGGTCCTGGGTCCTGTTTTTGGTATGTCCAGGAGACACCCATGGAGGAGCATCTCCTGCCTCTGTATTCATGCTTGCTTCTCACCTCTTCTTGCTGAGGAAAAGAAAACCAAATTAAATATAAATCCAGTGTTAATGGAGAAGTCAGATGGGAACACTGTTAGGGTTCCTATAGCAACCCAGGGTAACACTGTCAAAAGCACCTGGATGACTTGGGAGTCAAGCGCTCTTAAAAGTGTTACTGGCTACAACAGCTGTGGTATTTTTCTGTTTCAGAGGAGATTGTAACTTACATTAACTGAATATATAGTGCATGGAAAAAACCTGCAGATTACAACTGATGTAAAGTTTATTCTCTCTTTCCTCCCCTCCTTCCTTCCTTGTCCTCCCTGCTTCCAAATGGGTGAGTACCAGATTTTCAGCATCCCTCTGACACCCTGGGCTCCCCCAGCACGGTACCTCACACCCCAGCTGGCTGGGTGCTGTCATCTGGCAGCAAATGGCACTGCCCACTGGCTTTCTAGTGGGTTGTGCCAGGGTTTGGGAGTAACTAGCCAGGAGAAATGCCTTTGAAGTCAAATTGGAATTTTGCACTTCATCTGAGTGGAGGGGTTTTGTTTTCTCTCCTCTCTTGGTTTTAAAAGCCTGAAGTGTTTCTGGAAATCCAGCTGAAAATTGCTGGTTTGGCAGATGTCCGCCTACTTTCTTCTGGGGTTTTCTGCCATCTTTTTTTTTTTTTAACTTGGCACCTCTGCTGTGGGGATTGATTTGACACCCGTCCTCAGAAGTGCTCAGAGTGAGTTGGTTTGTGTCTGCTGGGAGAGCATCCTCGGAGAGCAGGGCTGGTGCTGAGTGCCTGTGGGGACGCCCACATAGATGCCACAATGGCAGTTGTCCCCGAGGTGGCACAGGGCTAGGGTGACATTTTGGTGCCCACCAGCCCCTTTTGGCACAGACACAGGGTGCTTTCCTCCCATACTGTGTTACTTGTTGGTGTCTCTGTAAGCAGCCCCCAGGCAGAGCTGTGCTGTGAACCTCTGTCAGGATGAATTGGCTTCACCTCTCAGTAAAACAAAACAAAACAAAAAAGAATGAGGAGTTCTTTGTGATGAATAACTGTTGTTGTGGCACCTCTGTCCTCCCAGTGCCTTTGCCTTGCTGCTGTCCCTGGGTGCTGGTGGCCATGTCCTATGCTTCCCACACTCTGCCTGTCCATGGAGCCACCCCTGGGCTTTATGGCCTTAGCAGGGAGTGGCTTCACTTGAGTTCTACTGCATCTCCCCTTCTGGACCCCTTGGTACCCCTTGGCCAGACTCTCAGCTGGGGCACCCAGGGGTGCTGCTCCTCATTGGTGGCTACAGTGGTTAAACCCTCCCAGTAGTGCTTCCTGTCCTTTCCTGTCACCAGCCTTCTGATTTCTTGGCAAATGCTGTTTTGCTGCAAGGGTTGTTTTCTGGGGCAATTACCGGGAGACAGGGCTGGTGGGTGCTGCCCAACCTACCCAGGCCCTCAGGAGGATGATGGAGTGGGATCTCTGTGCTCAGGGGTCCTGTGCCACTTCCCAGTGTCTGTTGTCCTGATCCCTCCCTTTGGTGGCAGATGCAGAGGCTTTCTCTAACAGTGCAGAGGCTCAGGGTGGCTGGAGGCAGCATCCTGTGCTCCCCCGCTCCTCTCCAGCTGCAGAGCTGTCAAAAAAGCTCTCCAAAAACACATCAGATAACTGATGTGCTGGTTTTTCCCCACAAACACTTGGGTTTGCCATCAGGCTGCTGCAGATGCACAGGGGGACTTCCTCCTGCCCAGGGCTCTGGGCTCACCTGGGAGCCTCAGCAGCCAGGGATGGGGAGAAACAGGTTTTCCCCTTGCCATCTTTTTTATATAAACACCTGCTTTAACATTTAAAACTTACACTGGGGGATGTGCAGGGCACCCCTTTGCTCAGACCACCAAGGCAGATGGGAGGCCTGACACCCACAATGTCCCTTTGGGGGGTCTGAGACACATAGGGGTGATGGGGAGGCAGCATAAGCAGCCACCCTTACTGCGCTAATGAGGCTTTCCCTCTAATTAATATTCCCTGGAAAACTCAGCGCTGATTCTGGATCTCTCAGCTTTTATCTCCTGTGGCATTGAAGTGACATCAATAGGAAATGGGCTTTGAAAGCTGTTTGTTGTGGGGGATGTTGCATCTGTGGGAGAAGGGGAATGGAGAAGGGAGTCCTAATCCTGGATCCTGCTCCAGTGTCAATATCCCCCTCCAAAACATATGTGGGGGTGCAATTTGCAATGCCTTTGAGAAGGTAGATTGGGCAAAATAATGAGGTTTCCTAAGCTGAGCACACAGTTAATTCATACATTAGCACCCACGTCTGGCACAGCTGAGCACCCCATTGCCACACACCTGGATAGCCAAGTAGCACCTGAGCACTGATCTGCTTATGCCTGAGTGGACAATTAACTCCTGCCTGAGGGTTATTTTGGGCATGAAGAGGCTGGTTTTGGTAGCTGGGGACTGCTGCAGGAGGAGGTTTGGAAGTGCTGCTCAGTGGTTGCTCTGAAAGTGATTAAAAGGCTTCATAATGCTCCAAAATATCAGGGGAACCTATGACAGGCAGGTGCAGAGGGGGCAGGAGATGTGGGGCTGGTATGAGGAGTCCCTCCAAAGCTAATCCTGTATTGTTGAGCCCAGTTACTCCAGTATTCACCCAGAGAGAATTTGCAGCCAGCAAGCTGCCGTGGTGAATCCCTTGAGTTCCAGCCTCCTCTCCTGGGTAATTTGGGGTGCTTGCTGCAGTCCCCTTGCAGCAGGATGTGGGTGGGGGTTGCACCAACCCTCCTCTGGCATCCCATGGAGCATCTGCAGGCAGTGGAGGGGGCTGGGGGACTCAGCAGCTCCTACTACCCTTCCCTGCCTCAGCATTTGCCTTGCACAGATGTTCACACTATCCAGCTCCAAGTAATTCCAATGATCCTGACAAGTGAATTTGCAGCTGAGGCTGGCTGACGCTTGCTCAAAACATGCTTCTTTCTTTTTAAACTGACCTTCTGTGCAGATTGGTGCCATGGACCAAGTGGACATAGCCAGGCTGTGCTGTGAGGATTCTGTGGGGGTGTCCCCTGTGGCTCAGCTGCTGCTTTAGTTTCCCCTCCCACAAAAGCGTGTCCTGGCCATTTCTATCCAAACCCTACACCACCTCTGCATGGCCCTGGAGCATGTGCCCTGCCTGGACACTCCCAGATCCCCTGTGTGCTCCAGAGCTGTGCAGAGCAACTTGCAGCTCTCCCCAGCTTTTGCAGGTGCACTGGCCAAGGCATTTTGGGGACTGTCATCCCCATGTAATGCTCAGCTGCTCTGAACAGGCTCTGCACCCACAGGCCAATGCTTAGAACCAGTTTACCACTCAGAAATCTCCCGTTCCTGCCTGGCAGCTGCAGCAATCCCACCCATTACTCAAGGGACTGCCGGCCTTGGCTACTGCTGGGAAGGCAGGGAGGAGTGGGGAGGGATGGCTGAAGGCTCTATGGCATAGCAGGAGGACATCAGCACCAATTAAGGGTTATGCGATGGACACTTGGCCATTGCAGGCCAGGGCAAGGGTGCACATGGCCATTAATCCTCCTTTATTATAGTTTTGGTATTTACTGACTGTGGTAACTGTTGCATTAAATCAAAATTAAATGTTTATTTTGATTTTACAAAAGGATTGAGGAGGATGTCCAGGGCGGAAGGTGTAGGTCTGTGGGTGCCTGGGTAGGGGAGGGGGTTTTGGGGGTGTACAAAGGAATCAGAACTGCAGTGGAGGGATGACCTTGCCATCAGTGTGGGGACATCCCCAGGTGCTCTGCCAGGCTGTCAGTCCAGGTGAGGTGACAGTGGCATCTCCACTGCCTTTGGTGCTTTGTGAGCTGCTAAATTAGAGGCTAGAGATGCTGAGGGCTCCCAGGGACCCTGGGCTGCTAATCAAAGGGGAACATGCTCTGCTTTCCATCTGAGGTTTTATCCAAGACTCCAGGAGGGCTGAGGCTGCTCCTCTCCCCATGACTGGGTGGAATTAACTCCTTGTGGGCTGCAGCCTGGCAGGAGCAAGTAGCAATATTTTATGGTGTCACCTGAGACTAAAACCCACAGGAATTCTGAGGACTCGGGAAATCCAGAGCTGGAAGGCAATGCCTGGGCTTTGGGGCCAAATGTCCTGCTGGAATAGCAGCTCCCAGCCATAGTTTCTGGCTGCAGCATGGATGTCCTGAGACAACTTCCCTGATGTCTCTGGGCTGGCTTGTTTGGGGTGGAGGAGAAACCTGAATGTCTCTGTGTGACCCAGCACTCTCCTCCCTGTCCCTAACACCCATGAATCTGGGACAGGCAGAGCTGGGCTTGCTGCAATTACCCATGGATTAACGGCAGCTAATTTAGTTTGAGTCACAGAAGCTAAACTGGATCGATATGGGGTGAAGAGTATAAAGGAGGAATCAATAGGTATGCAGAAATCGGGCCGCACATCCCTGTGGGATGACGCTTTTGGGGCTGGGGCAGCGGTGCTGCCTGAGTGAGGTGGTGGTGCTGGGAGGGGGCGCCGGGGACATGGGAACGGGTGGCAGGCGGTGCCCGGGGCGATGCAGGCCAGCACGGCAGAACTGCGACTCAGCACAAGGCTTTCATCAGCTTTGTGCAGCTCAGCAGAGCGGAGGCCGCCGTGGCAGGCCGAGCTGCGGTTCTGCGGGCTCCGAGGCGCAGCTGTGAGGGGCCGGGGCCGGGGCCGGGGCCGGGGCCGGGGCGCCCCCACTCCCCTGGGGACGTCACGGCCGCCGAGAAACTGGTTGGATGTTCAACCGCGATTTGGATACGAGCTGGCTTGGGCCACGTGCAAGGTGTGCACCAACCAGGCATCCTCACAGCGGGATGGAAACTGGGGATGTCCCAGTGACCTCTGGGTTTCTATGCTCCTGTGGCCGTCAGTGAGGACTTGGTCTGTCTCCCTCGTGTTACCTTCTGGCCTGGCAGCAGGCATGAGGCAGGGTCCTTTTTCATAGCTGACGGCTCATAAATATTTATATCAGCCTATTAAAAATGGCCACTTCATCCCAAATTAGTCACGGGGTCCTGGATAGAGGCAGGGTGCTGGGTGCAGTGGCACTGATGTCACCCCCAACTCTCTGGTCAGATGACAGTGGCATGGCCTCTCGGCTGAGATGGGATGGAGCAAGGGATCCCTGTCCCTCCAGGGCTGCATGAGCAGTTCTCAAGTCTTGCCTTTGGACTGGACCCTGCTCTCTCATGCAACTCTCTCATCCCTCCTGGGAGCCTCCTCAGGGTGCTAACAGCGCCCAGATTTCTACCGCTCTTGGCTCATCTTCCTCACCATCTTCTGCTTTAAAACATAATTTAGTGGCTGTAAATGAGGTCTCCATCAACTGCTGAGAGCTGTGGGAGCTGCTACCCCCACCACGTGCTGGGGATGTGCTGCCGCTGGGATGCAGCCAAAGCAGGTGTGTTTACCTCCCAGAAAAGAAAGGAAATCCATGTTTTGGTGAACAAATAGAAATTAAAAGGCAAAAAGATGGAGATAAAGTTATTTCCCATCTCCTAAGGTGTTGGCAGGGATAATAAAGAGAAAAATCAAATTTAGAAAGACTCTACAAAGACAGAAGTGCTGGAGGCGTCTTAGCTGTAGTGTGAAGCTGCAGCCTGAGCATCAGTGGAGCAAACCCATGGGGATGGGATGTGGCCTGGCAAGAGTAGGTGTCCCCATAGTGTTTGGAAACCCTTCAGCCCATGAGCAGGCTTGGCCAGGGGGTAAACTCTGGCTGGGGAAGGGTTCTTGCTTTGCTTTCTGTGGCCAGTTCTGGCGAGGACCTCAGGGAGGGCCCAGTCTGGGAGGCAGGATGAGGAGGAGGAGAACCCTGTGCTGGGAGCAGGCAGGCAGAGGCAGTGAGGCAGAGCAAAAGGAGACAAGAGGCAAAATTAGGAGACAATTAGGCTGGAAACACACCCCAGGGAGAGAAAGCACTGAGCATGGCTGGGTTAACCCAGGTCAGTGCAGGGCAGAGGTTCAGTGTCACCATCTCTGTGACTGCAGTGCTTTGGCAGGGCCCCCAGAGGGGAGTGGGGTGGAGGGGACTGCAAGGGCCTGGTGTCCTTTGAGGCTTGCAGATTGGAGAATCACAGGCAAAAAACCCCTCTAGGAAGGTGCTGTTCTCTCTCCACTCCACCTCCCAATCCTCCTGTCTGCCATGCTGCTCTGGGCTCACCCATCACATGCTAATGAAGGTCCTGGATACTGCCACTAATGAAGGGCCTTGCTTTGATCACCACCACAGATTCTTGCCCTGTTTCTGCATGAGATCCTTGTGGCAGTAATGAAGTCCCTAAATCCCTTCTATCTCCCAGGACAGCCAAGGGGAAGGGCTGCAGTGCAGTGGGGGTCCTGCCGCCCCCCAAGAGGAGTGTAGCACCCAGGCTCCTCCTGAGCCCTATCTCCATGGCAACACCGTGGGATGCCTCTGCTGGATACACTTACATGGCCACCTAAGGGGAATCCCAGCAGCCTGGGAACTTCGGCAGGGTCAGGGAGAAAATGCCTGTCTGGATTAAGAGCATGCCTGTCTGCCTGTGTGTTCTGTCCACCCACAGCAATATTCCTGTGGATATTGCTCAGAGGCTCTGCTTGATCCCAGCAGCAGCCACTTAAAACTCAGTCCATGCAACCTCTCCAGTGATGACGAGCATCTCCCAGAACAAACAATTGCAGAATTAACCCCAAAGGCCTTTCAGCCCCTAATTTTCCATCCCTGACCATGTCCTTAGCTTGTCCTTGATGAGCCAAGGGATAGAAAATCCCAGCATTTCCATAACACAGCACCAGTGCAGCCTTTGGCCCTTGATACATATTTTTCCTTAACATCTGTCTTTCCTTTTTACTGTGGTTTTTATTACCAGGCACAGTCAGATTTAAGAAAACATAGCTGAGGCATGGGGGACTCAGGAGTTCTTATGATGCATTGGGAGGGGGAAGTCTGGAGCTGTTTCAGGTGAATGCATGAGCTGGTTAGCAGAGAAATGGGATCCATCCTGCTTCCCTGAGGGTCTCCCTCAGGACGTCTTAGGGCAAAAATCAGCCCTGCAGAGGAAACACATTGCTGTGTTGTTGCTTGCTGGCTGGGATGGAGGTGTCTTGAGGGGGCTGTCCTCCTCTCAAAGCTGTCCCCCTTGCTCCCCCAGGCTATGCACTGGGGAGCTCAGGCTGTTCCCCTTCATTTGTTGTCATTTATCTGTAATTTAGAGTGGGATTTAGTTATATTCTAATTGAGTTTCATGTGTCACAGCATGTCTCAAACAGAAAATAAAATATTTAACAACCTCCACTGGTAATAAAGATTCACATTTGCCTCATTCTGGTTCACAGTACATGAATATTCTGCACTGCACTCCGCAGGTATTAACTTCATTCAGATTTCTCCCTGGTTATGCAATATAACAGTAATGACAGATAGAAGCCAGAGCTTAAAAAAAATTATAATCAAAACCAACAACAACAAACCAGTTTGATGTCATTAACTCCCCTCTGTTGGTTAGGGGAGCATTAATATGTTCCCTTTCATTGCTGGCTCCTCTGTGCATGCAAATGCTCAGTGTCTGCTCACACTATTATGGGCAGGAACTAGGGCAGGAGAAGGGCAGGGGCAGCTCCAGGGCTGGGAGAGCTCTGGTCCTGGGGCCAGGACCCAACTGGGATGAAATAAAGCCAGGATTGTGTCTCCACTGTGCTGCTGCTTGAGTGGAGATGTGGACTAAAGCATCACTGATCCATGCTGGGGCCGGGTCAGGACTGTCACAGCTGGACACTCAGGTGGTGAAATGGGTCAGGCCCGTGGTGGGGGGAAACCTTGGGTGATTTTTGGGTGGTAGCTGGTCCCCATGAGGGTGAGCTGTGTCTGTCCTAAACAAAGAAGACCTGGATACTGTGGGAAGGCAGATCTTGGGGAAGGTCTTGGGACTTGCTGAGGATGACTGAGTGCTGCAGCCAGGTCTGGTGTGTGGGGGCTTGCCCAGGGCTGTGCTGGGGGAGATGAAGCCACTTGGGACACAGTTGTGTCCAGGCTTTCCACTGCAACAGCTCTCCAGAGGCAGATGTTGATGTCCTGTGCTTTGCTGTGGGGCTGCTGGGAGGTTGGTGTGGGGCACCTGCTAGTCCCTTGCCCCATCCCTGGGTGCTGTGAAGACTTGGGCTGTTCCTTGGAGAGCTCCCATGGGAAAGGCTGGGGCTGTGATGCCTTGGAATCTCCAAACCCACTCGTTAACCCCAAGAAAAGGGATGATGGAGGGACATACTGGTCTGGTACCAGTGTGCAGAGCATGAGAAGGGGCATGGAGTTGGTGCTGGACTGCCCGGGTGGTGTGGAGCTCCTCAGCACCACATTCCTTTGTGCTCCCTGCACCCCATAGGGCAGCTGGATCGCCACCAGCTCTGCCCGTCTCCCACGCTGACAGCCCTGCCCCACCCATGAGAATCTCATTTTGTCCCTGTTGGCTCTGTCCGTGGGCACTCATGAAGGGCTGGGCAGCCCCAAACCAAGCGCTCCCCCTCACAGGGTTAACCCCAGCGGCAAAGCTGCTGTGCTGCCCGTGGATTCGCTAAGGCAGTGATGATTCATGCCAGGGAGAGGCCACACACAGGCGGTGTGATCCAGCTAAAACGTGTGGAACTGGCTAAAAGCACCCCGGGTGCCACCAGCACCTCCCCACCGGCACTGGCGAGGTGCTGGCGCAGAGGAGGGACCACAGAGAGCTGCCGCACGTGGCTCAGTCCCGGGGCTTGCCGGGGTCACCCTGCTGCTCTGCCCCCTCTCACACCATATCCCTTGCTTCTTGCATGTCCCCATGCCTGGCATGGCTTTGGGGCATTGCCTCTGTTGCCTGAGTTCCCGTGCATCCTGAAGATGCTGTGAGATGCTGAAAATTCCAAGTGCTCTTTTAATTATGTGCCATGAAAAAAGCAGCCTTGATCTTGAAAGGAGGCTAATGATGGGACCAACAGGATATTTTCAGTAGCAGAAGCCCAGACTCCATCTCAATGTATCTTTAAAAAGGAAAAATTTCAGGTTTGCCTAGGAAATAGTAACTAATAACCTATAAACAATGACATCACCATACACATCATTGCTGGGGAAGTGATTTAGAGATGCGTTGCCGATGTGAAGCGAGAGCATCTGCTCTCTGCTGGAAGGTGGAGGAAGATCTCCTCACCAGCATTAAATTTAAATGAGCCAGTCCTCACTTCCATGCTTCTGCAGTGCTCAGCTCCTGCAAGAGGATGGCTGAGGAGCACAGGCTTCAGTGGGGGTTCAGCATGCCAGTTCTCCATGCTTGGCTTTCTAAGAGTGTCAAAATCAGACTTCTTTATCCAGGAAGGTTCCCTAGGTCTGTATGGACCCATTGCAGGGTGGGATTTGGTCTCCACTTGCCCCAGCACTTCATTCAGCATCTTGTCCCAGCAGAGCCACCCATGCCACATCTCCCACGGGAGGGTGATGAGAAGGACCTCAATGTCCCCACAGGTGAGACAGAGAAGTCCAAGTGCTCTTGGTGATGTAGAAGTTGCTTTAGAGTGAAGTGAGACCAGGATGACCCCATCCCAGCATATTGCAGTACCCCCACACCCCAACCTGGGCACCTGTGTCTGCAGCCACTCAGGTGCACTGCCCCCCATCAGCCACCCCCACTGCGAGCTGCTGGCAGGCTTTGTCATGTTCCACATTATTTTTAATTATATTTTATTTTAAAGGGCTATTAATTACAAAGATTTCCCAGCAGAGGCCTTATATGAAAAAAAAAAGCAGAAGGAAAGGAGTAAAAAACCCCTGCTTTTCACATCAAGAGTTCCTACAGGTGAACTGGAATATGAATGAAATTGACAGGGGTTAAGCAGTGAAGGAGCAAAGTTTGGGGTGTGGCACTCAGGGTGCCTCCAGTTCACAGCCAAGATCATTTGTAGGTACAGAACCCCCTCCCTGGAGGAAAGACCTGCCATCCCAGCCATCCCAGATGTTCCAGCCTGCAGCTGCCAGCTTGGGGCAGCACTCACTGGGATGAGATGTTCAGTAGGGTGGAGGGCAGTAGCTCTTGCTCACGACCCAGCACCCAGCTGGCCTGGCTCCAGGGTACCTGGCTCTCGACCTCCACAGGTGGCAGGTTAAAGCCCCACTATCCCTCTTGCCCTGAGCCCTCTCCTCCTGGCTCCCCTAGGGTCAGGTTTCTCTGTACCCCTGTCCTAGCTATTCTCTGCTCCTCAGAGAAAGAGAGGCATTTGTCCCATGTCAGTCAGTCATTGCTATCAGTGCCATGTGCTCATTTAATATTCATTTGTTTTAAAGACATTTGGGTCATTTTCTCCCCAGCTGGAGAGGGAAGCTACTGTTTTAGGGCTGGGGAAGAGGTGTGGGGGGTGTGGTGCTCACCTGACTTGCCATCTAGAGCTGGGAGTTAGGGGACAGAGTCGGCCTCTTTGGGGAGGGATGTGACCCCCTTCCCCACAGCAGCACAGCCCTAGCACAGGGATTTAATGATTTTAACCTACATGAGGTGGAGCTGATGCCTTGGAGTGGCTACCTAGAAGAGAGGCTAGACAAGATTAAGAGAGTAAGAGTAGGTATTTAATAAAGGCCTTCAACAGGTACACCTTGGGCAGTCAGAAACATCTGAGGCTACACCCAAGATGAATGATGGTCACAAGTTTTTCAGGCAATTATAAATTCAGTCCATTTACATATCAGGGGTTAATCCTCCAATTACAGCTTCAGGTAATGAAGTCATATTCCCCCGGTTTGCTCTTCCCCCCGTACTCACTTTTGTTTATACTTTTCTGGGCCTGAGGCAGTAGGGTGTGCTTGAGTTTCAGGCCTAGAGGAATTGTTTTGTCTGACTAAAATGTGAAGACAATAACTAACACTCTATATGGAGTTTAGAACTATATACTAAAGCAGTACAAGGTTTGAAAAATACAAAAGCTAAAATCCTAAGGCATCAGGGCTCGGCTGTTCTGTGGTGGGAGAGGTGGCAGGAAACAACCTTTACTAGGGAAAATTTTGAGGGTTTTTTTTTTAATATGGGCCAAGATCTGTTTTTTTTGTGACTGTCCACCAACTCTGAACTACTAACCTCTCCCTACTCTCTCCCCCTCCCATGTCTGCCTTTTCTCAATTGGGAATTTGCTCAATTGCTCAGCAGGTGCCATCACAGCTCCACCTCCCACCTCTTCTTCACCGGACCCAGGGGCAGGAGGATGTTTGGTGTAGTTCTGGGGTGAAGGTGTTCTTTGGCTGGAGCTCCTGAGCACTCAGGTAAGAGCTCAAGCAGAATTATTAAGCTGAGACCTCTTGCTCTTGTGCCAGTAGAGAGGGGTTGGTGATGCCCTTGGGTGCCTCTCGCTGCTATGGAATCTTTGATGGAGACAAGGGGCTTTTCTTGAGCTTGGAGCTGCTGTGAGGGCAGGGCAGTGACTTCTGGGTGTGCTGCTGTTGTTTAGAAGGTTTCTTTTCTTGCCAGCCTGCACGTGCTGAATGAGATCTTAGTGTCCTGATCCCTGCTGAGCCCAAGGCTGAGCTCCACAGCTGGTTCCCTTGCCTGACTCTCAGGTGTTCGCCTGCCTCTGCCCTTCCCCTTGCCTGTTTCTCAGTTCTTTTCTCTTTTTGGACCTTACACCCTTCCTTTCTGAGGCCATTCTTATCTCTGGGGATGCCTTCCTGAGCTCCCTGGAGTGCTGGAAGTGCTTTTATCAGTGCTGGTGATCAAGGCAGGTGGTCTCTGCAGGCGCTCTGGCAGGTGCTTGCCGGCATCCCAGGGCTCAGCAGAGCTGGCAGCAGCAGAGCTTGGGGATCCAGGAGGGCCTGGCATTAAGCATCTAGTTTCCCTCCTGTCTCTTCCTGTCAGAAAGATTTAAAGATTCAATTAGAGGGGGAGTTGCTGATAGCAGCAGTGTTGGTGCACTGCTCATGCCCTGTGCTCCTGCTTAGTGGGGACTCAATGAAAGCCAAAGAACTTGGGAGAAAAAAGCAAGAAATGCAAATTTGAGGGGGTTGAGGGATGGTTTAGAGCACAAGTCTTATGAGGAGCAGCTGAGGGAGCTGGGGATGTTTATGCTGGAGAAAAGGATGCTCAAGCAGGACTTTATTGCTCTCTACAACTGGAAGGAGGTTGTAGCCATGTGGGGGTTGGTCACTTCTCCTGGGTAACAGCAAGAGGGTAAGAGGAAATGGCCGCAGATTGTGTCAAGGGAGATTTAGAGTGGATATTTTGAAAAGTCTCTTCACTGAAAGAAAGGGTAGTCAGGCATTGGAACAGACTGCCCAGGAAACTGGTGGAATCATCATCTCTGGAGGGATTTAAAAGGTGTGTGCATGTGACACTTACAGATATTGTTTCATGGTGGGCTTGGCCGTGCTGAATTAATGATTGGACTTGCTGATCCTAGAGGGCTTTTCCAGTCTAAAATGCTCTATAACTCTATGGTTGGAGGCTTGGGGGTGTGCTCTGCCCCCTGGCACTGCATAATGGTGCCCAGTCAGGAGAGGAACCTGAGGGAGCACCAGGCTGGGATGGGGAAGACCTGGTTCACAGCATGTGCTCAGTGGGGTGAGCCTGGGTGTCAGGGCAGGGCTTGCTCCTCCAAAACCTCATCCCTCAGAGTTGGGTGTCCAGAGCAGCACTGAGAGCAAGCCAGAAGCTGGGCTGAGGCTCCATGTCCAAGGAGAGAGCAAGGCAGAGCCTCTCTAGGGCATTGGACAGGGACCTGCCTTGATCTTTGCTAGATTCAGCAGAGTTTATTTTCTCTCTGGAGGGAGGGAGCCATGGTAAATGTGAGAGGATATTTAACAGGGACAATATTGAGTGCAGTGCTGGGTCCTTGTGTGCTGTCTGGGGTGGGGGGGTGGTGACTGTTTTTGTGCCTTATGATGGTCAGAGCCAAGATGTAACCACTAAAACACCCAATCTGCCCAGACAGAATAGCCTTGAAAGGGTACTTCCCTCTCCTCTTCATGTTTTCTGGAGGTAATAGAGGTTGTGAAGGGAAATGTACATTTTTTAAGGATGGCGGAGGCAGAGAGATTTTTATTATAAATTATGTTCTGAACCCCAGAGCTGAAACATGGGCTCGGGTCAGCTCCTTGCTCTCTCAGGAGAATGAGCCACATCGGTGCTACAGCCTCAGGCGGCTCAGCCCTCGCATACGAAGCAGTTCCCAAAACTCGGGCCGTGCTCAGGCATGGATTGATTGTGTACCAAGAAGTCAAGGTGCAAACATTGATCATGTAGGAAAGTGCTGGTCATCTGCCAACAATAAGCATTCCCCAGCCTAAATTATTAATTCCTTCATGCACACCAAGTGGATTGCTCTGGTCACAGACGTCCCCTTGCACATTTGCGTGGTGGTGCTTTATGCCATAGTATATATTCCCTCCAACTACTTGTCTGGCTCTTCATTTAATAGAGATTGAGAGATACAATAAACCCATTCATTAAAGAGGAAAAAAAAAGAAAGATGAAGCTCTGCTTATGGCCTCCAGCAGTTGGTTTCATTAAGTTTCTCCCAAACCCTCCATGGTGATTCCTGGTGCCAGTACCCAGCTCCTGGGGTTTGGGGATGCAGCACCAGACTGGGAAGACCATGGCATTAATGGGATAACTGGGAAGAGCACGAAAGTGTCTGGATGATGACAGAGCAAAAGGACCTCTTGAGGGAAATCAGATGTTTGGATGGGACTATGAGGAGTTAAGGTACTAGTTTGTGCTGTTTGGAACTTGGGGCTGGTCTGTTGCTCCTCCCAGATCCTCCACTGCTGTCCATAGGGGGGAAAGTATTCTTTGAGCTGTAGGTACTGAGGATAGGAGCATCCCAGCAGGGCTGTGTCAGGGCTGGGGCTGGGAGGAGCAGCCAGGTCACAGGAACAGGGAGGGCAGGGAAGCAGGGTGTGTGTGAGGCTGGGTTTGGTGGGTGTCTCTGCTGTAGCTGTGTCAGCTCAAATAGTGTGAATGGTGTTTCTCAGGGAGTCAATTCACTGACAGGGCAGCCAGGAACCTCTTTGCACAGCAAGGACTTTGATCCCACAGAACTGGTGGGGTGGGGGGGCAGGGACAGAGCAGATTTGCTGCTCTCAAAGTGCTCTTCCACAGCACTTGAATCTGTGAATTGGTTGTGGGAGGCCTGCTCTGCCCCCAGACTGTGACATCCAAAACGAAATGTGTGTTTTCCATCGGTTCCAAGGCATGAGAAGAGCTTTGGACCTTGTTGTGATTAATCATTCAGCCCTGGGCTGGATACTGTATGGGTTCCATCTATAGCTCCCAGAACTGATAGAAATATTGTCCTGCCTTATTAGAATCACCCACAGCTACTGCAGCTGTGTGTCAACAGCAAAACAAATAGTGACTGGTTCCCATCGGGTTGGAGCCTCTCTGCTGAGGCTGTCTTAAATCCTCCTCCTGCCAAAGTGGTTACAGATGTAGACTTTCCCTATTGCAGCTCAGAGTAGCTCCTGTATGGCTGATTCCAAATCCCATTACCATGCTGGGGCCAGAGCCATTTTTGGTGAGCATCTGCTTGGCTAAATCTCCCCCTTGACATGAAATGTTGCTCACAATGCTTTTCCTAGAAGGACTGCTAAGGAAAAGAGTGCAGGGCTGTGCTCTCCCCAAAAATCTCCTAAACTATGTGGAAGAGCAGAGTAAGAGGGCTGTGCTGGAATGAAAGCAGGGCTACTTCCTTTTCCTCCTCCTCCTCAGGTGTCCCTGTCAGGGGTCTGCTGAGTAATCTGGTGCTCATCACAACTGCTGTTGAGGGCATAACTGATGTTGCAGTGCATGAGTCCCCTTCCTCTTGCCCCTCCAAAACCACCACAGCCCTATAATTCCTGCCACTATTTAAGTTGTCCCTGGCTCACCCTCATTCCTTCTCTCCTGTGCTATCTTTGGTCTAATTAGAAGGCCAGGACTGTGCATGTGAGGTGACCTCATTAGTTCCTTATGCTGTATTGCAATTTCTACTCATTTACATCCCAAATCCTTAAATGTGCAGCTCTGGTCTCCGAGGTCACTTCTTACTGCTTTCCATCCTTCTCATCAAGGCTCTGGGCTGGAGCTCTGTTCCCTGTCCTTGCCCAGATCCCTCCACTTCTGTCTGGAAGCTGAGTCCCCCTCAAACAAACCCTGTTGTCTGAGGAAGATGAATTCCTGGTCTAGCCTGGGCACAGGGGAAGGGCTCCCTGGGGAGATGCAGTGGGCCAGTGCTGGGAAAGAGATGTTCATTTGCCCACCCCCTGAGACAGGGGTGGGCAAATGAACATCCTGGCTGGGCTGTGCCAGGCTCTGGGTCCTCGTCCCTCCGAGATCCACAGCCAAGATCACTCTTCCCCTAGCAAGAACATCTTTTTAGTTTAGTATTAGCTTGTGCCACACTCCTATTAGGCTGGTGGTGCAGGCTTGATCCTCCTTGAGTGCTTCACTTTAAATATAGGCTTGACAGATATATATCCTCTCCTTTTTTCCTGTCCTAGTTGAAGGGAGAATGCTATTGGAGATGGGAAGGTTTGCATCGTCTCTCCTGTGTGATGTTGATCCCTTTATAGGGCAGGTATCTTCTAAAGCAAAATGCTTTCAATTCTCACGGTAAGCATAATTCTTGAAAATGTATGCAATAAACAAAACGAGCCAAATGTAATTAAAATGAAGACAGCATATAATCTGGTAACCCACTTAGAGGCTCAAAGCTTCAGCTTTAAAAAAATGTTTGCTCCAAATCCATTTAAATAAACAGACCGACACTCAAAGGCTCTCTGTACATTATTGGGATACAAAGAGAATCGGATCAAAAGCAGCTGTGACCAGGCTGTACATATGTAGCGAGGAAATTGCTTGATCTAAGACTGCACCTTGTACATGCAAATGTGTTTGTGGACCTTCCCAGGAATTGCATTTGTACCACAGCCGAGCTGTTGGGTTGTGCTCTGCCAGGGAGCAAGGGCTGGTGCATGCCCCACTGTGGAAGGGCTGGCTGGGGGCTCAGAGACCTCTTGGTGTGCTCATGTGCTTTGGCTGTGGCAGGGAGAAGCCAAAGACAGCCAAGCTCTGCCCCTTCCATGCACACACTGCATCCAGAGGGGGGAATTGCTCAGAAACCTGTAGAAAAAATTGGAGTCCCTGTCCTTAGCACCCGTGTGTCATGGGCTCCCCACTCACCTGGTGTCACACATGCCATGTGCCGTCACACCAGTGTGCCTCTGGGCCTGCAGGAGGGTCTCCTGGCCCTGCACAGAGGACTGTGGGATTTGAATCCCCTCTGCCTGGACACTGTCGCTCACAGCTCTGCAGCAGAGCCTGGCTGGCCTTGAAGTTTTGCCAATAGCAATGTGATTTGTCTCAGGTTGGACAGTACAGGCTGTGAATCCAAGATCAAGTGTGCTCCCAGGCCAGCAGGATTTGGCCAAGAGAAGGCATTTTGGGTCAGACAGGAGCATCTGCCTGTTGTTCTTGCAGGTGGTTTTGGACTAGCTGGAGCTCTTGGGAAGGACATGCTCACATTTATTAAAATATGATGGAGCGGCTACTGGGGAAGAGTGAGAAAGCTGTTTCTAAAGTGGAAAAAAATTCTAAGCACGGTCCTGGCTCAGCGTGGGGATGTCAAAATACCGGGTGGTGGCAGAAAATCCTTTACTCGGGTGCCGCTGGAGGAAGGTCTGACTCGGTAGTGGCCGGGAGTGCCCAGCAGCCCGTGCCCCTTGTTCGGGGCCGTGCCGTGTGTCCCCCGCCTGTCCCCCGGGGCGCTGGCGGCGCGGTCCCCCGTCGTCGGGGCCGGCTCCCGCCGTGGCCGGGACTCGCACCGGCAGAGGGAGCTCCGGCCGCGTCCTCCGAGCGGGGGGAACCGGGGGGACCGGCTGCTCCCATGGCTGGGGGGTGATGGGTCCCCTTCCCCTCCTCGGGGCCGAGCCTCCCTGCGAGCTGCTGGCCGGGCTCGTGTACCCAGTCAGTCCGGGGGTGACCGACTCGGGACGGGGTGACCACTCTCGAGCAGCCGGAGGCTGGGAAGGGGCGAAGACCGGGCCGTGACCCACATGCACCGAGCTCAGTAGCACGGTCTCCGCTCTTAGGCGGCGAGAACGGGGCAGGAGGCAATCCCTGGGGACCCGCAGCAGGGCGAGGATCTCGTGCAAGGCTCAGGCAGCACTCGGGAGGGCTCCATACCGGCTCCTGCAGTCCTCTCGGCACTTTGGCCTTGTCGGCCTTGCTCCTGGCGCTCTTCTCTCCCGCAGGAGAGACCGGGCGGGGCGGTCTATTCCCGCCGCATGTCTCCCTCTTGCCTCCCCCCGGGAGGTGCTCCCCTTCTCCCGGTGCTGGAGTGTCCCACCGGGGCTTGCCTCTGCCAAAAGCAGCGTGAGGCTTTCTCGCTCTTCCTTGCCCCCAGCTCTCGGCGCTTCGTCTCCTGCAGTCCTCCCGTTGTCCCCCCGCACCCCCGCAGGGCAGGGGCTGCCCGGCCCCGGTGCCGGGCGGGTGCGCCCCGTCCAGCCCCGCCGGGGACCGCGCTGCCCGTCCAGCTGTGCCCCCGGACGGACACGCGCGGCAGCCAATGGGGAGGCGCTGGGGGGCCGCGGGCGAGCCCCCATTGGCGGCGGTGGGAGGAGGAGCCGGGACTTGAAGTTGGAGTGAGGGATCCAGCTGTGCGGAGCGCTCGGCTCGGCGCGGCCGCCGCGGGAGCATCCTCTGCCACCGCCCGTCCCCGGGGCGCCGGGCAGTATCCCATCGCCCCGGGCAGATGTTGGGGAGCAGAGGGGACAGGCAGAGCCGCTAGGGGCGGGCCGCCCCCCGGGTGGGGGCCAGCACCGGCAGCGGGGGCCGCCCCGCCGCCGCCTCCCTGCCCGCGGCTCGGGCCCCCGAAGGCACGGCGAGGAGGAGCTACGGAGCCCGCAGACAGCAGGGCAGGACGAGGGGGGCGGCCCGGCCCCGGCGGGGGGAGAGGCAGTGGCTCGCCCGGCCATGCCATCCCGGCGCTGAAGCCGCCCCGCCGCATCCCCCAGCCCCCCTACCCCGCCATGGCCGCGCCACTCTAGGCGTCCCACCGGCTCGCCCCGCGTCGCCCCGGTTCCCCCGGGGCCGCCGGCCGGAGGATGGACGAAGATGGACCGCGAGCGGCCGAGGAGAATCCAGAGCCGGGCAGAGCCAAGACGTTCATCCGCCTTAATGACCTGTCCGGGGCCGGGGGCCACCCGGGGCCGGGGGACAGGGAGGCTGGCAGCGGCGATTCGGAGGCAGAGGCGCTGCCCTACCCGGCGCTGGCTCCCGTCGTCTTTTTCTACCTGAGCCAGGAGAGCCGGCCGCGGAGCTGGTGCCTCCGGTTGGTCTGTAACCCGTATCCTTTGCAGGTGTTCGGCGGCGAGGTAAGCCCCACGGGGCCCCCACGCCCCCGGAGCGGCCGGCAGGGCGGGGAACACCTCCTGTCTGAGGCCCGCCGGATGATGGGGAAGGAGCCGGGGTTTGGGAGGACCCGTCACCCGCCGTCCCCGGGGTAGCGGGCGGCACCCGGAGACACTCCCCCCCTCCCCGTTGCTCGCCCGGGAAGTTTTCCGGGCTGTTGCAGGGGCTCGGCTGTCCATTTCGTGCCGCGGGGCTCCCCTCCTGCGGGGCTCCCCTCCCTCGGCCGCCCCGCCGCGATGCCGCGGCTCCCGCGGGCTTCAGCGCTCCGTTCCACAGGGATTCGGAGTGGAGCTGCTTGGGACCATCTCCCCCAGGGGATCGACCGTCTCTGGTCCAGCTCCCCGGACACACTGAGCGACCCTAATCCCGGTCTCTTCCCTTGTGGATCGGTTTTTCGTTCTTGATCCCGTTTCTTGCCCATTTTAGGCTCCCTGGTCCTTTCCCTGAGGTTCTGCAAGACGGGTGCAGTCTGAAGGGAGGCGGCGGTTTTGGGGGTTGGTTCGTTGCCCAGCTCCAGGGTCCCTAAATAATTCAGAGTGCTTGAGGCCCGTCGAAGGGCCCATTCTCGGCAGTCCCCCGGGGGATGCTCCTTGCTTGGACGGGTCGGGGCAGGGTGGGAGTCGTGGTCCTGGGCGAGCATTGGCCAAGGGCAGCTGTTTGTCAGATCCTAGGGTGAGCCACGACCCCCCAAACGCTTCTGATCTTCTTTCAAGCTCCCTGTCTGCTCTGGCACAGGCCGAGCCGCTTTAGTCAAGTTTAAGCTTTCAAAAGGTGGGGGTGGGGGGGGGAAGAAATAGAGGAGACAATAGAAAAATTTCTTCTTTCACAGTCTTGGTGTCTTTAAAGCTTCCCTTTGGAGTTGAGTTGCAACCAGCACATGGCTTCTGCATGGCTTCTAGCATTCCGAGTATTTTACCATCCCCAAATTCCAGTTTCATTTATTATTTGTAGAAACAAAACCCCAAAATGAAATAATGTGAAGTGATGTGGCTTCCAGCAGGGGCTGGTGCAGGAGAGGCAGCTGCTTCCTGGGAAGTTCCCGCATCCGTGCTGGGCTGCTGGCAAGAGGCAGGCGAGTAGTCTGGGCAGCAGCCCCACATCTGGAACGGGAGAGGCTGTGCAGCAGCACGGAGGACATGTTACACGAATACCTTGTTATAGAATACCTTGTGCTAGTCCTTCTCCACTCCTGGTATGCAGGAACTGTTAAGGACTACATCTCAGCTGAGGTTGGTGTGCTTGGTGAGGGTCTGCTGGAGTTGTGAATATTGTTTTACTTGAGCTTCAGCAAAGATTCTCTGATAAACAGGCTGCCTTGTCTCCTAAAATGTCCCCCAAGAGGGAAAAATCCAAGATTTCTCTTCCCAGTCATGAATACTTTTAGCAGCTTCTCTACAGATCTCTTTCAGGCCAGCTAAGCAGTTCAAACTGCCTTTATTTAAACATAGGAAATCTAACAACTTTGTGAAGCCTTCTGTTTTGGAAAGAAATATTAATGACAGCCTGCAAGTCAGTGTGTTCTTGTTGCCTACTATGACTAATAGTATTTATGATTGCTGGTTTAAATATGTTTCCAAGTATTTATGGGTTTTTAAAAATTTTTAAAAAATTTTTAATCTTTGACATGCTATTTTGAATCTGATGTTAACACCTGTATGTTTTAGTGTTTTCAGTAAAGTCCCCCACCCCAGTAAGGGCTTGAAATGTGTTTTCTCCTCTGTGGCTGCAAAACCAATCTGATTAACTTTTGTCCTTGGAAAATCAGTGGTATTGTGAGCACCTGCAAACACCACTGTGAGTCAGGGATGAGCATTACATGCAGTCCCACTAGCTGGGATTTTTGTCACCAATTTTTCACTTGTTACTGACAGAGAAAGGATCTTGCTGGGAGTCCTGGGGCCACAAGGGTGATGCTGTGGATCTTCGAGTCATGTGGCTGCATGCAGCTGTTTGTTTTCGGGGTCACTGACCCAGAATTGGGGGAGTTTATTTTAAAACAACACAAAAAAAATAAAATCAGTTCAGCCTTCAAATGAGAGGAACACAGTAGCTACTTTGGTACCTGCACTGTGTCCCATCACTTGCTGGCTTGTTCAGAAAGCATTGTCTTGCTCATCCCTCTGCCTTTCTGCCACTCCAGTGCTGGAGCTGAGCCTGCTCTTGTTTATATTTATTACTTTTTTTTTTCTTTAGTGTGGTGGCCCTTCTCAGGCTGTAACGTTCTAGGAATTGTGCCTCAGTGTTAAAGCCATGTAATCATGTTGCTGGAAAGTCTTTGTTGCCACCAGCTGCCCTGCAGAGGAGTGACAGTGCTTTGGTTGAGTGGGTGGTGAATCCTGCCCCAGCTCTGGAGAGTTTGGAGTTTTCACTGCCTTCTGCCACTCCCTCAGGTGGATTTTACCTTTCTGCATGGGCTCCTGCAGAAACTGGATGGGAGGACTCTGGTTTGAGCTGTGCTCGTGGAGATGCAGAGCTTGGGGCGTTTCCAGGCAGATTTGTGGTGTTCTAATCTGACTGATAAAATTTACTGTTGATGGGGCATCAGGAGGAGGTGCAGGACCCAGTCTTGCCCAGGAATGACAGTTTGTACCCCTGAAGTGCAGCTGGAACTCCTGGGATTCTGCTCTATATCCCTGTCCAGGCAGTTAGTGTGACTGTGGTACCTGAGGCTGGGTTAGGGGAGGGTGATGGTTGAGGTACTGAGTATCCAGCAGGGATGCAAAGTCCTGTTGATGTGGTTTTTGAGGGTTTTCTGCCATGTTGCTGTCTAGAGCATTCTCTGCCTGGACCAGGAAGCTTTTTCTCTTGCTGTCTGAAGCAAGCAAGACAGAGATGTGGGGTACTGTGTTGCTCTCATGCTCCTCCTCTCCCTTAGGTTTAGAAAGAGGTCATGAAGCTTGTCCTGATCCAGAAATTTTCCAGAGCCTGAAACCTTGGGATTTTTAACTCTAAACATGTACCAGATGGCCAACATGTCTTCTCCCTCCACTCCATTGTGGTCTTTGAGTGAAAACCTCTCTTGGAGCCATGAGGACCTGAGGGGATGAGCCTGGATGACAGCCTTCTTATTGCTGGTGGCTCTGGGGTGGAAGGTTCTTCCCTGGTTGAGAACTGCCTGGGTCAAGAGGGAAGAAGAGCAGGGACGAGTTCAGTGGTCACAGTGCTGGACCCACAGGCTCAGAGGTGGGAAGGGCTGTGGCACATGCAGGGTGTCCTGCTGTGTGTGCTGGCAAGGCCGTGAGAGGAGAAGCAGGATTTTTTGAGGGGGAGAAAAAAGGAGGCAAGCTGGTTACTTGACTTTCACTCCTAAAATGAAAGCACCATGAATGATGGGAAGATGAAAGGCTGTATCAGGGTCTGTGCCAGGCTGCTCCTCTGATCAGAGACAAGAAACGAGGCTATTTCTTGAGAGTTGTGGACTGATTGAAGAGCGGGGATGGAGAAAGTGGGGAGGATGCTACCACTTGGCATTAAGAGCTCTGAATAGAGAAATAACAGTGTAACTGAAAGGGCCTGTGATATCTATTGTAGTACTGAAAACTGCCTCATCCCCCACACCCGCCTGCCTGCAGAGCGCTGCTGCCTGGAAAGCAGCACGCGGCAATGGGGCGCTACAAAAACCTGCTGGAAGGTGCCATTCCTGGGGAGATATACCCACATTGGCTGAAATCCTGGTTTTTTCTTCCTGGTTTGGAGGGTGAAGGGCAGCTCTGCAAATTCCATCTCTGAGAAGGGGAGGTTTGGGTGGCACCAGGAGGAGCGCTCCCATCCTGCCTGGCTGCTCTGCGGCACAATCCCTGGGACGTGGGGTTTGGGAATGGCCTGGCTGCTCTGTGGCATAATCCCTGGGACATGGGGTTTGGGAATGGCTTTGGCAAAGAAACACATCTTGATCTGGTCACAGAAACCAGCCCTGCCTTCTGTTGGCAATAAAACAGAGAGGACTCTTCCAGCAGCTGCCTCACATGGCTCTGCTTACTCCCCAATAGGAAGAGGTGGGTGACCAAAGCTGGGTCCTGGGGAGGACTGATTGCCCCCAACTCCTGCTGGAAGTTGCAGATGCCCAGACACCTCCAGGAATGGGTCTGGAATCCCCATGGCTTCATGCCAAATTGTAGCTGAGATCTGCACCAGCCTGGCTCACAGGGTGGCTGGAGCTGCTGTGCTAGAGCTTGGTTCTTCGTGGAAGGCAGTGCTGGCCCCATTGAGAGCACAGTCAGTCCCTGCTGAGTTCACCCTGTGCCCTGGTCTGTGTTGGAACCACTTTGTGCTGGTCCGGCTGGATCCAGCTCTTCAGGGAGGGACATGCTCGTGTGTCCGACTGCACCAGAGCCAGGACTCTCCTGCCTGGTCGGGGTGAGACCTGAGGCTGCTCAGCTGTGTTGTGGTTTGGGCTCCCCAACCCCAGCAGTGCCCCACAGTACCCCTTCTCATGGGAATGCCTGTGGTGAGGTCAGGGGCAAGTGGAACCCCTGTCACCTTGTGGAAGATTGCGGTGTCCTCACCCCCTCCTCAGCCATGTCAGCTCATGGGGAGAGCCAGACACTGCTTATGCTGCTCTTTGAAGAGTTCAGTGTAATGCAGGGTTAAATCAATTTTTTTGTTATCAAAAGGGTGTGTTTTTTGGGGCAAGTGCACCTGGTGTCCTTATGTACACTTCTATACATTTGTTCCAGCCTCACTTCTGAGTTTAACAAAGCAAAATGCTTAGATTTGACAGGTCAGACCTGAAATGGATCTTGTTTTAATTTAAAAACCCCACAAAGGAACCAGAATCCATTTGCTTCACCTGTGTCTGATCCATCCCAGGGCACCTGAGCTTGTTTCTCTCCCCTGACCCAGTTCACCCGCTGATGCCTCTCCCCCCTCCCTAGACAGATGGAATTTCTCCCACTGTTGCCGAGCCTCTACTCTCTCTGTGCCCCTTCCTTAGCTCCTGGGGAGAAGAGAAACCTGGCTTGTCTGGCTGATGCCCGACCAAGGGGTCTCCCACAGCGCCTTGGCCCTCCTGGCTGGGATGGAGCATCCTGGTGCTACCAGGGCAGGTGCTGGCACCTCCCTGGGCTCACTCCAGCTCCTGTGTGATGATCTCAACCCATCACCTTTTAGCAAGGGCAGCACAGAGGTGCTGTGGTTATTTCCCTTCTCCCAGGAGACAACTGCAAATCCTCTTCCCTGCTGTTCACAAACCTTTTGGGAGCTCAGCGGGAGCAGGAGGTGGTGTTCACTTCCCAGAGCTGGGTGCAGTGGCCAGCATTCCTCTAATCCCTGCCTCCCTGGAAGAGCCAGGAGCAGCTTGATCCTAATCTAGGTGACACCTCATCTCACCAGTGATCCCTGGACCCGTCCATCGCCCAGCTGTGCCGGCAGCCCAGCCCTTCCTTTGCTCCCTGCGTGTGTATATGTTTTTTAAGGAGATTCTTCTGCGAATTCCCCCTTCCAGGCTGTTGTGTCACATCTGGAAGTTTGTGTAGGAGTTTATCCAAGTGCTGGAGTACAGCGCAGCTTTTTCTCATTTAAAAATCATAGGCTGGCATTTTGAAGCGGGCTGGGGTGGGGTGGGGGGGAGGGAAGGGGAGAGGGAAGCTGTCTGCCAAAAAGGAGACTGGAGCAGAGGAATCATAATGACTTCCAGAAGTTTTCTTTCTTTCTTTCTTGCTTGCTTGCTTTCCCTCCCTCTCTCCCGGCTCACAGACAAAAGGCTCGGCCTCATGCAGTTCGTGGTTATGTCATCCCGGCGCGGGGAGCCCCGGCCGGGAGGGGTGGCCCCATCCTGCCTGGGGACCCCACGCTGCTCGGGGACAGCTCTGCTTCGGCTCCTTGTAGGAAATCCGGAACGCTTGCTCTCCTGTGGGGTGGGGAAGCGTCTCTGGAGACTTGCTTGATATCAATTCACAGAATATTCTGAGCTGGAAGGGACACACAGGGATCATCGAGTCCAACTCTTAAGTGAATGGCCCGTATGGGGTTGCTTTTCATCTGGGGCCAGGAGCCAGGGCAGGGTGGCTGGGAGGAGATCCCAGCTCTCCCCCAGCCCCCCATGCCCAGGACAGGAGGGGCAGACATGGGGTTGGACCACCCCAGCCGCCCCTCATCCTTGGGGCTGACGTGTCTCCTATGGCTCCCTGCTCTCAGTTTGATCGGCTGTGTTCTCTGCCCTGTTCAGTAATGCAGGTTGTTGGAGCCAGTCTGGAAATGCCCAGGATTTTATGATGCACAGAAAATTTTCTGCTTTCTTCTCCCCCTGCAACCCCTGCAGAAGCTTTGGCATTGTGCTGAAAAATTCTGCTTTTGCATTTTTTATTTTAAACTCTCTTTCATTTTTTCCCCCCCATTCTGAAAAAAACAAGTTTCGGATTACCCCAAGTTCCCTGCCCAGCTTTTACTCAACTCTCCTTTTTTTTTTTTCTACTGTTTTGCTGGAAGGGTGCAAAACCTTAGGCCAAAATGAACCTCCCTGATGGCTTTTTCACTTGGATCATGAAATCATTTTCCCTTGGCAGAGGACCCATGGGGAGCCTTTGCCCCCGGCAGCTTTGCTGGCTGGGACTAGAGTCTGAGGGAACGGGGCCGTCCACGGGGAACTGTGGAAGGAGCATCCAGAGTCAGGTTAGGAGGGCTTTGAAGCTTCACTGCTTCACTGTGGTTTGGAGAGGGTTGAATTTCCTAGTTAACTAGGAGGCTTAAGTGTTTCTGGGTTTGTTACGAGGCCAGATCGTGGCTTTCCCTTCCTCTGTGCCTTGGCTCTCTGCTGAGCAACCTAGACGTGAAATGTTCTCTTTGGATGGTGATGCATGCAGAGGTTTCCCCCAACCTGGGTTCATTTGGCTTTGGCTTTCTTCAGCCTTGGCCTCTCACCCAGGAATCTGGCCTGCTGCTAAGAAATAAAAAAAAAAACCAAACCAAAACAACAAAAAAGCCCCCAAAACCCATCCAACCAAACAAAAAAAACCAAAACAACACAAAAGAAAAAAAAAAAAGAAAAAAAGAGGAAATTCACATGGTTTTATATAACAGAGTGAGTAACGACTGGTTGTGCTTTGGGATGCTCTCACATCTGCTTCCTACCAAAGCCCCAGCAAAGAAGCTTCAAGCAGATGGAAAAACACATTTTTCAGCCTGAATATTTGCTGAGAGAAGCTTTGAGGCTTGCTCTCTGTGCTGGCTGTGGTGGTGCTGGTTAGTGCCTTACGGGAAAAGGGCTCTTGGGGTGCCAGGAACAGCATCCTGTGCCGGAGGTGCGGCACAGCCACGCAGGTCCTGGCGGGTGCTGCAGCCGTGCACTAGTGCGTGAGACTGGGATGTCCCCATGACTCAGCCCCAAACCGTGACTTGGTTTAGTCACAAGTGGATAGAAATTGTCCATTGGTTTGGCTTCCGTGCCTGAAATGTTGTTTTGGTTGGGATTTTTAGCAGGTTTCCTAGGTGCAAGGCACTGGCGGCTGTTTGGTGTTGGGGTTTTCTTGTCACCCATGTCATCCCAGTTTTCTCTCCCTCTCTGCTGGGATGCAAAATCCAAGGGCAAGAGCAGAAGAGGGCTGAAAATGGGAACAAAATGCTAAACAGGTGATGACTGAGAGCTTGGAGCTTGGCACAGACTAGTTTATAAAGAAAAGGGGATTTATTTACTGTAATCCAGGTGCTAGCCCCACACTTACTGGGTTTCTGGTGCAAAGCATCCTTACATTTATCTCTAATTTGGTTCTCTTCCAAGAGGTTTCCCCCAATGCATCCACTGAATCAGCTTCGAAATGCTCCCTAACCCTGGGGGCTGAAGGCAAACCCACAGCCAGCAGCAGTGGAACTGGGCAATCTCACAGAGATTCACTCACCTTGGCTGCCCGACCACCCCCAGGGGGGTTTTTGCCTCCAGGATTTCCTGTGATTCATACCTTAATCAGGTCAGGTTTCGAAGTCCCTCCTCTTGCATTATTGATGGCCTCTGTGCTCCCTCCGGAGATGCTGGTGGCCAGAGCAGCCCAGCCCTCCCCTGCCCAGATGGGGAAGAGGGCTTGTTGATGATTTGTTAATTCAAATAGAAAGTGCTTGTTAACCCCTGGCGAGGCTGAAGCTGCCTTCTTTCTGGAGGGCAGGGCTCGCCCCCATGCCTGGGACTCCTGCTGCCAAAACATTTATTTGGTGTTAAGCTGCCAGCCACGCTATGCAAGTAAAGATGTTAATAATGAGTAAGGTTCATTTTTAACTCTGAGTTGAGACTAGTCTTGGGAAGAGCCGTGCTCTGGGAAGGGGAGAAGGTGGTGGGAGCTCTGCTGTGCATGGGCGAGCAACTCCCAGGGCCAGGGTGTATGGATCCTGTGGAAGGGAGCAAATGTCTCTGCTCCTTCTTGGCTACAGGGTCTGTAGGAATAAATTGTTCCTTCTGCTGTGGGTGAGGCTTCTAAGTGTGTTTGATGGGCTGCTCTTTAACCAGTCTCCTCCACATCAGTGCTAGCTGCTAATAACACGAATCCCAGATCTGGGCTGGTGGTCCCTGTGCCTGTGTTGGATGCAAAATGTCTTTCTAGATAGCCTGGCTGTAGGAATTCTACCTTAACGGGAGAAAAAAAAAAAACAAAACTCCAATAAGAATGATAAATAAAGGAGCCCTCTGATGCACCATTGAATTAATGTTTATCTGGGCAGATAGGGAGGAAAGGAATTAAATTATTATGTGACTTTTAACTGCTTCTGTATGTGATTATTGACTTATCTTGCTTTGGAGGGCCATAAATATGTCTCAGGATATACCCCTGAGACCATAATCTGCTCAGGATCACTGTGCAGGTCTGTCTCTGATGTTCCTTCAGAGATTCATCCTGACTTCTAGGGTCAAAAATCCAAATTCTTCTGACAAAGGACCTAGCCACGTGCGGAAGGGAATGCGTTTGCACTATATGGCAAGCATACAGCATAATTCCTGAAGGTTTCTGCCTTGTATAAAGTGCTTTATTGTTTGTGATCCATGGCTGGCTCAGCATTGGAGGCTGTGGTGCCTGATTCAACTCAGAGGAGAAGGTGCAGGTGCAGGTGCAGGTGAAGTTTCTTGGCTCTGGAATTGGGATGGATCACAGCTGGAGTCTCATACTCTTATCAACTGCCTTTCTTCCTGTCCTTGGGATTTTGTTCCCCTTAGGCAGTTGTTTGGGGGTTAAGGATGGCTTGGGGAGATAAGATGGGTTTCTCAGCCTGCCCGTCAGTAGCGCTGGCCAGGGCTTTGTGTATCCATGAACCTGGGGAGAGGGGTGAGCTCTTCCATTTAGCCGTCGATGCTGAGTGGATGCTTCTGTTGATGACCAGTGGATGTGAGGTGACCCCAGGCACCCAAAACCATGCTGGCCATGGGGGTGGCACAGGGCATTTCACAGCTCAGTGTGCTCAGTGTCCTCAATGTCCTGGGGCTTTGTACCCACACATGTGTGGTGCACACAGGGCCAGCAGCTTGGGAAACAGATGGATGGTGGCAGCAAGGGCCAAGTTGACCTCTCATGTTCCCCTGGTGAAGCTGAGCTGGAGCATCCCTATGTGGCTGGGCTGTGGCAGGGTGCTTCCTCTAGCTGAGGCGGGTGTTTCCCCTCTTGGGCTCTGTTTCATGTAGGGTATAACTTGCTGCCTATGTGACTCCTCTTTCAGCAGTGTGTGTTCACTCCATTCTCTGGCACAGCCAATGTTAGTGCAGGAGTCTCCAGGCTCTGAATGGTGCTCTGAGCCCCCAAATCTCCTCTTCTTTTCACCCATTGCCTCAGGCCCTGCTGCCTGGATGGGGCATTGTTGTGGTGAGGGTATTTTTCAGGATGCTTCTGTTTTTTCCTTCCATCCAGTCCCTTAGGATGGTGCTCATCCTGCCCCACAGCAACCCCTTCTATACACCCATGCTGTTCCCATGGGAGCAATTTCCCCTGCTGTGGGGAAATCACAGCCCCTTCTTCAGAAACTGCTCATGGCAGCAGTACAGGGGAATCCTGTCTTTTTCCAGGAAAAGAAGAGCAGAGGAGCCCAAGGCCAGCACGGGGTATCCACAGTGAGGGTGGAGACACTTCTGCCTTCATCTCAGAAAATGGGCTCTGGCTCCTCCAGCAGTGGATGTTCACATCTCAGTTGGGTTCTGGGCTTGGCTTTGTGCTGGGCTTTGTTTTCTCTTGTCTTGTAGCCCCATGAAGCTGGGCTGTCTCAGCTCTGGGAGCTCAGAGGATTGAGCAAGTGGGGGTCAATCTATTGATCTTGTGGTGAACCAGGGGGTGAAAGGAAAGTGCTTTGCAGTGCCTCCCCCCAGCCACCTCTTCTCTAATCTCCCCCTTTTGTCTGCCGAACACCCTGATTTTTTTCGCCTCTAGTTTGGGTTTTTCTTTACTATTGCCTGGAATTTGCATGGAGGGCAGGCTGGAGGTTGGGGGGGGTCTGTGCACTGAATCTATTCAAGGAGTTGTGATCTCTGCATTTCATTTTGCAGTTCAGCTGGAAAGATCTCATTTCCAAATACACCCACACACAGGCACAGCAAGAGAGGAGAGCACAGGAGAGGGAGGGAGCTACTCAAGGGGGATGGGGCAGCATGGGCAGGGCTGGGGGCCATGGCATGGGTACTGGGAGCCTTGGCAAATCTGACTGGGAATGGTCCGTGGCCTTTATCTGAGGACAGGAAATGCCTCTGCCCTGTATCTCAAGGCCATGCAGAAGCCTGGTGGCCCTCTGAGTGCCTGGCTGCTTTAGTCCAGAGCAAAAAGGGACTGAGAGGAGCAAAGGTCCCTGAGCATAGCCCTTGCTCTGAGCCTGGCAGTGGCCCTGAGAGCATCTGTGGGGAACTCCAGGGCAGTTTTAGAATTGCCCACAGTGTGTGTGTGGGTACATACAGATCCCCACCATGAGCTGAGCAGAGCCCAGGACATGGCTGCACCATGGTGAGACCCGCTTTTCTAATGGAAGAAGAGCAAAGGCACAGAAAGAAGTCACAAAGCTCCTTTCCTAGTGACCTTCAAGCCAAAATGATCTTATTTCCAAAGATGAGCCAGTGCTGGAGTGATTCTTTTAGTCTGTAACTCCCCATCCACACTATCTCCCTCCAGGGCCTTCCTTGCCAGCCGGGTCCTGACTCCAGCTCTTGGGTTCTGGAGGAGGTGGTGGGAGATACGTCCTGCATCTCCCAGTGCTGTTAGGGATGGGGTTAGTGGAAAGCAAATGAACCTTCATCCTGTGGGCATCTAAATGTGCAGCAGAGGGTAAAAGTGAGGAGCTGAACAGATGGGAACTTGGTGTTGGTAAAAGGTTTTGGAGAGGCGCCTCAGTCTGCCTAAGCTGGGAGCTGACAGTAACCTTGCCTCTATGTTAGCGTGCCAGGGCAATGTGGGGACAGTTACCTGAGGCCCCAGGTCTGAGTCCTTCCCTGGCTTCAGGGCTTTGGAGCAGCTTGGGGTGCTGGGATGTTGCCACAGGTACCATCACTCCCACCCAGCTTCCCCTCTGGCCCCTTGGGTGGATGCTGGTGGCATGTCTCAAGCTCAGCCCCTGCACACTGAGTCCTTCCATCACCCCTTCGGGTCAGTGCATGATTTTTTCCATTGCTCTGAAGCGGCTGAGCTCATACAACAACCTGGGCCAACACCGCTCCTTTTTGAAGTTCCTTGTTTTGGTGTTCCTCAAGATCTCTTTCCTCAGGTATGAAATACAACACACCTTGGCACTGGAGGCTTTCCCCAATGCTGTGGCTTTGGTTATCCCCTGCATCCTGCTGCCAGGTGAAACCACTGCCCTGTCCCTGAGCTGCTGCTGGTGGATGCCATCACCTCCCTAACTCATCCCAAGGCTTAAAAGGTGGTAAAATAGGATCCTTTGGCCACCTTGGCGTGCCGCAGCACGCCGCCAGTGGAGAGACAGCCACTGGAGCGTGCTTGGGGCCATGTTTGTCTTAGCCAGTGGCCACAACTGGAGCCATGGCTCTGCCAAGCAGTGAAAATGCCAGAGCAGTGAGTTTATCCCACGATGTTTGATTTGTGGTCATGGTGGAAGCTGGGTCAGGAGTGACAGTGGACGATGCAGCAGAAAAGAGCAATTTCAAGACAGTCGCAAAAACATTTCATGCTGCTAAAAGTCAGGATTTTCTCCTTTGTTTTTCCTCCCCCGCTGCTGGCCGCGCTGGTGGTGAGGTGAAGTTTATGGGAGAAATACCGCGGTTCTGGGAAATATTTTGCCTCACTTGTATTGTTGAATTTTTCTTTTTCTGGCAGCAGATGAAGGAAATGGGAACACAAACAGCTTGGCCGGTGGGGTACTCGTCCAGAATCAGCCTGGGCAGCAAGAAGCTGCTTTGCTGGGGACAGAAAATACTCGAAAGCGGACGGGGTTTTCATTGTTTTCATTCCTCTCCCTTTCTGTCCCTGTGCTCAGCTGGCTCTTAGGATGCTGCTAAACGAGGGGTGAACACATCTTGCTGTTAAGGCAAGGATGTGCGTTGATGCTCTTGGCCTCCCGTGTGTTTTCACTGATTAAAATCTTAAATTCTTCCATTTTTTACAAGATTTTGGGTTTCTGTGCCAAGCTGGAGAGTCTCTATGGCAACTGCTACAGGCAACTTTTTTCTGTAACCCTTTTTGGGTTTTTTGGAAGACGGGGGAAGAGGATGAGTGTCTGGTGCTGAAGCACCAATAACTACTTGAATACCCCAAATATTTGGGGTGGTAAGTACTGGGAGAGCAATGGAATTGAAATACAGAATTGCTTCATGCCCAGGAAGCCAAGCACCAGGGCCCTCACTGGACCCCTCACCCCTCTGCTAATTATAGTGGTTTTTGACTGTGGAGAGTGCAGAGTCCCATCCACCCCCACCTCCATCCCACCCCATGGCCAGGGGTTTCCCACTTGGGTCTGTCATTTCTGGAAGCATTTTAGAGCCATTCTTGGAGTGTGATTGCAGCAACATTTCAAGACACAATTAAAACCTGAGCCTTTTAGGAAAAGTTGCAGCATATAATAGAAAGGAAACCAGCTGGGCTAGATTGAAGCTTAATAGGTTTTGGGAGTAATTTTTAGAATCCTATACTGTAGGTCTTTCTAGAAAGATACTATACAATTTAATAACATGTTATATTCCTATATGTTATATTTAAATCATCCTATAGTATTGTGTAGGAGGAATCTAATTTTCCACTGCAGGGTAATATACCTTTCTATAGGGTTTTGGCTGTGTTTTTTTAAAATTTATTTTGGTCCATTGGAGTTAAATGAAAAAATTACATCCTTCCTAGAAAAATCAAATAGAATGATGAGAAAATTTAATTTATTTAATAGAGCATGTGAGTATTTTCCATAAGGGTTTATATAGCTGCATAAAAACCCATTTAGGGTCTGTTGGGGAGGTGATTTCAGATAGGATGGAGATGTGTTCAGATGCTGTCCTGGTCAAGCAGTGTGGGAGCTCTGAAATAGGGCCTGGGACTGTCTAAAGGGGGAAAAATTAAAAATAAATAAAACCCAGGACTTTCTTGCATCTCTATTTCCACTCCTATGATGCAGTTAGAGAGATGATGGAGTGGTGGGTGCTGGGCTGTGGCATGAACTGCTGGAGCAGGGTGAGACTGGGGACTGGATCTTGTGCCAGGGGCTGGAGAAAGGAGCAAGGAGCTCTCCAAGCTTGGAAAAATGGGCTTTGGAAGTAGCATGCAGGGGCTGTGCCACCCTGCGTGGCTGTTTGCAGCAGGCTGAGGGAGGCAGGAGGGTGGTCCACAGCAGAGAGGACAGTGCTCTTGTCTGCATTTTGCAGCACTGCCTTGTTTGTAAGGACTGATTTCTGTGGTGGTTTTGCCTGGTGACACATGAATTTGGCCATACCAAATCCACCATACAAAGTGGGGCAAAGATTCTCTGTGCTGTGCTGGTGGGCAGGTGTGACAGGGTTCAGTGAGCAGATGGCAACTGGGCCCTTCTGTGTGCTCACTCTGCTTTGTGGGGTCTTTGTCAGCTGTAACCACACCAGTAAAAGCCTGTGGCTGGGATGCTCTGCTCACTTATGGAGAAGACACCCCATAAGCTGGGGCACATGTGGTTCTGCATGGAAAAGTGCAGGACTGGTCTCCCTTTTCAGCTTAGCTTGGAGCTGCCCATCCCTCTGGTGTCAGAGACCTGCATGGCCAGGTCCCCACTGGGATCCTAGGGAGCTTGGTGCCATCCCAGGGAGAGAGAGGGGGAAGGTGGTAGCCTTGGTCCTTCCAGATCCCCAGAGGACAAGTGCCTTTTAATAGCCATGGCAACTAATAAGCCCTGCATGGTGACAGCCCTGCTGTCTCCATGGAAACGGACTGAGTATCACATAGCAACCTGTGCCTCATGTACCCATAGAAACGGCCCGGTAGCTTTTCAGCATCCTCTGTTAGATCTCTGCTCTGAGAGAGCAGAGTGGTGGGGGGGTTTATCCCGAGGTGAACCCACTGCTGCAGGGAGGTGGGGCTGGGGTGAAACTGGGGAGGAGGGCCCCAAGGGCTGCAGGAAACCAGGGGCTTTATGGGAATCAGGCATGTAAGGTGCCCCGCGGGCAGGGCATCCCAGGCTGATGAAGATTTGGAAACTGTTTGCTATCCACTTTTTATCTTCCTCATGACAGCAGCAGGACTTCGGGGGGGTGTGTGTGTGCAAAATAATTTGAATTTGAATCTGATGGGCTTTGCTGTACTGAAGGAGAAGAAATATAAAAGATGCTCAGGGCCGGAGGGCTGGAAACCACCTCCCCACAGGCAGAATGGTGTCACAGTAGGATACTTGCAGCTGGGTTTTCTTTGTGGTTTCTGGAGTCACCTCATCCTCAGGCTGGAGGTTTCCAAGCCACCAAAATGAGGTAGAGACGGGGAGTGCCCCTCCTCTGTGGGCAGCACTCAGCAAGGGGGAGGCAGCAGGACACATGCTGTCTCTACATGCAGCCTCTGCCATTTCTTGCTCAGCAGCTCATTAACCAGCCTGAGCTTTACAGGTTAATTAGGATTTGTAGCTGGTGAGTGTGAAGGCTTTGCTGGGGTCACACCGTGCTAAGGTTCATGTAAAACACTGTGGATGTCAAGTTGCCTACACATGCTGGGTGCAGAAGTTGCTCTGAACTGCTGTAGTAAATGCAGCCTTCCACAAATTTATCCACTAAGATGCTGAAAATTTTAGGAATTCATTTATTTGGAGCTGTTGGAGCATTTCTTGCAAATGCGTTTCTTCCCCCATGGTCACAATGTGTTTTTAATGGGAAGCCTGCAAGGACACTTAGGAGTATCCCTGGTTTCTGTAAACATTCATGTAAATAAACGTGATGGATTTGTGCGTTTGGGAAGGTTTACTGGTTTGGCGTTCTAAAGGCTGTGAACTGAACTGGTTAATTTTTTCTTTTTTTTATTATTAACTTTCAGACCTATTGTCTCTTAATTTTTTTTCTCACAGCTTTTGTTTGGTCTGTGGGCAGCTGGGAGACACCTTTAGGTAACACCTGCAGCAGCATCCAAATCCCACTAATGTTATGGGGAATGGGAGCTCTAACTTTGCTCAAGTGTGTTTTGAGTGAGACTGGGGAAATTGGAAACTTTTGGAATTTACCTTGTGTTTTTGTGTTATGGGAAGATAAATGTGAGTCAAGAGCAGGTGCTGTGGGAGAGGTGTTTTCTGTGGGAAAGTTTGGTGTTGTGGGTCCATCCTGGTCAAACAAGAAACTGATGCCATGATGGATTAACCTTAAAACTGGAAAATCTGTGCTGAAGCTCTTCTGGCTGTTGGGTCTGGCAGCAAAGAGACACTTCTGTGGTGGTGCTGTGCCCTGATTATCTCGGGCCTCCAGTCAAGCAACATGAAGCTGGTTAAATAAACAAATAAATAGGGAATTGCAATAAAATTTCCAACTATTGGGCTTCTTGCCCCGACAAGTATTTGCTTCTGGGATGGGAGTGACCCCTGCGTTCAGCAGGTACCCCCGTGCCAGCCCTGGGCAAGAGCTGCCCCCTCTGGCTCCCTGGTGCTCATCCTGCTGCGTGCAGGAGGCTCAGTGATAACGGCATCAGCGCTGGCCTCAGAGGAAGGTTGCAGCCTGCTCAGCAAGGTTTAATTAAATCTGAAATCCCGGCTGTTTTCTCCTGGGCTTTGGCTTGGGATGCCACGGGTAGGGAATCAGTGAAAGGAAATAAAGATAATTAGAGCAACTTCAAGGGCTGTTGCACTCCCGGCGACTGGGGGGCTGGAGGCTGGGTGGGCTGCAGAGAGACTGAGCTGTGGTGCTCCTTTGAGACATGCACAGCATGGATGGGATCATTCCCAGGGAAAGACTGAGCTACCAATCCAGCCGAGAACTGTCCAAATCAGGGATTTGTTCAAACCCAGAGCTCAGAGTTGGCAGTGCCATCTCTGAAACCCCCTAAATGACTGGGCAGCTCTGAGCCAGCAGCAACCATCCCCTGCAGTGAGTGTTTTTCCCCCCCATTTTTTTCGGACCTGCTTATTAAAGCTGTGAAGAGCCTGGCTATAAATGAGATACAAATGTACACTTAACACCACATCTCCCTAAGGCCAGTGTAGATATTCTGGTATTTAAACTACCAGAGCCAAGGGGAAGGAGACAGCAAAGGGAAAAAAAAAGAGGAAAAAAGGAAAAGTACCTCTAATTGAGGTCAGTATTTGAACAGTGAAGATCAATTAATTCTCCTGAATCAATAGATTTGGGTGACTGAAATAACACATCCCCACCAAGGGCTGGTACAGGCTGAGAGCTGGCCTGGAGTGAGCTGCTGCTGTGGTGGAGGTTTCAGTGTTGGCAGAGACTTTGCTGTTGACAGAGGTTTTGGTGTTGGCAGAGTTGTTGCTGTTGGCGGCCCTGAAGGATGCTGAAGCTGGTGGTTGGCTGTTGAGGGCACTGGTGGGCAGCTTCCTCTGCCTTCAGCCTTGCAGGAACCTGTGAAAATTTACTTATACCCCCAAGCCATGGTCCCTCACCCACTACACTTCCATAACCAGTTTTTCAGGCTAGAGTAGATTCAACTGAGGGGGTGGGGAAGATTCTCAGCCAGGAAAGGTGGGGTGCAGCCAAAGTGCTAAGCAGTGCTTTCCCCCTAGGTCCCCATTGGGATGGATGGGAACTGTGGACATCCCATCCCTCACTTTTTGGCCAGGTGAGCCTTTCCAGGGTAGTGGCTTAGAAAATGTCCAGCATTCCCAGACTCACATTTTTATTCTCCTTTATTGCTCTTCCAAGAAAACCCGTTGGTTCCCGTGTGTGTGTGTGTGTGTGTGTGTGTGTGTGTGTGTGTGTGGAGAGAGGAGAGGAGATTATCACGTTAGCGTTAAATACCCTGAGGGAAGGTGGGGAGGGCGGGTTGTTTTTCCTAGTCTATCTCCCAAGGACAGCCGGGCTGAGCAGCAGCACGTGCTGGTGGAATGTGGCACCCATGGGTGCAGCCGTGCTGGGCAACACAGTGTGGAGGCAGCCAATGCCTTCCCGGGGAGTCTGCACCCCCAGCAGGCAGGAGAGCACAGCAGGGAGGATGAAAAAAACCCCTTGTTGTTATTATTCCACGATTTTTATATACTGAACTGATGCACATGGCAGATGAGATGATTTGCCTCCAGGCACACAGGAAAAGTGATGTGAGGCAGGATCTTTTTGGCAATCCTGCGTCTTAAACGTGAGATGAAATCTTCTGGGATGGGAAGGCAGTGGAGGAGCTGTGGTTTGGGTCCTCTTGGGGTCACGCTGTCCCTGTACCACGAAGTTTGGTGAGGCTGCAGCTTGCCCTAACAGTGCTGCTTTCTTTCCCCATCCTTTCAGAGGAGGGGAGAAAGCTGCTGCTATTTCCACCGTCTCACTCTGTTTCCAGGTTAGGAATCCAGGACGCTCTCAGGTTTGCCGGAGGAAGGTGAGGGAAAGGCTGTAAAACCTGGCTGTGCTCAGGAGATTATTTATGGCTGGGTTTGGTGCCACGTTCGATGCTTTTTGCTGCCTCGTTCCCACCTCCCACGGCCCCTCGCTGCAGCTGGGCTGGAGGAGGGGGAAGAGGAAAATGCCTTTGGCAGCCCCCACGGGGTTTGATCCTGCCCTGCTTGGCCAGTGGGGGAGATGAGAACGTCAGGTCTCTGCAGGTGCTGAAACAGCAGGTCTCACCAGGCATCTCACCTGGCCTGGCTGGAGGAGCACAAGGAACAAGAGGCTGGTGTTAGTGTCCCCGTGCCAGCTCCCTGCAAGGTGACACAGATCCTGGGGACCCCCAGCCCCTCCCGCTGTCGAGGACGCCTGGGCAGACGGGATGAATGAGCGGTGCCTTCGGAGATCGCAGCAGGTGCTAACGAGCGTGGCTTGAAATACTTCATCACCTTTAAATAGGTGGGGTTTACTGTGTGTATGAAAAGGTAGAAAAACCACCTGTTTGCTGGCCGAGCGTGTCAGTGGGAGCTTCCTCCCCCTCTTCCTTCTCCCATGTCGCCGCCTGCAGTGCCCTGTGACCAGCACGAGGCTGAGGATGGTGCAGGTTGCGAGGCCATCGGATACCAGGGCGGGTGCAGGATGCATCATCCCCTGTACCTCTCCGGGTGCAGCAGCACGGGCAGGCTGCAGTGCTGGAGGGGGGTCAGGGCTCCAGTGCTGGTGCAACTGTGCTCCAGCTGTGTCCCTGGGAGTCAATCAGAGCTCCTGGAAGTGCCCGTGGTCTCAGTGCTTCAGCCCCTGTCCTTGGCTGTTCTTTCCCTTCGTGCTAGTAGGGAGTCGGTGAAACCAGCACCAACATAACGAGTTTAGAATAGGCAAAAGCAGAGCCTTTTTTTGCCTCCAGCCGCATCCTGAGCTGCAGATGAGAAGTGTGATTTGTTTTCATGCTTTTCTAGCAATTTCTGGTGTGTTCCCACGACTCCAGCTGCCGGGACAGCCGGGGAAGCAGCTGGCTGGGCGAGCTGGCATCGCCGGGCACTCCTCGCTCCTCGTGGCTGGCCCACGCCTGCCCAAATAAAAGCTGGGGAGAACACGGAGCTTACAGGCTGCTGCTGGAGGTGCAGAGAGTGCTTTAGCAAGCTGGCATGAACTAAAATTACTGAGGCAGGCTCCCTGCTGGGAAAGCTGCTCGCAGGGTGCTGTGTGCCCCATTTCCTCAGCAGCTCCTTGCTGCTGGAGAGGCTGATGGCACAGCATTTTCCATGGATAGAGGGGCACCAGCGTTGGGTCGGGGCGGCTGGCACTGGGTGGGCTGTGGAGACCCCCCGCACGCATGTTTTTGGAGAGTGGAGAGTAAACACTGTCATTCTGCATTACGTCCCAGCTCGCTGCCACACAGGCGCTGCCGACGCTGCCTTGCACCCACCCTGCCGGCAACCTGAGCCCGGAGCAGGCGCCGGCCAAACCCGAGCGGCTTCGCCAACCGCACGCTGTGGAGCAGCTCCTTTGAATAAGGAATTGTTGCGTAACCTCTAACGAGCCTCTTCTCCGGTTTGCAGCCACTTGCCTTTCTCCCCTCTTTATTAAGCTGGCGCACAATTCCCACTGGGTTTGCTTTCCAAGGAGGGCGGCTGAGTGGACAACGGGGCTGGGGCTGCTGCTCACCATGTCGTCTGCCCCGGTTTTGAGTGTTTTTTTAACGCTGGGTCAGTGGTGGGGCTGGGGACAGGGAATCTGAGAATGCGCCCAAGGGATCATGAGCATCGCTGCTGCCCTGGGTGCGGGATGAGGCGGCTGCTGCTTCAGCCGGCCTGAGCTGCTCCTCACCCACTAAAGATACGCAGAGGTGCTGCTGCCTGGAAGGAGGAAAAAGCTGAAATATTTTTCTTGGAGAGAGGAGGGAACCAGGACGGGAGGGCAGGGAGGCACTGCAGCGTGCCGGCAGCAGCCGGAGGGGATGGCTTCTCTCTGCCGTCATCCCCAGGGCTGGACATGGTCCTGTTGGCTCGAGCTCGCTCTTGCTGACACACACCATTGGCAGCAGCCGCCTGAACTGGTTATGCTGCGGGGAAACCCGAGAGGCTTTGGCTTTGCTGGAAATGAAATGAGGAGAGGGCAGGGGGCCCCGTTGGCAGGGGGGGGGTCGGTCTGGCTTTCCTGCTTGGGGCTCAGGGAACAAAAGAGGAACCCGCAGTGACATTTCAAGTGTTGCACAACCTGGCACAATTGACAGTGGGTTGGTTTTCTCATGCTGTTCCCTCTGTGCATGGCCTTCTTCTTCCCTAGCCGTAGCTCTCCCCTTCCTCCCTAGGGGAGCAGCTGGTGCTGGAAGCTCCTCCTGGATGATGGCTCCAGGGAGGATGTGCCTTATGAGTCCCTTTGCCACCCAGGGAGGGGAAGACGTGTGATGGAAACTCCTGACAAGGAGGCTGATGTTCCTGCTTTGCCTCCTGGGGGTTACAGAGAGACAGTGCTGATCCCCATGGGGTGCTTGCTCCTGCCTGGAGGTGGTAGTGGGGAGAAGGGGACATCCCTGGGGTGGTCCCTTTGGGATTGAGCCAGCCCTGTCATCCCGTTTCTGTGGGGTGGATATTGGGTGGCTCTGTGTCCCCCATCCTGCTGTCATGGTCCTCCCAAAGGTCCCTGCAGCTCAGCTGGGGGAGCCCCATGAAAGCAGCCCTGCAGTGGGTGGCTGGTCCTGCTGGAATGCCTCCCTGCATACAAGCAGCATAAGGGGTTGGGATCTCATGGGATCCAGCTCTGCATTGGCAGATCCTGGGGACTTGGGATTACAGGGGGCTCAGGAAGTCCTGAAGTCTGTCCTCTCCCCATCAGCAATGCAGGAATTGCAGGGAGAGTGTAATTCCAAACCAGTGAAGTGGAATGAGTTTTTTGAAACAGGCAGCTCTCTGTCTTTTCTCCCCCCACTCACAACCTTTCTCTTGCTCACACAGACAAATTTTGTATTTTACTTCTTAAAATACATATACATGTGTATAAATACTGTATCTTGGCAGCTGCTGTTCCTCAGCACCTGCTATTTCCCCGGGAAAATGGGGATTTGGTAATGGTACAGCCTCCCTGGTCCCTGGGGCCTTGTAAACCTGGCAGTTGTTTATGGCACCAAGCGGCAGCATTCTCGCTGCTGCTCTCCACCTCTGAGCATCTCCCTGGCTGGACCCTGCTATGGAGGGATGAGCTCTTCAGGGGTCACCTTCCCCTGCTCCCAACTTGGAGTTTGCTGGGGGCTCTTTGTGGCAGTTGGGTTGTTTGAAGATGCAGGGCAGAGCTGGTCCTGGCTCAGTCCTGGAGCATCCCCTTCTGGAGTTTACCCCAGTACGTCCCTGAGAATGGAGCTGCTGCTTTGCATCTAGATTTTAATGACCTGCTGGTTTCTAATAAAAATAATCAGGGTGGACTCATGGTCTGTCCATTGACTGACCAAGGGCACCACTCTGGGTTTCAGTAATGGTGGGGCAAAGGCGTTGCATGGCCCCTCACAGGGCTTTGCAGTTTGTCCCCACACCATCCATGCTCTGCCTTTTGCTTTGGCTTTGGGACACTCATCCTTGCACCTATGGAACTGAGGCAGCCTCTGCCATGGCCACATGTCCCTTTGCTGCTGTGGTGGAGGCACAGAGCATCACCATCTTCCTTGTCTTCCTCTTCATCACTGCCGAGTGAAAGGCTCATGGGGATGCTGGGCCCTGATGGGGATGCTGGGCCCTGATGGGGAAGCTCCTGCCCTTTACTCCCTGCTACTGCATTCCCATCATGGCCCCACAGAGGGAAAGCCTAGCCTGGGGGTGGCTGTGGGGTTTTACAACCCTGAGAATGAATCCCAGCACCATCCCTGCCTCTCTGGGGAGCAGAGTCACGTCACTGCTCAGGAAACCACTCCCTGGGAGCGAGAGCTTGTTAAAGAGAGAAAGAAACCCAAGGGGGCTGGGTTGGTGTGGGGCTGGGAGTTGGGGCGCGGGAAGGCTGGTAGTGGATGTGCTTCTTGCATGCTCCTTGCTGCTCTCAACACATGCTTAAGGTTTTTCCCCAGTTCAGGTGTGGGACCACAGTGTTTTGGGGGGATTTCATTGCACGTGGGGGACAGTGAACCTACTCTGTACCTGCAGAGTCTTGGGCAGGCGCAGTCGCATTGTTCACTTGCATGTGGGGTGGCTCTGGTTTGAGGGACCCTGAAAAGTGATGAGCTGTGAGGTGATGGGCTGATCCAGGAGAGGATGGACTGTGTGGTGATGGGGGATGTGAGACCCAGATTCCACTTACTCCCCATGAACAAGGCTGGGGGTTAAGGTCTGCAGGGTACCTTGGGGGATATACAGTAAATCTGATTCTGGCTGTCACCAGTGGGCACAACCCCACTTTTGGGGGAGCAGAGACAGGCAGTGGGACAGCAGGTATGGCCCCGGGGGCTGAGTGCAGAGGCAGAGTTCTCCGCCCACCCTGGCCATCCCTTCACTGACACTACACTGCCAGTGATCCAAACTAGCTGTGCCCTTAGCTGTCACCCATCATGAGAACATGTGTGTGGTCCCCAGCACTTGCCACATCTTCTGGCATGACATCCCAGCCTCTGTTGTTCCCCACTCGCTCCATCACCAGGATGAAAAGTGCGCAAATACGGGCCCTGCCTGGAAGCATCTATCGGCAAATGCCTCATCTGGGTCCCTGTCCCCCGCTGGGGTCCCTGGCTCTTGCCCAGTCCCTGCTGCAAGCTCAGCACCTCCTCAGGAGAAGGAAAACCAGGCGAATAATTCACCCTGAATTATTCAGCTCGCTAATTTATTAGCTGGACAGACGTCACTGCATTCCTTCCCTGGGCTGCCCACCAGCAGATCCCAACCTTCTGAAAGCGGAGAGCATTCCTTCCCCTGCCGTTTCCGCTGGCTCGCTCTGTTTATTTGCAAATGGCCCATTTGCGTGTGTTACTTGGATCCCTCTGATTGCGCCTGCCTTTGATTTGGGCACGTAGCTCGCTCCGGGGGTGGCTGACCCCCGGCAGGGTGGGATGCTGCTCTGAGAACAGGGGCTTTGCCATGAGCAGCTGCAGTCTTTTTTAATTCATCATTTGTTTTCTGCAGCCGATCCCTGATTTTTCTCACCGCTGCTGCTCCCGCAGATGGGAGGATCCCGTGGGAAGCAAGGGAAGAGCAGACAGAAGTGGAAGAAGGGAAGAATGGAGTACCGGCTTCTGTCTGGCTCTCCCTGCCTGGTTTGCGTAGTGGTTGCTGCTCTCCTGTTCTCAGTGCTGTGGGATGGGGCAGGCAGTGCTGGAGCTGCGCTTTTCCAGACTGAGTGCTCTACAAACCTCCCTCTTGGTCTGGCTGTGCCCTCTTGGTCCAGCTGTGCTGTGCTGGGGTGCAAACCACCCCAGGCACCCCATTGTTGATTCCTTTTCTAGGACTTGAGTTCAGGTCCATCCTCTCCAGGGCCTGTAGGATGTGCTCAAGTGACTTCCCAGAGAAAGATCAAGGCTAGCTGGGGTCCTGTTCTGCTTTGCCCCACTTGGGTACAATATCTGGGAAGTGCACAGGTTCTGGACCTGTTCTCTGAGTTATCTTGGGCTTCATTGCAGGGCAGAGTCCCTGATGCAAATCTGGTGTTCAAGGCAGGGGGTGCAGGCTGAGCAGGGGATCCAGCAGAAGCAATAACCCAGGAGGATGGTGCATCCCAGCCCTCGGGTTTGAGGCCATCTTTAAAAATCCCTGCTCAGAGCACAGGTGTCTGTAGAGAGGAGCAGCCTCTTCCACCCTGTGGGAAGTACAAGCTGTCCTCACACCTCCAAAGGCATCCCTGGGAACAGAGTGTGGAAGGAAAAGGTGCCAGAGGCAGGGAAAACCCCCATGAAAGCTGGGAGGGAAGCAGCCAAGCTGCTTCCTGAGCCCTGGCATGGGGCACTCACCTTGTGGCAGGGAAGGAAGGGCTGGAAGAGGATGGGATCACTGAGGGGGTTGTTATCCAACAGCACCTCATCTGACTCACATCTTCCAGGTGCAAGAAAACATCTGGAAGGAATGGGAGGTTGTTCCCCCTGCCAGGATGACTCTGGGATATGCATCTGGGATTGGCAGTGGGAGTCTGTCCTCCACAGGCATTTCTCTGGAAGCTCTTAGCATTAGCCATCACCCTGGTGCAAAGAGGAGGTGCAGGGCAGAGCCCTTGGTCCCTGTGGGGTTTTAGGGCAGGTGTTCATGGGCAGAGGGTCCTCGTGTGGCTGTGCTGGGCTTTGGCAAGTGAATGGCAATGGCTCTAATTGTGCCTGAATTCCTCTGATCCACAAGTGAAATCTGCAAAAATACAGAAAATAAGCAGCTCGGGGCCGAAATTCCCAGCTCTTTAGGGAACCTTCCACTAGGAAAAGTTTCTGAGCTGCTAACAAAAGGTCTGCCTCTCCTCCAGCCTGCCTGTGTGAGGACCCCCTGGACTGGGAGGGATGCAGCCACAGTGCCATGGGGACTGTGCTGAGAGCTGGACTAACTTAATGCCTTGGAGCAGCTTGAATATTTTCTTCTTGTTGTTGGATTTTTGTTGTTGTTGTTATTTTGGTTTGCTGTGCTTTTGTTTGTTTTTGTTTTTGTTTTGTTTTGTTTTGTTTTTCTTTTTCTTTTTCTTTTTCTTTTTTATTATTCCTTTGCTGCTTGTGTCTGCCAAACAGGGAGGTTTTAATCTCCTTCTTGCAGACTGTGAGAACAATTGCCAGGATGCTGGAGTGACCTTTGCTGCACAAATAGGAAAGATGGCAGTGGGAACCAGGCCCCCATTGCAGCCTCCCTGGCCTGTCCTGCCCTGGGCAGCTCTGTTCACCCCCAGCTGCAGGTGCTGGAGGGGGTAGAGGCTCTGGCAAAGAGATGAGCAGCCCTTGCCTATCCCTCCCTGCATGCTGGCAGGGTCTGAGAAAGATTCTGTCCCCTAAGTGTGTCCCCTGTCCCCACCCCTGGAGTGGGTGGGGCTGTCCCCAAGGGTGAGCATCTCTCGTGCTCCCCCCATCCTCCCTTCTCACTGGTCTGGTGCCCAGTCCCTGGGTCACACTGACCCTGAGGAGCTCTGGTCAAGGCTGTGACAGTGACATGGAGACCTGTGAATCTCTGGGGCTTTACTGCACCCAAACTGTTCCATGTCAGCTCCATCCCCAGGGAGCTGGGTGGCTGACTGGGTGCTGGACCTCAAAAGGTGGTAAATTTGGAGGAGAAAAACCAAGTTGTGCACATGAGTGCATCAAGAGATTTTTGGGATGTTCTCCATGGGAGAAGCCTGACTTTCCTGGGAAACATCCCCTCACTGGACCCATTCTCCCACCCATCCACAGATAATTCTCAGTGACACCTTCCCCTCCTGCTAGGGATGATCTCAGCTCCTCCTGACCTTGCAGCTCTATGGGGCAGCTCTGGTTCCCTTGGCCTCTCCCTGCAGGTCAGGCCTTTCTCTGGCTCTCCTCCAAGTCTTTGGATCAGCTCTTGGAAAACTAAAGCCATAAAGTTTGCCCCAGCTGGAGTAGGAACCCGCAATGGCTGGCCTGGGAGGCAAGCACTGGACCCGGTGGTTATTTATAATGCAGCAGTGAAGTTAAAAATAACAGAAATTTGAGCTCAGGAAGTTGTTTTGGAGGATAAGAAACTTTTACTTTGGTATTCAGATGCCAGGTCTAGCGCTGGCCATCCTCTGTCCCTGATGTCCCCATGCTGTGTCCCTTGGGGGTCTGCAGTCCCTTCCTTCTTCTCAATGCATTGAGTCCTGTTTTGTGTCTTCAGGAATCATTTCTATTCCCAAAGAGAGTGGAGACCTCGTGGGAAACCCCAAAACTGTGCTGTGCCAAGTGCAGGGGTGAGCTGACTGGGGCATTCTGCTCAGGGGTCCTGGTGGCTCTGGGGAGGGGACAGTGTGTGGTCGCAGTTCCTGTACATCCCCCCTGGTCATGGTTATTGTCACTCCAGCTGTTTATTACCCTGGGGTCAGAGGGGCTCCCACCCCCTGCTCCCAACCTCTCCACTGCCAGCCAGGCACATCTTGAGCCACTGGCTGCCCCATTCCTGGCAGTTGGAGCCCTTTCAAAGCCTTCCTGGGGGTCTTCTCTGGCATTCCCAGCTTCTCTCACTGCCAGTCATGGGTAGAATGCAGGCTGGGAGTCAGATACTCCCCTTCATGTTCCTGGCATCCTTGCAAGGGAGAGCCAAAGGATTTTGCCACCTAAAGCCTGAAGCCGGTTGGTGTCCCCCGTGACAGAGTGTCCCCTGTGACCCCCCTTCCAGCCCACTGCTGGCCGAGACACTGAACCTTCCCAAACCCCTGTGCAGGCACGTTTCTTGGCCTTGATGTTTTATTTTGCTTCAGCTCAAACCTTTTCCCTGTTGACACAGTGCCAGTTTTGCTCCAGATTTCTGGGCTGAGCAGGGGTGACCTTTCCTGTGTTTGCTGTCTGGGCTTAGGATCCATCTGTGCTCTGCAGCCCAGTGAGGCAGTGGGCAATGGTGAGCACCCGGCAGGGGTAGCTCCCTGGCAGGTGCAGTGCCACTTCCCCCTTTTCATGTCCATCCTCCTGGCCTTGGGCTTATCTCCTTGGACCCAACTGTGTCTTGTTTTCCTGATGCAGAGCCGTGTGGGGAGCCATGCTCCCCCTGTACCTGTGCCTCAGAGCCAGGCAGTATGTCCCCAGCCAGGCTCCCTATAAAGGGTGAATTTCCCAGTGAAGGACTAGATGTAAAGGGCTGATCTATCCCATCTCTGCATCACTACCAGCAATACAACCCTCTATTAGCGGGGGAAAAAATCCCCTCTTCTGCAGGAGGGAACTTCAAAGGTTAATGCCAGGATCACATCCTCTGCACGAGGATGCCTGTCCCCAGCCTTGGAACCCAGGGTATAAGGGTACACCCAGTCCTGCCCACCTGAGTGGGGAGAGTATCCTCTCACTGGCCTGGGACCCACCACAGGTTGTTCCATCAGGGTGCACATTTTGGGGAGTGGAGCCAGCGGCCACACAGCCACTTTGGCAGCATTTCTAGCTGAGCAGAACAAGGCAGGGATGGAAACTGGAGATGAGCTGGAGGCTCCATTTGTGACAGCAGCTCCTATGGGATTCATGTGGACTCGCCTGTCTGGTTCTGGATAGCAAAAGCAATGTGTTAAACCCTGTGGGGGCTATCCCAGAGCATCACCAGCCCCTTTCTTCCCACTAAGTCCAAACAGCACATGAGGCCAAACTTTGCCATTTGTGATTTGTGAGGAAGAGAACTCGCTAATGTTACTTTTTGGCAAAGTCTTGCTGAGAACTCCTTGAGGGTGAAATGAAACGGGGTCACAGAAGGGTTTAATTCGGTACGTTGTCCTTCAAGGGAAGGAAAAGTCAGACAAGAAGTTTTAAACATTTTATAAAAATATCCACATGTGCTCAGTGCAAAACTCACCGTCTTTACCTAATTTAGAAAATGACTTTATATGGAGAAAGATTTAACACTGCTCCATGGAGGAGAAGAATAATGAATACGTCTGCACCAAATCGTGCTGTCATCTGAAGATCTCCAAGTGCTTTCGAAAGGGTTGGAGAGAAATAATTGTTCTTCTCTTCCCTGGTTTTAGAAATTGAGGCATGGGATGAGAAAGCCTGAAAAGTGCAACTTTCCTGACTAATTTTAGCTATTTGAAGTCCAGATCTAAGTACCTAAATAAATGACCTGATTTTAATAGACAGCTGGTCAAGTCTCCAGGGTGAAACCTGGAACGAGTCAGGCTCCAAAGGTCTGCAAAGGGGGCCTGGGTCTGGAAAGGGAGCCTCCTTCCCTTAATTTGACACTGTCACCACAAGCCTTGCTCAGATAAAGGATAAGATGAAGCTAATGAGAAGGAATCTATCTGAATTTCTTTGAACTTAAGAGAAAAAAAGAAAATTTCTGTTTGGAGGAGCCTTGTTGTAGCCATGTGAGTTCAGATCCCTTGGTGTCTCTTGGGGACAGAGGCTGGATCCCTCTGGGTCTGGGAAACGAAAGCAACCCAGGCTTTTCAGCCCTGTTATCACACCCCAACCTCTGAAATTTATTTAGTAATAAATAGTGCAGATAGTGAAGGAAAAGAAGGAAATGAGTGAAGGACCTGCACTATCCTGAGCAGCTGAACTGCTCCTGGTGTGGGGAATTACACAGACCATTTCCCACCTCTGCAGTGGTGGTGGGGCTGAGTCTGCTGGCCTCAGCTCCAATCCTGCTCCTGCTGCCCAAATATAACCCAAAATCCCTTGAAAGGAAAATGCGATCTCTCTTTCCCAGCTGAGCAGTCTGCTGGGTCCCCAGGGTCAATCTCACCAGGAATGAGCAGCAAAATTCTTGCCAAAATGGCGCTTTGAATTAGGTGGGCTTAGCTGGGATCCTAAAGCTGAGCAAGTTGAACCTGAGGACGAATGGGGGCTGGTGAGTTGTGCTGGAAAGTGCATTCTGTTCCCAAAATGCCTGTCCAAGCTGGGAAGATGCTTCCTACGGCTTGTCCTGGAGGGGCAGTGGAGATCTTTGGGGAGATGCTGGCTGGGTGGTGATGTGAGAAGAGGGCAAAATACCTGTCTTTGTGTTTTGCATCCTTGAACAGCCCTGAGCTCACTTGTGCACCTCTCTGTGCGCAAGACAAAATTATAATTTAATTATGTGTGTACAACACCAACTCATTCTTTGTGATCAAGGTCTTGTCTGATGAGTGAGAATTGTAATAAATATTTTCTGTGACCAAGGGCTGATGCAGGGCCCCAGCACCTGCATCTTCTTCTCTGCATGCCACAGCTTGCTTTATTTTCATTCTGTCCTCCTGCTAAATCACCTCGCTCTGAAGAGGGATAGCTGGGCTGGTCATGTCCAGAACTGTCAGGTGCTCCTGAGACTCCTCCATCCCAAATCTGCATTGCCTCAGGATGGAGCTCATAGCGTGACAGGCAGGGCTTAAGCAAGAATCTGGCTCCTCTGGTCATTGCTGGTGCTGGCAGATTCCTGCCTGATTGCCCCTGCCAGAGCCCTGGGGACCCATGATGCAGGAATATTTTCCCTCAGCAGGAGCAAGGCATTGGGCACCCAGCAGCACTGGCATGGAAAAGGCACCCAGGCTTTGGCATTTTGCTTTCTACTTGCAGTCTGATGGCCCCATGCCTGATTTTTTGCTGCCTCCCCATTTTGTTGAGTCTGGACATGATCCTTTGTCCTGCAGGACCGTGGGCATTGCCAGCAGGGCTCCCTGGCTCTCTTGGTGCTCAGTGGGAAGCAACTCCACTTGCAGGTGGCTACTCTTGTGGGAAACCCACCTGCCTTTGCTTTCTTGTAATTTAGAGATATCTCCTGCTCAGAGTGCCTGAAATGCACCTCCTGGCCTGCTGGCACTGAGGGCAGGAGGAACTGTGGCTGTGACCCAGATGAGATGGGAAAGACCAGATCAGGGGAAAACTAATTAGGACATACAGAAGTCCCCTTGATCGGAACAGTAACCTCTAATCCGGCTCAGTTCTCCTTATTTACAGTTGCCGAGAGGGAAGGCAGGAGAAAAGCAGCCTGGCAAGATACACAGAGCTGATCTCCTTCCCCCCAGCTGCTTTGCTCTCACTAATGTATTTGCTGGCAGCGCTTGCTGTCCCCAGAGCATTTTGAGCTTGGTCAGAACAACTGTTCACAGCCAAAACAGAAGTGTCAGAGCAGGCACAGGACTGGGAATGGCTGGGAGTTGATTGGAGCCCCCAGCACCTCAATACAGGAAGCCTGTGGGGAAATGAAGTGCTGAGCCCTTCTGTGTCCCCTCCTCAGCTAGCAAAGATGGAGATGGAGCAGGGAAAACTTGTAGCCCCTGACTGCAGCAGGGTCCCTCAGCACCTACAGGGTGTTTCTGCTGCGGGAAGGGACTGGGCACTGGAGCAGTTCTCCCGGGCCATACTGCTTGAAAGTACTCCTTGAGAAGCCCCAGGGCTGCTTTTCTCTAGCTCAGGACTCAGTAAGACGAGTAGAGACATCTGAGAGCGCTGCCCTGTACCGGGACACGATGAAGGACAGAGTCCTGAGGGAATCGATTTGGTTGCACTTTGCAGTGTTGCAGAGGAGATCAAAATCTCCTCTAAAATCTCCTACACTGTAAAATGAGGCATTTGATACCCCAGGCTGCAAGCACATGCTTCTCTCCTGAGCTTCTCCGGACCTGAGCTGTGCTGGGACAGTGGCATTCCAGTGCCTGCTGTGGAATATTCCAGTATTTTTAGTATGGCCTGGTGCAGTCACTGCGCTTGTTACAGGCAAAAGCAATGAGAATTTTATGAGGTATAAATGTATTGTGCCTGAAAGCATCCATGTCCTGCTCAGCTCCATACATGCACATACTTCTTCTGCACATCCTGTCCTCAGCCAAAATATCTTGTCTCCTTGCAGGCTCAGAGGGAAGATAAATATTAGCACTTCGAGATGCTCTGATCTGAGTGTCAGTCTGTGTTGCTGTTGTTGTGGTTAAAAAACACTTTTTCTGGCTGCAAAATTCATCAGGGTCCAGTCTCCAGGGTTCAGAGGGAAACCGGAGCAGCTGTTAATGAGGGAGCAGTAATATCTAGAGCTCATTTCAAAGCAATAATGGGATTAGAAAGGAGACAAACATACGTTGGTCCTGTGCTTGATGGTTTTATTTTCAGCTTTTTTGTTGCTTTTCACTTTATTGGTTGGAACATCCATTTTGCATTAGACAGCAGATGATGAGATCACACGGGATCACAGAGAGGTACCAGCAATGGGCTGAGATGGGGAAGTTTGAGCTTTCTTGGCCATTTCAGAGAGTTTTCACCACACAGAGCAGGAGTTAGAAGTGCACAGGGAGCAGGAGCGGACAATGAGGCTGTGATAGAGAGGGAGACAGGACAGCGAAGGGCAGGAGCTGGAGACTGCAGCCCCTTTAGTGAGGTTTGTAATATCTTATTAATGGAAGAGAAACTGCAATTTTTATTTTGTGGAAATTCTTTTCTTCCACATTAAATTTTAAAGCACTTGCTCCCATTATAGTGTCCTGCCAGATCATGCTGCTGGCTGGGAGGAGCTGCCCTTTGAAAGGTTTTGGGAGAGCCCACGTTTGTATCCAGGCTGGGAGAGCAGGGCAGGGGTGCAGGGTCCTTCCCTGGGGTTGTCACCCCAAACCCAACCCTCCTGTCACACCTGCTGGGCATCACCAAGAGTCTGGGGTGGGGGTGTGAAAGGTGCCAGGGGTGGGCTGTAGTGAGCTGCATGCCCTTGGTAGGTGCAGGGGCTCAAGGAGGGCTTGCCTACACCCAGAGCTCTTTTTAATTAACTCCATGTGCAGGGACATGTGGATCCTGGAACAGGAACAAGGCACCCTTATTCCCCAGTAAGCTTGTCTGCACATGGAGTAAATCAATAGCAGCTCATCAGGAGCTGTGTGCTGGCTGGAGATGCCGCCTAAGGATGAGTCACATGCAGAGAAGGGGGCAATATAAAAAGAAAAGGGAAAAGAAATCTGAGGTTTGAGTCCAGACCTGGACTTAGGAATGCCCATTGTGTTGCTGGTGTGCCAAACCAAAGGGCTAGCTTTGTACTGTGTTCTCTCCCCTGCCTGCTAATCCTTGTGGGTGGTTGGAACAGAATTTTTCACCTTGATCCCATGATTATATGCTGGGCTGTGAGTGCCTGAATATGAGGACACTTTGTGACTTTTAGCTGGCTATGGGTTAGTCCCACTGAGCTCCAAAGCAAGTGGTGCTGGCCTTGGGCTCCCAGTGAGAAGGCAATTGAATGGGCTGGGACTGAACAGCTCCAAGGATATTTTGAAATGCCGTAGGTCGTCCCTGTTGCTTTTCCTAAGCCAAAGTGAGCGAGGCTCGGATGATGTGCCGGAGATTGGGAACCTGGGGAGTTGTGTACATTTTTCATGAAGCTTTTTGGGAGATAAAAAGCATTAGAAATCATTTGGTTTAAGGTTCCTGAAGTGACCAAATGCCTTGAGTGAGGCTTATCCAGAGCAGCCTGAGGCTGTTCCAGGACACAGCAGTGTGCAGGGCAAGATCCAGCTGCAGAAGTAGGGTCTAGTAAAGGTTTTGGAAAGGAAAGAATGAATTGCTTCTTACTGGGGGCTGAGTGCCAATTATGTTTCTCACCTCTGTCCCAGCCCAGCAGTTGCTGATGGTGAGGGTCAGGACATCTGCACCAAAGGTGCTCAGTCCCCCTTGGCAGGATAAAGATCCCCAAAGTGACAATTTCCACCCAAATGTTCTCAAACCAATCTTGCTCCCAGTTTTCTCAGTAAAGATGAGCTCTGCAAGGGATGTGGAAATGGAGCCTTTGCAGCTGCCAGGGTCTCTCTGCCTGATTTCTCTCCAACATCAAGAAGCTCCCAGGGTAGTGGGCACCCAGAAGGTGCCAGGGCTTATTCTGCAGGAATGAATGAATAGAATAAATCCATTTCAAATGCCAGGTTTTGACAGAGGTGACAGGCTTTAGGAGGTGGCAGTAGCTCAGTCCCTGCTCTCCCTTTGTAGAGGTTTGACTCTCACACCATACTGTAGAGGTTTGACTCTCACACACACTGGGCTGCCAGCACAGGAGGAGCCATTGGGGTTGGAGCTGGTCCCTGGCTGCTGCCAGAGCCCTTTCAAGACATTACAGATCATGTGCCATCCTCTCACTGAGCTCCCTGGCTATTGTTAGCTGCTGTTGAAACCTGACACTAATCAAAGAGGGTATTTTGTGTTTAATAAATTCCTGCTTGAGTCATGCCAGCAGGAGGGCACTGGCCAGATACCTGCCAGTGTCACTGCAGGGTGGCAGCACTGGTATAGTTCTCTCTTAGAGTCTCCTGCACCCCTCAGCCCTGTGGGTGCTACCCCACAGGGGTGCATATCCCTGCACCATGGCAAGCTTGTCTACCTGATCCTTGGAAAGAAAAGTCCCCTCCCTGTGGTAGCAGCACCTTGGAATACCCGGAGGGATCTTCAAATGCTGGGAGCAGGCTGAGCATCCCTAGTGCCATGTCCCATCTTGCCCCCTTTCCTGCCACCCCAGGCAGCCAGCCCTGTGCTCACCCTGCTCCCTGTCTGTCCCCACTTCCCATCTTTGCAAGGACACACCAACGTGCTGTCAGGAAGCTGAAAGCATCAAACTGCTGCAAGGCCCCAAACCCCCAGGAAGCTCTGGAGCACTGCCTGCGTCTTGAGTGCTGGGAAGGGGGGAAGCTGCCCCCACTGCCAGCCAGGCTTCATCCTTCTCCTTCGCTTTCCTTGCCTGGAGGGGAGGCTGGACTGGTTTGCTTCCCCTGGGAATACCAGAATCCCACTTGGACCACCACTAGCAGCAAGCAGGTTGCTGGGAGGGAATTGCAGGAGTAGAGGACATGGCTGACTCTGTTCCCCTCTCTAGCAGCTGTCCTTGCTTGGGCAGAGGAAACCAGGGGCAGTGCCTTTCCTGCAAGCAGATTCCATAGGATGTACCTTAACTTTTGCAAAATAGCCACTTTTGTAATCTTTTCTAAGACTTCAGATATTTCATCTAACATCCATCATGCAAACCCTGCAGGGGAGCCTCTGCTTCTTTTTGTACACCTTCCCTCCACATTTACTTTTGGTTTTTGGGCAATGGGGTGTGGCATGTATAGTACATCACATCTGAGTGTAGGCCAAGGTTTGGGGTGGAGCATGTGGGGTGAATCCTGCTTTTAAGCTGGTCTTGCCCTATTTGCCTTGGCTACAGCTGTGTGAGTGTGCGAGACTGGGGGGTGTTTTGGGGTGGCATTCCCTGTGTCCACACAAGTGCTACAGCAGAGCTTGGCTCCTGTACTGAGCACCATCCCAACCTTATTCTCCTGCTTCTTCCTTCCTCTACCACCTCCCTCCTTCTTCTCTGCAAGCAAGATGCTAATCCATGAGTTCCTGCCATGGATTTGCCTGCAGTTAGACCAAACACCCAACTCTGCTGAGCCCCTGCTCCAGCTCCTGCTGCCCACAGTGGCTCAGCCTGGGGAGAGCAGCTTCCTGCTCCTGGTCATTCCACATAAGCTTGGGATGGATTTTAGTCACTGTGGGATTTTGACATGCTGTCAGGATTTTTCCGTTCCTGCAGACAAGTGTTCCTTGTAGACACCTCAAAAACTGAGTCAGGTGCACCAGCCTCTCCCAGTGAAGTCATGGACTGGCTGCAGCCTCTTCTATGCAGGGAAAAAGGCAGGGATTGTGGGCTGGGGTAGCCTTCACCTCCACTTCCCCACCTGCAGAATTCCCTCCTTGCTGCTCATCTCCATTGTGAAAGCTCTGTGTTGCTTTCACTGGAAACAGCTATTTTTCTTATTTTTATTGATCGTAGACTTCAAAACCCAAAGGGTGTAAGATGGTTCCAGTCTAATTAGTATTTAACCTGCAACAAAATATTGTATTTTACATTGATTTTTTTTTTTTTAGAAAGGAAACATTGGTTCAGTTTCTAAATGAAACACTTTAGCAGGCCATTTGGAAAATCATCATCATGTTCAGACTTTGTAAACATAATTTCTTCAATATTCTTTTTCCCGCAACTTGCAGCCAGGTAAGAAAACATACACAAAAATTAGTGGGTGGTTTGAGTCGCCCCAAAGCTGTATTTCTCCGGCAACACTCTGAATGGAAAGTTGTACCCGGCACTGGCTAATGCCAACCAGTAAGTAAGAAGGGCTTGGTTCTCCCCTGGTCATGCACAGCTCCCAGAGCAAGGTTTCCTCAAAGGAAGCTCTCCCTCAGTGACCCTTCCAATCACAGCAAGTCAGGCCTTGCCCTCAGAAACTCCTAGGGACCCCCCAGGCCAATGTCCCCAGGTGAGGGCTGCAGTGAAGGGGAAAGGAGAAGGTGTGGGGACATGGGGACATGGGGTCTGTGTCCCCCAGCTCTGCTTTAAGCCATTTGGACCCTTCAGAAGTCATAAGGGGCCCTCCATCCCTTCTGCCCTGGCTTGTTCCATAGGCTTAAAATGATTCTGGGTTTGTCCTTGGATTTGTCCTCTGAGCTTTTTGTAAGGCTTGGCCAGGTTTCCTTAGGTACTTTGAGCTTGTACCCTTTTGCAATCAAAATACTGTGCTGGGGACATGGAGGGCACAGCTGCAGCAGATGTGGCCAAGAGCTGGATGCTTTTGGCTCCTCTTGGAGCCACTGCAGCCAGGGCTCTGCCTGTCTGTCTCTTGTCTCACTTTTTCCTTCCTGAAGCCAATTTGGGGAGTGCAAATGGACAAACCCCAAACCCTGAGCTTCTCTAAGGGTCTTGGAAGATGTTTGCCTCAGTGCAGTGGACACGTTTCTCTGCTTGGTGAAAGAGGGTGGGTAGAAGGTGCTGTGGAATGTCCTCATTCCTATTTGCCTTTTGGGACTTCTTCGTGATGACTCTGTGGGTCTGGGAGTGTGGGATTTTCTGGTGAGGGCTGTGCTGTGCTTCAGATGCTCTGCCTCTCTAGGAGAGTTCCCTCCCAGGATCCTGCCCTGTGCCATGATTTCCCTGTCTGTCACAGTCTGCACATGAGCATCCCTTGCCCAGTGTCTCTGGATGAATGGGAATGGGCTGAGTGGAAGGCCAGGGCAGGGTAGAAACAGGTCATATGTCTGGGATGGAAATGGGATTGTTTGTTTAGCTTGCTCACCAAGAGCTCTTCCTCTGAAGTTTCCCCTGGCCCTCAGTCAGCAGAGGGAATTCCCTTTCCCTCTGCCCAAGATCCAGCTGGGATTGCTGCAGGAAACATGCAGACTAGCTGTAATTGCTGTCTCTCCCCATGTTCACCAGGTTTTGTGGTCCTCACTCGGTGCCGTCCTGCCTTCCACTTGTCTGGGTGATTAGGGATGTGCTGGATTAATCAGCAGAGGTGGTGGTGATCCTGCAGACCTGTCCCATCTCCTGCACTGCCCCAATGACATTCTCTGCCCTGGATGAATCTTTCATGCACTTACTTTGTGTATATTTAATAGGCTTGGATTTGGTTTCAGTTCATGTGGGAGTTTGGGGGCTCAGAGGGCTGTATCCTCCAGTGGGATGTGGCTGGGGCGGAAGACTGGTCCCCAGGGGAAAGGTCTGTGGAGGGAGGCAGAGAGCCTGTTTCACCTGTGACAGGCAGGGTGCTAATCTTCACAGGGAATACTTTGGCTTCACAAGGAATATTTTGGCTCTGCAGGTGTGGGCACAGAGTTTTCCTGGCCAAAGAGGGCTAACCCAGTGTTGGTGGGAGCAGACAGTGAGCTTGTCAGGGATGGTAAGGGCAGAGGAGCTGCCAGGACAATTAGCACAGGCTTGTTCTCCCCAGAACGTCCCTGGGATGTAATCAGCCCATCAGTTCTCTGGCTTTATTAATACATTGATATTTGGAGGCCTTGGCTCTGTGCAGTGTGGTGCCTGCCAGCCAAGTCTCTGCGGGAAGTGGGGGTTCGAGGTGGCATGTCTCTGGGCATGGCAATGCCTCATTTTGGAACTCTTTCAGGCTTCTTCCTTGGGGACTGATGGCAGAGGAGGAGGAGGGGGAGGAGGAGGAGGAGAGACATTCCCTCCATCTGTGCACTGCCCTAGGAAGGGATTTAAATCACAGGTTTGCAAAAAAGAGGAAATGTGCCTGATTTTCCCAGGCTTTGAAGCCTGCAGAAGTCTCCTGACAATGATCCCCTTCCAGCTTCAGGCAGGTCTGGCTCAGAGGGGATCTTCCCTGGCCATGGAGCCAGGCACTGTCAGCTAGGGCCTCCATCCTGGGGCTGGGCAGCAGCAAGGATCAGGCTGTGCTCCTGCAGCTCCCAGTGAGTGCAGGCAGGAGAGTTTCTGTTCCCAGGGTCGGTACCCTGGATCTCCTCTACCCTCTGTGCCAGCAGCAGAGAGTGAAAGATGCTCTTGAAGGAAATACATCAATATTAAAATATAAATAATAAACATAGATTAGAAATTCATATATATATATGCTTAGGACTAGTTTTGTCCTCATCCATCTTTCCATGAGTCTGGGAACTCCTCTTCCCTGTCCTGTCATTCTTTCCCCCTCCAGTGTGAACTTGTCTGACGACCACAACCTCCTTGGCGTGGCAGCCCTGATGCCACATGTGTGGCCATGCAGAGCCATCCCTTCAATTCCTTCATTTCACTAACTGTTACATAAATCTGCTTTTATACTGAACTTGTGGACGTCACTGGAGCTCTGTCCATACCCATAACATCACTGTTTCCATGGGAACCAGCATACTTCCAAGGGGGAAAAAGTAGAAGGAGACTAAAAAAGGACAAAGAAGGAACAAAATAAGACGAATATGTGACATATCCCAACTATGTGTCGGTGTAGGATGTTACAAAGATTTCACTGCAACTTGTTTAGGCAGCCTTGCATAACAGTTTTTGTCTTGAGTGTAGCAGCAAGCAGAGTCACGGATGGCAGAAACTTAATAGTATCCCAAATATCCGGGGTCCCTTAGTGAGGAAGAGCTGTCTCTGGCAGCTCTGCATAAGGTGCTGCTCTGTGTAAGCAGCAGGGGAAGATGCATCTGTGTGTAAGCAGCAGGGGACGTGCTGCAGCATTTCCCTGGGTTTCCATGGGTTTTCCTCTCTCCTGGAGTGTGGCTGGGGCTGTGCATTGTGAGGAGGTGGCACTGCTGGGTGTTGTGGATGTGTCTTGGCACCACTGAACTTTAAGGGCAGGTGCTATTAAGGGACATTTACAGTGAGTGAGTTTAAATATATTTATCTGGGGGTTTAGTGTCCCTCCACTGTGCACTTCATAAGGCATGGTGGGAGAAAAGGTCTTAAATAAGTTATTGAGCCTCAGCAATGGCTTTGGCATATTGAGAGTATTTTAACTGGTAGCCCCTGACTCCCTGTGGAAGACCTGGCCATTAGGAAGGATTTTACTGTTCATGACAACATCTTTGTTAATGGCATGTGTGAGTTATTGGGAGGGAACCCATCCCCTGGCTCTGTCACAGGAGGTGACGGCTGGTGCAGAGGCTGAGCTGGGAGCTGGGAGGGACGGGTCTGGGTAGAGGATGGGGACATGCTCCCACCTCTGCAGCCCCATTCTGGTGGGATGAATGGGAGGAGTGCCTGTCCCTGAGCCACACAAATGTTAGCTGAAGGTGCCAAACTGTTGGGAGAGGGAGTTTGGGGGGAAGTTGAAGCTTCTGTGGAGCTTGATTTGGGCAAGCAAGGCTTCACCTTCTTCTCTTCTGACCTTCTCTCCAGGAGATGCAGGGTAGTGGGAGTTGGATGGTGGCTTTGGCTGGTGAAAGAGCTGGTGAACTCCATGGGACTTCCACCTGACCCATCCACTGAACCAGGGCTGGGGCCATGCACTGACCCTTTGCACCACTTCATTTTGGGCTGTTTTGGTCACTGCTCTTGGTGCTGAGGTAGGCATGAGGAGGAAGAAAGGACTGGGATGAGAAGCCAAAATAAATTTAGCCTAAAGTGCTCCTGCTTGACATATATGATATGATATGATATGATATGATATGATATGATATGATATTATTTTACTAAAGCACCCATCCTTGCAGATGCTGGTCCCAGAGCCAGGCTGCCAGCAGCTGAGCCCTCCCAGCTCAGGAGTTAATTGCAACCGGCATGTAGGGCTTTTCTTAAAAGCTCCAGCTCCTGAAATTTGGCGATTATGCAAGTCACTCAGCTTGCAGGATTTTTTTATCTTCTTTTTTTTTTTTTTTTTTTTCTCTCTTTAAGCAATAAGATTTTAAACCCTTCTAGTTGCTGGAAAAAAAAGGCCTTAGAGTAGAAATCTAAAAGGTTACCAGGAAACAATACTGAAACTGTAAGACAAATAAGAACCTCATCAGGGTTTCAATTTTATTTCTTTTTTTTTTTACCAAACAACCTTTTCTATCACTCCCCATCCCCCCTAAATATGGCATCATTCTTTGCCTCATCACTCGGGTGGCTGAGCAGGGCTCCTCCATACTGCTGAGCAAATCCTCCCTCTTCCTTCAGAGGTGGCTACATCTCACAGGCACAGGAGAGCATCTCTGCCTGCAGCTGACAGTGCTGATTCTAAGTCCTTGGGAGAAGAATGATAAGATGATTGCTCCCTGAAATCCCCCTTTTCCTCCACTTTTGGGCTTTACAGTCCCTTTTATGTGTCATGGAGCCACTGGGGACTCTGTAGACTCACCAGGATGGGAGCAGAGTGCTGCCTTTCATGGCAGAGGGAAGCAGCCAGCAGTGCATCCCTTTGAACATCTGCAAGCTGAAATGAATTAGAGATGACATTTCCAAAAACACTGCCATGAATAATCACCCTGTTTTGGTTTCCCAGGTTTAATTGTGAGGCTGCATGAATTAAAAAAACCTCCTGTGTCTGTCTACATGGGAGGGAAAAGGTTCTGAAGAGCTGCAGAGCAGTGATGAGGCAGGGATGCTCCTGCCTAGCTTTTTCCCAGCTCAGAGACTGTGGATGGGGATATGCCAGGCTCAGTGGGGTCATGCCAGCTCCTGGCAGTGTGTCCTCAGCCTGCCAGCTGCAGTGACCTGGGATGAGAACACTCTCTAAGCAGTGAATTCAAGCAGTGCTTGAATTTTTAAACCCCTTTGTGCAGCCCCACTGGAGGAGCCTCATAGCTTTGCTTTCCAGGAATGCCCTGGCAATGGGACTTGCCTGGCACAAATCCCTGCAGACCGCAGGGCAGGAGGCAAGTGCTCCATCACATGTGTGCCATGAGCATGCCAGGGCTGCCGTGCCTGCAGTGGCTTTTCCATCCTACCAGGGAAAAGCAGGCCTACTGCTGCTGTGGTGCTGTGATGCTGCAGGAAAGGCTGTAAACCCTGCAGCATCTTCCCTGCTTCAGCCTGAGCTTGTGTCCCTCAGAGGGACAGGTGGGAGCAGGCCTGGAAAAGCATCTGGGAGGGCAAAGCTGTAGGTTGGAGACCACGTTACAATGACACTGGGGGCAGATCCTTTCCAGTGCTTGGCTGCAGGTCAGGGAAGTGGATTCACTGGGTAGAGATATTTCAAGAGCACTCTGGCATTGCTGCGTCCACAGAGGTGGAAATACTTCCTGCAAATGCTAAAAGCAAAATACAGAGGCTGGACTTGCTTTGGAAGGAATGTGGTAGGAAAAAAAAAATCTAATTAAATGTCCAGGGCTGTGATGGGAATCCTATAACCTTTAACTGGGCATGACATGAAGAGCCTTTTCCTGTTGGCTTGGTGCAGTGAGAGGCAAAGCTAGGAAGGGGTTATTATTTCCATCTGTGAGGCAGATTAATTCTGAGAACTTTTAACTTCCCTTGCAAATGGCCTAAATTAATGTTTTAGGATTTTAGTCCCTGCCTTCTCCCACCCCCGCAAAGGCCAGGCCCTGGAAGTACCATTATGCTTCTGTCAAAGGGGCTATTTCTGGAATTGATGATATGAATGAAGCCTAAAACTCCACTCTCATTAACGTCTGCAGCTTATCCCAGTATCACTCCTAAGCTGGTGGGACTTGGTGACACTGCAGGGGAAGGCTGTCATTTCAACCCAATTTTCATATCACATTTGCACAAAAATTTCCAGGCCTTGCCAGCGCTTTCCACACATTTGTCAAATCCCAGCCACTGTCCCAGTGAGTGAGGGCTTCTCCTGGCACAGAAGCGATGGCTGTGGGTGCTGATGGGGGACTTGGTCCTGGATGTGATCTCTGTGTTGAAATGACGACTCCTTGCCCTAAAAAACAGAGAGCGAAGAGAGCCCAGTGTCACCTGCCTGGATCCAGGGGGTTTTATGCATTGCTTAATTTTGAGGTACAAACCTGCAGCCCCTGGTGCTGCAGGGCTGCCCCCTTGCCCACGGAACCCTGCTCCCATCACACTGCTTGTGCTTGGGGTGGGGGGGCAGAGGGCTGTCCCACCCCCCTTCCCAGCAATGGCAGCACATGTCCTTGGAGCTGCTACTTCGCTGGAGAGTGGGAAGAGGGGTCAGGAAGGGAGAGAGAGGGATGCAGGGAAGGAGGAGAAGGGGAATGGTGGGAGCTACCTGGGAATAGCAAAGCATCAAGGGAAGAAATAAACATTAATCCCATAGAAGAGTGTGTGTCCCTGTAGAGCGTCACTAAATGCTCCCCTTCGTACTCAGCTCAGTCAGTGGCACTTCCCCAGGGAAAGGGAACCCAATCTCTGGGGCACAGAGGTGTCTGCTCTCTTCAGCCCCAAGCCAAAGAATCCACCGGGACCAGTGCAAGTGGTCCACCTCCTTGGAAAGAGTCCAGGATGCAGCTGGACAGAGCATCTCATCTGGTTTCTGCTGCCCTTGGGCAACAGATGCTGATTTAATTCACTCACTAGTGAATTTGATCCAAACTTTTGCAACCAAATCATAGCAAGCATAATGCAATATCTTTCTCTTTTAATTATATTAGGCTGGGTAGTGTTGGCTAATTGAATCTGGGACTCTTGCATCTTAATTACAAAAGGTCAGGTGCTGTGAATCGTGGGCAGGTGGCACTGGGACCACCGGTGGTGGGAAGGGGCTGAGGGCTCTTGCTCTGTGAAAGACGTCCTTTGGTAACAAGTGAGTGACTTCTGGACATTTTCCTTCTTTTTTTCTTTTGTTCTCTCTTATCTTATGAATTTTAAGTCAGATTACAACAGAATTGTTACTGCGAATTTCTGTGTGGCAGAAACAGGTTTTTTTTTTAGTTGAAAAGAACCTGTGAGGATTTTGGCTGCCTGCCTTGAGCACATTGATGGTAAAAATGTGGATTTTTAAGAATACGCTGGGATGAGCAAGTGACCCCTAAAAGTGGTGACTTCTGACACCCATTGGGTGGGGTGGATGGGGTGATCACCTGCTATGTGGTCATGAACCTCATTATTAATCCTTTTTCTTTTAAATATCAGCTCTGCTTGGTGGGAGGAGAGGGCAGGACTCTGAAGGCCAGCTCTATTCCCAGTAAATATTTACCTCATGCAGTGAGGGCTGTGGGCTCAGCATGACACTGGGTGGTGGCAACGCCACCTCTGCCCCTGCTTTCAAGTAGTCTCCTCCTCACCTGAACTGCTGGCCAGGGACCAACACTGTCTCTGATGCTCCCCCAAAGCTGCTTTGCCCCTTCCCTGCCTGCCCTGCAGCAGTGAGAGGCATTCAAAAAAGCACCTTCTGCTTTTGCTAATTGAAGAGTTTCCCTTTGTCAGCCTCTTGCTCAAAGGAGGGTCGGTACAAAGCCATAGCCAGCAGCACTTTGTGTGCCTCTGAAAATCCCATTAGCAGAAGAAAGAGCTTGAATTTTCATTCAGCTGGAAAAAAAAAAGAGGGGAGAAAAAATATCGCCCCCCCAACCTTCTGATGTATCAGCTGCACATTAACATACTGCCCTCGGCACTGCTGGGGTGCCTGTCCTGGGAATATTTAATCAGGTGAAGTGTTATATTGGACTGAAATGTATGTGCTTCAGGGAGAAATGTGCTGATAAGTGGTCTGCAGTTAAATTTGGGGTAAAAAAAATCCTCTGCCCTCAGCAAATAAACACCCCTCCCCCTCCCTGGGTCCCCCTCCCTCTCCAGCTGTTTTCCTGCCTGCAGATGTTTGTTCCTGCAAGACAAGTTGGGATGTGGGGAGGGCAACCCTGAGATGGGAGGACAGGATAGGATGGGGGGACCTTCACTGTAGCCACGGTGGGCAGCATGGGGGAGGCCATGGCTGTGCCAAGATGGGAGGTTCTGGCCCGGGGTAGCATGTCTTTGGGCAAGTAGGGGCTGCTGGCTGTACCATGGGGACCCTCTTGGGGTACAGATGTGGTGCTGGTCCCCAAATCTCCCTGCTGGCCACAGCTGGTGCCCTATGTGGGGCAGGTTGTGGCAATTTAGGGTGCTGAACTCTCCTGGCTTCCCTCCACTTGCAATCAGCCACTGGTACCAGTGCCAGCACTCTAATGAGTATTGAGGGGCATCTGAGCCATGATGCAGATTGTGGCATGCCAGGGAAGGACAGGGACTTTGGTGCCATCCTGTGCTCTTCCATTTCAGCCTTTGCTCATCCCTCTATGCCAGATATGGGGCTGTGGTGGGCTTGGCTCTGCTCAGCTGCCCTGGGTGAGCATTAGGGCTGTGCTGAGTCTTGCACAGGGAGGAGGTGAGATCAGAGTGGCTCCAAGCTGATGTCCACCATGGTTGTGTGCCCGTCTCTGCTTGCCCAGGAGTTTGTGGTCCCCAGCCAGCATCAGCAGCTGCTTACTGGGCCAAAAGCCCCCCCCAGCTGGGATGGAGTGTGTGGAGGAGATCCACATCCAGTGAAGGCTCTTGTCCAGTGCCATGGAAGAATTTGAATGGATCTTTGACTGTCTGGGGACTTGTCCATCTGTCTCCGCAGGTTCTGACCCAACCAACCCAGCTGTCCTGGGACATCCTCACTTCCCTGCTGCATATCTTCACAGCCTATACAGGTGACATTCCTTCTGTCACCCCTTTGGGTCTTTTTTAATTCTTTATGTTCCCAAGGGCTTTGCAGCTCCTTGCTGGCAGAGCCCTGGACATGGCTGGTTCTGCTGGGGGATCTTCCCAGGCCCCCAAGCTGGGGATTCTCTTCAGTAGCTGCCCCTTCTTCTGGCTGCTCTCCATGCCTGCCTCCACAGGACTATATTTAGGCTAAATATCCCAGCCCATAGCCCCACCCTGACAGTTGGAATGTCTATCCCAATATCCTGTAAACATTTCTCCCGATTAAAAGATCCAGATTGTCGACAACCAAACTGTGACTCAACCCCGTGTGGTTTTCCAGGAATTCACCCAGGATGGGTGGCGGGAGCTGCCAGCCCCAGGCCTGTGTGCCCGGTGGAGAGGCACCTGCTGATTCATCCTCACCTTCTGCTTCCCCAGGCAGATAACGCTACAGCACGGGCTCCTCAACACCACCCGCTGCTGTGTTGCAGTGAAAACTCTTGTCTGTCAAGGGCCATGCTTATTTTCCTGGAGCAGAGAAGCTGCTGCTGGCACTCAGGCAGGAGCATGGCCCTGCTGTCTGTGGGTCCTGGCAGTTGAGAGGGTGTTTTTCATGCTAGGCTGGAAGATAACCCCAGCACCACACTGAACCAGTGCCTGGATTTCCCATCTCTGTGCTCCTGGAAATGCCCCCAGAAGTATGCAGGAATTGGGTACCAGGTTTGAACCATCCCTATGGGGATGAGCTGCCGCAGCACACTCTGTTCTGCCCCAAAAGTGCATCCAACATCTGTCCCAGCAGCTCAGCTCTTTAAAAATTGCTTTAAGAGGCAGGAGGCAGGTAGGGATTGGGCTCTGCTGGCCCTCACTTAAAGGCTTTTAGGCTGTTCATTAATGGTTTTGGCAGTCTTGATTTGGATTGGGAATGAAAGTTTAAGCAGTGGCTTTGAGGAAATACCCCTGGGATAAGCTGAGACATGGTTAATAGAAATTGTAATGTTAAAGTACTTTTCTGTAAAACGCTAGGAGAGGAAATTAATGGTGTGGGGTTTTTTAGTTTTTTTCTAAAAGTTGATATTGCTCATTTAATTAAATGTTTTAATCCATCACATCAGCACTCAGCACTCTTGCCATGCAACTTCCATTTTAGAGTGGTTTTCACATCAGCTGTAGCCACTGATGGCAGCATGGCGAGAACACCTGCAGGTATCTCAACATGTAAACTCAGAGAGTGCCTAACATAGGGAAGCTGGTCTGCTCCTGGCCTTAAAGACCAGGAAAAGCTTTCCAATTCAGATGTTGCTTCTTGTGGATGCACCTCTGGGTCTGTTGCCTCCTTGACAGGAGTGTGCAGATGGTTCGAGAGGGTCAGCATGCTGGTGATTCTGCTCAACTGTGTGACGCTGGGCATGTTCCACCCCTGCGAGGATATCGCCTGCGACTCACCGCGCTGCAGGATCCTCCAGGTACAGCCCCAGAGCTGATGGAAGCTCAACAGCAGCCTCAGGTTGATGTAGAGAGGGAAGAACTGAGCTGGCTCCAGCCACGGTGGTGTGGTGTCCCAGAATGTCAGGTCCTGCCTGCACTGTCTGTCCTATGAGCATTTGGAAAATACTGGTTTTGGTGCTCGGATGAGAACATGCAGTGCCATCTGGCAAAGCCCCTGCCAGGCTGTGCCACCCCCAGCCTAGCTAAGCCTTTCTTGGAGTGCTTGGGGAAGGCCAACCATCTAGTGGTCAGTGAAAGCAGAGCCCAAAATATACTTGTCCATTATCCTGGCACTATGGGTGCTGTTGGACCATCTGGGCTGGGCCCTGGACCACAGGGCTGCTCTCCACACAGCTTCTTCCCAGGGATTTAGCTTTTAGAGATGCAAGAGGAGACCTTGCTGGACTCGGGTTTCCAATTCCCTCCCTTGGTGCAAGTGTGCAGAAGCATCCCTCCTCCCTTCCTTTCTTTTGCAGAGCTTTGATGACTTCATCTTTGCCTTCTTTGCCGTGGAAATGATCGTCAAAATGATTGCACTGGGGATTTTTGGGAAGAAATGCTACCTGGGAGACACATGGAACCGCCTGGACTTCTTCATCGTCATTGCAGGGTAGGTCTGGGGAGGCAGGTCTCCTTCTTCCTGAGTCTCTCTGTTGTTATTTATGGCTCTGCTCAGCAAGCACTGGATTTGGGGGAGCAGCTGGTTTGTAGCAGTGAAGGCTGGGGGCTGGCTGGTGTTGATTGTTGGCGTTGTCCATCCCAGCTTCCCAGCAGGGATCACTTCTGAGCTGCAGCCGCCCCTCTGGTGCTCTCAGTAGCTTGAGGGAGAGCTGATGCTCAGTACATGGGCAGAGCGGGGCAGGGTGACAAAAGTTGGTTGTGGCGGATTTTGACCAGCCTGGGGCTCCTTTGCTGGATACTGTGCTTGGCTCTCCTCCCTCCAGCTCACCAAAGGTTTTAGTTTCCATGGTTGGAGTGGGCAGCTGGGAGTATGGAGGGCTGTGCCAGGAAGGATCATTCAATGAAACATGCACGATTTCCCTCATTATTATACTTTTTTTTTATTATACTTTTTTGAGGGAAACTGATCGAGTTTGCCTTTCTGAGTGTTTTCCTTTCAGAGGCACCTGGTTTGAATTAAAGGCTCTTCCAGCATCTGAGAGTCTCCTGGCAGAGGCTGGAAATACACATGGAAACTCCTTGGCCACTGGCCACTGAGCTGAGTTTCTTTGATACACAAATTTCTTGCTGGCCCTTGCCTCCCCTCCCTGCCCCAAGACCCCCAAGACTTTTGGGAAAACAGCTGAGTTTTGGCTCTTTTGATAGAGCTAGGGATCAAATTTACTATATTTTCTTGGAAAGAAGCAGAGGCCCCTCCCAGCTTGTTTGCCTGGCATGGGTTTGGTGTCCCAAAGAAGGGGCAGCAGCCCCTTCTTGTTTGGTCCAAGAAGGGACAACACCTTAATGAGTTTTGCTTATGGTCCATTGATGGCCTCACAGGGACATGGCCCATGCCTCTGCTAGTCAGCTGGGAGAAGTAAAACAGAGGTTCCAGGTCTCTCAGTGCATCCTTGACTTGAAAAATTCATTGTTTCAGAGGTGAAAAGTTTCAGTGAGCTTCAGACCCAAGAGCTGTATTTGTCCCCATAAACCTGTCTTCTGCAGGAAGCCACAACCTCCTACTTTCCAGCCCCACCAGCTTCTGGCTCCTCAGTTTAGGAGAAGGCTCGGGGTTTCCTCCTGAAATGTCTGAGCAATGTTAGGGACAGCAGTGATGGGATGCTGGACAAGAGGGAGCCACAGGTCCAATCAGGTCTGGTAGGGTTGTAGACACCAGCAGCACATCGAAGGGCTGGAGCTTGCCAAGCCACCTTTATTTCTTCTCGTTTATTATGTCTTGCAATGGAATTAATTGTGATGAAGAGCCCAACCCAAGCAAGGCCTGACATCCCATCCTGGGAAGCATGGTCACAGATGCTGGGCTCTTCCCAACTTCACTGTGCCAGCTTGCCCTCCCAGCCTGGTCCTGCCTTTACCTGTTGATCTTCCAAAACCTTTGGAGCCAGACTTATCCCTGATGTCATTCTGTGGGGACCCACCATGATGGGACCTCACTCTAGAGGGACACCAGCCGGGACCATTCTTATTCCTATGCCAAAATATCACACTTCTCTTTGCTTAAGCAAAGAAATCTCTGCATAGCTGCTGCACCTGGCCAGGTGTTTGCACATGTGAGAGTTATCTCCTTCCTGGGCAGAGCTGCATCGTGGCACAAATCCCCCCTGCAGCAGCTGCTCCCCCATCCCCATCATGCAGAGACATTTTTTTGCTGCAGAGGATTTTGCAGCATGGTAGCCTGACCCTCTCGTGCCTTCTGCCAGATCAGCTTTGCTTCTCACTAAGTGATGGCTCTTTCCTCCATGTGCATGAACTGTTCCCATCTGGGCCCCGTCAAAACCAATTCAGCTGGCAAAGGACCTAACTGGATTTAAATACAAAGCAGAGCCTCTCCTCCTCCAGCACTGACTTTGTCTGCTCCCTTTTGTGCCCTTTTGCTCTCTTCCAATCCTAGCCCATCCATCCTGGCGTGCTGCATCCTACTTGAAGCATTGCTGCAATCCTGGGGAGCCTGCTGAGGGCCAGGGAAAGCTAAAGGGGCTGCAGGAATGGGACACTGCTGAAGCAGAGAAAAAAAAAAAAAGGACTCAAGCCCTTAGTAGACCTAAGATATAGGTAAAAAACACTACAGTGTTTTTGCCTAAGTTCTGCAGGGTCAAATCCCAATTAGACAGAGGGAAATTCCTCACGTAGCCCTTAGTGCAACTCTTTGGTTCCCAGATGGGGCAAACTACCCCAACGAGCACCCAGCCCATGGTGCTCACAGCAGAGCACAGGAGCAAGGGATGAGTTGAGCTCTGCATGGAGGAGTTCTGCATCTGAGCAGGTGTCAGGAAAGAAGCCAGAGCCAAACTGGGGTCCTGGAGAGTGTGTGCCAGGGCAATCCTCAAAACCCAACTGTGTTTGCTTAGATACCAAATAAAGCAAGTCATGTTTTTAATGGAGGTCTCACATAAGGGCCTCAACCAGATTCCCCAGTGAAATTCCAGGGGAGGAGACTGAAGTTTTCCTGTGGTCCTGGTGACCACAACAAAACAATTCTGTTTCTGCATTCACATTTTTTCTCTGCCCTTTAAGACAGAGACATGGGAGGAGAGAAGCAGCAGCACAGTGTGAGCTCCCCAGCACCTAGCAGGACCCTGAGCTCCAGCTCTTCTGCTTTCCTTGCCACTTCCTTTCTCATGGGCTGCAGAAAGTGATGTCAGGGGAGAAGAGAAGCAGCAAACTATATCTGTAGGGCTTTGGGTAGGGAAAGCATGTAATACTGGGACTGTACACTCCCACGGGCACGGCATCCATAGAAATCCTTCCCAGCCACCACCAGTTTAGAACAGGCTTCAACCCACACTGCTCTCCCCTGCTGCCCCCCTCCCCCCAAAAGTCCCAACTTATAGCATTTCAGCTTCCCCATTCTCTGAGAACTTTCTAGATCTGACAGGGTTTATCATTGTGGAAGAAGGCTTTTTGTGCATTTTTTCTCCAAATCTCCCTCCCTCTTGTAGTTCTGGGAGAGCCTCTTGGATGCTGTCCTTGCTCCTGCTGGCCACTTCTGTGGGATGCCATTAAGTGCTTCTCATCTCTGTTAAACTGTCCAGACCAATCTCATGAACTCATGGAGTGTAAATGACTTCTTTGTGACAATGTAATGCAATTAGTGCTAATTATAGAGTGTGTAATGTCTGCAACACATCTCTGTAATTACAGTAAAACTTGCCGGAGATGAGAATAGTGCTGTATTATCAAAACTCTGCTTAGGGAAACATGGCTTAGGCTGGAGGTTACAGAGTTGCGTGGGGAAAAAGGGAAGGGAAAAAAAGTGATGAATGGCATAATTATGTTGCATTATTTTTAGAGGAGGGCATTTGGGGAGTTTGCTTGTGAGAGAATGCTTCTTTGAAGGTTAAAAGGCATTGCAAGCAGCTCTTGCCCTCTAAAGATTATTAGATATCATTCTGACCTCTCCCAGCATAAGACACAGATGTACTGGGGATGGATGCTTGTTTGCATCCCAAAATATGCAGAAGTGGTTTTGGTTTAATGCTGACTGGGGCTTGGGCTGGGAAGCCAGAGCTGTGGGATGGAGATGTGCCCTGACTTGGTGTTTCCCTGGTCACTGCAGGACCCAGCATCTACTATCCTCCCAGCAGGGCACAGGAGCACCTTCTCTGCTCAGTCTGTGGGAAAAGGATAGCCACAGACTGAGGTCTCTCTTCTGCTCAGCTGGAGCCAGCCCTAGCCCCACACTTTGCTGCAGTCCCAGCAGCTTGCAGGAACACAGCTTGTTCTGGCTTTGTTCAGATAAGGACTTCCATGACCTCTGCATTCATGTAAATCGAAATGGACTTTAAGCCATCCTCATCAAAAAACCCCATGGTGTGATTTTGGAGTTATCCTGTGCAGGGCCAGGAGCTAGGCTTTGATCTTTGTGGTTCCCTTCCAGCTTAGGAGATTTTATGATTCTATTCTATGATTCTAACCCCAAAACAACAAAAACCCCTAATGGTTTATTGTTTTCCTGTGAGAGAGCTTTACACCAGGGGATAATTTGGAGCTGTCAGAGCTCATGGGATTCCTCTCTGCCTTCCTGTGCCCACATTCTGCTCCCCACTGAGCAGGGCTGTGCATCATCCCCTGTTTGAGCTGTGTGGGTCTGTGGTTACTCCAGGCTCAGTCAGTTGCTTGGCCAAGACTGAGGAGCCCTGTTTGTGCTTTGCTCATTGGAATGGTAACAAGCCTCTTCAAAGACTTTGTAGGAAAGTTAAACACTTCTGGAATATTTTGCTTACGATTGAAGAGGACCTGGGGCTGGAAGTGGTTGGCAGGCTGCTTAATTCAGGAACAGACACCACTCCTTTCTCTCTTTGCTTCCTGAACATTTCTAATGTTTGTTATGATATTTTTTTCTCTCTCTCTGTGGAAGGCTGTATTAAACAGTGAGCTCCACTGAAGCCTTCATAAACAACCTTAAGGATATCTTTCTCCCTCCTGGTTTTGAGCATTGAATTTCAGGGATGAAATAGGTTGCAGGAAGCCCTGTTGTGTTCACAGGTGAGAGGAGAGAAAGGGATGACACAGCCCCCACTCCATCCCTGCTCCATTTAAATATGGATGGGGTCTGAAAAACTCTTTAGCTCAGAAATTGGAAGGAGGGCTATGGTGCCAGATGGGTTTCTGCAGGGAACTGTGATCCCATAGCTGCAGCAGCCAGAGCAAGATTCCTGCTGGGTGCTCTTGGTGAAGCTTCCAGCATGTTGCCTGCATCCCACAGCGCCAGATCGCTCCACAGGCAGGCAGGGCTCCTCTGAAGGGTGTTTTAGCGGTACAAGGCTGATCAAGGGGCTGTTTCAGCTCCCTGGTTCAGACACGGGGAAGAAAGAGCTGGTGTGGGACTGCCTACAGGAGCCCCTGCTGCAGGCTCCCACTGCAAAGGCTGATTTTCCCCATATATTAGTCTTTCATCCCTTAAAAACAAAATTCACAGGGAGGCGGGATGAATGTTGCTTTTTCATTCCCTCTGCCTCTGTTGAGCTGTCTTGGCAGCACAAGAGGACGTGGCAGCAGTGCCCTCTGTGCTGCCTGGGCACGCTGAGCGAGCACCGGGCTGTAATTGCCCATGTAAGAGGCTGATTTGCACACACAATTACCCAATGTGCAGCCACTGCCACAGCCCCTCTGGGCCACAGGGAAAGCTGCACCAAACCTTCTCCCAGGAGCCTGGCCCTCTCCTGGGCTTTCCAGGATGGATATGAGTGTCCTGGAAACTGGGAGCCTCCTCCATGGCCTCACTGTGTCCTGAATAATCCCAAATTAGGTGCTTTGTGCTCTGAGCAGAAGTGAAGTGCCAGAACATCAAGCCAATACTTGTCATCATGAACCTCCAGGACTTCAATATCTGGGGCTGAGCTGTGCAATTTAATGTTTTAAGTTACTTTTGGTTGGATAAAGGGTAGCCAAGACCTGGGCACAGATGAAATCCATTGGCTGTGGATGCTCCGTGCTGCCTTCCCACAACCTTTGGAGCAAAGCATCCCGAACAAGCTGCATCCCTGACTCACAGAAACCTGCTGGGTAAAAGAAAGCACTCAGCAGTCTCCCTCGCAGCTGAGCTGACTCAAGTCCACCTGTGAAAAGCCTGGAGGTTTTTTTTAAGTTTTAGGACTTTTAAAAAGGTAATTCTTTAGTTTCTTTCAGTTCTTCAGCTGAACTTGCTGCTGCTTCAAAAGCCTCATTAGTCAAGTGTCCTGGCTGGGACACATGGTGCAGCCAGATCCAGCAGGCTGCAGGGTTCATGCTCTCTGTGTGCTATTCTTTTTCTTCTGTTCAGCTTGATTGAAATGAGTATTTTTAAAATTAAGCAACACCCACGAATGCGGTGAGACTTGCAAGGCTCCAAACGTAGCCACTGAGTGAAAGCAGAGCACAGCTAAGCTGGCGAGAGCTGGGGGAATTTTCATTCCAGCTTTCTGAAGATATACCACCTAAATAATTTCTCCTTGTCTTTTCCAACACCGATGGCTTAATATCACCCACTGATGGCTGTGCTTTGTAGATAAAGGGTGTCTATATGCCTAGTTTTGGAAGCTTTTTAACGCTGAATAAATCTCAGCCTATCTCTCCCCGGCAGTGCAGGGCTCTGAGTGTGTAGGGGGTGGCCCTGCCTGCAGCCACTGCTGCTTTGCTACCAGTTCCTTGTGTGACCTTGGTCACATCCCCTGGTTGTGCAGCACCCCCAGCACCCAGCTGTGAAAGGGGAGAGTTCAGGCTTTCCTTGGAAAGTACCCTCAGCAGAAACTCTCTGTGTGACTCTGCTGGGTTTTCACAACATTCTACTTACTGAGCAGGATTGATCCTGGAGATGGGGAGCAGAGTCAGAGCTGAGAGCAGGGTGCTTCAGAGATGCAATGCTGGCTAGGTGTGGGAAGGACTTCGCTGGAATTTCTGTGCTCTGTTAGGGACTCTGGATAAGCAGAGCCCCTTGAACCCTCTCTGTGATGCCCTGAGCATCACTTTTGAAAGCCCTTTGCCTCAGGGTTGCTGCCTGGCATTGCGCTCAGGCAATCCTTCCTGGTGCATTGGGTTTTACACGAGAGAAACCCCACCATGATCCAACTCACTGTCTCCAGGTGGAATAGGAATGAATTTCTCCTTCCTGGTCCATCTTGAGCCATCCTTGTTGCCTGTCAGCTGAGCTCTGGGAGTTTTCCTGCTTGGAGAAGCATTTGCCAAAGGTTTGCATCAGCTCCCTCTCCGCCTCCCACTAGCAGCCCGTTGTATGTCTGGCTTTGCAGATGCTCCACTTTTATTCTTAGAAAGTCCTAAATATTTCCGCTTTCCTTCTGAATAACTCCAGTGATCGGGGGTTGCTAATCACCCTGACGAGCTGTGAATCCATCCTATTTAATGCTGAGTTTCTTTCTGAGCCTTTAACTTGGCTGGGCACCAGGTTGGTGGCAGCGGTGCTGACAGGCATCGTGCCTTTCCCTCTGAGCAGAGATGACATTTGAATTGAAGCTTCATCAGGAGCCTTTTACACTGCAGATTTCCAATGCATAAATGCTATATATGCTGGTAAATGTACCTGTCACCTCACCAGCTGGTGACATCCTGACATTTGCTCTCCCTGAGTATCTTCCCTTGCCAGGGATGTGGATTGATTCTTCCCATGTTTCCGATTGCCTTGGGAAGTGACCTTAGAGCTGGGGACTGGTGGTGTTCTCACTGGACTTGCTCTTTAGTGACTGAGCTTTACTGACATTCTTTTCTCTAATACTGAGTTTTCTCAAGGCACTTGAGAGAGGTTACCAGCAAGGTGTGGACCCTGTAGTCTGTGTCTGGGGCTGAGCTTGGCAGTGCTGTAACACCAGTTCTGGTAGCAGTGCCCAACAGCATAGGCAGGAGACCACCTTCTTGCTCTTGGTCTTGGTGTTCAAGTGTTTGCTTAAGCCTCTGGGTTGTTGTTCGGCTTGTTCCTTTAAATTTGGCATAATAATTTTTCTTTAATAAGTTAAATCAAAATGTATTTTACAGCACATCCTTTGCAGCTTACAAGCACTCACATCTCTGTAAGTGCGTCTGGAGCTGTCATTAATCAGAAAATGATTTGTCTTGGTGCATTTAACCACGTGCTGCTCTGAATTTTGCTGGCAGCCTCTGTTTTAATAATGGATGAAAGAAAAGCTGTATGTTTGATATGGGCTTTTAACCTGAATTTTGCCAACAACACAGAAATCTTTTTGAACAGCAAGTGAAACTTGACAGCAATGAAACCACTGCCCCTCTCCTCACCTTAGCCAAAGCTTGCCCAATGCAAGGAGTCCTGTGCACTGAGGAAGGGACTGGTTTTCTGTTCCCAGGTCAGGTGGGATTTTGTGAATACATTGCATTCCTTTCTGGTTAGGGGCTGAGAACAAATTCGTAGTATCCATATGTGCATGTCCAACCTCCTGGGACTGTCCCATTGCTGTGGGGGTCGGCTAAGCAGAGAGGAATATGTTGAGGTTATTTTAAATGTAGATATGCCTTGATCATCATCATCATCATTCTCATTAGAACCTATCAGGTAAAGCCTCACTGCATTAAACATGGAGTTGTTTATATGGGGGCTGGAAGGGGAGCCTTCTCAACCCTGGGACACCCCTCACCTGCTGGGGTCCAGGAGGGAGGAGAGGGGGTTTGGCTGATCGCAGCAAGAGCAGAAGCCTCCAGTGTGCTGCAGCCGTGGCAAACCTAACACAGCATGGATGGATCCTGCAGGAGTTCCAGCAGGGAGGAAAGGGACAGCACTGATGCCTTGGTGCAAGGATCAAAACCTCTTCCAGAAACTTGATGCCTAATCAGGTGAGATTAATTCAGACCAGGGGAAGTGTGGAGGAAGGTTGTGACTGAGAAACAGAGAGCCTGTCAGTGAGATGGGGCTGGAAGAACTTGATTTGTTTGACTTTGCAAAATCAAGGCTGAGAGAAGATGTGCTTTGTCCTCCATAAATACATGGGTGAGTAAACACCAGGGACAAATAACAGCTAGAGAAGCTACTTTAAAGACAGTGCTGCTGTAGGAACAAATGGATATGAGCTTGTCCTGAATACATTCAAGCTGGAAGTTAGGCTTCTAGCCGTTAGAGTTGGAGGGAGGGAACCACCCAGCTTGTTTGGAGATGGAACTTTTGGAAGAGATTAATATGCTGTGGTTGCCTGTGGTAGTGGGAGCCTGACTGTCCAGGGAGCCTCAGGGCTGTCTTTCTTACCTTTGCCTGGCTCTGCCTCTTCAAGAATATTATGGGCAGAGCTCTTGGATCTTCCCACAGCCAGAGAGCAAAATCCTGGAGGTGTTGTGACTGATGACTCTGTTGTGCTTGAGCAAAGGTGCCATGAGAAGAATGAGAGGTGCTGGGGCACCCCAGGAACTTGCAGCCATCCAGGTGCATCCTTAGACTAAGTCCTGTGAATGTTGCTCCTCTATCTCCTGAGCTGGGGAATAACCCTGCCAGACAGTGGGAGCACTGGGAGGTTCCTAGGTCCATGTTGGCCCCATTTTTTTGACTGCAAGTGTCACCAGTTTTGGTCCCACCTGCCAAGGGTGTCTGCTGAGCAGAGACAGCAGAGCTCAGTGTCCTGTGCTGATCATCTCCTGTGTCCCACAGAGGGTTCTGCACCAGAAGATGTTCTTCTTTTCTGGACTGTGGTGGTGCTCAGCACAACAAACTCAGATTCATTACAGTATCCGTAAAATTGATAAAAGCAGGGCTATGCCTGGAAATTTCCTTTCTGGAATGTGCAGGGACTTTCAGAAGCTTCTGCCTGGCCCTGTGCAAAAACAGTAACCAAAGTGGAAGATAGAGAGAGAGAGAGAGAGATAGAGAAGGAGAGATCTGTGGCTGTGTGAGCTGGTGTATCACATTCCCCCTCACTGACTTTATCCTGACATGCAAACAAGCCTTAATTAATTCCTCGGGCAAACTTTCCTGATGGGAGAGATGCACTAACAAGTCCCTCTGTGAGTGGTTGGCATTTAATGTTTGCTTTATAATGTTTGATAATCTAACATTTCTCCACTGGATCCATGACACTCCTCCGTGGTTTTGTGTCTTTCTCAGGATGCTGGAGTATTCCCTGGACCTGCAGAATGTCAGCTTCTCAGCCGTCCGCACCGTTCGAGTCCTGCGGCCACTCAGGGCCATTAACAGGGTCCCCAGTAAGTCAGATCCTTGTTCCTCACTATTGGGGCCAGCTGTCTGGATCCATGCCCCAAAGATGAGAGGGCAAACCCAGATGCTTTGCATCACAGCTGAAACATTTGCCCAAAGCTTGCAGTGCTGGGTACTACCACCACTGTCTGGGTTCCTTTTGACACCTGTGGCATCAGAGATGAGTCAATGAGTTATCCAGGACTGTCTTCAAACACCTTCCTTTCTCATCTGGAGAGGGTCTGAGGAGTCTGCTAAAGAGCTGCAGGTGATAGGGATTGACTGAGCCAACAGCCTTTGCCAGGCAGTGCAGGCAGCGGGGTCTGAGCCATGCTGGTCCCACCCTCCCTGGGATACTCCATCCTTCCCTGGAGAAATTGGGGTGAGGAACTCTTGTTGTGCCTGAAGATAGTGCTCTGGGAGGTGCTGAAGACTCCAGAGCTGGTTCTTACAGCCCAAACCCCCAGCATCTCCAAAGCAGACCTGGGTGGGATGGGCAGTGACTCTTCAGTCCTGGTGTATCAGGTCATGGACAAGGGCATCAGGCCTGCTTTAAGCAGCAGTGAATGGCATTGCCTGCTGCTGCATGGCAGCCCTGCCCCACATGGCACTGGCCATCACAAACCCTCCCACTGCCCCATGCTGGGCAAATCCCAGTGCTCCATGAGGCACTGAGCACAGTCCCTCTCAGATGCTGTATTAATCAGGTATGGTAAGTATAAGTGCAACTGCACCAGAAGCATTCCTTTTCCATCCTGGTCCAACAGTCCTGGTCATCAAATCCAGTACTGTTTTAGTCAAATTAAATCCAAGTCTGCACTCCCCTATCTGAACTGGCCCAATACATTGATGAGAACTAATCAGCTTCAGTTGTCTATGCTGATGCTGGAAGTGCCTGGGATCTATTTATTTTCCTGCTCCTGACTCTTGAACTTAATCTGGCTGTGCTGCTGATGTTTCAATCATTACAGAAGCTTCAGAATCCTGTTTGAAGTGGTTGTTTGTTTTTTTTTTCTTATCCCCACCACTGAACTGGTGGGCAGCTGAATTTATCCACCACTGTCTAACTGGGGATGTAATTCACTTAATGTGTTTTGAAATCCTGGGTAATTTATCTTTTCTTGTCTGCAATGTAGTTACAGTGGGATAGAAATGCAAGGAATGAAAAATAAAAAATGAGCTTTGTTTGAAGATCAATGCAATAACCACAAAATAATTTTAATTAATTAGGAGTTGATGCAAGGTGGCTGTTCCTGGTAAAAGAGTAGAAGAAAAAGCCTGAGAGAGGAGGTGACAGCATCAGGATAAGAGAAAAAAGTCTTCCTGAAGTATCAAAGTAAAGGGTGCAACAGTAAAGCTTTCTTTAGATAAAAGTCAATATAAGCAAGTGAGAGAGTGCAGAACATGGGGAAAGAAAGAGAGTGAGAGATGAGCAGAATATTACACAGATGTCAGATGAAATAAATTTTTTGTCTGTAAATGTCAAGTTGAAGTCACCATCAATTTGTCCTTGTTACAGAACTGGCTGTTCCTGAACTTGTGAGAATTAACTGCCAGAGAGAGTCCTGTATTTTAAGGAAGAGAGGGCATTTAGGGTTGATGAGGGGAAATAGGGAGGGAAGGGAATTTTGAAATATACTGAGTGGAGAAAGAAATACAATTGAGCAAAAGAGAGCATCAGAATTTAATCTGAGGGAAGAAAGGAAACATAGTTGCTAGAAAACTTCAGAGAAGAGGACTTGAGGAGCAGGGAAGGTAGGTCTGGTGTCCAGGAGCAAGGCATGAATGAAAGAGCTTGTTCCAGAGGCTCTGGGGGGAAGCTAAAGGGGATGGGAAGCTGTGACTGTTCACAAGCCACATGTGGATGATGAGGAGAGGAGGAAAATAATAGAAGGAAATACAGGTGTATAAGTATCAGTGGGAAGGAAAAGGTCAGGAGGACATAGCTGCAGCAAGAAAATTCAACATAAACTTTTCTCCTTTGCCTCAGGTATGCGCATCCTGGTGACACTGCTTTTGGACACACTGCCCATGCTGGGGAACGTCCTCCTCCTCTGCTTCTTCGTCTTCTTCATCTTCGGCATTGTGGGAGTCCAGCTGTGGGCAGGTTTGCTCAGGAACCGCTGCTTCCTCCCTGAGAACTTCAGCATGTGAGTCTGTGGGCAGCACCAGTGTCTCCCCAGCTTGAGGGAGGCTCTCCCTCCAGGATCTCCTCTGTAAAAAAGCCCTTCTCTTCTGTAAATGCTCCCTGCTCCTAAATGCCACCATCACTCCTGCTTGGGCACACACAGCGGGTACAGAGTGAGCTGTGACAATTTGCCATTTGCATTTGCAGGCTGTCCTTAACTCTCAGCTGGCACTTGGGAACCTCTCTGATTTCTAAAGGCCTCCAAAAAAGCCCTCTGAGAATGGGAGTTCAGACTTTCTAAATTCAGCATATCATTAATGTGTGACCTTTTCTGTGTGGAGATGCCCAGGTCTGAATCCCCTCCAGCGGCTGGTGGTCTTTATTGCCACAACTTTTGTAGTCCCACCTAAATCCCAGGAAAAGCTTATAGAACTACTATGCATTTTTAATGCTAGATAATTTTCAGCCTCAGAGCAAGAGATAGTCCCTATCCCAAAGTCTTAATTTTTACACATCCCTGAATTTTAAGGCTAAAATAATTGTTGTGATCAGTTTGCTGGCCTGATGTAATACTGTTTGGACAGTGGTTGAAATACCTGGTAGCTGACAGCCTCTTTCAGGGTTTCCATGCCCGTTCTACCTGCATACCTACCTGCTTTTTTCCACCACCTCCATCGCATCAAATGCTTGGAGAAAGGCAGGTGACTGCAAACCCTTGATGGCTCTGCCAAGTTCTGCCATGCTGGTCACCTTCCAGTGGATTGCTGACTCCCCAGGGATCTGGCTGGATTCCCACCTAGATGGAGGAATCTTACAAGCCCAAAGCCTCTTTTCTGTACACATCAGGACCATGTTGCTGCTGCTGCTGTGGACAGGCTGGCACAAGCACCTTCCAACTTCTCCCACCCACCTCCTAATCAACTCCCACCCCTCTTGCAGGTCATGCCCTCAAAGGGTGGCTGGAAATGACATTACCAGGACATGTCCCTGTTAAGTAAATGCCAGCAGAGCAGGGGGACAGCCTCACCACCGAGTAAATAGAGCCACAGGTTTGGGTGCTGTTTAATTGAGCCAGAATTCCAGGGCTTTAGATAGGCTTTGAAGGGTATTACAGGCAATTCTGTAGGAATTAACCAGGCTGAACTAGGCTTAAAAATATCTTTGCAAGCTTTAGTGGGAGTCCTGGCAGCATTAAGGAGATAGTGTGTGCAGAGCAAGGAGCCAGGTTCTGACTGGCCATGGGTTGTTTCATCTCCCTGAAGAGCATTTTTGCTTGGTTTGCTGTGGTAAGGCCACCCTCAGAGGGAATTTAGACCTTACCTGTGGGCTGAACTGACATGGTGAAATGCAGATGAAGTCCCTGTCTCTGATTTTTAGGAATTTTGGGAGGTCCTTGTACATAGAGTCTCCCTAAATGATTCTCAGCATCTCCAGAAGGACAGGACATACAGAAGCTTAAACAGACTGATTTCCATCTTACTGCAGCAAAGATATTTCAGAGAAGCCCTGTCATGCTGAATCCTTCTCTTAGTCTCCCAAAGTCAAAGCCAGAGTGCTTCCAGAGGGAGTAAATTTTAATAATGACATCAAAGGGATTTCCAAGGGGCTGAGTGCCCTGCCTCAGTTTCTCAAAACCCAGTTAAGGACATCAGTTCACCCTGTGGAGCTGCAGTATGTCCAAGGGGACTCCTTTAAAAAATAGCTTTAAGATCCAGAAAAGCAGATGTCAGACTTCTATGCTGGTACAGCTGTCTCTTTGCAGATTGCTTGCAATCAGTGTGCAAACCCCAGCCTTGTCTGGACTCTTTCAGCCCCTACACGGTTGATTTGGAACGGTACTACCAGACAGAGAACGAAGATGAAAATCCCTTCATCTGCTCCCAGCCCCGGGAGAATGGGATGCGCTACTGTCGGAGTATCCCAACACGGAGGGAAGAGGGTCTGGAGTGCACTCTGGACTACTATTCCTACAATGACACCACCAACACATCTTGTGTGAACTGGAACCAGTACTACACCAACTGCTCTGCTGGGGAGCACAACCCCTTCAAGGGAGCCATCAACTTTGATAACATTGGCTACGCCTGGATTGCGATATTTCAGGTGAGCCCTGTCTGCCAATTGTCACAAGGTGGGCAAACAGCAGGTCCTGCCCTCAAAATGTTCCCAGGGGCTTTGTAATTGTACTCCTGGGGGCTGTTTTGTACTAGTGTGCACCTACATAGTAGTGCACAGGTGCTCAAAGTGATAGGGATTAAATATGATGCCTATTTTGAGAATGTCTCCACCTCACATGCATGGACAAAACCTTGTGGGTGTGCAGTCTGATGATGTTGGTGTGGAGCAGAGCCTAGAGACTGCTCTTCTTTCTGCAAAATGCACTAGTGGCCCTTAAGTCCAGATGGAAAAGGGCTAGATTCAGCCTGGGCAGCTGGTAACATGGCTGTTGGCATTGGGAGGAGCAGGAGCTGGTTCCTCAGCATCTTGTACTGCACGAAGACCTGCTATGAGGTGTCAGACATGACCCAGCCAGAGGAAACATTGCCTGTGCACTTTATTGTAACTGAGCCTTCAGGAGTTTGTTTTCCCTTCCTGTCTCCACCAGGTCATCACGTTGGAAGGCTGGGTGGACATCATGTACTTTGTCATGGATGCACACTCCTTCTACAACTTCATCTACTTCATCCTCCTGATCATTGTGAGTGGCCTTAGGGGGGAGCAGGGGGCGTCCTCCTGGCATTTGGAGAGAGCAGAGTGGAGTCACCCAGAGGAACAGGGCGGAGGGTACAGTGAATATAAAAGCTGAAGTAGCAACCAGCCTGCTGGGAGAAACGCAGCTTCCCTATGGAATTGTGCTGCAGCTGCATTTAGCTGCAAACATGAAGAAGGAAAGAGATGTGCTCAAGTGGCGGTAGATCCACTTTGTTGTTGCTGCTGCTTCTTCTCTCCTTGTGCTTAGAGAGCTTTTCTCTCTTGCTTACCCCCTTGAATTTAAGTTTTAAAGTAGGCAAATTTCACCTGCCCAGTTTTTGAGCTGGAAAGGGAAGAGGCTGCCCAAAAATTCCCCCATAATGCAGAACACATCTGGCTGGGTCCTTGGTGCCGTGGGGATGTTACAGGAAAACAGTCCCAAACTTCAGAGAGCACATTAAGAAAGAAGGGAAGAGATTACTGCCCACAGCCCACCCACACTTCACAGCATCATCTGAGACCACCCACAAAGGAGCCAACAAAGAGTTTCTGTGGGGTGGGCTCCCTGATGGGCTTCATCTATGCAAGCAGAATTGTCTACAGTGACTGGCTGAGCTCGTTGTCTAGACTCCCTTTATCGTCAAGGGAGAAAAATAGGTGCTTTAAGGGGGTGGTTCATCTCCTCTGAAGGTAGACATCCAAAATAAATTAGATGCATTGCAGACTTGATGTGCCTATTTCTCGTTTGACTCTAAAGGATCATTAGGTGCCTTGCTCAGATGTAGCTAAGTGAGATGAGTTCTTGTCTTGCTACACAATTGGTCTAAGTCCAGAAAAATAGCTGCATGTTGTCAGTTAGATCATTGTGGGGATTTCTGCTCCTCATCAAACCAGGTCTCAAACCCTGACGAGAAAGTAGACAGTTGTTTAGTTCATGATGCTGTTTTTTTCTGTTAGCTTCCCCAAGAGAGAAACAAACTCTTGCTCTCAGGCTCCCCAAGATGACGAAGAGGAAGAGCAAGCAGTACTTTTCCAGATGCCGTGCGAGTAACATTAGCAGTTTGTGATAACCCATTAGCACGTCAGTAATTCCCTGTGACCTAGGCTGGGCTCTGCAGAAGGCAGAACCTCATGAAACCCTGCTTGGAAAGAAAATCTCCAAGCTGTGGGTACAGGCTGCTGATGCCCTTGCGTAACAGTCACCCGCAAATCCCATTAGCAGGGGAAAGGGATCTGCTCGCAAGCTGCCCACACACTGGCAGAAAAACGCTCCTATGAGGAAGGCACAGTGCATTCATCGTAATGTCACTAATTGTGATAATTACAACTGCTGTCTTTGGAGAGAGAAAAACACCATCTTAAAAGAGCAAGAGATTTTTGTCAAAATAATCTTCTCTCGTCTTTGATCTCTGACGTCCTCCATGGAGGGCTGGCATGGGAGTCCCTGGGGTGAGAGCTTGGGGGGTGAGTCAGCCCAGTCAGTGGTCCCTGCTGGGTGACACAGGGGGTGGGGTTGGCTGGGGTTTGCTGCTCTTTGTCCTCGGCAGATCTGTGTGGTGCCACGGCCACACTGCCTGATGTCCCCTGCCCCCTTAGGTGGGCTCCTTCTTCATGATCAACCTGTGCCTGGTGGTGATAGCGACGCAGTTCTCTGAGACAAAGCAGCGTGAGAGCCAGCTGATGAAGGAGCAGCGTGTGCGCTACCTGTCCAACGCCAGCACCCTTGCCAGTTTCTCAGAGCCAGGAAGCTGCTATGATGAGCTCCTCAAGTACCTGGTTTACATTGCCCGGAAGGGCAGCAAGCAGCTGGTGAAGGCCTACAGGGCAGCAGGCGTGAGGATGGGCTTCCTCAGCAGCCCCACGAGCAAGGCGAGGGCCGAACGGCGCACCAGGAAGCGCCGGAGCAGGAAGAGATCCTCCGTGCACCACCTCATCCACCACCACCATCACCACCACCACCACTACCACCTAGGCAACGGGAACCTGCGAGCGCCCCATGCCAGCCCGGAGATCAGCGATGTGGAGACCAGCTCACTCCACAACGGGACCAACCGGCTGATGCTCCCTCCCTCAGCACCCAATTCCCTGGGGGCCCCCAGTGCCTCTCCCAGCAACACTGAGTCCGTGCACAGCATCTACCATGCCGACTGTCACTTTGAGCCGGTGCGCTGCCGGTCATCCCTGACACAGCCAAGCCTCGGTTTGCCAAGCCCAGAAGGGATCCCCAAGAACATAGTGGGCAGCAAGGTGTACCCCACAGTGCACTCCAGCACCTCCCATGAGATGCTGAAAGAGAAGAACTTGGGGGAGGCGGCAGTGGGTGCTGGGAGCAGCACCTTGACGAACCTCAACATCCCTCCTGGGCCATACAGCACCATGCACAAGCTGCTGGAGACACAGAGCACAGGTGAGCTGGGATTGGATCTACATCTGGGGCTGCTTTCTAGAAATATGATTTTTGTCCTAATTTTTTTCTCTCTCTGGATTTTTGCAGGGTTCTTCTCAGTCCATGTTACAGAGAAAGGTGATGGCTTTCCAGGTGAGATGAATAGGAATCTTGTGACCTACCTAATGCCTCTTATAGCCAAATTTAGGAGGGAGGTTTCATCCTCCCAGACTTCATATCTACAATAATCCAAGGCATATGAGGGTTTTCAGTGAATCCATGTTCTTTGCAATCCCCATTTTATAGATTAGAAGAAGAGTACAAGAGAGCTGGAGAGGGACTTTGACAAGGACATGTAGTGTCAGGAAGGGGGGAATGGCTTTAAACTTTGCAGAGAGTGGGTTTAGATTAAATGTTAGGATAAAATGCCATTATTTCCCTCTACTCCTAAACCATTTACAGGGATCACTTCCAAATCCTGTACTCCCAAAATCAGCTAGAGCTTGCAGATGGACACCTTCCAGATCTGGGTCCTATCACACACCTGAGTATTGTGTAGCTCTGCTCCTGTGGGACACAAGGCTTATGGAGATTGAGTGTCTGCTTTGTGTGAATGCTCAAGGACAATCACAGATGCCAAGTATTAAAAAACTGTGATTTTCTCAAGAAGCCTGTCAGACACCGAACACATCTTTCTTGGATCAGGGATTTCATATCTTCACTTCAAGAAAGTGAAGATATTTTTCTTTTCCCCTCCACATCCTGAAGTTTGGGAGTTCAGGCCAGTCTAGTCCAAACACTCCCATCCTTCAAGAAGTGTTTCTGGCCAAGATTTCCCAAGCAGTCAGTGCCTTTTCCACCCCACTGCAATGGCATTGACCTTTCTAGCCAGGAGCTGTGCAGAGAAGAGACCAAATTCTGCCCCCAGCCCAGTGCTGCCCAGAAACTGAACACACAGAACTGGGCTCCGAGTTGGTTTAGCACAGGGTTTGCACTCTCACTGCTGGGTGCTGCCATACAGGAGTCAGGTGCATGCATTGTCTGTCTCCTTGCAGCCAGCTGGTGGGAATTTTGGGGAATATACCACTGGTATTTCACCCAGGATACACCTGGCAGCTGCCACCGAGGCCGACATGTGGAGAGGGAAGCCAGTGGTTTTGGAGCATCAGCAGAGGGAACAGGAAAGAAGGCTGCTAACAGTCCTCCTGATAATTATAGCCAGGAGCCTGCCAGGACCGGGGGAACTGATTGCTTCCTCCTTCCTGTAATGGCTAGAGATGTAATGAGGTGTGCTCAGGGTCCATGGCTGGGGTAGTATCTGTCTGGGGCAGCAAAGATAGCTTCATAAACAGAGAGAAGGCACTTGGGAAGCCCAGGTTTTAACCCAGCAGAAGCCCTTTTCCCATTAGGAAATGCCTGTCATGTCAGAGGCAAAGGCTTGGTGTTAACAGGGAGTGAGGGTTGCTTCCCGCAGCCCCTAGTCCCAGCTGTCCCAGCTGATGAGCTGCCCTTTCCCTGCTCTGTTGGCATTTCAGGTCCCTGCCAAAGCTCTTGCAAGATCTCCAGCCCCTGCACCAAGCTGGATGGCGGCTCCTGCACCCCCGAGAGCTGCCCTTACTGCCTCGCAGCGCTGGCAGGCGAGGCCGAGCTGTCAGACAATGAGACAGCCGACTCAGACAGTGAGGGGGTCTACGAGTTCACGCAGGATGCTCACTACAGTGACCAGCGAGACCCACAAAGGGGCAGAGCCCGGGCCAGGAGAGCCCATCTGGTGCTGGCCTTCTGGCATGTGGTGTGTGAGACTTTCCAGAAGATCGTGGACAGCAAATATTTCGGCCGTGGGATTATGGTGGCCATTCTCATTAACACACTCAGCATGGGGATCGAATACCATGAGCAGGTGAGTGCTGTCCTGGCAGCTCCTGGTGCAGAGGGGTTGCAGATGGAGTTATGAGTCTGAATTCATCTGCTGGTGGGATGGTTTGGGGTGAGAGGCATTAAAAAACTCTGGGAAGGGTCCCAGAATGGAATGAGGCAGGCTTTTTCCTCTGAGTGTGCTTTCAGGTTGCAGCAATCACCTTGACTGGTACCTGGCTATGTGAGCTCCTGCATCCTAGCCCTACCAGGGATGGTCAGCACCATGCTGAGACCACTGTCCCCTGGGCAGCACCAGGTGTTGCTGGGGTCTGTGGTGAGTGCACCAAGGAGATGAGGCAGTCCTTTGCCACCAGGTCACTGTGAGCCTGGCAGTGCTTAAGGTGCTGCCAGCACCTGTGGGCTCCGTGGGCTCTGTGAGCTCTGGGGTCAGTGCAGCTGCAGGCAGAGAACTACTGAATTTGCACTCCTTGGAGAGGAGGTAAAAAATGGCTTTGCCTCCTCAGTGAATGCTCCAGCAGCAGCATGATGAGTCCAAAATAGACTCATCACTGGCTATTCCTTTGCTTAATTATCTGAGTCCTTGCAGGCAGGAGAGTGCCTGTGCTCCAGCCTCTCACCGCTTGTCACCTAGCAGAGCTTTCCCTATATATAGTCATTAAGAAAAGGAGTTGCCATGTTCCTCTTGAAACATCTCCATGATGTTCCATGACAAGAACTCTGCTTTCAGATGGTTTGCATGCTGTGGCCTCACATGAGTTTTGTGGCTGCTGCTGGGGCCTGCCTGGCATGGTGCCCTTGATCCTACCTCAAGCACATGTCTTGGGGCTGCAGGTGCATGCTTCCTTTAGGGTGAAGAGTTTATTAGTGGGGATGTAGGGATGCTGAAAAACCTTGTTATAAAGCACTCCCACTCTTGAGAGCTCCCAGCATGTTATTTCTCCTGGGATGTCAGAGCTCTGTGCTCCCAGAAAGACACAGCCACTCCTGTGCCAGCACCAGTCTTGGCTGAGAAGCTCGTTGCATCTCAAGTCGTGACTCCCCTTTTCTCCCTTCCTGCCATGTTTCCTGTTTGCTGGGTTGCATGCAGAGGTGTTTCTCCTCCAACTCCTGGTGGAAGCAGTGGTGGCTGTGGATCAACTCCCAGTTCCCCTGTCATCCTGTGGCATTAATGCCTCAGTGACCAAGTGCCAGGGAGACGTGGCTGTGCTCAATGTGTCCCTTCCAGCCAGCACCTTCCCCCTGATGCCCTGATGCAGTCTAGCTGGCTAGGTGTTGTTTTCAGTACACAATAAACAGTGGTGCACTCCAAAGTCCTGCTGGTTTCACCTTCATTTGCTGCCCTTGGTGGGAGCTCTGCAGGGAAGCTTGAGTGATTCTACCTTTATTTAATAATCTTGGGAAGATTATCCCAAAGAAGCTGGGAGGAGGTGGTTCACAAAAACCAATAAACACTTTTATTCCTACCTTGGCTGAAGGGTGAAAGCACATCCACAGTGTCTTTGCTCTAAATGCCCAAGGGGCTGATTGTCAAAGCTTGTTGCTCTTTACCAGGAGCATTTTTGGGAGATGTTGGTGTGGTCTCCCATCTGGGGGGACCACCCCACCGGGGATGGGTGGCTGAGTAAGCTCCCATCGTCAAACACCCTAAGTGCAACACAACTCCTTAATTCTTTGCCTTGGGAAAAGTGGGGTAGGAGGTTTCTGGCTTCTGCCCTGGCCAGTGGTGAGTCCCAGAAAATACCTGGATGACAAGAGGCAGATTTTTGTTTGGTTTTTGGGTAACAAGGGTGAAGGGAGCTGATAAGCGTGGGGGTACTCCAGACACTGTGGGTGGTTGCTTTCTTTAATGGTCTTTTGAAGCTACTACCGTTCCAGATTCCTTTCTCCCAGGCATTTGGAGGGAATAGCAGAGCTTGTTTTTATTAGTTCATCTTCTCAAAGTGGCGGCAGAGAACAGAGAGGTGCTTCTTTGTAACCTCGTAAGGCTTAGAGTTGGCAATTTCATAATCTGACAGTTATGAGAGCAGGAATTAGAGGGGCAAAATGTTCGACCAGGCCTTCCTGCAGAGATTATAAACACTGAAACATGAGTTTTTTTTCTTTTGGAAGAGCCTTTCCTAAAAGTGTGAGTGATCAACCATGTCAAATTTATCTTTACTGACTGATGTTTGCAAAGATGTGAGGGCGCTTGAAGAGTACTTGACTCCATGACTTTCTATATTAAGCTCTCTGCTTATTTAGACAGTATTTACCTCTTGGGCTTTCCACATGCTGCCCTGGGCACAGTGGGCTATATTAGGGTAAATATTTTAAGGGCCTATTTTAAGGTGTCACGTCAAAACAGGTTGTGTTGTTTACAGGCCCCTTGGCAGAGGGGCTGCTCCTCTCTGAGAGGAAGGACAGGCTGGAGGTTACTCAAAAAGGAAGAAGGAAGATGCCTACCCATCTGCCCCCAGCAATGCTGGGTGGGATTCAGCAGCTCTGGGACCACCAGACCATCCTGGACTTCAAGACAGGAGCTGATGAGCTGAGCTCCTCATAACAGCCAGGGAGAAAAGTTTGCTCCTCTGGAGGTTTGACATCTCACCTTGGGACAGGCAGCCTGGAGGGACCTGAAAAAATCTTTTAGTCCCTTGTTTAACAGACAAGGCAACCAGAGTAGGCCTGGTTGTGATATTTAAGATGATAGTGGTTCTCTGAAGGCACATACAAATTAGCGGCAATTGGGAGTGTGTTGAAAACACTGGCTCCCACCTCTTGCTGTTTATTTGTATTCATCCATCAGTCAACCTGGTCAGATTGAGCACCCATGGCCAGGGCTGCTGGATGAACCTTCTCTTCCACCCAAAGCTCTTTTCCATAAGCCACCTTCCACAGTAAATTGTCAACACACATTTTACCATCATATGGCTGGGGCTTCAAGAGCTGGGTTTCCTCTAGGCTCCTTCTGACATGAGCTGACTTTCTCACTCAACACCAGGTTGTTTCCACGTGGTTCCTGCACATGCCTGAGCTGTAGCTACACCTGACTGGTTGTAATTCTGTATTTCCTCCACACCCCACCCATCCAAAACCAACTCCTGCTGTTCTTCTGACCCTAGGTGCAGTTGGAGGGAGGCAGCGCAGTGTGAGGTGCTTGCAGCACTTGCCACATTGTGGCTGCTGGGCAGCAGTGTGAAATATTCCATCAGGGAAATGACAACCAGATTGCCACAGATTATTAATGTGGCTGCTAAATAGCTTGTTTTTCTACAGAGATGAAGCAAAATGCAGGTAGAAACTATTAGCTTTGGGTAGAGGAATATAAATGTGATTTAAAGGTAGACTCAGGGGATTTTCAATACACTGTTGAACCAATTGACTGATTCGCCTTAAGGAAGCTGAGCCTCTGCAGCACTGTGGGTTCAAACAGCTGCGGCTTAGCAAAAGATTGTTCTGCCATAGAGCAGGAGTAAAATGTGCTGCTAAACCAGAGGGTTTCTGTGCTGCTTTCCCCCCTGCCCTGGCTGTAAGCCAGGCTCTGTTCCATAATGTGCTGCTTTTATTTTCCTTTTTTTCCTCCAACCCCTTTCTTGGAGTGAAAAGCAAAGGCTTTAGTATGAGGCGTGATGTTGGACTCCTCAGTAGGGGAAAGAATTCGGCAAGGGCTTCCTTGAGGAAGGGCTTTGGGGGTTTTGTTTTTGTTTTTAAAATCTGGTTCACATTGAGCTTCCTGGCTGTTCTGAGTTTCCTTGTCTGAACTCGCATTGTATGAACTATACCCTACATATTCTTTTGTTTAAATAGCACTTGAATTTCAGTCGCTGTCTCTGCGGTGTTTTGCCATTGTTAACATAACAAGAAAGAGACGGGAGAGTCCTTCACTGGCCTCCCCAAAGCTGCAATGGGTTCAAATCCCTGCCTGGATCTTGTGTGGACTTGGATCTAGATTGATCCAAAACCCTGGTGTCTCTGAAAGGAAGGAAGAATTGGTTTAGACCTGTGGGGAGCCTTTTGTTGATTTTTAAGATCAAATTGGAGAGGTGACAAGGGTGAATGACTCTCTGGGACAGCACCCAAGGAGAAAAGCTCATTATCCATGGGAGGCAGTTCTTCAAGGAAGTGGGATGAGGCGATGTCTGACATGTCCCCAGCATAAGTGCAGCCATTGGAGAACACCTCGCTACAGCAGCCTGTTGTAGGGATCCACAAAGCCACAGTGCCTGAAGCCAAAGTGGGCAAATTCCTTGTGCAGGAAACAGGAGCAGCCTAAGCCGATCGCAGTATCTCAAGCTGAATTCCTGGTACATTCTGCTGCAGGGGAGAGAGCAGGGTACAGATGATATAGAGTTGTCACTGTTAACATTACAATCTAATAGCTGCTGCAGCATGGAAATATCAACCATCTGTGCCAAGGAGTCAAAGGAAACCTTGCTGGCAAAATGCATTAAAGTATCTATTTATGTAAACAGTCAAGGCTTGAGAACAAGAGGGTTGTCTTAATCAGCATCAAAGAACATTAAATTTTTAGATATCCAGTATGATGGAGAGGGGAGTTGAACAGTTAGAAAACCTGCCAGCATGGAGCAACCATTAGGCTGCAGGTTCAAGTGTTAATAACAGTCACCCAAATGGTATTTATGTACTTCTGCTTCTGCCTGAATTCAATGTGCAGGGAAGAAGGTAACTGGAAATTATTAGCTGTCATAACACTCACTGATTGATTTCTCCATGTGGGAGGAAAATTGGATTGTTCCATGGAGAAATGGTGTAAGGGAGCTGGGCAGTGGGGGTGTGACAGGTTGGTGCCCAGGTCTCAGGGTGCTTGTGTGTCCAAAGTTCTTGGCAGACTGGAGAGTAGCAGGTCTGGATCCCTGTATGAGCACTGCTTCAAAAGATAAGGGCATATTTGGGATGAGAAGTACTTTGCTCCCAGGACTTGGTAGTCAAGAGCATCCCAATTCCCACCAGTTTCAAGCCCAGTTGAACATTTTGCTGTTGGTAGATGGCAGCTGCAGATTTGTCAGATGTGTGGAGGCTGCTCCTTTGACCATCCCTATATCCTAAAATGAGATCTTGCCCAGTGCTCGTTCACCTCCTGAGGAGGCTGTGGGAGATCCAGAGACTGGTTGCAGCTCACCCTTGTCTGGGACAGGGCAGAGCTGCAAGGGCAGCTGTGGACAGCACCATGTCCCTTCCAGCCTCTGTGGCTCCATGCCAGGTCAATCCAGGGCACACATATTTTGGCTTCTTTGATGTGCATGGATTTGTGTCAGGTCCCCCGGTCATGAAGGAAGGGAATCCTTTTGTTTTGTAAAATATTTCTGGTATCTCTGCATCTCTTCTGAGTTGTTTCCTGTGAGTGCGGGGACTCAAAGACCTGTCCCATGTCCATGTCCCAGCTGGTGCTGCACCAGGAGCTCTCTGCATCACACACTGATGCAAACTGGTGCTGTACTCCTTAACCCTGTATCTTGGCTGTCTCACTCCAACTGAATGGTACAGACCAGCTTTGTGGTGAAATTTCTCATTTGATACTTCCTCATATGAGTCTGATTCATTAGGCTTTGTTTTAGAAGGGCACTTACACAGGTGTGTGCATCCTTGAATCAATGAAACAGCCTTTCCTTGGAAGACCTCCATCTGGCCAGGGCTCTTCCCAGGAGCTCACAAGGCCTCGTGTTTATGCACTGCCTTCTCTTCCTATAGAGGTATCTCCACTTCCACTGAGGTGCACATCCCACATCTCTATTTAACTCCATTACACATCTCTCCAGCCCTGTGCCAGCTGCTCTTAGCCAAACAATCAAAGCCTTGGCAGCTCAGCGTCTGCTGGCTTTGCCCAACATAGGGCTTGGAGCTACCGTCAACTTAATTCCTTGACGCTGCAGCTGCAAGGGGCACTCCCACGGCAGGCAAATGCAGTGCCCTATGGGTTTGCACACGCTGTATTGAATTAGCTCCTGCTTATACAGAAATTACTCTTATTAATGGCTTGTTGTTGGAGGCTAGAGGAGTCATCATCCAACGCTAATGGAAGTCATCAGAGCTGTTAATCGCTAGGATTACTGACTTCAAAACCAGTTTTCTATTTGTTAGTGGGTATAATTCTTTTAATGGACCTTGGGGGTTTTTCTGCTTCTCGGGGATTGGAAGGGTTTCTGAGGTCTTGTAGAAAGTCACATGTTTTAATTGACCTGCTTGTGAAGCTCTTCCAGGGATAAAAAATGCCATGGTCCTCTTAGTCATTAAAAAATGGACTGTGACTACAAAGCAGACTTTATCCTGGTTCTGGAGACTGAATTATTTGAAAATTAAATGGGATTTCATGCAACTGGAAAGGTTGTTTTTTTTTTTATCAGATAAATCAGTTCTCTGTATGCTTTAGGGATGAACCTATATAGATTCCTTGGCACCTGCTAAAGTTTTCTTCAGCTCTCTGGTTGGGGAACCATAAGTGTCAGTTCTTTCCTGTTAATTTAGTTCAGAGGCTGGAAATTCTTGGGCTACCTTAGATCCTATCATTACAGCTGTTGTTTCAGCTGCCATCCATACCCTCATATTATCTCTGCCTAGGCAGCATTGAGAAGAGACTCCAGCTTGGTGAAATGGAAGAATGATGTGCACTTTCAAAACTTGCTTCATCCCTGTATGGATGAAAAATTGCTGCTCTATGCAGATAGTCAGACGTTTCTTTTTATTCCTTCTTTGATTATTGTGGTTGTTCCCCTTGGGTGGGATCCAGGAAATTCAGCTAGAGCATCTGGAGCACCCTCAGCTTGCACCACAAGCGCTTTCATCTGTAAGCACTTCTGGTTGTTGGTGTTTTCCCAGGGATCAGCCCATATTTTTCCTTAGTTCTCCTGGTAGAGGTTTGTCCCAATGCTGTTGGCACCCGCGACTCTGCCCTGCTGTCACTCATGTCCTCACAGAGCCCATTCCCACCCTGCTCAGCCCCCAGCAGGAATGGGGGCAGCAGTGAGTGTTTTTTCCCTCATCTCTGCTGGATTTCAGCTCTTTGTTATAATTGGTTTTTTGCTGATGTTAGGAAATGAGTGGCTTTTCCCCCATGGATGTCTGTCAGCATTAGAGGTAGTGTTACCAGCATCAGAAATCCAGGTTCAGCAGAACTGTGCAGGAGCTCTACAGTGACAGCATTTTTCTTTCCCTCTTTTTATTTCCTCCCTCCCCCTGGTCCCTTCTCAAGTACTAATAGGGAGATAAGTTTCAAACTTGGTTTAGATTAACCAGAAATAGAGGGCTTTAAATCTTAAGTACTTACAAGGTGTGACCAAGTAGAAATGTGGCTTTTGTTCATTTTAAGCTCCTGCGAAACCTGGGCAGAGGGATGAGCTGGTTCATGTTTTTCTTGCATTTTCTGGGATAATGCTCATCCAGAAATCTCAAGCAGAGAGAGATAAGGAATCCAGGGAAGATTATATGCTGTCCCTCCTGAGAGTGATAACGAGAACCCAGCTACAGGACTTGGTGGGGGAGAGTGTCGTCTGCAGGCCTTGTTTATGCGTCTGGGCAGCCATGGTCCGTGGAAGGTCCCTTCAGGGTCGATGAAATTCTCCATCAAATTTGGGGTTCATTCCCTCATTTGCACCCTACTCTCGAGGTAGACAAGTGGGAGCTGGGGACTCAGCCCTGTATGGGCAATAGGGGCCAGGGAATTCAGTTTTTTTTGCCATGGTTCCTCAACAAAGATGCGTTGGAGAGGAAGGTCTTGCACCAGGAGGTTCCATGTCCACAGGACTCAGCTCCTTCTCTCTGCAGATGTGGGCTGGGAAGGGACACTTGTTGATTGGAATGGGGGAGGCTGAGTGGAAGACAAGAAGATTAGCAGAAGGGATGGAAGGGGAATCCCTCCTGTGCAGACAGCTCTGATTTCTCTGAAATGAAAGCTGCTTTCCTCCCTTTCTTACAGCATTACTTGCTGTGGCATGAAATATTCAGCCTCCATTCAGCCTGTAAGCAAATCCTTCTTTCCCATGCAGTGAAGGGATGTAACTGGACTTGTTAACTTGTCTGAAAAGTCATTTCCTTATAATAAATGCCTATAAATCCTGAACATCCCAGCAGTCCTCCAGCCCACTGAGCAGTGAGCACACTGTACTTTTCCATGTCTCCAGCCCCAGGAGGGGCAGAGCAAAACCTGCTGCAGTCCTCCTACTTTCCGAATTGTTTTCTTTAACCAAGTTGGCAAAGAACAAGTAGAGAAAGCCTATCATACCCCGATTAAGCATGGCTCAGGTTTGCTCTGCTGGACACAGGACAGTAGTTAAAGCCTGATACCTTTTAAGGAACCCCAAAGACAATGAATGTCACTTCTGAAAATATGTGTGGATTGAGTTTCTATTTATAGTCACAAGCAGCTCCTGAGCCAACAGGAGCTGTATTTACTGAAGGGAATTGAAGTGGTATTTTGGATGGTTGTGGCTCAGTGGGTGCACTGATACAAGGGTTTAATGTGGATGTGATAGGGGCAGTGCATGGAGAAGGCTTGTGGGTTGTATGAGGAGACAGCCATGAGCTATCAGTCATGGGGAGCTGAGCGTGGGAGAGGGCAAAGACAGGGCACCTCACTTTGTTAATTAAGAGCTGCTTCTGTTGGTGAGAATTTCTTGCATTTTGCCCCAGGACTTGTGGTCTGGCTTCTGTTCTGAGGTGGACTTGGTGTGTGTCTGCACCCACAGGGAGGGTGGAGAGGATCTTAACAGAGCAGTGTTGAGTTGAAAATCCTATCTTTGTGTGACCCATTTGATTTTCTTTCTTATGTATATATATTAGAAATCTGCAAATGATGAGTCAGTAAAATGTTGTTGGTGTTTCCTGTGAAATAGCTGAGGTCGCTATTTTCTTTTTGTGTTATTTTTCCTAGTTGCCATGGTAATGATTTCAGAAAGGTCTTATTCTTGCAGCAGTTTGAATGGGTTAGAAGTTTTCACGGTCTTCTGGATACACTCGCAGAAGCAGAGCAATATCTCAAAGATATCCCTTGGGATCAGGAGGGATCTGCCTCCTGGCTGGTCGTCCCATCCCTCGCTCTGCGCTGTGGTGAGACAGAGTGGGTTTTTCTGTTTTAATGTTAGCAAGATAGAGAGGAAAGACCCTGGGGTGCTTTTGTTCTTTTGTGTTGGCATCCCAGGATCAGGGGCTGGACAAGATCAGGCTTGCCTGCATCCTGGAGCTCATTGTCTGGACAAGGGGAGTGTGGGATGGATGGATATGTGCCAGCCATACCACGGCACTGTGTGCAGGTCTGATGATGATGATGATGAAGATGAAGACCCTGTGCCCTAAATGGGTCACAGCTGGAGGAAGGCAGGAGTTGGAAGCCTTGTAGGCTCTGGGCACTGTTTGCCAGGGCACTTGGTTGCACTTCATGCAGCAGCAGGGCTTGTTTTTCAGAAATTGGGGAACACAGGCCCTGGGGCTGGCATGGCCCCAGCTCCTGTCCTCACCTTCTTCCCTACTCAGTGCCCACAGCCTTGCTTGCTCAGCAGACACCTTGGAGCCCTGTGTGCAGGGAGAAGAGGCATGTGCCCACATAAAAATGGAGTATGTCACTTCTGCCATTGAGCTTCTACTCAACTTTAAAAATAGGGGGGAAAAAAGAGAAAGAAAGGCATTACAGGCTATTTCTGAGTGCCAAAAAGGGCAAGGTGCTGGTCCAGCTTTGAGATACCTCTTGAGGCACTCTGGGGACATCTTCCCTTGCTTCCTCCCATCCCCCCTGGCAGTGCCCTGCTTGCTGCCAGATAGCCCTGCCTGATTCCTCCAGACAGGGTGCAGAGAACATGCCCTCCTGGCTGCCACTCTTTCCCCCTGCCAGGCAGGATCAGCTCTGGGTGGGTGCCCAGGCTCACATCCTCCTGCTGCCCCAGTGATGCTCCGTGTTTTTTGAGCGGCACTGTCCTGTCTGCTCTGATTTCTTGTGCTGCCACAACTTGTCAGTGTGCTGTTTGGTACATCAACAAATCGACACTACACAAACAGAAGGCTAACAGGGAATGATTTATCCAGGACAACATATCTGTGTGTCCAGCAAAGCAAGATGTCCTGTAAACAAAATTCAGTATTTACTGAGGGCTCATCGGCAGAGCTGGTGTTTTGTACCACAGTTGAATTACACTTGGATCTCGCTCTTTCTGTGTGTTGCTTGTTTAATCATAGGATGCTTTCCTTTTAATTAGGCACTGCTGCTACTGATGAGAGAATTAGCAGACTCTTCTTTTAATGGAGAAGCTGAGGCTGTGGCAGCTGTGCTGTAATGGGGGTGGTGGGCAGAGGCTTCGTGCTGCATAGAAACCCCAGGCTCTGCACCTCAGTTTCTGCTTCCTGAAAAATGTCATTTTTAGGGTGGTCCTGGAAGGTTTTTTTCCCCCCACAATATATCATTTAGTCAAAGGAAGGATGTTACTTCCCCCAGCTGCTGTGTTGTGGCCCTCAGAGAGAAAATCTGAGTGATTTTGCCAGCTGTTTTCCTCCCAGCCCAGTGAGGATCCATGGAGCTGGTTGTGTGCCAGGAGTCAGTGAGTCTCTCAGGTACATCATGTCTAGAGCTGGTCGATAGTGTTTTGATTAGACAGTTATCATCAGAAAATGGCAGTTTATCACATTTGAAGCTGTTTGTGGGAGAGGAGCAGTTTCAGTGGACTGGCCTCAAAAACCCCCCAACTTTATTGGAATGTGTTGTCTGAGGTGTTTGAAATGTCCAGTTGGGGGATTAGCTCCCTAATGGTTCCCATTGGTTTCCCAATGACAGTTGGGGAACAAAAAGTTCCATGTTCTTCTTCAAGCTGACTTTTATTTATGATTTTTTAATTTTGGTTGATTTACAGTACAGAGCAAAGGGATAAAGGAATGGGGAGTGAAATAGAGGGAAGAACCTCCAAGATTTTGTGCACTGTGTCCTAGTTTCCCAAGTTTGAAATTTTGAATTCTTATTTGGGATGGATTGATAATTTCAATTCCCATGGGAGAGAAAATCATGTTCCTGCTGTACTATAATGATGTCTCAGGAAAGAGGTCTCAGACTTATTTGTGATTTCTCTAGAGTAGAAGCGTCTTATAAAAAATCTTATTATCTTATACATCTGTGGCTGAATGAAAATCCCATCGCTGGCATTCTTAGAAGGGTCTGAATCCCTACAGCCTGGCTGAGATTCCCCGGGGCAGGATCATGATCACAGCCCCCCTCTCTTGGTACAAATAAATCCCAGTGGTGTCATGGCAGGGGTCCCCCATGGACCAGCTGCAGCTCTGTGTCCCTTGAAAGGGATGATGAGCTGCTTCAGGGGACTCATGAGCTGCCCTGGGGACCCCTGAGTGGGATTGAGGGTCTTGAGGGGATGCCCTGCTTCACAGATGGCTGTGAAATCCTCCAAGTAATTTGCATCACCCCATCTCAACTTTTTAGGGATGTGTAGTTTCCCGAGGCAAAATAACTCAGCGGATTTCAGCAGGTCAGAGTGAGATGTGCTTCCAGTAGATGCTCAACTTACCCACCCCAGCAGAGCTCCAGGCTGCTCTGGATCGTCTCTTCTCTTTTCCTGGATGGATGACATGGAAGTTTTCCCTTTCTCTTTCAATCCAGTTTGACCAATTAGTTTTTTGGATATTAATTCTCACCTCTGGTTCAGGAGTATCCTCTCTTCATTTTTATTATGTCTGCCCAGTGTCTCAGATATTGAAAACTGTTTCCTGCAAGAGAAGTGGAAAAGAGTGTGTGGAGGAGGAGTAGGAGGGCAGGCAGCTTTTTTGGGGTGAAGTAATGGAAGGCAGGTACATTTTTTTGCTGCTATGCCAGCACAGGTTGACCCATAGCCCTCACAAACCAGTGCCAGGGCTGTTTGGGTGTTGGATATCTCCTGAGTTGGATGGTCTGGGAGGGAAGTTTCATGGGCCAGAAGGGTCACAGCCCGTCCAGTGTGTCCTAAGGATCCTGGGAGAGTTGCAATGTAAGTGCTGCTCCCCCTCTGCCTTCCCACATCACCCAGCTATGCCCTGCCAGCACCTCCATCTGGATTTGCACATTCCAACATCTCTGACCAAAAAGTGCCCATGAAGTCTAAAGTTTCATTAATCCGTGCTATTAACATGTCATCCCTTTCCAGGGCTGTTGGATTTTCCATGTCAGCCCCCACGAGGAAAGGATGTTGTGACTGTGGGAGATGTTGGGTGAGGGGTTTAACTGGGTTGTACCTGTGGCTCCAGTTGGATTTCACTGTACCACTGCGGAGGGGGAACAGAGGATGGGAATCAGTCTTCAGGGTCCAGGTTAGTGGTGCTGATGGATGAGAAGGAAAGCTTCCAGGAACACATCTCCTTTCCAGCTGTATCACTGCAGTATCACTAATAACAGCACAGTCTGCCTCAGCACTGAGGCACTCATGAATGAGTTGGCATTTTTTGTGAGTAATGTAGAATTGTAGCTATTTCAAATTGTCCTGAGGTGCAGCTTGACATATAAGTTCTTGGCCTATTTATTACCCTGTGTCTGAGTGTTCCCATAGGTATTACGGCATTAAACCAAGGCTGAATTTAATATTGGGAGCTGCTGCGTTTGTATTTTAGCTGTAGATCAGTGGCAGGTGATTTGGGCTGTGTGCATGATGTTTTTGGCAAACTCTAGCCAAGGGATCTGTTCTTCAGCAAGGATGTTTGAGGTGTAAGTTGTGTTCAACACCCTCTTTTTTTAACTTTTTTATTACATTTTCTTTTAAATGCTGCTGTTTCCTCCTTCACTATTCTGTGTCATCACAAGCTCCTGCCAATATCCGTGCAGGGATATTATCTGTGAAAGTCCTCAGGGATTCACTACTATGTTGAGATAACATCACACCAATTTGGGTCCCCATCTACCCTCAAGCTGGGTTGGAGGAACTTGAGTTGCAAAGGCTGGACCTGGGTAGTTTAACCCTTGGAAACAAATATTTGAATGCTTCCATGGATTTATCTGTGGTTTTTGCCAGCATGTATTTATGAACCCCTTGGTCACTGTAGTTTTTTGAGGCTCTGAAGCATGGTTGACCAAGTGTTGATCCTGTCCCTGAGGTCTCTACTCTTGTGGTTGCCATCAAGTCAGGATTGGGTCACCTCACCTACAGCCTGTGCTGTGATGTGGCAGCTCCTGGTCTGTCACAGGAAGTTTTTGGCCGGTCATGAATGTCTTTCATGTAAGTGGAAGGTGCTGCCAACTGCATGTGTTGCACATTGTCTTCTGCTCGTAGTGCGTGGCTGCTGTAAGCATGCACATCTGGCCATAACCCACCATGGTTATCGTCCAGGCATCTAAAGCCACATGGGTGGTTATAAGTGAGACCAGCCAGTGCCAAACTACCCCAGGGGAACCTAGCAGCCACTCTGTGTGAGGTGTGAGGTGAGCTGTGCCAGGCCACGGCCATGCACCACCTTAGTGCTCCTGATGTGACCCCACCACCATCTGCCAGCAGGATGTCAGCTTCTGATTTTAATGAAGCCTTTCAGCAGAAACAAGCAGCTGCAACTGTGTCTTGGGGTTAAATGGGGGGAAGTGATCTTGTATGGTGATTCTGTCTTTGCCACTGACTGATCCCACACAGACTACACCACTGGGTTTTGTCTTCTGCCATATGTTTTCCAATAATGCCTGTCCACCTGTTGGGGAAACTGAAGCACTAGGCATCTGCAGGCATTGTTGGGAACCCTCTGTGAAACATGCTAAAAAAACATAAAAGGTATTAATTTAGGTCTAAGACTACCAGGAGTCTGTTTGATAAGTTTTTGTGGTTTTTTCATATCTCTATTTTCAGATTGCCTGTCTGGAATGCCAGCATTGGGCCCTTCCTCGGTTGCAGATTTGGGGCCACCTGATAATGAGATTTCTTTTGAGTAATGAGATTTTTTTTTGAGCCATTCTGGTTATATCACCTCAGATCTCTGCTTTTGAAAAATCTTGGCTCAAATCTTTTGATGAGCTACGAAATAAAAAGACAAGCCCTAAAGGGATATTTATGTGAGAAAACGGCCTGACTTTCCCTTCTGCATGAGGAGAATCAGTGTGGGGGATGTCAAAGCATTAAGCCTCAGTACATGCCACTTCTGTCTGAACCTCCTGAGGTGGTACTAAAGCTCTGATTAACGTGAAGTCCATGTCCAGATTTACCAGCTGAATTTATAATGGACTTCTAAACCTTAAACACTCTGAAAGTATTTTCCTTCCATCTCCTGGGCTTTGAGTGAGTTATTGCCGTTTTCTCACCACATCATTAGCATCAGTATTCTTGCGCTTGTAGTATTGGGGCTTGTGTTTTCATGTGTGATTTTTGGATACGGAGCTGGCTGTTTGTTTTTTCAATTTCCTCATCTTCTTTCCCCAGCCGGAGGAACTTACCAATGCCCTTGAGATCAGCAACATCGTCTTCACAAGCCTCTTTGCCCTGGAGATGCTGTTGAAAGTCCTTGTTTATGGTCCTTTTGGCTACATTAAGAATCCATACAACATCTTTGATGGGATCATTGTGGTGATTAGGTACAAACCTTGAGCTTTCTTTATGTGTGCTTCTCCTCATTTGGGTGTTTAATTAAACAGAAAGTAATGGAGAGTTGGCATAAATACCTTCCTGTGACACTTTACACTTCTCTCTGTAATTAATGCACTTCGGCATGATTGCTAATACATATCTTGGGATTAGTTTACGGTCATTTTAGAAAGAGGCTCAAGCAGAAAGCTATCAGTCCCAATGTCCTGGGACAGTCTGGGATCCAAATGGCACAACCAGTGCCCGATGAAGTATCTCTGTTTTTTTGGCACATGCAAAGGCTATAATTGCCCCTGCAGCTGCAGTCACTGATTTCTAGGCATATTTTTGACATTCAAGTAGGGCTCTGCTCTTAACAAGGCTGGACAGAGTCCAGATAACTGCAAGCATTGGCATCACATCTTTGCCCACTTTCCATCTCTCTTCTCTCTGAATTTCACCTTCCCTTCCCTGCCCCTCCACTGGGCCTTTACAATTCGGCTTTGTCTGTCAACTTGCATTGACATTTTTTGTCCTCCTCAGCGTGTGGGAGATCGTGGGCCAGCAGGGCGGGGGGCTCTCAGTCCTGCGCACCTTTCGTCTTATGCGGGTGTTGAAGCTGGTCCGCTTCATGCCAGCACTGCAACGCCAGCTCGTCGTCCTCATGAAGACCATGGACAATGTGGCCACCTTCTGCATGTTGCTGATGCTCTTCATCTTCATCTTTAGGTGAGTGTTTCCAATTCCCTGTCCTGAGCTTGCTCTGGGTTTTTAGATGGGATCCTGTGGTGGGATGAGGAGGTGACAGAGTCTGTGCCAGAATATGGCTGAGCTGAATGGTCCCAGGAGCAGCATTGCTGGCTGTGGTTTGCTGCCCTAAATTCTCTCAGTCAGCCAGATGAGATTTCTTTGCAAAATGGTTTACAAAGAAGATCTTTCAGGCCGGATGATTCCTTGACATCTCCACAAGACAGCAATCCCGTTACTTACCAACTATCAGAAAGCTTGTTGATAAAAATATTGCCAAGAAGAGGATGATGTTCCTAAAGGAATGTCATGGTGGTGCTTGTGCTTTTTCATGGCCTCGTCTTCAGACAAGTAGAAATGTTAGAAACACGGTTGGGGTAGCTCTGTATTTTTAGATTTTGGTCTCGATTTTGAGAAGAGTTGTTCTCTTTCTACAGCCAGCTGTGGTGTTTGAGCAATGCAGGCACTGGGAAGGCTGAAGAGAGACAGTCTCTTCCAGGGTATAATGTCCCTTCTTCCAGTGAGACTCCAAAACTGCCATTTGCAGGCGTGGTACTCAGTAGAGCTGTAAATAATTTGATTATTCAGGTTACTAGCAGAGAGCAGGGAAAAACAGATTATTCTTTTAGTATCTATCCATAATGAAAGGTATTCTGTTCTTCTGTCAAAATTGAAAAAGCTGTTTCGAGTCCCCTGATATGTCTTATTCAGGTATTTTACAGAAACCCTTTTTGTCTTCCTAATTCAGTTGAAGCATATTTTGCTGAAAATGTGTCATTGCAAAACAGAAAGTCAAAACATTTTGTTTAGAAAATGTTGAAAGACAATGTTTTGACTTACAAAAAATGAAGCAGAAGAAAAACAAGGAGCAGGCATACTTTCTGGTTGAAACTCCTTGACAGATTTGACCTAAATTCACAACTGATTTGCGTGATCTCAAGGCATGTTTTTCCGCAAACAAAGGATCCATCTTTTTTAAAAAAGCATAAAAAGGAATTGCTCAGGTGAAATCAGGAGAGAGTCACCCTGCTGTATGATTACTGACTTGTGTGGTGGTCTTCTTGTCGAGCCCCTGCTTCCTGTCATTTGCAGCATCCTGGGCATGCACCTCTTTGGCTGTAAGTTCGCTTCAGAGAGGGATGGTGACACTCTGCCTGACAGGAAGAACTTTGACTCCTTGCTCTGGGCCATCGTCACTGTTTTCCAGGTACAAAATGGAAAATACAACAACTGATGGGTGTTTTGAGACTGCAGAGATAGGGGTTGTTTTCCAGTGCATCCGAGAGAGCTTAGTGAAGCTCCATGCTATGGAAAGAAGATGACCCAAAACCACAAGTGCAGGTTTATGGGAGCTTTCAGACTGTTTTCCAGACTAAATCAGAACCCTGGTGAGGAGGGGCTGTCAAGTCAGGAGGCTCTTGTGTTTGCAGGGTATGGACCGGGTGGGTGAAAGTAAATATAGAGGGAAGAGATGGAAAGGAGGAGATCAGGACCATTTGTAGTGGTATTTTGACAAATACTGGAATCTTATTTAAAGCTGATATGTGCAGGTTTTTGTTCTAGCAGCTCTGGGCCCTTTAACCCTAGGATCTGTGGAGGACTTTAAGTCATTCTGGCTGACCAAAGGAAAGGTCTGACCAGTGTGATGTTACCCTCCCTTATGGTTGTCCCTGGATATGGGGGACAGGGCAATTTGCACAAGGTCCTTGCTGGTGGTTGGGAATCTCTGGTTCTCTCTCTTCTCTGGCTCAGAAGGGATTTATCCTCTTGTGGTTACAGCTACAGTGGAAACCCTAAAAGCAGGATGCTTGTCTGGCCTATCCAGAGTGTGGATACCCAGTATGCTATCCTCCAGTATCTCCATAGTCCTGATACTCTTCCTCTGCAGATTTTGACGCAGGAAGACTGGAACAAAGTCCTTTACAATGGCATGGCCTCCACCTCATCCTGGGCTGCTCTCTACTTCATCGCTCTCATGACATTTGGGAATTATGTTCTCTTTAATCTGCTGGTGGCCATCCTGGTAGAGGGTTTCCAGACAGAGGTAATGTCCTCATGCTTGTGCCTTTGCTTTCTTTTCAAGTTTTAGGACCTCCAGATCCTGGAATCTGATTTCTGAGGTGGACAGCAATACCTTGACAGAAGTGGTATGGGAAAAAAGTGGGGCAAAATATTAGGTCTTCTTATTTTTTTACTTTTTTTGTTTCCGTAGCCATGGTGCAATTAAATACAGCAAACCCTCTAAATGAAGGGCTTAAATGAAAAGCTTTGTTAGCATTAATGCAGAAGTGGGAATTGAGGTGTGAGTCAGGCACTGCGGATGGGATCGCTGCTATGACAGTCTCTTTGAAACAGTTTTCGCTGTGTTTGTCATCCAGATTAAAGGCCCCTCCTGAAAACTTACACAGGCTGGTATGAGATTAGTGACACGATTATCTTTTTTCATGGTATGCATTCATGGAGCTCTTCCAATTTCCAGCCCTGCAATGCTCTGTGTATTTTAAAGTACATGATTTCTGGTCTCTGCCATCTGCTTTGTCGCAATGGGAGCTTCCACAAGACATCCTGCATTGCTGGAGGCTTTGAGGGGGCATGTAGGCTCAAGCTCAACCTTTTTTTCCATCCTACTGCCAATCCAACTGTCCAGCTTGGTGTGGGTGTGCAGGGGTACACCTAGTATCCCTCAGAGTGGGGGACCTGTGGTGCTCACCTGCTCCTTGCAGAAGTTTTCCAGCTGTTCAAGAACACCCATAAGGAGAGGGGACCCCTATACCCTGACTGGGGCATTGGTTGGAGGGGTAAATACAACCTAAAACTCCTCACTGGGATCTGCTTATATGGGCTGTGCTTCTACACACTATCTCTGATTTTTTAAAGCATTCTGGGGTGAATAAATATTTGAGTTTTGTTGCATGTGTATTATGATATCCTGCAACCCTATGAACAGAACAGTTTTTATTATCATTATTATTTTTGAAGTTTGGAGTTAAATTAATGGAGTCATACCAGGACATAGCAAGAATAATTTTTTTTCTTTTGTATCGTGTCTTTCTCTCCATGATGGTACTTTTGTTTTTTAATTGTTATTGTTGTAGCTGTTTCTGTCTGTAAATGTCCCCCACCATTCAGTCAAAGGGCCAATCGCTGCTGGGTTCTCTCAAAGAGCAAAATGTTCCTTTGCTCAGTCTCTCAAATACCAAAAATGTTCCCTTGCCCAAGTGAGAAGAGGTACAAAGCTCCTTGTCTGTTCCTGGTGACAGCTTCGAAACCCAAACTTTGTTCAGTCTGGCAAATTGATCTTTGAAGGTCACCAGCACAGGAGATCACCTGAATCTCTGCACCTACTATGCAGAGAAAGGGATACAGCCTTTAAATGCAACAGCCCATTTGCCAGCCCCTGGCCCTTAAGGGAGGCTGACTCCTCTGCTCCTTGGCACAGTCTGGTTTACCATGCAGGAGCATGCTCCTGCTCCACCACTGCAGCATGCTTCTTTCTGGGCAGCAAATTATCCCTTGCCTTGTGGCCAGCTGTGCCATGGTGCAAATCCCTGTAAAGTCATGTTCTAGCTTAATGTGTTGTGGTTTTATTCCAGTAATGATGTCCTTGAGGGTATGGCTACCCTGGAGGCACTTCCCTGGAGTCAGGGAAGTGCCTGCAGCACTCCTCAAATTTGCTCTTGGCTGTTTTCTGCAGCAGGGCTGCCCCATCAACTGCCCCCATGTCTCCACTGCCAGAGCAGCACTGGGCTTGTCCAAGCCAGCTCCAGGATATCTGTGTAAGCTGAAATGTGTTGTGTAAATGAGGGAGGAACCTTGGATTTGGAACAGCACCAGGACAGCCTGAAGCCAGTGATGCCCATGCCAGTACTGAGGCAAGCATAGGGACCAGCAACCAGTGCAGCCCCCAAATACCAAACCCGGATTGTCAGTTCTGCTCTGCCCTGACAATTTTAACAAACTCACACCATATATCTATAATTTGTCTCTCTGATTATATTGCTATTTTATATCTCCAGCTTTAATGATAGCTTTTTAATAATAATCTTCCTTCCACATCCTTGTTATTCTGAGTTCTCTACATTCATCCAGTAAGGTGCAATGGCGCCAAGAGAGCCCTTGGCTCAACCCAGGTTTCCTGCAGCAGACTGGGAGCGAATGTCTCTGGAGGTCAGGCCCCAGTCTGGCCTTGCTGGTTTATGTTTATTCAGCTTTGCTGGTGTGTAGCTTTGTGAACAGATCACATTCTGGTTTTTGCAAGCCAGCACAGAGGATCCTCTCCTAAGCAGAATTAATAGAGATCATCTCTCGCTGTAAACAAACTCCAGCGTCTACTGCCCGTGTCTGCACTTGACTCTTCTGCGTTGAGTTTGTTGGTTTTTTTTTTCCACATTCTCCTTCAGATTTCTGGGCTGAAACACAAGCCTGGGGCTGCTGCCTTTATCTCCCTGGTCCTTGAGTACCTTTCCTCAATCCACAAGCACGTCGTTAATTTTAGTGCATGGCTTTGCAGCCCCAGTTGCCAGGCAGCAGATGACTATAAGCAGCTGAAAAACTAAAAGGGCCTCTTCCAAACTTTAAATACAGAGCAATATATTTTGCAGGATTGAGGTGGAAGGGGTTTTCCCCCCATTTTTTCCTTTAATTTGGAATTGATTCCTTTAATTTGGAATGTTTCATTTAACCAGCTTCTCTCATGACTGTGCAAAAGGCACAGGCAGGACTTTTTGCCATGTGGTTATTTTTGACTGCACATTCCCTGATTGAATTGGACCCTGGTGTTGATGCGGGGAAGGTGAGCAGTGGACTCTGTTTGATTGAGCTGCTAACTGGAAATTACTGCGTGACCACTCTGGTGCCTGCCTTGGAGACTTCTCTCTGAAGCAAGGAATGACTCCTCTTAGTCAGGCATAAAGCTCCTCTCCTGAGGGAATTCTTAATAGTGTTATCTCCAAGGTGTATTCTTCCATTGGTAATCCTCCCAGTTTGTGTCCTGCTGTGCCCATCCGTCCTCACTCATGGGTTTGATCCTTTCTGTCCTTTGTGGCCTGCTCTCTCCCTGGCACCCCAGGTCCCCCAGCCTCTCCATCCTGCAGGATGCTACTTGCTCTCTAGAGGTAGCATCCTTGGGGAAATACAGATGTTCAACTTCTTCTGAGCTTTCACCAAAGGGAACAGTCCCTCCTCCTGCAGGGGAGATTTTGGATGGTGTTTTTCTTGCACCCCATGCCTATTGCATTCCTATCGGCTTCAGTGGGATTTTCCTTGTGAAAGGAAAATTTCCATCTTTTCCCTTTCAATGGCTTTTCCATGTCTCTCTCTGTTACAAGCAAAGACTTTAAGTGTCCATCACATTGCAGGCAAGTCCTTAAACTCTTCATTCCAGCCTAGGCTGGGATGAGTTTTGTAACAATTTAGCAATCAGAAAAAAAGATCCATTGCTGTGTAGGCAAGAAATTCAGCTGGTGGGATAAATTGTGCCCTACTGCTTCAGCATGGAACCTCTTGTTGCCCTATGGGACAGGACCAGGCACTGCCACACTGCTGAAAAATGCTGAGGAATACTGGGAGAGCCACCCCTGAGCAAGGGGAAACACAACAAGGTGAAAAATGATGTCTGTTTTCCAAATGGGCAGGGAAAGGCTGGCTTCTGGTGCTGTGAAATGTTGGGGTCATGGGTGTTGCAAAATTTCCCAGGATGGGGCTGTGCCCCCCTGGCTGCAGACCTCTGATTTAAACTGCTGGTTCAAATGGGTGTTTCACTAACAGGACTGAGCATGGATCTGAACTCACAGCAGACTGTGTCTCTCCTGAAACTAGGTATTTCACCTGCAAGAGCACTGATATTATGTTAATCAAACATTCATTAAAAGCCTCCATTGCTGCTTAATGAAGGCGTAATAAATAAAGATGCTATTATACAGCTGCAAAAAAATAATGTTTTCAATAATTAGCTGGTGTTTCATTAGCACAATTATCACTTAGGAGCTGAAGCAAGCTCTATTCTAAACACTTAATTTAAAGGGTGTAAGGCTGGTCCCTTCAAAGGGCTTCTTTCTACCTGAGATCCCACTCTCTCCCTGTGCTGAGTGGAATGGATCCAGTGCCTGGCTCTCCATTGTAGCCACACACTGCCCTCCTCCCCCTTCCCCTCTGCTTCCCTGCCTCTTCTCCTGTGTTTTTTGATTCCCCACTCAGTCCTGCTGTTGAAACTGAAAATTGAACCCCACCTTCCCCTTCCTCCCTCTTCCTTCCCCCCATTTCTCCTTCAGGAGATCTCCAAGCGAGAAGAAGCGAGTGGGCAGTTAAGCTGTATTCAGCTGCCTGTCGACTCGTTGGGGGTACGTACAGCACATCCCACCGCCACTGTGCTTGTCTCTCTTGTGGTGCCTGGTCACACACTGTGGTGCTGTTCTCATAGTAGCTGTCATTCTTTTGGGGTCTATTTGAGTGTTTTGGAAGTGGTTTTTTTGGGTTTTTTTGTTCCTTTTTGTCACCCTCATTGTTAATTCAGCCCTGATTTTAAGTCCCTTCCTTCTCTGAGGGACCCAGGTAAATTAAGGTGGGTGCTTTGAAGTGGCTGATGTGGCTCCAGCCAAGAGGTCCCGCTGACCCCTTTCTGGATGCCTGCCCTGGGGAAGGCTCCCCAAGAGACTGTCACAGCCTCTCCATGGCACAGTCACATCTCAGGGACCTCCCTGAGGATGTGGATGGTGTTGCTGATTGCAGGGCATGCGTGCCGAGGCTCGCTCATGCAGGTGGGGGAGGATGCCTAGGAGTGAAGGGACCTGGAATCAAACCTGTTTTGATAGGTGTGTGTGTTGATGTGTGTGTGGGAGTCCTGTGCTCTGCAGGACAGGGTAAGACAGCAGCAGTTGCACTGTGGGAATGCTGAGATTGCCAGCACAGTGCTACATTACAGGATGTGAAATGATCCTGTTCAGGTCCGAGGAAGCTGTGGATCTCTGAAGCACAGCACACCACAAACCTCACCCTTCTGCCAAACTTATCTCTCTTTTTACCACTCACTTCCCTTTCTTTTGTCTTTTCCAAGAAGCCTGGCTTTTTCCTCAGCCCAAAAGCCCTTTCCCCTTGTATCCCAGTGTGTCAGTCCCTTTTGGTACAGGCTGGTTTAGCTGTCATACTGCCTGGCCCAGCTTGACATTATCTCATTTCCCAAAAGGATTTTAACTCCCTGTTCTCTCATAACCCCTTTTCTATCCAGAAAGGCAAACTGGGAGTGCAAGAACAGGTAACGGGCAGCAGCACCAGCTGTGAGATGTTTGCCTGCACCATCCCGAGTCTGGCACGTGATGTTTGGGAGGGGATGCTCACTGCCCTCCAGACATGGGGTTTGGTGCTGGGGAAGGGGGTGGGAAATTGCCACATAGCTCTGCTTTTCCGTCTTGGCACACATCTCATTGTGCGCCCTTAAAACTTTCCTTAGGGCTGTTGAAGAGCACTCCAGGAATACAAATAATGTGAAATTCTTCCCAGTATTTATTTACTTTTAATAACCCATCAGGGAGAATGAGTAATTCCTGGCAGGCCTGCTGACAGGCTGAGCTGGGAGCCTCTGTGGGGAGCATACCTGGAGCCAGCTGGAGCCCCTGCTCACACAGAGACTGGATCTGGCTCCAGCAAAGCTCAAGCCAGGCTGCCTTTACTGCTCCCCCTTGCAAGGTGCATTCCTGACCTTCTCAGACTGCAGCCTGCAGGAGGAGCTTCCCTGAAAAGCACAAAAGTCCTGAATCCTTAGGGTATTTTTGAGCCAACACTTCATGTCACACTCTCTTTTGCCTTAAAAATATCTTTGAGTGTCCGGCCTGCCTGGAAAAAATATCTTTAATAGTTTAGTGGCCCCACACTAAATATGGGAGGAGTATTGGGGCTCATCCCTCTGGGGTGCTACTTAATAATGAGGTATGGGGCACTGACGTGTTGGATTCATCTCTTCCTTCTGTCCCAGGCTGGGGTCCTTCTGAGATTTTGCAATCAATGGGTACCCTAGCACCAAACCTCAGCAGTGCTGGCCAGGGCTCCTGTGGACGCAGCTTAGCCTTGGTGGGGTTTTCTGGGGCTCCTGGGCTCTCACTGCTGAAGTGAGGATCTGCTTGGCTTTTCCCATCCCAGCATCTTCCCCCACCTTCCCACCTCTTCTCCATTGTGTCAGGGCTTGGTGCCCTTTGCCAGAGCAGTGGTTTCAGCCATGAATCCTCCTCTTTTTGGATGGGTATCAGTCCTTCTGGCAAGCACCTCTGCCCCTCTTAGGTGTATGCTAACTATACCACACCCTAAGTGCCTTTTTGCAGTGCCAATGGACAGAATCAGGGTCTGTGCCACAAGACGGAGCAAGAACCCAGGCACCACTCAGAGAACAATGATCAACATCATCTTCCTCTACCTGAGGATGGGTACCTGTCAGAGGAGACAGGCCTCGCTCAACCACCAATGTTTGAAATGATACAGCAGAACTTAAACTTCCCAAATGATCCAGCATAAATCCCCAAAACTCCTGCTCCTCTTGTGTGTGGCAGCTGGGAGGGAAAGGGTCCCTCATGGCAGTCGATGTTGGGTTCTGCCACCTGGATCCTCTCTATGCTGATGGGGCGTCCATGGACACGTCATGTTTTTCATGTTGGGAGTTTGGGGTCTGTTGTGCCCTTTCTGAACCCTGGATTGCTCCAGCAAAGCATCACTGGAAAGAGCCACACCCAGAGACTTTTAGGTGCATAAATTCAGAGAGATTAGTAGGATCATCTTCTGTCCGCAAATTGTTCATCAATATTGGTCCTTCCCTGACATCTGCCACATACACAATTCCAGCATCAAAAATTAAGCAATAGTTTGGTTTTTCTCCTGATCCCTTTCTGGGACCGTGTTCAGAGCCAGCGGCAATCCATCTTCCTGATAGGAGGTTAATTAGTCTGTGGTATAAACCTGTGCATGCATCATTTTGTGGAAGGTGATGTTGCATCGTGGTACCAAGTTCAGTGGATCTGTAAGGTGTGGTGTTGGACACGGGAATCCATATTTGCAGAGGGCTGTCTGTGCACTGTGGCCCCTCAACTTCCTTGCTGAAGCCTTCTGTTTTGCTCCAGGGTGATGCTTCCAAGTCTGATTCCGAGGGGGATCTCTTCCCCCACAGCCTGGAAGAGGAGGGAGAACCTAAGAAAAACTTGTCAAATCCAGCCTGTGAGTAATAACCCTGGAAGGACAGGGCCTTCCACAAAAACCTTGCTTTGCCGTGAAAACAGTGTGTCCAAAAGGAAAAACCCCTCCTGGAGGGAATGCTGTAGTCCCAGTTGTGTCATGCTTGACTTTGCAGCAGGCTTGGGGTGGGATTGTGGGATGCAGGCAGGGAGAGACATGATTGCATTTGAAATGTTAATTTCCCCATTAAGCCCGAGGACTGGGCTTGAGGGGTGTCTCTGCTGGAGGAGTTTGGAGAAAGAGGATGGAGGGGGTAGTCAGGAGGTTCCCAGGGCTGGAGTTGGTGGGTGTTAATTGGCGGTTGAGGGGGCAGCAGGTGACATTTTGGGTGTGCTGTCCTCTACCATTGTTACCTGATCCCATTGACACCTGATCCCATTCCTGTTTGACATCCCCCTGCTGGGCTGAACGACCCAATTCTCCAGAAGGGCTTTTTGGCCCATATCTCCCTGATGCTCAGAGCAGAGCCTTCCCTGCGCATCAGCTTTGCCTGCCCACGAGCAGGCTGTATGTGTTCCCCCTTGAGGTGTGACGCCTAAAAAACCCGCTTGTGTCTTCCAGTGATGGCCCTGAGCGACCACCCGGAGCTGAAGAAGAGCCTGACCCCGCCGCTCATCATCCATACGGCCGCCACGCCCATGCCCATGCCCAAGAGCGCCGTGTTCGGGGACGCGGCGCAGGGCTACGAGTCCCGCCGGGCTAGCGGCGTCTCCATGGACCCCGCTGCCGCCCATGAGCTCAAGTCCCCGGTACTCGCATCACCTTCCCCTGCGGATGTTCAGCGCGTCCGTGGGGCTATCCGTCCATCCAGCCGCCCCCGCCGGCCTGGGGCGGGTGGCACAGATCTGATGCGCTCCCTGTCGCTGTCGTTCCCACAGCCCAGCACCCGCAGCTCCCCTCACAGCCCCTGGCGTGCCAGCAGCTCCTGGAACAGCCGCCGCTCCAGCTGGAACAGCATCGGCCGGGCCCCCAGCCTCAAGCGCCGGGGTCAGAGCGGCGAGCGCAGGTCCCTCCTGTCCGGGGAGGGGAAGGAGAGCTCGGAGGAAGGGGACAGCTCGGATGAGGAGCACTCTAGCCGGGCCGGCAGCTTCAATGGCTCTTTGCCTCACCGCATGGAGTCTCTGGAAACGAAAGGGTCCTTTGACCTCCAGGATACTCTGCAGGTGCCTTCCCTGTATCGGACCAGCAGTATGCACAGCACCAGAACGTCTGTCTCTGAGCACCAGGACTGCAATGGGAGGACCTCTCCAGGTCTGCTGTTGCACCAGCTCCACCTTGATGAGCCCCACCAGGATGGTGATGACGGCGATGATGAAGGTAGCATGGTAAGGAAGTGCCACATGCTCATTTTGGGCTTTATGACTTGTCAAAACAAAGCTTGTCACTGTCTCAGGGGTGCACAAGTGAGTGCAAAAGATATTAGGTCTCACCATCACCACGAGACCAGACAAGAGTCACCCAGAAGGTCTCTAGGCAGTGGATGCTCTCAGAAATGGGATTAGTATCTAAGTAAGTATTACATGCAGTATCAGATGGCTTATGATGGGGACATAAGGGCAAAACTGTCCAGATTCCACTAAATCATGCACAGTGAAGGCTATTTGAAATATATGCCTTTATGGGTTAGTTTTTGGGGGTTTTTTGTGGTTTTGTTTGGGTTTTTTTTTGTTTTCTTTTTTTAAAGCAAAACAGGTAAGTCTCCCTGCTTTCCAACTGTTATTCAGTTTTCTGCCCCCACACCAGCAGCAGAAAACTTCTATAGGCAAAGAAAGAGCATGGCTTGGTCCCCCACTCCCATGGCAGAATTAGTGCCATGGAGATGGTGGTAATTTCAGAGGCTCTGCATTAATTTCCATCTGAAGAGGCATTTCACTGACAAGTGTCTCTTTCACAGGCCTGAAAATTGTCATTTAGGAAATATAAGCTGAAAAGACTGCAAATGCAGGGAAGGGATCAGGGTTCCTGGTCCTTTTTTCAGATGGATGTTTGTATCTTAAATGGAAAAAAGGGGAATCTGGCTGCTTTTCCAAAGTTGTTTGCCTGACTGGCAGAATGGGGCTTGAGTTGGGCACAAGGGTGTCACAGTTCTGGCTATCATATGTGCATTGGGGCCAGTTTTGGAGTGTTCCCTGCTTGTCCCAGGTTATCTCTTTGTTTGATTATACCTTGTTCCCAGATTTAAAAGTGTGATGGTCTGATGTGTCATCCCCAGGGGTGACTGTTTCTTTTGGGGGAGTAGATGGGGTTTGGGTAGAGACGTGATGGTAGCAGGGGCTGTTCTGGGAACAGGAAAGCTGCAGATTTGGACATGATTTTACTCTTTTTCTCTGACTTTATTGAATGAAATTGGAATTGGGATCATGTGAAGGGGTGTGAAAGGTGGCATTGACTCCAGAGTCCTCTGTTCCTTACATGAGGAGAAGGAGAGTTAGTGCTGGCAGAATGGAGTCACTCAGCCGTGAACTGCCTTTGCAAAAAGCCATTATCCCATTACATCTCCAGTGTGGATCCTCAGCCTGGATTTTTACTCATTGTCTTAACCTGCTTTTTACTTCCATAAAATAAATTGAATTTTTAAGAAAAGGAGCAGTAATTATTTTTGGAAAATGCCCCACTATTAGAAGTGTTGAAGAGACCATGCTCCTTATTGCTTGCTAGGGATTTTTTTTTTCTCATGCTCCAACATCTAGCTCACCTGGTCCAATTATCCCACCAGTCCCTTCCTTCCCCCCCCCCCCCCCCCCCACCCAGGATCAAAAGCCAGCAATCCCCCTTGTGCTGGGCATGGTGTGATGAGATGTGTCCCTCCTCTCCCAGCCAGTGCTGACAATGAACCGTTGAATAAGATTTTTAATTTTTATCATCTGTTTTTAGCATAAACCAAACATCATCCTCTGTGTACTGAGGTCTGGCCATGGAGGGTATAATCACCTTAATATCCTCCCATGTAATGGTCAGAAGCAAATGCCAAGGGGAAGAATTGACAGAATAAGGGAAATAAATTGTGTCCTAGCCCATGGGATAGCCACAACTGGGATACCTGCAGCTAGCTGGTGCCTTTCCCATGCTCTGAAATATGTCTTCCCTGCAAATCAGTAAACCAGATGGATGAGAAGATATTGCTTAGATTAGAAAAACTAGTTCCCAGGTTGCAGGGCTTCCCTCCTGACATTTGGGGAGAAACTCTGCTCCTAAATTAGCCTTAACAAAGTTGGGGGATGGGGGAATTGCATTTAAATTGAAAAAATGAAATACAAAACTACCCATGAACAAAAGAGGAGAAGAACTTGACTATTACTCAGATCAAAGTAATCCTAAATATGCCCTTCTACATCAAAGCTTTGCATCCCTCCTTACTGCCTGGATTTGATTGTCTCTGTGCAGAAATTAAAGGAAGAGCAAAGACTTCATCTGGATTTCCCAGGCTACCCTTATATTAGTGAAGCTCTGCTGCCTTCGATGAATTTCTTTATTTCTTCGATGATTTTCTTTATTCTGAATTTCTGTCCCTCTGAGGAGATAAAATCAGGCCCCTGACAGCTTCTCTCCCCAGAACTAGGAAACCAAGCGGCTGTTCTTTATTGCATCACTGCAGACAAGAAGTCTCTCGCAGAGAGAGGGATCCACAGTTTTCTTGGGTTCACATGGCTGTGACCAGGATCAGGGGTCTGCTGCCAAGTCATTGTTGTTTCCACCTGCTGGATTTTAGATGCTTTTGGGTGCTTTCTACCGAAATTGCTCAGTGCTCACAGCTGAAAGTAAGGAAAATATTGAATATACAACCAATGTGTCCCCTCCTCTCCAAAACCTCACTGCATTTTACTATTGCAGCTCCTTTTCCTTTGCCTATTCCACTTTTTACTTTGTGGTATATGGTCCAGCCACTCCCAAGCCCTCTCAGCCTGTCCCTGTTGCATATTAAAATTAAATAATTGGGTCTTAAGCATCTCTGTGCAGCTTCCAGCTTGCCTGGAGGTCCTCTGCTGCTCACAGAGCATTTTTCAGCAGTTCCCCCATCCTTATAATAAATCTTTTATAAATCTAAACCTCACCCTTTCTCTGAGGAGTGCATCAGTCATCTTTTATTGCCAACTGCTTTCATCCTACCCTCAGAGGTGCATTAATATCTGAAATTCCTAAAAATAATCAAAATGTTAAAAGCAGCTATTTATCAACAGTTCTCATTGCTGTGGGATTGAAGGCCTTCATTCCCACTGCTGCCTGTTAGCACCCAGCATCTTCCAACATCTTGGCTCCTGCTGCCTCTAGTGAGGGATTTGGGTGGGCTTACCCAGGGAGATTTTGTCCAAGTCACTGGCAACTGAATTAAAGATTAGTTTTCTTCTCCCCCCACATCTTTGTTCATCCTGTCCAGGTGTGGTTTATGAAGAAATAGATGTGATTTAAGCCACATAATTGATATCTTACTTTGAACATAATGCAGGCTTGAACAGCAATCAGCCCCATTTTCAGCACTTGGAGCCTGCCTCAGCCTTCCTGGGAAAGCCTTGGACGGGCTGAGGCTGGAAACACTCTGGGTTTATTTCACAAATACCTTACTTTTGGCTCGAGTTAACTGACCTGTGCTGTTCCACTGGTGGAAATATGGAGTAATTCCTCTGAGTTTAGGTTTCTGGGGATGTACTTCACCCTGCTTAGAGCAGCTGGGCTGCAGCCCCAGTTGAGTCCTGGTGCTCACCCTTCCTGTAACCCTCTGAATAGAGAGACACGATGGGAGATCACTTTTTGCCTTTGTTACCTGATTTAGCCCATTAACTGCAAGCTGCAACAATTAGCCAACCCCCAAAATATCTTTGGCATTAAAATTGGACAAAAAGAATATAAAGAATCATTCTGTGCTGCTGACGCATTACCATTCACTACAAATCCTCTTGATAAATACCAGAACTGCTTTGAATAATAGATTGGAAACCTTCTGGAATACTTCTGGAAACCTTCCAGCTCACAAAATGAACTGGACTGAGTCGTAGCTATTACTCCATGTCCAGAGGCTAGGGTAGCAATCACTGCTCTCACCACAGCTTTGAGCAGACACCTGATTTTTATCCATTTATTTACCTTTGTTAAATCTATGGATAATTAGACTAACCAGGCTGCTTAAAGGGATAACACAACCCCAAGGATGCATGCTCTATTAAATACAGTTTAGAGACAAGGGAGCAGTTCTGGCTCTTTGCCTGAAGCTGGAAAAGGGATGTGAGAACATCCAAGACAACCAAAACCCCGCTGGTGTGTAGTGCATGGTCTGTGTGTGTAGAAGCTGAGGGAAGAATGGATGGCTGAAGGAGCAGGGTAGAAAGCTCTAACTTCTTGTTATTAAAACTTTTCTTCTTATTTGCCAAGGTGATTTTCATTTTCTGAAGGGTTCCGTTTGTCACTAAGGGCTTTCATTAAAACAGGTACTACACCAATTATTCTCCGTCACTAATGAGACCCCAGTCTGGGTGTCTGTAGGAAGAGAAAGCACTTCCTCCACTCCGCTCAATTACTCTAACAAATCCCATTTTTACAGTCAAGAGTACTTCAAGTGCCAACAGTTTGCCTCAAAATGAATCTGCCCTCCCTGTTTCCTAGATGAAATAAGTAAAAGTACCTTAGTCCTGGAGTGCGTGTGCTCCTGGGGTGAGGTGATTCCTGTGCTGTCCTTCACGCCCCTCTGTGGCCTCACGGCCCTGAAATCTCTAGAAGAAGCTTCAAAGAGCTAATGCAGTTATATTTCTAGGTCTACCCATCCAAGCCCAGGTGGTAGCAGAGAAATAAGTCTTATGAAAGAGCAAAAATTGTTTTTTATTTATCTGCAAAGAACTCTGGTGACAGTGCACACACTGGGCTGTGCATTTATCTTCTGGTGCTTTGATGTAGAAGCACTGGGGAAGCCCTGGTGTGGTGAGCAAGATGTTGGCCTGGCTTTTAATGGTTGTCCATGCACAGGGTGCTAACACTGCTTTGCCAGTGGGATTAAAGATCTTGATTTTCCTTTGGAGGTCTATGGATAAGAAGGTGATAAAGTTAAATCAGTTGTTGCAGCCAGGATGAAGCTTCCCCTTGACATCCAATTTTTGATGTCTTTGGTTGACTTGTTGGCTCAGGCTTTTGTAGTCTACCCTCCTGATCTGAAATGACCTTCCAGACAACCTATAACATAAGGATGCATGGCTGAGGATGTGCTGTGGTTTCAAGTAGAAATTAATTTGCATGAATTGGATGGTCCATGTTCATGCAGGTCAGGCTGTCCATGGTGTTCCCTTCTGGCTTTATAATCTCCCATCTAATCTGTTCATGCTGAATGAGAGGCAGATGATCACCATTGTATTCCTGGACCAAAACTTGGGTGTCAAGTGATTTCTTCAGCTTTACAGTGATGTATGGACACAGGGCTTTGCCCAGCAAACAGCAGGAATCTCCCCCTGCTCTATAACATCTGACATAAGCATTCTATATTATTTTTTAAAAAACCAAAGAAAAATATCCCACAAAAATTCCCCAAAATACCTTAGAAGATTCAGGCAAGCACCTGATGAGTATTTGGAGGCACTGAGTGAGTTATCATTCCTTTGGGCAAGGGTTTTATTTATCATGTTTGTTCTCTTGGATAACTGTCAGACACAGTTACAGTGTAGAGAAAGAAGCAAGACCGAGCACTGTAAGCTCACAGGGTTGGCACAGCCCTCATCTGGCTGCCAGAGCTCTTTCCCCTGCCCAGCAGGGTCTTGTCTGGGGACATTATTTTATTTCAGCTTTATTGAGCACTTGAAGATAAGTTTTTAGTGAAAAGCTGCCCCAAGTCCTACACGTGGAAGTTTTGGGGCGTTGTTGTTTTAACAGTTCTGTATTTTCCCGCTTTATACATTTTCCCTCCAGAGCAAAAGGGACCGCCTGAAGGCCTGGGTACGGGCACGGCTCCCCACCTGCTGCAAAGAGAGGGACTCCTGGTCCATCTACATCTTCGCCCCTCACTCCAGGTAAGGTAGGGCGCTTGGGCAGTGCTGGTGTGGTAGGATGGATGGTAACAATGCATGCCCTCATTACAGTGGCTCATCTGCCTGTTTATCCCAGATGGGTCTCTGTATGTCAGTCCACAAAACTCCTAGCCCTTCCTCTGCCCCAGCATGACATCAGGGTTGAATAGCAAACAGTTGCTGGCTGCAGAGGGCACAAAAGTGTCCAGTCAAGACCCATAGCCCAGGGCATGCCTGCAGCTTCATCAGGTTCCTCATTTCCTTTGGCAATGATGCCAGTGCTCTGCAAGATTTTCACTTGGTGGAGTGTGATGAGCTTGAAGCAAGGGGGAGAGGTGCAGCATTAAGCAGAAAAATCTGAATTTGCCCCACCACACCCTTAAAGCACAGCAAAGAACTCCCTGATCTTCTCAGCCTGCCTCTCAGCTGAACTTCTCTGTCCTCCCCCTTCCCTTTCTCTCAGAGAACACCCTCTCCTTGCTTGAAGGCCCCCAGATCTGCCCTTCCTAAAGCCTGGCCACGGGGAGCCAGCTGAGCTCTCTGCTGTTCAACGCATTCCTCCAGACATGCACCCATGCACCCGAGGGTTTCCTGTGCTGGAGCTGAGGGCCCTGGACAGTGTTCAGGTTCATTCATACAAAGATTAGAGAGATTTTCAGAAACAGACTTTGGGAAATGTAATACGGTATTATAAATCCTGGGTCAGTGTACAGCCATCTGTCACAATAAATAGCTTCTGCCCCTTGGTTTCGTGTGTGCTCAACCCTTATGGGCTCATTGGGAGTATTTCTTCCTTTATTTAAGCTAAACCTGAGCACCAGGAAGCAGGTAGAGGGGAAGATCCAAACCTGGCTGTGTGTCTGAGTCATGGAAGCAGCTGCCCCGTTCCAAGTAACCAAAGCCCTCTGTGAGCATTCCCAGGGCTTGAAATTTGTGGCTCAGTTCTGTAGATCAGATCCCTCTCTGTTCATAACCCAATCTGCCCTCAATGTGTGGCTCTGCCAGGGAGGGGATTGGGAGATTGGAGCTCATCTGTTTGCAAGCAGAGTGCTCAATTCCCCTGCCATGCGTTGAGCTGCTGTGTGTCTCCTCAGCCACTTGAGCATTAATAGCTAGTCTCTGTCTACTCTTTTTTTTCCTCTCTCAACAGATTCCGTCTGATGTGCAATAAAATCATCACTCACAAGATGTTCGATCACGTCGTCTTGGTGATCATTTTCCTGAACTGCATTACCATTGCCATGGAACGACCCAAAATTGAGCCTCACAGCGCTGTGAGTTTCTAAGGTTTTCCTGTGCTCCTCATGGAGCAAACACGTGTGGCTTGGACCCCACTGCTGTGCACTTGGTCTTTTGTTCTTTCTCTTTTTAAAATGGGAAGGTGCCAACACCCCCTGAGTATCCTTTGAATGAGGTACAGCAACTCTCCTGGCCCCTATCCAGTCTCCTTTTAAAGCACAAGTGCACAGATCGTGGCCTGCAATATATCCAATATCTCATTTCTGGAAGCACGATCAAGGTTTTAACACATGACATAGCATGACATCTGTCTCAGTTTCCTTCCCTTAGAAACCTTCAAACACTTTTCCTCTCTCAACACAATGTTCACTTCTTCCATCTGTTCCCCACAGGCACGTATGTGTGGTGCAAATGGACTGGGGGAAACTGTTCATTTCATACTCTTCTCTCCCCTTTGTGTATCAGCTTTGTTGTGACACCAGAAAAACTGAATTGATGCAGGCACTGCAATGCCAGTTCTTGGAACCTCTTTGTTCTAATACACTATATAAGGATTCCTCAAACTAGACCCTCACAGCACCAGCATCCAGCAATCAGAGGGGCAGAATCATCCTATTGCTCTTTTATTTTACCATAGATTGGGGTTGAGATGCACTGGGCTCTTGCTGATTTATCACTCAAGACTGCTCATATCACAATCGTATAGAATCCTGTTTTGTTTATGTAGGCGTGTCAGGCTGTTCATTTTTGTGGATTTTAAATGTAAGGCCTTAAAACTGGAGTCTAGGCTGCTCTCTGCCTATTTTAAGCATTCCCTAGTAGTCCTTCTTACTTTAACAGTTTGCCCAGCAATCCTTTCCCTAAATCCATTTTTTGTCCAGTTCCCTTGCAGTCGTGCACCAATTTGCAGCTGCAAGAAGAGAGCAGGGCTCCCTGCCAGCTGATGTAGCAGGAGATCACCCTGCTTGTCCCCAAATGGGGCACCCTGAGAACCTCCCTTAAAATACTAAATACTTCCTTTGAGCCCCTTGCTATGTCCTCTGAGAGTTACCTCTCCCCAAGACTGGCTCCAAAAGGAGCTGCAGGTACACAGAGAAGGGAAATGGGGTGACATGTGTGAGTTGGAGGAGTCCACAGCAAAGAGCTGTAGCACACAAACCCAATATTTCATATAGGAGAGGAGGAGCTGTGGTGTCCCCTGGCACTGGGAGAGTGCTAAGAGGAATGGAGACAGGGCCTGGTGTGGGGTTCATCACCATTAGATTATAACAAGGGAGATGGACCATGGCCTGGGTGCTGCAGAGGAGAAGGGGAATGCTGAGCAGTGGGGCAGGGGATTGAGGAGAAGTGCATGGGCCCTGCCTGTGCAGATGGAGCTCTCATCTGGAAACAAAGAGAGTTAGTTTAGGTTGAATTGTTTAAAATAATTGTTCTTTGCTTCCCTGAGCTGTGGATTTTCTAACTGCTTCGAGTGAGTTCTCTGTCCCTGTCCCAGTTTCAGCTGGCTTATCAGAACAGGAGCTGCTGTTGCAAGACAGCATGTGGTCCCCACTGCGGAGTGCACGACATGGACCAGGGAGATTATCCTTCAAAATAGCCACATGCTTGCCAGGGAGGAATGCAGTATCCTCAGTCTCACCTCCATGATATTGCTGTTTTATCTCCAGCTGCACAAGCAGGTCTCTATCCTCTCCCTTCTGCCTAGTGTCTGCCCCTTACAGCAGCCTTTTGTGTGGCAGTCAGCTAACAATGGAGATGTTTTGTATCACAGCTCATGCAATCACAGTACAGGTCTAGGACCTAATTAATTATGCACCATGTATAGAAACAAGCTACTCTGTGGTTCCTGAGTCACTTCCAGTAAATCATGATCTGGCAAGCAAGAGAGTTGCCAAGGTGTTTTGTCTTGTTTAAATTGCATCTCATTTTGAGTGAGAGATCTGCATTTCTTATGGGACTGCTCTGTAGGGAGAGGTAGAAATAAATCCACAACTGTTAAAAGCAGGACTGGGGCCAATTGTATGTGCTCATACATATCTGTACATGCATCATCATTCCTCCAGCATCTACCTTCTGCTGTCCATTTCTCAGTGCAGGGAAATAGAAGCTGTCTAGGGGTTAGGGTAAAGTGCAATTTATTTAATAATCATCATTAAAAAGAAAGGTTTTTGGTAACTATGGATAGGGAACCAGTCCATGGGCTCATCTGTAATCACTAATCTGTAATCACTCTTGCTGAGTGGTGGCGCTGAGGAGGGCGCAGTCTAGTGGATAGTGCAGGGAAATGAGGCTGTTTGGCTTCATGCCAGGTCTAGACCATGGTTTTGGGCAACAGAATTGACCTTTTGGGGGCAAGTGTCAGCTGGCATAAAGCCCCAGAGCTTTGCTGTCTTTGCAGGAGCTGTAATAACTCATTCCAGCTGCACTTCAGTATCCCACGAGTCCTGCTGCCTCACAGCTCTGTCACTCTAATATTGACTTAATTTCTAGGAGAATGGGGAGCTCAGTGATATTTACACAATGCAGTGATTTCTGCAGGTGAGAGGCAGGTAGAGATTTGTCAAGCACATTTCAAGGAGGGAGCATCTCCCTGTTTCTGCTACGAGGAGGAGGATGATTTGGGGGAAATTAGGGAGGATTTGGAGGCAAATGGGAAGGCTTGGGGGAAGGTGCTGGCCGTTGTCTCTGTCTATGGTGCTGACACAGAGCCGGGTACTGGTGGGCCTGAACCATGCAGTGTTATTGTCTAAATATTTGGAATTTCTCCTCTTTGTAAGCAAACGGTTCAAGGCTTGTTTCAGCACAGAATTGGAAGAACAGTTTTCAACCACCCAAATATGCACGGGGGGATGCACAGCTGCAGAGAGCAGGCTATAAAACACTGTCTCTCATTTTCTTTTTCATAGGAACGGATTTTCCTAACACTCTCCAACTACATCTTTACAGTCATCTTCCTGACTGAGATGACAGTTAAGGTAAATGCAGGTGGAGGATAAGTGTGCCTGTATTATATTAGTTGTTTTTAATTATCGTGGACTCACAAAACCCTTAGGTCCACCAGCTGCAAGTGTGGTGTATATTTTCCTGTTCTGAATCATACTCAGAATGTCCACCATATGCCTTATTCCAAGCACGTTTTACATCAGAACAATTGCACTGAATTTGCTCTTGATTTACACCATTATAGGAGCAATGGGATCCTTGAATTCAGCAATCCTGTCCTATTCAGCAAAGCTCTTGAGCACATGCTTAACTTCAACCATGCATGTAAGCCCCATTGTCTTCAACAACCAGTTGTCCTCAACAACCTAAGCTGCTGTGTGCTTTCCTGAGGACAGAGAGACTTAAGCACGTTGAAACACTTTGCTGGATTTGAGGCAGAAGGCTCAGAAACCCATGGCTGTAAATCTCTCTTGAGAAATTCATAATCATCTCACTGAACAATTGCTCTTTCTTTGGAAAGTTTTTCTAGTTTCTTTATTTGCAAAGCTTGTACATGATTGCTTGGGTCAGCCACTCTGCAGCTTCTCTCCTGCAGTCTATAGGAATAAAATATGATAGAATTTTTTTATGCCAGAGCTAAAAATGTTAGGAACAGTTTTGTGTTCCTGCAGGTAGGTTTATCTGCATTAAAAGTATATCAGCTGTAAGGGACAACCTGGGATATTTCTGCGGCAGTATTTTCATAATACTTTCAATAGAATACTTTGCTGGTTTGTCTAATTAGGCTTCTGTACTGGGAAGCAAATAGACTCACAGACTGGTGTCTGTAAATAATGCGTTCTCAGCAGGTTGCTAACTGCAACAAACACATTGGATGCTACAGTCATAATTTGTTGCAACTTGGTGTCTGGGCAGGTGGTGGCACTAGGCTTGTGTTTTGGGGAGAAAGCCTACTTGAAGAGCAGCTGGAATGTGCTGGATGGGGTGCTGGTGCTCATCTCCGTCATCGACATCCTGGTCTCGATGGTGTCAGACAGTGGCACGAAAATCCTGGGGATGCTGCGGGTTCTGAGGCTACTGAGGACACTGCGGCCCTTGAGGTAAGTAGAGGCGGGGGAAGATCTAAGGATGTGTGTGCCAAAGGTAGGGCTGAGCATTCATGCATGGGAAGGGGCAGATGAGACAAATGCACAGTGTCCGTAACCAGTGTCATCCCAGCCTCCTGCAGCTCTGCAGACAATGGCAGTCCGCCGGTCCTGCTGAACTGTGAGAGCTCTGGGCCCTTGCTGTGTTTTGGGACCAGCCCCAAATGCAATAGGAAACTGATCAATGCCTCTTTTGCTCATTAAAACACACATCCCCTGCTATTTGAGTTCTCATTTGCTCTGTGTAAAGTGCAGCTTAATAGCTTCTTCTCCCCCTTTCCTTCAGGCAGTCAATGGCTTTCATAACAAAGAAGGAAATTAGTAGCAGGTGGTAGATCATTTTTAAGGAAGCAGAGACTCAACTGTTGCTTAACCTAGAATGCAAAGAAGCTTTTTTCCCCAGCTCCCCATTAATTTTAGAGAGACATTTACTTTGAAAATGACCCAGACAAGATGAAAACAATTGTTCTAGTAACTCGGCTCCCAACTCTGCCAGCAGGAAGTATCCGATGCTCCAGGGACAGGCTCCACTCTGATAAGAACCTGCCCAAGGACCAACCTCTTGTAAGCGGGCATCTGTTTGTGACCTGTACCCCAAGGCATGAAGGTTTCTCTTCATGCTAAATGCAGTTCCTCTTTAATACCATTGTTGCTGCTCCTGTTATGCAGCAGCTAATAAACCTTCCTGCTCAAAGCATCTTTGTGTGCCTGTCATATCTTACTGCTGCTTCCTCCATAAAAAGGTTCACTTTGAATCAGGATTTTTCTCTTTCAGAACAGAAAAATAGGACCCTGCTTCTGATAGAAGATGTTGTTTTACTACCCCTGTGTGAATAATAAGTCTAAATAACAATGGCCATGCCTATACATATCTTTCAAATATTCTCAACAGCTATAAAGGACATTCTGTTCAATTGGTCTGTGTATGTGTGTTGTACCTGATGAGTTTTAGGACGTGAGCTGCTTTTAATCATTTTTATCTGGACAGCTGGCACCATTGGGGTAGTTCAGCTCCCTCTCCATGTGAGTAGGCTGTATTCCTATGTGACTCCAATTCAGGCTCTTCTCTCTTTATGTGTCCCCTGGTATCTCATGACAGCTGCAGTTTCTGGGGTAGTTTCTGCCCAGCTGCTGGTTGGGTTGATTTGCTCTGTTCCTCTGTTTCTGCTGATTTTTGACCCATATTAAGAAAACCTATAAAATAATCTAGATGGCTCAGGGTAAAAGAAGGATTGATTTCTCTTCTCTGAACTGTAGAATGCAACTTTCCCTTCTGATGTTCCATAGTTAAATCAGATTTAAAGAGAGACGTTTGTGGTTTGCTGATCTCTTGCTGGAGTCACCTGTCTGACCTGGTCAAAGCACTGTATTCTTCTTTATAGATCTGTAGGGCTGTCTGGCTAGGACTTGGGTCCTAGCTGGAGCCTTCCTCTGTAGTCACCTATGTGCATGAATAATCTGCAGTTATGGGGAATAATCCACTCAGTAACTGCAGACTGAGGGAAGACTTGCCATCAGAAGCGTGGGTGGAATTAGGGTCTTCCATTGCTATTGCATCCATTGGTATTTGATTTGTTTTCTCAAGAGATTAAGTGCATGTTTTCAGCCAACATGCTGCTTTCTACTACAAAGGAAACATAAAAAAAGACAGCAACAAGCCCATTCCCTAAATATGTTCAGGATCAGTTCTGTTGTCCCATTATTAGATTTGTAGAAAAAGAAAAAGCAGCCATCAGACCGGGGGCTTTTCAGTAAGTCATAAATCTCTGCCTGTGGAAGCCCATCTGCCTCTGTGCCACACATCTGGGCTGCCTGAGCAGCCTCTGCCCACAGCTGCCCATGCTGCCTTTGCTGCAGGCTCAGCGTATGGCTCAGGGATCACATCCTCACTGCACAGCCTGGGATCTGTAGCTGCATCAACGCGAGGTGACAGCTGGGACAGGTGACCTGAGGTCTTTGCACACTGTGGCATCAGTTACCATGTCTGGGTGAAGTGTCTCATGGAGGCTGTGCCAGTTTTTCTTCCGGAAGGCATAAGGCAGAGACCAAAGCAACTTTCCACTCACACCACAGAGGAGCAAACCTGGCTCCTTCTGTCCTTCCTTTCTGGGGACACTCCAGGACAGGACTGCAGGAGGACACCCTTAGTGAGAAGCCAAGCCACAGCTGTGTGTGTCACACTCAGCTCGAGGGCAGGGACAACTCTCGTGCTCTGTGTTGGCTTCACCATTGGATGGCCCGGAAAGGGGATCCTTTCAAAAGATCTTCCTCATTCTGTCTTTTATTTTCTTCTGTGGAAACCACCCCATTGATTTATGAAGTACACAAAACCCTGCACAGTTCTGCCCTCTGCCCAGACATTTAGAAACCTGTATGCTAATTGAGGGGTTTTGATTGCATGATTGATTATCAGCCTCCATATTGAATCCATGAAGATTCAAGCCCAACTTTATGACCAGAATTCCAAAAATAAATTCACAGAGGAATGACATTTAAAGATGTTTCCATGACTCTCTGATGTTTCAGCCAGTAAAGGGATTGCTTATACAATAACATTCCTTCCTAATGCGTTCAATCTGCTATTGTTGGGATCAAGTGTTATAGCTTAAGATACGAGAGAAATCAAAATTGAAAATGTTTTCAGATTTAATGTGGGTAGACTTGTCTACAGAGCCCAGGCTTTGACTTCCAAAGCACACAGATAAATTACTCACTTTTATACTACCATGGTCTAGTAGTCATTTCATTACTCTCTTCTATCTATCATATTATCACCTTTGCTAATTTTATTTTAATCTGTGGAAGAAGGTCTTCATTAATGTTGATCTGTTGCCTCATCTAAGTGCTGCTACTTCTTCTGAGAGTTCTCATCAGGAAGGTTTAATGTTGGTAAGGATCTGGCTAGGATGAGGCTGGCAGTGGGTTTGGAGCATCTCACACCAGGGGTTCAACAGCATTGGGAATCCTCAGACCAGAAGAACCAGGGGGAATTAGAGGGATTAACATTTCTTCACACCAAAATAAAGATGAAAGAATGTCTCATTTCAATTTCCCTGTTTGTCATATGCCTAATGCAGACTGGAATTGTGCTGAATGGAACCTTGTCAGGTCTCCTTTTCTTGAACAACTGCAGGGCTCCAAATCAGCTGCATCCTTCAGCCATAAATTGCAGAGGTGTGGGTCAGATAATAAGATTTTACAAGCCTGATAGCAGCAGGACCTTGGCAATACTGATGAGGTGTGGGAATGCTGTATGTTGACATATTGTCGGTGGTACTAATAATCTGGAAAAGCTGAGAATTTCATTGACACCCCTTAGAGAATTGTCAGACTCTTAGGAGAATATCAGGAATCTTCACACAGACTTGCCTCAAAGTTGGATCAGGCCCTTAGTCTGAGGCAGGTCCAAGGTCTGAAGGTTTCCATTAGCAAGAACTATTATTTTTCAAAATCTTTTCAAAGTCTCTCCTCCCTGTAGTGCTGAAAACAGCACTGGCATGGAGCTAAACTGGTGGCAGCTTTTACTCTCATGCATTCTAATTTGAGGCATTCCCTGGTTGATCAAAACACTTAAAGCAGCTAAATACTGCTGGTTTTCAGCCCTTTATTCCTCTACATGCACATGACTTTGCAAATTCAGACAAGTAACCTCCTATTTTCCCTCTCAGCTGGATACAAAATAGTACCTCACAGGGGAAATCACTTTATTATTTCTAGAACAGCATTTCTTAATAACCGTTGGAGAAAATTATCAACTTTAAACTCTGGAGACTAAATGCCTTTCTTGTATCCCAAAATTTAAGGATGCTTCAGTAGTTCAGGCCACAGACCTTCAGTTTAGAAGACTTAACTTTGGTTCCATCCTGCATGACAGTGGACAGAAGTCCATGATCCCTAAAGTCAGGATCCCTAAAGGCACCAAAGGACCTGATTTACACTGAAATAATTGGAATTGAGTTGCTTTCCTACCTCTGAGAATGTGGCTTCCCTCCTCCTGTGCCTCAGTTTCCCACCTGTAGTTTGGCAGGTGTTGTATTTCACCCAGAACTGTGCAAGGAATGTGAGTGTGAAGGTCTTTAGTCCATCTGAGGAGCTGAAAGAGATGTTCAGCCTCAGCATGTCCAGCCCAAGGCTTGCTTTGTGCACTCAGACATGGCCTGTTAGGCTTCATTACCTCACTCATTGAGTTGGGCACACTGAGCTGCTCTTCAGCCTCTGTTTGCTGGGCTGGGCTCAGCTCTCAGCCCCATGGCAGCAACAGCAAGGTCTCCAGGCTGGGGTAATCCCTGTGGGCAGCTTTGGCAGCCTACATTGACCAGTCCCCACACTGCTCATGGGGTATGCAGTCTTCTGCTCCTTCAGCCATCTCACCCTCCAGCTCCTTCCCTAAAATACCCTGATCTGAGTGTCAGGAAAACTGAGGCATCTGAAGTAGGGAGCCACAGCACCCACCTGGCAGAGATACTCAGTGTGAGGAATAGCAGCATCTGCTCTTTGTGTTTCACTGGTAAGAGAGCAGATAAAAATACCACCATCTGCTTCTTTTTGAAAGTGATAACTGATGAGTTACCCTTGACATTTTGAGTAAATATTTAACCAGAAAAAAAAAAAAAAAAAAGGAAATAAGCTTTAGCTTTTCAGGATATTATTTAAACCCAACAGTTTTGGTAAGAGCTGGTGGCTGTGCATTGAGCACTGCAGATCACTCAACTTACAGGCCCTAGGGCAGGAGAGGAATGGTGCAGGTTGGCTGTGGTCCCAGATGAGGCCACACATGATCAGTGTGAATGTGTCAGTGGGGATCTCTGCTGTGAGCACCATGCCTGGAAGAGGGAGTGGAGGAGAACTTGGACCCTGTCCAGGCAGCAAAACTCCAACAGTGCTTCAGGTGGTGGAGCCAGATTTGGGGAGAAATAGGAGAGGTGGTGAGAGGACTCCCATGGCAAAAGAGAGACCCAGGCAGAAACTAGAACATGGGGAAGTTTGGGACACATTTGAGAGCCAAGTGTTCAAAGGAGTCACCAGCAGCACCCAGAAACACACAGTCACTTCCCTCCTCTGACTTTCACAGCATTTAACTGCTTCTGAGTCATGAAAGCACTTTCTATGGCATCAGTACAAACTGATTTACAGAGCTAGTGAAATGTTTAATTCCACTTGGCATCAAGAGGAGGGAGGCATGTTACCTCTTCAAATACCTTTCTTGGTCCCCACCTTCAGGTTGGTGAGGCTGCATATCTTGTTCATCTTTCCCAGCATGCTGAGATGGCTTCTCTAAATCACACAAGACTTGTCATTTCTTTGCAACATTAACCTTGAGAGTATATACAGTTTCTACTGTTTTTTCACTTTTTTTTTTCTTCAGTCATGAAGTCCACATTATGCTTCTTCAACTTTGGGATATGATCTAACCTTCTGTTATGAAATTCTGTGTGATACCAGACAGAGAGGAGCAACAGAAATTAGATTAGATGCTTCCAGTCCTGCCAGTGAAGTTTCACCTGGAGGACAGCACTGTTTTAGAGCTGAGGCTGTACAATGCGGGGGGTGGGGGGGGGAGACAGGGTATAAAGCAGAAATAGTGATGGTCTGAGGAGTAGCTCAGGTCCCTGTACACAGCAGCACTATAAGGACACAACAGATTATTTTTTAAGATGAGAGTGCTGAAAACACTGACACAAGTTGCCCAGAGAGGTGATTGATGCCCCATCCCTGGAAATATCAGGGGCTCTGGGCAACCCGATGTAGTAGTAGGGCGTGTTCCTGCTCATTGCAGGGGGTTGGATTAGATGACCTTTAAAGGTCCCTTCCAACCCAAACTGTAATTGCTACAGATGTGCAGGCAGATGTGTAAGAGTGGCAGCTCCATTTCATGGACTGAGACAGAGAAATCAGGTGTCTTGCCTAAATCTGTATAGGAAAGGACAGTGGAAGGCCCTCTCTTTGTAGTCCTAGACAGCCTACAGGCATGAACTGTGGATGGCCCAAGCAAAACAGCTGAATTTTCTGGCATGGCTCTTCGTATGTTTTCTCCTCCTCCTCTTTATTTATGCAAAGCTGACCCTTTGCTCCAAGACCTCCGTAACTTTACAGGTCAATCTTCCAGAAGTGCTTTTTCCATCATGATTTTTGAGTTACTTGTCATTGTAAAAAATTTTCTAATGCTATGTTCTTCATATCTTCTATCTTGATAGGAAGCAAAACTGGGCAGGAACAGGACTAACAGCTTTTGTAATTACTTGCCCCTACAGAGTCATTAGTCGAGCCCAAGGACTGAAGCTGGTCGTGGAGACTCTCATGTCATCGTTGAAACCCATTGGGAACATTGTGGTCATCTGCTGTGCCTTTTTCATAATCTTCGGGATCTTGGGAGTTCAGGTGAGTCTTCTGTAAGCCTCAGCACTCATCCTGAAAGCATAACAAGCCTCAAATTTCCCCAAGTCAGGGTATCTGTACGCATGGCACAGTGTAGGGCTTCTGAACTTGAACTGATGTCAGGATGGATGAGGTCTCTGTGCTCACTACAGGAGCTGGACTAGGTGACCTGTAAAGGTCCCTTTCAATCCAACCCATTCCATGATTCTATGATCTCTCCTCCACCTTTTTTCTAGTTACAAACTGATAGGGAAATAGAAACTCGAAGCTGAAATCACTGGCTTGTAAACTCCAGAGAGACCTTGAACTGGAGATACATTCAGATTCTGACAGTTTGTGTAACTGAAAGCTTGCAGAAACAAAGATTTCTGAGTCTGTTTCCTGCTGGATCTGCTGGCAATATTCTCAGTCCAAGGAGTGCAAGAACCCAGGGGGACAGTGGCAGTTTCCAATGCAATTGGTTTCTCATTACCTGGGAAGAAGAGATTGCTTCATATAAATATTCTGACATAACGCTTACTTCTTTCTGAAGTATATCTGATCTGTCACAGCTGTCTTTTGGAAAGAAACTCTATTTGGCTTTGTTTTGGAAAGGTATCTTATATAATACTTTAGTCTAACATACTGCTTAAATAATAAATACAGCATTGAAAGTAAACAGGGAAGAAAATCATGCCATCCATAACCACCTCAGCAGCTAGATTGGTTTAGCATTACAGCATAACAACATCCATCCATTATATTGAACAGATTCATAAAACTAAGCATATCCCATAAAACAATCTAACACTTATGAGAAAATTTATGCCAGAAAACAAAACTTGCAGTATGCTCTTTGAATTTCATCCCTGCTAATTGTGATGCTTTCCCTGGTGACTTGCAGCTTTATGTTAAATTGTCATGACTATTGATGTGATTCAGAGGTAGATACAAGCAAGACTGATCCTGTATTCAGGATGCAAAATTCTCAGTGAATATTTATGTCTAATTAGATGTAAGATGAGGCCAGAGCTATTTTCTATAAAAAGATGATCTCTCAAACTTACAGTTAGTTTTTCCATTTAAATATAAACTGGGGATCAAACTAGATGTTTTTAATCTATTAAAATCCAGGCATCAAAGTTTCTAACAGTGTGTCCTCTAAGCAAAACTGTTTTGATTGTGTGAATGGTCATTAATAAGATAGAAGAAATAGGTGGATAAAGCAAGTCCAGTAAGAAACACTGGGTATTTTCCTTTCAGAAGTGCCCAGCTGTGAAGTACTGACAAGGATCAATGTTTTTACTAATTGAGCTTTGTATTTCCAAACCCTGTCAGGAGCACTGTTACTGCTCCCACCTGAGTGGTATTACAGTCCAGCTCCTGGAGAAGTTATGTTTACAGACAATATACTAGAATCAGTTATTTACCTTCCTGCTTAATTAAAATTTTTCTCTGTGAGGAGTATATCTCCCCAGTCTGCTTTACCATTGATAGTGTTTCTCCATGGAAAGATCAGGGAATACTTACATCCAAAAATTCTATGATTGCGTTGAGCAGTGATTAATTTTGCATGCCTAGAGACCATCTTCCTGCTGTTGACTTCTGAAGGAAACCCATGGAGTAGTGTGTGAATTTATCTTGTTCGCTATTATCTCTACTGTTATTTGTCTAGAACAACGGATCAAACCCCATCAGTGTCTCTACTCAGTATACCCAGGTGGTGTTTTAAGGAGCCTGGAGAGCAGGTTGCCATTTCCCCCCACTTTCCAACATTAACGTCAATAACTTCTGTCAGCAAATAAAAGTAGATTTGTTGGCTGTCTCCTGGGATTTGATACCATGCATCCTGCTAGCATCAATCACCCTGTCTGAAGCAGTAATCAACCCCTGCCACTTTCTGTTCCATGCGTGGGAAGCACCAGGTCTAGAATTAAGCACATGGAGGCTCCTGTTCCTCATGCAAGTATAAATAAGGAGCTGACTCTCCAGGAATTGCATCCCTCTAGGCATAAACCAAAGGAAATAAGCTCAGGATCAGGTACCCAGCACCATCTGGGCTTGGCTCCTTAAGCTGCGCACAGTGAATAATTTCAGTGACTCTGCAGACTGCAGAGCTTTATGACAGCTGGGGCACAGCACTCAGAATCAGAGAGCAGAGCAGGATTGACAGCAGTCTTGATTCAACACAAACGTCACCCCCAGGGGCTCATCTCCCCTTGGAAGTGTCCCCTTGTGACCTCCATGAGCAGAGATTAGTCCATCACTGGGTCTCTTTGCTGCCACCTTTTCTCTGCTGACAAAGGGCCCCTGTTGGACTTCATTTGTTGTTAACTGGACTGAGAGTCACCAGAGTTGTTCCACATGTGATAAGAAGCCATTAGCTGGTCTGGGCTATTGGTTGGAGCTACACTTGAGCTAAAAAGTGTAGGAGCAAAGGCCTTTAGGTGAGTCTCAGATCATTGAACCAGACAGCTTAATGCATGAGGTGGGTGTCCTAAACGATGTGAAATCATGCATTTTCTCATTAGGTGTGTCTTATACGGGCTGCTCAGTCTTAATAACCTGCATGAATCAGGTCAGTTCCCTCGACAGCTCTGGTTGGCGTGCGCTGTGCGAGAACCCTGGATAAATGCCCATCACCTGCATAGAAATCCTGTGGACTGAACCCTGACACTTCCTCTCTTTGCTTGTTTTGCAGCTTTTCAAAGGCAAGTTTTTTGTGTGCCAGGGGGAGGACACCAGAAACATCACAAATAAATCGGATTGTACAGAAGCAAGCTACAAATGGGTCCGGCACAAGTATAATTTTGATAATCTTGGCCAGGTATTAATAGAACGGTAATCTGCTTCTTTGCTCCTTTACCTCCTTGACTTAAAACCTGTGGCTTATTATCCCGTGGGATTTTCTTACAGGGCACTGCCAGCCACAGTAAATATTCAGTTCACATACACAGCATTCTGTCTCTGTAAATCCCAAAGGCAGTGTTTCCAAGCAGGCATACACTTCTTTTCAGAACAGAACAAGCACATGTGGCTTCATGAATCACTTAATTGCTTCACTGCTACATAACAAACCAAATATATCTTGCAGAAGGGCTTGTCTAATAGAGCTGGACATTTTCAGCCATCTCTGCAACGCAGCCTTTTTTTAGCAGTGTGGTACGAACTAATTAGTTGGGAGCAGTAGAGACCCGGAGGGTGGAAATGAAGCCACTTTTGTCTTCAGCACTGTGGTTTCCGAATTACTGCTCATTGCTGAACCAGGCATTGGCATTGATAGGTTTTGCTGCCAAGAGAAATCTTGGTCATCAAAGTGTCCCATTATCAGGCAGGAAAGGGCAAGGTGGAGTAAGATGTTACAAGTAAAAGAGGTTTAGTGCAACTGTGTCTAACTGTTTTTCCATGCATTTCTAGGCCCTGATGTCTCTCTTTGTCCTGGCCTCCAAGGACGGGTGGGTGGATATCATGTACGATGGCTTGGATGCAGTGGGAGTTGACCAGCAGGTACAGGCTGCAGCAGAGCTGTAGCAAATGACTTGTCAAAAGTCACATATTTTAGCTCTTGCTTTGTGAAGTACTGTGGGCTTCCACAGTCAAATGGGCTTATGAAATTAGGATCCAGTTGGTATTTAATCCAAGTTGTGAGATGTGATGAGTTAGTAAAAAGTCTGGATTTGTACTCAACACTTTCCCTACAGATTTTGCATCATGGTGTTACTCGTGTTAGGAGAAGTGCACCTATCAAAGGATGGTTTGACTTTTTAAGCAGTTTGGTCATTTCAGGAGAAAAGAAGTGCTTTGTGTATGTAGAGGTTCACAATGAGGGACTTACAGTAGCTGCAAAGGATGCTGCTGTCCTTTTTGCAGAAGAGAGGTGGTGCTTCTGTCCTCAACACACATTTTAGGAGCATTCAGTTAAAATGTTTCAGCAAGCTCTAATTTTCAGGAAGAGCAGAGCAGCCTGCCTGAAAGGGCTATGAGTTCTGTGGATGGCACAGCTGTATCAATTTGTTCCCATTCTTCTTTTTGAGATTCAGTTGAAATTTGCCTTCCTCCACTTTGCAGCCAGTCATGAACTACAATCCATGGATGCTCCTCTACTTCATTTCCTTCTTGCTGATTGTGGCCTTCTTCGTCCTCAACATGTTTGTGGGGGTGGTGGTAGAGAATTTCCACAAGTGTCGGCAGCACCAGGAGGAGGAAGAAGCAAAGAGGCGAGAGGAAAAAAGGCTCCGCCGGCTGGAGAAAAAGAGAAGGAGTAAGGAGAAACAGATGGCTGGTCGGTAGTCTTTCCACATCTTTCTGAGTCCTGCTTGACCTTCCATATAATCCTCTCCTCCCTCCCCTCCCTGCCTCGCATCTGGTGATAATTCTTCTCCCAAAAGCATGTCCAGCTATAAAATTTGCATGAAGGAAATAGTGTCATTTTAGGCTGAACAAGGAGCCAAGGAAGCCTTTTTAATGGCTGCATGATTTGCAATGACCTTCTATTGGGGGTTATTTAAATTAAAAAATAATAATAATCAGGCTTCGAGCTTCTTGGATAGCAGAGCTCAGTGCTACACAAATAGTGACAACTGCAAAGATCAGTAGTGCTGGATGGCATCATAAATCTCAGTCATGAGCACTGTTGCTGATAACTGGATTCACTATTTGGTTTATTACAGTCTCCTATTGCCACAGTGATGTTACCTGTCCCATTTATCAAGCAGGTTTATTTATTGGCACAGTAGCACCACTGCTATTCAAGAATGTAATAAAATAATAGAGCCATCTCGTTCTAGTAATGCTTTAAAACTCCATAGAGAAACATCAATGCATTTGCTTGAGAAATACAGATTAGAAGAAAAAAAAACAACCAGACAAGGAGAGTAACATAACTAACTGATGCAAATTGACCCCAACTCCAAACCAGATGTGCAAGTGTGCAGCCCTGCCTAGAGGAGGCTCTACACGTGAAACAAGGAAAGACCCCACTCTGCCAAAAGTCTTCAAACTGACATTTGTCTCTTAGTCTCTTTTCATTTTAATGTAGGTGAATAATTCAGAAATAAGTTAGCCAGAGGCCACAGATTGGAGGTGCTCTTCTTGCATGCTCTCTCTTCTGACTGAACTTTCTCCATTGCCCTTCCTTGTCCACGGCCTTGCACATTCTCTCCCTGGTCAGTCCGCCTTCTGCTCTCTCCCTGTCCCCTTTCACTTCTCTATCTTTGACAAACTTCAGGACTGTTTAAGAGGCTATCTGATTAGGTGCTTGTTCCCAAACCTGGTGATATTGTCTGTTGTTTTTTTTAAAATAGCCTAAGAGGTGTTTAATAGTTGTTGCAGGCTTAATCACAGAACCACGTTACCACGGTGCTGCCTCAGCCCCTCTCAGTTCAATATTTCCCCAACCATTTCCTTTGGTCACATCTTTCAGTCCCATGAGCTTCACACGTTACAAAACGTCTTACAAAACAGGATATGTCACACCAGCCCCTGGCCATCAAACTTAGGTTTATGCCAAGAGCCTGTTTCCCTCACTGGCCAGTGTAAAGTAGGAGGCTTCCCTCAAGAGCACTGGAGGACACATTAGACTGTTCTCAGTTAAGTGGGATACAGATGGAAAGAGGTTTTTTTGTTGCATGTTTTTTTGGGTTTTCTTTTTCTCCCTCAAGAAGATGCCTAGGAAGCTCTTTTGCTTAGCTCAAGTTCCCAAGCCCAGTTTAAGGCTGAGTTAGAAAAGGATTTTAAAGGTTGGATAGAACAATTGCTATTTAAAGTTTCTGTTTTGGAATGCTGATATTTCTGTAGGAAAAAAAAAAGTTGTTTAAGTATTATTAATTACTTTATTTGTAATGCTAGAGGAACTAGATGAAGAAAAGATGTAAGTCTGGGCAATTTCCCACAGGGAAGGAATCACAAACCATCCTTGGAGATACAGTTATTCATTCAGTGCTATGAAATACCTCATTAAAGAGGCAATAAACAGATACTTTACTGAGGATCAAATATTGCTGAGTATTCAATTGCCATAAAAACCTTTCAAGAGTAAAGTATGAATTCCTCCAAATCGCTTCAGAACAGTTTTCCCAATCCATGCTCAGCAAAACATTAGTTTTAATTGATTGTGTCCAGCTTTCCCCTCAGAGGCAACAGATGTCATTGCTTAACTTTGTTCTGCACAGTGGGAACTTGCAGACAAAACCATGACTAGGGCTGGAATTGTGCCAGCAACTGCATGGGGATTCCTTTCAGCTGGGCTTCCTGAGTGACCCCAGATGCCCAAACCAGCCTAGGGTTGTCAAATACAGACAGACATTGACATCTGACTGGTGGCAAAAATAACGATCATTTTTGGTTGTAGAGTCTTCCAATGCATTTATCCAATCAGGCGTCTGAAAACTGGGGAAGCGTGTGAGATCTGAGATGTGGGCAGGTGCAGAAGTGGTCACTGTGAGGTATTGCTGTCCCAGCAGGAAGTGTCCCAGATGGTCCTTCAGCAGTGTCTTCAGCATCGACTGAGGGGGTTCTTGGGGATGTCTTGGGCTTCCACAAGAGGGAGAAGCACAAGAGCTCTTCTTTTTTCACATATACCTGAGCCCACCTTCCACGAGGCACAAGGATCCCACAAGGAAACACTCCTGGCAGAGGCAACGGAGAGCCATAGGAACCTCCACAGGGGGTTGGGGAGTCTTGCTGTGTGTCCTGCTGGGTGATTAATGCCGTTTCATTCTTTTAGATCTAATGCTGGATGATGTATTAATGGAGAGCTCAGCCAGTGCAGTGCAAGGTACTGGGAAGCTGGCACGTCTCGTCCCTCTGAATGGCAGTGCTGTGTCACTAACGGTTGGCCACCGCGGCTGAGGCATCCCACTAAACCATGTGTGTGGTGCAAAGCTCGTTTGCTTCCTTCATGGCACACGCATCTCATCCTGAGTTGCAGGTCTGCAGACCTGCCTCAGCTGACACTTGCAAACCCTTAATTTACTCCTTGATCATCTTACGTTATTCAGTATTTTTTTTCCCCTCTGGTTTTCATTAAGACACTGTCAGACTTTTCATGGCTTTTTTTTTTTTTTTTTTTTTTTGGTCCTTTTAGCTTTTTTTTTTCTGAAGAGAATAATGACTGGACTGTGAAAATGGGTCCTCTACTGTTGACTTTAGCTTTCCAACAACCAGCTTAGGAGTCTGAATGATTTTCAGGTGTGTGTCTTTGGAAAGCTTAGGGAGGATATTTCATTATTTCTTCAGCCCTTGCTTATTGCTCTACAAACACTGTACTCCAGGGAGTGGTTTTTTTCAGCAGGGTAAAATTCAGTATAGGGCAGAGCTTTAGTGCTTCAGCAGGGAACTCAACCCCACACCAATCCCCGCTGTGGACACAGGATTTAGTCATTGTGCTGCCCAGTGTGTAAATTCTGTGCATTGATTAAGAGTTGCTCAATCTATTAAGCATTTTGTAAATTAAAAGAAATAAAGATACGACCTCAAAGCCTTTTCAGGTGCTGATGGAGATGGACCAGCTGGGCTCAACACTAATGGGGTCTGAGCTGTCCCTTTTGACCCACAGCTTGCTCACACTTCCCTTTCCCAGCCCCCTTCTCAGGATCATGCTCAGGGCTGCAAATCCATCCCTTGCTCTTTTTACTTTTAGGAGAAGCTTTGATCTGGAAAGCATTTTGTTTAATTCATAACTTAAGAATATTAGCCTGAATATTTAAAGAGGCACCAACATAAAAACAAATATAGCTGTAATTTTTGACAAAAATAATACACTACAAAAATTGTGCCATTAAAACTCTCACCTGTGCACAGGCTGCCACTGCTGGCAGCCTGTGAGAGATGGGTGCAGGGCTCCATCCATCTCTCTTAGATTCCAGGAAGCTTTGATTAAATAAAAATTGGCTTTCACTGCAGAGATAACTCAAGGAGACAGAGATTCTACCTTGTATTTCTAAGGCCTTGTTGGAAGTTATCACAACATGCTTTAATAAATCCTGAATCTCCTTCCCATGCCATTCCTGATATTTATATTTCTTTGCTGTCTTTCTTGCTGCTCTTGCTGGGCCTCTTGGCCTCTCCTGTGAAATGGGGGCAGCATGAGGGAGGGGCTCTCACTGGGTTTGGTGATCTGGTTATTTTTTCTTCTTTTTGCTTGATTGTGACTCCTCTTCTGGTCCTACAGAGTTGCATCAAGGCTGTCTTATTTTATGTTATTTTTAAAACACTGAACTCATTCCAAACCCCTCCATTATTCCTTGCAGGCTCAGAAAGTCTCTTAGCGTTTGCCCTTAAGATGTGTACAATTGTCAGATCTGTGCTGTGTGTTTCCTTTTGCTGTCTTTTCTCTGGATCCGGTGGTAGTGAATGTGCCATGCTGCTCTGCAGGGACCAACATGAGGAAATAGAAGGGTTTTATTTCTGAACCTGACTGGTGGGAATTTAGGGAATGAGTTCCCGGGTGCAGTAGATGAACTTCCTGTGGTTCAGTGAGGAATCTGGAGTTGTGACCCAAAGCTTGCCCACATCTTGGCACTTTCAGAGGGCGTCTTTTCTCTTTCTGTGAAGACAAGATGATATTGTGTGTGTGCGTGTGTGCTGCTGCCTGGTGCTTAGTGAAATATTTTATAATTTTATTTTTTCCTTTATTTTTTCTCCAAGTCTACATTCTATCACAACTGGAATCTTTGCAGTGGAAATAATTTATCATTTTCCATTTCACTTTTTTTTTTTTTAAATAAATCCATTCAGTACAATAAAAGCCAAGTAAAACTCTGTGTTTAAATAAAACAAGTTCCTTCAGTGCAAACTACTTTTTAACCTAATAATATTCTTGATACATTTTGTAAATCCAGCTGCGTCATGGGCTCAAGTGCTCACTGGTTTGCCACTGTCCTCCAGATACTCAAACCTGCAAAGCAGTTAATTCCCTTATTATAGGAGAAGGAAGAAGCTGAAGGAGACAGTAATGGAATTGTCCCACTCTTGTGAATTCCAATTTCCCGTGCCCACGCACCTCCAGCTCAAAGTCACCTCAGGGAAAGTGGCAATTTCTCTCTTGACAGGGCTATATTAGGAGGCAGATGCTCCTTGGAGATATTTTGGAGCTGCATGCTCAGCTTGATTCCCCCCCAAAAATGCAGTTAATGGGAAGAAAGTGGCCTCAGTCCCACTCCCTGCTGTGCTGGCAGAGACCAGCCGAGCCCTGGGAGATTCTGGGAGTGGCACTGCCCAGCAAAACAGGGGTGCCCCAGTGCTGCTCTGCTGGGCACTGGTGATGTTTCACAGGTGACATCCCACCGCCATCAGAAAAATGGAGTACAGGGTTTGGTGCCCCAAACCCAGTCTGGGATCACTGAACTCCAAGGGCACCTTGCCAGGGAAAAGTTAGACAGGGATTAGGAATGGGAAATATTTATCCTGCAACAGCAATGATCATTTCCTTTCTAGCCAAACAGGAGGGAACAGTGGTGAGTTCCCAGACCATGTCAAGGGGATCAATAATAATCCTAGAGCTTGATGCCAAGAGTTGAGTACTGAAGCTTGGGATACAACCTAAGTTGAGAGCCCATAGAAGTGATGAGCTAAAGCTAGTGCACCCCACTCCAGGCACTGCTTCCCATGCCAGCACAGTCAGGACCATCATCACCCCCAGGAGGAAGGGGTAGCTGGGACTTGCTCAGACCACCTCCCAGCTGGCTGCAACATCCCCTTCCTACCTGGGTTAGGAGGAGATCTCTCAGGATCCACGGTCTAAGCCAAGTTTATCCTGTGGAATGATCTCCAGATTTGGCCCACTTCTCCCTCTGCCTTGGCCCCCAGCCCTGGTGAAGCAGCTTGATTTACACCTTGTTTACCAGCCTGATGTCTCGTAGTGGGCTTTTGCTGTATTTCCACATCTTTTCTCATTCTGCCAATTCCTCTTTGTTAGTTTGCTCTCTGCCTTTCTTTAACACCATATGTGCCTGGAAGCCACATTAACCTTTCCAGTAATAACCAAGACTAACCCAGAGCTCTTGTTGTTCTTGACACAGTGTATTGTAACGGTACAGTAATGTGGTCTTGTGTTAGTTGTGAAGTTCACCACCTGAAGTTTAACAGATGTCTGTATTTCCCAAGATGTTGGTATTGTTAAGCTCTTTATTGCAATAATTACAAATGGCACTGTGTCATAGGAGGCAGGGGCTTTGCAGAGGGGGAATTATACCATATCTATCCCAAATTCTCTGCAGAACTCTGCAGGGTCAAGTTAAAGAAATGGTATTTTCACAATGGTAAAAACTGGTTTATCTGTTCAGAAAGTTCCCTGCTTACCTAGACACAGTGGGAATTTATCCCTAGCCCTCAGGCAGCATGTTAGCCTGTGTGTGGGAGCATCCGTATGGCACCAAGATGCATGGCTGACATGGGGACACTGGGGTAGCGAGTGGTGACATAATTTGTAAGCATGGGTTGCCAAATCTCCTCTTAACAAAGTTAATGGAGAAGGATGGAACATTTATCACTGGGAATTTTCCAAGGCTGCCAGGGCGTCTGTGAGACCAGCATCTAGAGAGGGTTGGCTGTGGAGACCTGGGTGCTGGGCAAGGTGAACAGATATGGTGGGAGAGGAGGTGCAAAGGGGAAAAGCCTTTGCAGATATCTGAACAATTAGCAACCCTGCTTATAAGGTCATGCACTGGCTAATCCAGGTGCAGGAGCCCTGCACAGGGAACATTTACAACCTCTCTCTAAATCCTCTCTCTGTTCTAACAGCATTGGTGCTATTCTGTAGGATTTGGAATTATCTGTCAGTCAAAGCTGAGAAAAAAAAATTAAATTCCAGTGTCATTATTCATAAGCAAATCCATTGCAGGAAAAGGTAGAAACGTTGACATTTTTCTTTTTGAATGTGAATTATACATAAATGTAGAAGAAGTAAGTGATCCAATTACGATGGTGTTTCTTTCCGAGATGATAAGTTGGTTCATAAAAATAGGTCCTATTCCTAACCTAATTGTATTCAAACATTTTAGTTAATTTGCTAGTCATAATTTAGCATAATGTGATCGAGATATCTTGACTTTATGGAGATTTATACAGATTCTGAGATATCTGACAAAGTCTTATGAGTGAGTCAGCAGCTACTAGTCTGCTTTTTTTCATAAGCACTCAATAGATTCAGCATGAAAATTAATTTCATAGACCTTTTCATCAATACTGTGCTTTAGCACTCAGGTGCAGATCACCTAAAGCCCACTGCAGATCAGAAAGTGAATATTAATACTGTCTTTCATTTGATGACACTAAAACAGAATTTTGGGCCTTCCAAACCCCTACAGAATAAAACTGCTGAGTGTTTTTTCCCCTTTGGTCCCTGGGCTGGTAGGGAAAGGTCTGTCTCTACAGAAAAAAACAAAACTGATTTTTCAGGATCCTGCTATGAGGCAGGGAGCACATGAAACCTTTAAATCTATGGACTTGATTGCATTGTCATTGGCTATTGACAAAGTGAGCTCTATTTCCAGGCAAAATACAATCTTCTAAAATTAGTATTCCCCTAGGGCAACCCAAACCTGTGCTTCCTGGCATCATTTTTGCCAAAGTTTTTTCTTGGACTATCGAACTGTACATTTGCTCTGGAGCACTAAATATCAACTGTGCAATTCTTACAGCTCAATAATTTTCATAACCAGTTGATCATCTAATTATGAGGGTAATATTATACTCTGACATTTTCAAGACAGCCCTTTCCACATCAATCTCCATTATAATGCCTCCTTGAAAATTGTACTGAATTATATACTCAGCCTTGGCATTTCCTCATTAGATATTAGGTGAGTAAATGAGTTTATCTCTAGGAACATTTGGGGTCTAAAGTCCATGTGTCATCCCTGAGGCAGCCAAACATGGGATGCAGTTGGACAGTGCAGTCTGCGTTTTGATAATCTTGTCAAAATGGAGGACTGTTATTTTCTGATCACTAAGGCTCATTGATCAGTTTTCCTTGGTATTTTTATGGACCATTTTTCTGACAGCCAAGGTGTTGAATTCTGTTGTCTCTACAGTTTATAGCAAAGAACATCATATGCTTGCACTCTTTCTCTTTCAAAGACCACCACATACTCAATGGCCTGTGGTTTTAGGCAATTGTTAGTAAAATCTGTCCCTAGCAAATGACCATTAATTGGGCTTTCTAATGCTTTGGGGACTTTTAAGATCAACAGAACAAAAATCATTATTTTAATTTAAATTTAACTTAAATTTCCCTACAGAGAAAAATTCTTTTTAGCAGCACACTAGTCTCAGCTCACCTCATTCCTGATCCCTGATACAAGGCTGAGTATAGAGCATGTCCCACTGAAAATATTTAATGGATGTAAGATGACGAGAGCCCTGCTGCATATTAAAAATGGTAACATGCCAGCAAGGAAAAAAGGAAATAAAAAAGACAGTATTTTGCTGTGATTGGTCTAGAATTTATCATCTCTGGAGTTGGAGAGTGAGGGTGCATTGACTTGAGAAAGATGCAGAGAAATCCCTTGATTTGCCTCTCACTCTCCTCCCCGCTGCAGAAGCTCAGTGTAAGCCCTACTACTCGGATTACTCCCATTTCCGCCTCCTGATTCACCAGATGTGCACCAGCCACTACTTGGATCTGTTCATCACCGGCGTCATTGGCCTCAATGTCATCACCATGGCCATGGAGCACTACCAGCAGCCAAAGGTACTGGGATAGCCCGGGAGGGACAGACAGGGGGGATGTGCAGAGCTGTGCTGGGATGTGCTGTTGGGCAGGGTTAACGCCAGGTTTGCTGTCAGATGTCCACCTTTGCCAGTGGAGTGTAGCCATCCTACAAGTGGCCCCCAGCTCAATCCAGGGCTTTTGGTACAAGGATCCCATTGCACCTCTCCCTTCTAGTTAAGTGCAAACTGACCACTTTGAAAATGGAACTGGGAGTGGGTTTGCTTGCTTTGCTAGATTTGATCATGATTGATATCTTCCATTTTACTCAGGTTTTACACCCACCCTCTCCCCCTGCCACCCCCCCCCCCCCAAAGAAAAAAAAAAAGAAAAGAGAAAAAGGAAAAAGGAAAAAGAATAGAAGAATTTGGGAAATGGGGTTTTTTTTGCAAAGTTTCTTCTAAATCCCCAGTGTCACATAGAACCTAGTTTTCACAGGAATTGGATTCCATGCTGGTCTTTAAAATGCATTTTAATATGTTAGGGTGCTTAATTCCTGGGTCTTTGTCATACTGTGAAAATAAAAACAGCCTGTCCGGAGATGTCAAGTCTTTTCTGTATAAGAATGAAAGGGAAATAGCTGCCTTTGCCACATAACTTGTACTTAATTTTATTAGCGACATTCAGAATGAATAAATATAACACACAATAGGAGGAAACATTCTTTAAAATTAGACAGGATGTGAATATTTAATATTAAAAAAAAACCCAAACAACTTAAACGTGTAAATGACAGGGGCAGGGGGAAATATTCTCTACTCTATCATAAGCCAAAAGTTAAAGGGAGCTAGCCCAATTTATTTTTTCTGTCCAGGTGATCTTTATATACTCTGGAAGGCTCATTGCATAGTTCAGTTATTAGATGATGAAGCAGGTTGTTGGCGAAGGAGTCTGGGCTGGAGTCATTCTAGAGCACGTGTCTTACCGCAGTCGCTTTGCAGCTGCATTTTCCTTTGTATTATAGAAATGTTGGGCAGGCTTTTGTTTTTCTTTTTCTTCGGAAAAATAACATTTTGTCTCTAAGCCTCTGGTATGCAGTGTCTGGGTAGTAAGTGTAAGCTTGGGTTGTGCTGGGATGACAGCATGGTCAGAGTCATACACATGCTTGAGTCCTGCTGAATTGGGTCATGGAAATCCTTCTAGTCTGGATGATGGATGGCTGGGATCCTGAAGATATTTGAAGCCAAATGTACCAAAGAGATTTATATCCAAACTAGTGATTTCTTGGTGCTGAAAGGGGTTTGTTTTTGGATATAGCAGGATGCCCTGGGGATGACACCCCAGATGGAGATGCTGCAGCTCCTGGAGAGGAGGGGATGCTGCAGTGTGCAGAGAGGTGGCTTGAGTAAAGAGCTGCTGAGCAAAATCTGCTTCTGCCAGCTAAATGTGCTCATTTGCTGCAGAGCCCAAGTGCCCTGCAGTATGGCAGGGAGGCTTGCTCAGAGCCACAGCTTCCTTTGGCAGCTGGGCTTGTGCTGCTTGGTCACATGAGGTGATTTTTGTTCATGGATGATGAAACTAAACTGTAGCACAAAGGCAGAGTACATGACTTAAACTCCTTCTGCTATGATTTCTCCCACTCAGGGATCGGTAAATGTTGGGTTTGGTCTGTGAGCACATCTCCCCTGTTCCCTAACACTGCCATGGACATTGTTATTACCATCCTGTTTGCCAGCAGGGAGAAATTCAATGCACATTACTTAAGAGGCTGTGAAGGATGCTGCTACCACAGTGTTCTGTCATGAGTGAGGCTTTTGGGGATGAAATCACTTCTGATGTAGCTTGATGCCTGACTGTACAAGAGTTGTCCCAGCCAGGATGCACTTGGATTAAACACCAGACTGACTTCTTGCAGAGGGAAGGGGGGCAGAGGAAAATGCAAGGCACTTGCTTGCCCTGGCATGTCATCCCTCTGTTGTGCTCCTTGCCAAAAGCTCAAGGTGAGAAGTAATAGCAGGCTGTCACCAAGGAGTCATTTGGCCAGCACTTGCACAAATGGACAAGTGGGATGAAATTCAGCTCTCTGACAAAAGCACAAGAGGTCTTGTGCTGCTGAGACCAGCAAATGCAGCAGCTCTTTCTGCACACCCCAGCAATCCCAGCTGAGGCTGTGCTGCTGCTAGGGGAGTGAGTTGTGCCTTGGGCCTATGTCAGCCCCTCCTGAGATTCTATCACCAGGCAGCAAGTGTACTCCATGAATACCTGGGGCTTTTCCCTGGAACATTTTTCATCAGAGAGAGCTCATGTTTGAAGACGTTTAACTGTAATGGGTAACTGATGACACGAGAGTCAGGTTTGGAGGCAGCAAAGCACCTCTGCAGAACTAACATCTAACCCCAGTCCTGTGTCCACATCCCAGGTTCTTGACGAAGCCCTGAAGATTTGCAATTATATCTTCACCGTTATCTTTGTCATGGAATCTGTTTTCAAGCTTATTGCCTTTGGATTTCGCCGGTTCTTCCAAGACAGGTAACAAAAGATCATTGTAATCACAAGGTGAGCAGCAGGCTCTGTGGAGAGCTGCCCACATTCCATGTCCTGAATTCCCATGCTCTGGCCCATACTGTGAGTCTGATATGTATGAAGGCTTTTTGGAGTGACTGGTTGAAGGCTGGGTAGGAGGAGACATGGGATGTAAGCTAGAGGATGGATTATGCAGGCCAAGGAGTGGGATTGCACCATTTTGGCCCTTGGGAGCAGATGAAGGAGGGACAGATCTCCACAAAGCAGCCAGTTCTCATGCCAGTTGCGTGTCCATATAATCAAGTGAACCTGCTGAAGTGACAAAATTTATGTAAGAGGAAGAATCTATCCCTGAGTGAACACGAAAGATAGGACCTTGTCATGGTTTGACACTGGCACAATGCCAGTGCCCCCATGAAGATACTCTCTCTTTGGTAGCAGCTGTGAGATGTGACCAGGAATAAGCAAAGCAGGCTCTTACTTAGGAAAGAAAAGAAAACAGAACTTTATTAACTACTCTACAACTACAAATAAAAAGGAACACACACACAGGGAAAATGAAAACCTCACAAATGCATTTCCTCCTCTCCCCACTAAATTTCTAACACAATACATTTATTCTTCAAATCACCAACTCTCGGTCTAGCACCACTTTTTAGACAATCAATCTTCAGTTCATCAAGAGGAGAGGAGTCTTTCTTGTACCATGGGCTTCTCCTGGAAACACAGTTGAAGCTTCGTGTGTTTCTGTGTCACTCGTGGCACCGCCCGGAGTACATCTGCCGTCGTGACCTCTTCCTTTTCATGTCCAGTGCTCTCACCACTGAACACGGACCAGAGCTGCTTCTAGGGTTGTCTTTTTAAGGATGCTCTGTCCCGATCCAAAAAAGGCACAGTCTCTCCTTTGAGACACCTGTCCCCCCCATATTTTTTCACCCCCTGAGGCCGAGGAGCACCAACACTGAACCTTCTTGGTTCTGTGGCCATTGCCTCCCCCTAGAATGCAGTCTCTGTGTCACAAGGAACATGGTTCTGTCTATGGCTATACAAAAAGAGTCCAGCAAAAGCCACTCTATCATCTCTTCCCACTAAGATTCTTCTCTACTCTTCTACTATCTCTCGCTCGCCCAGACCTCTCTCACACTTGCACATTTCCTTCTTCATCTTCTACTCTATCTTCCAGGAGAAGTCAATGTTCTGTAAAGTTCTCATTCTCCTAAAAGGGGTTAAAAGCTCCTACAAGTAGTCAGCTGAACCCCCCCCTTCTTCTCCTTCCTAGCCGTGCTGCCGGCACAGGCCCATGTTTATCAAGCTTCAAAGTTACAGTCTCAAGCAGCAGCTCTCTTTCTCTCTCTCTCTGTGTCTCTCAAAAGAGGCTGCCCGGTAGCTCCCAGTCTCTCTCTTTCTCTCTTCCACCCTTCCACCCCCGGGCTCAGGCCTACTTCTCTCAGCCACATAGCTTTTCCCCTCCCCCTGCCCAGCCAGCAGCTGGGCCGGGGGAGAGACCCGAACTCTTTCCTGCCGGAAACCCAAAAAAGACCCTCTCAAAAGAGAGCTCTGCTTTTAACTCCGTGTTCTCAGAAGCGTGTCCATGTCTTAAATAGCCAAGTTAAATGCCAATATTAAAGCCTGAATATCTATTGGCCCAAAACACCGCATCCCAAAAAACACATTTCCTGTCAAACCACCACAGACCTCTTTTTAGTGAAGATGAGGAGCAATGGATGACATTGTGTCTTTATCTAGATTTTCACTCTCTTACTTCACAAACACAAATCTTATGTCCTTGGTGGATCTTTCTCCCATTTTTGTCTTCTTCAATGTTAATACCAAAACCAGGGCATAAAGCAGGCCTTCACAACCAGTGGATGGTTCCATCCCTATCCCCACATTTTGTGTGTCCATGCTGGAATTAACAGTTTCTCCAGCCTGGCACAAATCCTTGGGGCCTTTCTTTCACCAACACACCTTTTTTTCTAAGGACTGGACATGGGGTCCTGTTCTCTCTGGGGCGGATCTCACATCGAGGTCCACAAGTGTCATGTCTAGAAGTGGCTAGACAGACAACACAGTTTCTCTCCTGAGGTTTGGAGTCTCTGGGTAAAAAACTTCCCAGCTTTTGTTCCTCTTTCCCCTCAGTCAAGGATATCTTTGGAATTGGTTGGTTTTCTAATGAGATGTATTAGTTATAATGATTTCATAACATCACTGCTTTTGTATAATACCCTCAGAAAAATACTGCAGATTCATTTGAGTTCTCAAACCATTGAAATGACTGGAATTCATGTGAAACAGGCTGCCTCCCATTGCCAGCTTCTTAGTAGATGTTAAAATTCACTTTTTGTTGTCTCCAGATGGAACCAATTAGATCTGGCAATTGTGCTGCTGTCTATCATGGGCATCACTTTGGAAGAGATTGAGGTGAATGCTTCACTACCAATTAACCCCACGATTATCCGGATCATGAGGGTTCTCAGAATCGCCCGAGGTGAGAGGGATAAAGCAGAATTTACTTGTGTTTGAGGTATGTGGTTGGCACCAGGAGAGAGTTAAGCATTGAGAAACAGTCCTGGGGCACATCCCCATCATGATGTGCATATTTCTGGCATCACAGGCTGTAAACAAATGAAAAAACAATGGGGAAAAATACTTGCAAGGAGCCAAAAAGCTGAGCCAACTGACCATGTGTTTCTGCCTTAAGAGATCTTGAAGGCTGAGAGCTTAGAAATTAAGGAGAAGTAGCTGTGGCAGTAACTCCCAGAGATGTACCTGGGAAAATTGCTCCAGTCAAATCAAAGTCATCTCTAACAGGGATTAGAGAATACAAGCTTGAGTACATTGGCTTTAAAAGATGAGCATCTAATAATTTTAAATTCCCATGAGGCTTTACATCACACCACTTGGTGACATAGCATGCCTTGTCACACTGTATCCATCTGTCCCTTCAGACATGTTCCCAAGTCAGGGAGCCAACTTCTTCAGGGATTGAAGAAGTTGATTTTTCAAAACAGGGAGGTGTCAGGGCCAAATGTTGAAGATGTAAAATGTGAGTGCTCAGGCCCTTAATGAAGTACTTCCAGGCCCTCCTGAAGGGTATTGTGGTCTGAGGAAGAATTGTTTTGATTATAGCCCTCATCTAAGCAGAGAAGGAGCTGGAGGAGAAATTAAATGTTGCTGTCTCAAGAAGGGGGAAAAGTGGGTTTTCTGTGCATTGGATCCCTTTCAGAATTAAAAATACATGCAGCTTCCAATTGGAAAAGCAGCCTTCTGGAAGAGATGTGTAAATCATTCCTCAGTGAATCATGTACGAAAGTGGGTAGCCTATGGAAGTGGGAAAGTAGCCCCAGGGCTGGGAAAGGAACTGCTCATGATTACCAGAGGAAGGAGATGAGTCTAACACAGATAAAGTGGGGAAGGAAGAGCCAGGCAGAGTGATAACACTTTCTCCAAGTCTCAGAGTAGGTGATGCTGCTATTCATGGGATTTTGATAGTATCCAGGCAACAATGAATGATGTAAAAAGGCCAAGGAATGTAGCAGCTAATGGAGAACACTTGACAAGATTCCATGTTTCTCTTCCTATAATCTGTGGCTCCTGGGAGAGGGACTGAGTTTGTGCCTCTGTGCTAATGCTGCCGTTACCATACTGCAAATGTGTTTTCCACAGTGCTGAAGTTGCTGAAGATGGCTGTGGGGATGAGGGCCCTTCTGGACACCGTGATGCAAGCGCTACCCCAGGTAACCCACTGCCATATCAAACCAGAGCTCCTCTGGCCCACAGCTCATTTCCTATTGCAGAGGAATGCTAATAATTTTATCTTTACTGTCATTAGAGAATCACATTTCCCTCCTGAAGCACTGAGATACAGTCCCCACATTGAGGTCATTTTTGCCCTGAAGCAATTTAAGTTTTGGAATAAAGAATACAGCAAGAAACAGGTCTGGAACAAAAAAAAAATCAATGAATGTTCTTTTTTTTTTGTGTTTTTTCCCCCCATTTCTTTTTCTCTTTTCAGGTGGGAAATCTGGGCCTTCTCTTCATGTTGTTGTTTTTCATATTTGCAGCTCTTGGAGTGGAGCTGTTTGGAGACCTTGGTGAGTCTTCCTGTGCCAGTGGGAGGGGTGGGAATGGTGTTGGAGTGGGGGGTCTCACAGCTGTGCTTGGTCTTACAGAGTGTGATGACACACACCCCTGTGAGGGGCTGGGACGGCATGCCACATTCAGGAACTTTGGGATGGCCTTCCTGACCCTATTCCGAGTATCCACAGGAGACAACTGGAATGGGATAATGAAGGTAAGTGTTAAGTTTTTGTCAGCAAGTGTATTGCTGTTCTAGATGTGAAATTTTCCAAATCTTCTCAGTTTTCTTCATGAAAGGACAACCCATTGCAGACTGTGGTTCATGCTGCAATCTCTTCACATCCCTCCATCTCTTAGTGTCATTGTTTAGTTGATAAGTTGGTGTTAGGTGATAGGTTGGACTTGAGGATCTCCAAGGTCTTATCCAGCCTGGCTGATTCTGTGATCATTCCCCCACTGTTTCCAGGACACACTGCGTGACTGTGACCAGGAGTCCACCTGTTACAACACTGTCATTTCCCCCATCTACTTCGTCTCCTTTGTGCTGACAGCCCAGTTTGTCCTGGTGAATGTGGTGATTGCGGTGCTTATGAAGCACTTGGAGGAGAGCAACAAGGAGGCAAAGGAGGAGGCAGAGCTTGAAGCAGAACTGGAGATGGAGATGAAGACCATCAGCATTGGCCAGCACAGCCCCTCGAACATCTTTGCGTGGACAGGCACCACCAGTGGAGAGAGATCAGAGAACCCCAGCGGATTTACCGATCCCATGCAAATCAAGGTGGATTCTCAGCTCTCACTAGCTTGCCATATGGTGAGAATCTCTGTTGGAGGGTGAGGAGGGCTTGACCTGCATTTTTGTTGGGGAAGACTTGCATGAGTTGGTAGTGAAAGAGGCATGTACTAGATGTTCTGGGCTTGTATTCCCTGCTGTCTGCTGCTGACTCTTTTGTGGTTTGGGAGCCAATGCTGCAGGGAAGAGACAACAGGCAGTCTCCAGTCCACCTTGATGCATCTGTTTGGAGGAAGAGAGTTTTGCAATTTACTCTGGAGGTCAGCTCAAGCTACAGAGTTCAGAGCTAGCTCCAATTTTACTCTAATTCAGAGTTTTGACTGGTCCTTTGTGATAGCAGAATCATGAGCGTAATGTGTTTGCTTTTCTAATACAGACCATGAGCCCCAACATAAAAGAGGAATAAAACTTGCTAATCTTTGCTTCAGTATTAAATTTGTTTTATGTAACCTCCATTTAATATCCATCCCCACAGTCAGGCTTGTAAGAAAAGATTCTCTTAACAATAGAATAATCCAGAGGAGACTCAAACCTGAGCTCACCAGAGCTGATGGCAGAACTCCCACTAGCAGCAGCATGGGTGTAATGTGGGAGCTGCTACGAGCTGCACCACGTCTCCCTAAAGCACAGTTTTTGGATGAAGACTCAGTTTGAGGAATGAGAGGTGAGATCAAGCCCCAGACAAGTTATTTGGGAGGTCACTGAGCTGAAATTACTCAGGAAATACAGTCCAGCCTTTTTTTAGTCTTAGCTGATTGCAGATAGGGTTAAACTCTCTGCAGACCTCATTAACTTTTATTACATCAAGATTTCACAACAGCATGTCTTGGCCGCAGCCTGGGATAGACTAATGCATATTCTAATGCATGAAAAACTAATTTATGATTTTTAGTCCAAGGGTGAAAGAGAGTAAATCCCCACTTAATCTTTGTTTCAGTTCCTAAGCTACTGGAAATTTCTGGTGCCATTAGAATCTCTGATGTCTGAGATAGAGTCCAAAGCTGCTCTTTGGCTCAGGAAAAAGGACTTCAGAGCCCTATGGGGAAATCCAGATTTACTACGTCCTCTAAGAAGAAACAACGCATCCCAACTGGTGCTGTGTGTGTTGAGCAGAGTACTGGCAAACTGTCCTCAGCCCTGTTGTCCTGCACCAGCACTGAAACTGGCAAAAAAGAGAAATTGCAAAATTGTGAGACAAATCAGTCAGAATGATACCCTCACTCTGCAGTCTGTTAAACCTTCCCTCTCTGAAGGCGGCCCGGGAGGGGTTTATTCCAGTAATAACCTTCAGAGTGTGTTTCTTGCTCTTTCCCTCAAACAGAAGCCTCAAAAACCTCCAGGAGATCTTATTCTGACTATTTATTTTCCCAACCAAAATCTTCAGGACAAACCTGATGCTTGAGCTTGATAGCAGAGGAATACAATTCCCAGGACACAACCCTGCAATGACAGCATGCTCTTTTGCTTGCCTCATTCCTGGGATTTTTGCGCTGTGTGTTGTTTGACTGTAGCGCTGGTCTTCATCTCATTGTATGCGTTGGGCATTCCCTACATGGAAGGTGCACCCTGAAATCACTCCCCTGCTGCCTGCAAAAGCCAGACCCTGCTCTGTACAACCCCCATGCTGTGGCCGGCTGGTTTAACATTGGCCAGAGTACTGGGGGCGCCTCAGCCCATGTCTGGCATGTGAATTAGTGACCTGACATATGTCCATCCTGCTCAGTTGCAGCTTCCATGGACAGGACATTCAGCTTCTCTTCAGTCAGGTTATTTTAATTTCTGTGCCTTCTGGATATGGTGTCAAGTATTAGGTCCTGCAGCTCAAAAGCATGGACCATGTGTGTAGAAGTCTACTGTAGAAGTAGTGTCCTGTTGAAGTTGACAGCACCAATGGAAAAATGCTGCTCAGCCCCCAGAAATGACTGGCCATGTTTGATGAGAGGGAGATTGTCCCCAAGAAGGGCCCCGGGTGGGAGCAGCCATGGTCTTGGGGCGGTTGCCGTTGCCCCATCTCTTGTAATGTCTGGGAAAGCTGTCTCTGCTCACCGTGATATTACTGCACTGTTCTCTCTCCTTTTCTCCTGTCCCATTGTTCCTGTTACTGCTGTTCTTCTTGAATGTTTCCACCTTTTTTCCCCCCTTCTATTTTTTTCCCCTCATTTTGTTCGTTGGGTTTGACATGCTGTCCTTTTTTTCTCTCTGTCTCTATCCCTCGCCTTTTTCCTCCTCTCTTTTTGGCTTGCTCTCTCTCTCTCTGCATGTTATACACCACCCTTCCTAGGAAAGGCACTTGTTTGATACCATATCACTGCTGATCCAGGAATCTCTGGAAGGAGAGCTGAAGCTGATGGACAACCTGTCAGGCTCTGTGTGCCATCATTATGCCCTCCCAGCTCCCGAATATTACAACTCTGAGAACCAGGTTAATATTCCTAATTTCCTGCAAAGTCTCCATCCAAACTCAATTTGACTGAGACCTTTAATAGCAAGTTAAAGTTCTTTATGTAATGCAGTCACAGGGATTGGGAAGCATAAGTCACTTTGGCTTTTTCTGTGGGAGTAGATGATGTTGTATATCAAGGCAAGAGGAAGAGAACATGCTCGGACTTTCCCTTTCCCCTTTCAACACAGTAAGAATTTTTTCATTGGGATTTACAGTTCATGGGTGTTAGAGGGGAAATGTGCAAAATTCCATCTCCATCCTTCAGTGTGGTTCTTATATTTGGCTTCCTGCTCCTAAGCAGGGCTCCACAGCAATGTCAGGGAATGTCTGCAGAGCCTGCAGTGTGAGGTTTTCTCAGAGCAGAGCCTGAGTTGCTGGGGTTCATCCAATGATCTCTGTGTTCTGTGCCTACTTGTACTGCATGAAAATCCAGTTTTGAAAGGGTTTCCTAAACAGCCTTCTTGCAAATGGGTCACTGTAAACTAGATCCTCATCTCTGATCTAGTGAATTTGGGAGGGGAGGCAGCCCTTAATGATGCACAGAAGTAACTGTGCTTCAGTGCTTTCTCAAGCAGACAGTGCTTGTTAAAATTAGTCCACTTATTTCCTAGAATAAAATACCTACTTTTTGAAGTGCATTGTTCTTTAGAGCAAATATTTTCCCTAAAAGACAGCAGTGACCATGATAACAATTCAAGCATACCTATTTTTTGCTGCAGTTGGAATTGAGCAAATTCCATATTTCTTGATCTATTTCCCCCTCTCCCCCCCCCAACCCCGTCTAAAAATAGCAGAAGTCTTCGTGTTAAATCAGTGTGCTTGTTTATGAGCTCACTGACACTCTAAATTACCCAACTTTTGATGGTTCATTAGAGGAAAGGAACAAGCTTAGGTAAAATGAAATCCTACTGCAGATCTTTATATAGCAGGATAACATGTCTTCCTCTGATTGCTCCATATTGCATCCCAGGGTCTATTAAGCTATAGGAAGTGGTTGTCTCTAATAATTGCCAGAGGAATAGAGATCGTAGCTTTGGCAAGGAAGACAGAGGGTCAGTAGGAAACTCAGTGAGAGCTGGTTGAAAATTTTTTGTCACAACATTTTTCATCAGAAAGTGCTGCTGCAAGAAAAAAAATGGGTTTGTTCTGACATTTTTGTAATGAAAAAATATAGCATTCCAGTTTGCAATGGCTTTTTCTTTTAAAATTTAAGCATTTCCCCACACCACCCCCCCACCCCCACCCCCCCCCCCGTCTATAATTAAAACTGGTCTAAATCAGCTAGATGATTCCAACAAAATGTTTTGACAGCTTCAAACTCAATTTTGCATTTGGGAAGGCTGAAGTGGGGTGATGTTTTGTTTACATTTTGGCTTTTCTGTTCACACCATTTGTCATGTTCTCAGGCAACTCAGGAATTCAGAGCAGTGCTGGGACTTGATGAAAGCAACCTGATTAATAGCAGCTCCTAGCAGGGCAGTTCCAGCAAGCAGGAGCTGCTGGAGTCCACCATACTGCTGCACAGCTTTTTCCTGGCTCTGGTTGGTGGGTCCCTCTTAGGGATTCCTGTCCTTAGGCCGGCAGCCTTCACAGTGATGCCTTTTAGGGGAGCCTCATATTAAATCAGGGGTTCCAAATCATCTCTCTTATCCATTGCCAGCAGATAAGTGTGCTAGAAGAGATATCAGAGCTGAGGTTAGATGAGAGGAGCCCGTCCCTCTTACTTATCTCAGCTGAATTTTGAGCCTCTCCAGGCTCACTCATCGCTGGGTTTGTTCCATCCTGTGGCTGCCATTTCTAAGAGTGAGAAAACCCAGTCCTTTGACAACTTCAATGCAAGAGATCTGGGCCTCTCTGTTTTCTCTTGGAAGATTTATTGCTGCTGAAAGACTTTTCAAGCACAGAAGATGGCAAAAAAATGCACAGTGAGAAATGAAAGGGAAGCACCTGGGACTTACCTAGAGCAGGCAGCCCCTGCGAGCATGAGCTGGGTTTGGAGGTTACCTGGTGAAATGCCATTCCTGGTGTCATAAGCACTGTATCCAGGGAGGGGATCTGGGGAGAACTGAGCCTGCTGCAGGGCAGACACCCCCTCTTACAGTGCCTGGCAGCAGAACTGCTGCTCTGGGGGAGATGCCACTTGTCCTCTTTTCCCCCTCTTTTTCCTCCAAAATCTGAAGTGACATTTTCACATTTCTTATAAAAAGACCTCTGTTTCTAGGGAGAGAGCTTCATCAATGATTTGATAAGGCCATTCATAGATTGTTTGAATGTCTTCAGTGGGGATCCATGTGCGCAAGATGCATGAAAACAGGAGCGTGGCTGTGTAGAGCCGATTCCCAAGTCAGGATTTCTCAGCGCCAGAGGAGACAGCTGGGACCAGGTCTGAGGGACATTTGGGGGCTGAAAAAAGCATTTGGCTCTTTTAGTAGGTCAGTTATTGGTGCCACTGGTGTCACTGGCTTATAGCCAACCAAAATGAGCTGAAAGCACCAGAAAGGTGTTTGCTGACCAAAATAAAGTTTTAAGTTTCTCCCTGTGCCCTTTTATCTGTGAGGAAGTGAATTATGGTCCCACCTGCCTCTTGGGGGGGGAAGGGGGAGTGGTGGGGGAAAGTGGTCCCTGCAGCCTCCCTGGGGCACAGGGAAAGGCACACTCCATACCCCACCCAAAAATATGGTGTTGTTGTTGGGGAGTCTTTGGAGACTCAACAAGTTTATCTTAGAAACCAGGATGGTTACTGGGGGGAACAACTTCAGAGAAATCAGATCTTGAAACCTCTTGTATTTGATCACAGCCAAGAGGATTAATCTCTCTATTATGAAAGCAGTGTTACTTTTGCTTATTGATGTAGACAGAAGAACGGCAAAATACAATGCTAGCATTAGTGTATGGTTTTAAACCCTCTCCCGGATCCTTGGTAAGCACTAAAGTATGAATGTCCCACTCCTTTTTTAATTTCTTCATTATATTTAATTTCTTTAATGTTCTGTCCCTGGTAACAATGTGTATGATGTAGCTCTCCAACTGCAGGGATATTGCTTTAGTGTCTGGAAGTATTTAGAGTATGATACTTTTTTTTCCTTTTTTTAATTTTCTTTTCCAAAAGATTTGTGTCCTGGTTTCTTATGTTTAATCATTTCTCCCTTTAGATCCCTCTAGCTGAGATGGAGGCTCTATCTCTGACGTCAGATATTCTCTCTGAAAAGTCCTGGTCCTTAGCTCTGACGGATGACTCTTTTCCTGATGACATTAACACACACTTACTTAATGCTCTGGAAAGCAATGTACATACACTGGTCACTGTGTAGTCTGATGTTTACAGGGTTCGAAATACTGCTCCCATCTCTCTGCACCTGCCTAATGGCATTTCCAGTTCCAGCCCCTTCCCAAATAGCACCAACCTCTTCCCTGAACAGGATGCTGTCCTTAATGCCATTAGGTCCTGGGTTTTGTCACTCTTGTCCACAATCTTGGCCCCTTGCAAGGAATGAGTGGTTGTTACAATTTTTCTTTTTGGTGTCTTATGTATAAACAATGTGTTTTCTACAAGTAAAATAAGTAGTAAAAATAAAGAGGCTTTGGAAAGCAGCAAGGTTGAAATTTCCTCCCCATCTGAAACAAATCAGTGATGAGCTAATGACCCATGTCCTCTACTGAAGGGTCAGCCCTAACACTTTGATTTGGAGTGGATTTTTGTCATTATGAACACAGGCACCACAAGGCTTTTTGCATGATTGGTGCCAGACCGTTTCTTTTACAAATATCAAATGGGGATCTCTCCAAGATGATACTTGTTTCACAAATTCTTTCTAGCAGCCACTATGCTGAAAAAATTTTAAAAATTGACTATTCAGTGTTTTTTTGACTGACATAACCAGTATTTTGAACCCTGCCTTCACCATCTCCTCTTTGAAACATTAGACATTTTTAGCTGTGTAACAGTCAAGTGCTTTTTTTCTGCTGTACAACAGACATAACTCCTTTCTCAAAATTTTAGATCATTATTGTTTTCTTTGTTGTTGTTCATGTACCTACCTTTGGATGTTTGTGTTGTTCATAAATTTTCTGCCACATTAGTTGACTGTCATCCTAATTAGCACTTATTTGAGAAAAATTTCTTAAACCGTGACAATATTTCCCATCATGCTTCATGGCATCCTGTGCAAAAGATTTTGTGGACTCCATTTTACTTCTTGTATGAGGCTTTTTGTTTCAAAATTAGTATGGAGAGTTGGACAGAGGAGAAACCCTCCTAGTTTTGAATCAGATTAGACAATCTTGTTTGACAGCACTGCAAAGTCTCAAAGGTACAGCCAGGAAAGATGTTTTTTCTCCCCTCTCCAAAAAAAAGGCAAAACTGTGTTGAACAAAGGGGTTTGTGAATTTTTATCCATACCAAAAAGTTTTTGGTCACAAGAGTTGCCCAAACCCCTGAAAAACTGCAAGCTTTCATTGAAATATCTTCTAAATGCAATATTTTTACACTTCATTTAGATGTGGCTTTAGTTGAAAAGTATTTGGATTGGGGTTTTTTTGTTTGGTTAGTTGGTTGCTTTGGTTTTTGGTTTTGTATTTTTTTGGGGTTTGTTTTTTGGTCTGTTTTTTTGGTTTGGTTTTTTTTTTTGGTTCAAGGAAAACTTGGATTTTGTTTTCAGTCAAGCCAAAACAACATGTTTTTCAGAAGTACCACTGTACCAAAAAGTCATGTGCTCCCACTGCTCTGTAGCCTGACCTGGGAAGATCATTTTGCAGCCATTTTCAATGGTTTTCATGAATTTCACTCATGAAATTTGCCCCAAGATTATCCAAAAGTGGAAATAACCCATATTGGATCCAGATGAACCTAACGGTTCACTGAAGGTTGGATTTGGATGGGATCTCAAATCCAAGTTCTCATGTTCAGATTCAGGTGAGTCTGAGTTTGAGATCTCAGGTTTCAGGTCGCCTTTTCTGCTGTAAGCTCAGTAGTATGACAGCAAAACAGCATGAAGTGGGTAGAAGGGGAAGGCAGGGAGGGACAGAGAGGTTCCCAAATCCAAACTCTCAGCTTTACCAGCACAGGTTTTGCTCTCCTTTCCCAAGCTGTATCAGGAGATTGCAGTCTCCCTTATCTAGTCTGTGTCCAAGCTCTATCCAAATCAGCAGTTTCCCAAGGACTGAAACAAATGCTGTGTGGCAGTGCAGACCTGTTTTGTTCATTAAATTTGAAACAGTGATCTCCTTTATTCTTTTTGCAAATTCCTTTTAATCTCATCCTGTTTCTTATGCAAATAAATGACATCATGAAATTTTGTTTTTATGACTGAAGGATAAAATTGGGATCAAAAAAATCTGTGTTGATTCCAGAAAATCTGTAATGCACTGAGTGAAGGGAAAATTTTTCAGAAAATAAGATCTAAAGTTTTCCAAAAATGATCAGCCAAATATTGTACTAGACTACAGTGGCACAAACTTACTCCTGTGTTTTTCACTTGAGGCATTTTAACAATTAAATAATTGTTTCATTAGAAATACACTGGGAAGATGACTTTGCTTCCATTTTTGCTAATACTCTCCATGACAATAACACCCAAGAACATTTCTGGGATGGAGATATTTTCTTATTAAATCAGAGCTGAATCCACTTAATATTGCCTCTGGGGCTGCCCATTCCAAGAGTCTCTTTGGCTGTAAAAAGTCCACAGTCAACATATATACAATAACCCTTGCTTGCATTAGATCCCTTCTAATTAGAGAATGGCTTTCACCCTGAAGCAGTAGGTTTAGATATCCTTTTCAATAAAATAGGTTTAGTTATTCATTATGTGAAAAGAAAATCCAATAAAATTGTGCTGTGAGCCAGAACAGAAAATATTTTTTATAAACTAGTTTTTGCATTTGGGTTGGGGTTCTTTTGTTTGTTTTTCTTTCTTTTAATGTTAAAAGAGGAAACTACTCACCTTTGCAAAAGCCTGTCTTGCTGATGAGGGCACCTAGAGAGGGTTAAAGTTCTGCCAAGCATGTGACCTTTGCTGACCTTGAGGCATGATGCCTTCTTTGCATATCTCTGAAATAGTCATGGTTTATTCCTACGTTGTGGCTTCCTGTTTCTGTGATCCATTGTGTGAGAGTTTATTGACAACCCCGACAAAGGGGGATGGCTCCCTCATAGATCCATTCGTGCACCCTGTGCATGCCCATCGTGCCATCCTGGTTGCAATGGCTGTCACTCGCGTTTCTGGGTACTTCTCCTCTTTCCCACCCTTCCACACCTGCCTTCCTCACATTTTTCTTCCCCTCAGGCTGATCTCCGCTACAAGGACGACACACTGACCCTGTCCCCCAGCAAGGACCTGCTGAGCGTGAGGAAGCCCTCGGTGGGACGCACCCACTCCTTGCCAAATGACAGCTACATGTTCCAGCCGCCCTACTCCAGCCCCTGCCCTGCCTCCCTGGGCAACAGGAAACCAGCACATCACAAGTCCCAGTCAGGTACACCTCTCTCAGCTGGGACAAGAGTAGGATTTTCCAATGGGACAAGAGTTGTGGTTTCCCACGCTCTTCAGCAGGAAGGAGAAAATTGCCACTGGTTTCCAGTCGTGTGTTTAGACCTGTGGAATGGCTGTCAAAAGACTCTCCACAACTTGCAAAGACCCTCCACAATTTACAATGCCCTGTTTAAGATAGCTCCTTTCCTCAGAATTTTTTGACAATGTGACATTGGCCTGGCTCAACACTGATTGTATCCTGCCTGGTTCCCTAAGGTTACAGTCCCTACAGCCTGGGCTCCATCTGTTCCATCAGGCCCCAGAGGAGAAATCCCAGTAGAGAAATATTTCCTCCTGTCTGTTTTTTTGCAACAGTACCTGTTCAGATGCTCTGTCTGGGAACATCTGTGAAAGATGGGAAGAAGGTGTCTCTAAATGCCTATAAAATGGACGTAAATATGCTGAATTGAGAGACATGTTGGTGTGAGATGAATGGGAAAATGAGAGAATGTGGAATTGTTCTTCCCAGTGTGCATGGTTGGGATATACATCTTGGAGCTAAATTCAGAGATATTCTTAGGTACAGGGAGGGCTCTCCCTGCCTGCACCTCTGTCCCCGTGCTTGCAGTTGCCTCCCAGAACTTGTCTCTGTACCCCCAGTTCTTCTGCCTGCCAGGGGTTACCTGGGCCTGGGAAGTGAATGGAGCCACCTTTAATTTGTCTGTACATGCCATCATTTTAGAAATTTGTCACCAATAAGACAGTGAAGTTTTTACAAGCATTGCCGTTTGAAAGCCTCTAAGCAAAACATAATTTCAGCAATGTTCAGAATGGTAGGAGATTTGAACAGATTAGAAATAAGATGTTGAAATTTGCATAGTAAAAAGAATTTGGATGAATAGCTACTGTTGAACGGAAGCAAAAAAAAATATGTGGGCCCAAGGAAGGAAGATGAATCTGGTGTTCTGAGAAATCTCTGCCACAATACACAATTCTCAAGGTCAAGAGTGGTGTTTTGAAGAACCTGTTTGCACATAATGCTAATGGTGCAGCTAAAATCCCATAGAAAGCAATAGCAAATCTCCCATTACCTTCAGTTGAGCTAGAATTTATGGGTCTCTGTAGCAGTCAAGAAATTCCTGGCCATATGAAAGTATCATGTTTGCTGCAGAGGGAATTTCCAGTGCTTCATTGTTGACCTTTAATTGGGATGTATTTGCACTGTCTTGAACAAAAATTACATCAGCAAGGGACTGGGTAATTTAGGAGTCCCTTCTTTTTCAAAATTTCACTTCCCAGTTTCAGTTCGGAGAACCTGAATAGCCCTATCTGACAGCCCTGGCTTTTTGGGGACAGGCATTGCACCCTTGTAAATCCACAGGAACAACTGTTCCACTGAGGTGTATCAGAAATACTTTGGAGAGGTAAAGCTGATGCCTTACAACCTGTTGCGCTGCCACCTTTGGTCCAGCAGCAAGGCCAGATGAGCCCAGGCACGTTCCATCTGGTAATATTGGGATCCTATTCCAATAATAACCACAATAGGCAATTAAACCTTTTGTGTTTTTCTCCTGCTGGTGAAATTCCAATCATCTTCAGCAGGCCCTAGTGCTGGGAGGTGTGTAAGGTCCCCACATTCTGACATATCACTGTCCTCTTCCACCTACAATGTCACTGCTTTTCAGGGTGGGGGAAGTCACCACCACCTGTTTACAGTTTGTAATATTATAGAATGCAGTGAAGACAGCAAAAGGTGCCAGGCACCTCTAATAAATCACCACAACCAAGCCACAATATTTCAAGCTGAGAAGGTTTTGTTGTCAGAAACACTGGCACTTGCAGGAGGCATTTGTTTGAATACTCCTTGGTAATGGGGCTGTTGCTCTGGGAAAGATTCCAGGACAAATGAAATTCTCTGGGATGCAGTCCAGATTAAATGAATTGTTTTGAAAAACATTTAGCCTGTGTGTGAGGGGAGCACACAGAGTTTCTAATCTTTTAGAAGTAGTAGCCAGCAACCATGAAGGGTCAGGAAGAGGTTGGAGAGTATGTGTTTCCTTCTTCTGGGAGGCTTTGTAAAACCAGCCTTGAGAGCTGCCAGGTGCTGTTTCCTTTCACTTCATTTCCAGTGTGTGCATGCTGGTTTGGAGATCCCAGCAGTTGGTCTCCATGCGGGTTCAGGCATGGGGACACCTCCAGCCTTTCGAAGTCAGATGTTTGCAGTGCTCAGAAGTGAGGCTGCCTACGTAGTTATTGGCTCAAAAGCAGAGATGCAGGAATTGCCACTTCAGATGAACTTGTAGTTCCTTGTCTTCTGTTCTCAACAGGAGCTAGTCCCAGTTGTATCAGGGGAAAATGCCAGGAAAAATGAAATAATAGACAATGCTGGAGTAATTTATTAGTAGATGGGAGTTTTTTTCCCAGTTCTGGAGAGCCAATTGCTGAATTCAGTGGTTTCGCTGTGCCTGTCTGATCCAAGGTGCAGCAGAGCAGTTTTTCCTGGGAGGTCACTGAGGTTGGGACACAACCCTTGGATGAACACATCCCATTTCTGCCTCTTCTCCCCCTTGCAAGGTTCAAAGGCATCAGTGCAGTCACAGCCGGCAGACACCAGCTCCCTCCTGCAAATTCCAAAGGACCATTTCCACCATGTAAGAGCTCACGACCACTTGGTGGGGGAGAGCAAGCCCCGGGTCTCCCAGCAGGCACACTCCCCTTCTGCTGAAAGGCTGCTCCGCAGACAGGTAAGCAGACTTATGATCATAAACCTGCTGGGCTTTTATATTGATGCATTTCCTGGTTAACCATCCTTTAAATTCAAGGAGGGATTCACAGAGAAACCTCCAGAGAACTGTAATTCTCCTACAGAAATAACAAAATGGTTGGTGGTTTTTGATCTGAAAGCCATCCAGGAGTCTCCAAAGAACACACATTATGAGTATCATGTCCTTTGGCAACATGCCTAAATGTTCTCCACATTGTTAGCGTTTATTTTTTTTAATCCTCTTCATAAATGCAGCCAAATGCTCCTCAGGGGCTTGTTGGGGTTGAGAAACTCATTCTTAACTGCTGTGATTTTTTTGGTGCTTGAAAGGACACAAGGATTGCAGGCTCCATCCCAGGCCAGCCCTCCTCTGACTCCTCTTGTTTTCCAAAAGAGAAGTGTTTCATGGAAATTGGTTATCTCATATGCATCCATCATGAGATGCATACTAGTTTTACAGTGAGAATTGAAAATTAAAATATTTTTTCATCAACTGTGAGCTTTTAAAAAGTTTGACTTTATGCACAGCAGAACATGTTTTATTTTGTAGCCAGTTTTATCTCTGGTTTTTGCCTGGCATTGATTTAAATCCTGATTCAATCAAAGATCTAAGGGATCTAATCAAAGATTCCAGTCTGGTTGATTGGAAGCATAAGTTTAGACTTATCTTTTTTTAGTAAAATACTTAAACTTGTGCTTCACTCTCACATTTTTAAGCATATTTCAATGATTGTGCAGCTGGACCAGGACCAGAAGCACATCTGATTCAAAAACTCTGCTTTATTCAGTATTTCCATGCCTTATTTTACATACACAAAGGGGATCAGTTCTATTTTTTCAAAAGCAATTTCTTTCCTGTATAAAAATATTCCCATTTCTTTCATCTTTTAATCAACATTGACAAATTAGACAGTTGATTCATTAAGCTCTAGAAATGGATGTGAAGTACCAAGGTTAACAATTACATTAGTCTGTAATACTAAATTGACATAAGGAATTCCTTGCATGTATTCATTTGCATGGGGTTGGCCAGCTATCCCAATCACCACTAATGGGGAAACTAATTGATGTCATGATTCCAGTTCATAACCACTCTCTCTTGCTTTCTAATGAATAACAGACCCATCCTTTCAAAGCGATCTAGCCAGAATGAATTACCATGTTAGACATCTCCAGTCTAATTTTGTTCACCTCTTTGATGGCTTCCTTTTGTAGACCTTTTCATAAGTTTAAGTCAATTTATTGTCCTCCTTTTCTCCCTCTCCCTGCTCCTTCAGTGACATGAACATGCTCATGGAGTGACAGGTCAGAGAGCAAAGAGTTTTGTGGCAGTGAGCTGATACAGTCCATTGGCAAACCCATGAGGGGTTGCCTTGGGCAGGCTCCTGAGCAGCAAGGAGCTCCCAGTCTGGCTAATGAGAGCAGTGAGGTTTTTCTGGTGATATGCTGTTACTGTTAATTGCAATCTAGATGGCCAGACACTGGGAAACTTGGTCCTTTAAAAGGCAAAATTCCCTTTACAGCCGCAGCACTTCTGCTTGCTCAGGTGCTCTCTATTTGACTCCTTTTTATTGCTACCACTAGTATCTCACTAGCACATCAAATAGCCCAAACTGGCAAAGCAGTTTGGTTTTCAGTACCCAATTATCCTTATCTTTACATATACTGCATGCAATTCTGATTTGGCTTTTTTTTTCCTTTTCCTTTTCCTTTTCCTTTTCCTTTTCCTTTTCCTTTTCCTTTTCCTTTTCCTTTTCCTTTTCCTTTTCCTTTTCCTTTTCCTTTTCCTTTTCCTTTTCCTTTTCCTTTTCTTCTTTCCACTCATGCCCTCTCCTCTCCTGAATCCATAATAGATAAACCTTGTCCATCACATACCTGGTCCTTTCACTTTCCCTGAACATTAAAACCTGTGTGTTTAACCTCCCTTTCCCTCCAGAGTGCTGGAGAGCAAGCACAGCCCCCACAGTAACGTCCAGTTTAGACTCCGGGATGTTTGACAATTAGCGATGCACTTGCAGAGGAAGATGAGTGGATCGGATGCTTTGGGAAAACATTCGCGCTGAGGATTGTGCTCCTCGGCCGTGCATGGCACAAAGGCTTTTCTCCAGAGGAATTCTACCTGAAATTAAACCTATATTGATTTTGTAGTTCCAGGACTCTGTATCAAAGGTGTAGCCCACACCAAGCTGTGGCTGCTACAGGTGTACACCCCTCTGAGATGGCAGAGGGTCCTTTTATTTTTCAAACAAACCACTAAAACCAGTAAAACATTTGTACTGTTACTACTAACAACAACCACAGATGCCTGTATCATAGAGAAAGAAAGAGCTGGTGGTGACTAATACTGTCGTGGTGTGCAACACAGGTTGGTGTGCAAGCAAAAGTAATGACAACAATTACTTTTTGCTTCGGTATTCAACTTCTGTGTGGTCTGTGTCTCTTTTCAGGATATGAACATGATTTCTTCTCCCAAATACTCATTAAAACTACTGGTGCTGAGGAGACCAGAATAACTTCACTCCTGATTGATTAGTTGCCAGCATTATGCTGTGAAATTTTAACTAGAAAGGATTCACCAGCACTGGATGAAATTGTTTGCCATATTAAATATTCTCTGAGTTGTCCCCATTGACAAAGGGAGCGCAATGTGCAGATGCTGCAATAGACTATGGTGTTTCTGTGCACACATGGATGCACTGCAGCTGATGAGGGCTTTGCTGGATAGAGATCATTTGGCTCAAATGATCCTTGTGGGACAATATTTATATAAAGTGTATGATCATTTTGGGGTGATTTGTCACAGAAGTATTCCTTAGCATGAGGAATTTCATCATTTCATCTCCTTACAGTTTTCTAAAGGACTGGGACCAAGTGTACGCATTTCTTTCAAATTTCCCTGTGAAGATTTTTATCTTTAAGATCATTTAAAAGTCTTCTCAAACAGATACTCTGCCTTTAAGGGCCAGTTAATGTGGTTGATTTATAAAGTCTTTTGACAAGGCCTTTTGACAAGTGAAAAGGCAAAGCCTTCAAAACATGCCCAAGGTTCCTTCTGCCAGCGGGCATTGATGCTGAGAAAGGCTCCAGACAGCCAAGGCAAAATGTGCCTTAGGAAGCCTGAACTTAAGCATCAGAATGAATTGAAATAATTACGGATTATTATTATTAGTCCAGCTTTGGATTCCAGTGCTTCCAGCTTCTGCCATAAGATGGTGCAGAGTTGTGGCTCCAGCCTAGAGACCAAAGCCAGGGACAGGCTATTGCCTTGATGCTGGCACATAGCAGAGTTGCTCTGGTGTTGCTGGCTCTGGGGATCCTATTCCAGGCCCTCAGCATCACCTGAACTAGAGAAGGGAATACACAGGCTCACTTGCACATCTTTCTCTCCTGCTCACACCTGTGCTGCTGAAATTATGGAGGGCTTTGCTGTAGACCTTCATCCTTTGCATAACAAGAACGTGAGTAAGTTTGGGTGGGGGCATTCTGGTTTTGCAGCCCTCCATCCTTAGAGGAGAAAGCTAAAGGTCAACCATTTAGGAAAAGTGAAGGGCTGTCACACAGGGACAAACCCACAGATCCCTGACAATGAGAACTGGTCGAACCCACAACACAGGTTGTTATAGGAGTCAATGGGTCTGTGCTGAGGGATCTCAGCAGAGCTGAGTGCCCTTTAAATGCTGTGCCTTGTCTGTACTAACCTTTGTTTGGTCTGTCTCTCTCACCTGGCAACTCCTCTCCTCCCCAACCCCTCTGCGCTCTGATACAGATGGCTATAAGGAATGACTCTCTGGATAGCAAGGAGAATCTCCACACCGAGGTGAGTGAACTCTCTGACCCAAATGTTCCCACTGTGCCCAAGGAGGAGTCACCAGTGGCTCTGATGCCCTCAGAAGTGAATGAGTTGGCTGCCTGGAGTCGGGCGAGCGTCCATACGCAGCAGCATTCCCACAATCAGTATAATATTTCAAAGCAGGCACCAGCATCCTGTGCTTGTGCAGACTCGTATCAGGAGACCCCTGAAGATTCAATGGACCAAGAAGCATCTGAAATAAACAGCTCCTCAGAGCCTTTCACTTCAGAAACTTGCACAGCCTTGAGTGCCTGTTCGGAGGGTCAGCCTCTCACACCTAAGAGGAACGTGGGCAATACTGGCAACATGATACTGAAGGACCTGAAGAAATATCACAGTGTAGACACCCAGGGTCTGCTAAAAAAACCGCCCTCTTGGTTAGATGATCAAAGGAGACATTCAATAGAGATTTGTTCCATAGAAAACAGCCCTCAGCACCATTCCACGTCCAGCTCTTCTGGCTTTATAAGTCAGGTGGTCAGTGAAATGGAATGCTTGCAAGGTACACGGCAGAAGAAGAAACTGAGCCCTCCTTGTATATCTATAGATCCACCTGATGGGCAGAGTTTGGTACCTAGGGGATCCCACAGCATCTCACCTGCCAGTGGAGACGTTTGCTTGAGGAGGCGTGCTCCATCCTGTGAGTCCAAGGATTCAGTGGATATAGGGGATTCACTGCTTCCAGACAGTATGTCAACATCTCCTACCCCAAAGAAAGACTTGTTGACACTTCCTAGCTTTTCCTTTGATCAAACAGAAATGGACCCCTGAGTTACTTTTCTGTTGGTGCCAAATGTCTTCTTCCTTTCATGTAACAGAAAAAAAATCATAAAAACTCTGTACTCCAAAATGGCACTGGGTAAAAAATTTCCAAAGAAAGATTAAAGAACCAGCTGGTTAAAAGAGTGGTTAACCTATATCACGCTTACTTAAGCATATGTTCTGCTTAGGTAAAAGCAATACAATGTGCAGAATCTATATGTATATTATATTTTATTAAATTAATTGAATCTAGTATCATGGGATGTAGTACATTTTGTCACTAAAGACTCATTTAATTTTCTTCTATTTTATGTATCTCGGAATATTTCTGAGATAAAGTTGGTTTTTACGAATATTTTAACCTAAAAAGTATATATTTATTCCCTTCTCGTTTTGTTTTGTTTTGTTTGGGTTTCATTTTGTTTTGCAAAGCACAAAATGTAGCTAATTAGTGCGTTACAGAGGAAATGTATCCCACAGTCAGCAGTAAATAAGGATTATTTAATGTAATATATTTTTCCCCTTGAACTTCGATGATATTCTGGGAAAACAATTGTTTGTGTAGTACAGAAAAGCAGTTGTAATTTTTTAAACAAAATATTCCAATCTTGCATAAAATTGACATTCAGAGTATGAAAGCAAGTGCTCAGACCCAGGAAGGTCCAAGATGCTGATGTCTGAAGATGGTGAAGGCAGAGCCATTTAACAGTACAAGATACTGAATTATGAAAGGATCATAGTGGATGTTATAGATCATCCACTGGCAACTCACAAAATCATGTCAATGCTTAATTTTCATGCATTCCTAGGAAACAGACAACAGACGCCTGTGGTCACTTCCAAGATGTTTTTGCAGTGTTTCCAGGATGGACTTTTTATTTTGCTGAGTTTTAGACCTCCCTCATCCCTCTGTTTTCAGTGGAGCTCCTTCTCTCTGCACTCTGTGGAAAAGAGAGTGAGATCAAGTTTAAGACTTGCAGTGGGTGAAATCAGGGCAGACATGGCACAACAATAGGCTTAAGCGCATGCCCAAAGTTAAGCTCTTGCTTAGAATGCCTGGAGGTTGATCATATTAAAGTAATTCCTGAAAATTAAAATCATATGCTCATGTTCTACTGAATCAAGGCACTTCTGCAAGTTATTTTACAGAAAGTCTGCAGGTACCGAAATGACTACTGGTTTTCAGTAAAATAGCCAGGTATTTTGCTATCACTGCTAGAGTTAATTTACATGACCCCAACTGCAATTTTATTTCCAATCTATCAATAGCCTTAAGCAGCAGCATGATGATACAAACTGGATAAACCCAGAATTCATGTCCTTACTTTACAACATCAATCATCTCAAAAATTACCTGTTTACTCCTGTGCTAATGTCCTCTGCCAAAAGCAATCTGTAAAACTGGACAGCACAGCCTGAAAACCACTCAAGGTTGGCCCCATTCGACACCTTATGACTGATGGAAGCCAGACATTAACTCCACTCCACTTCCATGAAATCACATTAAGATGTAAGCTAAATTAGACTGCAGGCATGCTTTGAAGTGTGCCAATAGTCAGAGGCTTGAAACCAAGTCCACAGATCATGCCAGCACAGGCAGGAGGAGGATTTGTGCTAATTCTGTCAGTCGAGAGTTTGTAAATTTTGACAACTACCAATCTTTGCAAATCACTACAACATGCTGATGTACAGCCTTTTATCAATTCAGAAATTAGGCTGTTTCCACCGCGTGTATCTACATTAGCTTGGAGTGTACACACAAGGAGAAGATGCTGTTCAAACCCAACAGCCTATGTGAGGCCCTAGGCCCCTTTATTTTCACTTGAGGATGTTTACTCCATAAACAATCCCTACTGATTTACATGTCCACGAGAAATGTAAGGGTTTTCAGCAGGAAGTCAGGCAATCAGTGTATTTGAAGTAGGAGGATTAACATTCTGTACTATTTAGTGCAGTTAGATTAATTCTTGGCTGGGACATTTTTCCCCTCTTCACCACAGGCCCATACAGAGCCCGCTCTCTTTGATATGCCAGCCCAAATCCAGAGTTAAGCCTGTCTAAAGCAATGATTTCAAACAAACCTTTCATCACTTCTTCCCCCAGATCATATTTAAGGAAATAATAAAATTACAGTGCATTAAGCCTGAGAAATATTCTTAATCCCTTTTTGGTTTTACACCCAATAATGAGCCCTAGCTTTTCCTTTTACATGTGCTAAATAGCTTGGAAACTAGCTAGGCCACTAAAATTGCCATCCCTGGTACCTCAATGATTAGGATTGTGTTCACATAGCTGGAATGATACTACTTTTCCGATCCTTCCTTACAAAAAACCCACTGAACATTTTAGCTTGAAATCATGGCACAAAGCAGTGATGTGACGTCAATCCAAATGTTCAACTCCAAACGTAACAGAAAGCCTAAAGGCTCTTCTATTTTAATCCTTGGGTTTTTGCCTACTGACAAGGTTTGTGGAAGTAAAAAAAAAGTTTACATCATACATTAATATTCAGTAAAGACTAGCAAATAAAAGATACTCTATGATGATGCTTTCAGGAAAAGAATTACATGTAAAATAGATTGTTTTCTAAACCAGATAAGTTTTTTCTAGATGCCCTTTTGAAACACAAATACAAATGTACTGCAGCACATGCAATAATACTCAAATAATTTTAAATACCTTCGGGAGGGTTTTATAGAATTTGACTTTTTTAAACAAAATGTACAAAATCCACAGGAATTCTGTAGAATGGTTATGTTGATAGAATTTTTTATATTTTTGTAGAAATCTATAGAGAAATTGTTAAAAGTCTGCGCTGCATCTTGGCAACAGAAGCAGCTCTTATCTTCGAGTTTCTTTTTGTAAACCTGGAGCGAGGCCTGCTCTGTTACAACATGTGGAGCATAGTTTCATAGCCTGCATCCAGGTTGTGTTCGGGAGTCAGCAGCTAAGCTGAAGTTCCACAATATTGCAGTGCTATTTACTGTCCAAGAACTGTACCCACATAAAACACACCCCCATCTCCCCCCAAAGCTCAGCCCCTGTCCATGGTAAAGTAGTTGCATGGCTCTCCAGCTCATTCAAGCACACCAGCACTTTACTACTGTAGATTTACTGTATGCAGATGGGAGGAGGATATTTTGTTATTGCCAATCTGACACAATGGGGGAAAAGAGACTGCAGACGTGTCTGGAAAAACATAAATTCTGTTCTTGCAGCCCCTAGCACTTAGAAGTGATTTTTCAAAACTTGGTTAGAGGTTTGTACTGTAGGTATTTTGGAGGAGGACAAAGAACACTGTTTTTGACTTCTGTGGATTGCACTCAGCACTAGGTGTATTCAAGGAGAAAATAAAAAACAAGAAAAAAAAAAACAAACACCAAAAGCATTACCACTGTAAATTAGGCTATGCCCAGTCTCCCCTTTTCTGCCCCTTTGGCTATAATAACCCATGTACACTATTACACAAGGTGAGTAGAGTAGGTGCAGTACCATAGCAATGTCCATAACAACCTAGTATATATGACAGAACTTTGTATTTAATAGTTAATATATTGTTATACTGTATCAGGTATATCGGCCAAAACAAAGTCTTTTGGTCGGGGCAACAAAAGATGGTACTCATGGAGAAAATTGGATTTGGATTTGAGAATTGGAAAAAGGATAGGATTTTTTTTTTAAGAAAAAAAAAAGAAGAAAAAACAAGTGTAAATCTTTACAACTGACAAAAACAAATGTGTCCTATTAAAAGCTTTTGAAAATAAAAACAACGGTGCATTTCCCTTTTTTTGTTGTTGTTGCTGATGATAATCCGTATCACTCCAGGCAGTCAAGTCTTTGGTCATGTTTTAATTGTGAACAGTTGGAGAAGGTATCAGATAGCAGTGGCAGCCAGGAGGCTGGATGGAAGATTGGGAAATGATGGCCCTTTGTGGAGCAGTTTAATGTGTCTGCAAGCAAATCTGGCCCTGGACACTGCCCAGGGTGTGCAGAGTGACCAGCAAGATGATCGGCTGTGCCCCTGTGGATCCCTCTGCTCTGGCAGGAACAGCCCTGTGCAAGGCTTGAGGATGTGACGACTGCAGCAGAGAGAGCTGCAGTCAATGGGGAGAAAGGACTGAGGAGAAGGGACAGATCCGGTTTGTCTGTGAAGAGGAAGATGCTGGATTTTTCCACTCATTCACATCTTTGGGATTTCCAGCCTGAAATCCAGCAGCATTTCCGGCTGTCATTTAACTCTTTGCAAAGGAGGAGTTGGTGGGCATGGCGCTGCCTGGAGGCTGAAGGGCAGCAGGGGCTCAGAGCTCAGGTACTGCTTAGGTATCACCAGAACATTTCATAGAATGGTTTGAGTTGGGAGGGACCTTAAAGCTCATCCAGTCCCACCCTGGATGAGGGTGGGACTGGATGAGCAATGGGCAATGACATCTTCCACTATCCCAGGCTGCTCCAAGCCCTGTCCAACCTGGCCTTGGACACTTGAAGGGATGGGGCAGCCACAGCTTCTCTGGGTAACCTGTGCCAGGTCCTCCCCACCCTCACAGGGAAGAATTTCTCCCTACTGTCTAACTTAAACCTGCCTGCCTTCTGTTTGAAGCCATTCCCCCTTTTGTCCTGTTGTTACAGGACTTTGTTAAAAGGCTCTTCAGAGGTTTTTAGTGAATGATCTGTGTAGCTGCTGACATGAAATCTCCTCTCCCCTGGGAAGCAGCCACTAGAGGGAGGAACCAGACACTGGGCACTCTGCAGCCCTGCTCCTCACTGCATGGAATGATCTGATTTCTCTGCAGCAGGAGAGACCCTAAATTGACACCCAGAGCAGTTTTGCTGTCTAGAGGATGTTTTGATAAAGTAATCTCTCAGTAGAAAACAGCAGGAAGGATACTAGTCCTTAAACAGAGGGAAAATGTGGATCTGTTCAAAATCCAGTGCAAATCCACACCAGGTGAGCTCTGTGATATGTCTGTGTTGTCCGGGCTGCTGGGCCAAACACACCAGGCTGGAACCAGTGAAATGCCTTCCCAGCCCTCCGGTCCTGGAGGATTCACAGGGCATTAAGGTAAGAGCTGAGCCAAGGAAGCAGAGCCTCCTACAGGCTCAAGCACTTCACACCCCTCTGCTCTCAGGTGAGTCCAGTTCCTTATGGGTAACAACAAATCACTCCCTTTCCAACATCGGGGTCCAGAGGAGCTTGTGAGAGGGCTTGTTTCTCTTCTCTGTTTCATGAGTGTTCCTGTATGAAGCTCTCCTGCTGAGTTTTGCTGTGGTTTTTCAAAGGCTCCAACCCAGGCTGGCTGCTTATGCGTGTGCTCTCAATTTCCTGAGCTTGGGCATGGCACTTTGTTATTCCATTTCTTGAGTAATTGGGATGACACATGGAACCAGGTTGCTTTCTATGTAATGGTAACCATGCCTAGGGAAGCAGCACTAGCACTTTGAACTTAATTTATTTCCTGGTTCAGACAGGTGACCATGTCCTGCTTCAGCAGAGCAGTGTCCCACTGTGTGCACACCACCTCCCTCAGCCAGAGCTCTGCTAAGCCCTTCAAGATGAGAAATAGGAAAGGCTTGTTTGTACCTTCTGTATTTCAGGCATTCCAGAGATACAAACTGAGACACAGGAACATGTCTAAAATGTGACCTGCACTAGAATGCCCCCAAATAAAGTCGGAAAAAACAATTTAAAGAGATGGCTCCCCTTATCACCACCAGCACCGTGTAAGGGACCCGCTGTGACCAGCTGACAGAAGTGAGGATCCTGCAGATCAAAGGGTTAAGGCCAGGGAAGTTTTAGGGGGACCAAGCCCCACTGCCCGGAAGTGGGCGAGCGTCCGATGCCGGCGATGTCCCACAGACACGGCGGCAGCGCCGGGCGCGCTCCAAGTGCGGCGTTTTGCTCCCACCTAGTGGGCGTAGGGCGAGGGGTCGGGCGAGCTGCCCCCCTTACCGGGGCTGGGACCGTCTGTTACCAGGGAGAAGGCTCAGCAGGACCTTCTGCCCTTCTGCCGCCCGTCAGGTGCTATGTTCCCGGGTCGATGCTGCAGAAACAGCGCCGGATGGGCATTTTTTATCAAAAATATATCGGTGTTTGGTATCACAGAACCATTCAGGCTGGAAAAGCCCTCTAACATCACTGACTTAACCTGACACTGTCAATGCCACCACTAAACCATTTCCCCAGGTGCCACATCTGCTTGTCTTTCAGATGTCTCCAGGGATGGTGACTCCACCACTTCTCCTGTTCCAGTGCCTTAGCACCCTTTCAGTGACGATATCTTACCTAAGATCTAATCTAAACCTCCCTGGCACAAATTGAGGCCATTTCCTCGTTATTTTGTTTGTTACCAGGAGAAGGGACTGACCCCCAGCAGGCTGCACCCTCCTGTCAGGGAGTTGTGGAGAGTGACCCCAGAATTTGAGATGTGGCCTCACCAGCACTCAGTACAGGTGTTTGGTCACTGCTGTGATTCTGCTGGCCACTCTATTGCTCATACAATAGATAGGCTCAGATTTTACCTTCTTGACCAAATAGTTTCTAATTCTGAGGACATTTTCAATCACTGAATTTATAAAAATACCAATTATGGGAGGAGGAGAGGAAGGATTTCTCTCACTGTGGCAAAGCCCTGTGTGCTTGGCACTGTGCAAGCTGCTTAAAGCCACCATGCCCCTCACATCCATCAGCACTGCCACTCCCTGGCTGCTTTTGCAAAATCCAGAGAGACAACGATCCATCCTGGGGCTCTCTGGCATCTCAGAGGCTGTGGCAGCACCCAAGAGGTATGCTTGTCCCTTCACATCCTTTTAAACATGTGAACAACACAGTGCAGGGTCCCCTGTGGGGCTGTGCACTCACAGCAGCTCCGATCCATCCACAGCCTGTGAGCTCTAGAGGGCTGTTTAACCTCTGCTTGGCCCAGTGTGGGAGGAGGGGGAGGATCAATCCAGCCCTGTGCCATCGCACAGGGTTTGGAGTTTGGCCGGGCACAGACCGAGTGCCTGTCACTAAATGGCAATGCCACGAAGTGGGAAGTGCCGCCGGCAGATTTGTGAGCACAAGTTCAGGCTGCACATGAGGTCTCCGAAACCTGCAGTTCCTGTTTGCTTTGGTGTGGTCATCAGCGAAAGCCTCGCTGGCATTTTTACGACTGAGGGTGATTGGGTCTTAAGTTGGTTTTCACATGTTGTATTCAATGCTTTAGTTACATTTAAAACACACTATTATAATCCTGCAGCATCCTCTGGTGTTTTCCATTACTGCTTGAGTCCCTGGATGCCATAATTGGCAAGTTTTTAGAGGTCATGAATAGATTATCTTTCCATATCTATTAAATACTTTAAATAATGCAGCCAGAGACCCTGACGGCTCCAGCTGGGAACTGGAAAGGATGGTTAAACCACTTAATTGCTTACTGTGCTAACAGTTATTTTGTGGAAACAGAAAGCAGAATACAACTGTTTTGGGGAAAACCAGGAAGAAGTGAGCATAGGAGTCATTCTACAAAGAATATACACTGAAGTGGACAGCATGTGCCATGCTGGTATCTACAAAGGCAGCACAGAACTGCACTGCCACATGCCACCAGTTCAGTATGGCTAAGGGCTGGTGACAACTGCATGTTTGTTCAAACAAAGCAGGACCAGGTGTTTGTATTTATGCAACCACTGTGTGCCCATTTTTTGGTGAAATCCTGAACAGCTTCAGCCCATTAAAAGTAGGTGGAGTTTGTGGGGTGGCCAAGTTGGCAGGGGAGAGGATAAGCTGTGACAATTGTCACAGGCTAAAGTAGGATAGTTTGGGCCTTAGCTCCAGAAGGCCCAAGTGCTGTTTGCCTGTGGATGTTTGTCCATCACTCTGAGCTCCACCTGCAGCCAAGCCACTCACAAGCCAGAGCTTCTGCCAACCTCCATAGGCACCTGAAAGCATGTCTGTGGGATTATCTAGCAGGTGAGAGAGATGCCCAGTGCATTTAGAGTTCAGCTACTCACAGCTGGAGCAGCTCCAGGATCACTTAGGGGTGATCTCGGCAGTACTCAGCATGTCTAAATTCTCCTGGTCATTGTTCTCAGTATGAAGTGCAGGAGCACTCATGGAATGGGGCAGGTTGGTATTACACACAGTGTCCTGGAGGAGTCATACAAACACCATTTTCTCCTTTCACAAAGACTTGATCAATTATGTGGACCCACCTCACCCTGCAGTATGAATGGCCTTACAGTGCAGCTACAGGCCAAATGGAGTGTGGACCCAAGTACCCTGTGCTGGCTTCCCAGGGAACTGCCACCTCTGTACCTCCAGCCAGGGAATCTTACCTTCCACTCCTACAAAGCCACGTAGCTGATATGTGCCCAAAAGCAGTGGAGTAAGTAAGAACTGGGGCTGCAAATTCCCAGCCCACTCCCTCATCTGTTTTATCATGGGACTTCTAAACTGCTCATTGCATGTTCCAGAAATGAGGAAATTAAATCCTTTAATGCAAGAAGGGAGATGCACATATTTGCAACAGCATTGAGAAGAAGAAAGCCCAAATCTGCTGCTACTCATTCAATGTTAACTTCAAGCAGAGTTTGTTACAAGTTCCTATCTTATGTGTGTTAAAACATAAGGTGTCTCCCCCTTTTTTACAAATTAAATGTATAGGGCCTTGCTGTAAATGCACCCTCTTTGGCAGGCATTTTTTCCTTACCATCTGTAAAATGTGACACCTCTGTGGGTCTTGAAAAGGAAGCTGAGCCTCTGCTATTCCGAGCAGAGAAAGAAGGTGATATTTATAGTCAACTAACCCTAAAACTGTGACTTTCAGAGCTGCACATGCTCAAGATATCCCAGGCCTCAGCTCTGAATGTACTTCTTTATACAGATCTCTTCAGGAGTTGACCACACTTCATCCTGCTGTTAATGTTTTGAGAATTGGCACGAGGTGTGACATGGAAAGCAGCTTGCCTCGTACCTGGCACCGTGCTTACACAAACAGCTTCTCCCTCACGTTACCTCCTGTCCTGCCCCAGTCAATCTCTCCAGCTGATATCTAGGTGCTCCTGCATGGCCTGGGTGTGCCTGGAGGCACTTCCTGATTGCTCTGGCTTGACCCAGGTGTTAGCAGGTGAAAAGTTCCTTACTGTTACTGTGCAGCTGACATGAAAAAGAAGATTCAAATGCATTATTGCTGAATGGATCCAGATCAGATCTTGCCACTTCCTGGAATAGAGAATAAATGTCCGGTGAAAGGAGGTGAGTTCATGACTCCCTGACATTTGCACCAAAGGTGCCATTTCATTTTCCTGCAGAGCCAGCCTACATTTGAGGGAACATCACAGGAGTAATGACATGTTCTAGGTACCTCCATCTCCATTCCCACTATTAAAAGGAAGCAGGACCAAAGTGAGCTGCCCATGATAGTGCTCCAGGCTCTGCTTTGCACCAGTGTCAGCAGAATCCTTTACCATGGCCCTTCCCAGGAGCTTTTAAGCTTCCCCCTCCATCTTGTCTGTCTGAGAAGTTAATACTTCCTTAATTCCTGCCTTTGATTTTTCCCTCTCTGCTCGTTTGCCTTGCCAGACAGCGCATGGAAGTCAGTGCAAAGCCAGTGCAAGTCACAGTGTCTACTGTGAGGCCCAGGCTGCATGATGGCTCCCCTCAAGCTCAGGAGAAATGCAGGGGGAGCCAGCACCCCAGCTGGCACCTACTCATCACTACCATCCCTCTTTAATGGCATTAACTGCTACTGAAAGCAGAAGCTGCCCACCATTAATCAGGAACATGAAACAAGTGGCAGAATTATTTAGGGCTCCTTATTTAGAGTCTTATGAGACCAAGGGAAATATCCTAATTCAGGACCCTCCTCTATGGATACAGTAGAAAAAATATGATGTTCAACAGGACCACCAAAGTCAATGATTTAATCAGGAATTAATTCACATGTCAATTGGACTGTGCTGCTCATTGATAGAGTAAACCTCTCCCTTCCTGCACACACAGCCTACAGTAGCTGTTTGTGAGGTGCCTCTGTACCTGTGACATCTCATAATATCAGAGGTGGTCTTAATTTTGAGCACATTCTCAAACTGCACCCAATCCTGCTCCTTGGTGCAAGAAACCCAGTGGAGCATGTCCATGTGTCAGGAGACATGAAATTCTCAGCACTTCTCTCAGAACAGCTTCTCTCAGAGATTGTTGCAGAAGAGATTTAAAGAGCCATAAAGGAGTAACTCCCAGCTATTTCTGAGTTTTCTTACAACATTTATTGCAGTGCAATTCCACTGAACAAAAGTTTTGCAGTAAGACTTGCAAGGCCAACCCACTGTGTCCTCAGAAGATCTCATTCACCTAGCTGGCGAGGGCTTCTCTAGTGTTTCCTCCAGAGGGTTGCAATGTGACTGTGTTGATTAGACTGGCTCAGTCTGACATTTCAGATCTTGTAGGCAATCACCTGAGAACCTTATCTTGGCAAGAGCTTATCTTCCCACACTAATGAGAACAGCACACCTTTAGCCAGGTTATAGTAAATGTCTAAAGCAAATTTTTAGTAGTGGTCATGGCTTTCTCTGATAGTACTTTGGGTGGGAAACAGTCCCAGTATCTCCGTAAAAGATTAGCAGAATATTTTTTCTTTAGGGATGACATATTTTTGGGACACAGCAGCACTGCCCTTCTCTGAGGTACTGGAACAGGTTGCCCAGAGAATCAGAAGATGGATGCCCCATCCCTGGAAGCATTCAAGACCAGGGGCCCTGAGCAGTCTGATTAAGTGGGTGGCATCCCTGCCCATGGCAGGATGTTGGAACTAGATGAGCTTTAAACTCCCTTCCAACTCAAATCATTCTGTGATTCTCTGGTTCTCTGATTTATGATTCTATTCTACTCCTTTTTGTTCTGGTGAACATTTTTTACCACATCCTTCTACCTGAGAGTTCCGCATGTTACAGAAAGGAAAGAAACTCAGATTCTTAAAATATTGACGTAGATTTGTGGCAGCAGGGTTACTTTGTGGGAGATGATGTTAATTGAACCAGATGCTGCAGCAAGTGGGCAAACAAACAGCAAGTGTTGGAAGGTCAATAATACTGTAGAAGTCCTAATAAAGAGGAAAGCAAACAGTGCTTCTGCATCACGGGGAGGTGAAATCCAGATTGTGTCCAAGGTGCTACACTACAAAACCTATTAGTTACATATAATCATGAAAATATATTGACTAAAGGCTTTTGAAAATGGATCCATGCCACGGGTTTAATCACACGTCTACAGCAGAAGCAATCAGCATCAAGAAAGAGGCTGTAGATGGATGGAGAAGTGATGGATGATGCGATGCTCACTTAAGTCCTGCTGGGGAAATCACCCTCCACAGGACTCCAAAGGGGAGACGAGAAGCCTCTTCATGATGTTAACATTAGCCTGAGTGGTCTGGATGGATGGACATAGTCAGCCCAAAGCCAGCAAGTGGCCCAGCTTTGCACTCCTCAGCACACACTTCGCTTGAATCGTAGAATGATGTGAGTTGGAAAGGGCCTTAAAATCATGTTGTTCCAACCCTCTGCCACGAGCAGAGATCCCACTCACTAGATCAAGTTGCTCAGGGCCCCGTTCAATCTAGCCTCGAACACTTCCAAGCATGGGAGTTTCCACAGCTTTGCACGTGAGTACCACCAAAGCCCCCCTCCATGATCAGGGATGTAGCTGTCCCAGTAAGTCACACTGAGCTGGGGGCGCTGGGATGTCACCCATGGTGTGAGGTGCCTGGGCTCAGGAGCAGAGCAACTGCAGCCCGCCATCGGAGCCACCCCCGCCACCGCCCAGAGCAGACCTTGGCCCGTCTGCGGGGCTCCTCCCGCCGCCTGCGGGGAGGGTGGGATGGGGCGCGCCGGCCCTACCGCCCCCGCCCCCGGCCCGCCCAACAGGGAAGGAACCGGCTCCTGCCTCCGCCCGGTGCCTGGTGTGCGCTGGTAGCAGCTCTGCGCCCCTGCCGCGGCCATGGAGGCTTTCTGCGGGTCCCGCTTCTGGGTAAGCTTCTCCCTCCCCTTCCCGCCTCGCGGAGGGGCCGGGACAGCGCCGCGCCCGCTCCGCCCGGGGCTTCCCGTGTGTCCCCCGGGCCGGGCCGGAGCGGGCGCGGGCAGCCCAGTCCTGCAGCTGCTGAGGGGCTGGGCGGCACCGTCCCTCGGTCGTGGGGCCGTCCGAGAGCCGGCGGTGCGGTGCCTCCGCTCGGGCAGGAGCAGCAGAAGGGCCACTCCGTTCTGTTCGTCCTTCAGCATCTTCACATCAGAGTCAAGACCTCATCACAAAGCATCCCACCGGGGATGCAGCTGTTCCAGTATAGTCCGCCTCTGGACCTCACACTGATGAACCCGGGGCTTTTCCTTTCTGTTTTAGCGCTTATTCTGCTCTTCGGAGTCACTTCCATGACTGGCAAACTGCTCTCCGTTCAGTGCTTTGTTACTCTTAGAGGGATGGGTTTGTGGCTGCCGACGGTGGTCACCAGCCCCGGAGGATTATGGTGACTTCTGTCAGTACTCGGAGCCTTTAGCCCTTTGGAAAGGCTGATTGCAGCGGGTACTGGGTTTGTAAGCACAAAAGTTTGGAAAATGCTGCCGTGATCTGCTCTGATGTTGAGAGTGTATAAGTCCTGTTACTAGGTACCCCGAGGTACAGCATGGTGTTTGCCTCTCTCCTGTAGGAGAGGCAGATATTCAGACCATGAGAAGCCATAGGGATTTGAGCACGTATGCTGAATCTGGAACTGCCCCCCAATGAATGAGTTTTTGTGTGTCCCTTTTTCTTGCACTACTTTAGCTCAAGGGAGATTTTTTTCTAATGAGGAACTGGAATGAAAAGGAATGTCTGAAGTTGCATCACTGCTGGAAAGCTACTACAGGACAGCAAAAGTAGTTGGCTCTGAGAACTTTATGCTGAGTTCTATCCTCAGATAACTAATTACCTTTCAATATCTGTCCTAATATTACTGTTTAAAAGAGGAGATTGGCTCCTAAGCCCCTTGGTTAAATTTCTTTCTTTGTATTTAATTTCCAAGTGCTCTGCACACTCTCTGCCATAACAGCTGGCAGATAAGCTTGCTCAAACAAGTATTTTTGTGTATTATTTCTACCATCAACACTTCTAGAACAGGAACAAGCACAAACAGATTGACCCTGCTCACTGATCTATTGGCTGCCTCCAGAAGCAGGTCTTAGCTTCTCAAGGAAGGCTGGTAGAGCAACAGCTCTTTAGCAGTTTATTGATATGTTAATGTAAATAGCCAGAGAGATTTCCTAGTATGAAGTAAGTGTATCATTCTGTACTTTATGCTATAGTGTTACACTCCAGCACCGGCATGGTGCCCTCTGTGCTGCTCTCTAGGGTCTGTGCTCTCTGTGGACCTGTTTTCCTTTTTCTTCCACAGGTGCTTGGGGTAAGAACAACTTTCCATCTGTTTAATTGCTTTAAACAACTCAACAACTCTGAGAAATTTAACACTGTGATTCCATGACCATCAGGTTGAACTCAATGGTTACCCTATTTATGGCAGTACTTTCTGTTAGCAGGAGTGTACAAAGTGCACTGATTTTATAGGATATTTTACGTGATGACCAGGTAGATGACAGTCACCTTGAAATTATTTGCTGTGCAAATATGTTGTTCTATAAGAAAATGAGGGAAAGGCTTCTATCTAAAATCTGCCCACAAAAGCTGTTGTTTCTGTGCACTGAACTAGTGAATGGTGTCTAGCTTTGCAGTTCAAAACAAGAACTTGATCAAATGTGAACCAGTATTAATGGTCACTTTTCATTAGCTCATGAACTTAGACTCTCTATTTTTTATCAAAGAAAATCAAGGCGTTTTTGGAAGCTGAATGCCGTATTCGTGTCAGTTTTAAAACTGTTTAGAGTGAAGGAAAACATGCTGCTCCAGTTTAAGCAGTTATTTGTTTTGGAGTTTAAATCAACTACAATATTTTTCTGTTAAAAGGGGATGAGAATAAAACCAAAATAGTTCAGAATTCGCTCATGAAAATGTTTATCTTTAAATATATCAACTTAAACAGATTATTGATTTATGTTGGATTTTTTGGCTTGCTGGAAGTTTTAAGGTTTCAACTCCTCACCCTGATTCAGGATGGGGAATTTTGCTGGAAATCTTGCTGATTGCATTTTTTGTGGTTTTTTTTGTTTGTTTGTATGTTTGGGTTTTTTTGCAGAGGCAAAATAATTTCCTGTTCAACCCATTTCAGAAATAAGAAATGAAAGGGAACACTGTAGATCACATTAGAAATCTCTAAAAGCATTTTGGCTTCCAGCTACTGCTTTACCTGTTGAACATGGAATCAGCAAATTGCTAATACAAATATAGGTTATTTATATATAAAAGAGGAACAACTGGAATATTATGTTTTTATAATGCATAATGAACACACTCTTCATCTGAACACTTGGAATCATAATGTCTACTTCAGCTGTTAATATCTCCTAGGAGTGTTCCCATGCTAAATGCCTTTGGGGAGGAGATGAATGTGATAGCACCCACACAAGGAGGGCCTTAGGTGTGTTCTTCACCAGTGACCATAATTACCTCCTATTATTTGTGTCACATATTTGCTGTGTGATAGTAAGAGTGCTAAATAGGTGTGCCAATTAATGTGACCCACAATGCCCATTTTGAGAAGCAGATACTGGTGAATTAGCACTTTTTTGTTGCTCATGTCCTCCACTGTAGTAAAACGAGAGTGGCTTCTTTGAGTGGAGAGCAAAGTGATCTCCTGGGGAGTGTTTGCTACTAGTGTTTCAGCCTAGTGATTAAAGAACACTTGGAAAAACTTGGAAAAAAGGGAATTCTGTTCCAGTGGAGAGAAATATTGTCTTTCTGCAGCTCAGCCTCTCTGGGTACAAAATGGCACCAGTGGCTGCTGTGAGATTAAAACATTGAGTGCTTGGCACTGGTGTTGATAAATGTTGGGATGAGGGGCAAATAAATGCCTTGGTCTGCAGACAGGCAAAGTCTTTAACCAGCAGCTTGTATTTTGGGTGGTGTGGTCTTTTTAACAGCATAAATGGGAAACGAAAGAACATGTGATAGAACATTTCAAAGGGAAGACCACAATTCCTCAGTTCCTTTTGGTACTGCTCAGCTGACAGCTCAGTTTCCTTGTTCTCCCTGTGTCTTGGTATCCTGACAGATGTCTTGTTTTTCCCCAGCCCATGTGGAGTGCTGGCTCCTTCTTCATCCAGAGGCTCTTGAGTAATCCAGCAGGAAATTGCAGCAACTCTCAAGAGTAAACAATACCTCAGTCTTGGCTTTGTGATAGTCCCATTCAAAGCACCCCTTTAACCTGTAGGTTTGTGGGTATTCCTTCACCTTGAGTCATTCTGTCAAATTTGGTAGATTTGGGCTAAAAGTCATGCTGCTCTCTCAACCAGCAGAGCAGGAAAATGCATTTCCAAAGTGCCACAAGTTTCCCTTCTGCATAACTTCCTCTGTTGCTGCATCATGTTTAATTTATTTGCAGTTGAAGATGACTCAGGGTAGCTGTAGTAAGGCAGAAATATTTCTTTCAAGGAACATGATAAATAATGTATACTTGTAGCATATGTACTATTTAAACCCCCCCACAACTTACGTGGTTTGGCCCTAAATTAATAATAAAACATTTAATTTTAACAATTCCATTATATTTTGAGCTAAATCAGTTCCAGCACAGGATGAGCGAAGCAGAAGGTGATAGGAGATCACTGCCAAGAAAGGATCCTGCAGCTGGGCGATATGATCCAGACTGGCTATTGTTTATATTTTAGCTTCCCATTTCTGCCACCCTGTGCTAAACACAGAATGTTCCTTGTTTATAGATATTTAAACATGATATAGATCTCTATATAATCTTCATTTACTGCATCCAACTTCAGCTGAATCCCACTCCTATAAATCTCTTCGCAAATATCTGCATGAGGTACCTGTGTTCTTTCTCATGTTAGGTGGGAGATCAAACTAGTTGACTTTAATAGTTCCTTCAGACATCAAATCTGTGAAGTTTATGCTCTCTCAAAAGGCTAGCTAGGTTGGCAACATCCTGAACTTAAAATCAGTTAAGTATTCAAGCTCCAATTCTCCAAGATTTTCAGATTTTTGACACGAGTTGAATGGAAGCTGCGGCTAATTGATTTGGGCCAGAGAATCTCAATGTCAGGAGCAGGATAAATATAAATATTTAGCATTGGATTTGGAGTATTAACCTGTACCTGATACCATTCATCTGTGTGTAAATGACAAGACTGTATAGTCAAATAGCCTGGATTTGACACTCTTTGGGAAAGACAAAGTATGGATCTGAGAGCTGTGAGCAAAACTTGATGCCACTGAAAGCTGCCAGTATCAAAGGAGTCCTTTGGTGACATTGTCAATTAATAAAACTCATCAGCTTTCAACACAACTGTTCCTCCCTGGGCCATTTTAGCTTATGTGAAAGAGCTGGTGCTGTGATGTTTGGGACTTTGGAAAGCTATACAGTTTGCCTCCTGAAAAGAAATTATACTTGAACTAAATAGGAGTTGCCTGAGGAGCCCCTTAAAATGTAGCTAAAATTTAATTGCTGTACTTGGGAATATAAAGCATTTTGAGATGGACCTCACCTACCTGGTAGGCAAATTGCTGTGTCATGGCAGAGATAATCCTTTCTTTTCAATGTGTGCAAATTTGTAATGTATTAAAATAAGGAGACTATTACTGTGTAAATTTAATTTTTTTAATTTAAAAAAAATCTTTTGAAAAACATATTAAATGAGGTCTTTGATTTTTCCCAGTAATCTAATGCTTGATTTGTCTCTCTATCCCCTGTTGATTGTGACGGGCCATTATCCACTTGCAAATTCCTTGGCTGGGCTTGTGGACAACAGGGTGGCCACGAGACAGAGCTCTTCCTGGGAGTGTGCCCAGGCTTTTGAGCAAGCAACAGCCCTGATTCCATGCTGGGCCTATGTGAGCTGGCATCTTGTCCCTGTGCTAATCTTTTGGTAGCACGAGAGGTGAAGTCAATGCAATAAAATTGAAGTAATTTACAGTAATGTCACATGCCAGCGTCATAAAGCCCTGAATTAGAACAGAATGAAGGAGATGGAGAAGAGAAACTGTTTCATAGGAGTTGTTTCAAAAGTCAAAAGTCAATTTCAGAAAGAATATTTTTTTTTCTCTCTGAAACTGAGAATGCATTTGACATTTTTACAATTAAAAGAAAAATTCTCTCCTCTTCCCTCCAGTTAAATGATTTCTATTCTAGAATATCTTTCAACTGCTCTCAGAGCAGCACTGATGGCACTTTTTCTGTGACAATCCTTTTTATTAGTAGTATACATCAGCCCAACTGGATGGGCTAGCTTAAAATGGCATTACAGTGGGCTGTGTGTCATTCATAGCTGTTTGTGCTTTTCCTATCTCTTCAATTGAGCTACATTTATGATGATCCTTAAATTAACTGAATTCCTCTAACTGAAAGGAGATGGCTTAAATCAAGGATATTCCCTCTCAGTCATTATCACACTGGTCTGCAACAGGACACCCCACTTCTTTACTGGTGCTTGCACAAGGCCATAGGAAAAAAACATCAGTGATGCCAGTAACAGGAAGTTTTCTCTCCAACAGTATATAGCTGTGGTCAGTTTTAAAAGACAGTTGGAAACTTCCTTGCGTAGGAACAATCCTGTTTCATCTTCTTCTCAATCCTGCTTTTGATTCTAGAGCATTTTTACCTGTATGATTGTACCGTTCCCTGCCCTCCACAAGTAAAAAATGTCCCTCTGTCCAAGCAAGAGGTCTGAGTGTTACTGAAGCAGCTGAAATAGATGGACTTTACTTTTACTTTAGGTGTATGTTGTCTTAGATCCATATATATAGTGTGATTTCCTTCACTATCTCCCTGAGGCTACAGGTGCTTTTCTGAAAAAAAAAAAAACAAACCAAAAAACATTACTTGGCTCCCATGGCTGTGGGGAATATGAACCTGCCTTTTTTCATCCTGTCTTATTTTTGTACCTGACAGCAAAGAAGCTCTGAACTTCTAATCCTAAAACTCAAAAACTGAAATGAGAGTAAAAAAGGAAATGACTGTCTAGTACTGCTGTCTAATCCTCAAGTACATGGTGTGGTTAGTAGCATTTGTATTATAAACTTCAGCTTGAGCAAAAACCTGTGACAAGTTGCTCCACAATCATAAACTAACTCCTATAGGCTCTGGCCTTCTGCCAGGCCTATTTGATCCCTTAAAATAAGCCACTAAAGATCCTTTTATTGCTAGAAAAGAAAGTTCAGCTTCCTGCCTGGTGCTCTTCGCTTATGTAGAGAACTAGTGCAGTGTGCTTTGTAAAACAGAAGGATACCATTTTTGCTTGTTAACCGTGTGGTTTATGCAGAACTGTAAGTGCTTATGCAGTGAAGAATGTTGTTACCTCTTGCCCTTACCAGGTGGGGGAAAGGTTGTTCTGTAATAATGAGAAAAAATTGAGTTGTGCAGCAGCCACTCAGGATTAATGAAGCATCCAACTCCTTGTGTAAGGGTGACGCTGTTCCTTTGGAAATGTAAATGGGTGATGGTACTCCGAAAAGGTCGTTTGAAACTGGTACTCTTCTGGAGGCCTGCTAGCATTTATGCTCTAAAATGACTATTAGAGTTGGTCCCAAAGAGTTTATTAACAAGGACCTAGCAGAGGAGATGGACAACAGGTAGAAATGGGAGGTGAGACATGGAGAGGCTGAGATGAAGCTTCTACTGTACCTAAGACTGAGCCCTGGTAGTTCTTAGTGTTGCAGTTCAGATCCACTCTCATTCCTGGGAGGAGGCAATGTGGTAGAGCCAAGAGAAAGACATCCTTTTTATTTCTTTCCTTTCCTTTTGATTTTTTTCCTTTTATTTATTTTTTTTTCCCCAGGCTGTGCAAGTGAAAGTCCATGGCAGGGTATTGACCAGACCTTAGGGCAGAAGAAGGGCAGGAAGAGTCTGCTTTGCATTTTAATTCCCACTAACAATTTGTTCTACATTAGAAACCATTCCCATGTTGATGTACTACCAGGAGGCATTGTTACTTTCAGTTATTCACTTCCCTATCTTCCACACTGGATGTGTACCTTCCTGGCCAGCTTTCCAGTTTCATTGTTAATCTTCCATAAAATGCAAACTAGTGACGACTGACACGGAATCACTCATAGGGTTTTTGTTAGCCTTGGGTAAGGTGTGAATGACTTCAGCCCGATGGCCTTCACCTTCCAGCAGATATAGGTTGGGTTTGTGTTTCCTGTGCTTTTCACCGTTCTTTTGGTGCTGTAGAAATTTAGAGAGAAGCATGTATTAATGTATCCATTTAAAGGAGAGAACTGCTTGGCACTGCAGAGATGCTGTAAGTCTTCCCTAGGGTTTGGATGCTCTCTATTACTGTTTGAGGAACATTACTGCAGCATCAGTGATGCTTCAAGATTTTAGCTTTTATATTTTTTAGATCCTTGTACTGCATTAGTATATAACTCTGAACTCCGTATAGGGTGTGAATAAGCTCTCTTCACATTTTGATCAGACAAAACAATCCTTCCAGGCCTGAGATCCAAGGACAACCTCTGGCTCAGACCCAAAAAAGTATAAACAAAAGTGAAGGGGGGGGAAAAGGGACGGGGAGGCAGAGCAAACTGGGGGAATATGCCTTCATTACCTGAAACTGTTATTGGAAGATTAACTCCTGATACACAGATAAACCAAACTTTTAATTGTCTGAAGGACTCATGACCCTCGTCCATCTTGAGTGTGGCCTCTGCAAGGCTCCTGCACTATCCAAGGTGTAGCTATTGAAGGCCTTTAATGAATACCTACTTTATTCTCTTAACTCTATCTAGCCTGTCTTCTAGGTAGCTACTCCATTGTATCATCAACAATTATTTTTACTGCTGGGTAAAGCCAGTGTGAGGCAGCTTTATTTTAAGCGTTTGTAATGGAGTAGGAGTTGATTTAGACTTAAACTCAAGACTAGAACTCCAGCTGGTCTTTTTCAGCAGGCTTCTTTAACATCATCTGGGGATTTTGGGAAAGGGACAGATAGGAATTTCCCTGTCTCTGTTTTGTAGCTGAGTTCTAGGCTTTCTGTTTGTTCTTTAAATGGTGTAATGGATGATGTGCAGGAAGCCCAAGATATGTGGCACTGAACATTTATTTCTTTTAAAGGCATTATCAGTTTCAACAATGGCTTTTTCAATAGCAATGTTCTTTTCCAGAGGGAAAAACGTAATAGAAAGTATGAAGTATTAGAGCAGATTTAGTGCTGCTCAGAGCCTCCCCTGTTGAATACCTTCCTGTGATTAAAGATCATGTATTTAAAACTAGTCATTTAAATGCAAGTCCTACTGCTCACATTGCCCTTAATACAAGAATTGTGTTTATCCAAAGACAGACTGGAGTGAAGGATGTGAGTGAAAGCTGTGGCAAGGGCCCCTGTCAATGACATCCTTAACTGATCAGGAGAAAGCCCCACTAATTTGTAAGTTTTAAACTCCAAGAGACCCCTTTTCTTCTGTGAAGCTAAAGAACAAGCATCTCTGATCTTTTCCCATGGGTCTTCCCATTGTCTTTTAGTATAGAGGATTAAATAAATCGTGTGCCCAAGGAGTTCAGTATAGTGGTCTGGTGATTTCTGCAGTACTGTATCTCACCAGGAGAGCCTCCAGCATCCAAGCATCCTGCATCCAAGGAAATGCTGCTGCATTTGGCAGTCAGGAGAAGCCACAGAGCACGGTGAATCTGTGACCTAGTAATAGGTCACAGGTGGTTGTCCTCAGCACTTGCTTGTGGGGTCAGGGGGATGACAGCAGTGCTGACTGGGATGGATATGCTGGCTCTTGCAGCTTTCCTGGAATAAGTTTTGTGGAGAAAATTGTGTTTCCCAACATTTGCTGTTGAGTACTTCCCCTTGCGAGGGGGAAGTGCCTGTTGCTGGGTCACCACAGCCCTAGTTCACAGAGCTGCCTGCAGAGTGTTTTCAGAGGGCTGTCACTGAAGGGCAGAACTGTGATGTCCAGGGAAAGGTGAGCAGCTCTCAGGAGAGCTCAGAGCCATGAGCCAAGGAACAGGGGAGCTCCCCAACGTCAGTGTGTTAGACCTTTTTCAGCAACAAATCCAAGGAAAACTCTCACACCCAGACAGTCCAAGGTGGGTATTTTCACCCTCAACCAGAACAGGACACAAGGAACATTACAACTTGATCTGTTTCCCAGGACAGAGTTCAGAAAGACAAAGCCAGATTAAAGCAGGAGCCTTAAGGACAGGAGGCCAAGAACTGGTGTTCTCCCTTCAGCCGTTGCTTCTTGTGTTTGTTCTCCAGGGTGGAGTTCAGTAACTTTACTGCTGCACTGAATATGTAGCAAATTTGGCTTGCTCAGGAGAGATTGTATTGAGCCTTTGTGTCATATTCTGACTCAAAATGAGTTGTTTAGGGTTGGAGTGGATGTTGAAATACACACTGTCAGTGTGGTGATTTATAAAGCTGTTAAGTGGAACTTCCAGCTCCATGAAGACAGATCCTGCTTGATAAAAAACACAACTTGAAGGCTCCTTGATTTAAAAGTAATAATAATTCATTGTAGGGTCCCTTTTACATGAAACATACATGGTTTAATCCCAGCCAGCAGCTGCTCACTAACCCCTTCCACTTCCCTGCTGGGATGGGAGAAGACTTAGGAAAAAAGTAAATCCCATGGGTTGAGAAAAGAACAGTTTAATAATTCAAATAAAATATAATAATAATAACAAAACTGTAATGCAAAGAGAGACAACCAAAAAAGAGAGAAACCGAACAATGTGTCAGCTACCAGGGAGACAATAAATAGAAGTATATTGAAAAAACTAAACCCTTAAGAACTCTATCCCAGGACACATAGCAACATTAGTCCACTCCAGTCTGGTCTCAGGGAGAGCAAGTTACTTGTATAGAATTCAACTACTTAAGTGCTTTAGGCACTATGTCTTCTAATAGGGACCCCTCTCCAATTCAGGATGGGAACAGTCTGCTCTCAGAGCAGAAGCAGATCCTTACAGAAACAGATCTTTTCCAGAAAAGATTATTTTTCTGATCCAGGATAGAATTGGAGCTGGAAAAATATCACCAAGAAGCCAGTAGTCAGTCCTGTTATCTTGGCCACAGGTCTCTCCTTCAGCCCACATCCCTGTTCCCATGTGCTGTGAAGTAGTAGCTTCTTAGGTTCTTGTTGGCCATCACGTGGATACTGCTTACTGTAGTTTCACATAATTTTGGAAAGGTTCCACTTTTTTTCTCAAGGATAGTTAGATTTTGAGATTCAGTATAATTTTTTTTTTTTTTTTTTTTGGACAGAATTTTTGTTTTCTGGCCAGCCGCATTTTTACATTCAGAAGTGCAAACCCTTTGCCTTGTTTAAATAAGAGTAAATGAAAACCTTCCAATGGCTTGGCAGCCTTGCAGTCTGTGTCTTGGTTACAATAGGCAGCTTGTGTTCAGTTCAGAAGTTAATGGACATCTGGGGCAGTTTCTAAGTTGCTGTCAGACAGAAAGCTATTTGTGACACTTTGGTCCTATAGGAAAGGTTTAAATTAAAAAGCAGGGGGAGGGTTCTGTGAATATCTTTTCCCTTAAACAGAGCCTTTGTTTTATTTTGAGCTTCAGTTATTGCTATTCTTTGTCTGCTTTCCTTTTCTAGGACTTTTTGCAATAAGCAAAAGGAACATAGTTGCAAGCATGCTCAAGACATTGTCAAACATGTAATTTAAAGAGGAAATTAGTATTTTGTTGAATAAATGAGACTACATAAGCTCCTACTTGAGAGCTAAAGAGCTCCAAGCTTCTACAGGGCATCTCCTGCCCCAGGCAGAGTAGTTGCTAGAGGAGCTTTTTGCATTAGAGATGCTGAAATGTTTTGATGATGAGCCAAAAGATGGGTGCTCTTTAAATGTTTTCATCCGTTCTGGTGCCAGAGACCTGTTTGCTGGAGGTAAACACAAAAATAGTTTGAATGTGGGGCTGGAGTTTTGTTTTGTTTTGATCTTGTGTTTGAATTGCTGTGTAATTGGCCCTGTGTTGTTGATTTGTGGCTGAAGGTTGCCTGAGGTCTGGACAAACCCGTTGAGGAAATTTGGGCTGTTTTTATTCTGCTGACCCATGCTGGATGTCTGATTGCCTCCAAAAAAAAGCCATTTCTTGGCTGAAGAAGCACCAGCTGTGCAAAAGGTGCAGTTCAGATGTGGAGCTGGTGGATTTGTGCCAGCCTTCACCACTGCCAAAGCTAAAGCACTGAATGACAAATGTGTCACAGTTCAGCCAAACTGTCCTGCCCCCAGCCAAGGCTTTGTAGTCTCATTACACTTAACAAGCTCATTCATGTTGTGGACAGGTTCAGAGATGCACATGCCTTCTGACAAATCATCAATGAAATGGAAAGATTCTCTGCAGATTGTGGCTCTTTAGTTCTCCTAAAATCAACCACTGCATTCAGCATTCAGTCTCTTTTGTGGTGGTAAACAAAAGCAGGACTGGAAATACTTTGAGAAATTGATTTTCAGAGCAGTCTGTCACAAGGGATGAGAATTGGCTCCGTGTAACTGAAACACTTGAGAGAGCTCACACCCAAGAATGATTAAGTAAATTGTTGTAGTGCAGAGATAAGGTATATTTGAACCACGGAAATCTTAGTTTTATCATCATCTTGTTAATGACAGTACAACAAAGTCATTTTACATTCCCTGCAAGTAGGTATTTATCTACCACGTGTAAGATGTCACATCAGGTGTCAAAATCCAAGTTGTGAATTTCCAGGAGGTTTGATTAAAACCAAATTCCCCTTCACCATACTGAAAGTTCTGTTTTAGTCTGAACTTGTGTAACAGTGTTTGCATGCAGTGCATTCAGATCTTTAGGTTCAAGTGCTTATGTGGCTTGTGGTGTCCAGGATCACAGTTGCAAAGCATTACTTGAAATGTTTCCAAGAAAACTTGATTCCTACCTGCATGTTCAGTACATTCCTTTTGCCTTTGTTTAGACTAGGGAAGTAATTAAAGTTGGAAGCATATGAGTAAGAAGGACAAAGTGTTAGTCATAAATGGAGGGGATTTTCCCAGGACAGCATAGGATTGGTCTAAATCTGATCATTTTGTCCAGTCCTTGACAAGTCATTCTTGCTGTTCTCAGATGGAGGATTTTTCCTCAAGAGCTTTATTTAGCAGAGGCACTCCAGGCTGGGAATGCCTGAGGAACATGGTGTTGTCGGCACCTGTAACTAAGCCTCAGCAAAGACAGAAGCAAAAGGGGATTGTCTACTATAAAATGTATGTCCAGCTCTGAAATACATAGGGCAGAAATCTTTCTCTTTTGCCCTCTTTATAGCTGTAAATACTTAGTCCTTTCACTGGAGCAGATTAACCAAAAGTGCTTGGGGTAAGTATCTTGGGAAAGCTCTTATTCAGGCCATGTGCTAGCTCCATCAGGATCTGAATACAACTTCATTCAAGCAGATATTCCAATTGGCAGCACTTCTGCCTCTCTGTTAAGAAATGTGTCTCATCCTTCTTCCAGGATTCCAACCTTACAATACACACAGATAACCCAGACCTAACACCATGTTTCCAGAACACCATCCTGGCTTGGATCCCCAGCATTTACCTGTGGAGTGCTTTACCTTTTTACCTTCTCTACCTGAAGCACAACAAACGAGGGTACATCGTGCTGTCCATGCTGAGCAGGTTCAAGACGGTGAGAGCTCTTTGCTGTGCCCCACATGCCAGGTAGACTTCATTTTTATTAGTTCAGCATCCAAGGAAGTGCTGCAGTAGGGTTTAAACTAATTTCCCTCTGATTTATCATATGGAAGAGCTTGCTCATAGGAACTAACAGTTTGCATACAGATCTCTGAGGAAGGAAATCCATCCTAGGAGTCCACCTTTCTCAGTAGAGGGAATAACTGATTGCTCTACCTTGAGCAGTCCCCCTTTGTGAGCCAAAACTGTGCTGCTTCACCCTTAAGTAATTTTTAAACCACTGAAAGCTGCAGAGAAAAGATGTTAAGGTAGGTCTAGTGGGAATTGTATCTCTTTATGCAATTACTTTCACGAGGAGGGTTTTTTCAAGCCACTCTCCCCACGAAATAGCAACGTGATTTTGTCTGCACCTTGTGCTTAAAGGTTTTCTGGTGTCGGCAGCCCCTCAGTCTGTGAGTGGTTGGATCTAATAAAAGCAAGAAAGTTGCTTTCCATAGGCCATTAAATAACTTGGGTTATTTCTGGAGAAAAACACCAGGCTTCTGCTTCAGGGCATGTCTGCCTTTACTCTGGATGCTGCCTGTGTTTCCAGTCAAAACTAAATAGGGGGAGAAATCCAGGCAAATACAATAATCTTTCTGCTGGTTGTGATTGGAAATCCCTCAGAAAACAGTTGAGACGAGATCCTTGGATTGAGTGCAGGGGGACAGTTCATCAAATTGTAGCTGATCAGTGCTATGATTGTGTTTACACAGGTTTGTTTTGCTGGGAATCTGTGAATCAGAATGGGGGGGGGTTTAGCTCTCTGACTGCTCCTGTAGAGGAGTTTACCAAATGTCATTTCTGTTTGCCTCCTCTCAGCTGTTTGGTGTCCTGCTGTGGTGCGTGAGCTGGGCAGATCTCTTCTACTCCTTCCATGAGCTCCTGCAAAACAGAACTCCTCCACCAGTCTATTTTGTAACTCCACTAGTCGTTGGCATCACTGTGGTTTGTAGCTGTTTTTGTTCACTATGACCAGTATGAATAACTTTTTCTTAGACAGATGAAGGATGAAGAGCCCCTTTGCCTTCATTGCCTTATCTGGACCTCTTTTAACTGCATTATTAGTATTTGTATCACTGAATCAAATTTTGCTACTGAAAAGGCTGGAGTCACAAATCTCTCTCTCTCTCAAGTAGATTCAGCTTCGTAAATTAAAATATTTGTAATATTTGTAAATTAAAATATTTGTAATATTTGTAATGGAGAGATTGTTCTGCCTTCCAGCCTGCTTTCACCTGTTTATCCGGGCTCACAATCCAGGACTGGAGAGAATTTGAGTAGGACTTTGTCTAAATAGAGAGATACAATGGTTTGTGCATTGTTTAGTATAGTGTTGGACTTTGTAAAGCTGTGTCTGTTATCTGGTGGTTGTTCCTCCATTAAGCAAAACAAGTTGGCTTTGGCTAGGATGACAAACAGGCGGCTGTTGTATGAAAAATAAAGCAGTAAGATTTGCCCATTAAGTTTAATTCCCTTGGTTAATTTTTTTAAAAAACATCATTTTCTAGACAAGTCAGGATGGTCTGTCTGGATTGGAAAAATGGCAGCTCCTACATTTGTTTAAAATGTTTGTAGCTAATATTTAATTGTTCCCAGCCCTATGTGCAAAGGTTTAAAAATGGAATTCTGAAGTTGAGGCTCTGAAAACACCAAAACAAATTATTTCAGTGTTATTTGCTCCTCTCCTTACATGATGGAGGTTTTGCCATTGACTTCTGTGAAGTCATTATGGAGCTCATTTCAGAGAGGTCCTGCTGTTCTGCTGTCCTCCTAGTCAATGGTGGCTCTAAGAACTGCCAACTGAGAGTGCAAAGAAGGGTAGCACTGGGATGGGGTTGTGTTCATGTGTTCCTGTATTTACTTTTACAGCTTTTAGCCACACTGCTTATCCAGTACGAAAGGCTGAGAGGAATTCAGTCCTCTGGAGTGCTCATTATCTTCTGGTTTTTGTCTGTGCTTTGTGCCGTGGGGCCCTTACGGTCTAAGATCATGACTACAACAGCACAGGTAACAAGCTGTCCTTGTTAGCACTTGGAGAATAGGAAATGTAGCATCCACATCTATGTGAAAAGCATGAATCACCTGAGTTTGGAGTCAGATCTGAGCCCAGGTTTTGCCAAAGAGAGAGAGAGAGAGGAGTTTGGTTCTGTTGTTTTGACTCAGACTTGTGTAACTAGAAGGGAACTGGATGTCTCAGGCAACGCAGATTTTGCTTAGCCCAGGGCTATACTGGTAACCTGATAGACATAAGAGAGCAATACCAACGTTGTGTATATGTGAACAGACTCCTGTCTTTTTTTTTTTTTTTGTCTGTTTCCCTTTTGCAGCCTTTTGCTTAAATGGAGATGGGTAGTAATCAGAGAGGACACATTTTAGTATGTTAAGTTCCTGTTTTACTTAGGCAGCTTGGCCACATTAGACAGCTCCATGGGCTTCCTTGTGTCAGTGCCTGATGTGCTGAGGACAGCATTTTGACTCCACTGGGGCTGGAAACAGAGAGAAAGTTGGAGGGAAAGAAATCTGGGCTGTTAAGATTCCTGTTTGAAAACATAGCAGGTTCTCCCAAAGTAAGAAACTTGTTAAGTTTTTCACAGAAACATATTTCACTAAGCAGGGCAAGGCAGGTTGCTCCAGTGATTAAATCATCAAAGCCTGGGAGAGAAAAAGAGTGCTTGGAAAACATTAAGATGATCACTTCTCCTCAGTGAAATCAATGTTGAATCTGTTTGGTAATTTCTTGTTTTTATTCTTGCTTCTTTGTAATATTAGCAGCATTATCCTGTTAGCAAGGATTTTCTTGTAGCAGGCTGTTGTAAATATTCCATCAGAGATTGAATAAAACCTTAACTGAGAGCCTGGGTAGAACTTTGTCAGATAATAGCTGCAATCCGGTGAGACCATTTCAAACACCGCTTAGAGGCAGCTTTATTAAGTGAAAATATTGGACTATCAATGTTGAATCCATAATCATCTTGAAATTTTGGGTACAGAGCCTTAGAACAAGTCTGGGTAACATTTCTCCTACTCTGACTGCCCAGAACCAAATATTCCTTCTTTTCCACTTAGGTTTAAACATTTTAAGTGAACAATGGGACTGTTCAGAACGGCATTAGGGCATGAAAGCGCTGTATAAAGGACATACCCTCACAGCAGGAAGTTTTAGGTAAACTGCAGACTCACGATTAAGAAAGGAAATCTCTCTAGAGCAGATGAACTCTTATTATGCAATGCAGTGGTTTTTCTGCAGCTTATTCTGAAAGTATTTGGCACTCACTGCTTTGTCAGTGACAAGATATTAAAGTAAAAGGATGTTCTCTGATCTGGGTTGACAATTCCTATGCTTAAGACATGATCATGCGAGAACCCCCAGAGGTAATTTAAAAGGATATTATGTAGACCTGATTCCAGAGGGTGTCTGCATGCAGTGAAGATGTATAAGCACTTTGAACTTGACATGATTTAATGAAAGCTTGGAGATAAGCATGTTCTTAGGCACTTGTCAGAGTACAAGCATACTTTTGTGAGATAATTCCTGCTGGGAGCTGCTTTGCAGTACTCAACTGTAAAGGAAGAAAGGAATTGCCAAAAGAAGCAGTGAAAAAGTGGGGAGAGAGAGAGTATGGGAAACTTGGAAGTGCAATAAAACAATCATTTACAGTGTTTCTTTTTCCTCTAGGGCCATGTAAATGAAAGGTTCAGGTTTACCACATTTTACATCTACTTTGCTTTGATAATCATTGAGTTGATACTTTCATGTTTTAAAGAGAAGCCTCCATTTTTTTCTCCTGTTAATATAGATGCTGTAAGTATTTTTTCACTTTGTTTTATTTGGATTTTACAGACTATATGGTGTTTTGAGAATTCCACTGAGAGCACTTGTCATTGAAAGCAGCTTTGGATTGTTATAGAGATGGCAGTATTTAGTGACCCTCTTAAAAAACACTGGGTATGAAAAGTAGTATTGGGGTTTGGAGTCTTTTTCCATTATCTGTGTCATCAGAAATGGCTTGAAGCTGTGTAGTGAAAGCAGCTCTCCTGCTTGCTGCTTCACAGCAGTGTAAATTATATTTATGAGCACTGAAGTGTAATAATAATTATTTCAAGAGGGTTTTTTGAGGATATGGTGCACTACTTGCTTAACATTCATCTCAAATTAGCAAAAGTCTATGAGGTTTGTCTTAATAAATGAGTTCTATATGTGTTGAGAACAGATATGGAAAAACATTAATAACAAAAGATATTAGTAGTGTCACAGGTTAAATTTCTTCTCCAATTCAAAAATAGTCCCTATAATTGGATTTATGTTTGAACCAAGCTGAGAGAGAAGTTGAGCTCCTGTCCTAAAATTAACATCTCTGAAACTGTAGAATGACATTTCACTTTATAGGTGTGATTTAAAGGCAGTGTATGAAGCAATTTTTAGGTATAAAAGGAGTTCAGTGTGGGAAATGGGAAATGAAAGAAATCAATTTGATGTCTCATTAGGGCATAGGTACGTACATGTAATATACCACATAATATGCCAAAAATTATCAAAATAGACTGTTGTCATGTTAAAGTAATAGTAAATGTCTTGCTTTATTTATTTTCATTTTTCTCCCCATAAATTCATTATAGAATCCATGTCCAGAGTTAAATTCAGGCTTCCTGTCACGATTGACATTTTGGTGGTTTACCAGGTGAGTTTTTTCTTCAAGCTGTTGGACAGCTGACAAACCCAAAACCTGCCTGTGATCTGTATTGCAGTGAGCAGTACAGAGATTTTCCTTCTGTGAGTAGTTGATGTTGGATGCTCTTTTACCCACAGTAGTGTCAGCACTTTGAGCATTTGCCTTTTTAGAAACACAGAGCCCAAACTTTTTCTCTGCAAGGTATGGCAGCAAGAGTATCATGACAAATAGGATGTGCAGCCTGACTGTGCTCAACACATGCAGGAATATAACCTAAACCAAGATGTAGCTCTCTGCTCCACAAGATAAATTGTGGCAGCCTTTGACCCAGCTGAGGGTGCTTTTTTTTTTTTCTGTTGAGGTTCATGGGTGAATGCTTTTTTGTAAGGACATTTCTGTGCAAAAGGGAAGGTAAACTGGGTTATGTATATAAATTATTGCTGCCAACTGAGGTCGCAGTATCAAAGATGCAAATTTGAGATTGGGCCTGCTACTCCATGATAAAGAAGTGGAACAGCTGTCAAAGGTCATGTTAAGACCCTATTTTTCCACAGCGGTTGAGATCTTCATTCTTCCACCCATGTAATTTTATTGTCCTGGTAACAGCCCTGTAAAGTTCTTTTTAGTGAGAGGATGAGAACTTTCTAAACTTCCAGAATGTTCAGCTTCCCCAGTGAGATTCTTGGCAAATAGGATGTTTGTATCCGTTGACAAAATTCCCTTTACAGTTGAGGAACTGCAGTTTTCAGAAAAATCTGATTTTCCATTTACTCCAGTGAGCTCCACTTTTGCATTTTGTTCACCTCTGACAGTTATACCAGATCAACTTTATTATTTTCACTTCTAAAGCTTCACTGTTTCCATTTAACAGCACAATTTCATCCAAATGCTTCTGTTAGTTGGTTTTTTTCTGCAGTAGTGTTTTTTTTCTGAAGTAGTGTTTTCAATAAAATACATGTAATTAGAAATACATTATGTCCTTTCCTTAAGTGCAAACATCAATAAAAGGAACAAAGGGTGATAATTATTCTCCAATCTCCCTTTCTGTGGAGTGTCTTCTTGCTTTTGTTACCTTAATAGTCCTAGAGTTACTGGCAATGCTTTAAAACTGAAAATTCTGTTTTCCAAACTTAATTGCACTGTTTTTCTCCATATGTGCAGCATGGCAATTCATGGGTACAAAAGGCCTCTGGAAGAGAAAGATTTGTGGTCACTGAACGATGATGACACTTCAAAAACTATCGTGCAACAACTGAGTAAAGAGTGGGACAGAGAAAAAGCAGAGTGCAAACAGTAAGTAGATGAACAAGTCTGCAAAGTTGAGAGATTGGTCTGAGTCCTTTCAACACTCATAAGTTGCTCATCCATGAAAATGAGCCAACTAAAAATGCACCCGCCACTTCAGCCTTTCCATTCTTCAGTCATTAATAGTTCAACTTTCTTTTTTTAATATGTCCAGGCAGAGGCAAACAGGAGCCCTGTGGGTCTTGTGTGTCACCAACACACTTTTTAGGTGCTTAAAAACTCCATGGGCAGGTGATGCAACTTCCCATGCGGAGAAGGGCTGAAGATGTGTGAGAAGAAGCTGTTGAGTTGGTTGAGTTGTAGAAAATGAACAATTTTTCACCACTGAGCTGGTAGTTGTCTAACTGCATAATTGCATCCCTCCCAGGTGTGTTGGAGCACAACTTCTGGGCACATCAACCAAGGAGAATTTCTCATCATCTTCATCATGATTTTTTTGGCCTGGCAGTATTTTTAGCCTTAAGGCTCTCAGCAGTGAGCAAGTCTTCACTTCCCAGCAGTAAAGATAAGAAACTCAGAACATGTGAAAGGCAGGAGGGGAAGAGACATCCCACTTTATTGCTGAGACCCTACTGCTGTTGCCTAGAAAACTAGCAGCAAAATTGTCCTAGTATCTGATGGAAATGGGATAAGGGTCATAACTTGCATACAGTTATACACCTGCTTGAGAGGATTTCCTTCTTATTGCATGTTATGTCCTAATTCAATCTTTAAAAATTATCTATTGTGCAACTCTATTTTCTTCTCTCACTGTTTGGTGTCCAAAATGTTTCCAAGCAAATAGATGTGATAATAGTGTGTTTCAAATGAAAAATGTCAATAAGGAGGGGGCCTGTGCTTCCATTTCCTTTCATTGTGGAGATTTCTTCTCCATGTGGAAGCTTTCTTCTGTTCTCTTTTGTGCATGTCCTTGCCAAATTGTAAAGACGCTATTATTTGATAATATTAGGAGAGAATTGTCATTTTCTTGGCAAGGCTAAATATGATGTGGAGAGTTCCATTTTGCAGCTAAAATTTGAAATATTTCCAGCAGTTCACCAGCAGCTGTCCACTAATGCTCTGTGAAGATGTGTTATAGTTCTACTTAAGGGTTTATTTTCAGGGTTTTTTTTCATTGTCTTAGTGTCTCTATTTTTATGGTGTTGATTAATGTGCATGGTCTGGGTTCTGGTCTTTTTGCACAGACATAAATCTCACTCCCTCAGGCTGTTTTATGGTAAGAGCACAGCCATCGTGCAGGAGTGCATGGGGTCCAGGAAAATTTTTACTAGGAAAACAGAAACCATGCCTGGAGTTTTCTCATGGGATTCATTGCATTTTGGAAACTATTCATATAAACTAGGGCCAATTGGCAGTGAATTTAGCAATAAATTATGAGTCATATTTAGTTCAGGTAAAATTTTGTGGCAACTGTATTAATGATTCTAAGATAGGGAAAAGAGCAAAAACAAAGCAAATTACTGCACTCCAAATTGCTGTGCTACATGGAACTCTGAAAGCTCTACTTATTCTTCAGTTATAAGTAGATATTTTCTATTACTTCCTGTCATATAACATTAGTGGTAGTTGCTTGAGAGACATTGTAAATACTTTTTTTTCCTTTCAACTCTCATTAAATCTGCTCTGAGCAAGCTTTTATGACATTTAAATGCTGTGTCAATTTATACACACGTTGAAAGTGTGATGAAAAGTATTTGTGGTGTACATAGTAGTAATTTATTTTTAAAAACTTAATCAGTTGCACCTCTGACATAGCTAACGCTTTAAACTTTTGTGGTAATGATTATCACATATCTGTTGTTCCCAAACCTTTTTTGTATCACTGCTGTCTTGTGAGTTACTGTTAAATAATTGCTAAGAATTCATTTGTTTCTTGTGAGTTACAGGAGAAACCAGCATGGATTTAAAATGTTACTATAGATAATAAAGCACACAAAGAGTATTTTTCCTTTCTTCTGCTCTCTTTGCTTATATGGCTGAAGTTTCAACTCCCTCACTTTACTGATAAGTGCAGTTTCTTCTGAGAAAGTTAGAACTATGCTGGATGGAGAAGAGAGAGCTGGAATGCATTTTCTCTCATTTTTAGTTAGCTTCTGATTTTAGAGACTGTCCTTATGAAGACATATTGAAGATGCAGAGCCATATCAGCACCAAAACATATGTGTATTTTCCCATGAGATAAATCAGTATCTATTATCTGCCCTGCTATAAATAATGGCAACCAGACACATGCTCTTTGCTTTGATTAAAAGCTGGGTGTGAGCAGTCCCACACACTGCCGAAAACCTGACCTCACCTAACTACAGGTAGTAAACACTAAAAGTGCATTTTCTCCCTTTGGGACTCTTAGCTGCAAGAGAACCATTGCTTTGCTATAGCTCAGTGTAATAAACATTTTTAATAGCAAAAATTAAGGGGCAATTAGTCTTGTTTCTTCAAATCTTTCAATGAGTTTAACAGTCTGGTTGCCAGAAAAACAAGGCTTTTCTCATAAACTCTCCAGGTTTGATCTGGAAGACAAAGACAACACTGTTCGTTCTTGTCTGGGGGGAAAAAAATAAATTGACTGGTTTAGGTTCTCCCCCTGCCCTCTAGCTTTATTGCAAAGATGTTGGGATTTGCAAATGGCTTTTTCTGAAAGGATGTGGACAAGTTTATACATGTGGACTGTTAGCCTCAATGATCACAGTGAATGCTCACAGGCTGTTGGAATTATTCGACTCTGCAGCTAGCCAGCTCCAAAAAATCTGCACAGTCTTTATAAAAAATTCATAAATTCAACCTCACTTGGTAGTACTTACAAGTTATTTTTCAAATGCCTTGTGGTAAATATTCACTGTTTCTAGGGTGTCTTTTCCATCTGTTTTTTTCTTGTAGAGCTTATGTGCCCCAGATTAATTTCATTCTCCCTGTTCCACCTGGACTTAACTTTCCTGTCTGACATTCAGGAAATTTTTCATTAGTCCCATAGCCCCCAGGAAACAATATCAATTTGATATTTTCTGGTAGAAGAGTTGCCAGGCTGATGTTTGAGAGCAATTCATGGAGGAAATAATTTCCCAGAGCATACCCTTTGTTGATGGGCAACAGAAGTCAGGCACCTAAACCCCAAAGGGGCTTCTACAAAACCTGCCTGGAGCCCTCAAGAGAAGTTTAGGCATATTGGGCCCATTTTTCATCAGTCAGTCTAAAAGAGTACTCGTGAAAGAATCACTTTTGTTAGCTTATTTGGCAGTGGGAGAGCGGCAAAAAGTACAAAAGGAATCCTAGAATCCTGGAATCATTAAGGTTGGAAAAAACCCCTACAATTATTGACTCCAATGGTTAACAAAATGGTTGCAGATAAACAGGGTTTAAATGCCTCAATTGTCAACTGAATAAAATTTGGGTACCAAAACCCAAGGTTTCTCTCCTGGAATAATCTGAACAGCTGTGGTCCAGATCTTGGGGATGGCCCAGTTTTGAAGGTGCTGTGGTTTCTACTCAATTTCAAGTTTCCAGAAATGCAAAACTTTGTATTTTGATAGTACTGTGCCTGTTGCAATGGCTGTCACCCCAGGGGGATTAATTCTGCTTCTCTGGAAGCAGCTGTGTGATCAATAAGGGTACAGGTTTAGCACAACTACTGATTGAACAAGAACACAGGCTCAGAAGGAGTAGGTGAGGGTGCCTTGTGTGGGATGTCCATAGCACTTCTTTGAGGATTCCTATACAAGAAATTGGAGATCCAAAGTCAATTCTGTCCTCTAAGGAAGTCCAGCTTTCCTCTCCTCCTCCTTTGGGTCTCATTCTCATGTCATGGTGATTGATTTTGTGGCCTATGGATTGCACCCCCTAAGTACAGCAGAAAAAAAAGAAAATAAGACTCAATTGCACAAGAGTGGCTGATCCTGAGCATACCTTGATGATGCTGGAAGTCTTGCTGTTGGTCAGTAGCAGAGCAGAGGAGGGTGCAGAATTTGGGGTGTTCCCACAGTGCTGTTCACACAGGACAGTGCCATTCTCATTGTCAGTTGTCTCGTGTAATTTGTTTTGTTTCCCTAGGAAAGAGGCTGTGTCGTACATGAGGAAATCAACCCATGTACAGAATCATGCTGGTGGCAGCCCAGAGGAAGCAGAAGTCCTGATCAGAGACAAAAAGCACAATAGGAAACCTTCCTTTCTCAAGGCTTTGTTGAGGACCTTTGGGCCATACTTCTTAATTGGCTCCTTCTTCAAGTTGATACAAGACCTACTCTCTTTTGTCAACCCTCAGCTATTAAGGTAGGTTTACTCTGTGAGTAGTTTCTATGTGTGATCCCTGTGGTTGCTTGGCTTTGGCACAGGGCAATTGTTTTTGAAATAAAGAGTTAGTTTCCCTCACAGTGCCACATGTGTATGCTCCCTCACCTTCCCCCTGCAATGCCGTGAGACATGAGTTCTTTGTTGTGGACTCAGCTGTAAATTGGACAAGCTTCACTGAAATGCTCCATTTGTAAATCTCCCATCGCTGTGGGCAGCTTTGACTTAGAAATTACATGTTGCTGTGTGATTCAGTCCAAAGCAATTTCTCCCCATTTCTAAAGGATTAGCTGTGAAATCAAAGTGAAGCATTTCTGGCTGGATCCAGTGGTCTCTGAATATCTGATATCCTCATATGTGGATGGTGGTTGCAGCTGTGGTGTGACTTGATGTGCAGATGTTGTCTGATGCTCCAGTATGTAGTGCTCTGGCCGGACTGCTGTCATCTGGGAAAGGTTTTGGGTCGTTTAGATGAGTTCATATGCTCTTAGTTGTGTTCAGCAATGAGAATGTGAGAGGCACAGTTGCAGTGAATTTCCATGTGAAAGAAAATTATAGTTCTATTAAAAAAAAAAAAACAGAGGAAGTGGTTATGAGAAAAGTGGTCTGTTCTCAAATTCTCTTTGTATGAGGAACACCTCTACCTTCCATCTCCAGGGGGGCCAGTTGCTCAGCCTGATCCATAAAGGAATTTGCACAATCCCTGCATTTTTTTCTTTATTAGTATTTTTCTTAAAGTGAGGAATTCAGCAGAAAATCATTAGCTAGGAAGAAAGCAATAGTGGAATTACCAGCATTTCTACCTAACAATTATTAATAGAAAAGCACAAAGTCCTATTAATGCCTGAGGGAGGAATGGAACTTGGGTGGAGGTCACAGGTGGATGTAGGGAAAGGGAGAAGAGAAGGCTCTGCTCCTATTTGAGTATCTCTTAAAAATAACCCGCATTCTGAGATCATGTTGTTCTGTGGGTGGTTTGTGATATACCCAAAAATTTGCTAAAAAGAGGGTCTGACCAAGTATGGTGACATTTAATAGCAGACAGTCTGTCTTCTCCCAGAGCCCCTGCTGAAGAGGAGGCTGCTGGCTGCCTCCTGAGAACACATTAAGTGTAACATATTCTGGGAATTTCTCAAATTTGCATGAATTCCTGAATACGTTTCAGTGATATCTCAAGGCATATTATGGTGAATTCCTTCTCAAGTCTAAATTCCTGCAGTCTGGGAAAATGCCCTTCTGATAGTAGGGGAAGATGAAAAAGCAATGGCTCTCTGGCAGACTGCATGTAAGATAGTTTCATGTTTCTAAAAAGATTGGTGGATCCCTGGGACTACGGAGAAGAGGTTTTCTCTGAAGCTGTTCCCTTTCGCAGAATGAATGAATGGAGCAGGGCAGAAATAAGATTTCTCTGGACTGAAAAAAGAAAGATGTAGCAACCTCATGCTTCTACTACAAAGCTTTGGTTGCCTGATTTTTAGTTTCCAGGTGTGACTGTGGTCACAAGGGTTTTCAGGATGAAGAAGAGACGAGAATGTTGACTCTATGATCAGAAGGTTGATTTATTATTTTATGATATATGTTACATTAAGACTATACTAAAAAGCAATAGAAAGGAAAAGGTTTCTTCAGAAGCTAGCTAAGCTAATAATAGACAAGAATGAATAACAAAGATCTGTGTCTCAGACAGAGCAAGAGCCAGCTCTGCCATGAGTAGTCAAGAAATTTAAACACTTACAGGAGACCAATCACGAGTCTACCTGTTGCATTCCACAGCAGCAGATAACCATTGTTTACTTTTGGTTGCTGAAACTGCAGCTTCTCACAAGGAAAAATCCTAAGAAAGGATTTTTCATGAAAGATGTCTGTGACATCCAGGTCCATTTTTCTCCTGCTGATTGTTTGAACCATGGAGCAAAATCTCTTTTTCTCTTATATTTTGACAGTTCGGTATTCTGATCAGTAGACTGAAAACGCAAACGTGATTTTTGAGAGCACTGGACATTGCCATGTGTCACTCTGCTTGTTTGCTGTGTGCCAGTGTGCAGCTCTAGCAATGAGAGCAGCTGAGAGGAGTAAAAAAGGACTTACCAATAAAAGCTGCTATAGCCATCTTAATGGTACCATTTTACAAAAAAAAGTAGGAGTGAAGGACTCTTTATGCATCCATCCAGGAGGATGTCTTTTAATTTAGCACTTTTTTTTTTGTGGGAAAACACCCCAGGCAGAAGCACTCAGGCTGCTTGAAGAAGATTTGGGTAAGAAGCTGGTTTTGCCTGCCCTGCTGCACTGCCTTATTCTGTCCTATCATTCACCTCTTGCCCTGGGGGCCTCCCTAACAGAGCTCAGACAGTGCACTGTGTGTTTAAACCCTGAATCTCAGGGGAAACCAAGAGTTTCTCTTCATATTTCATTTTCAGGCTCATTTACAAATGGACTTTGTCACTGGCAGAGCTGCAGGTTTTGCTGTTGGATCTTTGCAATGTTGTTTGAAATCATAACTCAACCTATGTCCTGGAGAGCTGTTTGCTTTTTGTTGTTAGGGAGAGGATGTGGCAGGATGCTGTAGTTGGGAGAAGCTGTGTTATGTCCCATTAAATTTGATGCATGGTTTTTAAATTTTTGTTTCTTTTTCCTTTTCCTTCCTTACTCTGCTGACAAACAGTGTATTAATCGGCTTCATTAAGAACAAAGATGCCCCAGCCTGGTGGGGATTTTTGATTGCAGCTCTGATGTTTATCTGCGCTGTGCTGCAGACACTCGTCCTTCACCAGCACTTCCAGTACTGCATTGTTACTGGGATGAGGCTAAGGACTGGGATCACTGGGGTGATATACCGAAAGGTAAGGCTGGAAGCATTTTGTGGGCTAGAATACCAGCCAGGCAAGTGTGCTCAGTTCTCACATATTTAGGGAAGGTTAGGCATGTTGGAGAGGAGTAGCCTCCTGGAATATAAAAGATTGGGGGTTTGGTGAGTTTTTAGGAGTACCTCTTTAATGCTTTACAGAATTTTCCAGTGAGCAGTAGTGTAATATGGGTGTTCTGGTAGGTTACTAGACATACCAATACTAGTTCACTTTAAATGCAGGAAGAAGAGAGACTTAGATTAGATGTAAGGAAGAAATTCTTCCATGTGAGGGTGGGGAGGATCTGGCACAGGGTGCCCAGAGGAGCTATGGCTACCCCATTCCTGTAAGTGTCTAAGGCCAGGTTGGATGGGGCTTGGAGCAACCTGGGATAGGGGAAGTTGTCCCTGCCCATTGAAGAGGGGTTGGAACTTTAAATTTCCTTTCCACCCAAACCATTCCACAGTTTGGAAGAGGGATCTAGGAGAAGAACATGTTTATGCTATGAGTCGATCAGACCCAATGAGATTTTCTTCAGATTGCTATGCACTGCTTAAGCTGGAGATGCTCATAAGCAAAACCATTTCATGAGCTCTTGTTCCTTGGAGATCAGGAATGGATATAGGTGAATTATTTTATTCTTTTTGGAGAAGCACATTATTCTTGGACAGTGTCATTTTGCTAATAATTGAGGATTTGTTCTCCATGTGTATCAAGATTATGAATGCATTGACACTCTCTCCCTTGTCAGTCCTTAGTGATCACAAACTCAGCAAAGCGCTCATCTACTGTTGGAGAAATTGTCAACCTAATGTCAGTGGATGCCCAACGTTTCATGGACCTGATGACTTTCCTGAACATGTTGTGGTCTGCACCACTCCAGATATTTCTAGCTTTGTATTTCCTCTGGCAGGTACAGACATTGTCACAATTCATCTAAATAATCCTTCACAATTGATCTAAATAATGTGCAGGCTTTTTCTTTTTCTTTTTTCTTTTTTCTTTTTTTCTTTTCTTTTTTTCTTTTTTTTTTCTTTTTTTTTTTTTTTTCTGTCACTTTGACGTGCCACTGTGTTTTTTACCAACTTAAAGTGTTTGGTCCTGTAGTAAAAGGGTGCTGTACAGCCTCACTTAATGTCTTAATTATTTTGTTCCACTGCTAGGCCAGATGGGCATTTGAAACAGAATGTTTCCTTTGTCTTTCTCCTGTCCTTGCTTGAGTTTGATGGGCTCAGTCTTGGACTCTTGTTCCCAGTAGTTGATACAAATGAGAGCTTGAGGGTACTGGTTTAGAGACCAAACCAAACAAAAACCTGGATGTAGGTTTGGTCTCTAAACCTACATGTATGTATAGAGATTATATCCTGCTACATAAAGAAGTTTTGTGCAAGTCAATGTGAGACAAATCTCACCTGGAAAAACCATAATTTTTCATTTGCTACATTGTGACATTGTTTCAGGTTTATTCCAGGTTCAGTTTGAACACTGGCTTTCAGACTTGGTTTTGCGCAATTAATGTCTTTTACTGCATAAAACAGTAGCACCAACTTAACTATATTGATTACAACTCAAAAGCCATTAAATTGCAGCAGCTCTGAATTACTGCTCTGCTGGAAGCTGAGCTCTGGTTACCAGCAGTTTGTAGGCTTGTAGTCACACTGAGGTACTGGGTTAATTCCATAATTACAGTTCCCTTGGTCAGAGAAAAATCCAGAGAAAAGTTCCTATCACCGATACAACAACAACAATAATAATAGTTATTATTGTTATTTTTATTGTTATTATTATCATTATTATTCAAAGTGGTCCCTTATTTTTCTGTCTCCTCTTCACGGTTGCTCTGTGGAATCACAACACTTCACTGGGATAAGTTCAACTTGTCAACATTGATTTCTGTTTCTATCACTTATTGTTGTTTTAGTGCTGACTGTAGTGCTGACACTTGGGTACAACAACTTACTCTTTCTTTTTAAATCAAGACTTTAGGGCCTTCTGTGCTGGCTGGAGTTGCTGTAATGGTCTTACTTATCCCATTTAACTCTGCAATAGCAATAAAAACCAGAGCATTCCAGGTAACGTAGCAGCAGAGAAGGTAATGTTACATGAGTTGGCAGCTGTGCTATGAGAAATGAAGACATCTGGGGTTGTTAATAAGATGCCATTTGCAACAATTTACTTATGAGTAAGAATGTACTGATATATTAATAACTGTATCATCTTAGATAATTTTTACATAGTGAATTGAATGCAATTTAAGGGAAAAAAGCCTTCTGTCATTGAGCCAGTGGCTTCTTCATACCTCTGGAGCAAGCAGCTTTTGGGATTAGCAAGAGGTTTCTTTGTCTCCATATCCCTTCATCTGGTATCTTCCTCTAGGACTATCTAGAGTAAGGCATATGAATGCTGTTCTTTAAGCTGCAAATGAATGTTTTCAGAGGTGGCAGCTAAAACCTGACAGTTTGAGTTTTATGCTAAAAACCAGTGTTGATGTTCACTGCTGCTTAGCTGGGCCAAATTTCATTTATTATCTTAAGGGAAAATGATCCTTTATTCCTTTCTTTGTAGTCTGGTTCTCTCTAGTCATGGAAAGCTAAAAAAATACCAATATAACAGTGGCCTCTGGCTTTGTGCTAGAAAAAAAATCTAATAATTGGCTTCTGCTATGCAGCCTATCAGACTGTTTGGAAGATTAAAAAAGAAATTAAAAGTCAATCTGTTGGTGTAAAAAAAGTAAGAGTTGGATATAAATTAGGACTTTGAAGCACAGCCTTAGTAACAGTGATATTATTATATGCCTTAAAAAGACATACAGGCATCTCTTGGATGCTGACATGTTAGTAATAACATTCCTTTTCTCCCTTGCCCATTATAAGATGCATAACTTGCTGTGCATATGTGTGTGAATTTTGTCTATAAATTTGAGCAGGGATGTTTTTATTTTAATAACTGAATGAAAGACTGTATTTTAGTACATAGGAAAAAAAACCCCTAGAAGTAGCCACAATTTTCAAGGGATAAGAAATAAAATGTGCAAACAAGGAAGAAAAAAATCTGAAGAAGTCAAAGGAAATGATAGGATAGTATTTTTGTGAAGTGGCTGAATCTTTCTTTAGGATGGTTTAAAAATGTAGCTCTTAAGAGTTAAAATGAGTGGAAGGCTTTTATACTCTGCTTTCCAGTCACTTCTTTTGATTTCTCATGTCTCTAGAGGTAGACTAACTTGCACAATAAGTTCATAACGGTGTGGCTTTCTGTAATTACCTTTTGCATCCTCTTCAGAAATAGCCTGAGGGCCATGACAGCTGTGAGACATATGTTGAAAACTCTCCTGTAGTCCTGACTGTGACTCTGTCTCCTGTGTTTACCAATAACCCAGGTGGAACAAATGCGATACAAAGACTCCCGCATTAAATTAATGAACGAGATCCTGGGTGGCATCAAGGTGCTGAAGCTCTATGCTTGGGAACCATCCTTTTCAGAAAAGGTCCTGGAGATACGGAAGAATGAGCTGAAAGTTTTGAAAAAATCTGCCTATCTCAACTCTTTGTCCACCTTTGCCTGGATCAGCGCACCCTTCCTGGTAAATTACATTTTCATGGCTCTCTAAGCTGTACAAGTATACCTTTGAAGGATAAGCCTGAGGCTTTCTGCTTGCTAATGTACATAGAAATAAAATGTAAAGTTTTTGAAGAAATTATTCACATGCTTTGATACAGAGTTCCCTGTTCTAGAAAGCCCTTTTGTTAATCAGTATTAAAGTATTTTGTGATAAAGCCTGCCAGTGAAAGCTGGGAATAGCTGTCACAGGAGAATTTCCAACCACTTCAAAGTATTTCCCATAACAAATTAAAACTAGAATTTGAAACCTCAGAGAGATCCATGAATAGCAAAATAGCAAAAGAAACTTTAATTGAGTCAGTCAGGACAACATCTGTCTTTAGCTCTCATTTCTACCTTCATGTTGCAGTGCTCTGCTTGTTTTAGTGAGAGAGGGAGTTGTTAAATTATTCTACAGCTCAAAAAAGATTTAATGTGAAAACTGAAGCCCAAATGATTATGTTACCGACTCTGAAATGCATTTTCCTCAATATTGTCTTTTCCTCTATTTTCTACTTCAGTGGACTGTGATCCCTTTTGCAGAAAGGGTTTTGGTGAATAAAACCATTCAGATAAGTCCGTGGTCAAAACTATTCCCAGCCAATTTTTCTCGAGATCTAAGGCCCAGCCCTGCAGGAATGATCTGATCAGCCTGGAGATCTGATCAAGCCCCTTTCATAGTTCCTTAAAGTCATTGCACTTCCTTCAGTGCACATTCCTCTTCCTGCTCATTGTGAGTTTGCTGCACAGGATGATCCTTCCACAGTGGATGGCCCCTGTTATACAGCAAGCCAGCAAAGAACTTGGATTTCACTTCCTTTTCTACTGATTAGTGAATCTCGTTTGCTTAGCCTGCAGTTTACAATGGGAAAATTTGCTTGGGTGGAGCTGGAAGAAACCACAACCCGATAGAAGCTTTTCCTTTTTATTTACCTGAGTCCTGTAGTTCACCTCTTGAAACTCTTAGTTCAACTGAATGTAGCCACTAGAAACCTGTCAAGTCTTTTATTTTGTGTGCCCTTTTTCTGTACCTACTTGTCCATAGAACTTGAGATTTTTAAAGCATGTTGAAAAGGTCAGAAACAAGAAATTTTCCCAGTTTTGTGGTTGGTACTTTTATTTCCAAGATGCCTGGTATATTCTGACATTTTAAAAGTACTCAATCCTGATAGGCATCTTGCAGTAAACTCCCTTTCTGGCTTTCAGGTAGCACTAACAACATTTGCTGTGTATGTCTCTGTGGATGAGAAGAACATCCTGGATGCAGAAAAGGCTTTTGTCTCTCTGTCCTTGTTCAATATCTTGAAGTTTCCCCTCAATATGCTTCCACAAGTCATTAGCAACATTGCACAGGTAAGGAGGGCCTGGAGCACAGGTTGTTCTGAAAAATTTGAACTGAAAGAACATATCCTTGATTTCTGGAATGCAGAGATCCCTTGCATCTGCCTGTTTTAGCGCTTTTCCTTTTAATATCCTTTCCTGCTCTTCTGCATTGGAAAGCCTGACATCATCTAAGTGAGCCTGTGTGAATTTTGCTTTGCTCAGATAAACTCAGCTTGGTGTGAGAAATTTCACAGTTAAAAGCTTGAATCTCAGCATAAGACTCATTGCAGGGGAAGAATGACTCACTGTTCAGGAAGCCCATGGGGGGAAGCTCAAGGCACTGTGCATGCTTTCTTTTTCAGTAGTAAGAGCGTTAAGTCCTCATTAAAAGAATGATGAAATAATGCCACATTCTTTTCTTAGACAAGTGTTTCCCTAAAGAGAATTCAGCAGTTCCTGAGCCATGATGAACTTAATCCAAATTGTGTGGAAAAAAAAGTGATTGCACCAGGTAAAGATGTTGATATTTTTCTTAGCTATGTAAATGCAGCAGACTTATCTCTCTTGGACTGGTTGAGCTAGGAAAAAAAGCCAAAAAGAAAATAACAATGTTAATCTTGAGTTTTAAAAAAGGGAAGAAGCTGCTGCTCTGAAAGTGTTTGGTGTTCAGGCTGTGTGGAAATCAGAAAAATTTCTGGCCATAGTTCTGAGCTGGTTGGGTCTGAGTTTGCATCTGCAATGTACCAGATGCTAACAGCGCTGAATATGGAATGCATCTGCTGACTATGGACAGCAAGACTTGTTCAAACCTTTCACACTGCACAAATGCTCAAGAGCTTTGTGAACAGTTTTGATTACTTCTGTTCAAAACAGAAGTAGCCCTAAACAGTTGAGCAAGCCAGGTGTGGCAAGCAAAAAACTTCAGAGTGTCAAAGTTAATCTGATAAATCAAAGTAAACATAATGCAGTGATCTCCTACTGATTTGAAAAGAGTTTCTGAAGTAAAGTTGGGGTGATGCTGAACAGCACATGTTGGGAGCAGCCCCACCAGGGCAGGGTGAAGCAGGGCATCTTTTCAGCTCCCTAGATCTGGCAGGTCACAGTCTATAGCTGAAGCGACAGTCAGTTATTTTCACTCTGAAGAAGCCTGTGCTTCCCATGTGCATGAGCCTGTGCTTCCCATGCCAGCAGAAAAGGGAAGTGCAGTGTGTGTAAATAAAGATCCCTCTGTCAGCCTGTTCTCAGTTGTGCTGTTATGAGTAACACATTTCCTGCCTCTCTTCTTGTTGTGTTTTTGCCACACAGGCAATGCCATCAGTGTAAGAAATGCGACATTCAGCTGGGGAAAGGAGCTTAAGCCAACACTGAAAGAGTAAGATTTCTTTGTGCAGTTGCAATACAATATTTACCTGGTCTCTGGCTCTTGGGAGGTCTGTTTGAAAGGTGTCTGGTAAAAACTATGCATCACATGTCAGCATTTCTTCGCCTTTAAAATATGGAGCTCATGCCTCGTGGTCTTTAAGCTTTATAGAACAGGGCTTTAAGGCTTTAACTTCACAGGAACCAGCATAAAATAGTTACCTATTGAAAGACAGGCTCCATAAATTTCTTAAATAGGCATTTTTTAACTGAAGCATTGTAAAAATTAGATTGATCTGATGGATTTTGAGGGCAGTTAGGATGTTCTGTGTTGGGACCTAGGTGTCCCAGCAGTGGTCTGTTACTTGAAGAGGCTTGTGGCAGATTCATCTCTGTGGCAGTGGAAAGGCCATCTTTAGACCATGGGGGTGAATGTTTTGCACATTTGCCTCCTTAAATGAACAGAAAGAAAATTTGCCTGGAAGCATATATACCTTCTGTTATGCATAAGGATATATGTAAATAGAAGTTTGGCTGGATTTCACTAGTGAAAAGCGCTTTGGCCGCAAAGAGACTGTGTCTCTTTGTCAGTCATTTTTGTATCAGTTCACCTTCAGGGCCTAAAGTAGTACCTTTAAGAACACAGTAGGGAAAACAGTAAAGGATTTTAATTGGGGAAGTCCTGTTTTTCTTGTGTCATTGTCATTGAATCCTATTTACCAGCACAGGAAATACAGTTCTGAAGTGGTTTGAACATTTTTAGATGGGACATATTCACTCACTACTTTTATACATTTGCTTTTGGTTTTAAAATCAAACCCCAAAATACTTCTGGAAGATTGTCTGTTTTCAAAATGCTTATTAACTTAATTTGACTTGCTGATGGATTGATACAACACAGCAAAGAGTCTTAGAAGGCTTGTTAACAATCCTACTGCTTTAGCAACCAGCAAGATATATTATGCTGGGTTTTCATTTGCTCCTCAAGTTATGGTTACAGTTGATTGCATGCAAGAAAGGGAGGAGAAAACCAGTGACCAAACTTTGCTTATTATATCCAGTCAGGCTGTGACTGTGTATTTCAGCCCTGGTTTAAACACTGCTGATGTCTTTAGTAAACTAATGTTCAATTAATTTCGAGCTTATTTCCTCCACAGTATAAATATGTTGATCCCCAGTGGTTCTTTGGTTGCCGTTGTTGGCCATGTTGGCTGTGGGAAGTCTTCTCTGGTGTCTGCTCTCCTGGGTGAAATGGAAAAGCTGGAAGGAGAAGTGGCTGTGAAGGTTGGTGTTTTTTTATGAAACCATTTAATGATGGTAGGGAAATGTGCTGCTTATGCCTGCCCTTGCCTAGAATGCACCTCAGGCTCCAGAGGGAATTCTAGTTGCTCCTCTGGCAGCTTGTCTGCATGTTTGAGTTTTGCCCAGTTTTATATGAAGTTAGTTTCCTGATTTGATCAATGATACATGAGCAGTTAGCACACATATACATATAATGTGAATGTATAGGAACCATATACATGCTGAAGATCTTACTCAGAGTATGAATTCATGCTTGTTATGAGTCAGAGATTTTCTCTCTCCTTTTTCTAGGGTTCTGTTGCTTATGTGCCTCAACAAGCCTGGATCCAGAATGCCACGCTGAAAGATAACATTTTGTTTGGCCAAGCTCCTAATGAGGAAAAATACCAAGATGCCCTGGAGGCCTGTGCTTTAAAAACTGATCTAGAAGTGCTGCCAGGAGGAGATCAAACTGAGATAGGAGAGAAGGTAATTTTTATTTAGGTAGATTTTTATTTTCAAGTCAGACCTGCCTGGTGATTCCTGTTCTAGCTAAGGAGAGAACACTGTAAAGTCAGCACTTTGTTTGATTTGATCTTCACAATGGCATCCCTGCTACAATCAACACCAAAACATGCAGGGCAGTTGTCCGGAAAGCACTTGACTTGAACGTTTTCTTAATTTCAGGCTTGTGTGTGTATTGTGGTGCAGAATTACACATCCAGCCCTGGAAGACCAGAGTGCCCTCTATTTGTCATGAATTGTAAAGGTGCATCTGTCCAGAATCACTGCAGGCCTTCCTTTTCCTATAGGGATTGAAAGGGAGGGAACAGATGGTTTTGCTTCAAGTGAAAAAAAAATATGATCATCCCTTAACACATTTTAATGAGAAACGCTTACATCTGTGTTTAACAACAAATATATTATTTTTTCATAGGCTACTGAGTCTGAGCTAGGTTGCATGATATGGTGTGGAGATGGGGATTTGTGTATAAAAGGAAATATGTGGAAGATGTTCCAGGTGCCACAGCCCTGCTTTGAAATTTGCATTTTACATCCTGGTTGACAGTTTTGCTTTTTATAGTTTTGTGTTTTAACAGCTCCCTTTAGGAGCTTATTAGAAAGAGACTTACTGCATCTCCAGTTTGCTGGGTGAGTGGAAAGTTTGGCAATTAGCAGGCAGATCTAGAGGCATTCTGTGCCTGTCTCTGGGTGGGTTGTTTTCTTCAGTGTTTCATGTTTCAATTTAGCACCCAAGTGCTGGGCTGGGTGAGAACCATGAGAAGTGAGAGCTTTTGAGTGACAGATTCGTTCTCTCCTGTCTCCCTCCAGGGCATCAACCTGTCAGGGGGGCAGCGGCAGCGTGTGAGCCTGGCCCGTGCCGTGTACAGCAGCTCAGATATTTTCCTGCTGGACGATCCCCTGTCTGCCGTGGACTCTCATGTGGCCAAGCACATCTTCGACAAAGTCATTGGCCCGGATGGGGTCCTGAAGGGAAAAGTAAACTGGGCTTTAGATCCTCTTAAAAACACACACAAACTCAGGAACACGGAAGCTGTTTCACCACCCAGGCCTTAGTGACAGCTCCTTCCTGAAATTCTGTGTGTAGCTGGCAACACGTGTACCTTTCCTCACAGCCTGGGCTGTGGCAAAATGCTGCTCGCACATGTCCAGGAACACTGTGGTCTGGTCAGAATGTGTACACGCAGAAACCTGCCCTGTCTTTTAAAATCCTTTCTCTATGAGATCTCCAAAAAACAAGGCATGTGCTGGAACGTGCACAGGCTGGTAGTATTAATTGTTGTTTCTTGGGGGCAGCGCAGTCAGGAAGCGGCACCAAATATGGATGTTACAGAGAATTTTGGCAACAACAACCCAAACTGCAGTGGTTTTGCTGCACCTTCCACTCCTGCTGCCATCTTCTCAGATCATCTTGAAGCTCAAAAGGGAAGGGCTGCAAAGAAAATCATCATAAGGGAAGGAGGGAATGATAATTCAGTGTGTTTACTTTCCTCTCTCAGCAGTAGGAGCAAAGCGACTTCATGTACATCATGTCAAGCTAATTTGCCTAATGTGGACAGTGTTCTTTCACTGTGCATTTCACTTTGACATGATAATTCATTCCCTGTCCCAAAAATGTATTTGGCTTGCTGAGTACTGTCAGTCCCCACAGTGCAAATGAAGGATATGTGGTTTTTTTTTTCCTTTTCCCTATCCAGACCCGAATCCTGGTAACCCACGGCATTAGCTTCCTACCTCAGGTAGACTATATATATGTCCTGGTAGATGGCAAAATCTCTGAAATGGGATCTTACCAAGAGCTTCTGAAACAAAACAAGGCCTTTGCAGAATTCCTCCGGAATTATGCACTGGATGAAGACATTGAAGAGGATGAACCAACAAGTACAGTATTATTTTTTCTTAAAACATGTCTTCTTCTTGTCTTCATGTCAATAAGATTACAGATATTTTCTCTGTTAAGTGTCCCCTGGTTCTTCATGGCATTTGCCTTTCTGCACTACCATGAAAATTATTGTCTGTGGCCAGGTCTGTACAACTGAGAAATCTTTTTCACTAATTTCTTTCAAAATTTTGTGTGGTTTGTCCTAGAAGAAAGCAAACTTGTCTTAGAAATTATTTTAAACTTGGGAATTTATTTTACAATTAGAAAGGTCAAGCTCAGCAAGAAGACACAATAGCCAAGAATAAACTGGGCTTGGTATGAAAGGGGCTACCCAGAGTCTGGTGTGTTTTTTCTTTATATGTGATTGTGGTATTTTTCATGTAGCAAAGTCCAAATGAAATTTTAATCTTGGGTTGCTTTTCAGCTTGGTTTGATTCTGACAAAATGATGCAAGATAAAAGCATTCTGGTGGATGTTTCCCCTGTGTGATAGTGTTCCCATGCCTCTGCACTGCTGCTCTCCAGCCTGGCAGAGGAGTATGTGTGGCACCTTCCAGCCGCAGCAGAGGCTTGCAGGACTCCTGATGTGACTCCCCCAGCCCAGGCTCATGTCTAGAATGTGCCAAATTAGTGAATTTAGCTACAACCAACTCTTAACACAGGGAATAGCCTGGCATTCTGATTGGTTAAAGGGATGTGATATAAGTGCATTTGGCAGCCAACCTACATCACAAGATCTTTGCAATTTCATTAGAAGGGATGCACAGAAGGGATATACACAAAGCTAGAGAGGAGCTTATGCATTATGATTTTCCTGGGAGGTGGGGGTGTGGGTTTGTTTTCATGGCCTTCCTTTTTATAGCCACCTTTCTCTGTGCTTTCCTATGACAGAAAATTGAGGTGTGATCTTGTCTTGCAGTGCTGGAGGAGGAAGAAGTGCTGCTGGCTGAAGACACCCTGAGCATCCACACAGACCTGGCTGATAACGAGCCCGTGACAAACGAGGTCCGCAAACAGTTTCTTAGGTAAACATGAGGTCCTTGCTATTCTAGTCTGTGTCTGGGGTAAAAAACATCTTTCAGATGTCAGTCACATTCTGCTTCTCCATCTGGGCTTCAGTTTCCTCAATTTCCTCTCATAAATAAATTGGTTTAGTATCCTTTTAAAAATAAATGTGAACACTCAAGATCAAACATCTATTCCTTCTGTATTCTTTTCAGTCTGGACTGAACTAATTTCTAAAAGCAGCTCTCTGGTTCTCAGATAACACCACTGTGTGTATATACCCACACAATGGTGAACTGCTGCCAGATGTGTGAAAAATAAACTCCTTGCATTGCACCTTTCCATTGGGAGCCTTGGAAATCTTTTGAAGGTTTTTATAATCATACCCATCAGTGATGCCCAGCTACTGCTGATAGGAAAACAGAGAAGCTAAGGGTTTAGATTGAAATGTCTGCCTTGTCATGAAGCCTCTAAAGGCCTTTCCTAAAGAGCTCAGGCTCTGCCACAGCCTTTCTTAGATCCTGTATTTCTGGCATCCCTGAACATGCAGAGAGGTGGAAGAAGCATCCACAGCTATAAGTGAGGCTGGCATGGGAACTTAGTGGAAGAGCTGGGAATAAATCCAATTCACTACATCCCAACCTTGCCTTAGCACTGCCACAATATGCTCTTTTTCTCCTAATGACTCTTTTGTTTTAACTAGGCAACTTAGTGTAGTGTCTTCTGAGGGAGGAGAATGTCCCAACAAAATGTCAACGAAACGAAGAGTCTGTGAGAAGAAGCCAGCAGAGCCTCCTCTTCCAAGAAAAAGTCCTAATGAGAAACTTATTCAGGCTGAAACCACTGAAACAGGCACGGTATGGTTTGATTCCCCCCTCCCCTTTTCTACCTTTTTTTTTCTGTTTGGAAAAAAAATCCCCTTTATTTTAACATTAAATCCAGTTCTGTTAAATATGTGTATAAATCACAGCTGCAGGCTTTAGGCCTTAATCTGGTGACCACTGATCATTCAGATTAGGGATTTTGGCAGAGATTTGGCACCTAGGTAGCCCTATATATTTAGGAGAGCAAAAAAAAAAGGAAAAAATAATCTCTTCCAGTTCCCTCCACAGTCACCCAATACTGCAGAGCCCTGCATTCCATCAGCCCTGCCTTTGTCTCGCAGGGCTTTCAGCACTGGTTTTTAAACTGTTTGGCTGCTGCTGAGTCCAGCTGCAGCACTGGGTTACACGAACCAGCTGCGTCTGGGTGCCAGTGAGGCTGTTCTGCATAAATACCTGCCAACCTAAGTACAGAGCACTTTGTGCTTGTAGGTACAAAGGGGCTGTATTCCTCCTGAGTAGGGCCAGGGAGAGAAATAGGAACAAGAAAAAAGAAAAGATGGGAACACAGAAGTTAAAGAAAGGAACAGCAGATGGAAGAGGAGCAGGGAGGTTTGATAAAGAAAAAACCCCTTCCCTCCACTTCAGAAGGCTCAGTGTGTCCTGTTTAGTCTGATGTACATGATCCATGGCACAGACCTGCTTTTTCTGTGGATTATTTTAGCCTTCAAAGTCACTAATCAACAGCACTTGTTCTTTTAATTATTCCTCCTTATGCTTTTTACTAAGCACTGAGTTTTGTCCCGAGTCTCTGTCTCTTTTTGCTTCTCTGCCTTTTTGCACTACCTTAGAGACAGCACCTTTACTTCTTGCTGTTTATGTTCTTGTTGGATTGCATTAGCATTTGGTACCTCATTTAAGTTGCTGTGAAGACACAGAGTGGAGGCATGTTCAACACTTTTGCTTAAATAGACCATTTAAAGTTGTCTTGAGTACGATACTCTTGCCAAGTTGCTTCTACTTCCTGAAAATCTTGGCTCCTAATCTTATTACCCATCTTTTGCTGCTATTTCATCTGGCTTCTTTCTTTCCTTTTTTTTTTCTTCCCCCTCTGGCATAGTCTTAAAAATTAAAAACTCCACAAAAGTAATGAAATACCAATCCTCAACATGGAGGAGAAGCGTATTTCACAGAGGTTTCTGACTTGTTTTGAAAGCCATCATCCTGACATGGAGCTCAGGCAGATGAACCTTTCTCTGTGGTGTTTAGGAGTTCAGGCAGTTTTGAGTTAGGCTGGTGTCAGAGTGTGTTAAAGTTTTGTCAGCAGTTCCTCTCACAAAGAATGTTTCTATCTCGTAATTCTCTTTAAACTCCTTGTGTGGGTTGTGCAAATCAGCTTTAGTGTGTGATTTTGCAGGTAAAGCTAGCAGTGTTCTGGCAGTACATGAAGGCTATCGGCCCTGTCATTTCTTTGGTGATCTGTTTCCTGTATTGCTGTCAAAATGCTGCTGCCATTGGGGCCAACGTGTGGCTCAGTGACTGGACCAATGAACCGGTAGTAAATGGGACTCAACACAACACAGCCATGAGAATTGGGGTCTACGCTGCCCTGGGCCTCTTGCAAGGTGAGGGCAGGTAAAATCATCATACCCCAATGTTTTGGAATGAGGTATTAGGTCAGAAAGCCGTGGCACCAGTTGCTAGTGGTCCAAAAGGATGAAAAGTTTAGATTACATATTAGGAAGAAATTATTTATTGTGCTGGAGGTGAGGCCCTAGCACAGGATGCCCGGAGAAGCTGTGGCTGCCCCATCCCAAGGCCAGCTTGGATGGATCTCTGAGCAGGCTGGGATAGTGGTGGTGGGGTTGGAACTGGGTGATCTTATAGGCCTCTTCCAACCCAAACCATTCTGTGATTCTATGATTCTATGAAAATTGCCCCACAGCTCCTATCCTAAACAAGAGAGCTCATGTAACCTGGAGCTACACAGTCTGAAGTCAGCCCAACGCTTTTAATTTTGTTGTGAAGCCCTTGAGGGGGCTGGACAGGTGATGTGGAAGCTTGAGAGAGGCGAGTTGGAAAGAAAACATGAACTTTTCAGTGCAGAAGGGGATGAAGGGTTGGGGTGAAGTTGTAACATTAGGACATCATGGAGGATTGTGGAAAACAGCAGGGAGATGGTTATGTATCTGTTTTCCATAGTGAGGATGGTGAATCCTGTGGATGTTCCTGTGCCTTAGGCAGCAGTGGATGCAATGCCAATGTGCACAGGAAGAGAGGGTGGGCAGGAAATAAAGTGAAGTAAAACAAGCTTGGACTACAACAGGAACTGCCAAGGGTCAGGGAAGCTGTGAATCATGGACATCATGGGATAACACATCTGCTCCTCACCTGCCAGGGCTCATAGTGCTGATCTGCTCCTTCACCCTGGCCATGGGGGGCATCAATGCTGCCCGGACCCTCCATGCTGCACTGCTGGAGAACAAATTCCACACCCCACAGTCATTCTATGACACTACCCCGACTGGGCGCATCATCAACCGTTTCTCCAAGGACATCTACATCATTGATGAGGTCATCCCACCCACCATCCTCATGTTCCTGGGGACATTCTTCACCTCCTTGTCCACCATGATCGTTATCATAGCGAGCACTCCACTCTTTGCTGTGGTTATAGTCCCACTGGCAATTCTCTACTTCTTTGTTCAGGTAACTGGAAAAATGTGTGACAACTATTGCAATTATTCCATTCCTTTTCTTTTTAGGGAAAACAACATTGATTTGTGGGTAAAATGGAAATACCTGAAGTAGCTATGTGTTTATATAAACAAAACATTATTTACTTTTTTCAGAAAAAGAAATGTCCTGCAAGATGTGGCCATAAAACAGATAGACATAAACTTTTTTAGCTTTTAAGTAATAAAAAGTAAGCTTATTGCTAAAGCCAGCACTGCAGTGCATGCCAATATATTAAATGTGGATATATTTGACATACTGATACATTTTCAAAGTAGTTAGGAATTAAAATGTTGAAAATAGAAAGCATCAATTTTATTGATTTCTGAGCCATAATCAAGCTTATTTTACAGACTGTAAATAGAGACCTGATAATGGAGGTGCAAATGCACAATTTGTTTTCTTGGAAAATGAGGCTCCTACAAATGGATTCATTCTGCTTGATTATATTAACTAAATTTAAAGGGACATAGATAAATTCAACTTTCAGTCTATAGAAATTGCAGTTACCCAATACTCTTGTGGAATGATGTAAAGGTAACTTTCTTGGTACTCTTCTTAATTTTGGACAATATTTTAGAGGGTTGAAGTGCATTAGTAGCAATCTCCTTTAAATCCTTAACCTAAGAAATTCTTCACTGTTAATTTAAAAAGTGAAAATATTTAATGAACCTTTCAATTTCCTGTGAAAAATGGCAGCGATTCTATGTCGCAACCTCCCGCCAGCTGAAGCGCCTGGAGTCTGTGAGCAGATCCCCAATCTACTCCCACTTCTCAGAGACTGTGTCAGGGGCCAGTGTCATCAGAGCCTACAGGAGAGTGAAGGCCTTCGTGGACATCAGTGACCTGAAGGTAGATGAAAATCAGAAGAGTTATTATCCTGGCATAGTGTCAAACAGGTAAAGCATAATTTCTTGTTTTCACTTAGATAACCCTGTTTGCAAAATTGGTCCCAGGCTCCCACTTTTCCCACACTGCTTTACCCCTGCATTCTTCCCAGGTGGCTGGGCATCCGAGTTGAGTTTGTGGGGAACTGCATTGTCCTTTTTGCTGCCCTTTTTGCTGTGATTGGTAGGAACAGCCTGAATGCTGGCCTGGTGGGACTGTCAGTGTCCTATGCGTTACAGGTACATGTTACAGCTTTATTGAGGGGGTGTACATTTTTGTAGATGATATGGATATATTTCCAATAATCTAAGTGCTTGCTAAAGCTGGAGTTAATAGGGAAATAATTAAAATGAGTAGTGGGATGTTTGGAAAACAGAGATTCACGCTGGATGCTGAAATCATCAGCAAGCTCACATGAAGGAGGATCTCAGGGCACTTTGGGAGCATCAAGGCTGTGCTGCACCCCAGTACCTTCAGGGGTGGCGCATGGGAGTGCCAGAACATGAGTAAGGGCCAGAACATCAAGAACAGACCATTTGAGCAGTGTGGCTTAATGTGTTGTGCATCAATCCTGCTGTGCAGCACATTGGTGTGTCCAGGTAATTACAGGCAGATCAGTAGGACTTATAATTAGACAAAGCAAACTGTAGTGACCGAGGCTGTGGAGAATGTAGCAGATTTAATGGCCTCACTCTTGCCAGAAGCATTTTAGGTACCCTGTGTGTGCAAAGTTGCTGTTAGCAGTTTTCCAGTGAAACACGTGATTTGGGGAATGACTTCCTTCCAGCTTTTTTTGAGAGGGGCAAGTGTTAAATCAGCAAGAAGCATCATCATAATCTTCTTCATGTAAGCTCTTGATAATCTGTATATTTCTTGTCCCAGTAACTGTATTAACTTTAATGCAAAGGTAATTATCTCATTTGTAGCATTAATGTGAATCCATGTCTTAAAAGCAATGTCTGCTGTTGTTGGAGGTTTTTGGGGTTAGGTTTTTCTGTGGCTTTTTGGGGGGTTTTTGGTGTTTTGTTCGTTGCTGGGGTTTTGTATGTTTTGGGGGAGTTGTTTTGGTTTTGTTGGGGGGTTGTTTGAAGCTTTGTTTTGTTTCGTTTGTTTTGGTTTTATGGTTTTTTATTATATGTATTGTTCCTCTGTGGGTGATATTTAGTTCCTTGTCTTCCCCAAGGTGACCTTGTCTCTGAATTGGATGGTCCGAATGACTTCTGAACTTGAAACCAATATTGTGGCTGTGGAAAGAATAAAAGAATATTCAGAAACTGAAACAGAGGTCAGCTACCACAAGTCCAGCATGCTCAGCAACAAGATGAAAATTTTAATGCACGCATGTACATGGTCCTTCTTGAGGCTCTTGAGATGGTTCCTGCTCTGAGAGTTATCATTTAACCTGAACAAATGTCGTGCTCTGAATTGTAATTTATTCTATCACAGCTCCAAATTATTATTGCTGTCATGCAGCCTGTGCTTAGCATCTCATTTTCTGCTGCTGTGAGTGGCTATAGCACAGGAGATGAGCTTCACATCAGAATATTGGTCCCTTTGTGTTTGAAGTATTTGATGCACAGTCTCACCTGTGTGGCTGGTGCCATGGTCCTGCTCATGAGCAGAGCTGCAGTACAATTATCAGGTCTTACACATGTTTTCAATAATACTTCTATTTAATCAACTTAATCAGTCCTCACCTCCCATGAGAAAACTTCTCTAGGTTCACTGTACTGCTAATCATCCAATTGCCTACCTTTTCTGCCAAAGACTTCTGAAGTTGGCAGATGGAGCTGTGCCAGGAAAGCTACTCTCTGGACACACTGGTTTGTTAGTCCTATGTGCACACTAAGAATTAAGAAATGGAGGAGACCTGCACTAAACAGTTCTGGAGATCAAATATTTAACCTGGAACAAAAAAGATAGCTAGACAAGATGTGTGATAGGTGTTATAAACCATAGCTTGAGCTGGCAGAAAACTGACAGTGTTCTGTTAAAGCTGATGGGAAAATATTCATATCCATTGAGGATTCATCCCTCTGTGCTCAGAGTTTTTTCCTGTTAACTTCACTACAAAGACAAATGGGTGGATACTTAGGACCCCATGTTTTTTCCCCATTATTACAAATTTATTCGATCATGGAGATTTCATTTATCAGATAAAATGCTTTTATCTGAGCTTGAATTATTTTTTCTCAACCCTATGTGAGGCATTTCTGACTTCTGTTTTCCTCAGGCTCCCTGGATCATTGAGGGCAAGAGTCCCCCAGAAAACTGGCCATCCAAGGGAGACCTGGAATTTGTGAATTATTCAGTGAGGTACAGGAAGGGCCTAGATCTGGTGCTGAAGGATCTAAACCTCCAAGTGCATGGTGGAGAAAAGGTGAGTTACCAGCTGAATGTCTGCTTGAACTTTGCTCTGGGCATCCAGTGACAGCTGTGGAGTAGAGGAGAGGGTCTAAAGGAACACTGATGCCAGTGCAGGAGCCAGCAGTGATGCCTGTGCTGTCCATGTGCCAGCATCCTCCTGGCTGGAAAGCAGTAGAGTGAATTGCATGGCACTTTCTGGACTTTCCAGTTTATTTGGCAACAGGCTCCCATATGCCATGTAGGAGGCACCAACGCAAGTGACAAAAATTCAGTGACAAGAATGCTTTTCTGAAGCGTGCAGATGGGAAAAGGAATTCCAGCTTTTTCTTGTCTTTGACTTCCCCTGTGAAATTTTTGGCATGGAAGGAAATTACATTCTTTGCTTCCTTAATCAGGAAATTGCCTTTATTCTGGGAGATTCATTTCTTCATGCTTTGATAGAAAGTTCTGAGGTTTGCCTGCTGGAGACAGAATAATTAGCATGGGAAAGTCCTTTCCTGAACAGGCTGTTGATAAAAAATAGAATTGCCCTTATTCTAAGCAGACAGGATGACAGCATCCTTCTGGCATGGAAATACATGTGCTTACCATGAAGTAGGAATTGCCTTAGAGACCTTTATTTCTTGTCCTTGAGTGCCTGGACCTACCATGGGTGTCCCAAATCACCCAAAGTTATGTAGGATGGCTGTAGGCCTGTGTTATTCATTATATTCATGACATGTGATATTTATATGGAATATCATTCCAATTACAGGAATGGCAATAAGTACATCAGAGTGTACCCAGGGTTTGTAGAGAAGGATCGGACATTCTTTCTTAGATTCAGATCTTCAGTCAAACCTCTCAGAAGAACCCTGGGGGGTTGTTTGGGAGTTTTTTGTTGGGTGTTGTTTTCATCTTAACTATGTGCTTTGTTGTTAAACCTGCAATTTGTTGTAGATTGGAATTGTTGGCAGAACTGGTGCAGGGAAATCCTCCATGACGCTCTGCCTCTTTAGGATCCTGGAAGCTGTAAAAGGGGAAATTAAAATTGATGGCGTAAAAATTTCAGAAATTGGTCTCCATGACCTTCGATCAAGGCTAACAATTATTCCTCAGGTACTGTTTCTGTGTGTCACAATGAAGGACTGTTTTCTAGCAGCTTGACAAACCCTAAATAATGGTTTATCCAAAGAGGAAAATGTTTTGTTGCACTCATAAAATTGTTTAAGAAAAACAAACTATTTATACTTTAACTGGTCCCATCCTGCCACCTTATAAGCTGGGTGATGAAAAAGGATTTAGAATAAACCATCTTTAGAGCTGCAAGTTGAGTTTGAATTGTATGATGTAAAGTATTTTCAGAGAGGATGGGACTGGGAGGTAGACTACCTGCGATGCAATGGACACCTCAAAGCAGCAGCCTAGTACAGTACAGCTGTTTTAAGTACAGTATCTGTACTTAAAACAGCTAAAGCACTTGTCTAATGAAAATTGGTTTTATATCCAGGATCCTGTCCTCTTTTCTGGAACACTGAGGATGAACCTGGATCCATTTAATAAGTATTCAGATGAAGAAATATGGAAAGCACTTGAACTGTCTCATTTGAAGAGGTTTGTCAGCAGTCAGCCATCCATGCTTGACTATGAGTGCTCAGAGGGTGGAGAGAATCTTAGGTAAGGAATGCCTTGACTAGGACATACACTGAGCTGTCATTCAGCTGTGACAGTGGGTGACACCTGAGCACAGGCTAACATTGGTGTGTCATATCTGAAATGATTCGGGCACCTGTTTCTGTTCCAAGAAAGCCACCAATGTTCAAACGTTTGCCTCCTCTTCTGCCTCTGCCAGAAATGATCTGATTCTTCTCCCAAACCCAAATCCCATCTTGTCAGAAAGAAGTTTTAGGATTGCAGGATATTAAGGACAGGCAGCCCCTTAAACACATTGTGGTAGGCAGGGAAATGCCATGATAACATTACTGCTGTGCTGAGTAAGAGTTCCCAGCCTGACACTTTAGCAATGTTTATTTTCCATTACTATTTGAAAGGCCCATGAAGACATGACTGGGGATGATAAAATGCCATTTTCTGATATGCTTCATTGGCTTCTGAGGCTGTGGTGTCACAGATTGCCTGTGATTAATGTTTGGCTCCTTCCTCATGGTGCACACACTCGGACTGAGTCTGGACTATGTTTGTGGCAAGGGAGGAAGTCTGGGTTGCTCAGATACATGTATATATTTTATTTTTTATTGTAGAAAGGACTTGCAGCCTCAAAGCATTTTCTTTTCCTTTTTATTTTCTTTTTCCTAAGTTTGCATATGCTCAGTGTTATCAGAACTATGAGTGTTTCTTAAAGCTTAGGCAGAAATGTTGTCATTAGCTGCCCTGGCTTTTGTCACAGCAATAAAAGGCACATTTGGTGGCTCTGCCAGCACAGGGCCAGGCAGTAAGTGATCCTATCACTGTTAGTGTAGGTATGCTGCAGCCTGCATGTGTGAGCTATGGGGCTGACAGAACAGACAGCTTGCAAAATATTTCAGGGGGTTTTGGGTAATACTATGAGTGACCTGCTGAGCACAAGTGGCTGTAAGCAGTGGGGAGCTGGGGTCACTGAAAGGCTGTCTGTACTTGCAGTGTTGGCCAGAGGCAGCTCGTGTGCCTGGCCAGAGCTCTCCTGCGCAAAACCAGGATCCTGATCCTGGATGAAGCCACGGCCGCCATCGACCTGGAGACAGACAACCTCATCCAGATGACCATTCGGACACAGTTTGGGGACTGCACAGTGCTGACCATTGCACACAGGCTGAACACAATCATGGATTACACCAGGTAAGATCTCTAAGTAGCGCGTGGTGGGCTCGTGGGTTTGCTGGGGATGTGAAGCAGCACTTCAAGGGGTCTGGTTTGTCTCTAGAGATGAACACTGGTTCTCTTGTCGGGCAGTGTGTAAGCAATGATGTGCTGTATCATCCCAGAATTTCCAGCCCTGACTTTGCCTCTGTTGGCATAGGAAACAGGTTCTATATTCAGAAACCAGAGCTGTGTAAGGGACACTGCCCAGGGACACTCCTGAGACTGTCTGGAAGATTATGGAACCTTGTTAAACCAGCAGTTGCTGTAACTTCTTCACTAACAGCATGCCATTTTAATTACTTGAAAATATATTAGTATTCTTCATGAGCTTTAATCTCCTTGGCTTTCTGGAACTATAGTTTCAGTTCCAGATGCTTTTTTTCCCTCTTCTTGCCCCTGGGAGACAGTGACTGTCCTGTAACTTTTTTTGTCAAGCAGCAGCTCAGGGAGAATGTTTATCATCTATTGTGTTTTAACATGGGAAAATAATTGAGGAAAACAAAAGCAAGGCAAAGATTAGAGAAATTTGCTTTTGACACAAACAGGTACCACATTCCTTGTGAGGAATTTTCTGATACATCTTTCCCCCCACACCATCTTTTGTTTTGTACAGGGTTCTTGTTCTAGACAACGGGACCATAGCTGAATTTGACAAACCTGCAAACCTTATAGCAGCAAAGGGTATCTTCTACAGTATGGCCAAAGATGCTGGACTGGCATGAAGAGAAGACCCCATGGGTTTTGGTTTGGTGTTTTTTTAATATTACTGACTTGCCACAAAAGTGACTTGTGAATGTACTGTAATTTACAAAACAGTTTTTGTAGTAGACTCAACTTGTGATATGTGAACAAATAATTTTACAATTATAAGGACCAGGAAGTGAATTTTACATTTTAAAATATTTTCTATATACATAAAGTATTTTATTACATGCTTTTTTCCCCAAAGAATGACAAATATTCTGCCAAGAAAATGCATGTACCACAGCACAATTATGTACTGCATTCAGGTTTGTAATTAGTAAATTATATTAATGGTACAAATTACACCTGAGTTGTGTGTTTTCTGCATAAGGATTCATAGGATTTGAAGTGAAAAGACAGGCCTAGTTAAGCTGACTCAGCGGAGTAACAATGAAATGCTGTGTAATCTCTGAGAAGTTCCAACTTCTTCCTTTCAATATTTCCCCCAGGACAAGGGAGTCCTTGGGACCTTTAGGATCTGTGTCCAGGGCAACTTTGGCATTATAAAATTCCTCTTCAGCCTAAGGAGCAACATGTATTTAAAGCTAAACCTGCAAAGAGCTTCATATAAAACATTAACTACACAGATTTTTTCCAATTCAGTAGACACAAGTCACAGGGACACGATTGGACCAGAGGTATGAGAAGTTTGCTGTATGTCTTTGGGTAAGAAGTCACTAAGAGAAAGTCTTCACTTAAGCTGAACGTGCATGCTGAGACAGGTGTGTATTTAGTTTATCTTGTTCAACACTTAATCATCTGAAATAATGGGTGATTTGTTCTGCAGAAATAATTACCTATTTTATTATTGATAACCAGGCCTCTTCAGATAAAAGGAGGCCTGTGTTCAAACAGCATTTGCTGCTAGAATCTGCTAGAACCTCTTTTGCTTTAGTTGTTTGTGTCTTACAGTAAACACTCCAGAAAACCACCCAGCAAGAAAAAGTTCCTATGTTTTACCAGAAGGAAAGTGCAGAAAAATTTTCAGAAGACAAAAATAATAATTTTTTAAATCTTACAAATTATACGTCTTAAATAGAAACCCAAATCTGCCGCCAAGCATTTATTAGACATTAACATTTCATATTTCAGAGCACAAAGTAATGAATTATTTATCACACACAGAATGTAATGGTTATACACTGATGAGATTGGCGAGTGTTAATAGTATCTTCCTGGTATAAACTGCACAAGGTATAAAAATATTCCTGGGAATGCATATATAGGGAACAGCACAAGTGCAAGTTTGCTGTCCAAGAGATGAGCTTTTCTTTAAGGGGGGGTCTTACTGGTTAACCCTGAGTCCTCCTGGATTCAGCCAATGCCTGAACCATCCTGTGCTGGGGAGAAGGCAGCAGCCAGAGTGACATGAGGAATGACAATTTTATTATTCCATTACAGAGAACTTAATATTCCACCAACAATCTGGTATAAAAACAGATATTGTCAATGACTGGGACTATGTTTGTCCTCTGGCACTTTGCAGAAGAGGCTTTTTCAGTCTGATAAAACCTTCTGTATTCACCTGGGGAGACTGAGCTTCAGTGTGGTGACTGGGCACAAAGAGAATTCAGGTGTTAGCAGGGATCTGTGCTGGCAGCTGAGCCCCGGCCTGGTGCCTGACGGCAGGTTGGGAGCTCCCTCTGGTGTGCTCAGTTCCTGTGCTCCAAGCGCTCCCGCGGGCTGAGAGCAGCGAGCCTTGGGGGGCGCTCTGGGGACAGTTCCCACTGGACTGGCGGTGACACAGGCAGCTGCTGACTCTTACCTGCCGCAGCCCCCAGGACAGGGGGAGGCTGGGCTTGGTCCCCAGCCCAGGACTGCCCCAGCAGCTGCGTGGACACTGCACAGCCTTCTCAGACTCTGAACTCCGAGAGAAGACAAAAGATAAATTCCTTTGGCAGCTGTAGTTTCCAAAGAAATTGGGGGGAAGGTGAAGAAACAGGAAAACTCAGACCAGTTTGGTACATTCTATTTGCTTGTTATATCTCATACTTTAGCTTATTCATCTAATCCATAGCACTTGCTTTTCATGTGGCCTAGCAGAGTAGAACTCTTCCTCAATACCAAGTGACTAAATACTAAAATCCTAAAAAAATCAGATAAAATTCAGCTCTTAAATACTTTTCAATTTCTTTATTCAAGATTTTCACAGAAAGTAGTCAAAGTCTGAATTTTAAGTAACTGTGATTTTCTTTTCAGTAAACTGCATGGCTAAACACAAGTCACAGTGAAAAAAAGAAAATACATTGCATAGGAACATCAAGTTTGGCTATCAGCCCAGAAAACCCTGGGTACTTCACTAGTTTGTTTTTACACAGGTAACTTTATAGGTTCAAGATGCAATTTTTCTCAGGAATGTAGAGGTCAAAGGAAAATAAAATTACATTGTATGTGCTTTTAAAAGGGGAAATAAAATCAGCATTGAAGAAATGTCAGTACAGTAACAAAAATAGTATATTTAATTGCACATGTCATTACACGTCAATTGCTCATGTATATATTAACAGACAACAGGGAATACGTTCCCTAAAAGGTATTTTGGTTGAGAGCATATTTATTATTTGGACAATTACTGTCACTTTTATTTTCAACCTGAGAAATAGGGAAAAGTGTAAACAGGGATTAAGAAATCACTATAAGTCACTTGCTAGAATTTAAACTTGACATAGTTTTGTGCTTCCACAGATGTAAACCCTTCTGGTTTTTTTCCCTCTAAGTAAGATAGGACTTAATAAACATGATCTAAAAAGAGAATATTGATGGTAATGGACTCAGTAGAAATATTAAATCAGCTTCATGGCAGGTTCTTTAGCTTGAGTACCTCTGCTATTTTATAGCAAACAAATTATTAGAACAGCTTAAGGTAAGCCTTTCCCTGAGAGCTGCTAACTCTGCAGTATTTAATTATCTTTTGGTAAGGAAGTGTTACATTAACAGATAGTTCTACCAATACTTCCTGTGCATTGAGCTACTTTTATACCAGACTCACTGTTCTTAGATTAACTAGGAGCTTTAAATGTACATAACCACTTCAGTTTATTTCACAGTTAACAAAATAGATTTTTTTCACATCATTAGCCCTTATAGGTACTGTTTTTCAAACATAATTGTAAAACAAAAGATAAAAATACTTTGTTTTATTCCTTAATTAGTACGTAAGTTCTGATGCCTTCTTGTTATACCCACTCTGTTCAGAAAGTGTTGGGACTCTGAAAAGTGAGTTTTTGTCGCTTACTGTTAGAACAAGCTCCAGTTCTTGGAAATCCTGTAGCCTTGCAACGTCCTTGTCCTTTAAACAAATACAATAAGGAGTTAGGTGATAGTGTCTTTTAATTTTGCAGAGGTAAGTTAAAATATTAAGCTCACACTAACACAAGGTATGTATTTATTTGTAACTATGACAGTTCTTTACAGTGAACTGGAAAGCAAATATCCTGTTGCATCTTGTATTTACTCTGGGATCATATTCAACTATTCCCTTAAGTCTATTTTTAGAAGGAATGCAACACAGACAGTGAGTGCAAGTGATGAGTAGGATTACACTTGCAAGATCTACTGCATGGCACCCAAATCCTTTTTTTTTTCTCCTTGCTAATTCTTAGCATGAATTAGCAAGCTGATGAATTGATGCTTGCATCTACCCAAGGAGGTCCTGCATGTGGGCCTTCATGGCCTGCATGGCTTTCTTCAGGGCTACCCAGCAAGGCCAGCTCTGAGCCCCTGCAGCAGTTCTCTGCTGCCAACAGCAGTACACAGAGTCAGGTTTGTGTCACTGCAGGAACAGGGGTCCTGAAGTGCTACCAGAGAGCCTGAAGTGATTAGAGATGAAAATAAAAAGTTCCTTCAACAATAACTAAAGTTGGAAAGTGACAGAATTGCTTATGTATTTTTTTTCTCCACTTTTTGACTAACACAGATTAAGACATCCTATAGTCAGTGAAGATGCAGCAGAGTGAAGTCTGTTAATCTATTCCTAATCAGATTTGCCCAATGAGTGATGCCAACAATACTCTATAAAGATTTGAGAGTGAAAGAAAGGTCCGTGGTGAGTTGGTAAAACAGGTCAACAGGTCCCTTCTCTGTTGGCGACAGGGTAAATGTTACTAAAGGAAGGACAGTTATGTTCAGAGTAACCCTGAAAAACACCTCTGTGCAAGGACTGCAGCCAGGCCTTGCTGAACTCACAGAGCTTAGTTGAGCTCTGCAGGCCTTTAAAATGCTGTTGGCAGCTCACAGTGGTGTTGTGTTATACTGAATTTTACAACAGAGGCATAGAATCGGGTATTAATTGGGTCCAGCACCAAATGGTTATGAAAGGAGGTGATCAAGAAATTTGAGAACCGTTTTACTGAAGAAATCCCTAACAAGTGCTGAGTTTTGCAAGTTGAGCAGAGACTTTTCATTTTTGGTTGGTTTTTTTTTTCCAACATGGGCCTATGCAGGTGACTAACAAATTATTCCTTTATACCAGTAACCTAAAAATCTCTTTTCTAAGTTGCTGCACTTCAAAAGGTAGAGCTCTTACCTTTCTTAACATTGTATTTGGTAATTTTCTGATCTTCTGGACATGCTCAGGGTTCACACCCAGCTCATGGCAACTCACTCGGAGCAGCTCCTTGTATGTCAGTTCTTGTCTGTCCAGTTCAATTTCAATGAAGTCATTTTCTCTAAGATTAGGGGTTTGTATTCTCACTTTAAGCACCAGTTCTATTAGAAATAAAAAGTCACATTAATAGGTAGAGGTATAAAGAAATTAGAAACAATGTCTCTATAACAACCTCCAGGTATTTCTATGTTCATTAATGTAATTTGTGTCACTGGTAAGAATACATGAATACTCAGAAACCAAAACCTGGAATTGTATGACCACAGTTTTAATTAGATTGATTTTCATCAAACTATATGAAAAAATCTTAGCAAAATCTAATGCAATATATGTGTGCATGTCTGAACCATTGCATGAATACTCTTTAATTGATTTAAGCTGATTTAACAGCAGCTTGTACTGGTTATCAATTTCCTGAGCAATCCAAGATTGCTTTTATTGGTATTTCTTGCTCTCAGTTCACTTTGCTTTGCTACCCCATGGTATCAGAATGCCTTTTACTTGAAGAACAAAATTATTAACAGTAACTGGAATTCCAGGTTTCCCTCTCTGGGTAGGCAAAGTTTCCCTGCAGAACAGGCAGATCCTAGAACAGGTCAGTGCAAACTGAGCCATGTGAAGTTCTCTTGAGTTCACTAGCTTCTTGCTCATGATCTGTATTTGCAGCTTGGACTATGCTATTTAGAGAATTAGATTACCCTGGTGTCTGTATGCTTTTGTAGCAATTGAGACAGCAAATTTTATATGAATACTTTAATAACAGTTCTAGCAGAAACAGCATATCTCCCTACTTCGTTCCCTTCAAATGTTTCCTAAATGCCTAAGCATGGCAATCTGAAAGTCTCTGGAAACACATGATTAGTCTGCACTGCCCAAGTGTCAGAAGATCAACACAAAGCCAGAAGAGATTTTTGGTATTACCTTGCATGTTGAGTGGAAAAGCTCCTGTGAAGAAAACAGGCTGAAAGGCTGGCACAGGTCCCATGCAGGAGCTGTTCCCTTGCTGGGGTAGGGACTGGTTGGATCCTGCTGGCAAAGAGGGACTTCTGCCCCAAGACACTGACCCCTGGTAAACAGGAGCTCTCTGGAGGACAGGATTTGGGTGTGATGGCCCAGCAGACCCTTGAGGCAGGGGTGGGATGTCCCTGTTGGAAGGAGCCTCAGGAGCAGCGTTCCCAGGCTGCAAGAGTGCTCGTGCTCGTCCACAGGTGTCCGAGTCGGGTACAGATGGAGGGTTGGTGTCTTGTGGTTCCAAGTGTGAGAGATTCCCATTCAGGGGAGGATCTGGAATGCTGGTACTCAAGGTGTTGTAAACATATGGGAAAGGTGGGTTAGCCAGGTAATTGGGGATGATTGGCAGATCTGAATCTTGCTCTAAGTCTGGAAGTTCATCTTCCACTGTAAAACAAACCAAACAACATTCTCCAAGACTGATTTTGGGTTTCTTTTTTTTGGGAATGCAGTGTTAAAAGCATCACAGGTTAAAGATGCATCAGGAAGCACCATGTCTTTTTTTCACACAATAAACAGAATGCTCAGGTGTTGCCATACAGACATAAAAGCTGAGTCTGAGTCTAATAATTCTGGGGGTGCTAATTCCTTCTAAATGCTGCAGTACTTCTGTTTTGGCTTGTTTTAATCTGTACAGAATATTGTAACATGGTCTCTGGGGGAATAATGCTGTCATCTTCATAATGTTGCAGGCAACGAAAAACAAAGGGTCATATGTTGTTTGATATTAAGGTAGAGTATAAAGGGAACATGCAGTACTGGGAGAGCTGCAGGACTACCCATTCAACAGCTGGAAGAGACAACAGTGAAAACAAAACCAGACACGGGAGTACACAGGAGAGACAAGACGTTGTTAATCAGCCGCATTTCAAATTACTTATCACCTCCAGCAGCAAAGCCTGCTCTATTCCAGCAGTTACAAAGCATGATAGAGATGCTCTACTGATGTCTTTTAATGAGCCATTTATCTGGGATGCTAATTTTCAATTTATCCAACACAGGACATGAGGGAAATCAGGTGTTGCTCATAGAAGACCTTCCTACAGATATTTTTCTCCTGCTGTCCTTCTGAAAACTGGAAACTGCATCCACCTGGCACACAGCATTCCTGAAAATATAGTTTTTCTAAATTTCCAGTGTTTTGAAAAAAGTTTGGCTAGCTGAGTATGGAATTTATTGGTAATCTCCTTTACTTAAAACTTTGTTTTCTTATCATATAAACACCCTAGAAAGCAAGTCCAAATACTAAAATCCAAACACAATACCTTCACATGCAAAACAAAGATTGGAGTACACATGTTCAAATTGGCAAAGATTGGAGTACACATGTTCTTTTTGCCAATCTTTGATGATCATATGGCACAGTCACTGTAAGTTACCTCCCAACATCTTCCTGATCTCTCTCTTGGATGTTAACTGGGCTGGCCTCTCCCCTTTCTTTGTCAGGATGTCCTTGTCAGCCCCAGCACGCAGCAGATAAGCCACGACTGCCACATGGTTCCGTTTGCAGGCCCAGTGCAAACAAGTCCTGCACATGGAAAACACAAACACTGTGTCAAATCCTGAGTTATGGCAGATTTGTTTCCACTCATTCTTGCTGCCTATAAGAACACTCTACGTACATGTAAAATAGGTTTGAGTTGCTAACTTCACTAGAAATTTGCCCTGGACTGGGAGTCTGCAATGGCACCTGCTGATGCCATTTTCTCTTTGCTCCAATGCTCTTTACTGCAATAGTATTTTCAAATGTCAGGATCCTTTCAATTTATCATTTCTTAGGGTACGGTCTTTAGGCTACTGGAAAAATACGTATGAAAGTAAGGTTTGTGTATGATATTTTAATCTTTGAAAGAATCAGCTGTACTTAGAATACTTGTGTTTGTGTATATGTGATCTATTACTGGTATCTCCCTAGGATATGTACTCTTTAATTAATGCTGCCAGCATGACTACTTGCACTTTCTGGCAAGTAAATTTCATTTAAAATACTGTAAGCATTATTTCTAAGAACAGTTCTTTGCCCAGTTGCCATTTGCTGTATCAGCAATTACTTTGCTTAGATCTGCAGACAACTAATTTTCTGCAATCTGTAAGTGATGCACAGAACTAATCCCTTTTCTTCATTTTCAAATTATTGTTTGCAGTTTCTGACTAGAGAAACGTATTAAGGAAACATAAAAGCTGCTTAGTGCTCAGATCTTATTTAATGTATGTATTAAGTACTTAAAGACTCACACATTAACTTGCTATAGAGTTGTACCATACTTTCCTACCCCATGTTCTAGTGATATTTGACCCTTCTCTAGCTTTTATATTTTAATTCTCTAGCTCCAGCTGAAGGAAATTCTTCAGGAAAATGAATATGCTCAACCCTTCTCCAAGTTTGCTTATTTATTTTTTAAGAATTACATAAAATAAAGCAGAGATAAATAAACTTAGAAGGGAAAAACCTTTCAGTGGAAAGTTTTCAAAAAGCTTTTTCAACTTTGGGTGGTTTGGTTTGGTTTGGTAGGGTTTTTTACAGAAAGAGACTGCAAAGTCAGACAGGGCGGTATTTGCATTGAGAACAAAATTTGGTGGTTTAGTTTTTAGAGAAGATATGTAAAGCTCAACAGCACAGCCTCATTTTGGGATTCATCCTGGCCATTCCATATGGCCTGTGCAGAGAGGAACCATCTACCCACGGACTTGGTACTCACCAAAATATAAGTACTCAGCACCTCTACGAATCATACATACTAAGAAGCTCACTGCAAAAATTTTAATTGTACAAACTTAAACAATAATGAGGATCCATTTATTGCCATGGTTAAAAACTACCAGATCATTATTTTTAAAAATAATTAATTTTATTACAAGACTTATTTCATCAATTCCAGTTTTAGACACAAACTCATTCTGATGACAGGCTGGTTTTTATCTCACTCACTAAGATAATTCAGCATCCTTTGAATCAGTTACTTTATATTTTTACAAGCTTTAATTTTAATCACAGTTTAAAGTTCAAGTTGTTAAGTGTTCCATGCTTCTCAAAACTGCTGATTGAACTTTCATCTTTAAAAGTCTTGCTCCTTTCCTAATTTTGTTTTTCCTATTTTTAATTATAATGTCATAGAATCCTAGAATGGTTTGAGTTGTAAGGGACCTTAAAGTTCATCTCATTCCATCCCCTGCAGAGGCAGGGACACTTTCCACTCTCCCAGGTTGCTCCAAGCCCTGTCCAACCCAGCCTTGAACATTTCAAGGACAGGAGCAGCCAGTTTCTCTGGGCAACCTGTGCCAGGGCTTCCCCACACTCACAGGGAAGAATTTCTTCCTTACATATAATCTAAGTCTCTCTTCTTTTAATTTAAAACTGTTCCCCTTGTCTTATAACTATCTGTCCGTGTAAAAAGTTGTTTCCCCTTTTTTTTATATTTTCAAGCATGAAACAACACAGTAAATACAGGCTGAATTGAGCCTGCAGAAAACAGTTTCCAAAAATGCTAAGCATTCCCTCTAAAATCTTCCTTCAAATAAAATTATGCGTGTGTTTATGTCTACAGTGTTACTTGTACAAGTGTGTATTACAGAGCAGCCTTCTCTTTAATGTCCTCAGGTGGATCTAAACGACATGCCAAATCCCCAAGTGTTTGTATACATCGCTGGAACAAGTTCCCTGCTTGAAAGAGAAAGTAATTTTCAAACTTGAGTTAATAATAAATATTTCTGCTTAGGCAAGATCATGTAAAGCTGAGGTTTGTGTTCTGACAGACCACACCGTCTCAGGCTGGGGAAAAAGAAATCAAAACCAACACTACAAAGTAAGTCCACAATGACCTGGAGAAGGGGCAGACAGGGCAGGAGGTGGAGTGGGGACGCGTGTTTGTGACCCTGGTTATCCTCTCTGGAATAGGGACAGCTCCATAGCAGAGTATTCGGAGGCGGATCGACCTTTTCCTTCCTCCTCAATTCAGCCCGCCTCGCCTTTCACGTGCGGAGCGAATCGACAGCAGCCTCAGCACGGGACCGCCCGGGCCGAGCTCCCCGAGAGACTGGGTTCGGGGGGGCGCCCTTACCATCCGTTGACTTCGTTCTGGGAGTTGAGGCCGACCCCCAGCTCCACGAGCCGCCGCACCTCCTCCGCGTCGCCGAGCGCCGCCGCCTCCCTTAGCCGCTCCTGCCGCTCCCGCTCCGCCATCTCCCCGCAGCCGCCGCCCGCCTCCCGCATCGCCTGCCGCACTCCCGCGGCCGCGCCGCGCCTCCGCCGCTACCCCCGCCGTGCTCCGGCGCGGGGGACACTATTGCCGGTGACAACCCGGCCCCGACAGCCGGTTCCGCGGCGCGGCCGCTGCCCGGGGACGGGCCAGACGGGGCAGTCCCGGGTAAATGTTGTTTAAATGACATACAAATGCATCGTTATGTGCTGTCTCTTGCTCTGCTGATTGTTTTTGCGGGCTCTCGATTTATCATAGAGTGAATTATGGAATCATCGAGTATTAAGTGTTGGGAGGGACCTTAAGATCATCTCGTTCCACCCCCCCACCCCCCTTCCACGGGCAGGGACACTTTTCACTACACCTGGTTATTTAGAGGCCCCATCCAGCCTGGTATTGGACACTTCTAGAGGTGGGCCATATTTCTAGCTCACTGAGTGTCTGTGGTAATTTAATTAAGATTAATTTTATACAGTGGTTTTACTCAAGGAAAGAAGAACTTTATTATAACCACTGTTGTGCAAAAACCTTCTGCTAAAGAGGCTAAATAGAGGGATTCAGAAAAACTGGATTTGCCTGGTAACTGCATGAGGAGGTACTGAAGAGATTTTTAAGATTATGATGATTTGGGTTGGGAAGGAACATAACACTCATCCCATTCCAACCTCCTGCCATGGGCAGGGACAACTTCCACTAGACCAGGTTGCTCCAAGCCCTATCCAGCCTGGCCTCGAACACTTCCAGAGATGGGGCACACTCTTGTCCTGCAGAGGAAACTCTTATCTTCTTTGTGCATTCTCAGCAGCCAAAGAATCCCTAAAAAACGTAAGTAAAATAAAGATCACTATCTGTCTGCAAAGCAACTGGAAAGATTACAGGTTATTCCTGCCATTTTCATGGTTTGGTTTGAAAAGCTGTTTTTTGTCATCATGGATTTGTCCTAATCCAAGTTACAGAGCGGTCAGTAAAAACTTTACCACTATGAAAAGTCAAAATAATAATTTCAAACTTCACTCAGACTTTTGTATTCCAGGTTGCTCTGTGCAGCCGTGGAAGCATGCCAAGGAATTCTGAGTAGCTGGTCTCCAGTGTACCTGTTTGCTTCCTCAATGCAATCAGAACATTACAAAGAAACTGAAACAGCCCAAGTTCTGCCCCAATTCCCAGCATTAGCACCCCACCTTCCCTCCCATCCCCAAACCCAGACTGCAGGATATTGACTGAAAATTCATACCATAACTTGTGCTACATTGATTTCAATCACACTGTTTCAACCGTTCCATTGGGTTCTTAAATCATTTCAAGGTGCAAAGCTTGAAACAAGTTCATGGTGCCTCATAGTGCTGCATTAGGGAGACATTTCCAAAAGGAAACTCCTCAGGTAACAACTGGTGCTTGCATGAAGCCCTCAGTGATGCTGAACAAAGTTGCTGTCAGTCTAAGCTGGTTTTACAGCATCAGCATGAACATTGGCTTCAAGCTTTTCAAAAAATATGACATAATTAAAATTTTAATTAGTTGTGTGTACTTAGGACATTCAAAATTATGTCGAGCAATTGTAAAATAGTTGACAATTGCTATGTGAAATTCAGTATATATCAAGAACAAAGTCACATCTAGAAAAGAGAACAAAGTGGGCTGCTTCCAAGGTCAAAGACTAAGATTTTTGTTTCATATGCAGGACTTCTATTCTCCCTCAACCTGTCAAGCATGGGACAGGCTTTCCAGAGAAGTGGTGGTCATCATCCCTCAAAGCATTCGAAAAATGTGTGGATATGGCACATGAGGACATGGTTTATTAGTGAGTGTGGTGATGGCTGGACTGGATGATCTTAGAGGCCTTTTCCAACCATAACGATCCTACAATTCCCTGAATTCCTATGTGAACATGCACAGCTGGAGGCACTCAGAACCGGGACTCAGAAGGAGTGCATCAGGAGTGGTTTGGGTGACTTTCTCCTGCCAGGATGGAGAGGGGACTATGACACTGCTTCAGCTGTGCTCAGGCCCGTGTCCTTAGCCTCCAGCCATGACCAGCTAGGCCACTAGCATTGTGTCTCTGTGCTGTATCCCTGCGTTCGGACACCGCACTGGGCTGGACACTCTCTGTCGTGACAGGTTACCGTCTGCAGTGATACCACACGGAGCTGGACATCATTTGTCATGACACCTCACTGGTCAGGACACCGTCTGTGTGGCACCCGCTGCCCCTCACGCAGAGCCACACGCGACTGTGGTGGTTCCGCGTTCCGGTATTTGTCGGGACTCCCCGCTCTTCCTGCGTGCCACACGGCTGCTCGGGCGGGGCAGCACGGAGGCGCCGTGAGGGAGCGGAGCACGGCGGGCTCGGCCCGCGCGGTGCATTGTGGGCAGGGCCAGCCACCGCCGCCATTTTGTCTCCGTCAGGCGCGGCGCGGGTTGTCGGGGCGAGGTGGCCGAGCTGGTGTCTGGCGAGGGGGATTCGGCCCACAGCTCACGATGATATCGGCCGCCCAGCTCCTCGATGAGCTCATGGGCAGGGACAGGAACCTGGCCCCGGATGAAAAGCGCAGCAACGTGCGGTGGGACCACGAGAGTGTGAGTGTAGCGGGGCCGCCTCTCTCCTCCCTCCGCTGCTTTCGCGCACTGCGCGGAGCCGGGGTTTGTCGGAGCGACATGGGCGGCTTCTCTTGGCCAGGGACAACTGCGGGAAGGGGGGAGAAGGGGGAAAGAGGGAAGGGATGACATGCCGGCCAGAGCTGGGGTTCCGCGTGGGTTGTCGAGGTGCGGGTTGGGCCCTCTGTGCTGGGCCCTGCATGGCGGCCTGGGGCGGGCCGGGCCTGGCCGTGCGCGGGACCAGTGCCGAGTCTCACCGAGGAGGAGGAGGAAGATCCCGGCGCAGCCGGGCTGTTGTTGGGCTACAGGGGGCGACAGCCCCGGTGTTTGGGTGTCTGCGGGGGAAGGCTGTGCCCGCCGGCGCCGCCGTTAACGGGAACGGGGGTTTCCAGGGAGCTGCTGGTGGCGGAGGTCTCCCGGGGCGGTTAAAGGAATTCAGCACTTCTGAGTGGAAGCTGCTGACTTGCACGAAGGGAGTTGAGACAGATGTTCGAGTTTGGGAAATAAATGTATCTGTATCTCTTCCGGAGGACGGTGTTGGGGGAGGAAAAAGAAAGGCACGCGCGTACCGACTTTAATGTCTGGAGCTTGTACTACAAGGAAAAATCTTAAGACTTTTGGTTAAGAAAAGCTTGATTCTTTCTATATTTCCTCACTCAGAAGAATCTGCTTGGGAGAGGGGAACGGACACTATCCTAAACAAGACTGTTGTTTAGGAGTACTTAACGTACTTTTGTTAATATGGTGTTCATTCATTTTCTGTAATAAGTAGCCCAAACAAGATAACGTTGTTGTTGTTGTTGTTATTGTTATTAATTGGGGTTTCTCCAATTGGTTGAGCTTTAATGAATGATGAGTTAGTTTTGGCTATCACAGTTGCATAGTAAGTTATTTCAGGAAAACTCAGTGGTACCTATAGAGTTCCTATAGCTGCTGCTTTGGGAGAGATGAACACCGAGGAATTTTTAAATTTTATTTTCTCCCATTCATGATACCTTTTTTTCGTTATGATGTATGTTAAAATAAAGTGTCACAGTTAAAATAATTTATCTCTTGAATGATAGGGATTTCTGTGGTTAAAGCTGCACAAAGCATTTAGCTCCTCCCCCTGGGTTGTTGTTTATTTGGGGGGAGGGAGAAATGCTTGCATTAAATCGTGTTAATCTAAGACATGATTTCATGTTTTTATATGGGATTTAGGTCATTATAAAGGAGGATAACACTTGTTTGAATTTGTTTGGAGTGGTTGAATTTGTATGATCTAAGGACCAATACCTATCTTACCTTAGAGTTTTCAAGTGTGAGGAACCATTCTTTCCCTAGAAAAATGCTGCTCTGTAGATAAGAAGTGCACATCAGGAAGAAATCATGATTTCAGGAAGTTTTCATGACCTTGTTTATGTGTTTCTAGACTGACTTTATTAAGAAAATAATTCAATTGAGTGTTTGGTTAGATAATTTCCTTTGATTGTGAATTTAAAATAAGGAGGAGTTAGATGAAATACATGGAATACAAGGTGAATGGCTTGAGCCATGTTGGCCCAGGTGGAACAGATAAGGTGATTGGTTTGGTTTATTCGTTAAAGTGAGAAAGACTTCTTTGTTGGTTTTTGTTTTCCCCATCATTCGCTTTTAGTAAGTTCAGATTACCTTCTTTATTTTCAGTTGAACAAATCACAGAGTATTTTCAGTTTTTCTTTTCGCTTACAGCTTTAGGCTGAAGAGTTTGACTATAACCAAATGACTCAGTGTCTAAGCTGTTCACTTTTGTTGGTTTAGAAACGGGGCCTTATCTCTCCTTCCCAGTCCTCTGACAGTTCAGAAAGCGAGCACTGTCCTGTGTCTGAGAGCAGTGGGAAAGTTACAGGTTTAGGGTTGAGCCTTCAGTCCTGCAGGATCTGCTGCGGTTTGCTCTGCTTCTGCTTTTATTTATGATTAAATACAACCTTTCTGCAAGGAATGTTTTCCTAGATTCCTATAGTCAGCTGATGAGGTCATAAACCCTAACAATTACTGCCATTAAAAACGTGTCTCAGTTTCACTTTCCTTGTCACCTAAAGATTAAATTTGCAATGCCGACACGTTTTAAAAGACAGGAAATGCACATAAGGTTCAAATGGTAACATTAATTCCTCTGCCTGCTGTCCTGCTTTTCAGGTGAAATATATCTGCTAATGTAATTTCTTTTGAGACTAGACATTGATTGACATGCAACCTGCTCAATGCCAGCATGTTGTATTGATCCCATAGTGTAGGATTTTGTGTCACATTTCATCAGTTTTGAATGTGGAAGATTACCAAGAAGCTCATCTATATTTTGCTTATTCTTTGGAGATTGCATCCATGTGGCTATCAGAAACTGGAAGGTGCAGTGAAATACAAGATGGAAGTAGAAAGTGTGGAGCAGAGGGTGTGATATCTCAGTGTGTGATTTATTTGCAGTGCCAATGAAACATGTAGATCATAGATTATAAAAATTTTTGTAGAGCTTAAGTTCTTACTATAAAACTTTGACATGATTAAAGCCTTTAATCTTTAAAAATTGGAATTCCACTTGTGGTATATTTCAGTGTGATGGCATGTCTTTAGGTGATCAGTCCTTGTTTTGGCAAAAAGGCTTTGTGTGCAGGAAGAAATTATTAGTATCATGTATTTTAGTCTTTCTGCTTACTATCGTATCTGTAGACAAAGTATATTTCTTTATTGATTCACACGTTCCTGCTTTAATATGCCACTTGCTTGCACAAAGCGAGGAAAAAGTTCTTACAGAAATAGCAGTTGCATAAGAATTCTGAGGCAAGACGCACAGCATGGGCTGCCGGTGCTCCTGTAAGGTTTGAAATTTTGATGCTTCTTCAAGGCAACCTCAGGGTTCTCAGAAAGTGGAGAGGGACGAAGAGCTGTTAGAGAGAAACAACTGTGAGCAATCACCTCTGATGATGCAGTTTCTCAAAATGATGCTTTGTGTTCAGAGTATGATGGCATGATTTTAGCTATTTATGATGTGTTTTGATTTTATAATGCCAGCAACCTAAATTGCTTTGTATCTAGGTAGAATTTAAGGACTTAATCCTCCGGGGGATGGAGGGAGAGGACTTAACCTTTCATTACTAATACTCTTCCTACAACAAATAACATTTTTCTTTAAGAGTGGATTCTGGAGAAGGGCTGATGTTTGTTTGGGTTTGGGTGGGTGGACATTGCTCTTAAAATATCTACTGCCTGTGAGCTTTAATGGATTCAAAGAACTCAACTATGAGAAGGAATTTATTAGCTTTTGATGTGTAAGCCGCAGTCTGCTGGATTTTATTCTCAGCCTTTTTACTAGAAATTGTCTCTCTAAAGGAATTTGCTTTTGTAATTGTTTATTACTGTTAGAGAGATACTTCTCCATCAGTAAATAAATTTCTTGCAGAAGAGAAACATGTTAATGTAGAAGCACTAACAATATAGAGCTCTTAATAGCTTCTTTATGTAGGAGAGCTTTGAACTGCTTCCCAAACTCCAGTTGAGCTTGCAGTTCTTGCTGTTAACTTCGTGGACTTGGATGTAAAGGATACTGCTTTCCCACCTCCTAGAGATTTCAGGGATTAGTGAATTTGTGATGAAGAAATGGGAAGTTCCAGCATCCCTGTTTGTTGTAGCATCTTACCAAAGTGTGAGCAGTCGGGGGCTTAGAGACCCAAGATGTCTCAAAGGCTTATCCTGCAGCAACAGTTTGACACTGACACTTGTCTGTTGCACCTTCTCGCTAGGAGAGTTGGCAGAATAACTCTGCAAAAAGGAGTAAATGCTTGTTACCCGCATTGGTAGTTATGCCTACCAAAGTGCCTGTTATGGAATGTGTTTTCATATTACTTGTGATTAGTGCAGCGATACTGATAAACCATGGATGAGTGATGCCAGTTGAAGCTTATCAGTCACCTCTGTTTCAGTCCTTTAATGGTTCCGTGATGCTTAAACCATTCCTTGGCCCTTACTGTTCCCACTCACCATTGATTACTTAGGATTGACTGAAAGTGCAGTTGATGTTCAGCCTGGGAAGGCAGATGTTGCACTATACGAACCTGAGCTGGAATGGTACCTGCAAGATTCTGCAGAATTCCAGCAAGTTGTATTTTCCTGTTGAAGCATATGCAATCAAAGAGCATAATGAAATGGGTATGAGAGGGGAAGAAAATTGCTTCAGCCACGGTAGTCTGAACCACTCTGAAGTGAATATTTCTCTGCAGGCTGCTTCCTAGGAGAGAATGACAAGTAATACACTGAGTACCATCCTAGTGCTAGAGTGGCAGCATCTAGAGCTGGTAGAAGAAAATTATGGCAGCTTTTTGCTCTGTGTGTGTGTGTGTGTTTTGTCATTATTTTGGGTTTGAGTTTTTTGGTTGTTTGATATACCTTGTGTTTGTTTTGGATTTTTAATATATAAATAATTAATACAGTGTAGGGCATGTTTAAACCTCATATTTTAGTATTGGTTATTCCAACTTTTAGCTGTAACCAGTTCATAAAAAGAGGCTTTTCCTAGTAGTGCTGTTTCGTAATAATTGTAATTCTTTCTGGTTTTATTGACGATGGGTGTTTTGTTTTGTTCATCATACTTCTAATTTTTCCTTTGCTTTTTTGTTACTACTAGTTTCTAAACTGTTACGGGCCAGTTTTTAATTTTTTGGTTTATAGAAGATATTCTACAACCCTTTTAATTGTTTGGTGTGGTTAGACTGTCATTACTGTGCTCTCTGTGTCTTAGGAAATTGTTTAATCCTTCTCTGAAATTTTTTGGGAAATGTCTTTCCACCAATCCTTATACCTGGATGTGAGTATGAGAAAGTGGAAGAAGAAGAGAATGTATAGACAAATTACATTTCTGTGGAAAAATCCATCAGAAAAATCCATCCCAGAAACTGCTCCTTTGAAGTAACTGTAGTAAAACAAGGGATATTGCAGCTTTCTGAGAAGAGCAGATTCTGAAATCAGATTTTGTCCAATAACTTTCTCCTTCCTTCTGAGAAGGAAAAAAAAAAATCACTTCACATGTTTTCTATTCTTGTTAAATTGCTTCAGATAGGTACCAGTGTCCAAACCTGGATCACGGGAGAAGTATTCAAATTACATAATAAGAGATTTGGTTGTTTGTGTTTCTTTTCCATGGTTTGTTAATAGAAAGCCTGATTGTTTCTCTGAGTAATCTGTAAAGCAGTCAGTAGAGTTTTAACTTCCCTAGGCTGATTTGCAGTCTGGCACTTAGCTTGGAAAAATAAATCAGGCTGGTCTAATTTGATCAATGGGTATCACAGGCTTTTTAGTGAGGTGATGGTGTTTGGGGCTTCAGTCCTTACCCTCATTTCTTCAGATACTTCAGTCTGTATCTTGGGAGATAAGATAGTCCAGTCTTTGTTCACAGGATATGTGAGAGGATTAGAACTAGGCTGTAATGCATTTGGAGTTATTAGATTGCCAAAAGTTAAACTGGTGTAATGTAAGTGGGGTGCTGGAAGAATGTCCAGGCTAGTTTTGGATTTACACCTTAATTAATGGCAGTCACATCTGTGGGGAGGGTCTAGTGAAAAGTTAATTATTTAAGATTATTTATTGAGTTAGGGATGAAAGTATGTCTGATTCTACCCTTATGGCTGTTCTAATTGATAGACAGGAGATATTTCTGTGTCACGAACTTCAGGAACTGACCACCTTGACTAGCTAAGCTCATGCTCATGGGTGAGGGTAAATAATCTTTTTAACAAAAGCTGGTTTTATCCATCATACGTTAAGTATTTATTGACCAGAGTAACAGGTTTGTGAGTTTTTGAAATTTCTGGTGGTCTTTTTTTGTTATCAGAAGAAGAACCTGACTCAATAATGTAAAACCAGGCTGTGCAGAAGCAAACCAAACTCTTTCTAGTTGGCAGGAAACCAGATTAAAATGAATGCCTTTTCTGCCTGAAGAGCTATATAATGTCTTGTTGGCTATCATTCTTAAAATAGGGAATTGTAAAAACAGTGGTGTGGGAAAGCTTCTGGATAATTCTGTCTTTTAATTGCCATCAAAGTCCTTGGGATAGAACCAAATGTTTTAGTACGGGTGGCTCTGGTTCTCCAGGCCAATAGCTCTGAGGAAGTGAAGGCTGAACACAGAGTAGTCCCAGGCAAGCAGAGGAAGCATGTTCCATGCTTCCATGCCAGTTTTTCTCACCTCTTGTGGCTTTTCACAGTTAAGAATTTCACTGAAACTTACTAAATAGTCCATTCTGATCTCATTCCTTTCCTTTAGAAATATTAAATATTTAATATTTCTAAATTGATGACACTTTAATCTTCAATATTTAGATTTAGTGGTAGAATTAAGAACTGTTACTCTTATAAGGAAAAGTAACACTTTTGGTGTTTGTCATCAAAGTGCATCTTGTAGCACTTACTGCTGCCAAGAAGTATAAAGGGTGTGTAAAATTTCTAGAAATTTTACTATGTTCAAAGGAAACTTTGACACTAAAACTTTGTGTTTTAGTATAAAAAGCGATTGCATAAAATTTTCAATTCAAGAGGCAAAAAATGATGCCTGTTTCTTTCTTCTGTCAGGTTTGCAAATACTATCTTTGTGGCTTTTGCCCAGCTGAATTATTTACAAATACCCGTTCTGATTTAGGTAAGTTTGTAAGTCATGACATTTTTATTCACAGAAAAGTAATTACAGTTGAGCTTTTGTTTGCAAACTATGTTTTTATTGTTAATTGCTTTGTCAAAACACTTGGATTTTTTTTTTTTTTCATTTCAAGGGTTGCCATTGATACAGTGTGGTAAAAGTAATATTTATTCCAGATCCTACTTTGTCTAAGTGAAAAGGCTTCTTAAAAATTTTTTTTTACTATGTAAGCTAAATTGCTGGGTGTGGGGTGCTTTTCTCCTGCTCAAGTGGCAGTTTCTAGTTTGGGTTACTCTACCTGGGCAGGGCTTTAGCCTGGTTTTGTGTGATATACTATTGAGCTGCTTTACCTAAAGTAAAAAACTCACTTACTGTAATAGTTATTTCTGAAGACCAGCTCTCAATTACTGGTAGTTGATGGCTACATGTAGTACATAGTTTGGAGATGTTAACTTAGCAAAACCAGACTTTTTGTCTTAGTGTTAGTTTCTAAGTCTGTTGAAGAGTTTGAGAGTCTGGGGCAGGTGAGGAATTTTAACACAGTCACCTTCATGAGCTCAGGGTACATACCTCCTAATTTACTCTGAAGATCTGTTTTAAGTAGCCAGTGTGTTGCAGAGAACCCTGGAAATTAGAAAGTGCCTGATGAAATTTCCCTTCATATGTAATTTTTCTTTTTTGTTCTTTTTTTTTTAAGCCCCAGATGTTTAGGATATTACATTGTTTGTTTGTATTTACTGATGTAAAACTTGATCTGGAAATTTTATTTTTTATCATGACTGCATATGTTGAGTCTCTTTTTTATAACTACCTAATGATGTTGGCATTCTTTTTCTTCGGTGTGTCTTTCAAGCTCCAAGCAAAGGAAGCAGAAAGGCAGAAGCATAAAAGTCTTTGTGAAATGTTTATAGTGCTGTTCTGTCATGATGCACAAACAAATGTTGGTGGAATATGAGTACAACATTTAGGAATGCAGACTTAAGCTTTTTGTGTTGTTTTCTTAGGTCCTTGTGAAAAAATTCATGATGAAAATCTACGCAAACAGTAAGTTTGTTGTTTGATATGTTAAAGTAAATAGAGTTTCTGGTATCTTTGCAATTTGTTAATAGCAGCCCAAACATTACGAATTACTTGCTCTTTTTATTTGCAAAAGTTTATTTAAATTTTTATTTAAATAAAAATTTACTTATTTAAATATGTAATATTATCTTACTGTGAGCAAGAATTTATAATACTCTGTGTCTTCTTACTTAGTTTTCATCTATTACAGATTTATGTGAACTCTCATTTTTAAAATCTTTTCTCAGGTATGAGAAGAGCTCTCGATTTATGAAGGTGGGCTATGAGAGAGACTTCCTGCGCTATTTGCAGAGCTTGCTTGCAGAGGTGGAGCGCAGGATCCGGAGAGGCCATGCTCGTTTGGCTCTCTCACAGAACCAACAGTCTTCTGGGGTGAGTCTGCAGGAGTCATTGAGGCAGCTTTTCCTGTAGATAGGATCTTCAGGGTCTTATCTATTCAGATGAAACTTACTATTATCCAGAAGATTCCTGATGAATTAAGATTTTTTGCCCGTTAGCCATCAGATTGCATCTAGCATTGATAGATAAACCAAGTGACTCCAGAGGCACCAAGAGCCCTCTCTGTTCTCACCGTCTCTTGTTTCCTCAGAATGAGTATCTGTTCTCTACCTGTCAGGTGTTGCCTTTACCCTGACAACCTCAGTTTACGTTCTCTCCACTAGCTGCACATTCTTCCCTCCCTGCACTAGCAAGCTGTGTCTTTCCCCGTGATGGATTTGGAGGAATGTCTGTGGCCTGTGCTCTCTGAGTTTTGTGACTGCCAGGACAGCCTTGCTCTTTCTGCTGCCCCACCTCACTGTTCTGTACAAAGTCCAGTTGCTTTAGAAGGAGCTGTGGACAGTATCAAGTTGAGCGATGCCACTTGTGGAGCAGAGGTGGGAGTGCGGCAAAAAGTCTATTCTAGCAGCCTGCAGAGAGGACACTGCTAACGAGTACATCTTTGAAGTGAGATTCTTTTTGCATTTTACACTCAGAGTTTGAAATTTAAAGCGTACAGAACCTCTAAGTCATACTCAAATGTCTGCAAAGATATGTAATAGCTGCATGGGAGTGTCAGAGTTTAAAGTTAGGACTTTGAATACCGTTTTCTTACTTTTTATGGGCAAGGATCTTGAACGTTTTTGTTGAATTGGGAGGAACTAGTGTGACTAGACTTAACAAAGGTGGAGTAAGTTGTATCGAGGAGTGTTTTTTATAGTAGACTAGACTATTATTAGTAGCTTCTCATGGGAGAAGAGGCCAGGGGAGGTTATTCCCAAAGTGTCTCTGGAATATGAGAAGACATACATTTGTGTGTTTAAGCTATTTTAACAAAAGAAAAAGAAAAAGAAAAAAAAAACAACGAGGAAAGAAAAAAAGCTTCAACTCACTCTTGTACTTTTTACAGGGAGCTGGACCTACCGGTAAAAACGAAGAGAAGATTCAGGTGTTAACTGACAAAATTGATGTACTGCTTCAACAGGTGAGAGGTTTTTAACCCCTGTGAGAAAGATCTCTTGCTTTTGTTACTTGATCAAAAAATAAACTTTTAATGTTTTTATTGCCTTTTAGATTGAAGAACTAGGTTCAGAAGGAAAGGTGGAAGAAGCACAAGGAATGATGAAACTTGTTGAACAGTTAAAGGAAGAGAGAGAACTGCTGAGGTCTACGACTTCAGTAAGTCGTGTTCATAGTTCTGTGAGACATATCAAAGTTTGGTGCACAGTACATTCTAAATAACCATGTCCTTCCACTGAAGGCATGCAAGGTCTGTGCAGAATTCATTACATAGTAACAGGACATTAGGCTGTGTTAATCCAGTGTATTGATTAGGCATTCTGTCTTGGGAGTGGGCTTCCTGCACACAAATTATGAAATGACTCACCCAGCAGTCCTGGAGGAGAGCTTTCACCTTCCTCTAGTTGAGGTCTCAGTTAAACTTTGCTGTGTAACCTCTGCAGTATAATTCTACTGTTAGAGAAGCTGTTACAGAAAGCGCTTGAGTCAGGGCTGTGACTGGGCTGTGACAGGCATCTGGCTGACTCTGAGAGCTACAGAAGCCAGAGGGAATGTGTTAAGTATCAAGTTCTTCTTAATAAAAAGGAGCTTAAGTTTAAAGATTTTATTTTGGCATTTAATGAAATGCTCAAATTGAGATTCTTGTTTTAAGAATTCAATTTGAATTCTTAAATTCAGTTATGTGTGTACCATATTTTAAGAGCTTTTGTTGCTCTGTGCAACATTGAAGAGTTCTTCATTACAATTTATTGAAACAATGGCTGGAAGGATTAAAAGTTTGAAAATTTTGTTGTTGGTTTTGTTTATAATTAAGAGATCTTGTTTTTGTTAAACTGATAATTCTAGTAGAAATGCTTTCATAGCAAAAAATATTTAAAAGGTGTAATAGTTTTGAGGAGGTTAATTTGAACTTTGTCTTGTTAACATGTTCTTGGACGTGATATGGTTTGATGTTTTTCATTGGGACTCAATTTTTGTACTTGAAGAGATAAAAGCATACTTTTTGCTTTAAGTGACTAATTGGGAAAGGGCTTTAAATTTGTTTTGCTTTAAGGTTTTTTACTAAAATAGGGATATTTTCTTTTAGTTTTGCTTGTGTGTTATTTGAAACATGCTTAAAAATTGGTGGATTGGGTTTTGTAACAGTTGTTTAAGAAATTAAAAACATAAAGCTTTGTTTGACTTTATTTGTGGTGTGATTTTTATTCTTTTCTTTTGTTGGTTAAGAATGTGTTTTAATGTTTGATGTGTTCTCTTAACAATTGTTTGATTTATGGGAAAATGAAGCATATTAAAGATGTGATGAATAATTTTTTTTAAATGTGGTTACTTTTTGAGATATATATGTGGGACTATTGTTAGTTTTTACTTTTTGGAGTATACTTAATGAAGCAAAAGCTTGTAAAAATGTTGATAGGCATGATTACTTGTTTTTTTAAGAACTCTTAAATGTTGCTCACAGCATGTTTATGTCCATGCTGTATGATTCATGAACTTGGGTTTATGTTGAAATTTCAGTGTACTTCTCATATGTCTGTTGAAACAGTGGTTTAATTTGACAACCATACTTTTAAATAGAAGCCAGTATTTTTTTTTTGTTTGTTTTTCTTGATGTGGTATTCTAGCCTTTTGATTCCTTGAGGTGTATTCCATGGTAGTTCTGCAGCTCCTGACATTTCAGTTGATGCCAAAGATATCTTAAAACTGAAAAAAATAAGCTTTAAAAGAAAAACTTAAAACTTTAATTTTTCTGATATTGCAAGGAAGCTGCAGATACGACTGTGTACATGTTAATGCAGTGAGTAATGGTTCTGTGGTTTTTCATGGGCTCCTTCCACGTGGGAATGGGCATAGGGTGGCCTCTTCTCTCCTCTTTACTGTGATGGGGTGCAGTGCACCAAAGATAAAGCAGGCAGATGTGATTTCAACTTTCAGTTGAGCTTGGGATTTGACAACAGTAACATAGAGTTATAAACCTCTTCACTGACTAAAACTTCTCTTTTGCCATATCAAATATTCTTCTTTTTCAGACAATTGAGAGCTTTGCAGCCCAGGAAAAACAAATGGAAGTTTGTGAAGTTTGTGGAGCCTTTTTAATTGTAGGAGATGCACAGTCCAGGGTAGATGACCACTTAATGGGAAAGCAGCACATGGGTTATGCCAAAATAAAAGCTACTGTAGAAGATTTAAAAGTAAGTATTTCCTCCAGTTATTGAAATGAAAAGTGCTTGGAGGTTTCCTAACATACATAAAAGGCTGTCCAGTAAATTTTCTCAAGAAGGTGAAACACTCCCAAGAAATGGAATCCTGCACTGTGCTTTCACTGATGTAATTTGTTGTCACATTAGATACAAGAAAGATGTTGGTTCAGGTTGGAATTTTTATGGCCTTTTTAAGGAAAATGTAGTGTGTCCTCTGTTGTGAGAGTGACAAACAAAAAAAGGTTCTGCAAGACAAAGGATTTTCATTTCAGGGATTTTAGGAAGTACTGTCCTTTGTTTGGAAGATAAAACAGACCTGTTTTAAAAGTTTAGGCTTTTACATCCTCAGAATCTGTAAGCTTAAGTGTCTTGAGTAGTCTTCATTTCTTCCTGTGAACTTCTATTTTAAGGAAAAGTTACGAAAAAGAACAGAAGAGCCTGACCGTGATGAAAGGTTGAAAAAAGAGAAGCTAGAACGAGAAGAGAGGGAGAAAGAGAGGGAGCGGGAAAGAGAAGAGCGGGAAAGGAAGAGACGACGTGAAGAGGAAGAAAAGGAGAAAGAGAGGGCTCGTGACAGAGAGAGACGTAAAAGGAGCCGCTCACGGAGCAGGCATTCAAGCAGGACATCTGACAGGAGGTGCAGCCGCTCACGAGACCACAAAAGGTCAAGAAGCAGAGAAAGAAGACGAAGCAGGTACCTCTGTGTGTGTCTGTGTGTCTCTTAAGTATTTTCAGGTAAATTTCCAAAAGGTAAAAATCTTGTGGGGACTTACTGTCAGCCTGAGTCACATCACTGATTTGTTAGCTTCACTTAGGTCTTCCTTCTTAAGTGAAGACACACCTTATTGGTTCTAAGCATATGCAAGTTTTTGCTGAGTGTCACTGTCTTCTCTCCATTTTTGGAAGATGAGACCATAGTGGTGGAAGCGGCTTTATGAAGGAGCTTTCAGCAAACAAAGAATGCTCCCCAAAAATACGGTTTCTTGTTTCTTCCTTCAGCTGGTCTTTATTTCATGGTTGTAGATACTTTTAAACTATGTAGTTAAGTCTTTCAGTAAATAAAGAGGGCATATTTCTTATGTACTGGGAAATATTTCTGTACAATATGTTAAGATTTGGTTTCTGCAGGCACTGTATTTTAAAGTGCTACTATTTCACTGTTGTATATTCTGAGATAGAAAATAGCAGCTGAGATTTACGTTTTGAAATTGTCTCTGAATGTTAAGGAGTCGTGATCGGAAGAGAAGCAGAAGCCATGACAGATCAGAAAGGAAACACAGGTCTCGTAGTAGGGACAGGAGACGGTCAAAAAGCCGGGATCGAAAATCCTACAAGCACAGAAGCAAAAGCAGAGAGAGAGAACAAGACAGGAAGTCAAAAGAAAAAGGTATGCTTGTATAAGGACTGAGTTCTTAAGAGTCTCAAAAGCTGTTAGCTTTTCAGTGAGTGCCTGCAAGTTCTTAGTACCAAATCAGACCTCATTCTGAGAGGTGTGTGTGTTGCTGTAAGCAATTTGAAGGATTTTGTTCTTTCCAGTTACTATCACTACATGTGTGTGCATACCTACACCCCAGTGTCCTTCTCTTACCTGTTGCAGTTTGCCTGCAGATGAAGTGTGCAAGGATTTTTATATATTTTAAGACCTGTTTACCTTTAGAAAAGCATAAGCCTGTAATCATCATTTTCTAAGAGTGAATGTCTTATATTCCTACTCTTAGTGGATATTTGCAATTACCCTTTGCAGGTACATGTTTTGTGGGGGGCTGGTACCTTGCTTCTCACCTGTATGACCTATTAATTCCCAACACTATCATGTTTCCTTTATTATTCTTTTAACAGTGCTTTTAAGTTTTTTTCCCAATCTATAAATGCGGTTCAAGATAAATACTGCAGCATCCCTGTGATGCTCTAAATTCCAATTTATGCCTTCTCCCCAGTCTCCTGCTCTTCCCCCTGCACCTTTCTCCTTTTGTTTTTTTGTTTGTTGTTTAAACAAAGTGAGTCTTGCTTTGTCAGTATTCAGGTGAGTCTGAACAGAAAGCTGTGTTAGTCTTTGAAACAGTTTTGTAGCTGTAGGTGCCATGTATCACAGCATTTACAGTGACCAGAGGCTGAAGCTCAGAAACTTTAAGTAGGATTACAAAGAGCTACAGTGAGAGCACTGTAGATTCACCTTCTGTGAAAGATACTAATTCACTGTTACTGCTAAATTTCCCCCTTTAAAAGTCTTTTGGAACTTCTATAGGAACGTAATACTTCTGGCTCTGGTAGGGAGCTGACTAATGGCCAGTCTGAAACAGCCACCCCACTTCATGGGCTGATCATCAGTAATGGATGAAACAATTTTGTTTCTAAGGTACTTTTGAGGTTCTCTGGAATGAAAGGTGCTCTGTGCATGTGTCTGGGTTGCATAGGCCTGTCTGCTTGACCCTTCTCTGTATTTATCCAGTGGATTAGTTGCCAAAATGTTGGTGATGCTTCATGTATATCTCTTCCCTGACTTCCTTGAACTGTTTCAATTATTCTGGTTTATAATATGGGGCACCTTTAGTATTGATTCTTCTCTCATTTTCCTTTGCCGTGTAAGAGAGTGGGTTTTGTTGCTTGCTCGTTGGCAGTGGAAATGATGTGCAGGCTTTAAACTCAGATTCAGTGTTGTAGCCTGTATTTGTCCATTTGTTACTATTCTTACCTGATTTTTTTGCCTGCTTTATGAACAGATTTCTGGTACTTGGTGAAGAATGTCCTGTTCTCCTGAATGTTTGTTATCTATGCATATAAATAACTGTTTTCTTATTTCTTCAAATTTGGTCTGGTTTTGAGCTTTTCAGTTCTTTCATTAATCTTCCCATAAATAGAGGAGCTAGTGAACTCTCTTCAATGTCTCAAGTATTTTTAGTTTTAACTTGACTGATTTCCTTGCTGGCTGTTTTATTTTCTGCTTGCTACTTTCTTCCACCAGAAATGAGAACAGTGAGGTGATGCTATGAGCTGTGATGAAAATCCCACCTGGGAAAATCAATTACTTTTTTTTGACTGTGCCATCCTAACATTTGTAAAAGCACAAATAAGCCTTAGAACAGGACTGTAATGCTGAAGAAGTTTGTGATTTTTCCGTTTGTTGGGAAAGTCTTCTAACAGAAAAAAAAATACAAAAGAGGAGGGAAGGAAGGAGGGAAAAAAAAAACCCAGTAGTAATTACTAAGGCAACATTGAATTTCTGTACTGAAGCTATAAGCACCATTGCATCGTCATATTTGCAATGTGGCACTGTAGATAGGTAGTTAAGAATTAAGCTTTTAGAGATTCATATATTTGAAGTGTGTGGCTTTTGCACAATAGTAACTTCAAAGTTAAACCTTAACTTACTACATTGGGAATCTTGTCTTCAGAATCTACTTGTCTTTATAGCCACCACTGATCTGCAGTTGTAAAAGTAATCAGCAAAGCCTGTAACTACTCATGGTAGTGCCTTTCATCTGGAAATCTCAGACTGCTTTATAAACATGAGTATTAACACCAAAAAAACCCCAAGGAGCAGTTTACCAAGACTTGCGTACAGTTGCGCATTAAATTAGTCCCACACTTTGAAAATTCAGAAGTCCTGGTTTCTTGTTCACTAAGAATACCATAGAAGAATACCCACTCACGAGACCACAAAAGGTGGTTATAAGAAGCAACCAAGGTAATACGAAAAAAGAAAAAGCAAAAATGGGGGCACTTGCTTTGTGACACAGATTTCAGGATCAGAGATACCTTTGCTAAAGAAAGGAGCCAACAGCTGAGCATTAGCGTAATATATACCAGTAGAATACACCTACTGTTCAAGTAAGCAAACTTCAGAGCAGATGCAATAAATAGGGGGTTTTAATAAAATGAAAATTATTTTCCAAGTACCTTCATTTTATGAAGGGTTAATACTGGAATGGGCCTCTAGACCACTTCGGCTTGGCTTTCTGTCTTCCCTAATCTAGATTCTGATACTTACATAAAAATAATTGTGATCATGTTTTAATGTTAGTGATTAAACCTCAGCAAATACTGCCAGAACACTTCAGGAATACTGGATATTATGTTTGATTTTCTAAACAGTAAAGCGATTCACTTTGTCATGATAAGAATTCTCCCAAAACGCGTCTCAGTTGCCCACACAAACTCAGTCAGAAAAATGTGCATGTGTTTAATCAGGAAGCAAAGTCAGTATGAATGTGATTATACCTAATAGATTACAGCTGAAATAATACATCCAGTTCCAACAGCAAACTAATTTTATATGCTTTCTTGCCTTCTGATTAAAAATACAGTGGAGGAACTTAACTTCTTGCAGATACTCTAGGGGTTGGAAAGTTATTGGGCTATTTGTTGAATACACTTTTTCAGTTCTGCTTGGCAAACTGGAGGTTTGGTATGGTATACCTATTTTAATACTAAAATTTTTAGAAGAGTTTGATCTTTCATACCACAGTTTTTTTTAACCTTAAACAAAATTATCCTTCTTGACCACATTCAAGACACAAACAAGACAGAACAAAACCCTGCACACTGCACATCCATAGGGCTATTAAGATCTACCATATCTACATAGGACAGAAGATAAGATTATTGGACTGACTACTAGTCCTCTGCGGGGAAACAAGACTACTATTCCTCAGTGGATCCACGTGTGCACCGGAGATACCTTTAAGACACAAAAAGAAGACTTTTTAACAAGGTTAGTTAGAGTGCAATCTACCTGCGGAGTTGCCAAATTGAGGGCAGACAGACCCAAACTGACTTAGTCCTTCAGTGAGCTGGGTGATGTTGCCGTGTACTTTCTCCAAGCACCCTGCACTGGATGTGCTGCTGCAGGTGAATCCTCACTACTGGTGGTCATTAGGCAGTTGCCCTCATTTCTCTGTGAGGGCTTTTCCCTATCCTTTGGTAGTCTTATAAAACAAAGAAGTTGGAATGTTGCTGCTCTTTTAAAGCTTAATTTCTTGCTTTGTATCCTGGAATATAAAAGTGTGTTATGCCAGTTTAGGTGATTATGTTATTTTAAATAGCTTTTTCAGAGTGTTCGATCTGTGTGCTCCTGTGTCAGGGATATATCTATCTATTTATATTATTTATTTTGATTGCCCAGATAGCAGGGAATAATCAGAAAAAAGAGCATGAATGTTGTTCTGTATGATGACATCTGAGAGGTTGGTTTTTTGGATTTTTTTTTTCTCTCCAGAGTGTCTTTACTGAGCAAGAGTTGAATATCATGGTGTGAAATAATACAGCAGGAATTGGTATTTTTATTAAATTTGCAAATACTGAATTTACAGATGAGGCACGCAGCTCTAATACTGAATGTTTTTCTTCCCATGGAATTATTTTTACTTCTGGCTTCCTTCCTTCTTTGAAGATTGAGTTTTTAGTGTAGCAAATGCTTCAGTAAGTTTCCCAATTCATGATCAAATTGTCAGCTCCTTCCCCCACAGCTTGCTGTTTCTTTGCCTTTGAAAAAAAATTGCTTTTTATATATCTTCCAAGCTGTCTCTTCAAGCCCTTTTAATGAGTTGTTTATAAATGACTACTGTTTTTATAAAATTGAGAATTAACAATGCTGACAAATGTGCAGCTTCAAATTTAATTTTGATCATCACTGATCTCCGCCTTCAAAGCTGTCAGTGCTTAATATTGTTTCCCAAAGTATTTGATAGTTTGACATTGCTAGTTTTTAATTGGCAAGTATCATTTCTTTGATAATGCAGTCAAGCATTGTCCACCACTCCTTTCTGATTCCCTTTCAAGAACCATAATCAACAAAAATTATAAACCAAAGCAAGCCATACACAATCAGAAATCAAAACATGGGGACCAAAAGAGTCCCATAATAAGTAAGGAAGCCATGCACCATAATTACACATCTGCCTAACCTCTTTACCTCCAATTTGTTCATTTTGACAGAGAGCTGAGTAGCTGCCTCTGTTAGGAGGTCTGACCTTTCTCCTCTTCCCCCACCCTATACTGTCTCCTTCTACCTTTATTTTGTCCCCTCTCCATTCCAGCATGGTAGTCTGAAGCCTATTTCTGTAACTTTTTGACTATTACTCTTATTGCTATAGAAAGTAATTGTCCCATGTTGTATGCAGTATATATCTCACGTGTGCAATGTTTGTTTTTACTTTGAAATCCATGGTCAATGTCTTCTTTCATGGCAGAAAAGAGGGGATCTGATGATAAAAAAAGTAGTATGAAGTCCAGTAGTCGAGAAAAACAGAGTGAAGACACAAATACAGACTCGAAGGAGAGTGAGACTAAGAATGAGGTCAATGGGACCAATGAAGACATTAAATCTGAAGGTGACACTCAGTCCAATTAAAACTGATCTGATATGACCTCAGATCAGACAGAGGTAAGTGCATTATTTCAAACTTTGATTAGGGCTTTTTGTTACTGTTTAACAGTGCAGCGTAAGTATGCACAGATGAAGATGGAACTAAGTCAAGTAAGAAGACAAACTAAAGCACCTTCTGAAGGAAATGACAGTGTAGTCCTGCAAAACGTTTTGAGGTACATTGTTTTGTCTCAGCTATTTTGTAGCAGACTCATGCCCCCATTAGTGTGCCTCTTTGGGACATATTTGTAATATAGTCACCATAGAAAAATTAATTATCCTTTTTTATTTTTAGGGATTTTGTTATCGTTTTTTTTTTTTAATTGAACTGGTTTTGTATTTAAGTCCATATTGTGTTGGTACATCAGCAGAAACTTTTGCTTAAATACTTAATATTTGAGGCACATGTTGGACTACTTTGTTTTCATATAAACTGCTAGTATTTCTTTGTCAAGGATGTTTCTAGTTTTTTTGCTTTATTGCCTTGCATTCTAATGCAGTTTGTTCTGTAACTCGAGAGCCAGTAGCATTGGATTGATGGAAGTGTAGGGTTTATGAATTATTGCAGCTGACTACCATACCTCACACAGCGTTGGTGTTGTGAGCGGCCCATGAAAAGCCAAATTAAAAATCAAGGATTCAGTCAAACTAAGCAGGTACTCATGCCAGGTACTCCTTTCTCTACCCACATCCATGTTTGAATGCTGTTGCCTGTAATCTTTAAGCTTACTGTTGTGTTTTTGATTTTGAAGCTAGTGAAAAGGACTTTTTGTGTATTGTGTGAATACTGTAAATCTGATGTTAACAGAATGGAATTTTCTTTCAACTGTGTGTAGGGATGCAGTGCTGCCCAGAATTAGATATCTTTAAAGAGTTTAAAATGCAATAAACACTACATAATATTCGCCTTGTTACTTTCAATGCAATTCAAGTCCTTAAGAGGTATGTGCTTAATATTTCCCTACTGTGTAGGAGACTTTGCAGTCAGCCATAACACAGAAGAGTGGAATGGCTGGTAACAGGCTTGTAAGGCAGATATAAGTGCAGAGACTGATGCCACCAAATGATGGCAGTGTTGATGGCAAAAATGTATGCTGGAAACTATTTGTGGGAAATTAAGCAGCTAAGTAATAGCCAATTATGTATTGAAAGGATAACTTGAAGTTTTTTCCCCACTCTTGACATAGCTTTCTTACAGAAGGTCTTTAGTTGTATTCCTGAAATAAGGAACTAACAGTGGAGGTGACAGCTGATAAATGAGCTTCTTGCAATATAATTTGTTACTGCAGTTGCATTATATATGCTAGGAACTCTTAAACATTTAATGTTGATATTAAACCATTAATGCTACATCATTGCTTCTAATGCCAGTCATGTTCAATGGTGATGTTTTTGTAGAGTTAAGATGACAGCTAACAACTGGGCGAGTGTATAGGAATGGTAAACAAAATGCTCCTAATGCTGTCTAATCGTCTGTTCTCCCAAAATTTTGCATTATAGGACTACTATGTGAAGAGTCTGCGAAGATAGTGGAAGACAGCTTAAACTGAAGATCTGCTTTTAAATGAGGTGAAAGAAAGCTGTAGTGGCATAGAAAAATATAAAGTTGAGTTAGATTTTTTTTTTAATAAAATTTAATTCAGGACTGGTGTTTCCTCCCAGAGTTCAAAAAGATGTGTTGATAATAGCACATATGCTACTGAGAATATAAGTCCTGTATCCTTCTTTTTCTTTAAGACTTTTTAAGATAAGAAACCAACATAACCTGAACACATGGCTTGCTCAGTGTTTAATTGCAAGTTTTCATTCTTGGACTTTAAAACACAAGAATAAATGTTTAGTATTTGTGTGAATTGAACTAAAATGAATCCCATTTTTACAACTAAGCAATTCCTAGCTTCTTGATATATGAGAAATGGAAATAAAGTATCTTTGAATTTCTGTTACAAATTTGATTGTCTCTGTCATTGAACATTTAATATTAAATAAGCTTCTTTCCTAATAAATTTCTCGTGTCTTCAAGCTTAGTTCATTAATTTGGATGCTTAGTTATTCTGCGCTGTTTGTGAGTTTGGGTTTTTTTGGTTCTATCAGGATTTAATTTCAGGCTTACTTTTGCAGCAGTTAGATGCTGTTGGGTTCACCATCTCCCCAAAAAGCGCCTTTTACTGCAGTGGGTTAAGAAATTACAGAAATCTTGCAATAAAAATGGCAGTATTACTTCTTTATAAAACAGGTCAACTTCGACAGCATGTTTAGAGAGAGGCCAGTGCTGAGACTGGCATTTAGACTGCTTCACATTTGCATTGCAATATTGGTTTGGGCTGTTGATTAACAGCCCTGTGCAGTTGGTCAGAACAGACACACAGGCAGGGAGATGTGCTTCCTGCTTCCCTGTGAAGCTGTAGTGCAAGCAAGAGTGGTTCTTGTTGGAAAAGAACTGCAGTGTGTACTAGTCAGTGCTGTGGCTGTAAGGCAATGAATTTACATTCTTTAAAAAGAGCATTATCTTTTCCATTAGTATTCAGGCCTTGACTGTATATGTAACCAAAGTCAGACATGGACAGAACACCATTGTAACTTACGCTGATTTATTTGGCCTGTGTGCGCTTGGGAGGAATTTGCATCTACTCTGGTCACTAGTGCTAGGTTTTGATACCACATGTAGACAGCCATGTTCCTTTTTTGACTTTTATTGTTCTAAACCAGACACGGGCACAGGGGATGGAGATTGGGTGTGGTGGTTTTTGGAAAAAATAAAGTGGGAGCAAGTGAAATTATAACTAAATTCTAACTGGAGACATAAGATGAACACCTCCTCCTTTTGAAACGTGGGAGACAGGACTCAGCCTCTTTCACCAGTGAAAATGTTTGTCCTGTACCTTCCACTGCACTTATTTGTTACAGGATTTGCATTTCCCCTTACTTTGCAAAAGTAAAAATGGTAAAATGAGGAACCTTGTCATAGATTAGCCTGGGCTTCAGATTCTCACATGTCTTATGGGGAGTCTTTAATGCTTTGAAGATGAAGGAAAATTCTGTTCTGCAGAGCATAGGAAACAGTGCCTTTCTGCCTCCAGATTTGACTGTTCAGACATCTCCACAGAAATTCATCTTTGTGAGAAGTATCTTCAGAGCTTAAGCCCAGGATAAATACTATCCCAGATTTTTTAGGAATGCTAGGCAAAAGTAGTAGTAGTAGTACTTGATTTCAGTAAGCACCACTGACATGCTTTCTCTATACTGGTTTTGACAGCCTGACAGTCTTTATTAGGTGTTAAAAGCGTACTGGCCTATGATTTTTCAAAGTTGCATTAAAATTTTAAGTGTTCTGTCCACCCTTGAGTTATCCTCCTCACATCCTTCTACTCTCTACCCTGAAAAAGGAAGAGATCAAAGTACTTAAAATGACTGATACTTTATTGTAAGTGAAGAGTAGCAATGTCAGTTCAGTACAAGTTTGTAGTGCAAACAAAAGGCATCCTTGGAAAAACAGTAAGTTTTGTAAATTTAATCTCAGTTGTCATTCCAACAGTTCATTGTTTAAAGAAAAAGCCCAGCAAAAACCAGCTAACATAACTAGTGTTCCTTAGAGTTTATCAAACTGCATATAAAATGTACAAAAATACTTCTGCGAATGCATAAATACACTGCTATTACAGTCAGATTTATGAGTTTAACTTTTAACACATCAACTGTTATTCTTGGTGGGAACTAGACAAATAAAGCTTTTTAAACCAGCTGCCCTCTAGCAGAATGCTCAGTAATTAGTGGAGACAGTCCTTACACTGACTTCCTAAATAAAGGAACTGGAAACAAATTAGATACTCTTAGTAATTTTGAACCATTTAACCACTACTGTTTTTCACACAGTTATTGCACATAATCTAAGCTAGCCTTCAAGCTATGCTGGAGAGATAAATACGCAATTGTTAAAATAGAACTTTCTTTCCTGTTTTACAAGAAAAACAAAACAGGAACCTTACTTAAGAAGTTTTACTTCATACTGTGTCAGAGTCTTGAGCTTCCCAGGAGTTGAATCCGGCATTAAACATAACTAGTTCTCTCAGCTCCTGGCTGGAGAAAAACCAGGATTGAGAATGGGAAGTTAGCAGAGTTGAGGTGATGGGTGTGGAACATGGAGGAAAGGATGATAATTATTTTGACTGAAATAAGCAAGAATTTTAAGCTTAAGTAACTTGGTGAAATCCTGAGCCCAGAGTCAAGTATCTCTGCTGGAAGAAGGAGTTTCTGTCTTCTCTTGGTGTGCAGCAGCTTGAGAGAGTCTTCCAGGCTAAAGCAAGACATGGGGGGAGGGGGGGGTTGGCAGCCATGCTGCTTCTACTAGAACATGGTGCTGTACTGTTTATAGTTTGACTGTCAACATTGCAGTCCAGATCAACAACAAACACAGCATCCATCAGCTGTGCAGAAACTCTGCCTAGTGAAGCTTCATACAACAGAAATGGAAGGAAAATCAATAGTTTGGGGTGGGGGGGAGGAAGGGAGGAACAGAGGGGAGAAAAAGCAGCTCATGAAGAAAAAGCAAATCCCTGAGCCCTCCACCCACCTCAGGACCCGTTTAAGTGTTTTGGTGCAAAGGTCAGCATTGTATTTTTTGGTAAAAAAGAAAACAGCCTCCAAAAGTGTTCCAGGCTGCCATGTTAATATAGGGAAGCTTCAGGCTGTTTAATACTCCAGCAATGCTGTGACTTAAGTATTTTAACCCACAGGTGAATTTTTTCATTACTGACTTGCTTAAATGCAAGTTAAACAGTCTGTAGCTTAACCAGAGTTGTGTTTTTTTCACTCCCCACAAAGAAGAGGGGAAAAAAAAGTTGAAAGCACCTGGAGGCATTCAGCCCTTTCAGTACTCACCTAGATAAAACAAGGCTATGTAACAGTGACAGTAAACTGTGCAGGATGTAAAGTTTCAAGTTAGTTACTTTTTCGTGGTGTTTTTCCCATCTAGTGGCTCATAAAAGCATTCTATGTTCCTTCCACCTGTGATCTCTCATTAGGACACTGCTGTGCTTCTCACACAGCAGAAACAACCATCTCCCTTGGAAATGGTGTACAAGGGAGGGCCACAGAGAGCTTTCCTGTCTTGACAATACTGACACCTGGTGTGAGTAATGCACAGGCTCACATCGGTAATACAGTAAATAAAACCACGGACACAAATTGGGGGTATCTCCCCATCTGAAACAAAGGCTTTCTCTTGAAAGGGCACTCAATAGGAACATTTACGAGAGGCTTTCATGTTTTTTGGTGGAGGTACAATATTCTCACAGGGGAAATAAACATTTAAATACAGACACTGCTTATTCCAGTTATTTTTCAGCCCAGTAAAAGAATTTCTCCTGCCACTTCTGAGCATTAAGTATCTCTAGAAAACTCATCTTGGTGAGTGTTTGTGAGGGGCAAGAGATTAAGGACTTGCACATTCACATTTTTAGAGAGCAACTACCCATTGTGTGTCTCATTCATTTAATTTAATGTGGAAGTACACAGACATACAATTTCCTGAATCTTTCTATGAGTCTTACTTGGTCAAAGTGGGGGTACTTAACAAAATTTTCATATCAATAATTTACATCTTTCGTGCCCCGCACTGCCAGATACAACCAATAAACTTCAAATACACTGGAAACCTGTGATTTTACTGGACAAATGAGGTATCCCTTGCCTGAATACAGTATCAAGTAAAAAAATAAAAGCAAACAGGGCATTAAATATAAAATATTAGTTTAAATAGTAACCCTAATAATAACTTAAGGTTTTACACACACTTGAGTCACTGCCTTCCAAAGGGTAGCACATGTCACTGCCAGGTGTTCCCACTGCAGATGCAGCTCCCAGGGTCAGTATGTCAGCTTGGATGCTCTGCTGTTGTAGCATGGCTGCTCCATCAGCGCAGCCACAGTGTTCCGGAAAGGAGAGCTGTCACTTCTCCTTAGGACCAACTCCAGCTCTTGGAAGTCCTGGAGTCTGGCAACATCCTTGTCCTTGGAAGGAATAGAGAGAACAACATTATTACTCCTATTATTACTAGCTGGTTGTTACTTATAAAATAACTGTAATTCCAGGGACATCATCCCCAATAACAGCAATAAATAATTAAAAACTAAAAATTCCAGGGACATCATCCCCAATAATAGCAATAAAGAATTAAAAAAATAAATCCTACCAACATATTAAAAGTGTAGCAGGTTTGCTTGTTTGGTTTTTCTCCTCAAGCTTTTTCTTCTCCTTTAATTTCATTACAATTTGGCTGTATTTGTGCATGACACTTAACCAAGACTTGTGACCACTTTCATCTACAGACCTCTGAAATATACATTTTTGGAACAGAAGAGCAGTTTCATTTGTTAACAGCATTATCTTTAAGTTGTTCATACGCCAATTTGTGTTCATTCTACTGTTCATTCTTTTTAGGCAAGCAGACAATGAAGTATTACTTGGCAATTACGTCCTTTTAAAGCACCCTAAATGTTTCTGATAAATTTTTTAAAAGTCAAGCTGTAATAGTTCCATATGCTTTAGGAGCTAAAATACTCTGCCTATTTTGACAAGACTATTTTAAACAAGTTATGATGAAGGTTTAAGAAAGGTCCTTTGAATCTGTCAGTTTTTATTCAACAAAAGTGACATTTTGCCTTTTTGAAAAAATACGTTCTCTGAGGTCTGCAAAGTGAAGAGTCAAGTTAATCTCTCATTTCTATTCTTACCTTTCTTAGAAGTGTATTGGGTAGTTTTCTGATCTTCTCTACTTCCTCTGGATTAACACCCAGTTCACAGCAGCTCACTCTGAGCAGATCTTGATAGGTCAATTCTTGTCTGTCCAGTTCAATCTCAATGAAGTCATTGTCTCTCAGGTTCTGGACTCTGACCTTAAGTACAAGTTCTGACAGAGAAACAATTAAAAGGTTAACAACAGAAAAGACAACAAACTCAAAACTAACATTTACAGTATTTACTATTATCTTCTGAATTCATGTTTTTTAATACAATCCCTATGATCTGAGAAATACTATGCAGTTAACAGAAGCTTACAGCAAAAATACACAGGAGAACCATGTTATCACTGTTGAAACTGATCCATTCAGTCACTAAGTTGAGTTGTTACCAAACTACCAGAGCTGCATTTGATGCAAATGTAGTGCAAAATTTACACATTCATGTTACATGGACTGATCTTTCCATTGTTTTGCAAAGTATTACCATGGTTAAAGTACAGCATAACAGACATTTTACGTAACTGAGCAGAAGAAAGTTCAGAGCACTTTTGGTCACAGAATTCAACATCTCTGCCTCTATTCTACTAGAGTCTGAAGTGAAATGATTACTTAACTTCATTTTTCACCAAGTAACTGTAACAGAACTATGAGACACAGCACCTCTTTACCTTGCACATTATATGGGAATGTTCCAGTGAAGAAGAAGGGCTGCAAGGTGGGTGTGGGGCTGCTGGGGGAGGTGTGAGGTTGCAGAGGCAAGGCCTGGCTGGATACTCCTGGGGAGCAGAGCCCCAGGCTGGGGGTCGTGGCCAGGGGGCAGCCGGGGCCGTAGGGCACCCCTGGGCTGGCACACGGTGCGGCTGCAGAGACGGTGGGCATAGGGAGTAGCCTGGCTGCTGCATCCGGTGCTGGGAAAATCTCGCCACTGCTGCATGACATGGGTATGCAGATCCTTTCAGCCTGAGTTGTTGATGGACAAGGGCTAGTTTCACTCTGGGAAGCAGAAGAGATGGAAGTACTTTCATTCTTGGATTCTGCCAAGCTGCCTGGAATGCTTTCTTCGGTGTAAATGTTAGGGAATGGGTTGGCCAAGTAGTTCGCAACAATGGATAAATTTAAATCCTTCACTCCTTGACATTCAGTTTGTTCCTCTATTGATGAAGTTCAAAAGTGAGGGGTAGGGGATGGAGAGAGAAAAAAATCCATCATGTTACTGGATAGATATTTCTCATTTTGAATATAGTTAGTTTTCCAATATCTTGAAACTATATCACATTCCAAGGTCATCAAAGAATGACACTAATGTTCCAGAAGCATGTAACACTTGGAGGCCAGTAGCTGTAAAGTGAAAGAAAAACCTATAAATGTCTTCAGTATATTCTGGTTTTTGTTATCAAAGTGGGGGGGAAGTAACCTTTGAAAGACGCATAATTTCTAGCAGTGTTGTTCCAGTGCTTTCAAATGAATTGGATGACCAGTACTCCTTTATTGAATCTAATTTTAAAATGTTCTTAATAGCACTGCTGTAAATAGTTTATTATGACCTAGGCCAGCAAATTTAACCCAGTATTTCTTCAAGGAAGTGACTACTTGCTGTAATACTCAAACAAACTCAACTCTTGGATAAAAGCACTACAGTAAGTGACATTCCTGCCTAAGGATTACAGAACATAAATAGTGATGTCAAAGCAGTTCAGAAAGATCTGCTAAATGATACCTCACTCCCAGAATAAAAACTAGGAGAAAAGGTAAGTGATATGTGTTTATTCCCCAGGAAACACATGAAAGCTTCACAGACAGAAAAATAAAACAACTATGAACAGAGTTCATCTACGTGTGCTTGACAGTTTAGATTTTAAAAACGGGTGAGTCGTTTGCCACAAACTAAGCCCACACCGCACCCAAAATAAAGCAAAAGCATCATGTAAGAACATGCCATTCCTTCAGGCTTAACTGTTGGAACCTGAGTCATGATTTAGCTGCAACCTTGTGAAGGATAACCCTGCCCTGTTGTTGTAAGAGCAGATCACTGCAAAGAGCAATTTAAGTTCAATTGCAGAAGACAGCACATTTCCAAAGGTAAAGCACTTTAGAATTTTAATCTGGAGCACAGTACCTGGATGCTGTTCAGGAGTGTCACACACATCTAACTGGGTTTGCTGTGCATATGAAAAGTGTAAGATGGCAGAATTACAGGACAAAAATTAACCATACCAGCAAGTCACACTATAACAAATAGCTCAGAAGGCATAACTTCCTGAGTGATAAAACTGTTTTGAGGGGATTTGTAGAATCTGATCATGGTCAGACCACAGCAAATTGTACAATTGTGAAACCCCTATTGGCAGCTTCCATGCCAGCTTTAGCTTAATAACAGCAAACAGGAGTGCAGCAGCACACTTCCCAAAGCATACAGCTCTTCCACTTCTGAGTGACACAGCTCAGAACACAAGGCCTTCCTACCTGAAATCTCCACATCTATTTGCCCAAATATGAATTCCAGTTATAAATCAGAGCTATCTAATGCGATACAATGGTCCTAGCCAAGGTTTTGCCAATTACTGCTTCAGATAAAAGCACTAAAAACGTTTTAGTGTTTACACCCAGAATTCTAGATGACTTTTAAAATGGGAACGGTACCTCCCAAAATCTTGCGGATGTCTGGTTTCGACGTTAGCTGTGCTGCCAGCTCTCCCTTAGCAGTGAGGATCTGCTTGTCTGCGCCAGCCTCCAGCAGGCAGGACACCACTTGGGCATGGTTCCGCTTACAAGCCCAGTGCAGGCAGGTCCTGCAGGAAGGAAGCAGAAGGGTTGGGATTCATTAGCCTGGATCTTCCTCACCAGCCCTGTCCTACCTCATCCAAGTTATGCATAAAGTGATAACTGGGAATAAAGTTTCCTTCATTGCGGCACTTTCTAAAGTTCTGAATCTGTGAGTTACGCAGGGCAGGGCCCTCTTTTACCTTGCAGAGTGACTCCCACTACTGTCCCACACAAGCAACTGGACGGGGACCTTGAGCAAACCTTGAGCAGTGACAGGTGAAAGGAGGGCGACGTGCTTTTATCGGGATCCTCTTTAGCAGTTAATCTCCGAGCCTCCCGAGATTAGCTTTTCTGTATTTACAAATGGGAAAACTAAGAAACACAACAGCTGCGTTCCCAAAGCAGCTCCCTCCCCCCGCGCCTGATGATGGGTTGGGGGGGGAGCCCCAAGCCCAAGAACCCCGAACACCACCACTGAGAAGGGCAGCGGGGGAAGAGCCGGGCCCCGCAGCGACACCGGCCTGCCCCTCGTCCCCCGCAGCGCCGGACCCCGCGCGACGCCGCCGCCCCTCACCAGCCATTGATCTCGTTGCGGGAGTCGATGTCCGCCCCCGCACCCAGCAGCCGCCGCACCTCCGCCACGTCCCCCAGGGCCGCCGCCTCTCGCAGCCGCTCTTCCAGCTCCCGCGCCTCCGCCGCTCCGCTCATGGCCGGGTCCGGCTGCGGCTCTGATACCCGTCGGGAGGGGCCGGGCGGCCTCAGCGCGGCGGAGCGGGGCCCTTCCGGCCCCGGGGCCACGTTCCGGCCCTCACGGCTGCCGCCATCTTAAGACCGGGGCGGGCGGCGAGCGCTGGGGCTGCCCCGGGCAGGGAACGGCCCTGTTCTGGAGTTCTGTGTCCGGTTCTGGGCTCCTCAGCACAGGAAAGAACGGGCCAGTTCTGGAGTTCTGTGTCCGGTTCTGGGTTCGTCAGCACAGGCGATTTTGGGGCCTTCCCTGGACCCTCTCTTCGCTGGAGAGGGTCCAGCGAAGGCCACAGAGATGATGAGGGGTCTGCAGCATCTCTCTGATGCACAGACATTGTGAGAGCTGGGCCTCTTTGGTCTGGAGAAGACTGAAAAGGGATCTCATCAATGCATTCAAATATATCCAAAGAGTGTCAGAGGATGCTGTCAGACTCTTTTCATTGGTGTCCAGCAATAGGACGAGGGGCAGTGACCATAAACTAACACACAGACTGTTTCACCTCAACACTAGGAAGAACTCCTTTACATTAAGGGTGATCGAGCTCTGGAACAGCTGCCCAGGGAGGCTGTGTAGTGTCCTTCTCTGGAGACATTCCAAACCCACCTGGACACATTCCTGTGTCACCTCCTCCAGATGAACCTGCCGTAGCCGGGTGTTGCACTGGATGATCTCCAGAGGTCCTTTCCAACCCCAATGATTCTGTGATTCTATGGACCCTCCCACCTCAGGCACTGAGATGGGGGCCTGGACAGGGTGAAAATCCAAGACTGGAGTGTTTCCTCTGATGGGTTCATCCTACCCTCACCTGACATCCTGAGCCATGTGTGGGGGCTTGAGGGGAGAGAGCGTTTAAGAAGAGAGGAAAAGCTGCAGGTAAAAACTACCTGCAGGCAAAAGCACCTTATAGAATTATTTAGGTTGGAAAAGACCTCCAAGGTCTTTGAGTCCAACCCATCATCTATCACTGTGGCCTGTCACGGACATATTTTATGAAAAATCCTTTTGCTAGGATTTTTCTCCTGAGAAGCTGAGAGGCCTCAGGAACAAAATGTAAACAATAATTACCTGCTGCTGTGGAATGCAACAGGGCATCTTTGATTGGACTCATGTGGTTGTTTTTAATTAATGGCCAATCACAGTCCAGCTGTCTCAGACTCTCTGGTTAGTCACAAGATTTTATTATCATTCCTTTCTATTCCTTGCAAGCCTTCTGATGAAATCCTTTCTTCTATTCTTTTAGTATAGTTCTAATATATAATTTTCTTTTAATATAATATATATTATAAAATAATAAAACAGCCTTCTGAAACATGAAGTCAAGATCCTCATCTCTTCCCATGTCGGGGCCGCCTGCTAATTCAACAGTAGCCTTGCCCTTCTTGGGGTGTTTTTTAGCCAGCAGCCTGGCTCCTGCCTTCAAGCTGTGAGGCTGCCATGGGCTGGGAAAGGACCACAAGCATGGGTTCAAATCCACGGCTTTCCCCATACACTTCCAGCCCTGGCACCCGCAGTTCCCAGCCCTTCCCTCTCCAGTGTGTTGTTCACACTCTTAATTAAATCACTGTGGCATGTGTTGGGGAGCTCATTTAACTCCAGACTTTCTGTTTCAGCATCAGTGTCTGCCACCAAGGAGCAATTTTCACTAAGATTTTTTTTTCATTGCCTCTCTTTTATTGCTTACTTTTCTTATTAGTGACATTATTTTAACCTACCATTTAATTTAGGGCTTGGGTTGCTGTTGCTTTGCTCAGCTGTTCCTTCTTTGGTAGTTATGACCATTAGGTGAAGATGACACCTGCAGCATCACCATCCAAACAGTTCCTGAATATCTCTCCATATAAATGAAGCTTCAAAGCACAAATACTCATCTTCCTTTCAATCAGTCAGGAGAGGCAGAGGCCCACAGCCTCTAAATGTTTCTCTAAGAGAGATGCAGCAAACTACCTGCAAACTACCCTCATGAAAGCAGGAAGGAGAAGTAAGCAGTGACATTTTTAACTACTGTGGCAAAGGTTACACGGTGGCTCAGTGGCAAGTTTTTCACACCAGATCACATGCTTTTGATCCCATGCAAGAGATTGAACAAAAATTTTGCCCAGCTGCTACCAAAAGACTCAACAAACTGTATGAAAAACACTGGATTTGGAGAACGGTTTGCAAACAAGATTTACCTGATGACAAATGCAAATTTAAACCTTAGAGACTGGAAGACCAGCCCTCAACTGGACACTGCTGTGACCTGAATATTTGCATTTTAACTCATTTGCTTTTTCAGTAAAGGCATCTTAAATGATCACTCGTTAACCCATGATCTCTTTTGTCATTTTTCAGTGTCTGTGCCATAAAGCTGTAAAACAAAGACAAGGCACACACAAGTGGAGACCTAGTGATACATTCTAGGAAGCACACTGTGAAAGCTTTAAATCCCAATTTTTTTTTACATCTGTAAAAATCCCATAGGATTAGTGGCAAAAGAGCTTTTTCCAAAATAATACAAGACAACTCTCAGATGGATGGGGAAAAGCTACTCAGGAGGTGAGTGCAGGGACAGGCCTAAAACAAGGAACACCATTCCTGTTCTGTTCTCCAATGCCACTGCCACTAGATGTCACAGTGATACAGCAAGAGGATCCTGGAGTGTGGCTTTGTGCTTCTTGCTGTAATTGTGAAATGCCTTTAAATTTGTCTTGGCACATCCATAGGGTCTCCATACAGCTTTGATCCTGCAAATTTCAAAGCTCTCTGTGGTGCAAAGGGACATTATGCAACATTTCCACACAAGTGCAGGGATACCCAGTGCAGGGAGCTGCTTTCTGGGGAGGTATGGGCTTTTTTCTTTTTCTTTTCTTTATTTCTCCCTCTACTTGAGCTCCTCTCCCAAAGCCACACAGGGCTTTTAAGGACTCTAAGCCGGCGGGTGATGCACTGAGATGCTCTCTCTCACGCTCTCTTGGGGTGAGTGTCCTACTCTGCTGCACCTGTGCCAAGCCTTGTTAAATGGAGCTTGGGTTCACCATTGCTTAGTTACACAATGTACTACTCCCTGGAGTCATGAGATCTCCTCCCTCAAGGGAGGCTGTGTGCAGGAGGATTAGCAGCGAGTTCACTTGACTCAAACCTCCCCACCACCACCACGAACCTCCTGCTCATGCCCTACACATGGAGCCTCAGACCCCCTTGTACTTGTGTGTCCCCTCTCCATTTATTGGCACTGGTGTCACACTTACCAGCTCCCAACAGAGCCAAGAACTTGTCCTTTTCCTGCTCCTTTCCCATATGATAGCTGGGTTTGTGCATGTAGCTATGCAAGGCATACATGCACACACACCTCCCTGCCAAGAGCAGCAGGGCCTGCAGGATCTGCAGGTGTGGGGCAGGTGCCAGCTGCATGCTGATCGTCACCTTTGGAAACTGCTGGGAATTGCGCATGATGCTCATGGCTGGAGCAGCCGCTTTGCCTCCCAAATGTTAAATGACCTTGGCCTTCAGTGGGAACACGCTGAGCTCTGAGCCTGTGCCTGGAGCCCAGATCCGTGTTGTTTTCTTTTCTTTGTGATTTACAGGTGCTCAGTGCTCCCTGTTCACCAGCCTTGGGCACAGCCCTGAACCTGTGGCTTTACCCAGCAGAGCCAGCACCTCGCTATCACAGCCTTGCAGTAACCACAGGGGAGGCTTGGGCCAGTCTTTGTTCCCACAGCAAGTTTTCCAGATTTTGTTGGTTTTGTGTTAATATATGTCTTTATGCAAGCTTCTAACTGTGCCTGATCCTCTGGATTAGTTATTTTCTGATTTTTTTGAGAAACCATGGTCTGTCTGTTTGCTGTTTGCTCCTGGGTTTTTTAAGGCTTTTGAAGTTTTTTATTCCCTTTGCATTTCAGGTTTCATTCCCCTCCTAACTCCATTCCTCCCCATTGAACCAGCTTCTCAGTCACTGAAAATTATGATTAAACATATTTTTAAAGGCTTAATTCCCAGTTACACAGTCATACTGACAGCTGTACAATCATATTTGAAACACTCGGTCCCCACCCCACCAAAATAACATTTCTGGCAATTTAAACCAACACTGCCATTGTGGACACAACTGCAGTTGTGTGAGAAATATGATTTAGGTTCAGAAACTTTAGATATGATACTTAACGCACACACACATTTAAAGCTATTACCTGATGAAGGCTCAGGGAAATAGAAAGACTGGTGGAGAATAAAGATGGAATTAAAAGTCAAGCCAAGTATTCACTTAGATTTAAGCTAATCTGTGCTGCTCACACTGGACCTTTCAATGAGTTTGAAGGAAGAGGAGACAATTTCACAGGAGGAAGTCAAAGTCACGTGGGAGAAGCAGTTTATGCTATACCAGTTTTTGTGCTCACCCCATGGAAGCCCCCTCTGATTGTCTGTAGGTGAATTAGGTTACATTCAAACCCCCATGTTATCAAGTCTGAGCCTGTGTCACCCAACACTCACTTCATGTTGATGGGGGGAAACATGCAGCACAGAGGCAGACGCATCTCCTCCCAGGGCAAGGGTCTAAAATAGCACAGCCAAATCATCATCTGGAGAGACCCCTTGTGTTCTACCCCCTGCCAAAGGATCCAAAGAGAATGAGCTTTGAAGCAAAACATTTCCAGCTGCCTACTGCCAGGCAAGATGAGCACCTGAGGCAGGGTGCATAGGGCTCTACTCAAGAATAGTTCGTCTATTTTTGATGAGATAGAAAAATCCTTCCAGTGAATTCCAGAATTGCAGGGAACACACCCATCATCTTTCTTTTGACCATAAATAACAGCTTTTTCACTAAATCACCTGGAAGGAATTGCTACGCTGATAATGGTACAGTAGACTGGGATTCAGGACAGGTTTTAGCACCCTGGAGCGCCCCTGAATTTCACTGCAACCAGCCATCTCATGGATTTTCAGCACTGCTGAGCATCCTGCAGGGGTTCAAAGGGAGCTGAGTGTCTAAAGAGGGACATTTAAGCAGGTGTGAGCACACACTCATGCACACAGCTGCACATGCCTGCAGCGTGGAGTGAAATTTGACAGGAAGAGTTTGGAAAATTTTTATTTGGGGGAATGGTGATCTGCAAGGGAAAGATCTGCTCAGGCAGCCAAATGCCTTTAGAAATCAGGCATGGTGTGTGGCTGATGTTTTTCCCAGTTGTTAATTTAATCTTATTTCTATTTGTAGAACAAATAAATAATTTCTGAAGAAACAAATCAGGGACCTGGAACCTGAGGGGCATGGTACATCAGCTCAGGGACTTGTGGTTAAGAAGTCCAATAGCTTTTGATAACAAGAGGAAATTGTTCAGTGGAGTAGTACCTAAAGCCAGTTTGGCTTCCAGTAATGACAAGCCTGAGCTGCAGTGTTGTGGAGCCAAATTTCTCCCCCTGAGGATGGCTGTTGCTTGTGCTGGGGTTGTGGCAGTGTCCCAGGTGTCAGCCCAATCCCTTCTGAGCTCAGAGACATCCTAACCTGGAAAACTGTGCAGAAAAGGGACTGCCTTTGCTTTTTCTCCAAATTTTTGGCTGCATTCCTCTCTGCCCATGTCTGCAGTCCCTCCCTTTGCTCTGCTAATTCATGAAACATGTTAATCATTGGGATAAGGGGCAAATATAACTAGTTGCCTGAATCCTGCATAGAGGCATATCCTGTCTAGGCATTTGGAGTCAAAAGGCTTCTGTGAATCTTGTCCCACTTCATCTCTCCTGCAGGATCTGACTCCTGTGGAAAGTTCACAAGATCACAGAGATGTTTCACTTGCATGCCTGAGGAAAAAAAAAAAAATGTTCTGCTAACCAAGAGCTCCAGAGCTCTTTTCTTTAGAAAAAGCTGGCCTCATGCAGAAGATCAGATGAAGGTGTTTGGATTCTCCTTAGGATGTGTTTTGGCCATCAAGGAGAAAGACCCCAGTGCAAATCATAACTGGTTACCCCAAGGGGCTGTGCCCTGTGCCTCCCTCATGAGCACAAGACACAGCCAGTCAGTTTGGAACTCTCTGTTGACTTGGCCAGGCTTTCAACCAGGCACTATACAATTCGTGAGAGTAATTAGCAACGCTGTAACTAAAGAGGTCTCCATGGAGATTGACAGCATCACCTCCCAGCTGGTACATTCTCTGCCTCCTATTCTAAATTTGTTCTCACTGTTTCCCTGGCTCTAATTCATAAGGTTAGTAAAATCTTCCAACATTTGTGACACATTACAGCAGTGGAAAGAGGGATAAAGGTGGCTGGGAGGGGGCTCAGAAAGAAAGAACCTGGTTGGTGCCTCAAGGAAAGCAGCAGAAACTGTTCAGACATATATAGCCAGAGTTTTGAGAATGGGATTAGGCAGAACAGCACCTCTGCCTGCCTGTCACTTGCAAATTCTTGCTAATACTTTAGCAGCTTATTGAAGGTCAGCACCAAACACCCAAACAGACTAATCTGTATTATAGACACATAATCAAAGTCACAAGGTTTTACATAATATATATCGGTGACACAAGAAGTGTTTGTTTGAATAATTTTGTCATCAGGATTAGTGGCCATGAAAGCCTCTACTGTGCACTAACCTGGTTTTTATGGCCATGGGTACACCGGATTCCTCAGAAAAATCAAAAAGGAGCTGAGAAAGCTGAAAATATTGTCCTGAAACAATTACACTATTGGGTTTCTGACCATGGCAAAGTTTAAAAAACAAAGTGTGTGTGTGTGTCTGTGTGTCTGTGTATGAATTAGAAGGGGCTGTGCTTGAACTTCAGTTTAAGAGATGTGAGCAAATGGCTAGAGATACAATTTTTGCATTCACCATTTTTTCCCCATGTTTTTTCAGTTGCAGCAAATCACATCTCACACTCACATATGGCTCTAAGGGAGTGGCAAGAAGTTGGGATTTCAAAGTTAAATTGATGTCACTTGACCCACTTGAGACCTTTTTAGTTCCCTTCAGGGAGGTGGAAGCTATACTGCACAGAGCAACTGCTCTGGGCTCACAAAAGTCTGTGGCAAAGACAGGAAAAGTTCCTGTGGAGATAACAATTCCAAACTGACAAATCTGATTGACTTCAAAAGAAAATTAGTTAATGGAAATATTTGGAAATGTTTAGAAAAGTTTGATTTTCCACTCTCATAGAGCTTTTAAAGTATGATGTTACACAAACACAAAAGAAAATGTGAAAAAATATGAAAGAAAAAACACCCCTTCCCAGTAAAAAAAAAAAAAGAGAAAAAGGAGAAAAATAATTCAAGACCATTTTCTCTGGGCTGGGAAGAGACAGAACCACAGCTCATGCTACATTGTAAAGATTTTCCAGGCATTTTGACCAGCTTGTTCTCCTGGCTGATGCACAGCAAAGCCAAAGGTTTTGTGAGGGTACCCCACATTCTGCTGCCCCGGTGCAGGAGTTGGCCCCACCAAACTGCAGTACTTCCATGGGAATCCCATTGCCCTGAACTCCCCCACAGTCAGTGAGGAGAGAGCAAGAGTGATGCCAGACAGACATCTGCAGAAGTGGAATCAAAACTTGGGAGGACTGAATCAGCCTCTAAATTTGCCACAGTTCACATGCTGCTACTATGTGAACCCAGGGCTAAAAGCACTTCAGCGCTGGCTTTTCCAGGGCTCCTGAAAGCTCCTTTGTGGAAGCAGAGCTGACTGAACTGCCATTCAGGTCAAGAAAAATCAAGCACTGGATGTGATTTCCAAGAGTACTTGGCTGTAACCTCACCCTGTTCCCCTTTGAAGTCAGCAGAATATTTACATCGACTTCAATTGGAGAAAAATCAGGCCATTACAGAGCATGTGAAACACTCACCACGAATGATGCTCTGGTTCTTTTTTACCCCCCAGCTCAAAGACCGTCTGCTGTGTCTGTCATTAAACACAATCCCAGCAATTGTTGATACAGAGCACTGAGCCTAACGTGCTGGCCCTAAAGGCACAGGGAAGTTGTAAAGATTAAACCACGTGACTCTGTTAAACCTAGGATCACTCTGCCAGCGACCATTGTGTCAGACACGACCCATTATCTCCAAAATTGCCATGGAAAGAAAGTACTGCATCTCAGCAGACCCTGTTATGCTGTGGGCTGCAGGTGGACTCTGAAAAAAATAAAAGATCAAAATAAGAATGTATGTTGAAGTAGCTATAATCAGAGAGAGCAATGGTGAAAAAAAGCTATTAAATACAGACAAGCATCCCATTGTCAGGGCAGGAAGTATGAGCTAGCTGCTCAAAAGATCAATGGAAGTGGGTCATCACTGGTTTGCAGACATCACTCACACCTCCAGTCTATTGTTCAGATGTGCTGTTGAATAAATGCCAGGAGAAGAGCACCTTTAAAAACCAGACCTGCACTCTGGCACCTTTGGACACTTCCAGTAAGGGAGTATTGTAGCCCCAGAGAGCTGCTCTGTCTCCTTCTGTTTGCCACTGTCTGGGTCCAACCGATGCAGACTGTGTGGCACATAGGGCAAACTAAAACAAAATAGTTCACCTCTTGGAAAGACTCTTAATGTGCCCAGCTTAGAAGGCAGGGACTGCTCCTGGTAGAGGTCACCCTCTGGGCATGGGCAGAGCATGTGCTGTGTAACAGCCAGGACTGCTAATGGCCAGCAAAGCCAAATCAGGGCAATAACTCTTCAGTTAAAAAAGAATTTTGTCCTAATTTAGATTTAAATTCCAAGAAGACAGAATTGTTGCTAAAGGGATTTCATGGTATCTGCAGGAATGGAAATACTTCCATTTTGTGAAAATTAGCTTGTTTATAGTGAAGTTTTGGATACCAAACCCACAGAGGAGCTCTGGAACTTCCACATTGTCTGTAGAAGCCAACACTCACTGCCTGATGAAAAGCCCAGTCACTGCTCTGCATCTCCTGGAGAGGCTCCCAACCAGAAGGAGGGTTCCAAACTTCCACAGATTCAGGGATTTGGTAAAGTCTCAAAATGGAACACAAAATCATGCAAATCTGCAGCAGTTTAATCCCACCTCACAAACTCTCCTCCACTTAAAGGTTCATAATCTTTCTTTAAAAAGATGACAAAGAGATGGTTCCTTCATGCTGAAGTCTCAGGGAATTAAGGCTTGGGGTTAAATTAAATTAGTACAGCACGTTAAAACTTTACTGTTTATATAAATTGAGTCACATCACAAACAAAAGCAATGTGACTTTTATGTACTGAACCTGCATTTTGAAAAGGAAATGGTGCCCATGAGGCTGGCAGCAGGGTCTTGGGACTCCAAGCTTTTGTGGCTGTTGCTGTGTGATATTCAGCTAGTGATTTCCTCCCAGCTTTAAATTCCTAAAAGTAAATATAAGGGAGGTTAAATTCGGGTCATTTGTAGACTGAAGTGAATCTGTGCAATGAGTTCAGCTATTTCAGCTATATTCATTAGTTCTACATGGGGAACTAAATTAACTTAGGTTCCTGGAGAAACACTGCCGGGTCTGGTGAAAGATGTGCTGAACATTCAGCCTGAGCAGGTGCCAGGCCTGCACCTCACTTTTATTCTGAGCTTTGCTTCAAATCGAGCTGGAACCAAGCAGAACAACTGAAAGTCATGAAGAACAAAAACAAACATACCAGTTCAATCCCAAGGATTTTATGCTATGGCCCACACAGCCACAGAGCAGTGCTGCAAGCCATGGGAACATCTCCATTTGCACACCACGGGTTTGGTGCCAGTTCCCTAAAGTGCTGTTATTCAAGCTTGCCATAAAACTTACTATGAACTCCTAAAACCTGTAACAAAACAAGGTGCTCAGGCCTCCGTGCTGCAGCCGTGTGTCCATGGTGTCTGTATTTGCCAAGCTCAGCAGGTGACAGGGACTGGTCCAGCCTGTACATCAGGTAGCTGAGAGGGCGTAATACAGAAAGTGCTGGCCCTGCCCTGGTAGCACTGTGACTGTGATTTCTATTGCTTGGTATTCCAGGTTGCATTACAGACCTCAGATTTCCCTAACTCAGAGCTTAATTGATGGAGCAGGTCTCTCTCAGCATTGACAGTGACAGACAACAGAGCTGGAAGGAACTTTAGGAACTGATTTAGATCATCCTGCTCTAAGGCAGGATGAACCCATTCCCAACATTTCATCTTTGCAATCTTGACAATCCAAAGATACCAACATGACCTCTCCAAATTATCTATGGGATATCTTGGGCTTTGTTTCTGAAACAGAGACAGAAAGAGATTGCCTGGTGAAAGACTAGCTTCTGAGCTCAGCTTTTCCCCTTATCTCTCTGATAACTGATATCTCATTGATTATCTTCTTTTGTATCCTTGGTGCCTCTTGCTGTGCTGTTTCAGACAGAATAAACCAAACAATAATGAACCATCATCAAACTGGCAATTGCTTCCTGCCCAGCTTACGTTAGCAGAGAAAGAGAAAGCAAATGATGATTAGTCTTATGTCTGCACTCAAAGATAAAACCCCTGAGCAGAAGCCATCTGCTGAGGCATAAAATAATAATTTTGGCACTAGCCCTGTCTGAGTGCAGTGCCATCAGCTCTTCCCAAAACACAATGCAACACAGGCCTAACGCTCAGTTCTAGCAGGTGGCCCATAACCCTGTAATAAACTCCCTGACATTATTGATTTCCCCCCGCCAAACTGAGCCCTTTTGTCTAACCACATTAACTCCTGCTTACCGAGCAGCTGCACATGAGGCAGTGTGTACATCAACAGCAGCTCCTTTCAGTGAGCAATCACCATACCAAATATGCCCACTGAGCTTTCCCTGTTCTCTGGGATCTACTCAGATATGTTATTTTAGAAGTCAAAACCAGCACTTGTAAGTTCTGGATGCTTACAGGGAGATTTCTATCTTAACTTGGGGAAAACTGAAATATGCCTCTGCTGCTAATTATGCATATGAAGAGAGCCGAAATAGGACCCAGACAGGCTGTTCCCATTGTACACCTTCAGCCCAAATCTGCCTGGCATGTGTGCATGTGCTCCCAAAGCATGTGGCCAGCACAGCAGCCTTTGCCTGCACTTTGATGTTCAGAGGTGCATCTCATGCTGCCAAAAATCCTCCTTGTTCAGCCAACCATCCAGCCAGCAGGAGATGTGTGGTCTTCTGAGGGTTGTGATAAGCATCCAAGATGGGATCCCTGGCCATCCACTTAGCAGGTCCTGCCTAGGTTCAGGATATCACTCAAAGGGGAAGGTTTGACTCTTTGCAGTCCAAAGCAAGATAAAGCTGAAGTCCCAAGGCATTATCTCTATTTCTCTGTGGAAGCAATGTTTCTGCTTGAGACAAGCAGTTGGCAGCTGCACACCAAAAGGGATCTGGCAGTGACGTTCCCTTTTAAATGTCTGGCTATCAGCTTTAAGTGCAATAAGCTTTACATACAGCCTGGAACATTGTTACTGTCTAAATGAAACAGGTTTTTTTAGAGTACAGGCATATAGCTGTGCATGGACAAGGAGCCACCTACAGAAGGTGCATGCTGAAGAGCATGTCCTTGGAGCAACCTGCACGACCAGGGTCCCTGTGGGCAAGGCATATTTGGGTGTTCCATTTGGAGGAAGGGGCTCATTGATGCTGTGGACAGTGAGTGCAGGGAGTTGGCACCAGACCCTGCTGTCACCAGCTGTCCTGTGAGATGAGGAGGAAGGCAGCCTCAAGGACCAGACAGAGTCCTTTCTTTAGGCTACTCTCAGAGGCAGAGCAGGTCCAGCATCCAACCTTCACCTCTGGCCTTAATCTGCAGCATGTGCTGGGGACATCCATGGCACCACCACTCCAGCCAGGAGCCCCTGGGTAGGCAGCAAAGTGCCACCAGCAGTGATGAGTCACAGCCTGTCTGGAGAGGGGGTAGCTCGTGTTTGTGTTGGCAAACCCAGCTGTCAATGGCAGTGGGCCCAGGGAGCACGAGAGGCAGGGGCTGGAAGGGCCCCTGTGCTGAGGAAGACATCAATAGGAGTTGGAGTTTTAACATCGCAGGGAGACAGTTCCTGCCAAGAGCCTTCCACAATAAAACCAGCAAATTAATCCACCCTCCACTGAGTAACTCCAGATGAGGACTGCTGGCCTAGTAAATCTGATCAACAGTTTGCTACTCCTTTGGTGTGGCTTAAGAAAAAATACCCAAATAAAATTATACTTTTCTGTGTACCAGAGAATCCTGTTTCCATCCTCAATTAAAAGGTATCACAGCACACACTCGGTCAACACTTGGCACAGAAGAGGAGGGCAGGAAAAAGGACAAAGAAACTATAATTTACAAAAAACCCAACAACAGTTAAGCCAGTTCTAGATTAATAACCCTAACCAGGACCTTGGGTATTTGTTGTGGTTCACGGCAGGACAAATAAGCAAGCCCTCCTAGGAGGGCTTTTCAGGACTGAGGCTGGTCACACGCCAATGTCTCCACTGCTGGGAGCAGACCCAGGATGTTGCTTTGGGGCTCAGGTTTGTCCATCTAAGATCCAGAGAAGTTCATCCAAGTTCCCCATCCAGCAGACTCATTTATTCCAGCATCTTGATCAGAAAGGGGGATTTTGGGGTAGTTAATAGGGTTGCTTCTAAGGCTTGATCTCTTTTGGGAAGACCTTTATCACATCAGTATCTGACATGGCTGAGATAAGTCATAAAATCAGCTTTCATAATGGATTTGTTCATAGAAATGGAGAATGGGGATTACTTTATTGCTTATATTAAAGAAAAAATGCACAGCGCTTTATACACAAGGAGGAACAGAAAAACTGGGCTCAGGGACCATGACAGAGACCTCACTTCACAACTGGCATTAACTGGTGGTGTTTTGGAGTGTCCAGTCAGATCCACTGAGGTCACTGTAGTTAAATTAACTTAAAACAGGCAAGTAAACAGCCCTCAATGAAACCCAGGAGACAGTGAGTGCATTAGTCAGAGCTTGGCTGTCCATGCTGGGACAATCAGGGTCCCTGCTGTCCCTGAGCCAACCCGGGGCCGCCTGTACAGTGATTTCCCTCCTGGATGTGCTCTTCAGGCTGGGTAACAGCATCTCTGGGATGTCCTGGCAGGAACAGGGCAGCTGTCAAGGGTTGTTTGGGCCCCTCACTGCTTCTCTTGCCTTCTGGAGCTGTCTGCCTACATTCACAGGGAGATTTATGGCAATGTTTTCCTCTCTCCTGGCTGATCTCAAGTGGCCAAGGGACTGATCCAGGAACACAATCCCTCAGAGCTGAAAGCAGAAAACTGCAATGGGACTTACCTGTCACTGGAGAATATCCCTGTGGGTGGAGAAGGACATAGCAAAGCAGAAGGCTGCTCTGCCTGTCTGATGCAAACGAGTATCTGATTTTTCAGAGCCCCACTCTGCTTCCCCACAGCTGAAATGTGCCACTGGGCAAGGGATCCCTGGTCAGGGACAGTTAAAAATAAGATAGTGCTGTTTTTTCCTGTTTGGAGCAGAATTCTACCTATGGTGGCCCACATTAGTGTGTCTCTCACTCACCAAAGCTAGCAAGGACATGGCTGTCTGGCACTAGGAGAGGAGATGAAGACTGTAAGATCCACCTGTGGCCTAGCAGGTAAGGTATAAAACAGCCATAAAAGATTAAAGCTCGCAGGGAAAATCACATCCATGGCTACTCTGTGGCAATGCAATGGATTGAGGAAAAACTCCCTGCATGTGCAGTGGCTGTTGAGGTCAACAAGGCAGCTTCCCCAGCACCCTGGACACCTGCACTCCTCGAGACCCACATACAGCTGGTTTCAAAGCTTGTCTGTAGTCAGTTTTACAATATAAAGTGTCTTTGTTTAGTCAACAGAACCACTAATACATGTGATTTTGTTGTTAATAGAGCTGCAAGAATTTTAAGTACCTCTTGGGAATGTGTCATTTTTGGTTGGCTTTTTTAGGCATCACAGGGTGCTGAGTTTGTAAACAAGTACTGAATAAAACATTTAGCGCAGAGCCACACTTTGCACAAGTGTCATGCAGGTTTCTAAAGTTTCAGAGTGAATAAATCAACTGCAAACTGCTGCCTGGCCATTGACTTTGCTCCTTATAAATAGCTAATTTGGACAACTTTGCTCTGCATGTCCCATGAAATTCAAATACTGTGCATATGGTTAATGCAGGAACACAAATCAGAGCTACATCAGTCCCTTTTATAAGCCTGGACTTCTATAGAAATGCCACAGCCCAGGGCAGGTTGGCTCCAGGTTGCCCTCCCTTTCTCCTGCAGGTGATCCCAGGAAACACCAGCAGGTCACTGTGCTCTGCTGTCTGGCCCTAGAGGAAGAGCAGAAGCCCCATGGTGACCCAGTTCACTGCTGGTTGTACTGGTTGGCAGCCATCATTGCTCAGGGGAGAATTAGGTCCAAACTCAGCCATGAAAAACACCCCTGGATTTATAAGCCCAATGGAAAAAAGTAAGGGCTGACTCTGACTGGCTTTGCAGCTCTCAGCACTGGAGATGCACAACCTTTCCTCCCACCCAGGCACAGTGCTGCTGGTCCAGCCCTGCAGAACCTCCACATGGGATGCAAACTTACTTGATTGTCCCAGGAGGCTCTTAGCAACATGCAGGATCCACCCAAGCTAGCCCAAAACTCAGCCAAGAGGCCCTAATCCTGGAAGGTGCTGAGCAGCTCAGACTTCTGCCACTTATCTCAGGATTTTGGCACATGTTCAGCACGAGCAGGATCAGCCCCTTGCTGTAATAGTCAGGGAATGAGGAACTCAGCTTGACTGAGTTTCCCTCCCACCCCCCAATGCAAAAATGCTGTACATTCCTTTATGCAGGTTTCCATAGAGTTGAACTTCTATTTTTTGTTGTTGCTGTTAAAGGGGTCAGCAATGCACTGTACAATGGGATCTGGCTGTCAGAAAATGTGGAGGAATACAGGGACACTTTTAACATCTTCCTGGTGGGACTGGAAGGCAGCATTAAACTTAGCATCATGGAAATCTCCCAACCAAAGAGAAGAAAAAGCCTGGAGGAGCCCCAGGAGAAGTTACGAAGACGTTCTGCTTTGTTGATCCTAAGTTTAAATAAGTTATTTCTTCCCTACTTCCTTTGTTAAAATATGACATTCTGGCTTTAATTGCTTCAATCCTATTATTTGTTTCTTTTAGCAAGTGATTGTGTAGCCCCTTGCCGTGGGGAAATCCCCTGACTGCGGTCCCTGTTACTTAGACAAGTCCCCTTTCAGAAGTAAATGCCATTCTTAGCATAGGGAAGTACTTTAGGTCTAAAGGGGTTAAGAAGGCCTCCCTGCATTCAGAAACATGCAGGGGTCCCACCATGCCAGTTCCAGCCTTTTGAACTCTTTCCAGCTTTTTTTTCTTGCAACAAATCTGTCTGACTGCCACCAGGACATAGGAAGCGTGTGCCTGTCAAAGAAATCAAGTTTACTTTTTCTGAGTTGTTAACAGAGGCAGGGTATAAATAGAGCTAACTCTGCTCGCACAAGTAGCGTTTCTCTTAAAATAAGGGGGTGACTTTCTAGGACCTTTAATCCAATGAGGTCCAGACCAAACTGCACTATCGACAGAGGCAGCAGAGGAGCTTGCTGAAGTTTTTACCAAAGTCAGGTGCATCTGAGTTCCTCAAAAACTTAAGGCTTACCAAAAAAAAAAAAAAAAAGGCAACCCCAAGCAAAAAAGAACTACTTCCAACTTGGACCCTGCCAGTGCCCTGGAGAAATTCTGAGATGTTGTTGGTGCTGTTCACTCGGTGGATGTGGATCTTGCTAGGGAAGAGCAGTGTCCTCTTGCTTCTGGAGGTCTCTCTGAAAGGGAGAGCCCTACCTCCAATCCGATACTCCCACGCTGGAATATGCCCCAATGACATGAACCCCAACCTGTGGGTCGACGCACAGAGCACTTGCAAAAGGGAGTGCGACACTGACCTGGTGAGTGATGCACATTTTTGTGTCTCTGCGTCACTGGTGCTGCTGGGGCTGCCGGGGTGTTTGGTGGGAGCCTTCTGTCCCAGCTGCAAGGGCACTGGCACTGGGCAGGACCCAGTGCACACAGTGCATGTATTGAATTGACCTGTGACCTATATAACATAGAAAAGGTTTGATGAGTTATCAGTTAAGAGGGGAGGTATGTGCCAGCTGTCACTTTTGCTGGTGTGGGTATAGCATTCACTCTCTTTGATCCTTTTCCTTGTTTTCATGTCAAAAGAAATATCTGAATTTGATACTCCAGAACTCAGCATGCCCTGGGGCCAATTGTAGTATTTTAACAGTGCAATTATGCTCTTTGTTGTTGGTGGCCATCATCCATGTTTTATATTCCTGGGAGGAATCCTGTATAAAATAGTTTGATTTAACATTTAAGTCATCAGCCTTTGCTGGATTTGAAGCACAAAGCTTACTTGGGGTGCAGAACAGGGCAGGGCTAAAATGACCAGGCAGATGTTCTGTGGGATGCTCCCAGCTCAAAATGTGTTTAGCTTACCACCCTAAAATTTATTTTTCAACCTGTCAGCACTGCCAGCTCAAGCTGGCATCTGAAAATACCTGCTAGTCTTAATTCTTACATGATGTCCCATGACAAAGCTTCTGCAGCCCAAACCTGGCTGACAGAACATTTACTGTGCTGAAAAAAAGTGTTTGGGTTTGTGCTCTGTAGCCAGGTTGTTTCTGCCATGTTAAAAAGGGGGGGGGGGGGGGAACTGACAAAAATTCTGGCTATAAGTAAACAAAGACATTTACTCAGATGGATCCCATGTGTTAGGAATGAAGGTGCTCTTTTTACTTTTGCCATTCCCAAATAAGCTGCCTCTGTTCCAACTACCAGGTGCAGCAATGAACAGTGAAACACTTTCAAAACCCCAGCAGCATCAGCAGCAGTAGCAGATGATGATGTTTTAATAATTTACTGGTCAAATCCTGAAAGCCAGAAGCCACTGGTTACAAATATTCATTTTGCTTAGTGGCAGCACAGAGTCCTGGGACTTTGGATAGAGTGAGTATACTGCAGGCAACCAAGGACTCTGCCAAGCTACACTCCTTAACCCCAGCTGAAAACCTCCGCAATCCTGGTTTCTAGCTTTGCTTTTGAAACCTAGTAATGTGCAGCTGGAAATGGGGAAAGAGTTTTGATATTAGATCATCTTTTTCCCAGTAAGGAAAGGATACTGGACTCAAGAGAAACTCTTTAGCTTGGTAGCTTAAAAACCATTTTGTTCTCACTTACAGAGAAAGCTAATGGATTTTAGGGGGCTTGTAGAGGTTTAACACATGGTGGAAGTGTGCCCTGTTGGGGACATGGGAGCAGTTTTCCTGGTCCCTTGAAGTAATCTATAACCACCCAGTAACCCTGGTCACACATATCAAATACCTTTTCTGCACAGAAGATGAAAATTCTGCTAAAACTAACCACAATTTAAGAGCTGGCTGTAGCCAAGGCGGGATGTAATAAATCACTAGAAGAGCGATGCTGCATTTGAAAATAAGACTAAAATAGGACAGAGAAGCCATAATGAGCTGTTTGGGGTTTCTTTTTTTAAATACCATAGAAAAACTATTTTTAAAATACCATAGAAAAACTATTTTTGGAGCAAATATTACCTTAGTTTTGAGATATTCTATTATTTCCTCTACAGTGAGAACAATTACAAATCCTTGGCAGTTTCACCTCCAAGAGCTGGCTCTTAGTCTCAGGGAATTCAAATAATACTTTACATACTTCTGTGGAAAATAAGAAGGATTACTGCCTACAGCCATATGATAAGACTTTCCATCTGCTTATGTTTCTCAGGGCTTGTCCTTAGGCATTTCAGAAAGCATGGAAGGGGGTGGTTGGTTCATAGTCAAGCAATCCATGTGACTCTGGGGTAAAGACTTATGAGGAGGTGTGTGCTTAAGAAACAAAAATACATTTTCCTTCTCAAGAGTGTTCTCCTTCAGCACTTCAGAACCCCCTGAGAAATGCTGAGGGGATGTTTCTACTCACTGACAGCTGGGGCAATGAGTTTCAGACCATGGATATCTGTGGCAGAGCTGAGTTTCTGAGCTCTCTGCTTGCTGAGTCTCCAAAAAGGCCTTTACTCTGTTCCCAGTAATGATCAGGTTATTTTCCTTCCCCACAGGAGTGTGAGACCTTTGAGAAGTGCTGCCCCAATGTCTGTGGAACCAAGAGCTGTGTGGCTGCTCGGTACATGGACATCAAGGGGAAAAAGGGGCCTGTGGGGATGCCCAAAGAGGCAACCTGTGACCGCTTCATGTGCATCCAGCAAGGCTCAGAGTGTGACATCTGGGACGGGCAGCCCGTCTGCAAGTGCAAGGACAGATGTGAGAAGGAGCCAAGCTTTACCTGTGCCTCTGATGGACTTACCTACTACAACAAGTGCTACATGGATGCAGAGGCCTGCATCAAAGGCATTACACTCAATGTGGTCACTTGTAGGTACCATCTCACCTGGCCAAACACCAGCCCTATCCCCCCAGAAACAACAGCTCGCCCTACCACTGCCTATTCCGAGACAACAGTCGTTGATATCCTGCCACCTGCACTGGTGAACAACCCCGTCCATCAGTCCGTCTACGTGGGAGAGACTGTCAGCTTCCTCTGCGACGTTTCAGGGAGACCCAAGCCAGAAATCACATGGGAGAAGCAGGTTGATGGGAAGGACAAAGTCATCATGAAGCCAAACCATGTCAGAGGGAATGTCGTGGTCACCAACATCGCTCAGCTGGTCATCTACAATACGCAGCTGCAGGATGCAGGAATCTACACCTGCACTGCCCAGAACACTGGTGGCCTCCTCCGGGCAGATTTCCCTTTGTCAGTCATCAGAGGAGAGCCCACATCCAAGGAAACTTCCCAGAACAAAACACATTTTCCAACTGATGAGTGCCTGAAGCAGCCAGACAGCGAAGACTGTGGGGAAGAGCAGACCAGGTGGTACTATGATGCCAAGAAAAACAACTGCTTTACTTTCATCTATGGGAACTGCAACAGCAACCTCAACCACTTTGAGACCTACGAGAGTTGCATGCTAACATGCATGAATGGCCCCATCAACATCTGCAACCTGCCTGCCCTTCAAGGCCACTGCAAGGCCTATGAGCCTAGGTGGGCCTACAACAGTTTGACAAAGCAGTGCCAGTCCTTTATCTATGGTGGGTGTGGAGGCAATGAGAATAACTTTGAGAGCCGGGAGGCCTGCGAGGAGATGTGCCCCTTTCCGAAGAACACTCACTGCAAGGCCTGCAAACCCCGCCAGAAGCTGGTGACCAGCTTCTGCAAAAGCGACTTTGTCATCCTGGGCCGCATCACGGAGCTGACCGAAGACCAAGACTCAGGACACGCCCTGGTGACGGTGGAGGAGATTCTCAAGGATGACAAAATGGGATTAAAATTCCTGGGGAAGGAACCACTAGAAATCACGCTTTTGAACATGGACTGGAGCTGCCCATGTCCCAACATGACCACAGTGGATGGCCAGCTCATCATCATGGGGGATGTCCACAATGGCATGGCCATCCTACAGCCAGACAGCTTTGTGGGCACCTCCAGCATCCGGCGCGTGCGCAAGCTCCGTGAAGTCATCCACAAGAAAACCTGTGAGCTTTTAAAAGAGTTCCTGGGATTGCATTAACCTCCCTCACATGTGTGAGCTGCCCTGATCCATTAGTAGGGCTAACAAGTGCTAGGCTAGTGCCAAACTAAACACACTGTTTGAAGATACCCTGTAGGAATTATGTGGAACCCCTATTTTAATCCATTAATGATGCTTAGCAACAACATAGTTTGGTCTTTGGCAGGCATGTAAACCAGCAGCAAAAGGCCATTAATCTTGCATTGAAATCAATTTCTCCATATAGGAGTGCCATTTAGGTGACTCACTTCAGTAATTACAAAATTTTTATCTAGCTTCCATCATAAATGACAGAATTCATAGCATTTGTTTGGCTACACAGCTAAGAAATATATAATGTCAATTTAATCTGTCTCAGTTTCAGTCTGATTTGTCGTAAGTAACACGCTGGGCTTCTTACAGCAGCACTAATATTTCAAGAGAAAAGTCGGTAAATTATTGTCTCTACTTACAATTGTGCACATTTAACCAACCTATGCATGAGTTTTTTTCTTTTAATTGCAATTTTCCTTTTTTTCCTTTTAAAAACCTCATTTTTAAATTACAACTACTACCTGTATTGCAATCCTTACTGAAGGACAAACTCCCTTGATCCTATGCCCAGGACAACAGGTCCCTGTAAAAGCTCAAGGCACAATCTCACCCTGAAATGACATTTCTGTCAACAGAACAAGGTCAGCAACCACCCTTGTCCCTATTTAACTTTCAATCAATATATTGTCTATCACAAAAAATCCAAGCCAAGTCAGCAGTGTGCTGCCAGCTGTCTTGCTTTTGAAAAGCCTTTACACCTGAGCATACACAGCGATTTATTGCTTATTTTCAGTAACAATCCTGCTTTTATAGATGAGAGAGCAAAGTAAGAGGAGTCAGAACAAAATTCAACCTAGGAAAATGTGATACACAGTCTGCCAACTGCATTAGGCAAACACAAAGCTCCTGAATCTGAAGTGCACAAACATAAGCAGAAAAAGCAGACAATTTAAAGGCTTTTATCAATGTCACCCTTTTAGAGCCTTTTTAGAGTCTTTCCAACCTCAGAATACTCTTTCCACCAGGCCATATCATACAGGTGTATGAATGAATTCCCTAAGACAGCCAGCACAGGCTGTGGGTGGGAGCAGGTGATTATGCATAGGATAAATCATTTTAACATTTGTGTGTCCAAAAAATGTAACATTTGCCTATACAAAATCCTTAAATAAAGAAAAGGCTGATCATGGAAACATCCTGCCTTGCTGAGGACTGTGATTGCAGGGAAGACGGGCAAACATGGCATAGTGAGCCTTGTCCCTGCTCCTTGCTCTGTGGGCTCAGCCAAGTGACTGTAGCAGGGCTTAGAGCTTGCTGCCCTGAACAAAGGGCCAGTTCAGGGCTGTAGAAGTGTCAAGACATGTCTGGGGGAAAAGAAGGAAGTGAAGAAGAGAGGCAGGAATGTGCAGCCAGTGCTGCCCCATGGTGCCATCTAACGGGCTCGCTGCCGGGTGGCTGAGGCTGGCAGTGGGTTCACGTGCTGCAGGCCTGTTTTTGGACTAGGTATAGCAAGGGCTGGGGAAGGAGATTAAACAGGCAGATGCTGGACATCTGCACCCCCCCAAAGCCTGTGCATGTTGAGTGTTTGGTTGTTGCAGGGAGGAAAACTCACAGTGAGAGAAACAGCATCAGATGTGAGCTCAGCTCTGCTTCCCTTAATTTCACGCTCTGCACCAGCAGCCAAGCCATGGGTAGAGACCACTGCAGGATGGAGAACTGGGCTCCTCTCCCAGTGATTTGGGCTTGGTTTATTTCTGAAATGTTCCTGCAACAGGAACAGATCTAAATCTCCAGTTTTTTGGGTAATTTCACAAGAAGATGGGTGGGAGGGAGAGAAAGGAGTCTAGACTAGGCTTTGCTGACCAAGAAAATATCTGCTGGATTTTTTGTTGTACCTTTCCTAAGTGTATGTGAAAAAAAAATACAATTAAAGGCCCATAATGTTTGTGTATGTTCTTGTGGAGACCATTTTCTGCAGATGGGAGATGCTAGCCCTGCTGCATTTCCCATTTGCAGACATCAGGGAGATGCTAGTCCTGCTGCCCTCTGAAGCAGCCGGCAGCTTGTCCACAGGATCATCCCTGGCTGTGGCAGCCACCACTGACCCATGGCTCATCTGCCATTTTTTGAGCAACCTGTAGGAAGTGGAATGTTCTTGCCATACTGACACAAAGGTTTTGGAGGATAAAGTTTTAATAAAGACAGGGTTTGTATGGCTCCTTTTTTTCCTAAAGTTAGGGGATTTTTTAAGTGTGGGAATGCTGAAGTGACTCGGGAGTGTTGGAATGACTTGGGAGACATGGAGCTGGTTGTTCAGAAGAGCTGGGATGCAAACATAGCTGGGAGCAGAAAGCAGAGGATTCATTGCTGCTCTAGCCAGCACAGCGCATTGCTGGAGCCTTGGCTCAAAAGTGCTTTATTGGCTTTCCATCCTGGTGATGCCCTGGGAAGGCGTCAGGCACTTAAAACATGCAGCATGCAAGTGCTTTGAGGCACTGAAAGCCAGGGCTGCGCAAGGTGTGTCTGCCAGCCTCCTTGGAACATGCAGGCCTGGTATGCAAGGGTTTTCCTGCACAGGAGATCCTGGGGGACACTCTGGGTCAGTTTTCCAATGTGGTGGGGTGAGATGGACACTGAACAGACCAGCCCAACTCCCTAACCACTCTCGTGTAGCTCCTGCCCAAACCTCCAGACATGATCCTGTGAGCCCCTCAGAGCGCCCCTGGCTGTGCCCCACTGCACAGAACCATCACGGGTACCCTGAGGCAGAAGGAGCAGTGCCACAGGCATCCCTCACCTGCACATCAGGAAAAAAACCTGTCCCTAGCAGTGCTGGGAGCACCACACCTCCCCGTAGCATGGGACTGACCCCAACCCCAAGCCTCTCCACCTTCTGACCTTGAAGAATTCAGCTCACCATTCAAAGCTAGTACTTTAGTTCAGCCTCTTATTAAACCCTTAAGAAGCCTAAAATTCAAGCCTGACCAGTCCAGCAGCCTGGGGATGCTCCTGCATGGGGCCAGTGTGAGGATGTTGGTCCACCTTTCAGGATTAATGGGCATATGCATGTGGCTCCTCACTAGGAAGTCCCTTTTGTGTTGTTCATGAGCTCAGGTTCCATCTTGCTCTGTGGGGTCTTTCTCTCAGGCTGCCAGAAAGCTGGAAGGAAATGCTAGTATTTAGTTTATATAAAATGCATGAGAGGAAAGGGAAAAGCTTCCTTGAGTCCTTTCACTGCATGGCTGTGGGCTCAGAAGGCGCACCAGTGCCTGTGTGAGGCTCCAAGGAAGATCTGGGGCATTGATGCCACCTCCAAAGCCACATGGCTGTGGCCAATGACCTGATGTCAAAGCTTTCCTCCACATGCAGACAGGAGGGAAACAGCATTCCCCACAGACACTGGCTCAGGAAGCAACAGAGAATCATAAAATCATTAAGGTTGGAAAATACCTCCCAAGATCGAGTCCAACCAAGAAGCTGGTTAGAGACCCACATTGGCTGGGTCTGAGACCTGCAGAAGCTGTGTCTGAGACCTGCAGAAGTTCCCCAGGGATCAGGAATGGATCTGATGGATACTTGATAGCCCTGAACCAGCATGAGGTGCCCACCTCCCTCAGTCCCAACCTGGAATGAGGATGAGAACTGCAACCCCCAAATCTGCAAACCCTGCAGCTGAACGGACACCATCCAGCACCTGGATCCCAACAGGAGTCATGGGTGGTTGTGTCTCAGTCTGTTAACAAGGGACAAACAGCAGCAGCAGCAGCAAAGTGATGGTGTGTGGCTACTGCACACAGATTGTACGTGGGGCTGGTGCCACACAGGGCTGGTGTCACATAGCTGGCAGGGTACAAGGAACTGCACGCATGGAGAGCTGGCTGGGTGATTACTCAGAGACAGATACTGCATCACGTAACGCCCAGAGCTGCTGAGCTCAAAATAAAGAGGCAATTGAGCATGTTCTCATTGCAGGGGCTCCAGATGAGGTCAGGCAGAAGATTTTTTGGGCAACCAGTTCCAGAACGAAGAGCACACAGCAGTGATGACGTCACTGGAATATGATTCAGAGAGCAAAGGTATTTAAGAGCTGGGTTTCCACTTGTTTTAAAAGAAATTAGGGACCCTGAAAGAATTCCCCCCTGGCCATGGATCTCAGTTCCTGAGGGAGGTGGTTGTGATGAAGGTCATACATAGCTTCAGCCAATACCTAATGATTTCCTGAAAAAAGGAGGATTGATTCAGCTGGCACCAAATGAGCACCTTGCACGACAGGATCCCCTTCCTCCACCTGAAGCACCTTGTGCTCCAGTTGGCTGTAATTTGTGCATGTGCTGGGAAATTCTCCCTGTGGATAATTACCAGGAGAAGATCATGACTGTAGGCTGTACCTCCAATGAGGCTGGATGGAGCCAGATTTTAAAGTCACAGCTGTGAAAATGTCAGCCTGAGCAAGAATATCCAGTTTAGAGCCTGTTTTAATACCAAGTATTTAGTGTTTTCCTCTCTGCCAGGACTGGTTACTGATTGACTACAAGTGACCTCCAGCTGCTGTATTGATTTACAGCAGCTATCAAAGGGCAAAAAATTATCCCCATGCCTAAGACCTGAGAACCTCTGAATGGAGGTTGCACAACTGAATGCATGTTCTGCCAGCACTTTAAAACTTGGAAAGAAAAGCTTAAGGTCCTGATCTCCAATGCAAACAGCAGTGGGATTTTAAGATAAGGTTGCAGCACTAGATGACATATCTATTAGCCAAAAAGCAGCCCAGTCTGTTTAATTCTCAGCTATTTATGGCTGGGCAAATGATATGACATTTAGGCCTCAGAGTTTAGAAAGCAAATGGAAAGTCTTCCAAGGGCTGATAGGTGGGTCAGGTTTCAGTGAGGAAACTCTTTAACTCCAGTATTTTTCTGTATGCCCATCCCTACATCCACCTTTCTTCCCACCCAGCTGTCCCTGGTGCTAGCCCAGCCACAAAGTGTTGGGGAGTCTCCTCCAAACCTCTGGCTTATTGGTGGACACAGACCTGCATGTGCCAGGGACCAGCTGTGACAAAGGCAATGAGAGTTGACATTCTGTGTTTCAGAATTATAAGGATGCTTCAGGATGGGGACAAGCCTCTCCAGACCCCTGGTACTGTCCCCTGGTGCAGGAGACTGGTGATCATAGGATGGAAAGCCACTGGGCTTGTCCCACCTGGCAATTACTAACCCCTCTCATGTGTCCCAGATATGCAGGAGGGAAGGAGAAGGCTGGACACAAGAGAAAGAGAGAAAGGGAAAGACTCTTCCAGAGGAGGGAGGGGGGAACATTTTTTCACCTTAAACTGGTCTTATAACAGTTGGTCTGGATTACCTGGCATAAAAAGAACTACCATAAAGGGCTTTGTGCCTTCTCTTTCTCCTTTGCTCTGCTCCTCACTCCTCTAAGCCAAGGGGGGACTGTAACACGTGTAAAGGATATTGCTTCCTCTACTGCTTGAAATAAACAGGAAAACAGCAGTAATAAATCTACAGGATCAGATGGTTTTCACCCAAGGGTAAAAGTACTTATATAAAACATTGCTTAACCATTAACTGAGCAGATGACCTTTGCTTCAGTGCATGGCAGGAACAGAGCAGGGAAGGTAGCAAACATGGGGCTAATTTTAGAGGATGGTTCCCAAGGGCTGGGTATGTAAACTCAGCAAGTCTGGTAGAAACTGTAAGAGAGGCTAAAACTCACAGCTGGATGTTAAATAGAATTTGAGGAGGAAGAGTATGTGCACTTCAACAGAGGGAAGTGATGTTCTGTGACACTTCCTTTGAAGCAATCACAAGGACAGAGATGGTCCAGCTGAGGGAGTTGACTTGGATCAAGGCCTTAGAGCTCCAGCTCTCTCACCCAAGGCTTTTAAAGTCAAGTACCTGTCCTGAGTCTGGGAGAGATGTGACAGCCTCCTAAGCCAACAACTGGTTGAAACATCAGAAAGAAAAAGTAAGACCAAAAGGTCAGAGTTCAGTGTGAAGAGAAGTCATCAGCAGTGTCCCAGGGAACCTGTGGAGAAGGTCTGGAAAGGGATTGGAGAGGTAGGATATGAAGGTTGTTGTTGAGATCAATTTATTCAGGGCTGCAAAACCACAAGCTGACTGTGAGGAGCTGCAGTAATACCAAGTGACAGGATGATAAAATAGCAAATGAAATGTGATATTGATTAATATACATGGGGGAAATTGAGTCCTGGCTCTGCATTCCTATGACAACTTCAAGCAAGCTGCTCCCATTCCAGACCTGGATGATCCACACATTGGTCTGACCAGGGGGTTCAGCTTGGTTCTTGTGTGCAGGCAGCCCCCTGAGCAGATCCTCCACATCACATGTCTCAAAACAGCACCAGCAGCTTGATGATCTGCAACATTCCTATTAACAGCCACAAAAGCCCATGGACATCTCAGAATCCCAGCAGCGCTGGCACATGTTCAAGCTGAACAGGTTACTGCCCTGCTAAGAGAATGCTCCTTGCAATTAGGAACATGCTCCTGAGATCACCAGGTAAATTTCAGCCACATCCCAGCCCCATAATGTCAGGTCTTCCTAAAACAGGTGCCTCACTTGCATCTGTCCCCACAAGCAGCCTGTGCTGCAGAAGGGACAACAGGTGCAGACCCAAACCCATCTCTGGAGCCCTGAGGCTCTTCAGAAGATCCCCACAATTCCTGCCTCTCTGGTGCTTGGAAAAGATGCTAGAAATCACAAAGCTCCTTCTGGAAATGCCTCCAAAGCTGGCCTTGACCAAATCTCTCCATCCCTGAACAGAGAGCAAGAGGAAATCAGGATATTCCAGGAGAACTGTGGGGCAGAGGACATGTCACCAGCCTCAGTAGGACTCACTACACTACTCTAGAAGTGTAGAATCATCAAAGGGTTTCGGTTGGAAAGGACCTTTAAAGACCTTCTCTTTCTATGCCCTGCCATGCGCAAGGACACTTTCCACCCCCTCAGGCTGCTCCAAGCCCCATCCAACCTGACCTTGAATGTTTCCAGGGATGGAGCATCCACCATCTCCCCGGGCAGGCTGTGCCAGGGCCTCTCCACCCTCACTGTAAAAGCAAGGCCTGGTTCTCCATCCAACACTACCCAAAATTTCAAAATTTAATGACAGAGCCACAGCCAACACCAGCCCCAAACAGTGTGACACCATCATGGCCCCAGAGTGATGCAAGGTCTTCTTCACATGGTCTCAGCTTCCTATTTTGGCAATATTAGAGAGCAAATTAATTAAAAAAAAAAAAAAAAAAAAAAAGCCCTTATCTCTCAGCACTGGCATGACGTCAGGTCGTCAGGTATCTGAAATGGGGACAGGAGGCTCCAGCCGCTCCCGGCGCCCGACGCGAGATGGCGCCTGGCATCGCGACATCGGCGGTGACATCAGCGGGGGCACGGCGGGGACACCCGCACGCAGCCACTTCATCTGCGTCTGAAAGAGAAGCATCCCCCCACTGAGGCTGGACTGACCTTGCCCTGGTTTATTTAACGGTTTCACAGACACCTGGCTGCATAATTTGTATTATTCATGGCAGCTGGGTCCGGCTTCACTGATTTCATCATTGTCTCGTTAGCAAAACAGAAGGAGAGATTTTCCGTTTATCAAGGGGAAAAAAAGATCTGGTAGGGAGTGTGATAACACAATTAAATCCATTTCCAAAGCTACAGAGAAAAGCCACAATGTATAATTTACTTGAGTCTTTCTCTTTCCCTGTTTGCAAATTGCACAGTTTCTAAAGATATTGGTCCAGTTATTCAAAATTATTCATGAATCTCTTAGTAGATAATACTCAACCACCAGATCATCCAAAAAGTGAGTATTGCAGCAGCATTGCAACAAAATTCTCCATTTCTGCTGTAATTTATTGTCATTAACAGATGTGGACAACTCAGGTAATTAACCCGGGATAAAATTCAATTTGGTTATAATATTTGCAATTCTCAATTTTTACTGTGCTAGCCAGCTCCAAAGGTCACCTCATCAAGAGGTGGGTGAAAGCATCTGATCTCTGACGTAATGGAATTGCTACTTTTATTGTGAGGTTTGGATTTTGGTGATGGAGCACTCAGTGAGCACAGAGAGACAGCAGAAAATAAACACAGATTAAAAGGGAAAAGTTAATGGCCTTCTCAGATCTACTAATCTAACAGCTGGTATCAGCAGGACTTACTCCAAAATCTCTTTATCTGTTGGGTCTCTGATGGTGCTTTTCCCCTGAAATACCAGGTGTGGCAACCCAAAGCATTTAGGAATCATGAGTCACATCTCCCAGCATCAGAAAATTGGCTTTAAATTCATGTTATTTCTTTAAAAAAAAAAATATTGTTTGCATTTTTTGGGTCATTCTTTTAGTTTGCCTTCAGATGGCAGAGCCTTCCAGCAATCACAAGTTTATACTTTTCCACCACCAGCATTAAACAGATACTTTTTTCCTCAGTTTTCTTTGTGAATGAAAGTTTAAGGTCTCTCTCGGCCACAGAACCTCCAAAGCTGGGGATGGAGCTCTCATCCAGGACAAGGCTCCCAGGAGGGTCTGGAGGAGCAGTGTTGCCACCTAGGGATTCCAGAGAGCTCAGAAAGAGTTTTCTCCAAGTTGGAATGCTCTGACATGTTTCTGTTGGGCCATGGCTGTTTGCCTGTTCACTGTAGGAGTCCTGGCAGGGAAGCAGGTTTTGGAGATGGTCTTTTTGGCTTAGCTTTTGTTTTCCTACAAAATTATTAGCCTCTGTGGTTCAGCACTGTGTGCCAGCCAGAAATGCTCCACCAGCTGCCTCGTAAAGACTGTCACAGCCCCTCCACCATAGGCTCTAGGAGCACATTAATCCCCGAGATGCACCCCTACACCTTTTACTTATTAATCAAATTTTTCATGTTTATCTATAGAAGTTTTTCAGCAGACAAAAACCAGAGGAGGATTTGCTGCTCCCACCCTGGCAGGAAGAGAAACACATGAGCAAATGATTTGTAACAAACACCGTGTAAGATAGACAGAGCTGCTCCTCTGGTTCACGAATTACTCACAGACCACGGGCTTGAAGAGAAGAAAGTTTTTACTTGCTTTGTGAAGTATACACAGATGCATTTCTTTATTATTATTATTGATAACCTCTTTCACAGTAAAATACACTCCTGAGAGCATCTTTTGCAGAATTATTGCAGCTTACAGGTTATTTAGTTAGCAATCTTGACAGACGACAGGTTTGGTTGGTTGGGTTTTTTTTTCTCCTTTCCCCCTTTTTTTAGCAATTGCCTTGACCAGCAAGATTTTTGTCACAGGCTTGAGTCTCTGTGCATTACAAGGTCATACAGTTGAAGTTCCTGGCCTCCACTTTTCTCACCAGTCTGCTCAAGAGAGAGTATTGCCAAATCAGGCCCTGGGTTTTGCTGGGTGAGCACAGGGCTTTAAATCTGACTCCTGGGCAAATGCTCTGGCCCAGCCCTCAGTGATGGAGCTCTGCAAGTGCTCTCCAGCACCACGGAAAAAGTGCTGCTTCCAGAACTGTGTCTGGAAAGATGGGGGGTTTCTGGAGCCCCCGGAAGCTGTGAGAGATGGACAGGTAACCAGAAACAAGGGCCATGGGCACCCTGAAGGGCTCAGAAAGGTGTTTCTACATACAGCCTTGAGGTTTGCTTCTATTTCATATTTCCCATATAAAGAACCAGGTTTTTTCTTTGTGGATAAAACTTTTTTTCCCTACTTCCATAGCCAGAATTAAAATGCATTGCCATGTCCTTGGCAGTGCTGTGAGTGGGGGCAGATCCTTGATCCAGTGTTGTGATCCTTGTCCTGTGCTACATTCACATGGAATTTGGAGTTTTCTTTCTTGGCCAGCCAGGTGAGGGAGGCTGCTCTGTGGTAGAGCTGCATCCTGCAGGAGTTGTGCAATGAAATGGGCACTGCCACTCTGTGCCTCAGAAATCTAACAGCTCATTAAAAATAAATAAATAAAAACATGTATTTTTATCCTGAAATCCAGACAGTGCCAGGTGCTAGCAAGATCACTACTCAGTCCCTGCCCTCATGGCTCATATGGTCTGGTCCAGATGTGAGCATATGCGTCCACGTTCTGTATTGATTGGTGCAAATCATGTAACATACGTAAAACCTGTGAACTGAGCAAACACACAATAGCTCTGTGAATCCATTACTGGTAGGCCCAGATGGGTTCTTGGCCTAAATAAATACATTTCAAACGCCTCTAGGTCTGCTTTCAAAACCAGCACATTGTTTATATAACACAGTGCAGCCAGGCTCCTGCTCCTTTTGCTCACCAAACCCTCCCTGCCTTGGAGTTCAGGTACTTTCATTACTGCATAAAGAAAATTAGAACATGAATACATTTTTGTAAACATAACTAAGGAAAAAAACCTCTTGATTTGTAAATAAGAGTAAAGCATTATTTACATTCAGGCACTGTTAGCTGGAAGCATCCACAACATGTCACTCTCAGGCACAGCAAAATAGGCACAGAATAAAAATATCTCTAAAGACCTGGACCTGTAAATGCCGAGTCATTTTATAGTCTGGAGCAAAAGGGCTTTGAAACATCCCTCCCGGCTGGAGCTGCACATGGGGGATTGCCAAAGTCAGAAATAAAGAGCTGTTTTCTCTTATCCTGCAGCTGACAAAAAAACCCAGTCAATGAGGTAGGGGAAAGCACGTTTTTGTTTGTTTTGTACGTGCTGCTCATTCATCTGGGGAAGCCTATTTTCGACAAGACCCCGGAGCCCGCAGCTCCCCAGACAGACAGAAAGCTTGTGCGGGAGAGGAGGAAGAGGAGAGGAGGAGAAGGCGAAAGAGGAGACGCTCACGTGGCTCATCAGCTGCCTGCCCCGAGACGGTGTCGGAGCGCCGGCAGTCGCCAGCGCTCGCACTCGGTGGCTCTCAATGGCCACCTTTGTTGGCAGGCTCAGGCAGGAGCTGACGTGGCACCCGGCGTGTCACCTTGTCCTGTCCCCTGTTCCGGGCCTTCCGCAGGGGGCGCGGGCCACCTCCTTTCTAATTTTTTGTATTCGCTTTTAGGGCTTAGAAAGAAAACGAAACGAAGAAGAGTGCCCTGCAGGGGAGGGAGGAGGTGGAGACATTTCTCCTTCCGTAGGTTTTTCCTGTTTCTTCGTTTCCTTGTTTTCCGGTTTGCAGTCTCTTCCCCGACCTCTTGAAACGTGGCTACCGCGAGACGACGAGAGGGGAAAGCTGCAATTTTAATGTGTAAACCCGTTTGAATTTTAAATAAGTCCTTTTTAAAAAACCCCAAAACAACTCAGAGGGAGAGAGTATGTGCCTCTCTCTGCTCTGCCACCCACAGCCGCTGGCCGTCTCTGGCACCTCTCTGCAGACACCCTCCCACCCTGGCAAAAGGCAATGTTTACACTTGTCACTTATATTTTTAGTGCAACCTAGCCCCAGCTGTGCCTCAGCACATCCTCGTGGGCCAATTGCCACGGGGGAAGGCACCTCCCAGTAAATGTTACTTAATTTCTGGAAAGACTGAGGAAAGAACAATCCCGGAGAGAATCCTGACAGGAGTTGGCTGCAGGTCCCCATTTTCACCAGTCCTTCAGGTTCTTCCAGTTCACAAGGACAAGGTGCAGAGCAAAAGCATTTGTTCTGCAAGTGGCCTCCCAGCACCTGATCTATGTGAATGCAAACAGCAGTTAAAGCAGACAAGTGCAAACAGACCCCTCACCCCAGCCTGACAGCAGCACAGAGGGACCATCAGGCTAAATCCATTGGAGTTTGGTGGTCCTTTGGGGTCTGTTTCTAAAAGGACTTCAAAGAGTTACAAGCAACAGTGACCAATTTCCAATTTTCCTTCATTTTTGTCTCAATTGACTTATCCCTGTACTGCTGGGATGCCACTGAGTGTTGGACAATACCCATTAACATCCTCACTGTGGGCACAGCCCAAGTGATCCCCAGAAGAAAGGATTTGCACCCCTGTCTACAGTGACAGTCACTGCTGTTTAGTCCTACTCAACATCAGCTCCCTTGAAAACACCCCATAATGAGCTTGTCCCGACCAAGCACAGGACGTGTAATGGATGGAAAGCAAATAATACTTTACCTTTCCCCTGCTGTGGGGGGATCGTGCATTTCACGGGAGAAAAAGGCCAACCTGGGGCCCAAGTCCAGGGCTCTCCTCAAGCGGGGAAGCAATGCCACAGGGGGATTTTTTGAGGATAAAAGCCTGTGGGTGATTAGGAGGTGCTTTACAACAGCAGTGGTATCATAGCCTGGGGTCAGACAGAGCTCTCAGGCAAGAAGGAAACTTTAGAGCTCCTCTGAAAGACACAGAAATTCTGTGTCCTCATTCTGAAGGGGAATGGGTGCCCAGAGAAACCAGAACTGCTGCTGGAAGGCAGGAATAGGAGAGCAGGTCATATGCTCCCATTCCCAGCTTTCCATGGCATGATTTATCAAGTGTTAATGTTGTTGTTTTTTTTTAAAAAAAAAAAAACAACAAAAAAACCCAAACCAAAACCAACAATAACAACAACAACAACAACAAACCCAAAAAAACCCAAAAAACAAAAAAACAACCCCAAAGAAAAACAAGTAAGTAAAGAAATATAATAACCGGATAGAGGCTGTACAGCCTGGACTCCTCTTTGCCTTCCAGCTTGCCTTGATAATTGTCATTCCGGGAAAGGCTGGAGATGAGGTACAGCCCTCAAGTTCAGGAGCTCTAATGGAGAATGAAAGAAAAGGCTCTGGATGAAGATAACTGCAGCAGTGATATGACTAATCCGAACATCTTCAGATGGTTTCCCCTCTGCCTGTAAGAGTTATGTGATCCTAAACATCCTAAACGGAAAAAAAACCATTCTGGCTAGCAGATGACTAACTGCTTGCAAATAGTACAGATATATTATTAGACATGACAAAAGACTAAAATATCTAAAATGACAGTGCCCCGCGGGAGGCCACAAACTGGGCACTCCAGCACTGCTCTTTCCAAAAAACAATTGGGAGCTGCGCAGCGCGAGAGCCTGGCCACAGCCAGAATGAGCCTTTTGTTCCAGTGGGCCACTTGCCACCTCGCAGGAATACCCCCAGCAGCAGGGTTGGGCTAGACAGCCCCAGATCTCTCTGGAAAAGAAGCAAAGTCAAAATCCTCTCTCTCTAACCATTCTGGCTTTTGGGGGGAAGCATCACCAAGTTGGGCTCACAGCTGATCCTCATCTCCTCTTACACAGTGCTCGTTCTTCAATTCCACTAGGGAGATGTTTATGTGCGGAGCCCATTTGTGCAGGCAGCAAAAAGTCCAAATCTCCTTACTGGAGATCCCTGGCCAAAAAGCCTTTTAAAATGCATTATTAGCCACACATTACCCCCAGCACGTGTGCAGAGGGACATTTCAGTGGAAGTTTCAGTTTTCTAAAGGCAGAAGTCTGTCCTGCACGCCTGAGGTTTCACCCCCAACCTTTACCTCTGTGAGTAGGCTCATCCTTGCTCCTCATCCATCATCCTTTTCTGGTCCTCCCACAATGGGAGAGCCAAGTGAGTGGGACTCTTCCAAAAGCAGCAGCTGAGGCCAAGGAAATCAGCCTTGAAACAGATGTTACAGAGGAGGAAAGGGATAAAGTTAAGACATTACTACAGCATGACTGGTTAAAAGGTTTTAGTCCTGTTTTGCCATTGACAGTTAACTATAAATCAGCAGAGGAACATTGTTCTCTAACATAAGCCCTTGTATTTTTAGATAAATGCATTCCACAAATGTTTTGTAAAGGATGTTTCTTTGCCTATAGGATCACTTCTTTCCAAGCTGCAGTGGTACAGCATAAACCACGTTACTAGTAACAATTGTTCCTGCATTTGTTTCTGGAATATAGATCACACAACACAGTTTATTTGGGAATGTCTGTGTACTCTTCTATTTCTGTCCTTCTTATTCAGCCTCACAGAATAAAACAGGCAACTGTGAGTCCAGGGCAGGACACAGCCCTGCCCTAGAGAGATTACAGTCTCCATCAGAAAATACGCTGCAAATTATACATGGTGAGGCACAGACCTCAGACAAGCAGCAAGGGAGAACAGCTTGGTTTGGGAAGGAAACTAAGAGAAGCAAGTTTTAAGGGATACCTTGAAGGAAGACGGAAATAAAAATTAGGAGGGGGAAATCTAGAAATTTCAAGCACTGAACAAGGTAGGAGAGGGGTTGTACAGCAGAACAGTGGAAAAAGATGGATGTATACCAGATGAGATCCAGATGCTGAATTTAACCAGATCTTCTGGTACCTTACTTTGGGCAGGTCAAAGACTCTAAACACTGAATACTTAAAACCATAGAGACCACCAAGAAAAAATGAAAGACAACTTAACTGACCTCCAAAAGTTCCATCACCCCCAAATGAGTGCTGTCTAACAAAATGATCATCCAGCCAGCCTTGCTCCCAGCTCTCCATTATCACCAGCAGCTTATCTTACCTGTCACCAGCCCCTACCGGGTGGCACTGGGAGACAGGTGGGATGGGTGGTGCAGACAGAGCAGCTCCAGCACAGGATGCCTGCACTTCCCCCTTGAACTGGGCCAGTAGAGCAACTCCCATAGCAGCTCCTTGAGGCTGTGCCTTCATTGGCAGGCTCAGCCCAGCAGGAACAAGCCTGGAGGTGCAGCAGAGGCATCAGAGCGAGGACAGGGCAAGATGGAAGTGAGGCAAGGGCAGGGACAGGGGACATCATTTATTAGGTCAGTGGGCACATTCAGAAAAACTACACATGATTGCAGGCACATCAGGCTGCTTCAGATCTGAAATAGAAGCAATAATCTTAGAGCTAAATACAGACTGAGAATAGTTGTTCTGTGTTAAACTTCATTATATTAATTAGGCAGTTTGAGAGAAAGGGTGATTAGTTCCTGTTGATGAAAGGGAGAATGCTAGCCAGAGGACAGCTGATGATGTAATTTGTGGCACAAAGAGAGAGTAAGAGAGATAGGAATAATTATTGCCTAGGAATCTCTGGTGATGGCAAAAACCAGAATGTAATATGCAGTCAATATCTATGTGATTTTCTATCCTGGAGTCAGGAATTTTAGTACTTGGATTGTCTTTTGAAGCAGTTCGGGAGACCTTCCTTGTAGTTCAGGAGTGAGAGGTTGGAGATGGAGTGGCTGATCTCTTTACTGGGCATTTCTGTCCCTTATCAGTTTGTACAAGTTAATTTGAGGTGGTTGCCTGCAGTTGTTGCCATCAGCCTGCCAAATCTGTCATGCAAAGCACACAGGCAGGAGGGTGGTAGCAGGTCTCAGTCCGTGTCACTTAGAAATCTGATTCTGTTAAGCAGCTGTGGTTAATTGCCAGCACTTCTGAGCTCATCACTATCCCTTCAATATTGTTTCCTGTGCAGTGACAGTTCCAGAGAAATTATGATTTCCTAAGGACCTAAATTTTCACATAAATATAAGTTCTTAGAGAACTTGTGTAGAGAAGGAAATTCTGAAAGATATTTAACTCTACACCCATAAGATAAATTAATGTGAGGTGAGGTGGATTATTATTTATGATTACCTCATAATTTCTAAAATCTTCTTGGAAGACTGAATTACAATTTCTCAAGTGATTTGGTTTAGCAATGCTGAAAGGAATCTTTAAGGACAGCACTGTAAGAGTCTAGAGGCAAAAGAGCAGAACATCCTTTACTCAAAACACCTGTTATTCAAAAATGAAATAGCAATTTTCTCAAGTAAAATATGAAAATATGTCTCAAAGCAGTTAATAAACACAACATGAGATTCAATATGTAGTATTCATATATCTGCAAAGTAGGTAATTGTCCCAAGTGTTAATATTTTCAACAGTAACTGGAATTTTGTACTCTTCCACTCAGTTGCAGAGGTGCTGTAGGTACCTGGTTAACCCTGGAAAGCACAGACCCCTGAGCTTCAAAAACACATTGTAGTTACCTACAACATCTGAGACTCAGCAGGGAGTGAAAGGCTCAAATATGGGCTTAAAAGCACCAAATATACTCTTGCCCAGTCAATCTGTAGAAGATTCACACTTCTTACATGGCTGTGGCAGAGCCCAGCAGCCCTGTCTCTATGGTGGCATGTGAGATGTGTAGTATCAGGGTCTAATGAAAATCAAAGGGGAATTCATTTTAGTTTGTAAAATCTGTCTGCAAATCTAATTTTGACCAGCAACAACTTCAGCTGCAAAATTTTCACATGATTTGTACCAGAGGAATATATACTTTCATATATATAGAAACGTCCACAGACATTCTTTTAGAGAATCACAATAATCAGTATGTGAGATTTCAGTGCTCCATAGGCCTTCTGCTCTGAGGGGGGTGAATCAGACTCTACATGCCATGAACAATGAGAACCCAGTGCCTCACTATTGTAGGCATGTCTTGTTTCAAAACACAAAGGTTACCTAATCCAGGTTAAGAGAACTGAGCAACAAAGGAGGCACTCCAAGGCCACAGAGACTAAATGCAGTAAAAGGAGGGAATGGCAGGTCAGCCTCAGAGTTTGTTCCTGTGGCACAGAGAAACTGGATGAAGTTCCTTATAGCGAACAGCCAGGGAAAGTCCGACACTTACAGTGGATTCCAATGGAGACAGAAGCAGAAACAACACAGAAAAGGGCAATGTCTTGCCCAGAGTCAGCTCTGGTCTGTGGAGTACCTAAGCTATCATCTATGACATCATGCTTCTCTCTAACTTGCCACCTCTGGTTTTCATCAGCGTGGCTGAAAACTCTTGGACTGTTGCATTACTGAGGCTGCCCAAGCAGCAAATTCGCCCCATTCCCTGGGATGAGAGCACCTCCTGCAACCCTTCCCTGTGCTCTGACATTCCTAAACTCTTGACACTGCACTTTTGAAGTGAAGCCAAGCAAAGCCTGAGGCCAGGAGGTGCTGGGAGGGGGCACCTCTCTCGCTGGAGCCTTGCATGCGGTGTCTCCCCTGGCACAACAGCTCCAGCACCACACAGTTCAGAGCTGAGGTCAGGCAGAATTGGAGTCTGGGTAAAGAGAGGAGCAACATGAAAGCCTGGAGCAGCACAGCAAGTAGCAAGAAGTGGTGAACAAAGGGAGCAACACAGAACTCGGTCCTACTGAGGATGCTGTGGGAGGAAGAAAAGCTATGGTTATGGGTCTAGCAGGGAATGAATATGTTCTGCCAAGGAAAGAAGGTGGATGTCTAGGCCTGGTTTTAAAGGCATTAGCCAGTTGATAAAAACTTCTCAGAGAAGCTCACAGGGGCACTAAACAACAATAATTAAGGCTCTACATTCCCAGAGTCCTCTTTTTTTTTATGCTCTTGGTAATCCTGAAGCCAAGGGGACAAGGGAATGTAGCACAATGAGCTCCATGGCTGACAGACTGAGTAAATGTAAGAGTGTTCCAAAACTCAGAAAAAAGGAGCTGTGATTCCAAGCCTCTGAAGTGCTAAATCACCAAATGCAAACTACAGCAAGTTCCACCAAAAATGCAGCCATCAATACAACAGGTTGTTTATAACAAACCAAAGCTGACAGAATAAAGGATGGAGGTTGAGGGACGTCTGCACTGCATGCCAAGGTTTTTCTAAAAATATTGTACACCTGCCATTTGTTGTGCACACTGATCATATTTTGTCTATGACGTAGAGAACTTGTAGTTCCAAAGGGGATGCGGTTTATGTTCCTGAGTCTTAATGCTTTTTCCCTTCTGTAAGGCAAAACTCCTCACTAAAATAAAGCCAAGAGGACAAAAGTCATACAGGCACTGCCACGGTAACAGTTTAACTGTTCCTCTCACTGATCTTTGGAAACAGTCTCTTCAGCAGGATTTAAAGTTCTGGCACTTCAATTTAGCAAATTTTTTATGTAACTCATGAAGGGAATGCAGCCAACTCTGTACACTCAATTTAAATCAACTTGCTGATGATATAAAAAAGAGTGCTGAACCACCGGTTTGCTTCATCTGCTCCAAAACTACCAACACAAACCCTGAGGTATTTATTCCTGAAACGTTAATAGAACAGTCTAGGGCATCAGATCAGTACATGAACTCTGCTTTGACCCCATGTCAGTCCAAAGAGCTGATTTAACAACTCGTTGTTTGGTTACTTGATAGTTCAGAATGTAGCTGGGCTTTTTGCTCCCACAAGGCTTTTGCAGGTTGGGATGCAGTGGGAGCAGAGAGTGCAGCACTGGGGGATCATCTGTCCTGGCTGTGCACCAAGAGATTGTACAAGCAATTTTCAGCAGCTTTCTAATTTTGCATCATCAAAGAAGGATGATCCTTCCATGGCTTATAGAACCATAGAATGATTTGGGTTGGAAGGGACCTTGATAGCTCACCTAGTCCAACTCCCCACAATGAGCAGAGACAGCTTCAATTAAATCAGGTGGCTCAGAGCCCCATCCTCAATATGTATGAATTACCTGAGCCGAAATTGAGAACTGCAGAACTTGTACTCATCAACCTGCAGTGCCAGGCCCTGGACTCAGCTCCAGGGGCCCTGGAGAACAGGACACAACAAAGGAGCACTACTCTGTGAACTCCACCCACAATTCAGGTTTCCACAGCAGAAATAACCAGAGCAGTTCAAGTTTGGTGGCCATTACCAGACTCCTTATCAAGAGAGAGGTCTGTTCCCTACCCACAGAATGAACACAGTACAGACTGTAGTTGTCCCCTGAACTTTCTGTGCAGCCATACTGGAGCCTCTGAGCAACTTCAGGGATCCTAGAGAGCAATTTTGAAAAGTTATTGACTTGTGCTGAATTAAGTGAGCCCTACAGATCAAAGTACCTTGAACTTGTGCTTGGGTGGGAACCTGGAGTGATGTGATAAGAGGCACTAAGCAGCACTGAGGGGGTCTCATATTTCTACCCTTTCCTTCACTGTAAATTAAAGTAACTTTCCAAGGTTTAACCCACACTAGGAATTCTAAGGAAGTAAACTGCATGTTCACGTGAGAAAATACAAAAGAATTTGCACACCTGAGCAAATGCTTCCTTTTCCCCGTTATGTCCCTTTGATCCAAGCAAGTACATTTACCTGACAGCTGAATACTGGGTGTGCACAAATGACCCCAGCGACTGACCTGGCACTCGGTGAGAACAGAATGTTACAACGTGAATGTTTGGTCTCAGAAGTTTATCACAGAACCTCAGCAGAAGATAAATAACTGGGTGGCAGACTGAACACAAAGCAGGCATCTCTCATTCCTCTAAGAAGATTAAAAAATCATTCACGCTTAAAGGTTAAAAATCATTAAAGCAAAAAATCTCCACACTTGCATTGAGAGAACTTGAAGTTCTCTTTTTGACTTGTCTCCTTTCAAAGCACCAGAACTAAACCCTGCTTGTCAAATCTTTGTATTGAAAGGTGCTGCAAAAATGTGTGTTCCAATAGATTTTTCCTTGCACGGCCCATCAGACACAGAGGTGGTTGCAGTGGAAAGGAACACATCAGCCTGGGAAAAGGATAAGCTTGCTGACCTTTAAACAAATGATCTCAGTTTAAATTACAGGAATAGAAATATTACAGAAGACATGAAGAGTCTCCCCTGTCAGAGTTGCTCAGCCTCTTGGGCAGTTTAGGTATCGTGCTGTAAATAGTAAAACAGTAGTAAATATTAAAGTCTAGGCATTCATATAGGAACAATACACAGAGCTGGCATTCTCTGTTTTCCAGCAATTGATCCAGCATTTTTCTAATTCCTCTTAAAAGCAAAATCATCCACTTAAAATAAGGTACCAAGCGATGCACTTTTAAGTGCTGTCCGCAGCTGTGCTGTGAGCGGAAAGATAAATCAGACAGCAAACTCAATGAAAGGGAGCCAGTTAAACAGAGACAGATGAATGCCAAAAAGCCCTTTTGCTGCATTATTGCTTTTGAACTGGTTGTCATGGCACTGGAAATGGATACCACTATCAGCCTCCCACCTCTGCCCAGCCAGCTCTTCCCAGCCACTGCCAAAAGCAGAGAGTTTGCACTGCTGTGAAAAGCACAGGCTGCTGCCACTACGGCTCCACTCCCACCAAAGACAGGGGTGTGCATGGAATTGCACCTTTTGTCACATTAAGTGCATCCAACAAGAAAAGACTGACCTTTGGTCTCAAATTCCAGTGTCAGAACACTGAAGTTCAGGTCATTTTAATCCTGTGCTCTGTCTGTAGCTCACAACTTACTGCCAAGAGCCAAGGACTATTCACTTAGCACTGGGTCTCTGTATGGCTGGAGCAGCAATGGAACATAAGCTGACCTTTGTCAGATTTACACATTAATGCAGTTTCTCTTCCCTTTGACAATGTCCATTAGCAAGCAACACTATTTGCTGAGCAGGTGGAAAAGAGCAAAGGATTCAACTTCAAAATAGACCTGGAAAAACTGAGTTGTTCTGTCAGCCTCTGAATTATTTCCCCTCCCATTCCCCATTTAATTTTGAGAAACTATTCAGTTAAAATTCGTAAAATCTGCTAAAATAAATACCTTAGAATGTCACAGTGTAGTTGCATTACACTTCTCTTTTTAATAGAGCATATAAAATGCAAGTTTACAATAGCTTTAGTAAGCTGTAAATCACTTTTATTCAGTTTAGTTTCTGAGCTATTAATCCCTAATACAGAGGCAGAGTGCTGATTTGCTGGTCTAGGACCTCCCGAGAGCATAGTTCCAATAATCCTGATGACATGGAAAGGAAATGTTACTGAATCACCTGAGTCCCTGCTATTCACATCCCATCACCCCATAACTCAATGTTCACAGAGCTTAAGAGTCTTAATTATCAAGGAAAAAATATATAATACCATTTTGGCTTCAGTGAGCTGCAGTTATGAAAAACAAGTGTGATTTTTTCAAATAATTGCAGGCAAGTCCCTAATGAGGTTATGTACTTTGTCAGGGGTATTTTGGGTAAGGAACCCCACATGAGGTCCAGTCATAGAGCCCTTTGCTCCAGAGTCAGACTCTGGTGCATCACTAGCAGTGCCAGTGCAAGGAACACAGTGCTCAGCTCGTCAGCAGGACACAAAGAACACACACATCACCACAGCCAAGTAATTTTAAAGAATTTTAATACAAACTTAATATAAACTATTTCAGTCCCTCTTAACATGTAAGACACTGACTCAAAATACTTTTATACCTTTTTTCAAGTATTGCACAATGTAGGTACAAAATTAATATTTACGATTACATTTTCTTCCATAATATATAGCAAAAATCTTTAAACTTTTAACAGAAAATACAATTTGTGTTTCTTTTGAAAAAAGCAAATATTTCGTACATTTTAATTCCACCACTAAGGAATATTCTGTACACAACTTTTTTACTTTTTTTAGAATTGATGTCTTAAAGATGGATATCTTACAATTTCAGTAAAAAAAATACAACATGAAGCTGCTGCAGCTGTCACAGATCACTGTAGTAAAAAGATATAAATGCAATACCATGTTGTAGAAACAATATATATACTCTGATATTTTACAAACTTTGTACTAAATTAAATTATACAATTAGAAAAAGACCAATAAACCCACCTATTAGTGCCAATTTTTTAATACATATACATATATGTCTGAGCACACATATATATACACATGAAAAAATTAGCCACTTCCTTGCTATATCTTAAATACTGTAAGAGGCCATATTTTTGAGAGTATATTTTTGTAATGTACAGTCAGTATAAAATAATTTTGTGCTTGGTTGGCAAATGAAAAAATGATGCATGTTGTATTTATCTAACCAAGCCTGAATGTATTCATACTACAAGCCTTAAAAAAAATCTCAAGAGGTGGGAAAAAAGATACACCCTTGGGTACGTGCACTTCAACTTGTACAATAGTATTTACTTGGATTTCTCTTTCTGTTTATTTTCAGTTAGCCATAACTGGCTGGAATTGCTGGTTAGAATACTGCATGTTGTTTAAACTAAAATTCAAGCCATCCACAAAAGACTTCTCATTTAAACCTCCATAGGCTGCAAACATATCAAAGGCATTACTGTACTGGAGAGGACTGAGGTTAAGCGGGCTGTCACCAGGAAAGATGCTACTACCTTGACCCTGCACACTGGGGACAACGAACTCCTTTGCGTTAGGAGAGAGAGCAGAAGTCTTCTGCTGTTGCTGTTGCTGACTGCCTAGGCCGAGCCCATAAAGAGAGTGCATGGAGGAGGAGAGGGATTTCTGCTTCAACAGGTCATTGACATTCAAGCCAAGGTTGGTGGGAGAGGTGCGGGCGACCTTGTTGCCACGGCCGCTGTTCTTCATTTTGGTTGAGCCAAACTTGGTGGCAGCAAATGTGGCAGTGGTGAAGGTTAAAGGCTGAGTAGACCGGGGCATGAAGGTCGGGCTCACAGCAGCTGAGTGACCAAAGGGAGGAGAAGGAGAACTAGACACTGAAGATGCTGGGTCACTAATAGGCATGAACACCTGGGCCTCGGGGTTAAAGCTGTTCTTGATTTCCTTATCCAACTCACATCCATTTTCATTATCATCCACATAAAGCACTTTCACTGGTCCCTTTTCACCGATTTGGTATGAAACCTCAAATGGGTCAATCCAAACACTAAGATCCTGAGGCAAGTTGCCGCGAACATCATCAATGTCCAAACCACTCTCTTTGGATGCTTGTTCTATGACTGGGTCCACTTTCTCCCCTATATGAATACATCTAAACCCTGATCCTTTGTATGGCTTTTCTGGATACCAGTGCCCTTCATACTTCTTTTTCAGAAGTCTTTCAAGCTCTTCACCAAAAATGTTGACACGTCGTCTGGGAAGCTTATTGTACAGATATGAAATAATAAAATTGAGTGCTACTTGGATTTCAAGCTGCATAGCTGCTGTGCCACAGAGTTATAAGTCTGTTTCAAAACCCGAAGAAGAAAGTATTCAAGATGCCACAGGGAAACAAAATTTCATTGAAAATGCTGATTCAAGTTGATTATTGTCCTTCACCTTGAGTGCTCTTGTTCCTTTAAGAAAAGAGAAAAGCAAACACATCCAAATAAGAACAGTGTAAGATCAAGTTCCAAGGCCTATTCTTTTAGCTCCATTTTCTGCAGAAAATAGGTTACTTTTTAAGTGAAAAAATGTGCATCAAACTATTTCTGTTCCTGCCTGCAGAAGGTGAGGATGTCAGCTCCACTCAGTGTGACTTACAAACAACACTAGAGAGGATAGGCATGTGTTTACATATGCAGCATGAGGCACTTCCAAATCACGTGAGCTGCGTGTTTAGTTATTCACAAAGCAGCAAGGATAATTTTAAGACATCACAGAACTGCCAAGAGTGTCAACAGTTCAATTATCAACCTGTATTCAGATGATTTATAGTACTCAGCTGCAAAATTTAGTACCAGACCATTAGTTTAGCCTGAAAAGTCTTAGTCCAAGGGTCATTTATCACTTTAAAGTGACAAAAGTGACTATAACCATAGGCTGCAGAATTATAATAATGTTAACAGTTGCTTTAGATAGTTTCTTACAAATAGCTTAAATGATGCAACATTTAAGTCCAAGCAAATCTCCCTAAACTCTGCGCGAGTGAAATGATGCAAACTGAGAAGAAAATGTCTGCTGTGCACATCCAACAGTTCACACTGAAATGCAGTCAGCACATACATAATAGCTGCCCGTGTGTTCTGTCACAAGGGTGGCCAAGACAGAGAAAAAATTGTGAACTAATTATCATTCTTCAAATTATTCTCTATTTTCAGATGCAAGATGCAGTTATACACTCAGCTGTATTGCACTGTCTGTAACTCAGATTTCACAAAGTTCCTGGGCTAACCGGGCTTTTGACAGCCTCAAATCAGATTGCCTTTCTCCTTCTCCATGACTCCATTTTATCTTTAATGTAAGATATGGTTGTCACCACTTCACAAAGGACAAAAGAGAAATTTAGCTGTCTGAAGTTAGAGAAGGGACGAGAATCAGGCATTAGCACATGAACTGCTAACACAAATCCTGCAGTACCTTGGTGTAAACATACACACACACACCACACACCTTTGTCAAAAGGATCCAATGAAACAAATTATGGGGATCATTTTTGGATCAAGTTAAAAGCCCAAAGAGAATTTCAATTAACTGTGGGCTTTTCTGCACTGCATCACTAAGAACAAAATTTAGCATAGCTGTCACTAAAGATTAGAGAAATCAAAGTTAAAGGATTTTGACATGAACGATGTGACTACACGGCTTTTTTATTTCTTGCTTCAAATAATCTCCTTTTAAAGTCTGGAACCCTATTTCCAAGCTATTCGTGTTCTCCCCAACATGGTATGGGAATAGTTTGAAAGGCTACGTGTATGATAAGGCGACCTTTAAACGTTTGCTGGATCAGCACCGGGTAGGGATAAGGAAAAGATCAAGGGCAAACAGAAGATATTTACAAAAGGGGCACAATCAGTACCGAAAAGCTGATTGGGTGGTTCAACGGGGCATTCAAAAATGATTTATTAATCCATCTGCGCTGTTTCACTTCCCTCATGTCCTTTAAGAAAGGAATGCTCCTTTCAGAGCGCACCAGGCTGACGCTGTAAATTTCTCTTCGCGAAGCAGATCCACGGTACAAAAGTAGCTGATCAAACACACTGGCTTGATCATTTCGAACTTGTTCTTTTTATGTATTTATGGGAAGACGGCAGTATTTCTGGAGGATCCGAGCCCATACGTGGCCCAGTAACAGCGCCCTGGCAGGAGCCTTAAGCAGTGGGAGTTACATAACCAGGCAGTCGGGTCTCATTAGATTTCTGCTCACAGCCCTAGAGCTCCGGCGGCAGCAGGAGGAGGAAGAGCATTTTCTGAGCCCGTAGGAAAGCGAAGGAGGAAGAGGAAGGGGGATATCTGGAGGGCAGGTGGGGGTTGCAGGGCTCCTGCCCTGGCGCACAGTTGGGCAGGTCCCGCCGGGCGCTGCCGGCGCTCCCGGAGCGGCCCAGCGCCGATTACTCAGCCGGCACCGCTCCCTCCTCGTCGCGAGTGCGGCCAGGGCGGCACAGGGGGAGCGACCCCTCACAGCCCAGCCGTGCTCTCTCTCCTAGCCCCTTCCCCAAGGAACCCCGGCACCCACCGGGTCCCCCCTCGGCACCCCCGGCACCGCGGGGTGGTGATTGCCTCAGCACACCCCGCCCAGGAGCCGAGACCGGGCTGTGCTGCCTCAACCCCCCGCACGCGCTCCCCTGCGCCTTACGGCCGGTACTTACCCAGGGGTGCGGGGGTAGTGCAAACAGTTCCGGCGGGGGTGTGAGGGTGGGGGCTGGCGGCTCAGCACCCGAGCCCCATCTCCGAGCGCCGGCTCCCTCGGCGAGGATGGGAGGGGAGAGGATAGAGAAGAAGAAGAAAAAAAAAAAAAAAAAAAAGGGAGGGGGAAGGGTCGAAAAAAAAAAGGGGGGGAGGGAAGGGGGGGGAGGGCAGTGCTGCTCACACCCCCACGACGGGCGCGCGCGGCCGCCACAGCTGCAACCCCTCTGCTTATGCTCCGCCGCCTGCCGCGCCCCTACTTATACCCTCCCTTGCCCCGCCCACGGCCGCCCCTCGCCCACGTTCCGCGCGGCCACATCGCCCAAGCCACACCCTCCAGTGACTAGCGTCCGGGTGGCCCTGTCCCCAGCTGTCGAGGCTCCGCCCCCTGGCCGAGGCGCTCCGCTGCCTCTTCTCCCCCGCCCCCCCACCCGCGGTGCGGCGCGCAGGACCACTCTGACGTCAACGCGCTGCTCGCTTCGCAGGCCCGTTGCGTCACTGCCGACGTCAAACCGTGCCCTTGCGCCCCTCAGCCCCGCGGGGCAGGGAAAGGGGGGAGCGCTGAACTACATCTCCCATGACCACCGTGGCCGGTGGGGCCCCCGGCAGCAGCGATGGCGGGGCTGGCAGGGGCCGCTTGCACAGCTGGCACCCTCAAGCTCTGAGTTGATCCCGGCGGGCTCCTTCCTTACGGGGGGTGCAGGACGACCCCTCACATCACCGCCAGTACCCCCCCCCCCCCCCCCCCCCTTTCACCGCGGCTAAAAATACTCCCCACAGATAGCAACGCCCGGCGATTGGCTGTCTGCCCGAGCGGCCGCCGCTAATTGGCCAGCGGGACGGGGGGGGCGGATCCAGGCCGCGTTTTGGCGGAACGAAGGTGAGCCGTGGTGGGTGCGTAGTGTGTGTCCGTCCGTGGCCCTTAGTGCCGGCGGGCCTAGTGCGAGGTCGGGGGTTCTAGGGGCGTTTGGGATGGAGCGGAGCGGACCCACCCCAGTGTTCCTTAAAACATCTCCGGGTTTGCTCTTAAACACCCCTAGGGGTGTTCAGCGTTGGTGCTGGGGCGGTTTCCCTCACATCGCCAGCAGAACCCGGTTCTGGAGGACAAATTGTAAAGGGCTTTTTTTTTGGTTTTTTTTTTTTTCCTTCTCCGCCTCTTGCTCTGTTTGTATATTAATAAAGCATTTTGGCATAAGCGCTACATGGGCCCCCGGAGAAATTTGGAAATGCCAGTCGGAAGAAATTCCAAGACTTTTAACCCTTTGCAGCTGAGAGTATATATGAAAATGGGAGGAAGTAACCCAAAAGCTGAAATATTAAGGGAAAGAAGAGGGTAATATTTAGGATTTTCCACAGCTTAACATTTCTGATGGAAGGCTTAATTAATTGTAAAACATAGTTTTTATTCAGATGTATCAATGTTGATGCTACTGGGATTGCAGTATTGCAAACAACTTGAAAATCTTGATTAAAACTCAAAATATTTACAATTTTCCCGTGTATTTCTCACCCATTTTTAAGTCTAGAGGGTTGAACATGCTTTCAATGAAAACTGGGTCACTTGCCACTATGCATCCCAAATGGAAAATAAAATGTGAAGATTATAACATTTCAATCACTGGCAACTGCGAGACTACTGGGAACTAATGTGGCATCTCCAGGAATCTGAAAGAGTCCTGGGAATTTGTTTTGATCAAAAAGAGACAAAGTGAACCAACTCCCTAAACAGAGAAGGTGAAAAGACAAATAGAGGGGGTTGTTTTGTGTTGGTTTGGTTTTGACATTAGAGCTCGGGAGTCTCCATGGAACAACAAACACACATTGACAGGTGACATCAGCCACCAGTGACGGGTTCAGCTCTCGCTGTGCTCAGTTCTGGGGTGGCAGCAGCAGATTTACCTTTGAAGTGGGAAAAACTGCACAGTGCTGCAGATCAGTGTTTTCAGGTGAGATTTTATAAGGAGCTTTACAAGTCTGGTAACTGCTGCTGAGCTGCTAAAAAAAGCCAGATTTTAAAAGCAGAGACTTTCTTTTAAATGGCTTTAGTGCTACATGAGGAGCATTAGGAACTGAATTAAATGTACAGAGCTAAGATGTTGGTAATCAAGGCAGCCATGGGATCCTTTAAAGATGTAAAAATCGGGATGTGCATTTCTGGGGCTTATGTAAAGGAAGCTTCTCATGCAGTCCATGCTGGAGAAAAATCTGCTGTTAAATGCAACTAGACCAATTTTTAGGTGCCTCCCACCCCAAACCATTCTATGATTCTAAATGTTAATGATGGGTCATTGGCCCAGGAATAACTTCTTTTAGTATCAACCCCACTTCCTAGTGTTCCACTGAAAGGTTCAGTTTATCCTTTTTGTCTGAAAAATAGCTTTTAAACTGCAGTGATCACAGTGTGGTCCACATATGGCATGTCAGAGGTAGGTGGCCAAACGGTAGTAGTGTTAAGTTATTAACACCTAAAGCCAGAGTTTAATCCAGGGTCATTTTTATTCTTAAAACCTCTACTGGCTTTTTGATCCATAAGGGTCAGAGTAGGGCCTGCAGTGTTTTTCAGCCCTTTTGATTAATGGCAATAACAAAATATCTGCCTCCCTGATAGAAAAATCTTTAAAAATGCAATCAATACAAAATAACTCCAGCAGCAAAATTTTACTCATGTTACCAGTTCTATTCAGCTGGAAGATTAATGTTAAAAGAAAAGAAAGACTATATAGTCTCATCTCTCCTGACAGACATTGACAAGTCTTCTTCACAGGAGAGCAAATCTACACAAGTATTTCAGAGCAAGGCAGGAGGCAGGAGTGAGATTAGAAGTAAGAAGACTTTCTTAATCTGTATTAAATAAGAAGGGTTTGATCTAATGCTCTGTTCATAGCCAGATCCTGCCATGCTGGCCATCAACAACTGAACTACAATTTCTACAGTTTGGGTCTCTGCAGAATAATCCCCAAATCTAAGACCTCTGCATTGTAAAACAACTACATTACTGCAAAACCTTGCAGAGACTGCACAGACTTGACGAGCCCTTCTTTTCTGCTAAAAAATCTTAAGTTTGATTCCTGAAATAATAACTATCTCTCTTTAAAAATCTAAATTAGTATTTTTTATTGATCGACACATCCAAATCCAAAATACAGTTTGTTAATCTTAAAAGTTGTTTAAAGCAATTATATATAACCAAGAAAATTTTTGCTAATTATGTCAATAAGGACAAGAATTTGAAAGCTGCATGAAGACAGGCTCAGAATTCCCACCACCCATCCTTTTCATAGAATCCTCTGATAAATGAATGTTGCTGTACAGAATATATAAGATTTGTTCTGATGGTGGACATGAAGCTTTGTATTATGCATTCCCGAATAGAGTGCAGTCTCTTTTTTAATATTTTCCTATTTGGGATCAAATTTCTCCTTTTAGCATGGGAGCCTGGGCTTTGATCTTGAAAAATTGGAAAGCTTTCCCCATTGTATTCATCCCTCTCAAGCCCAATTTTACCCATTTGCTGATTTTAACATGTGTTCCTTTTCCCCACCATCTATCAGTGTGAGCAACCAGGCCTGGCTGCTCTCCAGCAGATATCTTAACACTGAGTTTGAAATGGGATGTAGATTCTCTTACATTTCACTTTACCAGCAGTGATTTTTCCATAAATACTGATTAGAAAGAGGGTCTGGACATATCAGATGTTGGCCAGTATCAAAAGCTCTCTGACCACAAAGGTTTTTTGAGGTGAGAAACCACAAAATCACCTTGTAAGTGACGTTGTTTCAATGGAGTAAAAAATAAGCAGGAGCAGAATTCAGGCAAAACAGCCAGGTCATCTTCTAGGACAGCCCCAAGCTTGTCTCTAATCCTGTGAATATATCATTTTTCTGGGCAAACATCAATAGAAGGAACTGATCTGCAGGAGATTAGAGCTCAGAGCTCACAAGGACATCCCCCTCTCCTAAGTGGAATGCTACCAATATTATAGCTTACCTAGAATAAGTTGATAGAGTCCTGAGCAAGACACAGAAAGAAAGCAGCTGTTGGGTATGAAGGCGAAATAAAACCAGGAGAAATAAAGATTTTGCACCAAGGCTTTTTTCTCCCCGAAGTTTCATCCAGCTTCAAGGATGAAACTTGAAGTAAAAATGTGGGTTGTTTGTTTTGCCTGAAGATGGTATAAGGTAGGATCTGTTCTTGAAGAGGAGCCTGATAAGCAACATTTTCAGAATGGGGTACAGATTCTGAGAAGGCCAGTAAAAAAGAGTGAAATGAGGAGTAAGTAATCTAAAACTGCTGTGAAAGGTAATGGTCACAAGTAGAGAGAAACTATAATAAGAGGGAGAGGGAATGGGAAATATTTTATGAACATCAGAATTTCCTATAGCTGTGAATAAATGGGCTGAAGAAGGAGGATTGATTTCATACATTAGAGAGGTTGACCTTTGAAGAAAGTTTTATTAAAATTCAATATAATTTTTTACTTGAGTTCACCTTTGTGCTGGAAACCTGCCAGTTTAATGTCAGTTAGTTGTGCAGTATCTGTTAATAGATAAAATTATGAGGTGAGGACTTGTAGCTGATAGCCATGGAACTTCTAAGTTAATCAGCTTCAAATTCTTTACTATGCTCATTCCAAACAATGATTCATAAACAGTTTTAAAGAGACAGAAAGCTGCTTTTTAAACTGTCAGTACTTTCATGGGGATCAAAAATAAACACTGAAGATGAAGGGCCAGTCTTTTGCCCTTTCAGTCTTTGAATAGATGAAAGTAGCTTGAAAATGTCTCACTAGGAATTTGCTTAAGAATTTTGTGTACTTAGCATTTTCCAGGAAGGCAAGTAAATATTTGTTTTCCTGAAAAGGGAATTCCAGGAAAGCCGTTCAGTCTTATTCAAGAGAAATTCTAAATGTGAAAAAAATATATAGTAAATGGGAAAAAACATCAGTACAAAGAAATAGCTTTCATTCAGTCCATTTAAACTGGAAGAAGGAGCAATAGAGGGGTGACTGTTTACCAAAACGGTGATGTTTTGATTATCATCAGCTTGGGTAAAAAATATATCATCTGACAACTATCAGGTGTCTCTTTTTGAAAGAAATGGAAACTCAATTTTATTTATGCAAAGATCCAGCCAATACCACCTTTTCTGACTAACCACAATGTCCTCTAAAGGAAATCTGCACCCATTGGGTCTCCCAGCAATGCTTTTTTGTTTACTTAGGAAAGATCAGTGAGGCCTTCAATGTTTTCTAGTTTTTCAACAAAGTGATGTAGACGCACCTTGAATGAGAAGGGGAGGAAGGATGTTTCCATGCACTGTCAATTTATTATCAAGATTGGAAGGTGCCTCAGTTTTATGCAATAAAATCCAGAACAAAATATAATTTTAACATCCCCAGAAGATCTCCCTTGTTTCTTGCCGAAGAATTTAAAACAACCAAGAACAGTGCAGCTCAGTAAGAAGCCATCCATATTTTAAGCTTTCAGGCAATCTCTTTTCTCTGGAGCGCGTGGCTGTTGACTGGGTTTCTTATGCCTTTCTTCATGCTATTTCTATCAGTAACAGTGTTTTATTCTGAGCCCTGGACTTGGAGAGTTTAATTAGTGACTACCCGGTGACAGGAAGAATATCACCTTTAGGAAAGGCACTGGTTAGAAGTGTTGATACTAGGTCTGAAGGTAGTTTGATTTGAGAAGTGCTGAGTTAACGTGCTGTGCTGTCATGCTGCGACAGTGTGAGTGATGGTGACTTCAAAGTAAGTGAGTTCAAATATCTGTGTCTTGATAAATACAGTCTGAAAATCGTCCCCATGAGAAGATCATGAAAACTATCTGTATTTTATAAAAAAACAAACAAAAAACAACAAGGGTGTTTCTTTTCAGCTGAACAGGAACCCAGTACTTGTGCAGACATGAAGAGCTAGTTGAGTGGAAAGATATCAGGGTGTGACAGTTGAAGGTTTGACCCTGAATCTTTAAGGGTATTATCCACGGGGGAAAAAAAGTCAATGGAAATTTCTCTTTGAGCTTGCTGTGCTACAGATCTGGTCCTTACTCAGCTCCTATTAAAGTCCATTAAGTCTCAGGGACAGGAATAATGAAAGGGAATGAAGATTCAAGCTGTGTGTTTGCTCCTGAGACATACATAGCAGATTTTACACAGTTTGTGCATCCTGTTCATGTAAAGAACATGAGCGACTCAGTCTGTCACTGGCATTGAAATGTTCACTCAGTTCAAATAGTAAATCACTCATTTCCTCTCCAACTTCTGATTCCTAAAGGTGTAATTCCCAATTTAACATAATAAGTGCCTTAAAAGATTAAGCAAAAGGTCGTGTTAGCATAATGTCTTTCCTGAACTGATATCAAAAGGCTGCATAAAGCCACACCTTGAAATCCCCCCGGACAGTGCTCATGGGACTTGCCAATAACACAATTTCAGAGAGGTTCTTCTGTTTCACAGGTCACAGCTCTTTACCCTATGATGGATAGACTGAGCTACCTTCGTGTACCTACATATATATGACCCACTTCATTAGAACAGAATGTTTTCTCTAGAACACACAACCCAATAGGAGCCATTATCTCATGTGCTATTATTAATGCAAAGACTTCAGACAGCTGCTGCACACAGCAGTGGATCTGTGCAGTCTCAAGAGTAGCTGTAACTAAGATCTTCAGAAGCAGGGATAAAACAGCCATGTCACACAATTACATTGAGTTTGGCAATGGGAAGAAGAGATTTCTTCTTGATCCCCCATGATGTTTATCTTCCATGCTGGGAAATGAGCACTTGGAGTGACATACTTTTTATTGTAGGTAATGGAACTCAGATTTGTAAAGAAAGTGATTCTGCTGTGTGACCATATTATCTAAATTGCTTTGTCGCCAACGCATAAAAACTGAATATAAAATTGCCTGAGTATAATTGAGTGCTGACTCACCCCCCGATTAGGGTAAATGGTGCAGTGTTCCAGGGTGCCTTGGAGTGTTCTATAGTCTCACAATCCTATGTGAAATTCCCTGATTTTTTCCTCCTCCAAGCAAACTTATGCTTCATGCTCCTATTTGAGGCTAGATGCTACAAATCCAGCTGCTGTCACAAGACATCTTCCCCCTGCTTTGTTATCTTGATCAATTTTCTGCTGAAACTCATCTTTCATCCTGGCTGGTGCAGTTGCCTCCCTTGAGATTATTCCAACTCCTGGCTCTCCATATTCATAGCCATTCTCTGAGCTCCAACTCTAACTCTCTAGTTTCTAAGGCTATATAGCTGAGGATGTTTTCTCACTAAAACTTTTTCCATAAATTCTCACAATTTCTTTTCAGTCTAATCAAAGGCTGCATACACACATGACACTTCTCAGAACAGACTTTTATTAAAAGTACCTGCTTACATGAGCAAGAAAATACAGACCCTAGTATATTAAATGGATTTTTTTTTAAATCCTGAAAATAGTCTCATATTCATTTGGAGGTATAACAGTGTGATTATGCTTACATATAGAAGAATTCTCAGGTTTTGAAATTTAAGCATAAGAAGGGCAATTGGAAGAAGCAATGCCAGAGACCCGAGGTGAACTGAGCCATGTATATTGAGGAGAGAGCTCAGATTTAGCTGACTGCGGCAGTAAGTTAAACCAGCACTCATGCCTTGGGTCATCTCTGTTTCAGCTCTCCCTCAGGCAGTGAAAAGAAAGAGAAGAAGAAGGCTTATGACCTAAATGAATTACAGCAATTATTAACCAGGAATCCCACTTCTGAGGATTTGCAAAAGATGCCAGCCCTGAGCTGGAGGATCTGGGATTGAAACCAGTCATGGAAGTGGCAGAAATTAGTTTTGTTTCCAGTTATCTATGAACATCTCCTTTCTGGCTGGCTGAACTATTGAGCAACTGAGCAGCTGTTGAAAACCGAGTAAGGAAGAGGCTGAACTTTGTTTCCTTTATATGTGGGACTGGTTTCATATCAGAAAATAAAGAGTAACTTCAGCACATGCATCGGGCTTAGATTCTCCAGAAGCACTTGTTGCTGCACAATCCCACCTTGTTCCTTGCCAGTAATTGTAACTTTTGTTGTCTGATAAATGCTTTGCCTCAAAGAGGATAAAGCCCATTTATCTCCAGCTCCAGAGAGATAGTAATGTAATTGTTCCTTCACCAGGAGATCTGCTCCCTGAAAGTTCTCTTCTGAGTTGGATGATATTTTCTCCAAGAGTTTCCTTCTGTAGAATAAAAAAAAAAAAATTAGTTGAAATGCATTTCCAGAGACAATTCCTTAAGAATAAAACTAATTGTAAAAAAAAAAATCTTAAATTGGTAAGGAGGAGTAGATCTAAAATTCAGAGCTGATCTAAAGCTGGCTCGGAATCCAGCCAGAGTTAAGGATCTGGTCTCTTCTTGCTGATCAGCACAAAGGCTGTACTTTTTCAAAATAAAGACACATTTAAAAGATGTAATGGATTAAAAAAAAGGAATCTCTAAAAGTGAAGAAAGCAACAGATTCTAAGATTTTAAAAAATGCTGTCAGAACCCTTAACAAAGATAGCGGTGAAATACATAAAAGCATCATGGCTTCCCCAGAAAGGTTAGTGTTGGTTGTTACTCCCAGCCCAGGCTGCACTTGACAGCTCTCACTTCTATTGCCAGAAGTGTGTTTTGAAAGGCCAGTATTCCTATCCAGATTGTTCTTTCTAAATATTTGACAGCAGCCTGCCCAAGTGACGTCCAAATGGGCGCAATTAATTGTTAATGTCCCCAGTTCGGCTGAATCAGGGAAGTGCCTAGATGACAGGGAAGAACATCACTGGGAAGACTCAAGGGAAGCCATCAGGGGATTTGCTGAGGACAGCAATGGATTCAATGTCTGCAGTCACTCCAACATTTAACCTCTTCATCTATAACAACTGGTGGGTTACTCAGCTGCCATTTATTGCTACCCTGCCAGGAGGACTGCAGGCAGAGCAGGGAGCAGAGCACTCTTGGCCAGAAGTCCCAACTCATTCTGCAGCAAAGATAAGCCCTTGGATGGAAATTCTTCAAAGGGATGAGGCCAGGCAGACTGTTACTATGGGTGTCTAGGAGCAGGCAATCAGTCCTCCCTTTAATAAATAGAGATATGAGATGATCAGGGAAGAGCATGCTTCTTAAATGTGTTGGAAAAATGAGTCTGAGACATCTGTCATCTCTGATCTACAAAGTGATGGAGGTTCCTGAAGAAGCATCAACACCTGCACAATCAAACAGGAGCAACTCTGCTGGTCCTGCCCTGCAGCTTGTGCTCTAAACTATAACTAATGAGTGTAAAGGCCCTGACAAAAAAAGCTTCTACAGAATCCCTTTTCTAAGTCCTTTGATTTTACTGGAATATGCACAGCAGTAAAATTCATATAGCCAATGGAAAGCCATGTCCTGGCATGACCCTGCCACAGAAAACAACAAAAGGACAGCAATTTGGGGTCATGTTTGGGGAGGATGATCCATGATTCAGCATGTCTGTGTACTAAATCTCCTCTAATTTGTCACGTAATGAAGGAGTGGGGCAAACACCTGCAGCTCTAGGCTGCTGCTTCATTATGAGAACGTACGACTCAGGCAGTGATGAGCATCTGAGGAATAAATGAGTTTCAATTAGGACAGTAGGTCAGAAAGAGCAAGATGATTCATATCCAGGATGTATTCCAACCCTCCACAATAACACTCAGCAATTCTGTTCAGCTTTGCTCCTTCAAAGTGCCCGCAAACACCCCATCCTTTCCATGGCACTGGCAGGTAACAGGCAGAGAGGCTTGGGTGTGTGCTGAGACCTGCTGATTCCTGGAATAATTGAACTAAGCTGGGAAAAAATGCCTTCCACAGCAACAGGAAGGAATGAGACAGCTCTGTCCTAGTCACAGAATACCACTGTGTGTTTAGAAATCAGGGGACGTAAAGATTCACATCCCAAAATTAATAAACAAGGTACCCAGAATTAATAGCCTCTTTTAGGGTGCCATCTACATGAATTTTTCCCAGGAGTAAGGAACAGGTCATGACAGATGGGGTTTAGGAGTGTGTGGCTCCTAGGTTAGCGCCCTGACAATGCCTCTGCTCAGCTGTGCAAATCATATTTTACTTGCTTGACTGTGAGTTGCTGGGCAATGGGATCTAATTTTCCATGCTTGCTGTTGGCACTGGGTTTTACCTTGACTTGCATCTGATAATGCAAGCTCTGTCAACATTGTTTTGCCTCTTGGAAAATAATAATTAAGAAGCCTGGATGATAGGCATGTGTTAGTACCCAAGAATGCATGGCCAGCTCCACTTTAACCTAGTCACCATAGTTTACTACTCTGCCACAAAATGTCTTTTCCAGGTTTACTTGAAGACTGGGATGTGAGAAAACTTTAGGCGTGCCAGACATTGGGTTGACTTTGATCTCTCTGAAAACAAATCCTTTAAAGTTTAGATCAAGGAATCTTTTAATGAAACAAAGAAATCATGCCACTTATATCAGTTCCAGATATAAGTAAGTCTGCTAGAAATAAACAAAAGCAAGGCAGAAAGGAGACAGCCATGCTCTGCAATGTCAATCGAAAGTGACTGTCTGATGGATGATGATATGGCTGGCTGGGAAAAAAATCAGTCTAAAAGTCTTGCTGTGAGCCATCTGGCAAATCTTCCAAAGGATATTGCTATACAATGGCACTGAATTCGTACCTGCTTTGCATCTCCTGCTATTTACTCCTTTATTTCCTGCTATTTACTAAGAAAGGCTATTTACTCCTTTAACGAAGTGAAGATTTTGAAATCTCTACTATGACTCTCATCTTAGGGATTCATTGTAACCCTCCCCACTGCTAGTTGTCTGTTCCCTCCCCCCACCAGTCTGTCATGGATGCAGAATCTTATCCCAGGATCCTTTAGAATGGAAAAGATCTGTAAGATCAAGTCGAGCTGTAACCCAGCACTGCCAAGCCCTCCACTAAACCATGTCCCCAAATGCCACACCTGCAAGTCTTTTAGATACCTCTAGGGGTGGTGACTCCACCACTGCCCTGGGCAGCCTGTTCCAATTCTTGGTGGCCCTTTAGGTGAAGAAATTTTTCCTAATATCATCACAGGATCATGGAATGGTTGAGGTTGGCTTACCCAGAGCAGGTTGCACAAAGTAAATGTTGCAGTATGTTTTTATTTTGCAGGTTTATTGTTTGATTTCTGCTTTGGTAGTCCTTTTGGGTTTTTTTCTCCCCCGGTTTTAGAGGGACACAGACCTGCGTTTGTTATTCAATTGAGTCAGGTGTCTTATCTGTTGTTACTTAGCTACTTCCCTGCCAAGTTTCAAACCCCTTCCCCCCCACATCCAGTTGTTAACCCCTCCTATCCCAAGCAGTTTTCCTTCCTTGTATTCCCTGCCTTGTGTTCCACCCCCAGTTCTCCTGATTAGCTGAACATTGTATCCTCCCTTGAGACCTGCTCCCCTTTATAAGCTGTGATTTGCCCCCAGTCCGTTGCCTGGGCCCCGGGACTCAGGGAGTTTACCATCAAATAAAGTAACCCAGTGCCCTCCAGGCCTGTGCTGTGGCCCCTTTTGTTCTGCGTTGTGCCTCCACTGGTAGCTGGGATTCTGCAGAGCCCAAGAGAGGGGGACTGTTGCCCCCACCAGTGTCACCATCTAGCCGGGATGTGGGACAGTAAAGATGATTTGTCAAAATATCTTTCCACAGTAAAGATGCTCTTGGACATTTAGTGCATCACTAAGACACAGCGCACACCTGACTCCATCCAGGCAGTTCCAGCTCAGGATTCTGTTCCATTGTTCCGCAGGGGAGGCAGAAGTTCACAGCACTGGAATTTGTAGCACTCTTGCTCCAGAATCATCATTACTTCGTGCTTGGAACTGAAGAGCCACATTTCGTACTTCTGAACAGTGTAAGGCTTATTTTCATAACTGAGTCATTTGGACCCTATACCCCAGAAGGCAACAGTAAACATCACCACTGGCCATTTCCTAATGAACATAAAGCAGTAACAGTTTAATGTCACTTCAAAAAACCCAAAAAGCTTGCCATAAAAACAAAAATATCTCTAAAGGACAGGCTGTCTGTATTAATGATTTTTTCCCCCTGCTTCTTCAGCTCCTCTCATGTGATGCAAAATCAGCTGTAACTGAGTTCACAACCCTCCTGAGTTGTGATGAACCACAATGGCTTGAGACCATGGAACTGGGAGTACCGGCACATGGATAACCCCAGCTGAGGAGCAGCTGGATATCTGGTGACCAGACACTTCTGGGTTTTAACATGGGCCCAATAAAAGCTATTTTCAGCCTAAATGATCTTTGATACTGAAACTAGAGTTAACCTGGATGGTGAGCAGAGGAGATCATCTGCTCTGAGAAATAAACCAAGGGAGAAGGAGGTGGGAGAAGAGTAGGAAGATAACAAAGGAGAGGGACTCTTTAGGGAGAGGAATAAATTTGGAAACATGCAGTGATGGAAAAAGGAACAGAAGAAAAACTGCTGTTGCATCTCCCTATCACTCCCTCTCAGGTCCCTGTCCCCGCTCAACTGCCAGCCACATTTGTCATTTGTAATTCTCAGCCTTCCCTTAATAGATGGGACTAAGAAGCAAAAACTGACTCAAAGCAGCTCGTCTCACTTTTGCTACTGCCAATTTTAGTAATTTTTTGTCAGTTTGGTTTGGTTGTTAATAAGGACTTGATTCTTATTTCACCATGTGCAGCAGTAACTTGTTAACAAGCTGCTCCAGGAGATCTTTGTAGGACAGTGGAAATCAGGGAGAGGGAATAATTACAGCATTTCCACCTATGGCAGTCTGCTTCAGGGCAGGTGTAAATAGATTCATAAGTGTTTGTTCACTTAAAAGTTCAGCCCAACTGCTTTCTCAATTTTCAGCAGCAGAATTAATGGATAGGGGTTTTTCCTTAAAAAATGAGGGCAAAAATTATCTACTAAATATCACCCTCCCTTCCCACTAGACTGCAAGTAGTATTAAAAAAGTTACAGAATTTTTACCAAAACCAGATGTTGGGTGTATAAAAGTACAGGCAGTTTTTCAAAGCATTCTATTTGTTTGGAAAGGGAAGGACAATTAGATCCGAAAACTCAATTTAGCTTCAGAACAGAGGAACTTAATGGAGAAAAAAGGAAGGAAATTACATTTCATTCACTTGATGCATCCAAAAAGTTCTGGACCGGTGCATGCAAAGAGTAACTAACTCCCTTTGGAGCAGCACCACAAGCTTTGAGAAAGCAGTTGCTAAAGTGTCTGAAAGCATCCTGTTTCTTGTCCTCTGCTCTCTGAAGAGCAGAAGGAGCACAACACAATGCCCAGATGGGGTGGAACAGGGGTCCCCAGATTATGGGGACATTGATCTGTGAGCTGGGCAGTGGGACACTTGCATCCAGTTTGAGCATCCCAGAAATAACCTATCTGACTCAAAGAAGGATTGGAAACCTCTCCTCAGGGCTCAGCACACCTTGATGCAGGAAGAAGAAGAGCCCAGTGTGGGTGGCCTGGACCTCTCTCTGGGAGCAACACTCCCACAGCTTCATCTCCTTCTGGCTGGAACATAAAGCCCTGCCAACATCCATTTTTCCCTGCACCAAATCGTTTAAATAAACTTCCCTAGTGTGGACTCAAAGAAATGCAATAAACATTTGTGTGGCTCCTTGGGAGCTCAGCTAATGGACTGCCTGGAAGGACTTGCCTAGGCAAATGTACTACCTCTGGCTTCCCATACTGAAACCTCACCTTGCACTCCGTAACAGCCCATCAGTGCAATACCCTGCTTCTGCCTATTGTTCAAGCTGCAGGTACCCCATTTAACCAAACAATAGCTAAAAAACAAAAGACATTTTAAGTGACTTGTGGTGTCTGCTGAGCACCAGCTGCCCTTTTTGTGTTCTACTGTGTCTTCAATCCCGATGCTCCATGCTCAGGTCTCCTGGGTCCCATTCAGCTGCAAAAGCCCAAAGCTACAGTGAGAAGAACAGTCTAATCTGCTAGGGAAATAAAACAGTTGATGACTCATAAAAGCAAAAGGGACAGATATTTGAAAAGGAAAATAGTAGAACAGATTCAGATGTAATTGTGAGTCCTATCACAGGAGTGCGTGAAGAAGTAGCGAATTCTGCCACGTCCTTCCACTTGAGCCCTCAGCCAGCTTCAATGGAGCCAGGACTCAAACCTGTGGTTCCAGGTAGCCTTAATAAAGCCTGGATCTGAATTAAACTACTCTTCTGCATGCCTGGGGATATGGTGGCGTGTGGCAGCCTTGGCTGCTTCAGGCTGCCCTGGAGCATGTGAAGGCACATGTTCATGAGTGACAGACCAAAGCAGTGGGACAGACCTGTGTGCAGCCACAGGAGCTGGGGCTCTGCTGGTGTCACACAGCCTGAGGGAGAAGGAGCTGTTCGCAGGTTTCCCATGGGGAGCTGATGCCAAAATAAACTTTTTGAAGGCGGCAACAACAGCACAAGACCCTGGGCAGCACAGGGATGCATGTGTGGCTCTAGGAGAGGAGGATGGGAGGCTGAGCCCACTCACCTGAACACCCACCTTCCCCCCTGGAGGGGCAGCAGATGTTGTCAGTGGCTGCTCTTCAGGGGAAGAAGGACCCCAGACCGGCTCAGACACCTCTGTGATTCAGAGGGGTGGGGTATCCTCTCTGAGACAAATGGGACCCCCTCATAGCCCAGCTGTAGCACTTGGAGCTGTCTCCTCTGTGCTCCCTTCTCTCTCCCCAACACAGCATAATGAGGCCATTGGAAATCTGAAGAAGAGAGATTTCCTTTACTCAAGTATTCCTATTCAAAGCTACAGCTATTGACATATTTTTTGTATTCCTATGCTTGGCAGAAATTGATAGTATTTATTAAGCTGATCTTAGGCACCAGATCTGGATCCTGACTCTTGACACATAGGCAATCATCAGAGCCTGTTGTGTTTGCATGAATGTACTAATCCTGCCTCTGCTTCCTGAATGCATAAGGCAATGTATAGGACCACTCATCTCTGAGAGACTTGGAGATGGCTGCAGAGGGCAAGACAATGTTTTTAATATGGAGAACTCCAAGGCAAAGTATTTTGGTACCTCAGTATTATAACATTTTTGAAAGTCTGAGAAGCCACTAACATTTATAAGACATTGCAATCAAGATTCATTCTCCCAAATGGAGAAAGAACTCCTATTTTTCATATACACTCTAGATATTGATAATTTTCTCATTTTCTGATATGACAGGGCTTGGGGATTTCTTTCCCACTGAGACAAGATGACTGACAGATGGAGATAAGAATTTCTCATAAAGAGAAGCAATGCATTTTAACATAGCTGAGGCTGGAAGAAAGTAATAATTCTCCTAATACATAGGCACAGCCCTCCAGAATGGTTGATTATTTACTTCAAGAATCAGTCATCGCTGACCAGAATGCCAAGCATGTCTTCCCAAGCCAAGATGTGAGCTGAGATCAGTGCAAACAAACCCTCACCCCTCTGCCCACCTGCTGTGCTGCTGGTGGGTGGTGAAGGCTGGTCCTGGGTGGTGATGCTAGCCTGGGATACCCTGATCATGGTGGGTCAAACCAGCAGAGATTCACCAACACTGCTGTCATGGTGAGCCCAAGCCACTGTCACAGAGGTGGCACTTGGCACAGGCTTAGTTCAGTTCTAGGGTCATTCTCAGCAAGCACTGGGGTGCTTGGAGAGCCCAGACAACCTGGGGCAGGCGTTAGAGCTGCCACTGCAGAACCCATCTAGAATCTGCCTTTTAAAAAAAGACAATAAAAACCACCAAAACCTCCTCAAAGCAACAACAATAATAAAAAGAAAAATCAAAACAAACAAACAAACAAACAAAACTCCCACCAAACCCCTCCAAAAGAAAGCCAGAGGAACTGCCTCCAACTCTTGGGCCAGGATAAAGCCTTGGAGCAGCAGGAGAGCAGGAGTGCCTGTTCTCAGTGTCAGCACCACTTCTGTCCCCCTAGAGCAGCTGAGCAGCTTTGCTTCCTGCAGGGATCCTCTGGAACTGTCTGGTTTTTGCCATGCTAGACCACATCTTGCAGCGTTGTAGCGGTTGTACTGGTACACACAAGCCAAAATTTACACCCCTTTACCTGCTTTCCTCCCAGCCTCCTCTTTCAGCTGTTCTCCCCTCTCACTATTTGCATATTCTGTCCTTCACTACTGTTCCTAACAGCTTCTGTCTATGCCAAGTCCCATCCTACTCAGCTCTCATTAAACCTCCAACCTTGGGCAGAGCTTTTCTGTGTTGGTCTCCCAGACAGCTTTTGTCTCTTTGACTTCTAGGTTCTCTTTGTTTGTGCTTTTCTCTCTGGATCTGGGAATTATTCTGCTTCAGTTGATGCATGGATCCAGGCCCTGATATTTTGTTGAACTCTGTAGGATCTCTTCTGTTTGGTGGGTGCAGAGGTGGGTACAACTGCTTCCAGCATCAGCAGCACCCACAGTGTTACAAAGGCCTTGAGAGGCTGATGTGTATTTCAAGCAGTAAGAAGCTTATCCTGTGCTAGACATTGGCTTGAGGGAGACATTGTCCCTGGAAGATACCAGCTCCAGAGAGACATTTTCCATGGCATCCCTGCCCAGGAATAGATCCTGACTTCATCTAACAGAGGAACTGATGGCACAGGACTGTGCTGCTCACTGGAGGATGGCACAGCCAGAGCGAGTGGCATTGGGTCGCCACTGCATGTTTTGTTCTTCTGATGCCTCGGATCAGTATCTCAATAAAAAGCTTCGGATCTGAGCAGCCTCTGCCGGTAGCAAGTGCTCCCCCTGCAGCACGACAGGTCTTGAAATATATGTGCCAGGTGGATCTTTTATTTGGAAAACAAATAGTATTGACTATCTATAAACCTCGGCTTAGAGCGAGGCAAAACTAGCAGGAAAAATGCCAACATCAGTGAGTGAAGGTGCTTGATGAGGAGTAGGGCAGCCCTGAATTATAGGGCAGCAGTGAGCAAGTGACTTAGCCTTTTCTTTTTTGCCTCCTACTGATTTAGTCTGGAAACATTTCAGCAGGCACTTTGTCCCGTTATATGGTGATTAAAGCCTGGACTCAATAACTGAGATCTGCTGTCTGCCATCACAGCAATACAAATAACAATAAAAGAAACAAAATAGAGGTGAGTCAGGCTGATTTTCAGTCTGAAAAATATCAGTTGTCTTTATTACTCACCAGCTCTCGTCCAGGGTAGTCTGCTGGCCACCATTGAGGCTGCAGTTGTAGGAGGGCTGTATTTTGCTCAGGTCCTTCTAAAAAAGGTCCTCCCTGGGGTTTTGGAGAGTTGGTGGTTGCATATCCACATCAACACGACCATGAGTATAAGCAGCCTTTTTGCAGAGCAAAAGCCTTTTAGCAGCTGAGCCCAGTGGAGACAGAAGGCTGGAGAAACAACACAGCATGGAAAGGCCACAGCCCATGGTAGGACAAACAATCCTTGAGGACCAGGTCTTCATCTGGGAGGGAAAAAACAGAGGAGGGAGGCTGGAGGGGGGCCACCCTGGCCCTGAGGCTGGCTGAGGTCACCCATAGGCTCTTGAGCCATGGCTTTGTCATGCCCCGCAGAGCATAATCACAACAGCTCTGATGCATCCAAAACACAGACAAGTGGCCAATTCCAGCTGGAAGTTGATTCCTGCTATTGAGATTTGTATTAATAATTTGTAGCCCACTTGCTTTCTTTTGGCACCATTTTTCTCTGCAAGTGAAAAATTTCCCCTGAATCACTGCATGTTATTTCCACTTGTCAAGATAAAGGTTAATGAAATACCAGTAACTGCATCACAAATCCAGCTCCATATCTATCCAGGATTTTATATGGCAAGTTGTACTGCACAGTCTGTTCTTAGAAAAGGCTGTGATTAAAAAAACTAAAATTGTCAGAGGTCAAGAAATTCATAGTTAGAGCAGCATAGCCTCTGCCCTTCACTCCTCACATCTCGCCTGAAGGACAAGGAATAAAAAACCTCCTGGAACTGGCACAAGCAAATGTGGGATGAGATTTCCTCAAAAACACACAACATTCTGCAGGACTGTGGTATTTAAACAGCATTTTCGTTTGCAAATGTTGCCTGCATCTGGATAGTGGTTACTTGGACATTTATACACTACGTAAATAATATATAAATACATGAATACCATAGAATCATAGAGTATCTTGAGTTGGAAAAGACCATCGAGTCCTATAAATATATATAAAATTTAGAAGCAACATGATGCTATAATTGACATATATCTGTCTTCAAAGAGATTTGCATCAGAGTCAGAAGAATTTTACATACTTGCTGCAAAGAGGTTTTCATGCTTCGAACATGAAACCACCAGGACTGGCTGAAGAACACTGTGCCCATGGACTGGAGATCTGAGACCAATTTTAATGCTGCAAACAACTTTTCAAGATCCACTTGCACAGCCTCACTCCCCCAGTTAAACACTTGAAAACACAGAAGATGCCCCTGTCCGGCAGCCGTTGGAGCATGTGAGGTTTCAGGAAGGAAGGGAGGAGCTGCTTTGTTTTCTTCCTAGGGAAGGCCAGCAATGGGATGAGTGTCAGGAACTGCCATTTGGGGTGAGTCAGGAGATTGGCATGGGGTGGTTTGCATTAATACCAGCTTGAACACATGCCAGAGAGGATTTCCAAAATTCACAGCCAGTTATTTCTTGTCACAGAGTTAAGAGATCCTATAGCCTGTTCTTCCACTCTGAGGCATGCGATCAAAAGCCTGAGGAAATTATTCTGAGAAGGTTTGTTTGTTCTGTAAATATGTATTTAAAATCTTGAATACAGATTACTAAGCTTGAAGAAAATAAAAGCCAAAAAAAAATTCTAACAGAGCAAACCCTCTCACGGAGTATCTTATCCCTTCTTGGAGGTGGATTAAAAAGTATTGTTATGAAATCACAGTGCAGATTTTATTATGGGCTAAATCAAAATGCTTTGGAGTTTTTGGAATTCAGAACTGAAGTTCAGTGTTTCAGCTCTATGATCCATATAAAAGACGAATGAATGTACTTTTCCTTCCTTTTGATATGCAAAGATTCAGATGAAATGCTTACTCTCCAATTTGTTTTTTTCAGTAGAAATTGACTAGAGATCCTATCAACATGAAATACCCCGTGAAACCCGAGAAGCTCCTGAAATGATGGATGACATCAAGAGCCAAAAGAAAAAAAATCTGCAGAAAGAGATCCTTAATCACTTTGTGAAGCCTGTTGATCTGTTGCCAACTTCTTAACTTAAAGCTTGTGTTGTCATATATCTAACTTTAAAGTTTAATGAACCAGTTGGAGAAAGAAAATCTCGGATAAAAAATTCAGTCCTGTCCCTTCAGCTGGAGTGTGAACAATAGCACACTTTGTTGGATGCTCTCAGCAAGTCCCTCATTAAAACAGTAGCACCAAATGAGATCTTATTTTCCTAATATTTGTAGACTACAATGCAAGAAGGAAAATATTTGAGATTTTCTGTATTCCTGAAGAATAAGTTAAAAAAACAACAACAACAAAACAGTGAAAGCTTCTCCCCAGGTTATATGCTACACCTCTTTCATTTACAAGTATTTTACTACTGAAATTGAATAGCAATGTTATTTAAATTTTTTAAAAATTGCCCACTAGATGGCTGTAATTGTTATGGCCATGCTTAATTTTTGGTATCAAATTCCCATATTTAAAAAAATCCGTTCTTCCTTTTTGCTGATCTTCAGCACATGCTCTCAATCTCCAAGGCTGTCTTTGTAACAATAGGATCCTCACCTTGGAAATTTCAGCTGTTTATAGGAAATTTAGTTGTTCAAAATGGCCACTGCAATGGGCTTGTATAACATGTAAGGCACAGAAATCCACTGCCACTTTGAAGGATAAAGTGGGAATTCATTTTTCATTATTGAAAGAAATACTTTTTTTCTGCTATTATAAGGAATGATCAAAGACTCGGAGCGCTTTGGAAAGAGTTTCCAATAGTGTGGCATTTAATGCGAGCAGCTTGTGATTACTGTTGGAGCACAAAAACGTTGTAAATCTGATGAAGGAGAGCCCAGAAGACAGGATTGAGTATCTCCTCTGTCCTAGATTCAGCAGAGGAGCTGATGTGAAAAAGAAGCGGGATCTGCTGGAAGGAAAGCTCAAGTGATGTATCACAGGAAATAAAATTTTCCTGCTGTTGGCATGGGCTGTAGTCCAGGACCAGCAGTGCGTCTGGGTAGAAGATTTGCAAAGAGTTTGCTGGCTGTGGTTCTTCTTGCAGTTTTCCTGAAGATCCACCCAAAGGGACTAGGCTCAGGTGCAGAGGGAGACTTCCCCCATTCAGCCAGTGAGCAGGGCACTGATGCTTCCTCTGAACAGAAATGCCTGAATATAAACATCTACATATCTTTGGCAGATCTTGATTGCAACATATTAAAAGGGAACTGCCTGTCTACAAGTTTTAAGCAGCATGCACAGACATTTGTAGGAATTCTCCACGAAGCATGAGCTAGTACAGAATCACCGAGGCACTGCTGCAGACCCTTGGGCATGGTGCATGGTCCTGCCAGCAGCACATAAATCTGCCTTTAATGGGAATTAATTCATTTCCGTTGAGGAGTTTGCCCACCAGTTTAGCACTGCACCAAAGGGGTCATCAGGGGCCATCAGGTTTCATAAGACTTAAGTGCAACTTCATTAAGTGTCTTTGAAAGACGGTTTGTACATCAGGAGTAAGAACAATTTGGCCGGGGCAGTGCCTGTGGCTCACCTAAAAAAAACCCCTCAGCACAGCACTGAGCTCTGTGTATGAGGGGAGGGGAAGGGGAGGGGAGGGGAGGGAGCACCTCTGGCAAAGGAAGTGCTGTAATAAGATTTGTTTTAGAGAAATTCAGGACTGCTGTAGTGCACTGGTTTAATACCAGTCAAGTAGATAATTTCAGTTATTGCTCACTCTTCCAAAAATGCCATGCTGAGGTGCTCAGAGGGCCCAGCTGCAGTCAGACCAGAGCATCCTCCTACTCTATCTGGATTTCTTCCTAATTCAGTAGAACTGAGCGCTCTTTTTGTGTAGGCACAAGTAGATTCATGCCAGCACATGAGTCCCATGCACTGTGGGTTTGTCAGCCAGAGGTTGGGCACAGTCCTAACCCCTCCGGATCAGTTCCAGGCATTGTCCCAGACCTACCTTGACTCAGCTGTCTTATCATGGTGGGTGTGGGGTCTGGTTTGCCTCCAATCTTTTCCTGGCGCATGCAAATCCAGGTTACCTGGATATATAAATCAAGTTCATTGTCATGCTAGCTGAACACCTTATAAAGGTATGTTAAGAAAGAATAATGAGATTTCAAATTCCCCTAAGTTGTAAATAAGGACAAAGTGCTCAAGCAAAATATCCCTCATTCTAAATGGGTCTTTACTTATAAGTCTTCTGCACCCACAAAACAGGGTTAAGTCAACACTGAGACAAAGAGATGAAAAAAGTTAAGTACTCCTCAGGAAGATGAATCTCTGTTTTACCCTCTCGTCTTATTCCCTTCAAAGACATTCATATCGTCATCCTGTGAAACAATCTGAATAAGTCCCTGGAACGCAAGACATTTGTTTGAGATTCCCTGACTTGCTGATTTTTCTGTCTTTCTTTGTCTACAGTGAATCTTGCTGAACAGGTTGAACCAAAATTATGATCTTGCAAACATTCTGCAAATAGATCAATGCCATATTCTGTATCAAACATCCTACCTAGAGCCCATTTAATAAATGGGATGTCTTTGCTATGAAATTACAAACCAGAACTTCATGTGGCATCATACCCATATAGATTTGAAATAATTTCACTCTCAGCAGAGTTTTCAGCTTTGCAATAAGAGCAGTATAAATAGCCACAGTCTCTGAGCATTGCAAAGAACAGGGATTAAAGTCAGCAGCCACACTGCAGTCTTTGGCCTTTGAAGACTGTCTGGAGCAGACTGCAGAAGGTGCAGGGTACCTGGGTCTCCCATTCAACTGTAATGGGGTTGTGGATGCCTTGTATTTCTTGATAATCTCTCTGGAGGGATATGAACAAGAAACAGATGTGTAGAAACCTGCAAGACACTTTTGAATAACAGAAGCTCTCTTGCAGAGAGGAGAAGGCTGGTTCAAGACCACAGCATCTGCTCTTGCATGGAGCAAAGTTCCCTCCTTGCTCCATGTTGTCCCAGTGGAGCATAGCTTGCCACCAGCTCACCTGCTCAAAGGAAACTTCACACCGGAGGGGTTTGCTGGGTAAACAATGAGTCACCCCTGAGATATCAGCACTGGAGAGAAATAGAGGAAGAGATGCAATGAGGGCTCCTCACCTCATGTGGCTCACCTCAAAAAGGTGTTTGGGTATTTGGTGTTTTTAAAGCTGACAGAGAGAGCAGCCTAAATTTTGTACAAAGAAGAAATTCTTCCCAGTGAGGCTTGTGATGTCCTGGCATGGATTGCCCAGAGAAGCTGTGGCTGCCCCATCCCTGGAAGTATCCCAGGCCAGCTTGGATGGGGCTTGGAGCAACCTGATCTGATGGAAGGTGTCCGTACCCATGGCAGGGGGTTGGAACTGGATGAGTGTTAAGGTCCCTCCCTGCCCAAGCCATTTTAATGAGTCTGTTTGGAAGAGTGACACATGTAAGATGCTGAAATAAATTCAGGTACCCCAGAGAGTCATCTGAATTGTGCTAGAGATATACAGCTCAGTCAGAGCCAGAGGAAACCATGAAGGCTGAGACCGACCCTGTTGGGTCAAATGGCTGCTCACTTTCTCAGGCTGAGTTGTGCTCACTCCAGAGCCAGAACTCCCACGGCCAGGAGAAGGCTCTGAACAACATACCTGGCATCAGATGGGCCGTGGGGTAGGTCACACTCTTTCTGGGAAGGGACTGTCACCTTCATTGGTCTTATCTGGTAATTGCTCTGAAAAGAAGCATTTTGTGAGCCTGAACAAAAACACTGGGGAGCGCTCAGCAGCGAATTCTTTCACATGCTGCCTTTTTGTTTTGTATGATTTCCAACGTTTCTGGCAAAAAACATTTCCTCTGACTGTTTTCCTTCTAGAAACAGCCTTCTTCCAGACAGGGTTTCTCTGCCACTATTTAGCTGGGTAGACACAGGGCTATTTAAAACACAGAGCTGGAACATTAGCAAAGCACTTGTCTCATTCCAGGACAAGCAGGGAAGGGGAGGGTGCACATTGCTGAGTGCAACCTTGTTCATCCCTGGGAGGTTTGTGCCTGCATCATGCCGATTTGTGTTGAATTTAAGGTTTCTGGGGATGAAGTCTGTGGCAAAATCTGATGAGATTTTTTAGAAGCTACTAGTTCACAGCCTTGAGTATGATTTTTGGCTGCCAGGTCTCACATACATTGTGGTCAGATGTTTAATTATTTACCAGGCTCTGTACGGTACGGTTCGAGCAGCAACCATCAAATCTGACATTTTGATAATGTGACGGTAATTGGGTAATTTTTTTTCTTTCCCTCCCACCAGCTCCAACCCCCTATTCTGCTGGGAGATGCAGAGTCATAGCTCTGCTGGCTTGGCTTCCCGCCATCTCACTGCTCCTTTAAAACCCCATACCTCCCATTGAAGGAACTCAGTGTCCTGTTCACCAGGAGGACGTCAATGTTTCTATGGAAACTCTTCCCAAAGATTCTTGCTCCGCGCTGCCACTGCTGCGTATTGTATGACTGGCTTTGTACACTGCAGTTCATTATCCAGGCTGTGACGAAAAGGGAGCAGCTTTCTGCCCAACAGGAAAAAGCATTAAAGGAAAAAAAAAAGACCCAAATCACTAAACCCCCCTGCTCCACCACCTTAATATTAATCAAATAAGCCACTAAAACCAAAGGTGCTTAAATCGTTTGGCATTTGAGTTATGATTAGAATCTGCTTGCCTATGTTCCTTGCAGTGAAAAATACCCTTTCCTGAATAATTAACTTAGCTGAAGAAGCTTATAAATTCTTTGCAAGGTCCTTTTTCCTTCCGAGTAGTGAGAAGAAAATTTTCCACCCCTCACAATTGCAATCCTGATGATGGATGAGTGTCACATAGGTAACAAATGTGCCTGAGCGGGAACCCTCTGCATGAACCGTGTGGAGAACAGGGGAGGCTCAAACTCAGGCTCAGATTTTGCATTTGAATTAATATCTGCAAAGGGGATGCAGAATTAACAGGCTGAAGGAAAATTCACATTAATTTCTCATTTGCCTCAATAACAGGAAATATCTGGGACCAGCAGAGAACATGATGACAAAGGACATGTTTATGGACATGTCCCTTACTAATGATGTCCAAAGGTGGCCCAATTACTCACCCCTCTGCAGATGAGCTCCAGGTATTACACACTTGACAGGTAAAATGGTATAGATTTTGTTCCCACCTCTATCAGAGATTTGCTGTTATTTTGTATTCAGACATCACTGTTAACTTTGAAAATCTGAATTTCTAGGTGGTGCACTGAAGAACCTTGGAATCTGATTTTCTTGACTTCCACTGGATCACTGATGGGCTCTCGGCACCTCAAGCAATCAGATTTCTGGTGTCCCAAAGCATGTACCTCAAACCCAAGGTACTCAACTTGTGACACTTGGAGAAAGATAACTCCTTAACCCAGCAGAACTTTGAGATCTGAAGAAAAACATTACTCATCTGCTATGCTGGGAACCAGCACTGAGTAAAAACCTGAGTAAAGATGAGGATGAGAGGAGACAAGTATTTTATTTTTAAACCTTATGAATTTCTGAGTAGTTCTGCTTTCCTAGAGAGGAAGGCAGGGTTGGGAAGATCAGATTTTCAAACTCTACTCCCTCCCTGATGGCACACTAAAGACTTGTATTACCTTTAATTGATGTTTCTGAGTGCATCCTCATTGATTTACTCCAGCCGTGCTCTTTATGCAGGGAACATTCTATTCTCAGAGCATAATCTAGACCCATACGAATAATATAGATGTTTCCTGATAACATAATTTAGAAAGAGGAGATGTAATTGCTGCCTGTGCTGAATGCACAGCATCTTTCTGCTTGCCAGAGCACTGCAAACTCATGATCCCTTTTGGAATCCATACAGGGAGAAAAGTCCCAAATCCTTCAATGTGGTTCTCATTTTGTCATTTCCATCTTATTAAATATGCTCTTCCTTGTGCCTTTGATTTTAACTTCCTAAGGATAGCTCATGCTGAAATTATTTAGAAGGCTCTCAGAGGCTTTTAGATTAAATTCAGGGATCATTCCTGCAGAAATGTGTCTGTTTGTGGGACACAGGACAGCAGCAACTTGGGTATCTGTGTGGAAAAATGGGGAAGGGACACAGCAAGTTCCTCCTCAGGTAACTTGTTCTTTTAAGAAGTGCAACAAAGCAGGTTCTTGCTAAGGACTTCCCTTAAATACTTGAAGAGGAGGTTGGAACTCATCTAACCTGCTCCAAAACCAGTTGGCTTGGCTGTGCATAGTCCAATTGCTGTGATTTAAAATGAGTGGTTGCAGTGCTTTTGTCTTCTAAATCATCCCACAAGCACCGTGTCTTTACTGTCTTCTCTCTGATGGAAGAATATCCAGGGTGGGACATTACAATTCAAATTTTCATCTCTAGGGTCAAATCTGTCTCAGTTCTGTAACACCTGGAAAGCACTGCCATGCAGTGGGGTTTGATGTGAAATAGGCGCAGGTCCCTCCACAGCACAGTCAATCGAGATCCCCAGCACAGAAAAATCATCACTCTAATTGCTCTCTGTATCAGCTGCCTCAGGAAAATATAAAATAAAATCATAAATAAATAAAAATCAATGACTGAATTGGCCCTAGAGACTGAGTTACTCTCCTCTGTTTTAGAGAGTGGTCCCTCCTGAGCAGTTTTTCACATAGCAAAGCCACCGCATAATGGAACAATTCAGTTCCACTGACAGGCCTGGCTAAAATAGCCCTAGAGCAAGATAGGGAAGGTGTAGGTAACTGCTAAGATGCTTGGGAGGGCTGACAGTGAGAACCATGCCAACACTAAGAGTTTTTCAAATTACTTCAGCGAGACCAGACTTAGCTTGCAAGCCTAGTGTGATTGTGTCAGAGAGAAGCCGTTTTGTATTTTGGATTCATGCTAATTGGATATCAGCTTCTCCCTGTGTTCTGCAGCAGCAGCTTCCCTGGTGATCATCCATTAATGGTCAGGTACAGGTTGGCTCTGGAATCCATTGTCAGAGGAGAGGGCTCAATTCTCCAGCTTGTTTCTTTCCTGGGATCTGACAGAGCCTGAATTTAATTTGCCCTGTGATCCTAGAGGGCTAAAGTCCCTCTACACATAAAAATCATGTAGTGCTTTAAACTCTTTAAGTATGGCCCTCAATAGGTCTTAAGAACAAGAAATACCCATTACACCTATTTCTCGTTATCTGAATTGGACATGAAGGGAGCAGGAGTTGAGTTCAGCAACCACGGGGATTAAGAACAAGGAGAACCACCTTTATGGAAAATAACAGCAACCAAACACGTTGTGAGCAAGCAGAAAACACAATCAAAGAGGGACCAGTTGACAAAAATGATGCTAAATATCACTGGTATTTAGCATTAATCTTTTTGTCTTTGTCTTGCTATGCATCCTCCCAAATCTCATATCTGGTGAAAATGGACAACCCAGAGGGTTTGGCTTATAATCAGTTCAGGTTAATTCTGCAGAATGAACATGGGTGAGACTAAACCATATAGCTCATGACATAACAACATTATTCATGATAAGAAGCCAAACAGAAGTTCAATTTGTTCCAAAAAGCACCATTTCTAAGGCAGAAGAGCAGCCAAATCAATGACTGAGAGGAACTAGAGGTGAAAATTGAGAAAAAGAGATATAAATACATTTACTTTTAAACATTTTAATTTCAAGTGACAGAAAAACTATTCAATGTGTGTCCTGGGGTTTCTTTAAACAGGGAAAGAAGATTAAAATACTAATCCCTGCTGATTTCCCTGTGCAGCAGCAAAAATGAGCATGGCTCAAAAGACTGACCTGTGATCAAAGATTAACAGCAGCAAAATTTGTATAGCTTGGCTAAGCAGCAACCATGAGGGACACACTGGGAGAGTGCAAAACCAGAGAAAATGGAGTATTAGTTGGAAAGACAACAATATCAGGGGATGAAAACTAAAGAAAGATCAGGCAGAATGGTAGTCTCTATTTTAAGGAATGAAAGCCAGAACACTCCAAGTATACAAGGACGAGGATGAACTAGACACTGGTGTGAGGATCTTTGGATGTGACCAGTGACTTTAAGCACTTCTATTCCTGAGTTTCCAAAGAAAATCACCTTTAGAAATGGGACAGCTCATACTATAAATCATTTCTTCTTAAGCTCAGCACCCAGCAGCCACCAATCAGTTCTTAAAATCTTGAGTGAAAAATAAACCACAAGGAACAATCTTGTACTCTGAGGGAATGGACAAGCTAATCTAATATATCTTTGTCATCTGTGGTTTCCATGACAGTTGCATAATCAGACATTTATGTAAGTAGAGGTTTCCTCCTTAAATAGCAGCCTATGATCTCATCTGCACCTACGGTATAACCCATTTGGATGGAAACGATGTGCCAGTCATGTGTACAACTAATTTTTTAATGCTTCTCTCTTATTTTTGTTTCTTTATTGTGGAACATAAGCCTGCAGAGTACTGCTCACACATGACTAACTCTTCTTGTTGTGGTCTTCTCGTGGTTTAGAAATAACTACAGTCCCCAGGTCCAATTAATGGCTGGGCTCACACTTGCTCAGCAATTCAATGTGGAAAGTGATGGTGTATTGACAAATCCCAGTGCAGTACCTAAGCCTTGTGATGGTGTATCCACAAACCCCAGCGCAGCCTCCTAGAAACACAGAAGGGTTTGGATTGGAAGGGACCTTGAAAACCATCCAGTTCCAAACCCAGAGGTAGGAACACCTTCCACCAGACCAGGTTCCTCAGAGCCACATTCAACCTGGCTTGGAACATTTCCAGGGATGGGACAGCCACACCTCCTCTGGGCAACCTGTGCCAAGGCCCCACCACCCTCACAGGGAAAAATTTCTTTCTGATATCTAAACTAAACCTTCCCTGTGTCAGTTTGAAGTCATTCTCCCTTGTTCTGCCACTCCAGGCCCTTGTCCATAGTCCCTCTCCCGGTCTCTGACACTGGAAGGGGTTCTAAGGTCTCCCCAGAGCCTTCTCTTTTCCACTCTGAACACCGCCAGCTCTCCCAGCCTGGCCCCAGAGGAGAGGGGCTCCAGACCTGATCATATCTGTGGCCTCCTCTGGATCTGCTTCAGCAGGTCCACAACCTCCTTATGGTGGGGACCCCAGGGACAAATTATTTTGGGTGGGTGATTCAACCGAGTCACCTTCCTTGACCTGCTGGTGAAGCTTCTTGTGATGCACCCAAGACGTGGTTGGCTTTTGGGGTTGCCAGTGCACATTTAGGGTCGTGTCCAGCAGCCCAAGTCCTTTTCACAGCTGCTCTCACAGCAGCTCTCTTCAAGCTGCTCAAACCTAGAGGTTATGGGATGCCCTCAGACCCTGTTGCAGATTTTCCAGGAAGTTGGGATTTCCAAGCCATATTTTTCCCCAAAGGGCTGGGGTGAGGACCACAGGAGAACTCCAGGGATTTGTCTTGGACAATCTCAGGGATGTCTCAGGGTTGGAGGAAAGCTCCCAGGACCACTCTACTCCTGCTGCAGAGACTGCCTGGGGACTCCTCTGAACTCATGCAGAGTATCCTAAAGCAATGCCAAAAATGCAGATCTCTTCTTATATGCCATATTAATTGAAATTAAGAAAAGCAGACCCAGTCCATGAAATCTCACTCCTACTCCCATCTAAGTTCATGTAACAAGAGTGAAGGCAAGCAAAAGTAACTGCACTTAAATCTGCATGCAGAAATTCTCAAAAACATCTAAAAAAAAAAAATCAGCTACCTAGAAGGAGTGACTTTTATCTAAAGGCTGCAGACATCAGCAGGCTAGGGAGCTGATTCCAGTAGGCAAATAGTTCTTAATATGGATGTCCAGGGGTATCAGAAACTCTTCAAAATCTGTCCAGAAGCTGAGAAGTGAGTTGATCCTGAGATGTAAGTGATTCCATTTAGACCATCTTCTTAGTGCTTTTTTGCATCACTCTGCATCAGCCACTGTGCACAAAAATATGCCCCGAAGCAGAGGAAAACAGGCAAGAACAGAAACCTAATCCAATCTGCCAGCCTTCGCAGCACCAAATTTGTAGGACTCTTTCCAGCCTTTGGATGTTGTAGCACCTTCTCTCAAAGATATCACTATTAAAACAACAAGTATCTTGTGCACTATTGTTTCCAACATCAAACAATCAGCAAAAATATCTCCTCTTGCTCTTCAGCCTGATCTCGCTTCTCCCACTGAAGCTGATTTAGTGACAAAGATAGAGAGAAATAGAGTGGATTGGGGTTTACGAATGATTGTCAATTGGATTTTGTGAGCCCAGTGGTATCTCAGAGTAGGTTACAATTTTCCCTGAACCCCCTGCAGCTCCCATTAGCCTCAATAACTGCTCCTAATTTTGGCTAGGACGTTTGCTCAGATTTTTGAAAGAGGGGGGTGTGGGGGGTGTCTTTCCCTGGTGCAGAGAGACTCCTGCCTCCATACAGCAAACATGGGCTTGGTAATCATTTAATTACAGCAAGAATTCGTGCCCTGTCCAGCCAGGCTCTGACACACGTTACGTAACTGGATTGTTAATGCTTTTTATATGTTGGTGGAACTGAAATTAAATGAGGAAATTATTCTCCTGATGCTCAACTCTAATCCCCATCTGTCTGTGTTTTTACTTTTCTGCACTTGCAAAGCTCCCTGATCAAAAGGTCTTGAATAGATTCCAGATTTCCAATTTAGTTCGCTTATGTAACCCAAAATATTACGGCAGTCTTTCCTTGGGGGCGATTAAGCATATATTTTCAGATCCTCCAATTCTCTCTGTTCCAAACGTGCTAAAAGTGGCATAAAGCTTTAGCTCGTTCCATACCATTAGCACCACAAACATTTTTCTTAAGACTTTTTTAGGAAGATAGGAATAGCCAAGAGCTTTACAGGGAAGGAATATATTCTAAAAAAAAAAAAAAGGGGGGGGACTTGTTAAATGTCCCCTATGCCTGAGTGAAAGCAAGCAGAGAGTCTGTACTGAGAGAGCTTTGCAGGGCATATAGAGGGAGACTAGACAGGTGAGGAGGGAGCTACATCTTCAGCCAGGGTAGATTCCTGATTCCAAAAAAACTCAAGAGCTCTCTGGATCCAGACTTTTTCTTTGTCCCATCCAAAGGATAAGCTTCAGGTGGACAACTGAGAATAGATCTGATCCTTCCTCTGGTACTTTGATCATTCCCATCTGAAAACTGACACCAATTTTTTTATCCATTGCTTTTCTTTTCCAGTCCCTCCCCTGGTGCTGGAGCTACATGATCAGCAGCTGGTTTTATTAGTGGAAACGAGGAGGCTCCTTATGTTGGAAAATGAAACTTTTACCCAAATCACCAGCAAATGAACAAAAAGTGCTGCTGTAACAGTTGTGTTTCATTGCCTCTTTGGTTTCTTAGTGCAGAATGGGAGGCAGCACCCCCAGTGCTCGCCTGGATCCTGATCACTGCGATACTGTCACACCAGAGAGAGCAGTGGAGAGAGCACTTGGGACCATTGGTGTTTGGCTCACTGTTCCTAAAGAGATTTTTTTTTTTTTGAATACAGAAAATTGAATAAAGAAAAAGTCTTTATTTACCCACAGCTGATGTGTGTCTGCTCACATGGAGCAGGCAGCAACACATAGGATGGGGCCACCCCTTCTGGCCACAGGCCACTGGTCCTGTGTTTGTGGCAGCTATGGGATGATGGCATCACTATAATAAAGCCTCTATTCTGGCCTTATTATCAAGCAGTGCAAGATAGCCCGGGAGCCCAGTCCTCAGGGACTAACCACGGGATGCCACGGGCTAACCCCCTTAGCAAGCTTGGTGATTATCAGCTCTTCAGTGATTGCAAGCTCTCTTAGGATCTCAGCTCTTGCTTGCTAGGTAGGGTGCCCTTGGCTGAGGCTGCAGCAGACTCGAGAGAGGAGAATGAGAGGCGCTGGCGGTTCCGGAGCGATGGTTTTATTGGGGGAGTCTGTAAAGGGTCCCAGCGACAGCTCTTCCTCTCTCGAATGGGCTAAAGTAGGCCTCTTTTATAGAGTTAGGGGGATCCAAACTTGACCAATAGTAAGGGTTAGGTAACATAGCCTATAGGGTTATAGAGATAAGCTTTGGGGCAGGGCTCAGACAGGAACTTAGGTTGCTGTCTGAGCACATCACAATGCAGCTCTGGGCCTAAAATCTAAATGACACTTTTTCCAAATTTGGATTAGGGAAGCTGTGATTTAAGACAATTGCTGAGTCCCAGAAAATACTATGTTCTGGCTCAGCCAAGGCTTGGAGCCTTTCTGCTTTCCAGGATAATTTGATTTGAGAGTCCAAAGGGTGTCAATCTCCCAGGTTTCAGAGAAACTCAGCACATAAACCAAACAGGTGATCCTGGTGGAAACCCTGCTGATCTCAACCTGACTGGTTTTCTTAAATTCAGTGGCAGATCATCTCTGCTGAATATTTTGACTAAGTGCCAAACCCTACCCTGAATATCTCCAGGCTGAGCTTTTCCTTCAGTAGGGTCCAGTTTTAAATACACCAACACACTTGAAGCCTGAGAGCAGAAAGGGTGTTGGAGAGCCCCCATCAGAGCCAGCCCATCCAGGAAAGGCCTTGGATGTACTCAGCAAAGTGCCTTCTGTCAAATCACAAGAGCCATTTATTATCTGAATTTCAGCAACACCCACAGGCTTCAGGCAGGGACCTGCACTGTGCCTGTATAGCAACATCCAAATATAGAGCAAGACAACAGCACAGCCACAAAGCTTCACTCATTCCAGAGCATCACCCCCCTCCCTGCTCTGACAAAAGCCCTTCCAGTCCCAAACTGGGGAGGAGCTGCTCTTTCTTTTACCAGAAATAGCATATTATAAAGTGTTTGGGTTTTTTCAATCTTTTTAGCAGTGTGACAGATCCACCAGTTCCAGAAAGGCAGGAGGATAATCATCTGCCAGAGCTGCTCAGGTTCCAGGTTTGAGGAATATTTAAGCATATGCTCAAATTCCCTTGTCTCTGGTTAAAGCAAAGCATGTGTTTAAATGCTCTGCTGAGTAGAGGTGGACTTAAGGACATACCTTGCTGTAGGCATGTGCTTAACTATTTTGTAAAATTAAACTGAAGATAATCAAGTGCTTTTGCTGAATCAGGCCCAAGTGCTCTGCAAACCCCCATCCTCTTAAGCAAGGCTGCTTTCAGCAATATTTAATTTGAGAATACACTCAGAAAATATCATTTAAAAATGTTAAAGAGCCAAGAGCTTTAGAGAGTGGAAATAAATAACTAAAAAGATATCTGAGGAAATAATTAAACTGCACAAACCAGGACTGGGCTTTAAAAAAAGAAACTTTGCCTTCTGTCAGTTCAGCATTTGCACATAGATGAGAGATGCTTCAGCTGCAGGGACCTGAATTGTGTTGGATTTTCCCCCCAGTTCATGACACCAACGCTGATACCAAATCAGGCAGATTCAGTCTCACACATTTGCCCTTCAGCCCAGGCCCAAAGGGGGTTATTTTGGAGAGGGTGGGAGAAAACCTGCTGGCAACAGACACACTGTGGGCCAGTCTGTGTGTATGTGTCCCTGGGTGCCAAGGATTCCATCCCAGAGAGGTCCCTGATCAAACATTGCTGCTCTCAGACATAAGCACCCCATGTATAAATAACCCCACATTCCATTTCTCCCTGACCTTGGTGTCTCAGCCCTGCCAAACCAGTTCTGTGCAAATCCAAACTTAAAACAGGCACACCTCTGTCCCAGACAGGCATCCCTGGGGGTTTTGGGCTTCCATCCCAGCTTGGGGTGATGGTGATGTCCCCTACATAGGGAACCAGCCCCCCACCAATGACAACATGGCAGAGTCATCCCCAGATGACTGCAGCTCAATTGGATTTGGCGTCAGCGCCTTTGGGGTGGTTTGCCAGGAGATTTTTCATTGAAAAAGAAGGGGTTTAATGGAAAAGGTTTGATAAAGGGGTTTGCACATTCTCAGATGTCTTAATACAAACCAGCAAAATTTGGGTAGAAATGGAATGGTAGGTAGAAATTTAGACAGAAATTAAATGTAGCTGTGCTTTGCAAAACTTTACCTGTTTTTAAGTGCACCTTTTGAATGCAAAACTCACTGCAGATAGAATTGTTGAAGCTCATAAAACACAGAGATCCTCTCCCCCTCCCCGGACTTCCATCAAGAGGAGATTTCTTGGTTAGACTTAGACTTGCAAGTCTTAGGCCAGATTGGCCCAAGTCAGTTTAGGCTGATTTGGAGCTTGGGTACATAAACTCAGTGACATGAAACAGGAGGAAATGTGGCTGTTCCTGCCTTGGTCCCAGCCTAAAACTACTGACTGAGCCATAGAGTTTTGCACCAAACTCACCCTGAATACACACCCAGGGCATCCCAAATACCAGCCCCACCCCCACCAAATACCTTCCTGAACACACACAGCCTTCTTGTCATTTATGGTTCATGCAGCATTCCTCAATGACTCAAAAATAAAATGTCATTTCTTTAGGACAGTTGCATTTTGTATTAACTCTAGTGGCCCAAATAAACCTCAGGTGTTTGCACATCTGATTTGGGCTTTTTTTCTTGCCATAAAGTGTCCATAACCAGGTGCTTTCCTCAAAGTTTGATTTTGAAATTTTATCAGCTGTGAAAAAGAATGACAAAGAATTCTTTCCTGAGTGATTTGGTATAAATATTTAAAGGGTTTAAAAAAAAATTAGAGTCACCACTGATAGTGCTGAAGCTCACAGTGCCCTGCTGCCCCACTGCTGGAGTGGCATAATCTGTTTTCTACAGGATTTTTTTGCACAGGTGCTTGGGGGAATGCAAATTTTTAGGATTTACTTGATGCCAGCATTCCCAGCCTCGGCTATAAAATTGCCAGCAGCACAAGGTTTTGCAGAAGGCAAGTGAGACATATGTCTCAATAAATAAATAAATATTTATTTATTTAAAATAAATGTCTCAAAAAAAAAAAATATATATTTTTAAAGTTAGTTCCTTCATGCAAACAAGTGGCCCTGTGCTGCCACTTCCCAACATACTCTGCAGTCATTATCCCTTCCTGCTGGGGCTGGTTGTCTCTATGAGCAGCAGAGCAAATGCTTGAGTGCATTTTGACATTTCCCACTGCAGGAAAACCCTATTTTGAAGTCTCAGTGGCGTCTCATGGAAAACCTTTTGAGACATGTGCTGGATGAAGGCAAACTTGCTTATTTTGGGATAATAGATCCATGCTTCAGTGGCTCTTTCTCTACAGGACATGAGCTTAAACATCAAGTCTCTGGTAAACCCACTAGCCATCAGCCCTTCAGCATCCAAATAAATAACAAATGTGTTGGGTAACAACCTTCTGAGTACATGGAGAAGTGAAATAGCCAAAAAATGGCCTTGAGAAGTTGATGGAATTACGGGTTTGTACCTCCAGACCCAAACTGTCAGGCACACGAGGAGCAGGTGTGTAACACAGGGCTGATCCAGGAGCAGGGATAAAGCCAGCTGGGCAAGGTGGGTATCTACACATCCTTCAGGGGGACTGAAATTAAACTCTCACACTAAAGACTGGGGGAAGAGCATATGCCAGTGTTTTCTCCCTCTCAGCTGTTCTTGAAGGCTTAAGAGCTTTGCTTTGGTTTTTAAATGCTTCTTTCAGCATTGACAATGCCCAGGGATGTTTTTTAATTTAAATAAATAAATAATATATTTTTAAAGTTAGTTCCTTCATGCAAACTTTTTAAATTTTATTTTATGCCATTTTTTAAATTTAATTTTTTCTTTTTTAATGAAATGCTCTAAGCACACCAAACTTTTCAGAGTCTGGTTGCTCACAGCCAGTTTTAAGGCTGGGCCTGTTTAAGAAACCAGAGCATTTGGATGAAGCCTGGGTTACTCCCTGTTTATTTGGAGAAGTAGGTTTCAAAACCAGGAATTTTGCAATTCTTTGTCACCATCGGTATAGGGCTGAAGCTGTGCTGTGGTTTTGCTGTACAAGAAGCACCAAATGGATCTGGGTAAACTCCAGAGGGATTTTAAACTCGAAATCATCTTTGTGGGGCTCTGAACTTCCTTATAATTGACAAAAACCTTTGATCCTGATAGCACTGAGCTGCAGCTGGATAAGGAACAGCCAGGGGGGCAGAATGGGTGTGTGCTCTGCAATGTCAAATTCGTTTTAAATAGTGCTATTTGGGATCTCAGAGGGAATTGCAGCTCATCCCAGAAATATTTCCATCATTGGCTCTTCCTGACCACCCTGTGAACCCATGAGATCTGGTAGTTCAGAGGGGTTTGTGCTGGTGCCAAAGCAGAGCAAACTCAGCTCTGTGATACCTTTGGTATCGGGCAGCAATATTTAGGAAAATATTGTCCCTTTTTTTCCCCTCCCTAGGTAGATAATAAAAGATCTACTAAATTGGAAGCTGTGACCATGCTTGCTGACTCAACTATTCTGGTTTTAAAACAGGACCATAATATTAATAATATTACATAAAACAGACAAACAAAATAATTTAATCCAAACTACTATTCAGTGTAACCTTCACTTTAGGGATTTTGCATCATTATTAAAAAGTGCAAAATAGTGATATCCCAGGTCAGACTGTGACTGCTGGAAATAGTGTACAACTGCATTTCAGGTATTTTAAAAATGCTTCCAAAAGTCAATATATAGGATACTGAAACAAGCTATGTAACTTCAGATCAAAAAACTTCCTTTGTTTTCCCTTTTGTCCTTGGTACCAGCACTGTCCCAAAACCACAGCTGTCAATGTGCCATGGGCACCTCTGCATTTCATAGGAGAGGTAACCTCATCACCTGGGGACCTGCCTTGGGAATTCTCTGTTTGAAATGGAGCCCTAAAGTAGTGCAACCCCTTGGGTAAATACAGTTGTGTAAAGTATTTTATTCCTCTCAAGAGTAAGAGAAGCTGCAGCTTCCCTGGGGACTTTTCAGGGATTTCAGCTCTGGATAAGCCCTGTGGATCTGGTTGGATGGAGCAGCACTTCAGTGCCTGAGGAAAATCTGTTATTTCCCGTAGGACCCCTCTAGGAGAAGCTGATCTCCTTCATACACACCTTTTCTATCACTAGAAACCATCAGAGCTGGACAAGAGATATTTGTCACTGGTTACAATGTAGATAAAACAAACAAAACAGATAAAACACCCTCCTATGCAGATAAAACAAATTCCACATTGTCCTTCCCTGCTGCAAAATCAATATGTTGCTAGAAGGTTCTCCACTTTCTCCCCATGCCCACTGCTATTTGCACACAGGGGTTAGCAAGAATAGCTAATATGGAAGAACAACAAACTTTCCCCTTCCTTTCTTCTGGAATTCATTTCCAATGAACTGGCATTTTAAATTTCTTGATAGCAAAGCCTAAAACAAGTATGTCTTCAGTATGGCCTCAGTGCAATCTAAGGGCATTGTAAATCTATCAAAACCTGTCACTTGTAATTTTCTGTGTTCACAGGAAAAAAATATTATCTAGTAAGATAAACTGAATGATTCTCTTTGAACTTTCCCTTTGTTTGAGTTAAACACTCTGGAAGCCACCACTAGTTAACCACGGAAGTTAACCACACTGCAAAACCCATCAGGTTTGCAAGCTTAGATTATTTTTTTTAATAAGCAAGTGTTCCTTGTGATAACTTGAATTATACTTTCTGAATGGTGGGAAAATACACAGTTGTGTCACATCCACCAAAATAAACACACTATTCAGGAAACACAATTAAAATTTAAAAACAGATAATTCTTCTTTGTTTCAGTACTGGAGAACTTCATTTGGGGATTATAAATCCTTTTGAAATGTTCCTTTTTTATGATATCACTCCTATTCATGTTCCTTTTACAGTATTTTCTGAATTGTTTTCAGTGTTTGGATCTGATTAGTTGACTTGAAAAATGTATTTTCCCCCTTCTAGAGTAACATTAGATCTAAAACTCTGTTCTGATGTTATGAAGTAGGTGCTTTTGAGATTGCAGTTTGTGATGCAATTAATCTTGTTTCATTTCCAAGGATAATTGCTATTTCTGCTACAGTAAATCACTCATTTCCACTGACTGGCAAGTCTTGGGGGAGTTGCTGGTTTCTGCTCTCCAGTCCTGCCTGCACAGTCCAAGGCCCAGCACCACAAAACTGGCTTCACATCCCCTGAGCTGTGCAAAAGGAGACCAGAACAGTGAGTCCTCTTCCAGTGCCTCTGCCTTTAGCTTGTACCCTCCAGGCAATTTGCTGCCAACAGAACTTTTTACTCCTTAAAATCTCAGGAATAATGTAAGGTACATATAATTTGATAATTGACAAGGACTGGGGCTTGAATGGGGCTGTGGGAAACAGCTGAGCATCTTCTGCAGAGCTCCCTGCACAGCAGCACCTTTGTTCAGCTTTGAATCTCTTGGATTAAACTTTGCAGCGAAATTTATTTTGATGAGTTTTTTTCCTGTTGCAACAAAAAGCCATGCCAGCTTCAGGAGAAGCCAGCCCACTACGATTGAAGGAGGAAGGAAAATAAACCAAAAACAAAAACAAAAAAAAACCCAAACCAAACCAAACAACCCAAAAAACCCCCCAAACAACAAACAAACAAAAAAAAACCAACCCACCCCCCCCCCCCCCAAAAAAAAGAGCCAAAACAAAACCAAAATAAAACCAAGTGCAAATTGCAAAACATGGCAAGTTTTCCAGGGTGGAATGAGCCCAGATGGATTCTCCCATTCCCTTTGCCAGAAGCAGAAGTGACTCAGAGCTTATGTGTTTCATGGTGGAGGCTCAGCATCCTGCAACTGCCCCAGGAACAAGCCAGGGACAAGAGTGAAGGCAGGTTCAAAAATCAGACACTTTTCAATTACAGGAGACCAAAGAATAGACCCCAAATATCCAAGCTGAAAGACGTGTATAGCGCTTGTTGCTTATTAGAAATGTCTGTGTTTTTCCCAGAAATTTGTCTCCTTGTTTCCTTAGTAACCCCTCTTGATAGAAGTTAAGAAAGAAGTAAATGCACCTGAGCATAGCTTAGCAGTTGGACTGTTCTCCATCCATTGCTGCATCCCTTTCCACCCCCACACAGTGTCTCTAGGAGCATCCATGTTGGCCCCACTGCGCACGGAGTACAGGCTGAATGCTGGAGGAGGAGCTGCACTTGGAGAGCAAGGAACCCACTAGCCAAAAAGTCTTAGCAAAGAACAAAAATAAACCCTCACCAGTCACTTCTTGCAAATGTTGCTCCCAAGGGATGGGGGGGAAAAAATGTGTACTCCAAGATGTACACGAAGGAGCTGCCTACGCTGTTGCGTGGGAAGGGGTTTAATAGGGAGCCGAGAAAGAGCCTGAGCGTAGGAGGAGAAAAGAGCAGATGTTAGCAGTGCCTTTTTGTTTTCCTGGATGGCATGGCAGGCAGGGAAGATGGAAAGAAAAGCTCCCCTTCTGCAGAAATAGAAGCTGAAGGTGGGTAAGCCTTTTTCCACTTGTCCAGGCTGGGCTCAGAGGTGGTTGCAACATCCATAAGAAGAGGATCCAGGGGCTCACTGCCAGCACCACCCACTGATCATCCTGAAGCACCATGAAAAGAAAGAGCCTTGTTGTGAGACACCAGACTTGGAAATTACACCACTGTGCTTATGAAAGCTGGAACAGGTCCCCTTTATCCTCCCCCAGGGACTCTGGAGTTGGAGACAGTCACAGGCTGCCAGGGGCATCTCCCATCAGGAACCTGCTGACAGGTTTCTGAATACACCAAGGATTCCAGTTCCACTACAAAATTTTTTGTGACTTTCTGAAGAATCATCTCTCTCCTCAAAATAGCCTTGTGGCATGCAAGTACATGTAATGTGATGTGTAACACTCCAAGGACAGGAGGGCTGGGTAATTCACCACATCAGACATCCATGTTCCGTTCCCAGACCATGGTATTGCGTTTACTATCTTAAATTTTTATACCAGGCTGTTTGATAATCTGCAATGCAAATTCCAAGTGAGTAACCATGCCTGCTGAGCTACTGGATACACACAAACCCTGCTCCTTGTGTGAGCAGAGAGGTTTCTTCTCAGAAGAAAGGACTTGCAGGTAAGATACAAAGTGCAAAATTAAACCAGAAGAGGAACAAACAGTGTCTACAGGTGCACAGGACAGGAGATTGAGAGGACCAAATGTCTCTACTTACTGTAGATACACTCTGTTACTTGGTTTGCACTGTCATAAGTTTTAAAAGCCCTGAAGTTAATCTCTGGCACTGTGCCGCTCTGAAGATGCCTTCTGTTCAAAAATCTTCTTCTTGGAAGATTTTTTATTCAAATATTTCACAGAATTTGTTCTTCTGTAACTCAGAGAAAGGCTGGGACTACATCGATCCTTCAGAAGTGCCTAGGCTCTGCATGCAGAGGCCATTTCAATGTCCAGTTGACTGCTCTGGGTGTGTTTTTATGTAGTTTTGTTCACTGGCAGAGACTGTACAGACTGCTCACCCCATCTTCCCACATCTCCCCATCTGAGCAGAGCACAGAGGCAAGGGCCCTTTAAAGCCTGCATGAATGAGGCTCTCATAAATTCCATATTTGAGAAACTCTGGCTGTATCCTTTGGTCATAAAAAGAAATTAAAATTGCATGTAACATACTGTACCCTGTAATCCTGCTGCACAAGCCTTGTGCCTGCATAAATCAGCCTCTCATGAATATTGCACTGTACCTGCAACTGCCTGACCTGGGAGTTTAAAAAGGATGAATCAAAGGGAAACAAAGCAACAGTCACAGAAAGGCTTCACAAACAGCACCTGCTTTCTGAGAGCCTTAAAGGTCACCAAAAGCAATCTGAGAAGTGCAGAGATTTCAGGGACCCAATCAAAGCTCTAAAAGGAGGAGAGAGTGGATATTTTGCCTTCTCTCTTGCCACAGTGAAGAAGGCCTTGGAATACACTGCAAATCTTCTGGCAGGAGTTTTGTGGTCATGGAGAGGAACAAGCTGTGGAACACCCAGAGTGTGGTGAGAGGCAAAGAAGAAAAGCGATTTTATAAAACTTGGAGGGGGAGGAGGACTATTATTATTGCTGCTTTTAATGAAGGGATGAGACTATCATTGGGTTAAGAACAATTTATTGCTCAGATAAACATCAGTCTCAGAGGCTGTGAGATCTATAAGAGCAAGCAGTCAGCCATAGCTCAAAGTAGTCACAAGTTCTTTGTTACAAGGCAATATATAACTTTCTAATCCAACAGATAGTTGCCAAAACATTCATTTTGTTTTTCTAATCTATCACCTTTACTTAATTTTCCTGCACTGTGGAAGCTTTTATCTAATGGGCTGCTGTCGCATGTACACCTATATGCTTCTGTTATAACTTCTAAACTCTTCACTTAATCTATGCAATTATGTTACTACATTATAAACCCTTCCGCATCTTATCTAGTACGGTTTCTTACTTACTTAAGGCATATTTTACTTACAACTATAGAAACATAAGTTTATTATTTTTCTGCTTAATGTCTGTGTATTGTATTTTTATATCAATCCAAGCTTCTTCCAAGGCTGTAAATTCAACACTCCTGTGTCTGTGGAAGTTTCTGTTTTTCCATTTCCCACACAGAACCTGAGCTTCAACAGTGCTTTTCTACCAGAAATAAGTCACAAAACTTAGGATTTCAAATTCTGTCTTGGTTAAATATAATGAACTCTCACTCACTCCATGTATTTTTTTTTTAATTCAAAAACTTAAAACAAGAAAAAGTCTATCTTGTCCAGCTCAAAAAACAGACAGCAGCAACAGCTCAGTGACCTAGAAACAACTTCCTCATAGACCTAGAAAACACATCACAGTGCTGAGGGAGAGGTTTTTATGTCTGAAATCTTCAGTAACAGGAAAGAAAAAATTCAGCCAAGACATCCCCCTCTGTTCCCTCCACCTTTCCCAGTTTATTTGCAGTGCAGCAGCTCATGCCTCACAGAATTTGTGCACAGGAACAGTGGCAGGAAAGGAAGTCCATCTTCTCTGAATAGATTCAGAGACCATGGGCTAAAATTGTCACTGCCTGGCCATTAACTTGCTTTGCAACCTTTGCTAAGTTAAGCACTCTGCCTCAGCTTCCCCACTTGGGAATAGTAAAGTTTTGTATTTCAAACTCCATGGTGTCCACCAAGCACCTTATGAGAAGTCACTTGAGCTTTGACCTGTAGAATTTTACGCAGGGCTTTGCACAGATTTGCTGTCTACCACCTTTCCTCCAAACTGTGGATTTTTTCTTCCACAGATGCACCCCCCTTTCAGCTCCTCAGTGCTAGTCTTGTCAGCCAGAAACACAAAATACTTCATGCTCTCTGTTCTTGTGTTTCAAAATCCTACATCTTAAGACACTTGGAAAAGGTTTGTATTGCAGCGAACAAACACCATTAAAGGGTATTGAAAGCTTCTTCCATTGCCATTAATTGAGTGAAGAGAAAATTAGTTCAGCTATAAATAGCTCAGCTTACTCACTGTTTTCTGTTCCTCTTTTGTAAGGTCAAGGCTGCAGCCAAAAGGAGTAGCAGCACATCCCAGAGGAGCATCCCTCTCTTCTGCTTGGATTTAGGTAAAACAGCAAGACAAGGAGTGCATCTCTAATCAATGATCCCAAGGCTACACAATTACATAATAATTAGAGAAATAATTAGTCTCATTTAGGTAAGAAGAGTATTAACAAGCCCACATACAGGCAAATTTACCTTAGCCTAATTAATGAGTATTTTCAAACCAACTTTAGCTAAACTGCCTTTGTTTCTGTTGGATGATGTTTCTGTATCGACTTGGCTTTATCTTTGATTATTTCTGCAGTAAGTAGAGCTTCTACATGAGAAAAGCCAATGAAACAAGCTGTGACACCAAGGTATTTTCTTCACCTTAATTAAGGACTTTCAAACTTGCCTTTATGCAAGCCCTGCTCTTGCATTTGCCGCAGTTGACCCCGTCCCATCTACTGCTTGTTAGAGGTGATAACCTGAATATCCAGGCACTCTGATAGCACTAGATCAAGATACTATAATGATCTGTAAGAATAAGCAGTTTTAGCAACTTGGATCCCAGTGCAGATCTGGTCAGCAGATCTACTCTGCCCCTAGATGTATATAATGGGCACTGCTTTAGAAAGATGCACATTGCTTGACAGAAACAGCAGCCACACCGTGTCCCTTCACCTTTCCTGCTGGATTAGCTTTGCCATAATTTCAGAATTGTCACTGTGTGTTTCAGCCAGTAACATCTTTGATATACAAGTAACATCTTTGGTATACAACAAATCAAATCTACACTAGATGAATATATTTCCTAGTTGCATTAATTAGAAGAGATCTCTGAAATTATACAAGAATGCTCTAAACAGAGCTGTTTGCATGAGGTTATTGCTATCCCCAGGGAATATTCCCCTGATGCTCAAGGATGCACTTAGGTATTTAGCTACTTTTGGGAGATGTTTATTTTGTGCAAGTCACAGCCTCAGTTCCAGACCATGAGCTGCACAATGATGTATTTAGATCTATCTCTAGCCACTGCATGAGACCTAAAATATTTCTTTTCTTCCTTCCTAACTTCCCAACTCTTTGCAACATCATCAATCACAGAACCCTCTTTTCCCATGCTTGCTCAGGGCTATGCAAGTGGGGACTGGAGTCTCTATCCACTGTTCAAAGCAAAAGAAGATTTTCTACAATTGTTGAGTTTTCATGGGAGGCAGTGGGAGTTAAATATCCAGCTTGAAAAATGTATTTGCACTAAGGCAGGTCTGGCAGGTCTTCAAGTGGATCCTGACCTACTCCTAGATATGTTTTCCTACCTAATCTCACATGCAACCATATTTTCCAGGTACAATTATCTACCTGTCACACACAGTGATGTAAAACCCTGAAGAAAGTAAAGCAGGTGATTTCCTTTCCCCAGTCAAGTGTAGCAGAAAGATCAGATTTAATATGAAGCTGGGGGGTGACAAAATGACACAGAAAATGTACAAAAATAGAGCGTAGCCATGCTGGGAGGTAAGCAGGTCTGCTTGTCCCCATCAAGCAACCAGCAGCTCAGACACACCATTCATCTCTGCACAGGCTCTTTATTTCCCCCTAGTCTTTGATTTGGGACTTGGTTTCACTATCATAGAAGATACATTTTTGGGAAAATGTGAATTAGGCAGGTGAATAATTTCCTTCTGCATAGCCTTCAGCCTCCTGTGGTGGCTGCCCAGGCTCTGTACAGAGCCACTAACATTCAGCATCCACCAACTCCTTGAGCCCTCCCAAAGGAATTGGATTGTTCCAGGCTTTTATGATGGAAAAGATATTTTTCCTCAATCCCACCCTTTCAATGGCTGGGGAGCTGCTAGGTGTTGTATCCACAGTCCTGCAGTTACTTATTTTAATCTTGGTACTCTCTTTGAGCATTGCTGGACTCCTACAAAATCAGCACCTAAATGGAAATAAATGCACAATGCTGCAGCTCCCTGCATTCAGAAGAATTCAGTGTAGCCCCCCATGTCCTAAATGCAATTGGATGTTTCACAACGTTTGCATCTAAATTAGGTATTTCCATGCACATTTTTTTCCTCTTAGTCCTGCCTAAATTCAGAGCAACTTCCAAGGAGAAATTCTTCTTGGACCACTCACTAGGGCTTGAACCCTACATCCAAAGCACTTAGACTGAAGATCAGCTGCAGAAAACCGCAGTTTCATAGTTTCACAGCTGAAAACAAGCTCCTGCTTTTACTCTCCCATGTAATTTTGAGTTCAGGATTCCAAGTGCCTTTCTGCACTCAGGTCTGTGAAGACCCATTTGGCATGAATGCCTTGAAGGTTATGGGTAAGACCTCAAACCTGGAAGTGGTTTTCCTCAAAGCTAAGAACGGAAAATTCCTGAAGGTCTTCATGATAAGTTGATAATAAATAATGTAGAATTGTTTAATTTAAACACAAACAACAATTCATAGCATCACTTATTCATCCATAAACCAACAATTCATCCATTATCACAACAATTCATCCATTGCATCACTTGTGATAAAGACATTGTGAAAGTTATCAGATGAAAGTCTGCATGCTAAATCTTTTTAATACTGAAGAGAAATGTAACAATTTACTGTCCATTATGAAACCTGGGCTTCCTAGAAGGAAGGGTAGAAGGGTACCTTGCCTTGCTGCTTCTTCATGTTCTTCAAGATTTAGCATGCAGATTAAAGTCTGCATGCTAAATCTTTTTAATATTGAAGAGAAATGTAACAATTTACTGTCCATTATGAAACCTGGGCTTCCTAGAAGGAAGGGTAGAAGGGTACCTTGCCTTGCTGCTTCTTCATCTTCCCCATGTCTGCCTCTGCCTTTCAAATGAGTGTCATGAATCACAGTCTAATAGCAATGTTTTAAAGAACTACTTTCCTAGGAAGTCAGATGAATCCCAATTACAAGTGAACTCTGTGAATGTGTCAAATATTTAGAGAATAAATTCCAAACCCAGGAATGATCTGCTTCCTTTATCTGCAGACCCTGGGTGTAATGCAGATACTAGCATGCCCAGCATCTCTTGCAGGCCCATGGTGTGAGTTCATGAGAGGAATTAGAAAAATTTACATAGAATCAAAAGTAGATTCAGAAAACCCCACTGACAGCTAATTCTGGCCAGCTAAAAATTCAGTATATCATCTAAATTAGTCACCTAGACTGTGACCGTGTTCACAGGGGTTCTTGGATGAGGGAAGAGACAAGAATGTTGACTCCATGTTCAGAAGGCTTGATTTATTATTTTATGATATATATATATATTACATTATAACTATACTAAAAAGAAAAAGAAGGGAAAGGTTTTCTCAGAAGCTAGCTAAGCTAAGAATAGAAAAGAAAAGAATGGTAACAAAGGCAGCTCTCTCGGACTCTGTCCGAGATAGCTCGGTCCTTGACTGGCCATTAATTATAAACATCCAAGATGGGCCAATCACAGGTGGACCTGTTGCATTCCACAGCAGCAGATAACCATTGTTTACATTCTGTCTCTGAGGCCTCTTAGCTTCTCAGAAGGAAAAATCCAAAAGAAAGGATTTTTAGTGAAAAGATGTCTGCGACACTAGACCTTTGCTTTTGGAAGTTAGCTTTCCTCACAAGGTGCCTTTGAACCACCCCCTCCATCTGAAGTGTAGTACCACCAACCGAAGAGCTGGTTTCAAACCTCTTTAAGACCCATATGAAAAGTCTATGCCCTGCAGCAAATTGGCAGTCAGCACTTATAAAATAAACTCAGATCCAGTATGATTGTTTGCATAGTGTATCGTGACTAAAATTAGCCTTGACTCCATTGCAGGAGGATATCTGAGTTGCCACCGCAGTTTCAGCTTTATTGGCTTTCAGAGAAATTTATAGCATCCAAGGAACACAGACGTGTCTTCTGTGCAGCTCTGCTCCTCTAAGCTGCCACTGGTCTCCCAAACTGCATCTCAAAGATGTCCTACAGCACCAGCAAAAGCTTTGTTCTTCCTCACATGGGAAACCAGAATGTGCTGAAACGTTTGAAAGTCTTTTTTTCAGTATGAAAATGTTTGGGAGATAAATTAGTAAGGAGAAAACGCACTGCAGGTCTATCATGGGTGTAGGAAGGGTAAAACCTCCTTGAGAGTTAATTACCACATGAGACAGAGGTTTCTCAAAGCAGAGGTGGGCTGGAAGGTGCTCTGCAGGAGACATACACCCTGTAAAGCTGGGTTAGGACTGGTAGTTTAACCTTCATAGCTGCTGGATGAAGGTGAGATCCCCAACTTGATTCTCAGCCATCACCCCACAATATCATTGTGTATCAGAGCTTGTGTTCCTCTGTCATAATTTAATACTGTGATTTGGCCAGCCAGAGAGCTCACATGCTCCCTTGGTCTCATTTTATTCTGCAGATGAACAGATGTCCATAGGAGGCCATACTAGCCTACCATGTTAAACCTGAATGATTCAAAAAGTCAGTCATCAGCTAAGTGATAAGCTATTGTGGTTTCTTGGGGTTAGTTTTTTGTTTATTTTTCAGCTTGAGATGTGGCTATAGCTTCTCTCCCCAGAATGCATAAATAATTCATGCAGTTATGAAGTGGAATCACTCAGGACCTGTGTGAAGAGTGCTGCTGGCTCAGATCCCCCTATCACCTACTGAACAAACCCAGGTCAGCTCCCTTCCTTCATCCATCCTCCACCTGGGGTCAGGCCGTGGGTCCTCAGGCCACATTTCACAGAGTTTTGGTTCCTCTATCCCTGCAAGGTCCCAGATACCTTTGAATCCAAGATCACAGCTACCAGAGGCTTGTAGCTTAATATTTGTAGTAAATTCATACCAAAAAAAATTGCTGTAGCAACAATCCAGTTAAGTACTTGTTTTTATATTTTTTATGAATGCAGGCCAGCAACTAATTTCATTTGCTGCTGAGGTGTAGAATTGAAAGGTAATGATTCACCCTTAAAATATACATGTAAAATTGTTTAGTAACTACTCTGATTATAGTAGATATCTTATGGAGGCAGCCCAGAGTAAAAGCTCAGTGATGTACAGTCCTGGCTGGATGCAATTAGGAAGAGAGCAGCCCCATGACATGAAATCTGATGGTATGTTGAACTTCTGACCTATAGGAGAAATCTGATCATCAGCATCCACCTTCTTCATTTCAGCTCTGTTCAGGAAAACAAAAGTCTTCATTCAGCATTCAATTTTCTCCACCCTTCACCACTGGAATTTTTATACGAGCTGAATTAAATATGCCAGACTTTGAGGTAAATGTCCTGAGTGGCTCAGTGATATCCATGGTGCCTTTCTGTTTCTTTAGCCATTGTCATTAAGCCTTGTTCTGTTCTGATGAGGCCCTACAGGAAAGTGAAGTGCTCCTGTGTCCAGCTTCACTGTGCTTTAAGCAGAATAAAATACTTGCTATAGTACTACTGGATTATTTTATGTCTGAACTGGAGACAATCAGTGGGTTTTGCCTACTTTAGCCGCATTCTCTGCTCTGAAGTTACTAAGTATTAACCCTGATGTCCTTATTCAGGATTCCCAACATCCAAGGCAAATTTTGAGGCAGACATAGACTACACAGAGCTTAATGACCATCCAGAGGTGGTGAGTTGGGGTGGAAGCACACAATAACCTGTGGTGTGTCACCACCATTGGGTGACACATCTGCAGTGTGATGTAGAGATAATTAGGCCTTAAAAGACATGGCACCATGGCTGGATGGAGGCCAGCTCAACAGTCCTTATCTCAGCTCCTGCTCAGCTTCAGGCACATTACTCTTTGCTCATCCACAGCTGAGCTCCCTGGGACCCGGGCATGCGTAAGAGGACAAGAGCTCTACCCACCCCTGCTCTGATAAGCTAAAAACAGAATGAAGGTCTAAGTCAACTACACTTAAGCATGTGATAAAATTCTTTGCTAAACTGGGGCCTAAGTCAGTGTGTTCTTAGGGTGGAACTCAAATAGCTGCTCTTGGAGGAGAAAGAACAGGCACACAAATGGAGCAAAGGTTCTCCTGGAGTGATGGGCTGGGGTGAGCGGCAAGAGCCAGAGCAAATGGGGAAACAGCCTGATGCAAATGGAGGAAGGATTGTTGTGACTGGCTGTGTGGCTATGGCTTGGAAGGAGGAATTTCCTCATGGGAATGTTGCCAGGAGGGTGAGGAAATTGCTTGCTTTTCTAAGCTGAAGCAACTAAAGAAGAAGGGGTGAGAGCAAAGGTTATGTGCTGTGGGCAGTGTCACTGAGACACAGCAGGAGTGATGATTTGGGTTGTGGAGTCCAAAATAGCACACTGGCTTCAGACCTCAAAAACTCTGAAAGAGTAAAGTTATAGAGATCTTCATCCCAGATTAATATCTGTGGTAACTGTCGGGGGATAGACTATAAGAAAATAAAGATAGTGTAGAAAGTAATCTTACCCCTAAGGAGTTGCAGCTGTGCCAATTATCAAAGATTAGGAACAGGCCTGAATTTAACAGGCCACAGCTGTAACCAATGAGAAGAAGAGTGCTATAAAAGAATGGGTTGGGTGGTTGAGAAGGGAACTGGATTTTGTTGGCTACTTTGTGAAGAAGAAAGAGTTAGTGCTTAGAGGAGATGCCTATGAGAAAACACCAAAAAGGTATGAAACTTTTGCAATAGACGACAACAATATGGAACCCCCGCAATAAGATGGCAACAGGTGACCATTTGGGAGGTCTAGGACAATGGTTTGTGTAGTTAAGGATAAAAATAACCCAAATTTAAGATACCAGCCCCAGATTTCATGCAAAGTTTTGGAGACCAACTGTTAGCTGAGTCCCTGGAGCACCTCAATGTGCCAAGCTGCTACTGCTGGACTGCCTGTACTCTCTGTTTGTGCTTTCTTTGGGGCTTTTGGGCCACCTAACAGTTCCTTGTTCTAAAATATACTGAAACTTCTTCATTGTGTAATAGGGGAGAGCTTCTGTCCTTCCAAAGGAATTTGTGCAAAAGGCATGGAAGGACTAGAAAGAAATGGTTCAGGTTTTTGTCTCTTTTGGAAAAAAGGTAAACTGCAATATGGGTGGAGGGGACCATAACTTCCCAGGAAAACACTTCAATGCATCAGGAACTACACTCTGAAATTGTTAGAGCTATGTGTGCAAGAACACAGCTTCTCCACTCACAAAGACACTTCAGCCACAGCCAAAAAATCTGTGAAAGACAGAACCAACCAACCTCCCAAAATTGCGTTCCCCCTAAGGGGAGTTTTGGGCACTGTGCTGGCTCACAAGAGGCTTGGAGCTGTGCAGAAAAGTTGTTTCTGGAGATATTCTTACTACACAGAGGGAAAGAAGATTTCATGCCTAAAGGATCTCCTTGATTACATCTCCATTTTGTAGGCACCATCTACAACTGGTTAGAGCCTAAAAGCATCAATTTCTTCTGCTCAGAAGAGACAGCAGCCTCTTTTCTCTTCTTATACGAGAAAAAAAATTGTTTTGAACTGACTCTTCTAGATAAATAGCACTTAAAGTGTAGTGCTCATGATGAATCTCATGTAGGGATTTGCAGTTGCTTTTCATGCCACAGATCACGAATTAATTAAGAAAATCTTGTCTCTTGGAAACTCTTCTATTCACAGTCGCATCAAGTCACTGTAGCAGTAACTTGCATGGAAAAATAACACTAGGGATATTTTTATTTTTAGCTGTCTTAATGAAATATAGCAGATGGAAATGAAGAGGAGAAGCCCATCCTATGTGACTAGCCATCTGTCTGGGGATCAGAAACAAGTGTTTCAAGGATCACAGCTAGAAAATTAGTAGGTAATTAATGTCAGTCCAAGCTACCCTACAACTCTTCACACTCATTATTCTACTCTATAGAGTGACTTTCAAACACTGCCCAGAGCTTACCCAGCTGTGAGGGAAGTGCTCCTATCACCACCCCTGGCTTTAGAGCACTAAACCTTGGGCTGAACACCAGTAGTTCCCTCCCATCCTTCCTGCCCTCTCACACAAAGCTGACAGTGACCACATAAAATCCACACTCCCAACTCCCAAGATCCCAAAGACTATTCCAGTCATTTACCTTTTCCTAAATTTGCCTTTAAGATGTTCCTATCCCACCCTCAGTTCTCCAGCACATCAAGCACTGGGATTTGCACTGGGCATGCCATGGGAACCAGGTTACCAACATGAACATGGGGTAAAGAGCTATTATACAAAACTAGTTTTTGTGTTGGGTTTATTTCTGGCATGTGGCTTTTCCAAGTCCATTGAGTAGCTGGTCTGGAATCTCACTCTCAAAACCCATTCCAATGACTTCTACACACTGCTCTGCTGGAGGAAGCCTGCCTTGTTTAATGACATCCTAAACAGACAATCCCGAGCACTGATAAAGGTCAGGCAGCCTGAGCTTTTGGAGATGAGATACTTGCTCAGTTTTGTCATTGTTATACCCTCTTGGTGCCCACACATGCTGCATTACATCTCTGGGTTGCTTCCCCTTCCTTTCTTGGAAAATCAATGCCTTCTCATGAGAAAGGTTTTGTATTTCACCATTAGAAAGTAACGGCTATTCTTCTTTGGTAACAGGATATTGTTATCAGGCTGTTTTAACTTTGTTTATTACCTCCATTCCTCCGATTGCTACAATTCACTTGATACAGGTTTGGTTATTTTTATGCTTTGATTTAAGAACAGTGTGCTCCAAGGCTGCACTTAAAGAAATGCCCAAGGAGTGGAGTCAAGGGCGTTATCAACTTACTTACTGGACTGAGCTGAGCCCAACACAATGCCTTAGGAAATAACCACTCTTCCTGGAAATCCATGGATAACTGTTAAACTCTACTGTATGGCATCAACATAATTAGTTTTCATAATACCCTGGGCATGCAACATCTGAACATGACATAGCAGTTGGAAATTGTGTTATTCTTCATACAGGGAAAGTGGCCCCACTGACAGAGCTTAAATCTAGGGAATCCTCTTTGTAGACCTACTTGAGTTTTGGCTGTGTCTATTACTTTTATGGCCCTCCCCCCCCCCCCCCCCCCTTCTGAATGAGTAAGCAATCACAGTTTGCTGTCAAATGCCCAATATTTGCAAACATGTTTCAGTCTGCCCTTTCCAAGATTGAAGGTAGATTTATAAGTCATGGAAAGTTTCCCTCCACTCTGCATCAATGCCTTCACCATCTCCCAGATGTAGGAGTCAGGGCTGGGATGGGATTGGGATGTCATTAGAGGGATGCCATCAATCAGCCTGTCCCTTCCCACCTTCCTCTGAAAAAGGAGAAACATTACCTGTAAGGAAATCATTGATATACATCCTAGCTCATCCCACCCGGGCTCATCTACTGAGGTGTAAATTAGCAGAGCAGATGTGAGGGTTGAGTGCATGCTGCCTTTCCAGATGAGCCATCCACCCGGAGCCGTGTCCCTTGTGGGATGGTGGGGCTCACCCTCCTGTGCTCCTGGCTGGTGGGACGTATGAGTGGGTGGTTTCCTTTGATAGAGTTGATCTGCCTAAAAATTTGGAGCTGTAGAGCTTCCCCTCTCTGTAAAGACACCATGAGGATGATCCAGTTAACAGACAAGGGGTTGCTAGAGAGCTGCAAAGGGAGAGCTTATGAGACGTAAAATGCCAATTGGTTTTTAATGAAAAAAGGATCAAGAGATTATCTTAAAAACAAACACAGACGCATGTGCCTTCTGGGCATTCTTTGCTGTGGCCTAGTTTCTGTTTCAGTTGCCTGTGCACATCTGGACATGCACATCTGGAAGCTTCTTCTGCTTTTTTACTGCCTGGAAGCTGAATAGACTCAAGGGCAAGTGTGCAGAGGTACTGCTGCCCAGAGAGAGGTGATCCCTACTTTCCCTTCTTTGCTGCAGTCTTAGCTACACTCTAATGTACATCCAGAAGATTGAATTCCCTGGTACTTTATACCCAAATTAAGGTTTTAGAGACAGCAGGGTTGTTCCAGATGTCTCACCCATTTCTTCTTCTAGAGTTTTGAGCAGCCAGAAGGATCCCCAGAGACCAAGACAAAGGGAATTTCCTCATGAGCTTTACCTAAGCCAAATTCCCCAGCAGCGAACCTGAAAGTCATTTTGGAAAAGCTCTTGGCTCTTTGCTGTGGTTTCTGTTTCAACCCAGGAGCAAGGCTGAGCCTTTTGCAAGGCAGGCAGCTTCCTCTTCTCAAGAGGGCTCTAACAAGGAGGCCAAGCTCAGATCTGGCCACAAATCCTGTCCATGTGGTAGAGTCGCCACACCAGGGCAAAAGCCTGAATCCACTGGTTTGAAGCTATCTGGGGATTTGGGCAGGCGCACACTTGGGGCTCTATGGTGTGCACATCCTCAATTTTCCTTCCAAGGACCATGAGAATCCTTTGCCAGGTCTTACTCTACCTTCTTTTTTCCACCCATTCTGGCCTGTTGTCAGTACTTGTAGCAGCAGAGAACACAGAGCTCATTTCAAAATCCTCCTCTGCTCTCATGGCTGAATTAACCTCTGTTACAATCCAATTTAAACATGAAGAGCAGAGGGAACAAAGCCTCTGTGAATAAAATGGATCAAACCCAGAAAGGTTCAAAATACACCCAAAAAACATGATTAAAACAAAACAAGGTTAGATGTTGGTGCCAAAACTTTGATACATTTAGTTTAACAGTAGAGGATGCAAAGAGAAAAAATGAGAAAAGAAAGAAATAGAGAAAGAAGTGCACAGTGCGGCACTGAGCGGTGAGGCCATGGTGGCAGCAGGGGACCCTCACCATCCAGAAGACCAGATGGAGGGGGGGGCAATGAGACGTCGTTAGGACCCCCAGAAGGGTTAATATGTTTCTACCTAACCCTGGTCACTCTCTCCCTGTCCCCCCAGCCCCCACGCACACTTCTTTCTTTTACTTTCTTTCTCTTTGTCTCTTTTAATATTAAACAAAATATATCAAATTTTGGCACCAACATCTAACCCCGTTTGGTTTTAATCTTTTTTCTTGGGTATATTTCAAACCTTTCTTGGATTGATTTTCTTTATTCGGAGAGGCTTCATTTCCTCTGCTCTTCTCTGTTTAAACTGGATTGTAACGATCTCACAGCTATCCAGGAACTGGTAACCAAGCCTGGTGTCTTCGGGAGCTCAATGACACATGACACAACCATCCTCCCTCTCCACACTGCCATCCTACACAGAAAAACCCAAGCTTTTTCAGGATATATTCAACCTGCAGCTCTATCTCCTGTAGGGATAGGGCTGGGATTTTTCAAATTACACCACTGGGAATTTGTTGCTCAGTTCCAATTGTGTTTCCAGGGATTTGGCAAATAACTCACAGCCTTTTTTAAGGCTCTCGCACAAAACAGCAATGAACTTGAATTTGCAGGTTGTCCACAGAGGCAGACTGCTGGTTCATTATAGCACCAGTTAAATGTTATTTATCTCATTCATTGTCTCATTCTAGTTATTCATTTCCCCTGGAAACTCAAAGAGTTGGACGCATGAGATGGCTGGACAAAGTTCTTTGTTCAACTGTCATTCTCTGTTTAGGAATAATACCTAGAAATATCTTTTCCTGCAGAGTCATAAGCCTCCAGCCAGGGCAAATGACTGCTTATTACAGGAGCTCAGATCCAAAGTTTGCCACTGTTCATGGGGAGCCAGATCCAATGTTTCGGTTTGGCTGATGGTAAAGAAAGGCGAGCAAAGCTGAGTAAATCCAGATCTGACCCACTCCCAGTGTCCATTGCCGGGGACTGGGCTATTTTCATTTCATCTTCAGGGAAGCCCATGGCCTGAGCTGCAAAATCAATTGTGGTGCACCAGAAGGGTTTGAGTAAAAATACATTGCTGTTACTCACACTAAATAAATACATGAAGTAAGACCTGCTGTGGTGAAGAAAGCTGCATCTAAGTCAGGACATTTGAATTGCTGAGCTGCACCCTTGGGATTTGTATCCTGGGTTTGCTGAGGGGCTGTTTCCCCGGGCAGGCAGCCCACATCATTCTGGGCTCCTTGGAAAGCTGCGAGCGTTTCCCGGGCTGTAACATGGCCTAAAGGGCTCCGGTCCCTGCTCTAGGTGATGAACAACACAGCTGCTGGGGGCGCTGAGAGAGGCTGGAGGGGTGCAGACAGCTTGTATCATGCCATTTGATCTGAGGAATCCCAGCCAAGGCACTGGCAAGTCCCGGCAGGATCACTCTGCAGGCTGTAATGGGCAGGGAAAGAGCTCGGATGCAGGAAGTGACCTGGCGCTTTCGGTAGGATGCTCCCACAGTGACAGCACAGCTGATCCCCCCTTCCCAAACCAAATCCTCCCCCTGATCCCTCATCTCACTGCTCAACACAAACACCAATTGCCCTTTGGAGCTGAAGGAAAAGGACAACCAGATTTCTTGCCTCTGTCGATCCTATATCCTGTTCTAGTGTTGGAAGCTCAAGATCCCCATCATTTTTTGAAGCCTGAATGCTGCTGAAGTGCAAATGCTTCCCTGCCTTTATCTTTTAATGATAGTGTTTGAGTACTGTTTTCATTGCATGGTAAGAAACTATGAAGGAAAAAATAAACCACAAGGCAACCCTCAGACTTTTACTCACAAATGGACGGAGGCAGATATAGAAAAGTGACTACGAGCCCTTGCCCAATTTAAAATTACAGAGCAGAAAACTCCATCCTACTCTTCAGCACCGAAGGTCTCTTCTCCAGTAAAGCGTACCTCCTGAGCTGGGGTGTCTCCCAAATGAAAACAAGCTTCAGAGTCATGGTTTTGGACACCATTTCAGTGGGCACATGCATGAATGCTCTTCTGAACCTCTGCCTCCCTAATTACCCCTCAGCTAAATACCTGGCAGCTGCTGGAGCTGACAGCACTGGGGATCCTTATGGAACAGATTGTTCATAACCCCCTTGAAAATAAAAATATAAGCAAGCCAGTTCCTGCTGGTGTTGGTTTTACCTGCCCTTGCCAAAACATCACCTTCAATTTCCAAACTTGCGGCCCTCTTTCTTAGGACCAGGATGATCACTAGGCTTGTTGGGCTAGAGGATCAGGAAATTCAGGCTCTTATCCTTCTACCTCAATATTTGGGAATTTTATTCCATTGTCTATTTTAGTCACACATTAAATAACAGAGGTGGCACATGAAAAAGGGAATAAAAACAATATCCTTATCCAAATACCCTGTGCCTACTGAGGCACCAGGTATGCCATATACTCTGGTGTTTGGGGTTTGGTTGCTGTTCTTCTGGAGCTGGGGGTTGCAGTGAGTGCCCTCAGTCACCCACCCCATCCTGAGTGACAGGCTTGAGCAGCAGTGCCTGCTGCCTGTCAGGACATGCATTTTGATCTTACTCATAGCTCAAGTTTGAAAGGTTTTAGGGAAAAAAGTCTTATGGGGTGAGAGAAAATAATCCAGGAGAAACTTGCTGCTGCTTCAAGCCACAGCTCAGGCATGACCCATCATGAACATAACCCTTTCTTCCTAATCTTTTGTCTAGCCCATGGGCCCAAGTTGAAGGTGTGTTTCCAGCCTAGAGGAGGCATGTGGAGTCAGTGCTCTCCACAGCAGAGCTCCAGATCATCTCACCCACCTGTTTGAGCCTGCTTATCTTATAGAGATTAGGTGTTCAGGGGCATAGGGACATTGTTATTGGCAGTCCTCAGAATGCCTTGCCCAGAGGACCTGATGAACCTTCTCATACTGACTGAATACACACAGAAAGACCTTGCTACTGCCACCCAAATTAGTGAGGGGGAAAGGCAGTGTGTGTATTAAATAATACGTACCAGTACAAAGGACTAATTGTCCTGTTCATGTGAGGGAAAGAAAAAAGTAAAAAGTAGAGAAAAAGGAGCTTTCTAAAAGCTTAAGTAATAGCTCTAAAAGCCTATTACTTTGCTGAGCAGCTGGGCCTCCCACAGTCTGGTTTGAAGTGAATCTCTCACACAAAGACTCTGTGTGCTCAGAGCCCCCACTATCCACAGGCAGATACGTGTGTGTGTGTGTGTGTGTGTGTGTGTGTGTGTGTGTGTGTGTGAGTGCTACACACCACCAGCTCACAGGTTCCAGCTAAGTAGCAGAAATACTCTGCTATTACATTTGGTCGTCGAGTCAGTCAAGGAGAATCCCATGGTCCTGCCTGATGTCCATCCCAGGACTGCAGCCATCCACTATTTGCTACTAAAATCTAAGTTCACAAAGGCCCATGGAAGCATCCAGCTGGTAACACCTCACACCAAAGCCCTAGACTTGGGCTCAGCCCTGGCTGCAGCAGAAACATGCAGCAGGGGGGATACAGCAGAAAAACAGCACTAAATAAACCCAATCTTAGCACCAAGATTGGGATACAGCAATAAGAAAATGAAAATAAAAACCTGCAATAATAAAAAAGAAAAAATGCATGGCAAAAAACAAAGTTCAGATGCTGACATAAAGGTGGTTGGTTTGGACCAGGCTCCCTAAAATTCTCTCTCCTGAAGCTGTGGTGGTTTGACAGGAAATGTGTTTTTTGGGATGCTGTGTTTTTGGCCAATGGATATTCAGACTTTAATATTGGCATTTAACCTGGCCATTGGGACATGGACACGCCTCTGAGAACACGGGGTTAAAAGCAGAGCTCTCCCCTGGGAGGGCTCTCTTGGGTTTCCGGCGGGAAAGAGTTCGGGTCTCTCCCCCGGCCCAGCTGCTGGCTGAGCAGGGGGAGGGGAAAGCCATGTGGCCGGGAGAGGTAGGCCTGAGCCCCGGGGTGGAAGGGTGGAAGAGAGAAAGAGAGAGACACTGGGAGCCATCGGGCAGCCCCCCCGAGAGACACAGAGAGAGAGAGAGAGAGAGCCGCTGCCTGGGACTGTAACCTTGAAACTTGATAAACATGGGCCTGTGCCGGCAGCACGGCTGGGACGGAGAAGAAGAGGGGGTGCAACCGGCCGCTTGTAGGAGCTTTTAACCCCTTTTTGGAGAATGAGAACTTTACAGAACATTGACCTCTCCTAGAAGATAGAGTGGAAGATGAGGAAGGAAATGTGCAAGTGTGAGAGAGGTCTGGGCGAGTGAGGAATAGTGGAAGAGTAGAGAAGAATCCTAGTGGGAAGAGATGATGGAGTGGCTTTTGCTGGACTCTTTTTGTATAGCCATGGACAGAACCATGTTCCTTGTGATACAGAGACTGCAGCTAGGGGGAGGCAATGGCCACAGAACCAAGAGGGTTCAGTGTTGATGCCCCTCGGCCCCAGGGGGTGAAAAAATATGGGGGGGACAGGTGTCCCAAAGGGGAGATTGTGGGGATAGGTGTCCCAAAGGAGAGACTGTGCCTTTTTTGGATTGGGACAGAGCATCCTTAAAAGACAACCCTAGAAGCAGCTCTGGTCCATGTTCAGTGGTGAGAGCACTGGACATGAAACGAAGAGGTCACGACGGCAGATGTACTCCGGGCGGTGCCACGAGTGACACAGAAACACACGAGGCTTCGACTGTGTTTCCAGGAGAAGCCCATGGCACAAGAAGGACTCCTCTCCTCTTGATGAACTGAGGATTGATTGTTTGAAGAGTGGTGCTGGATTAAGAGTTGGTGATTTAAGGAATAGATGTATTGTGTTGGAAATTTGGTGGGGGGAGGAGGAAATGTTTTTCTAAGGTTTTCATTTTCCCTGTGTGTGTTCCTTTTTATCTGTAGTTGTAGTGTAGTTAATAAAGTTTTGTTTTCTTTCTTCCCTAAGTAGGAGCCTGCTTTGCTTATTCCTGGTCACATCTCACAGCAGCTACCAGGGAGAGGGTATCTTCATGGGGGCGCTGGCATTGTGCCAGTGTCAAACCTGACAGAAGCCTATCACATGTCTTGTCCTAGCAGGATTATGGCTTGCACACACCAGCACACGTCAGCTTGTATTCATAGTCCTAAAGTTATACGCTCCACAAATGACAGCAAGATCTGAGATGCTGCTTCCCCCTGGCCCTACCCACCCCTGTTGCTGTTTCAGCTGCCTGTTCCATCCATCATCATCCCATCCCCAGCTCCACCTCAGCATATATTGCAAGACAAGAAATATAATTCAGTTCAGAAGATTCACTTTGAGGTAACCAGCTGTCTTGCACCACCTTGGAAATGTTTCCCATGTCTCAATTAGCAGAGGGAAAATGGCAGCACTGATGGTGGAGGTCTGGAAACCCTTGCTTCACTGCAAAGCAAACTGGATTCACATTGACATAGAGAAGCATCCTCTCGAGGAACAGGCCCTGCAAAGGCTCTCGAAGTGCTGCTATGGACTTGGAGAGGACTCAATTCCTGGTGCTCTTCACCTGCTCACATCCTGATTGCCTGTAGACAGGATTAAGCTGTGACTTCCCTTTGTTTTGCTTTAGGGCTGCAGGCTTGGTTTATTATGGTCAGACAAATAAATAGAGGTTGTGAGTCAGTGCTGTCACTTCTGGATGCTGGCTGGGGGATGTGGTGGTGGCAGTAACACACGTACCGGAGCAATGAGGGTACAGGAGCTGCACACACAAGCCAGAATTAGCTGAATGCTGACGGCACAGACATCCACCAAGACTTTGTGACAATGGCATTTCCAGATTGCTGCTTTACAAGGAAATGTAAAGCATTTTAAGAAGGAAATACCTTGATATTCCATAAAATAACAAGACAGAACACCCCAGCCTGTCAGTCAGGGCCCAGACACGCAGCCCAACAGTTCACGCAGGTCAGTAGGGCTGGTTTAGTTCTCTCCAAAACCCCTTTACTCCTCTCCTCTCTTAAATCCCTCTGATGGCCTTCAGGTGAACTCTTGACCTGCAGAAAGGGAAGGATTATACAGAGGGGATGGGTGATGCTGGTAAACCAGCAAGCAGCAGCTGGGAGAAGCAGCACTGATGGGAGGAAGCCAGACACTGTCTGGGGGTCACTGCTCCAGGGGAGGTTTTCCCTATGGATGTCCATGCTGTGTAGGGATGTCCATAAGCCACAGTTCCTTTCCAGGGAACTGTGTGTGGCTATTTCTGTCCCCCTGGGAGCCCCGGGGTGTTCTTCTTCCAGCCCTGCATTTCCCCCAGGGCCAGGTGTCCTCCTTCTGTCCCATCCAGCTTGCTGGGTCCCTGCCAGAGGCCCTGGTGCCAAGGGAGGGGTGACAACTCCCGTCTCCCTGAATGGAGCTGAGAGGGACAGGGGAGGGACTCAGAGTTATCTGACTCATGCGCCTGTCACCCTGCTGCTCCCTCACCTCTGGATGATCCCACTGTGCTGGGAGGACCACTTTGGTGTGGGATGTGCAGCAGAGACGTGTCTTACCTTGCTGAGACCTCACCAAGCTCACACCTCAGTGCTGCAAACCACAAAACAAGACCCCCAAACCAACACAACACCCCATTTCTGTACACTCAGCTGTGTTTGGAAACAGCTGAGACAGACCCACTATGGGTTGGGTTTCCAGCAGGAGTAGTCATGCCTGAAGTGCAGGTCCTGCCCTGGGATGGGGCTTTGATTTGGGGCTCAGCTGCCACACCTGCAGACCTGGCTGGGTGTCAGCTGCTGGACAACCAGAACTGTGCCTGTCCTCCCACACCAGCAGGTCCTGTTGCCTCGGAGCATCTCATTGCACTGCCTGCAGACAAATATAGTTCCCCAGCTGCTGCCCACCTGGTGCTGGAGACGAGTTTAGGATACAGCAATAAGAAACTGAAAATAAAAGGCTGAAAAGAGAGAGATACAGGGCTCATACCAGAAGTGAGAGTGCTAAAAATAGTGGTGATACAGTCCATCAGTTACAGGACATCATTAAGCACTTGAGTGTCTTTGGGCATCAAGCAACTGCCTCTTCAGCAATAGGAAACTTACAGAGGTTTAACAGGAGAGATGGTGTGTCCCAGGCTCCCAGCACATCCAGGGCTCCCAGCTGAAGACTGCCAAAAATAGAGGATGTATGGACAGTGCTCTGAGGGGCTAATGCCAGGCACCAGTGGGGCATTGCCCCTCTGCTCTGCTCTAGGCTCCACCACACTACTTTCACCCTCAGCCATGGAAATGTGTGGTTTTCCAGGGGATGAAACAACCACTCCTGCTGGGACAGTAAAGGGCAGGGAGGAGCAGCATGGCCACCCCTTGGGGCACAAGCCCACTGCTTGTGGGCTTGTATCTCCAGTAGTTCTCAGGAGCTGCTGGGATATGGATACACCACAAAGATGCAGGAGCAGCTTGTGTGAGGCTCGGGCACATCAGCCAGCATCGCCTTCATGGTAGTTTCGAAGGAGAAGCCACAGCTCTGAGCCATCTTCCAGTCTGGAGATGATCCCTGCTTGCTGGACTGCTTGCTGGACTGCTGGACTTGCTGCTTAAACTAGGCAGCTGCATCTTCCATGGGGAGTTCCCAGCCCCTGAGAGGCTGGTTTGATTGCAATCAAAATCTATCAAAACTCTAGTTGGTGCTCAAGTGACTAAAATGATCAAGGCAAGACACATGGATGTGCCCTTTCCTCATTGATGAAGCCTCAACTCCACCCCTCCCAACACAGTTGTGCAGAGCATGGCAGAGTCCCCCTGGCCAGCAGGGACTGCCCATTCCTGGGGTGCCCCATTTCCCCAAGAAAAGGTGTTTTTGTGCCAGTAAACCTCACCAGGGGATAAGCAAGAGTGGCCCATCAGGTTTCGTTCCCTGCTGCTGTGCCCATCCCAGTGCCTGTGGGTCTAGTGTCTGGCTGAGTGTCCACACCAGTGATATCATGGTCAGCTAAAAGATGCCTCTCAAGTCTATTTATGCTGCTCTTTAGATTCTGTATAGAATATCATGCATGAGATTGAGTGGAAAATGTCTTCTTTAACTCCTCCAGTTACAGCATTCTTTAACTGAGCTACTGTTCCCTAGAAACTTTTGACTCAAGCATTACAACATTGCAATACAGGAGAAATTAATACCACAACAGCCTTTGGCTAATCCCTTTTCTCTTCTGGGACCTGGAAAGCTCAGACTGGAATAAAGAAATTTAAAACCGGTCCAGCTCTAAGAATAAATGGTAGTTAAAACCAGCATGAAATAGGCGAGGATTTTGAAAACAAATGCATGGCTTAATCAAACATGATCCTCAAAGAAGTTAAAGCAACTTTAACACCAGTGCTGCTCCTGCTTGGTGTGTACAGAGTATGTGAAGAGGCTGAAGGATACGGCAGCCAGCAGGGGCTGACACTAAAGCGAACTTCGTGGCACAGACTTGACCACCAGAAGCACAGCACTGTGACTAGGAAGAGGAGACTGATGCCCACTGTGTGGCCATGGCTAAGGGTGCCAGCCCCAAGGGTATCCCATGCACCTGCAGCTGCACAGCTAGACTGTGTTTGAGTCAGAAGAGCTTGAAAGTCATAATTTTATTTTCTCTCATTCTCCCTATTTTTGGCTTCAGATTCTTGGATGTCTCCTGCCTACTCCCCAGATAAGTGACAAGGAGTAGGTTTGAGATAGTAACAATATGAAAATGAGTCAAAGCACAGATTGAGCTGAAAGTTAGCACAAAGGCAGGATAAAAACCTCTCAGCAAAAAATAAGAGCCAGGTAGGCAGAAGATCCTCAGGAAAAGACTGGGGAGCAAGGGAGTACTGCAGGTTCAGTGGGGTCCCCAGTGCCACATGGTTTAGGAAATCTCACAGGGACGGTCACACTTCAGACACACCCTGCTCAGCACTGTCCAGGCTGAACCAAGGAGGCAAAAATCCAGAGAGGAATGGGAATGATCCCAGAATACAGGCTATGAGGAGAGAGAGGGAGATAGCAAATAAACAAACTCCAAGATATTAAAGGCCAATAAGATCTTGCACCCTCCACAGCCATAAAACATGCAGAAATAAAGATGACAAATACTGACACCATTTAAAGGGAGGGCACAATATTGTGTCACTATATGGTGATGTGGCCCTGGCCAAGACCCTCAATTACAGTACACATACACCTGGCAGTGGCTAATTTTTTGTCTACGCCCGTCTTTCTTTCCTCTGGGGACATCCCCTGGCTTCCTGCAGGGTACATCCTCATGGGATGGGGAGCTTTCCTCAGCAAAGAATTTATGTCAAGAAATTATTAGCTGGCTTATTCCAATCACAAAGTATTTTTACATTTTTAACCAGAAGCTATAAAAATCCAGGAAACATGGTGTCATGGTTTGACACTGGCACAATGCCAGTGCCCCCATGAAGATACCTTCTCCCTGGTTTCTGCTGTGAGATGTGACCAGGAATAAGCAAAGCAGGCTCCTACTTAGGGAAAAAAAAAGGAACCAGAACTTTATTAACTACTCTACAACTACAGATAAAAAGGAACACACACACAAGGAAAATGAAAACTTCACAAATGCATTTCCTCCTCCCCCCACCAAATTTCCAACACAATACATTTATTCTTCAAATCACCAACTCTCGGTCCAGCACCACCTTTTAGACAATCAATCCTCAGTTCATCAAGAGGAGAGGAGTCCTTCTTGTGCCATGGGCTTCCCCTGGAAACACAGTCGAAGCCTCGTGTGTTTCTGTGTCACTCGTGGCACCACCCGGAGTACATCTGCCGTTGTGACCTCTTCCTTTTCATGTCCAGTGCTCTCACCACTGAACACGGACCAGAGCTGCTTCTAGGGTTGTCTTTTAAGGATGCTCTGTCCCGATCCAAAAAAGGCACAGTCTCTCCTTTGGGACACCTGTCCCCACAATCTCTCCTTTGGGACACCTGTCCCCCCCATATTTTTTCACCCCCTGGGGCCGAGGGGCATCAACACTGAACCCTCTTGGTTCTGAGGCCATTGCCTCCCCCTAGAATGCAGTCTCTGTATCACAAGGAACATGGTTCTGTCCATGGCTATACAAAAAGAGTCCAGCAAAAGCTACTCCATCATCTCTTCCCACTAGGATTCTTCTCTATTCTTCTACTATCTCTCACTCGCCCAGACCTCTCTCACACTGGCCCATTTCCTTCCTCATCTTCCACTCTATCTTCTAGGAGAGGTCAATGTTCTGTAAAGTTCTCATTCTCCAAAAAGGGGTTAAAAGCTCCTACAAGCGGCCGGCTGAACCCCCCCTCTTCTCCGTCCCAGCCGTGCTGCTGGCAGAGGCCCATGTTTATCAAGCTTCAAGGTTACAGTCCCAGGCAGCGGCTCTCTCTCTCTCTCTCTCTGTGTCTCTCAGGGGGGGCTGCCCGGTAGCTCCCAGTCTCTCTCTCTCTCTCTTCCACCCTTCCACCCCGGGGCTCAGGCCTACCTCTCCCGGCCACATGGCTTTCCCCTCCCCCTGCCCAGCCAGCAGCTGGGCCGGGGGAGAGACCCGAACTCTTTCCCGCCGAAAACCCAAGAGGACCCTCCCAGGGGAGAGCTCTGCTTTTAACTCCGTGTTCTCAGAGGCGTGTCCATGTCCCAATGGCCAGGTTAAATGCCAATATTAAAGTCTGAATATCCATTGGCCAAAAACACAGCATCCCAAAAAACACATTTCCTGTCAAACCACCACACATGGATTTATGGCCTGTAAAGGGTTCAGCTTGAGCTATGACCTATGATCTATGGTTTTATGTAATTTACTACTGGCCTTAGAGTGGACTCCAATTCCAGCACCCCAGTGAGCTCTTTTTGGAGCATTTCTTGATTTGGGCTCTTTTACAGCACAGCTGGGCAGTCAATCAGATATGGGACCTTGGAGGGCAGCTGGGCACTTGCCCCATGGCACAGGAGAGCCAGGAAGTGCCAACTTTCAGTTTCTCCTGAAGACTGTGCCTGTGCCAAGTTGGAAGACCTCACCCCAATCTTGGCTCTTAGTGTTTGCCCTGGAAACAAGGTGTTTGCTGGTAGGACTGCTCCTTTCTCACCCCTCTCCAATTCTTCAGGTGCCAGCAAGTCAAAACCTTTGAAGAGATAAATTGAACAGAGTGGTTGTATCCATGTCTTGGCTTACAGAAGGATCTGCCCCAGGGCTTGGCAATGTTTCTGCTGCGATGCCAGAGCTTGTGGGGGTGACTCTGGAGCATCTCTTCATCACAATCCACTTTGATGCCATTATTACGTTGAAGGCTTCTCAGAAGATTCAGCCCTGGCACAGCCCTATGAAGGAGCAATATATTATCATGGAATATGCTGAGTTGCAAGGGACCCACAAGGATGATCAAAGACCAACTCCTGGTCCTGCACAGGACACCTCAATAATCCCACTATTGTGCCTGAGAGAATTGTCCAAATGCTGCTGGAGCTCTGGCAGTTTTGGGGCTGTGATCACTGCCTTGGAGTAACTTTGTACCCTTGAGAATATGTCTGGGTGATCCATCTCTGGAGGGGAAAGAAGGTTCTGAAGCATTAGTGATTTATTTAGTTTCTGATGAGAAGTGATGAGAGCTGCTCAAGCAGAGTGTGAGATATACCTTAAAAATGGAATCTGTACAAACAAGAAAGGAAATTGCAGCAACTGTGGAGCAAAGGTATTGTGTCTCTTGTCCAAACACCAAAGCTTCCCTGGAGGAAGGTGTGCTGCACACTGTGTGTGCCCTGAGGCTAGTATTTGTGTGTAGAGTAGCTGGAGGACCAAATACTGACAGCCCTGAAGAACCTCAAGATTAGTGCCAGTCTGATCTGCAGTTCTCCCGAACCATGACTTTCTCAGCTGGTTTTTTGCTCTGATTTTTTCTTTTGGGGATCAGTCTGCGAACAGACCTACTTTATAATGGTTAAACACCAGCCCAAAGCAACACTGAGCAGTAAGAAGCACAGTCTAGCTTGGTGTCATGCAACCCAGCTGCTCAAGGCACAAAGAGCCCAGCAAAGTCTGCTTGAATCATAGGAGGAACATGGAAACTGCCACTTCATCAGTAGATAAAGCCCTACCAGTGCTGCCTCCTTCTGAAAACTCTCCTTATGACCTATTCACACTTCCTTCACTTTCTTATTTCTGATTTCAGATCACACCTCACACTGCTTGCAAAACCCAGCTCACAAAACAAGAACAGTTCAATACCCAAGTGCTGCTGCTGTCAGCCCAGAATACTGCTGGTGGCTCAGCAGAGCTTTGTTAATGTCTCTTCATCCCTCCAAAAATTCTCATCCATGCTTCCTTTTGAAGGTTTCCAACCCATTTTTGTGATTTCCAGGCTGAGTGAAGGATGAACCCCCTTTATGCTGCCCCTTTATCTGCTGTCAGCCAAGAGGGACTCCTGTACCTCTAGCCCTTCTGACGGACCAGGCCATTTTGCAGGCATTTCAAAGAGATTTTGACCAGCAGAGCCCTGAGCTTCCTGCAAACCGGGATGGCAGCAGAGCCTGGGCTGGAAGGGTGTGAAGAGCTGCAGCTTCCCAGGATGAGCAGCCCCACAGTGATTATGGTGTAAACTCCACCTCACCCTGTGCCCAGAGTGGCACACCCAGCTCTCTGCTCAGAGCTTGCTGTAGTTCAGCCACAGCTTTGGCCCAGAGGTGACATTTGGGGTTTTATTGCAGATGCAGGTTGCTATGGTGAAATGACTTTCTGAGCACCCTGTAAAGTTCAGAGAAGGATTAAAAATGCTTGCAAAAGCCAGTCATTGATTTGCTGTGCCTGGCTGATGGCAGCTTGTCACCCAAAAAGCAGCAAAGCATTTTCCTCACCCCCTTTGCATAAAACCTTTATTCTGTCTTGGTGTTCTCTAGTGCTGGCACTGCCAGTCAGATGGTGCCGGGATGTTCCTGGTGCCTTCCTTCCCTCTGGAAATGTCCTTCCTCATTTTCTCATCCCACATGCGGAAATCTGTACAGCCCTGGGCAAGACAAGGATGGGTACCTTGTGTCTGGTGCTGAGTTTGCAATGCCGAGGTGGGGGGGTCCTGCACCCCTTGAACCTGTGAGCTTGGGCCTGGCTGAGCTTCTATCCTTCTTCCCTCCTTCCTTCCTTCCTTCCTTCTCAGGAGAAATGAGACAAAAGCACATCTGCACAGGGCAGAAGAGCTTTTTTAACTCCCAAGCACCCACACAGTGTTTATTTGCAAGTGAGTCAACCTGACTCTAATGGGTTTGTGGATGCTGCACAATTCACCTCTCTTATCTCAGGGATTTTCATTAACTTTTGGGCAATTTTGACAAGGATTGAATTTTCCCCACCCACACACACATCCTGCTGTTCTCTCATTGAACGCATCAATTAGCAACCAAAAGAGTCCTCAGCACCTTTTCTCCCCTGGATACAGCCTCCCCCATCAGCCTTTAACAACATTTCCTTGTGCAGTTACCCACCCCAAACCAGGTCTGGCCTGAAAAGACTGAAACACTTCACACCTCATCCAGGTGCTGCTCATCCCACAGATATCCCACAGATATCTCTGTGCTATTCCAAGAGCAGAATCCAAATGCCCCAAGCAAGGATAGAGCCATGTATAGCACCTTCAACCCTACAACAACATCTGCCAGGAGCAACCTGGCAGTGGCAGAACAAGTGTAAAATTTTCTATCATTCTCATTCAGAGTATCCAGAGTATTTCAGAGGTACTCCAGCTGCCTTTGCAAACCAGTGAGCTCCCTGATATCCTGATTTTTAGTCCTGCTAAAAGTTAATGAAAATCCCTGAGATAAGAGAGGTGAATTGTGCAGCATCCACAAACAGACAGCTGCACAATTTTCCATCAGTCCAGTTGTTTCCACAAGGTAGAAGCTGATTCATCCAGCCTGGACACAGCAGGATCCAGGGTGACCTGTGGAACACCCCCCCACACTCCCGCTCCCTCCTGGTGTTGCTTTCAGCCACCACCAGCCCCGACAGCAGGACGTGCTCTCACCCAGGGCAGCACCATCAGCTCTCCTTTTTCCTTGAACTCAAAGCAAACATCAGCCAAATTTAATTTTAAAGGGAGACCCTGAGATCTGTGTCTGCAGACCAGGCTTTGGGAAAGTCTAAGGGTCACACTGGGAGGAAGCGCTGCTATTGCTACCACAAAGGGCCTGGTAGCAGCTCCATCCCTGCCAGCCCTGAGCCAGGGCAGGCCCTCAGGGACACAAGGATATTGATCCCATCTCAGCCCCGTGTGCTGAAAGGTGGAAGTGAAAAGCAGATGTGATGTCTGCGAAAGTTTCCAACATGGTTTTTTGGTTTTTTTCCCCCCTTTTCCTCTTCATTTAAGCTCCAAATCTGAGACAGCCTAAAAGGCATCTGGACACAGCAACATTCAGGAGCAGGAGATGGCAGCACCCCCCAAACATGCCCCAAATCCCTGGACATTGGAGGTAGGTGGTCTGGGGTAGATGCAAGGAGCATCAGCTCTCTCAGCCCTGCAGCCCAATCTGCTGCAGGCTTATGAGTTTAGAACCGCTGTTCCCAGGCAGAGAACAAACGGGGCCTTTAACATCACACCTGCAAACTGGAACAGAACTTCTCTGAAGGCTGGAGAAGCAGCAGGAAGGGGAGTGCTGGGGAGCAGCTGCTCAGGCCTTGCAGTGCCAAGAAACCTCATCTCCCCCACCCTGCCTGGCTCCATCGCAGTGCCCAGCAGGACCTTTGCTATTAAAGGAAAAGCTTTCACTTTCCCAGATGTTAGGTGAATTGGATGGGAGACCCCAGCTCCAGAGCATACAGAGGCAAATCCCAACTGGAGCACTTACAGGGGTGAGGGCAGGGGAGCATCTCCTGAACCGCGAGTGGCTTGGGTTCTTCTGTCCTTCCTTAGACGCAACAGCTTCACCTGGGAGACCTGTTTCAGGGAACCTGAGGCTTGGCTGCTGTAGAAAGGCTAGGAGAAGGGAATGCTCAAGCAGAATGTTTTCTCAGGCTCCACATTTTGTTTGAATTGTAAGAGCACCATCTTGTGTCACAACTCGGACTGCTCCTGCTCCTGGCCACAAGAAGCTCAAGCTGAGTGTAATAAGCACCAATCCACATCTTTTCCCATCAGCTCCCTTCCTGCCATCATCCTGAAGTGTTTTAAAAAGCAGGAAACTATTTGCACTCAAAATACACTTCTTTTTTTAAAGAAGTGTAACCACACAGATTCACAGAGAGTCTTGCAGGTCCTGCCAGGAGCTAGTCCAGGTCCCTGGCCAGAGGCCCCTCACAGCTTGTTCTACAGTAGAATTAAGGGGCACTTGTGCATCAGAGATCACCACAATGGTCAGTACCAGCTCCAGACTGTATTGCACAGACAGGACACTGAAAATGGGAGGTGAAGGCAAAAAGAATCCCAATTTTTGGTTTACTATTTATTCCATTGTAGAAAGAGGGAAATAGTCTCCCTTAGTAAGTTTGAGGTTTAATTTCCAAGCAAAAAAAGTGTTTTTCAATAAAAGCATTGGCAGTGAAAAAGTTTAATAGTGTGTGAATTCTGCCCTGAACACTTCTTGGTGTAGGAGACTGGTACAACTGAGAAAACTTTTTAGAAATCTACCTCAGAAACAGTGAATGCTTTTCCCATGATCCCATGCCCAGTGCAGACAGGTTTGTTATTTCCAATGGCTTCAAACTTCAGTCTCCAAACACCACTTGTAACTCCTTAGCTCAGTTCAGAACTCTATTCTCTTATCTCTCTCAACACCAGATCTGAAAAATTCAATTACTTATGCACAGACCTGAGGGCCTCCAGGGCTGCTGGAAGAGCTGAAACATTTCCAGAGTGAAGATTTATGATGTTGCTTCCCTTTTAATACGGACACAATCTGCTTTAGCACAGTGCAGTGTGTGACCTGCCTGGGAATGGACATGGCCCCAGAACCATCACTGTAAGGAGAGGGAAATGCATCAGGACATATGTTCTGGAGAGGAAAAAAATCTTCCAGAAAAATCCAGTAACTAAGCAAAAATTATGGTGGGTTTGTTAAGCACCAGGTTTATAAAGCTTCAAGGTGGTACAACAGTGGTAACAGGACAATTTGTAGTTCTCATCCATAGATGATTCCAGTGTTTGCACATGCATTTGTGCAAACAAATCTTAAGCATTTTTGTTCTGGAAGTTTTAAACAACTTAACGTGAGCCCTTCACCAGTGCCCAAGGGCAGCAGTAGCACCTGCAGTGACACTCACAGGGAGGGCAGGGGGGTTTTGTGTCCTCAGCACAGCTTTCTGCACCCAGTGTGGCTCCCTCAGTCCCTGGGAATAGCCAGGGGTTCTTAGGGACACTCCTGACATACTGATCAGGACACACAGTTGGGACAAATGTGCTTAGAAAGGGGCAGGTGAGCTGGGAAAACATGAAACCCTGGCTCTGGCCAAGTGTTCTGTTTCTGCAGTCACCATGTCCTCATTATTCTCCCTTAAAAACACATCACTTCCTTTGCTGAGCAGGAAGTAACCAGCAAGCATTTGAGCTTTGAAGAACCTCTGCTAAAACAATTTCATAAATAAATCTCAGTGTCAGCATCTATTTCATCTGTTATAATCTATTTAATCTGAGCTGCATTAAGCAGATTCTCCTCCAGGTTTGTATCTTAATAGAGGCACAGACATCATAGCTTTTCTTCACAGCTTTTGTCTGACCCCACTACGAGAGAGAAGGGTAACACTAGTCCCAGACTGACTCAAACACATCACTGATAATGACAATATTTGGCATTAGTGTAAAATCCCCAAAATTGTGTCTTCTGATAGCACCAAAACTCTGCAAAATTAACATGAGATTACAAAGAACACAATGACCCAATGCATGTTTCATATACATATTTATATATATTTCATGTACAAAGTTACATTCTGAACCTCATGGATTCAATAATAGAAATAAATACTGAAATAACTACACTGCTATATGAGCTCTTCTGCTCACAGAAAAGAAGCCTCAAGTTTTAACAGACAGCAAGTTTAACGCTGTAGAATCCATCTCAGATTACAGAGGCAAGTAAAATTGAGCATAAAGTGTCCAACAGACAAAACTTTCAAAAATTACAGACAATAAAATGTTTAAAATATATGTTTAAAAGATTGAGAAATGTGCATCAACAAAATTAATAAAGGAAACTTAATCTTGTTAGAGGGCAGGAGAGACATTTAGTGTATAGAAAAATGCTTTGAGGTGCAATATAGGTTGTTACAATATGGCATAACCCTGTTAGAAAAGAACATTTAATTTCCCTAAAGAAGACCTGTATTTGAGTTTACCATGTCTTGTTTTACAGAGCGAGGCCTTCACAAGGCCCACCTCAACAGGGCCATTTACAGAGTGCTAAGTCAGGTTTAATCCTTTGGTAACTTTTATAATACTCACATGGAAATAAATATTCAGTTGCACAGCATTTTTTAAAGACATACGTTCTTTAGAACAGTTAGTATATTAAAACAGATTAAACATTTGTTTATTACTAAGGCAGCCTATGATAAAGTGTCTATGCCCTGTCAACTCAATCCTATCTGGTACAGGAAGACCTTCCCAAGGAATCGACAATGCAGCCTCACCCTCACCATGCAAACACCCCTACCCAGGCAAGTCACGTGCTGCATATTTTGTGCTCAAAATGTTTCCAAACTATTAACAAGCTGTAGATATCAAGAGATTAGCTCTTATTTATATGATGCTTTAATCACGAGTGTAATGCATAAACACATTCTTGAGACAGAGTTGAGGGTGTATTGTCATCACAGTCCCTGGGATTTGCGTGCTTTATTCACCTTTCAAAGTGACCATAAGGGGAGTTTATACAGCCCAGCACACTGTGATGGCAACAGGACCCAATTAATCTACTGTACCTTACAACAGGAGATAAAGTTTTTAAATGAGAAATAGAGAGAAGTGCACATGCCTTTATCTACACCCATAGTGCTACAGAGTTCAACTACTGTCTGCTTTAAAACCCTTCCACTTTTGGACAGAAGCAATCCATCATTCTCTGAAATATTTGCAAGAGCTGGCCCACTGAAGTGGCTAAAATGGCACAGTGGGCCAGCTCCATTTGGCAAAAGACCAGGTAGACACTTGCCAGGTTGCACTGCTCCAGCTGGAGCAGTAATGCCACTCAGAGAAAACAGCTTGTCTTTAATAACAAATCAAATCCTACAAAGAACCAAGGAACAGAATTGTGCGCTTTTCTTCTGAGAACATGAGAATGTGACAATCAACCAGTGACTAAAAAACTTTGGAGACTGTGTTTTCTGAAGAGAAAAAGAAATAAATTCAAGAAAATGGCAGGAAATGCAATGAAACGGCACCACTCACAGTGAAGATTCTACACAACTGTAAAAGTTTAGACACCATTTTTCTTAAGACATCCCATCAGTTAATTCAGATGTGTTTCGTGTTCAGTATACATGCCTATAAGTTTAAAATAGGTCTAAGAGTGTTGACTCAGGTTACTTTTGTATAATTGGTATTTGTATAATTTTTAATAAGCTTCCAGACTTTATATTTAAGCCAACGTACTTTAAGAGTGACATTCAAGATGAATACGGAAAGCAAATTATGAACAACATGCTCTCATTGCTTTTGGCATTCTGAAGAGAAAAATACTACTAAGATATTAAACATCTTTAATAAGGATTTTTACTACATAGTTCATGTCCTAAATACATATTTACGAGAGGAACAGCTGTGTACAAAATATGTTGCTTAAAAAGTATTTATAGATATAAATCTAACCAATAGACCTGAATGGAGACTTTCTGGTTTATCAGCTATGATATGCATTTGAAAAAGCTGCCTAAATATATATTTACACAATAGACCTCAGCTAAATGCGTTCATTTTAAAAACTAAGAAAATATATAAACATATGTTTGTCTGATAGACCAGAACTGCTCCTATTGCATAAAAATGTTTAGGCAGTTTTAAAAAAGTGTTTCTATATTTACTCCTCTGAAACTGTTCAGTTCTCTCATAGAATCACATTACTAAATTTCTCTGCTAATCTGAACAGCTCCAGCCTTTTGGGGGTAAATGCTGGATGTATATTAAAACCCCTCAAAACTTTTACTTTCCAGAGACTAAATTAAAGAGCAAATCTGGGTTTTTAAATGTTCTGAAGTACAGAAATCATGAAGTGTTTAACTTAGGTCTGATACTAATGCAGAAATTTCAATGTAAAAGGAAGACCATCTTAAACTCACATTTATGGTTAAAAAAAAGATGATGAGTAGACAGAATGTCAGCCTAAGATTAGTCTCTTGACTTTTGGTAATTTTCTCTGTCCTTGCATTACCGGATAATATTGTTGCTGAATTATTTATTTTTTTAACTAAACTGGGGTATGGAGCCACAAAAAAAAAAAAAGACAATTTGTACCTAATTATGTGGAACTACACTTCCTTTGATGCCTTAGGCATCACCTTTACAATCTCACTTGTGTAGAATGTGGTTTTTTCCCTGTACACTTTCAGTCTTTTCTCATGCTCTAATTGAGGTCTCCAGCCTTCACACACATAGTGCCTTATGAGTTTGAACAGTTAGGCAGAGAAGATCATTCTAAGTGCTTAGGACATAAGGGGTTAAGAAAAGAACAAAACATATCCCCTGATTGAGAATTTTACAGTTATTTTCCAATTTATATCAACCTAAGAATACCCTTTAGAACCAGAGTTGTTCCATGTCAGGGAAATGGAAAAACATGCTCAAAATTGCTCATTACTGAGGGCAGCAGTTGTCAAACTTTAAGGTTCAATAGTGAAAATATTGTTTTATTTAAATATTTTCATTTTAATTCCTATACAGCCTCCTCTTTCCCCCCACAAATTCTGAAGAATGTAACAAATTAAACTGTGTACAGTGTATGAGAAAGATTATCCAGGTTTGAAAACAAAAGCTGAAATATACAGTTTGCTTTAGCCCTCACTAAGTATTTGGATGAGTCCTAGTAATCCATCTTTTAATTTGTCCATTTTTTTCATACCCTGGGAATAACTTTGCTGTTTTACCCAATGCATTATACAGTGAAATGAAGCTCAGTTGGAACAAAGCTGAACTCAAGTGAGACTACCAAAGAAGTGAACACATGAGATTGCTGTGGTACAGTCAAACTGTATCAGCTGCTCACTGTGCTGTGCACACCAGCTGGAGAAACATCTGATTTCCTCACACTGTTCCATTTAACACAGGTGCAGTAAAACAGCACAAGCTAATTCCTGTGTAGCTGAACTATGACAGGTTTCAATATAAAGTTAAACAGCAAAGAAATGCTTCAACATCATGTAGTGAAACAGGTTCACAAAAAAAACAAACAAACAACAAAAAAAAACCATGCAGAAGCATTTTTTTTTTGCTTCCCCCCTCCCCCCCCCACACCATTTTTAAGATCTCCAACTGCATCCTACAAGCTCACTCACTGCCACACATGACTTGCCACACTATCAAGTGACTCCTCTCAGCTTTGGCTACAGAAGGTTCAAGTGGTAGAGCTTCTCCCAGGAGTTCAGATTCTCCTCCTTCATCACCTGGAACAAAACAGCTTTGGTTGAGGCAGCCAATAACCAGAGCAGCATCAACACCACATGCAGCAAGACAAACACTAAAAAGACAGTGTTGCCATATGCTGATATAAAAACATATTAAAGTCTGTGAATGTAAACAGAGTGTGTTGCATAATTATCTCAGAGCCCAGCATTCTGCTGGTGATATTCTTTACTTCTAGCCCAAAAAATAATGGCAGTTTCATAAGTATCCATATTCTACATGTTTCATTACTTATAACCCTTTAATGGAGAGAAACCTAATCTGCAAACTACCAGGCAGACATAGAGATGGTTTTGCCACTACAAAGTGTTCTGGGACAAACCCAAACATGTAAATGCTCTGGGACAAGAACTGTAATTGAGCACGTGTGAGTCAACACAACATTCATGTCTGTGGTCAACCTTTCCCACTCTTTCCTCCTGTTCCAGTTATTCCAGCTGGTCACAACTCTGCCCACCGTGGCAAAGACAGTCTTGAACATATTCTCCATCATTGCTCTTCAAAAAGAAGAGCAGTTTTGTAGCTGCACCTGAACTCTGGGTGACAGCAGCTGACTGGGACCAAAGGTGACACTGAACTGCCCATGGACAGCCAGGACCATCAATCCAGAAGGTCTCTTTAATCACAGGAAACAGGAACTGACCTACACCTTCAGGAAGGTGCCAAATCAAATTTTGGCTGGTGTTCTGGTTAGACTCCTTTGGAGGGCGCTGAGGGAGCTAAACACAGAGTAGCCCCAAAGTTTGCTTGGCTCATGTGGCACTGGCTGGGCTAAGGCAGCACTGGCACTCAGCTCATGGCTTTGCCATCATGCCAAAGGGAGAGCAAAGTGAGCATTTGGAATGTGGCTGTTCCAGCTGCCCTGAGTGACCGCAGCACTTGAGCCCTCACTGCACTGTGGCACAGAACTGTCTCCAGTCCTGCCTCTCACAGGAAATCCAACACAGTCACCCCAGGAAACCTGCTTGTCACTGATTAGTGGGATGACAGTATTTGGAATGGCCTTCTTGGGTTTTCCTTTGTAATGGTTTATGTGGGTTGTTTTGCTGTTTGGTTGGTTTTGAAAGACTACAGACAGATTTAGGCAAAAGGTCAAAAGAAGGTCTAAGGGTTGTGACACCTTTTTATGCACTTTTTGTCAAGGTCTCCAGCTGCAGATTATAAGCACAAAATCACAACAGCTCTCACTTTATTTCCCCAAAGAGTTCAATAAAAAAGAAGATACATGTTTATCCAAGAAATCTTTTATGGGCTAGATCATGCCAAACTGCCATCCAAGAAAAGCAGTGATCAAATAGCAGTGATGGGCATGCACAGTGATCAAATACCAGTGATGGGCATGCAGAGATAAGTGATCTACTTTCCCACTCGAAAATCACTAAATTTTACACTGAGTATTCTCCACTTAACATGACTTGTTTTTAGTCAGTCTGCATATTTAAGTAACTATGGACATGTCTTCCGGCAGTTTGAGACAGAAGATTAACCTGACAAAGAAAGACTGAAAGCATTAACAGGAAGGTGGTACATGACTCCAAAGCAGAGTTTCAAATAAACCTTCTGACACAGTCATTCCTGTTACAGATGAGTGTTGCAGTGTGTCGCCATTTCCTGTTTCAACTATCCAAACCTCCTCAGGTGCTCCAATCTTTCCCCCCGGCCTTTTGCCCTCCTGCCTAAGAGCTGCCCATCAATCTTAACCTTCCAGCAAGGCATCGTGTGATTGGCAGATGCTCCCCAGGCCTGGGCTCATTGGTTTGTCCTAGCATCCACATCCCTTGACCCCTTCCCCTCCTCACACCTGGTTGGCCCTCACCTGTCCCTCCCCTCCCCCTGTCCCCAGGGTTTAAAAGGACACGAGACCATGCGGCCGGGTGTCTGTCTGGGAGCTGCTACCACGTTCAGAGGCCTACCATGCTGAAATAAAACTCTGGATTTAAGCTCTACGGCAGAACCCGCTCCTTTTCTCTTCACCGTCACCTGAACCTTTTCCACCAAAGGTAAACTGAATTCCTATTTTGCCTGGATTTGTTCTGAGCGCCTAGCTGCAGCACCTAGCCAGCCAAAGGTATCTCTGTGGTGAAAACACCACAGCTGCAGCCTTTGTCCCAGCAGCGAGGCCAGACGAAGCCAGGCAGGACACACCCGGAAACATTCGGGGTCTAATATTTAATAGATGAGTAATTAGATGGTTGGCTCTCACAATTAAGGGGCAAATGTTATGTATATGTTAAGAGAAATTTTGTAGATGTATAGTTATGTTACTATAATATGTCGTCCCCCTTGCATTGGGATGGCCTCGGTAGCTGGGGCATTTGGGGAGGGTTGGCTTGTTATTACAATAACACCTGATCTCCAATCAAGATGTAAGAAAGTGAACTCCACCACTAGGATAAGGAGGAAGAAGCTGTCATGACCAGACCGAATCCTTTGTTTGAATGGAATTTATGCATCATGTGTGGGATATATGAATATTCAACGGGCTATTGCTTTTAAGGGTTAATCCTTTGCTAACGGGTGTCCTTTTTCGGGCTTGTGCTGCCCAGAAAAAGGTACCCAGAGTCGGTAACTCTGTTTCTGTTGTCTCATATTGTCCTAATTCAAATTGTCCAAATTATTATTACTCTAATTGTATTACTATTTTTATAACCATTTTATTACTATTAAACTTTTAAAATTTTAAAAACAAGTGATTGGCGTTTTTCACATTAAAGTTTAATAAACCTTTGAAATTTTAAAAGTGAGCATCATTTCTCACATCCCAGAGGTCATGGTTCGTTGGGAGGAGGAGAAGCTGAAGGCGTGTGTCAGAATAAAAATACTTCTACCCCTGCAGTGTATGGTAAAGACTGTATATACTGACCACACAAATGCACTCACTGCAATCACAGCAGCAGTTATTATGTGGTTAATACCCTTTCAGTATGAAGCATGTCTCATTTAAAGCTCAGATTTCTTACCCATCCTGAAGTCAATGTATCCTTCTCCACCGCTTATCACCAACATTGATTTTAAGGGACTCTGGTTCAAGGACTCCTGGGCTTGTTTATCAGCTGTTAGATCTGCTCCACCACTACTCTGAGGGCAAACAACCTGACCTGGGTGGAAAACAGAACACTTTTTTATGCCTTATCTCGGAGTAAAAACTTCTGTGCTTGGTCATTAGATGACAATGCCTAAAGCAGTTGAATGCCTTCTTAACACACAAGTGCTCACTTAGCACAGCACCTTTTTCACAGAAGGAAGCAAAGTCCCTGCTTGTGATCAAGCCCTTTTCCTCCCATTAAACAGGGCTGTACTTAGCAATCAGACAATCCTTGTAATTAAAATACATTGTTTCTGAGAGTATTCTTGCTATCTTTGGCTAAGCACTGTGTTCAACTAAGTGAATGAAGGAAAAAAACAACAAACAAATAAAAAATCCAAACCAAAAAACCACCTCTTTTGAAGGTGGTAACAAAACCTCACCTGGTACTGCAACAAAGAATTTCACAGCATCCCGGTGGCCGTGGAAGCAGAGCTGTGCGTGCGCCATGGAACAGTAGGGGATGAATGTCCCTGGAGTCACTTTGTCACTATGCTCATCTCCATATACACGGATCACACTCCCCGGACGGTTTCCAGAGCCTGCTGCTGATTTATTGGCTGTAAAAGAAGAGGTTGTTTTCTACTTCAAAACACAAATTGCTGGAGTGGTTATTTGGTAAGAAACCTTATGGTACCATCTAAAAGCTAAAGCCAACTTAGATAAAAATGAAACAGGAGGGCAGCAATGCCAATTCAAGACAGAGCTGGAAAGAAAAAGATTGCATGCTTCGTTATTTAAGTACATCAGAAAATGGAGCAGGATTCTTATTAGTCTAGCATAAACACCAGATTTCAATATCCTACTTTTGGGAAAAAATAATTTGTGACTGGACTGTGTCTTTCATAGAAAATAAGTACCTCTAATGTGTTTCAATATGAGCAAATTCCATGTAATTAAACATGTAATTAAAGACAGTTTCATTCCAACTAATCATAATGTATGCCCTTGCCAGCAAAAATTCTCTAGAAACAGCCACCTATGGCCATGAAAGAGCTACTCTATTATCATTCTACATCTACATTTTATTGTGAAGTTTTAAAATACATTAAACCAGAGAAGTACTCATGCTAGACATACAAGCCATCTCCATTCCAAAGACTATCAAAGTAGTAAACGAAACAGTGATTTGTAACAAGACAGCAAATGATGTGGATTAATGACAAAGTTATAAGATGTGATATCACACTGGCTGGAAGAGAAAGTCTATATGAGAGTTCAGCTGCAACAAAGGATGATATGCTAAACTGCTGAGCAGATTGGTGGCCATTTAGCAAACATAAAACTGCTGCAATGCAGTAACTGCAAGTGGAAAAACATTTAGGAACATACAAAGGGTAAATCTATAAGGAGTGGGAAACAGCCTCAAAGTGGCTATTATAAGCCTGAAAGTAGGTTTTGGTTCAGAATCTGCACTTACCCCGCAGCCCCAGTAAACGTCCCTGGTGGAGGATTACAGCTAGTGAGAAAGGAGGAAAGGGGAAATGGATAGGTATGACAGTAGAGGAGAAGGATTAATGAGAACCCACTGCTCATATTTTGGTTTTTGATAAGGTAGAGCTTAAAATTTTAGCTCCTAAAAAAAACAATAGATATTTAATTACCAAAAATTCGATCAAAAGTCACAAAGAACAGCATCTTACTATAGAAGTTCCAGTACAAAGTAGACCACAAAAGCACTGTCACATATTTTTAAGTTTATTATTGATTAGCAACGTTTCCCCTTTCTCTCTTTCCTTGGCAGGAGGCTCCAGAGTAATACAGAATGACTCATGTTTTCAAGTACCCTTTTGGAACATCATCTGCTGCCCTGCTACTAAGACCCAGGGGATTGAGAGATGCCACTGCTTATGCAAGGATGTGACTGCTTTATTACTATTTCTGACCAAAGTTCTCAGCCCCACTATCAGGCTACCCCCAAAAGGCTGTTCTGACCCACAACCAACCAACAGAAATGAAATGCAACTGAACAGCTTTAATAGGGACTTCCGTTCACTCCTGGCTTAAAACAAACTCCTCTGGAAACATTAACTTAATCTTGACACAAATTAAGAGCTATCATTTTTGAAAGCATGATTTAAAGTGTCTCAAAATCCATGACAGGAAGTCTGTCCTTCCTTAGTACATTCATGCAAAAAAAAAAAAAAGACAGTTACTGAATGGATGGACAATGCAATGGAACAACGTGAGAAACAATGCATGTTTGCTGTTCAACAAAGCAGATACAACATGAAGAGTTTTCACTATTAAATCACCCTAAAACTCCACCTGTCAGACCACACTATTTTCTAAGTAACAATAGTACAATGAGGACTATCAGAGGTCTGCATTTTATTTCCTGAAACTTCTGTCCACCTGTTATAACATTAGTCTCAGGCACAAGTGTTGAGGCTTTTTTTTTGTGTTGTTATTTATATGCAATCAATTTACACAGAGATTCTTCCCAAGCTTTACCTATTTAAGATTTGGTTTGCCCTTGAGCTGTTCTTTTCTCCTGAGATTCAACTGCCCTCAATTAGTTTCAGCTTATCACAAGAGTCTGGGGTCTGTTATGAAGCAAAAACCACAATTTACATGATTGGAATGTGACCTGGATGTTAGTGCCCTGTTTGAATGTATTTACAGCTCCTATAACTCTGAACGTGCCCTTTAAAGTAGTCTGTGCTACTTCTGTTCCAGTCCTTTATACGCACTTTGTGATGAATTCTCAAAAATTAAAGCAAATCAAATTGTATTAGCAACAACAACATCAACATCCTCAAATCAAAGAAAAATGGATTTTGTGATCACATGGCAATCAAAAATAACATTAATAAGAAAACTAATGATGTCTCATATAAGCAATAAACATCTATCAATGCTCTTAATGCTTAGAACACCTCTAAGGCTTCAAAGTGTCCCTTTGATTCAAGTCAACTCTGCTCAAATGGCAGTACAGGAGATTCTGGAGATGTGTTATTTTCTCAGGGTAACTGTAATCACATACACAGATATAGGTGCTAAACATCACACAGGCCTGATCTGTTACAAACCTGGCAGTGAAGTTTTCTATCCATTAGCAAGCACCTGAAGGCTGTTTAATACTCTTTTTTTATGCCTACAGCATATTGCACAGTGCTATTCATTGATATTTTACTTACTTTCTGTTAATGGAATGGAGATGATGACACCATTTCCTGTTCCTACCCATAAACGATTACAAGACACCATAAGTGCTGTGATTCTCACAAATGAGAATCCCAGTTTACCAGTACCTAAAAACAAAAGATGCTTTTCATCAAAAATTATGAGCAAGAATAATTTCAGTTCTACAAAAAAGAATCTAAAATCCAGCTCCCAAATCACACAGACAAGTAATTCCCTCCCACTTAAGACAGAAACAAAGTAGAGGAGCACATTTAAGTTGTAAAGATAACCTAGAAGGCTACAACACTGTAATTAAATTGAGAACCTATGTTTCAAAAGTCTAACATTAGCTATGAGAAAGCAAAACAGGTCCTTAATGTTGCACAGTAAAATTTTTTGGGGCTTACCAGCTTTTAAAACAAACAAAAAAGTGAGCTTACAGATATAAGACTGTGGTTTGTAATCAATTTAAATTAATTTCTCATTTGTTAGCAGGATGAGGGGAGCAGAAGGCTGACACCAGCCGTGTGCAATGCACAGCAGTGACTTGTGAAGAATTTTCCCAGAGCCTAATTACCTGTATTTGTTGTGTAAGGTATGTGGTCAAACCGCTCTTATACAGATATTAATGAAAATAATCAGAGAGCTTACTAGGTTCAACAGCAATAAAAATTTCCTATTTTGAGGGGTTTTTTTTTGAAAAATTAGGCAATTCTTCCAGGCAGGTAATGGATTCTTCCCATTTTTAGCTATAAAAAATTGCATCAGTATAGAAAAAGAGAAAGATTGTAGTGTCTCTATTGGTGCCTGCCCAACTCAACCACCACTTTCTTCATTAGTTATGAGTTTTTAAGGACACTTTACACACCAGGTAAGGTCAACAGACTGTAACAGATGACCCATCACCCCCATCATGCTTCACAGACTGACTTAGGCTTCTACTTCCAGATTCAAGTTTGCACAAACTGATTTTAACTGGCCTTTCCACCCACCTTTACCCCAAATCTGCAGTAAGAACTGCTTGATCTCTAGCAGGAAAAGGAAGCTGCAGACAGCAAGAACACACCAGTTTTTCCTGGGAACTTACCAAGCATTTTGCTTACATAGGGCTCAATGTCCACATCCTGCAGGTGCTGGTAGGTGTGGGCGTGGTAGAGGCGCAGGGTGGAGTCCAGGCGGATGGACACCCATACCCCATCCCCTACCCATGCCAGCTGTCTCACTTGGCTCTCCCTCCTTGGGTGGGCATCAAAGGACTTCTGTGAAACATTGGGGTTCAAATGAGAAGGTAAAACAAAGAGAAGAGTAAGAAAGGTTTCTCTGTTACTCTCATATAGTCTGAACTGGCAATTTTCAATCAAGCACAACCCTCTGATTTGCAAGATCACAGACAGTGTTTAGCTCAGTTACAAATAGCATATGATGGTCTAAAATTGCTGATTCCCTTCCCTGAGTGTGATCTCAAAGCGGTAATTTCCTACTCGGTCTTCATTTACACATCTCATCCCAGTCTGCTCCAGCTTGTCTCCCTTGAACCTGGAGCCTTTTTGGTCTGAGATCCTGCTACCACAGCACATAGTACATGTGCCTAAAAATGCCTTTGTTCCTTGTTCATCATGATTGACTTATAAACAACGCCACCATGTGCAAAATACACACTATCCACCAGCAAAACAATCAATTTCACTTTTATATTAACTTCATTTCAGTTTTCCCATATATATTTATAGTCTTCTTCACAAAAACAGGTCATTATTGAGTGACTGATATTTTCAGAAGAGCTGAGCAGCCACCCTCAAAGGCCTGGCCCGTGTCTCAGGCCAATTAGCAGGAGCTGAAGCACTTATATTGCTCAAGGCTTGCAGAAACCTCAGCCACTTTCTGCTCTTGAGATGACAGACTAAACACTGCAGATAAAACACCAGCTCACACACCTTGCATAAATTTTTCTCTAACTGGAACGAGTACATTCCAAATTAACGCTTGCAAATCTCTGCACATGGGTAGAAAACAAAATGAGGCACACCCAGAATAAGCTGGGAGCTGGCCGTACAAGCTCTGCACAAGCACACTTTCCAGTTTCTGGCCAGCCAGAAGTGGAGAACTAAATCTCCCAAAAACTGGTTTCAGTAAGTGAAAACTTTCTCATCATAGCTTTAAGTCTTCCAAAACAACTATTTCATAAAACAAATTTGCTAGGTAGCCTGTTTCTGCACTGATGAAAACAGATGTTTCTGGAGTTACTCGGGAGTCTGAGCTGCAGCACTAAAACACAACATTTAATTTTTTTAATCACCATTGGAACTTACCTCTATTTTCATGGCCTTTGGTTGAACAACATAGATTTTGTTCCTGTAGCCACACCAGACCTTGTCATGTACCACTGTCATGCACCGGATGGAGTGGTGCGGCCGGCCCAGGTCCAAGAGGTGATAGTTTGACAAATCCCACTGACCATCTGCAAAAACAGGAAGAAAAAAAGTAACACAGGAACCTGTGTTTGGTTTAAGGAAAATTTAGAAGTAAAAGTAACTATCTTAGAAGTCCAATTTTTTAAAGCATTGTAATAATCTGGGTAAATCTGTACAAGTTTATGGCTAGGCTCCTCATTAAACAAACAGCAACTAACATCCCAAATGTTATGTTTTTTAAAAAATAAAATCGTACAATGATTCAGGTTAAAAATCCAGCAAAACATTTTTAAATCAGCAGGTTACCCTGTGGTACAGGCTCTGCTTGACTACGACCAGTACCTGTGACAACAAACAGCTTCCCACCAGGCACCTGCTGCTTGGCTGAACATGGAAGTGTTGGCCAGTGCAGATTTTTTTAAAATATGCTGCAAGGTCTTAAAAAAGGCACCTGAAATCTACTAAAAACATACTAAATTTCATCATTCAACACCAATTAAAATTCTTCTGTAGACTGAACTAAGGCCACAGATCATCAATGACATTCACTAGAGAGGCTTAGGTATTGTGAACCATTGCAGTGAGCTTTAAAAAAATAAACAAAACAAAACCACTAAAAACAACTTCATCCCAGCTGCATCTTTTCCAGTATTTGCATTAGTGTTGTGCAACCTTTTAAATTCTTTTAAATGCTGAGCATGAGGATTTAAGCATCACAAGGGAAAGATGAAATTAATAGGGTGGAAAAACAAGCTAATAGATAAGTTTCAGTTGCTCATAGTAAGACCTTCCCCTCCAGGTCCTATTTCTGGAGGCTGAAGAATGGAGCTGGTTCAGGAGGAGTTTGAGCAGAAATTCTGAAGGGATGCTTACAAAATTCTCATTGAAGGACTTGCCCAGAGAAATATTTATCACTAATAAAACAGAAGACATGACTATTGAGCATAATGAAAATGCAAGAGAGATGATAATCAAAGCAGACTTTCATATGGTGTTTCCCTATTTAGCAAATCTATTCCATTCTCCATTTCAGAGTAAGAAAATACTCCATAAATGCACCACAACAGTGCAAAACGAGAACTTGAATCTGCAACTGAAATAACAAGAAATATTTCTCATAACAATCCATAAAAAGGTCAATGGTGAACACATTATCAAAACATTACTTGTAAATGGCACATTTCTTTCCTAACTACTGTTGAAAATTCCCTGGTTCCCAGATGCAACAGAATCCTTACCAACTCCCCGGTGAAAGATCGCAAGCGTCCCATCTGCCAGTGCAACCAAGACTATTCCTTTGACATGTCTGAGGAAAAAGGAGGCACAACAACACAGTCTGTTAGACTGCTCTGCTCAGAAGGCAAGTTTAAAACTAGGTATTAAACATTTCATATTTCAGCATATTTTTACAGTCATTTTTTATTAGCCCCAGTGTTTTGATTTCTACAATATGGCTCAAGAGAAGGGATGTAACAAGGGATCAAAATCCAGTTCAGAGAGATTGAAATACATCTGGTTACAATGCCTGAAGAAAACAGCAAAAATAGCAACCTATAACTGTTTTGCATAGCTACAGCTCATCCTTTGGGCTATGTATTTCCAACAGGTACAAGATTCTTTTTATTTTCCTTACTCCCTAGAAGGTTTCCACTGTCCCTCAAAAGGCATGCAGGCAGTTATAGCAACTGACATTCCCAATATCTGAGGAGGAAATAAAAAACTACTTTGGAAAGTATTTTAACAGAAATTCATTATGATTTACATGACATTCTTTCAGGACTTACACAATACTGAGAATAGAATCTTTAAGTTTAATGGCATGAACACATTTCCTCCACTGGGCCACTGACGAATGAACATACAGGCTGCAAAGACAAATCAGGAGGGATTAAAAGCACTACCAGACAAAAACAACCACAAGCAAAGCCCTTATAAAGTGAAATCCACAATCAAAGGGAAAACAAGTTTTCATCTTCCACTGGAAATTATGTGTACGCTGAAAGGAAGAACTACATGAGCAGCAGAACGGCTTTTTCAGAGGTCTAAAGCATTACAAACTCCCTTGCAGATCCATCTGCAGTAAAAATTACAATACATTTTTCTAGCATACTAAAATATTGAAAATTATGTAATTAACAGACAATAACAATTTCTTTGAATACAAAAAAACCCCAGAACTTCTCTGCAGATAAAGTGTTATCTAATAAAAAAGGACTTGCTAATCACCTACAATACTTCCTTTGAGTTCTGTAATGCCTAAAAACAGCCAAAACCTTGAATGCTTTGCTGCAATCTTGAGATCATCCTGTGCTTAATCTTGACTTGAGACGGTTATCAGGCCTGTAGGCACAAGAAGCAAGTTTAAAGTAATGATTATAAATAAATATAACAAGATTAGCACTTCCTTACCATCCATTCTGTGCTCCAAGCCACATGGTTGGTAAAAGGCTACTCATTTTCTGTGCTTCTTCTCTCACTAGATCTTGCTCGCTTGGCAGAACTGCAACATCCTTATATAACTGTGACTCAGTACTAGAAAAAAACACCAGTTAAAATACATTTAATGAACTGCACAGATTACTCAGGCTATAAGCCAGGTGTTTATTTCACAACTGAGAGTTCCTACACTGCCTTTTGAAGTACACGAGATGTTTAAAAATACAGTAACCACACATGAAAGTACAATACAGATGAAAACCTCAATAACCATGAATTTCTTCAAGTGGACATTTACTTTTACAGGGAAAACTAGGTTCCATTCAAACCTGTCAGTATTATTACCTCTGGGGAAAGGCAGAAGAGAGTCACAAAGCACAGTCTTGTACCAAGACTACTTATATGAACTTCAACACACTTAAAAAGGAAAAAAAGTAGTCATTTTGTCTCCATGCTATGTGCCTACAAACATTATACTTTTTAAAAATACTTTTTAAGAGGTATGAGGCTCGAGACTAGGTACTTAGGCTGATACACTGGAGATGCCTCTGTTGTATGCTGCACTCCCAAGGGATCTGTAAAGACATGCTCTGTGTAGACTCCAGTTTGTGCAATATCAGCTGTGTCTTCTCCTGTCCCTGCATTGACTTCTGTTGCTTCTGTTGCCTCCTCTGCTGTTGGAATGTTCTCATCTACTGAATTATTTTCAGCTGCAATATCTATGAAACAAACAAATTTGAAAAACTTTTAAACAACTGCAATAGAATTTGCTATTGTTTAAAACAGCCAGAACTTGATACTTAAAACTGAAGTGAATAGCTGTTATAGCCAGACAGTTACAATTTCACATCAGAATCAAAAAACATCACATCAGAAACGCCCAAATTTTAGCAGGTGGCACTGTATAAACAAATGTCAAATGCACTTTTAAGTATCAGCCTGATGGCTCAGACGGGCCATTAAATTATTAACTAGGACAGCAGTAAACAAGGCCAACCACCACATATCCATTGACAATCATATCACCATACAGCTCTGTAGGCCATATGACAAAAAAAAGTATGAATGTCTATGAAATAATCACTTACACTTAAATATCTATTAAGACTTGACAAAATCCAAGGTATTTATTTTAGTCACTCTCTGGTAAGATCTGCATTTCAAATACTACATTAAAATCTCTCTCTAGAGCAGGCACAAGAATTCTCTCAAAAGTACCTACAAGAAGCAGCTGCCAATTCCCATTTCATGTCACCTCCACCACTTTCTCAGCTATAATTTACAGAATTTACAGTGAGTTTATGTTATCACAGCTTACACACTGTTAACCTCAGTAGTTGCACCAGCTGCATCTCAAGGTGTTTGGCCAGCCCTGATACACCTGTAGTGTTTATCACATACCTGACTGTTTCTCTGCCACAGGTGAGGCCCCATTGGTGTCATGGGCACCAGGAGTCCCCGTGAGACCCTCAGCAGTGCAGCCCACCACAGTGATTCCCCCCAGCAGGCTGTCAGTCTCAGCAGAGCTGTTACTGGTCATACTGCCACACAGGGAGGATTTGTCCACTTGGCTGGAATCTGCTTCCTGGGACCCTTCTTCTCCTGCAGGGTAGTCTGTTTCTCTTGCCCCTGAAAGAGATTAAACTCAGAATAACACAATATCCTGAGCTGGAAGGGACCCACAAAGATCCCGTCCAACTCCTGGCCTTGCACAGACACCCAGCAATCCCACCCTTTGTCTCAGAGCATTATTCAAATGCTCCTGGAGCTCTGGCAGCCTTGGTGCCATGACCACTGCTCTGGGGAGCCCTTTCAGTGCCCCACCACCCCCTGGGAAAGAATCTTTCCCTGATATACAGCCTAAACCTCCCCTGGCACAACTTCAGGCCATTCCCTTGGACCCTGTCACTGGGTGTTTTTCATAGGGATAAAGCCAAATCACTTCTCTATCTAATAACTAAGCTTCAAACTCAATGAGCTCCCCAGAGATTAAACATGCAGGCAACCCCTATCTACAAGGTTAGTTTCACATAATCAGCAAATGTGGAAGATGCTGTAATGAAGCTCGCAAAACAAAAGCAAGATCAACATATACTGCATTACAATGTCATTCACTCTATTTCAATCGACAGCTTTCCAAATAGATTATTTCAATTTTAGTTATATCTTCCTCTAAAATCAATTTCATAACAGTGCAGGTACACAAGGGCACCTATCTATATCTTTATGAAAAATTTAGGTGCAATAGAGTCTTGGTTCTGGAAGAAAAACTGTTTTTCTCATGTCCAATTCTCTTATATTTTCAAGACTTGAATTACACTCAAATGCAAAAAGGATTCCCTCTGCAGGGAGCTTGCTTATCTTCAAGAGGCTGAAGAAGTCAAAAAAACAACAAACATATTCTTTTTGTGATGTTCACAATTCCATGAAATATCAACACTGTTGCAGTATAGTACATCAAACAAAACAGTTCCCCTTGGCTGCTGACATCTCTCTGATTTTTGGTTCATGCAAGTCAACAGCCAACTAAAGAGTGAAACAGAAGGGTAGAAATGCAATAGTTTAATGTACAACTAACCACTTTCTTATTGCTCTGTTACAGTAACTTTTCATCATACTAAGTAACAAATCTGTGGTTTTTCATTGCGTACAAAAAACTGAGTAAGAATCAGTTAAAAAAGGCAGGAGCTGAACCAGCCCAAGCATTTACCTGGCACACTGGCAATACAAAGCACATGAGAATTGCAAACAATGAAACTGTCCAGAATATTCCCTGGTTGGTTTGCATCAATAATGATAACTTTTGTAGCAGAATGTGTGCTAGTACAGATCCAAACTAGACTGGATAATTCTTCCTGGTGTTTCAGTTCCTTTTGCTGATCCTGAAGGAGAACAAAGGCAGAAATTAACAACAGAAAGGGGGACAAGAATAGAATTACTACATTTGATCTGTAGTGGTCTTACATTTTCACCTACAGAAATATACATAAATATGTAGGAAGTTAAGTATCTTCAATGCCATTGCAAAACTACACGTTACTTGTTCTTTATGTAAATGAAGTATAAATATAGCTCCCTCATATTTCATACTTCTATTAAAATACATAAAATATTATAATTACACTGCATAGTTATACAGTTAGACCAGTATAAAATAAAAACATTATTGACATGCTACCTGCCATACTCAGTATCACCACAGGTTAATATGATATCCCAAAGCACTTGAAAATTTAGACTGTTTTTATGCCCTTAATATGAATTCCCCATTCATGGCAATTAGAACATAAACAGGTCTGTCACAAATGGTTTTTAAAGGAGGCAGCACTGGTATAAGCAGTACGTAATTTTGATGTAAAATTTATTTGCTCCTGAGATTTGCCAGGAAGGGAAGATTCGAAAGTATTTAATAGTTGGACTCAATAGCCCAAACATCATGGGCTAATGACTAACCAAGAAAACTCTATTTGTTACCAATGAACCTGATTAGAAAATACTTCAGTACTCTACAGTAAAGGTGTATAACTATATAATTTATTAAATGTGCCTTGCAGTGACCTTACCTTGAGCTCTTGATCTAGTTTATCTAAGCTACTCTGGGATCCTGTTTGCTGCTTGTTGCCATCTGCATCCACACCAGTCACATCATTGTAGAACACACTGGCACCAACCACAGATCCTCCATCTCGTGTCTTCCCTCCTGACAGGTTCACCCCTACAGCACACCACAGCTTGGGAGAAAAATAAATGTTTCACTTGAATCTCAAACTAAAAAAAGAGAGAGACAAGCACTGTTAAATATGCTAAGTGATATCAACATTATTATATATCCAGAGTCCATTTTAAGTTATTAATTACAATTAAAGTCATATACATTTTACTGAGACAAATTCTTCTTCACTATGTTTAAAAAAAACAACTTATTTGAAAAAGAATGTAATTGAGTCCAAAACAAAAATATTCAAGCTATAGTTTGCCCAAGTCTCTTATCATCACTGGAAACATCCTACCTTCATAGAGGTATCCTTCTCATCCAAAGGTCTCAGGTAAACAGGTACAGGTAAGTTCTTAATCTTATTTTCACCCTGTCCGCCATTTGCCACCTAGGTAAAAAAACAAACAAACAAAAAATTTTACTTTTAAAAGAGGTTTACAATCTTTGGAATCAGTTGCTCAGAATTTATTAAACACAATTAAGAGTTTTGCATTGTTGTCTCCTTTACAAAGATTCTTTACTGCTAACTTCAACCAAAAAAAGCTAGAATCAAACACAAGCTGTGAAATCACACCCTCTTCAAATGTGACAAAACATGAAGCTGTTACCATTATGCTTGAAAACATCATACCTGTTTGTATTTCTGAGGTAGACTCCAGCCAAAAGCCTGCACTCTGCCATCCTCCTTCTGGACATGAGCTTTCACCTGGCGGTACTGCTCCCTCTTCTGCTCCCGGCGTGAGGCTAAACTGGCTTCAGTTCTGGGCAAGAATCAGGATTAAGGAACTTCTTACTTATGCTCTTTAGAATCTTCTTGTGCAATGGGAATTGCTGTTAAACTCAGTAACCAAGATCACTGTGGAAGCACTGGGTTACCAAGGATATCCCTAGGTTTTTTTCACTTATCAAGACCCCTGGTTTCCTGTGGGCTATTTTTAAGGAATTGGGGAAAACCAGGCAAAACCAGAAAGTCTATTGCCAGCATCCTCAAAAGAAATTAACTTGGGTTGTGTAGCTCTACTAGGAGCTTCAAAAGTTGTAACTCACAAGGACATATTGCCAAAACAAAGCACAGGAGAAAAAAATAATTACAGATTCTTGTTAGCCTGACTCTTAAGTGAACCTTAAGTAGCTGTACAGTTATTGCTCAGCTACAGCATTTTCATATAAAAGCGTACGAAGTGTTGTCTCCTGTGCCTAAATGCACTTTCCTGAAAGATAGTGGTATTTACCAAGTAGAATATTTCAGCCAGGTGCTCCAAGTATTCACCCACTGCTGCACATTTCACTCTGCACTATCTTGATGCCTCATGAATCAACACTCACTTCAGGAGATTATACTTCACTTAGCAGCATGCTAGTAATCTCAGAGAACTAAAAGAGTAAACACTTGATAGAGCATATCTACTATAAAACCAAAATGTCTTACTCTTCACTGAGGAATTCAAAGGCTTTAGATTTGTCACTGGGTAATTGAGATAAGGTGCTGCTTCTTTTCTTGACTGATGGAGTAATGTGCGAGGTTGGAGCATTATATTTAACATTGACAGGAGGTTCTGGTTTCTTTGCTGTATTGCTGGATGAACTGAAGAGCCTGCTAAAACTAGAAGAAAAAGACAAGAGTCAAGATTTGCCAGATACATCCAAATTTGACTATGCAGGCAAAACACAGCATATGCCAGCCTGTTCAAGACAGTTATAAGGTAAGAAACTGGAGCCCAACACACTCAGCAAAACTCTCAACGCACAAAACTCGTGTCCATAAGAAAAAATTTTAAAGGATTATTATCCCATTTATCAAATTCAATGGGAACGTCATCTTTAATTAACATCTACAGGGAACCAACAAAATTAAGATGTTAACATCACACCTGGAAGACAGTTCTATGAAGGACATTAGTTCATGCAGACAGCATTTAAAAAAACCCACTATTTTCTATGCAACAAGATAAAACAGTTTTCTGCAAGTCACAACATCAAAAGGATTATTTGACAAACATCTTGTTGAGAAAAATACTGGTTTAGATTTTAAGAGCTTGAAGTCAGAAAGGAGAATGTAACACTCGGTAAGCTGTACTTCACAGAGGGAAAAGAAGCTGAAATAAATGCAACCCCACACATGCTATTCAGGTTTCTACTTTTCATCATAAAAATGAATGTGGAAAAAATGCTCAGAACAAGAATCTTGGTGCATATTCAGCTAGGAAAAAAATTCCAGCACTTTGGTATTTAACTTCACAAAGTGCACAGCCACTCACTACACACTGCAGCTTACAATACATTTTGTCTTCCAGAGCAGTCTTACCGAGTTGGCATGCTGGGCAACAAGAGGAGAAATGTTAAGATATCTTCATCTGCCAAAAAATAATTAGCTAACATACACAAATGTGCCAGCTAATTGGTTAGGGTCTTTATTTATTTCTGCCAGTAAGTTGTGCTTCTATACTTACAATTGCCAAATGCTTGATCTTTTCTTCTCTTGCATGGCTGGATTTTCTCTGGATGCTCTACAAGAAATTAATTCCAAGTTACTAAGTTAGCAACAATTTAAAAAGGAAAAGGAATGGAACAGTGTGAAACTCTTATTTTTAAAAAAAGGATAACATCTTGAAAATAACAAAGCCTTTTTTTTTTCCACACTACTACTTCTTTACTGATCAGAGCACAATACCGAAATTCCCACTACAGGAAATAAAGTTACATAATAAGCTTCATCCACATTTCTTTGCATCCCAAACAAACTGGCAACTTTTCAGACAGAAGAGACAAGTCTGCATAACACTTTGTAATGAAAAAAGCTTGAAGAAAGCAGCAAACCATTTTAAATTATTCTGCCTCCTATTTAATATTTTAACCATTGTTTTTTGTTTTAAAGTCTATTAATCTTCAATACATCAGTAAATAATTGAAAAAGTGTTCCCATAGCCATAGATTAGAGATAGGAGAGGATTTCTACAGCAGACAATAGCTACAGAAGAACAAGCCATGGCTGTTGGAAATGTACATTTTTCCTCCTAAAGGGTCACAGGCATGAGGACAATTGGAACAATTACATGTCACTGCTGTCCATGGCCAGCAGGCAGCACCACAGCCTCTGGTACCTGTGGTCAGGGACAAGGATGAGTTGGTCTGAGGCAGAAAACTTATGTTTTCAAACCATACCTTCCAAACAACTGAATATTCAGGATGCAAACAAGACCAAATCACCATCTTTATTGTTTATATTTAACATGCCTTGCGCAGTTTTAAACTGCTTTATCCTGAACAACCCAAGTCTTTCCAAAGGAATTATGCTCAGTCTGAAGACATTATCCCTATTTTGACAGCACAAGGCATGTGTACACACAGAGTAATTTTTAATGCTCACCACATTAATGTTATTTACAAATACCAACTTTTTTTCTCTGTTTCAGAACAAGCATCCCTTGAAAAAATGTGTGTATTCACATCATATGAAGTAACATATCTTCACTGAGGTCTCACCAAGAACCATTCTGACAAATTATATACCCTTAACTTAAAACCAATGATCCTCATGGGCATGAGGAAAACAAGCAGAAGGCAATGAACCTGCTGACCAGATCACCCAGCATCTAAAAATCACAAGGAGCTCTATCAAAGATTCTATAAAGCCTTTTCACCTTATCATCTCAGTCCATCGGACAGCCTCCTGCAGCTCCATCAGCCTCTCCTTGTACTGGTTCCTCTCCATCAGCACTCGGGCCATTTCCACACGTGTGAAGCGTTTCCGCTGTGCCGTGGGGACATCGCTCTGGGCACACAAGTTAATAAACATGGCAGTGACAAAGGTGCACCACAGGGCCCTGCAGAGCCACCCTCTTGATAACAGCCAGGCTAGGGCACAATTCCAGATTTCAAATAGTTTGGGGCTTTGGAAATCTGGGTTTTACCTTCCTCTCCTCCCATCCTTTGAATGCAATATAATGTGAATGAAAACAGGTCTTCAAAAAAAAGTGTGTGCTAACAGTGGGCAGAGAGGAAAGCAAGACAACTAATCACTGTCAATTTAAGTTTACTTGTGCTCTTTAGATCTTCTGTCATTTCTATACAGGAAGGAACTTCACCACTACTTATTAAGCAGTAAGTTTTAGTAGCACTCACTAAACACATAGACTTCTAATGTCCCATTGACATATGCACACAAAATACACCACACATATACACCTACATCATCATCCTCTTTAGCCTTCTGTCTTGCTTCTTCTGCTTCTGCACGAGCTCTAAAAAGAAAATAAAAAACAGCTGCAATAAATATCACAGTATGGTTTTTCTTCTTTTCCTTTTTTACAACCATGGAATTAAACTTACTTTCTCAGCTCTTCTTCCAGTTCTTTATTCTTCTCTTCAAGCTTTTGCTTTGCTTGTTTTATAGCCTCTAATTCACCTTGTAGCACATCCTTTTCACAGGTCAATTCATCCACCTTTGCTATTAAATCATTCTTCACTACATTCAGTGCATTTCTACACAAACATTGAAAACATATGGTTATAAGGATGGCCATGGTCTCGCAGTTCAGCTTCAGCCTGGTTTTATTTTTAAAGACCTACACATTTCTTACACAGAGCTGCTGTAAAAAGATACAGCTTTCTTAAAGGTCAAATCATCTCCTCCCAAATCTCCAACATTCAAACACATTCACATTCTGTCTATTAGAAAAAAGTACTGATAAATAGTTTGATTTTCCTTTAACAGTGCTCCAGTGGATTTGCCTCTGCACTTAAAGCTGTGCTTCTGACAGGGAGTTGATCTCATCAGGACACAGCACTGCATTTCTTGGAGTCTTACAAGGATAAAAGACTTGTCCTACTAGATCCTTAATTTCTAGAAGACCAACTCAGACAAATGCACCTACAAATTCAAAATACTCACACCTCCATTACTCTGAGAACTGAGAGCACATTTGTATAGTTTCAATTCTGTATCAGGATATTGAAGATATAATGAAATAACAGAAAGTCAGTATTTTTTACATAAACATTCTCACTTACTTTGTCTCCAGCAGCTGAGTGTTTTCCAAAATAAGGTTTTCAACCTCACGCCCCATTCCTTTCCAAAGGAAACAAACACATTAAATTAGCAAATAAAATGGATGTTTTTAGAAAACTTATGTTTTGCCATTGTCTAAAATCAAATTAATTTTACATATGACAAACTTGTCAGAAGAACTGTGAGCTATCTGAAGTTTCAGGTCCAACCTACCTTCTACAATTAGCCTTCCCTCCCATCTTCTCCCAGCCTGACTTCAATTAAAAAAAGCCCGAAGACATTCCTACCTAAGCACAGGCCAGTGCTGCTACTCTGTATATTTAGAAGATGTTACAGTACTAAGTCAAAAAGCAAACACAGCATACGTTGCAGAAGTATTAGACCACAAAATGTTTTTAAAATGCTGAACTGTGTTTTACACCATTATCATCATTGCTTTTTGATCTCTTATAAATTTTTATATACCAAAGTGTATCAGTTATAGACAAAAAACATGCTGAATAAAGTTCAGATTGTGAAAGCCCTGCAGATTTCCCCAGAGCAAATGATACCTTACCAAAGAAATTATGGTCTTTAAAGCCCATGCATTCCATGTAGAGCAAAAACAAGAACAAGAAACATTTCATGTGAGGTGTAGTATGATTGAGGAGAAATAAAATATTAAGACTTAGGAAGTAAGAGCGAATTAAAACAAAGCCACCACCAAAAATCTGAAGTGGGATGTAATGTGATTAGAAGCAGGATTTATACAGAAGACTGATGTGGAAGGATTTAAGTTTGTCACAACCATTTCCATTGGTTAAACCTCTTATAAGAATCAGTAACTCAATAAAAGTCTCTCATTTTCTGTGAAATAATTTAGAAGCACAGTCCTTGGAAGAAATTCTAAGCCATTCAGAAGTTTCCAATTAATATGATCTTATGGAGAAAAGTGAACATAACTTTTCAACATAACTCTAACATAACTAATTCAGTGTTACTTAGATTTCTGGAAATTAATTTCTCACCCTATTTTTTGCATACCTAAGATAATTTTCAGAATTTTAAAAAAGATAGTTTCAGGAGAGAATAATTATTTTGCATTTGCACAGCAAAATAATTATGACACAGATAACAGCAGAAATTATGTTAATTCAAGATTAACATAATGAATGAAAAAGGTATCTTAATGGTGGAGGCTTTTTAAAATACATTAGAAACACAATCTTCTAAGCAACTTTGGCGGCAGAAGACTTTAAAGATATTTGGATAAAGAAGAAAAGGTATCTATAAATAGACATGCAAGTCAAAGTTCTCTCTTTTGACATTTCCCTCTCTGGGTTTTGGATTAAAAGTAAATGATATTTACTGAAGTAACTTAGATCAACCATGGTTAATTTATCAATATCTGGAGAAATCCCCTATACTACAGCCATCAAGAGATTTTATTGAAGCTGCTCTTGCTTTTTAAACACTTTCAATATTCACAGATAAAAGTATGTAGGATCACATCCAACAGGTTTCAGGATCTTTTATAATGCAAGAACAAAAACTACAAAGCCAGAGTGCAACGGCAAAAAAAAAGTCACCAAGCAGGGAAATATGCAGAGAACATACTGTATGAGAGCAGCAGCCAAGAATGCCTAACTGGAGAAGCAACAGATTTCAAAGATTTTTTGAAAAAAGAAGCATACACACCAGAATATTCCCCTGGGTATGCAGCCCAAGAGAAAACAGATTAGAGAATCCTAATTAACTATTTTTAAACAACTCTATACTGACGTTTAATGCTCACTTAGAACAGGTCCAAATGCTTCAAACACACAGATTATCCTGGATGCAGGTGTGGCTTTTCAGATTTTGAACTATGGTTGTTCTCAAAGCAAAATTATGATTCTCAAATAAAATTTTCAGACCAACACATTCTGTATAACAAATGCAGGTATAACCCTAAGGCTTAGTGTGCACACACTGGTGTTTCCAGCAATAGATTTACAGAAAATGGTAATAAACTCACTGACAAACCTTAAATAAGTTATACTAAAAATGATATTTTTTGCCCATGAAAAACAAAGTATTAGGATCAGGATATCCTGACAATAGTTTGATTTCTTTAATCAATTTATCACAGTTAAGGGATGGATGCTGCTCCATGTTAATACCCTCCAGTATCTGTATTTTTGCATACAGAATGCATGATTATTTATCTCTGTGAGAATGGAATGACATCCAAGAGTTTTAGATGGAGTATGTTGCAGTAAGGATGTGGAGAAGAGCCTCACTGCTCAGAGTGACAACAAAGAAAAACCATCTCAGACTGGAGATAGGCTCATTACTCCTAGTAATACCTGCAGAAATGTCACCTGTTTGATATAAAATAAGTTTCTGGAGGAACACTGAACAACCAGAAATACAGATTGCACACAGGAGTTTCAACAGTCCTAACAATCTGTATTTTTGCAGGGTCAGAGGACAGAAGCAAACAAGCTGCTGATTTTCTGCACACAGCTCATTTGGAAAGCACCTGAGAGTAGGATCTGCATTTTATACATTCCATAGTATCGGCTTTCATTATTTCAAAATGAGGCCTGAACAATTACACAGTAAAAATATCTTCCTATATTGTTTATAGAAAGATTATTCTTCTGATGACCTTTTTGATCTTGGTCAACTCAAATTTATTTCAGTCATTTGAAATAAGTGACTGAAATAGTCAGCATAGAAGTAACAGCAAGATGCTTAGGGGGAAGGAGAAATGTGGGTTTTTCCTCCCATATCAATTAACAGTTTGATTCTCAAATTACCACCATTTCATTTGATGCAATTCTCTTTCAAGTTAAAATCTTTAAGGAGGTGATAAAGCCAGGCCACTACAGATCAGGCACGACCTGAATAAAACTACCTAAAACTAGTTCAAGACAAAAATCCTTCCTTGAGAAAAAAATCCTTATGTAAGAGAACATAGAGAGAGAAATGGAGAGTAGTGTAGGAAGTGCCTCAAAAGATTAAGCTCCTTATACAGAGAGAAAGAAGAAATGCTTCTGGTTTTGCATTCCAATGATTACCTTAGGATGCTACTCAAACAATTTTAATGCAAATGATATGTAACAACAAATCCAGCAAGACTAATTAAGCACTTCCTAAAAAGGAAAATTTCTGTATACAGCATCTTTCTTACCCAGTAAATCTGCACCTTCATCCACATCTCCAATTAGGCCAGAACCAGCAGATGACAGCTCTTCAAAGAGTGACTCTGTGTTACGGTCAAATGCTTTGTTCTTGATGCCTTTGGTGGGAGTGCTGGGCAGAGAATTAAACAAGACATGAAGAAGCAGGGAAATAACACTCTCACAATGCAGAAAAGCTTTCTCTGTATTTTTTACCTGTAGTTCATTTGTTCCCTCAAACAAACCCCACAAGCTTTCATTTGACTTACAAGTTCTAGATTCTATTTTCAAATACTGCTTTGCCATCAAGATCTCAAACTTAAAGCAGTTGCTGATACTGAGATGGACAGGATTGTAATAAATCAAAGCATGTCAAGTTTTGGCTTATAGAAATTGAGTTGTGTCAGGACTTACCCCAAATGCCTGAAGAACAGATAGCTCAGCTAAATTGGAAGATATTTAATAGAACAAGAATGCAAGAGAACTGAATAGTAGGAGGTCAAAATATTCCTCCGGTCAGAGAAGGGGCTCCTTTCACACAAAGCTCTTCTTACACCCTTAAGATTCACCATATAGGATAATTTTATCCTTCTCATCAGAAGAATTAAACAAAGACAAGAAAAGGAAAATTCCCATATACAGCATCTTTAAATAACCTTCTAAAATTTGTCTTCTTCCTCAAATCACAACACACAACTTACCTGGAACCCTTATATCCACTGAGATCTTTATCCATATCCAACTCTGGAGTTGACTCAATAATTGCCTGAACTTCAGATTTTTCTTCATTTTCATTTCCCCCTGGGGCAAAGCAAGTGGTACATGCCCATAAACAAAATCATCATGACATATTAACTACATGTAGTAGTTCTTCATCAATCACCAACCTAGGATACTTCTGTACAAAGACTTACCAAAATAATTAAATGAAAAGACCCACAGATTTTGATACTCTAGTGCAGATACTGGAATTTCTAGGTCTCTCCCAAATTTAACACAAGTCATCCAACAGCACTTATTTCCTACTATTTCTGTAACTGAAACCAAGATGTCCAACACTTCACAACTCTATGTGCCTTTTCTACTGCCAAAGAAATGTCTTAAATAACTCTGATTCTGAAGCAAAAAGGACTAAAGTCACCAATAAACAACAGACTTATCTCTGACCAATATTCTGTACTCCTTAAAATATTGAGTAGAAACCCCATTCTCATTTGTGGCACAACAAAAGATAGTTAATAAGTGATCAAATATAAGGTCCATAGTAACCCTACATTAAGAAGTTAAAGCAGCTCACCAGTGCACACATTTCTTGTTTCTTGAGCTACCTGTACTTCAATATTCTTGCTTACATCCAGCTTCTCATTTGACATCTCTGTGTCCTTTGCAAGCCCTTCAACATTTTCCTTTTGAGGGGTTTCAGCAGGCAGCACAGGAACATCTGAAGCAGCTGTGGATGCTGGCGTAGTACATTTGGAGCCTGCTTGGCTAACATCAGAGAGCTCATCCTAGAATTGCACCATTACCAGTAAAAAATTAACATAAAGTTTTATTAGAAGAGTTGGGCATAAACACTAAGGAACAGACAACAAAATCACTGTATTTTATTGAAAATTATGCAAATGCAAAGACAAATGAATAAAAATAATATTTTAAGCCAGTATAGTAATCTTTAGCCTATGACTGTTTCACTCTTGCTAAGACAATTACAGCTACGTAAAAATGCCTTTATTTTTAATAGCAATGTTTGATCTCGGCTGATGATTTTAGTCACTACTTTTCTGTGAAGGCTTCCAGAAAACAGAGCATTCTCATCCTAAGAGTCCTTCTAGCTGCACAATGAACTGCCTAATCATCCCAAAGCTGTTATAAAATTAATGGTTCTGAATATACATAGTACCTTTAAAAGCAGCCACTGAAGAACTGATGCAAATATGGATTTAACTAATATAAAACTGTGGTAATTCATAGAATCATAATCACAGAATGGTTTGGGTTGGGAGGGACCTTAAAGATAATTTTGTTTTAACACCCTGCTGTGGGCAGTGATGCTTTCCACTAGACCAGGTTGCTCCCAGTCCTGTCCAACCTGGCCTTGAACATTTCCATACTTGCAAGCACTTTGCTTAAGTTTTACATGCTTTCCAGTCTGAACTGTGAGCACTGGCTGACAGTGGGAATGGGACCTGGAACTGTGGTAACTACTTGTCCAGTTAGATTTCAGATCAACCAAGCAACATCAGTATACAGTTCCTCCCCAGAAACTGATTCCTGGCAACAATTCACAGTGACACCATGTCAAGACCCATACATATGACATTAATTACAGACTTAGTCCAGCTGCTGGACTCCAGATTGGGACCATCACCCAGACACAGCTGCATCCAGCACTGTGTGGGAGGACAGTGGACTGTGTGTGCAGCCAGAGGCCACTACCTGAATATACCAACAGCCCTTTTTCAGCTCTTCTCTCATCTCCTTCATTCACTGCCATTTACTGCCCATTCATGCCCAGACCCACATCAGATGTCTGATCTATGACTTAAGCAGCACATGACAGTGTACAACAGCCCACTGCAGAGAGGAAAAAAAGTCTGCCTGTTTAGGCCAATAGTTTCTAGCACACACCATTAGAGGAATCTTGTTGGGGAAAATAAAGATGAACTTTGAGGCTGCTGTGTGCAAAATGGAGGCAGGATGGTAACATTTTATCAAAAGTTCTTGTAAAGTTTGTTTGGGAATCACAGATGAAAGAAAGGCTCTTGGACAAGTCTGTGACATTTTTGTCAAGAACAAAACAGGTTTAGATTTTGCAAAGCACAAATTCACTGAATGCCTTTTTGAGGAAGAAATAAAACTGAATTTAAGGTTATTTTAAAATAACACACAGAAGAGACCTGCATGTAGATGTACACTGTCTCACTTGTACCTAGCATAAGATTAGTATGAATTGTAACTTACAGATTTCTCCTTTTGGAACTTACTAAGGCAAAATTTTTATTTGCGTGGGGACAGGGAGGAAAGCAGATATTTATGTATATCAGCATAAATGTAAAGCTTGCATCCTATAGTAACATCTCCACATTGAATTTGCAAATCCTAGAAACAAAAATACAGCACTCATTGCCTATCAATTACTGACAGTTCTCATTGTTTTATAGTAAATTGCAGAATAATCAATTATTAATATTCGGCTTTCTGTCAAAAGTATTCAGAAATACAGACACCTCTAAAGGAATGAAAGAAAAGAAAAGAAAAGAAAAGAAAAAAACACTGCAATTTACCCAACTGCCTTCTGAATGGGTGAAGCTGAGGCATTGGCTAATGGTTCATACTCGAGTGAGCAGATACAGAAGGGAGGAAGTGGTGCCCCTTACCAAGGGCAACCAGAGCTCACACAAACAAGAAATAAAACCTCAGCAGAGTTGCTGGCTCTGTTTAAACACTTCTACATCTTTGTATTCCAAGAGCATCCACTAACTGATGCAGCACACACCATTCACTGACTTTCACACACAAAGCTCAAGGAAAATAGCTTGATAGCACAAGAAAAAACAGGGAATAGAATGGTTCTTTCCCTAAGGGAATTTCAAATCACCCCATATATTTTATATTTCTGACTTTATTATCTATGGTATTTTTTTAGCTTACTCTTGGAACCACACAAATTAAACTATTACAAATGTTTGTTCTAGAACTAAAGAAAAGCAAAAGTAATTTAATAAAATGACACTGAATTAATCAGAATATCTCAAAGACTAAACATTTGAAATTCAGTGCGGTGCTGACTTAGCAAAATTGACTTTTTTCATCATGTTGCCAATAGACACCTCCTTGAAAAAAAAAAGTTTAAAAATTCAATAATTAAATCTGAAGGAGTAACTCATCTGCAGTGCAGTGCAGGAATGAGTAGAAAAGAATGACTGGTACATAAATATGTGTCATCTTACAATGATATCCAGCAATCTCACTATTGTACAAGCTACAGAATAACAGATTTTTTAATCTCTGCCTATCTGCTCCCTGTTTGTGATAGTTTTGGAGGAAATACTGACCATTAAGGAAACGTTCAGGCATGAATGGAAAATAGATGCTAGAAAGCAGCAGAACCTTGTTTGTGCCTTGTACTGAATGTTAAAAATATTCAGAAGAAAACTATTAGAGAAAAAAGTTTCAAATGCTGGTTTTGACTTCAATATATCAGGTTATTCAACAAGTTCAATTCAGAAGTACTTTACATTCATAGCTACAAAGTAAAGATGTTGCTTTGGACTCAAGGAACTTATTCTGAATAAATAGATTTGAACAACTACAGTTTGTGCTATTTTGTGAATTCTCATTTTAGCAGTGCATTATTTTTAGAAGAATTATACCAAGAAGCCTATTTTGACAATATGGATTAGCCAATTTTCTGAGGAGGAAAATGGAATCAGAAGCTTCCCTTTCTACCTCATCTCCATCTACTCTTAGTCATAACTTGTATTTATTGTACATAAGTTATATTTCAGTCAGCTTTCCTAAAATCTGCCAATTCACTAATGCTAATAGCATAAGACAAAGGGAATTGGACATATTCAAGATCCAACCTCCTAACTAGCACTCTTTTTTTAAGTGAAAAATTTTTAGACGCAAACTCACACTGTCACTTTGATATCCCTATAATTAACCACTACTTACTCTTCCCATTATCTCCTTATGACATCTATGATAAATAAATGGATTCCTATTACCTCCAAATAGTTTTGTAGTTCTGATCAGTTAATATTCCTGTGCTAGGCAGGTATTAAGTTCACTTAAGAGGAAACTCCTCTTAGCTATATGCCTTTCCAAAAATAACAGTACATTCCAAAAAACTTCATGAAGAAATATATACTGGGAGGATTTACACATTCTGGAGTTCTTCACCCTGCAGATCCTCCTCCTGCTGTGCTGTGAGTGCACCCTAGACTGCCAGACTTATCACACTCCAACACCACTCCCCCATTCCTCCACTCCTGCAGATTGGTTTATTCCACCCTCTCACAGCTGGAACATAGAACAATTGCAGGAATGATGACCAGGCTACAAGCAAGGGAAATCACGCTCACAGACTAATTTAGGAAAGTTATGTCATTCTTAGCTCTGTGGTCTACTTGCACCATACAGCTGGTAGTAGGCAGAGGCTGCATGAAGAGCACTGCCCATGTAGTAACCAAAGCTTTCCTTCTAAAGCAGCATTAATAAACTTAATTAGACTGTTCCCACTACCTAGTAACATATTTAGTGTGGAAAAACAAGTTGGAACCTTTAGAAAGGGTCCTTAGTCAGAAAGAAAAGACCCACTACTTAAGAGTGGAGAGGAGAACTAATCTGTATTATCACTCATTTGGAAAATGTCCCCAACACTTTGTTTCTTGTACTAAGAAAAGTTCCCTCAAAGTTCACTGGAGTAAGCAATGCATTTGGTTTATACAGAGAAGTTTTAGGGGTCTACCTCCCCTCTTTCAATTTGGTGTTTTTTTGGTTTTTTGCATCCTCCCAAAGATCTACCATCTGTATGGGAGTTTTTCCTGCCACACAAGGCAGCCAGGCTGCACTCACCTTGAGGCTGGTGTGAGACCGTGGCTGGCTCAGCTCGTGGAATTTCCAGTGCTCTGCTGCAGGTGTTTCTGCTACCTCCCTCTGAGCCTCGGGCGTGAGGAGAGCATCTCCTGCAGGTAATGGGAAGATGCCCAGGGATATTGGACGCTCCTTCCTGTTGGAAAGACATGCAGGGCTCATCAGCCATCTCAGATGTCCCACAGTTTATTTGCCTGCAGCCTCTGAAATCAGCAGGGAAGTGGTGAAATTCCAGGTTCAAACATCCAGACACTGCTCCATTAAATGCACAGTGCAGCACACCCAGACTGTGTCACAGCACCCAATAATTCCTCATTTCACAATTGCCAAGTCAATTGCATGGTTTTAAATAGCAGTTATTGATTTACACTACAGCTAAATTTTTATGGAAATGAAACACCTGTTCAATAAAAGTATAAGACAAAAATGTTTCCTTACTTCAGATTGAAAATAGTTTTCAGTAGCCACTATTAAAAAAACCATTTTGCAACTTTTTCTCCAAGATATAACCACATAATTTCTAGAACAGCAAACAGCTAAATCATCAACTGAAACATTTGCAAAATTGTAAACAGTAACCCTCAAGCAACTCTTCTCAAATCATTCGGTATTTTATTCTGAAGATCACAGAAATGGATTTGTGTAAGAGAAAAGAACTGGGTCAGGGAATTATTATCAATGTTACAACTGGCTCAGCTAAAAATTGTGTAGTTTTACCCAAGATCAGTTCCAACACTCTACTTCACCCTAAAGCTACACAAAAGCTTGTGCCAGCAAAGCAAATTATTTCATCCCAAATTTTCACTTCCTCACTCTTTCTTCTTCCTTATGGCAAATAGCATCTGGAAATTCCAAAGGTTTACATAGTAACCCTCAAAAGAAACAAAAAATCAGCAGTTTGCTCAGTGAACAAAAGGATTCATTCTTCCTGCGAGCAAGAGACAAAACCATTGTGTGCAATGCCATTCATAGGATACTGAGGCCAGCCCTGAAAAGGAAAAATATCAGCCAGGCCTAGAACTGAGATAAGCAAAGTGTTTGTTCAGGCAAAACAATGTAATGCAGAAAAAAAAATGACTATAATCAACGAGCACAGCTTTAAGTATAGTAGACGGAGAAGATAAAAGTGTGCACAAATGATGGCATAGTTTTCACATTTTAGCATTATAAAAAGCCAATACACAACCACATGTGCTTTCTTTCACAAGGCCCTTCACAGATTAAACATAATCTAGGCAAAATTAGTATCTACATACAAAATACATGCAAATATATGGCAAGGTGTGCTGAAAAGCAAAAGCTAACATTTTTGGACATATTTTTGATTTTGTTTATTTACTTTGAAGAAAAGTTAGTGAATAAGGGATTTCATTTACCAATTAATCAACAAACTCCCTTTGGTAAATATTATATTGTCAAAATCACAATGTTCAAACAGCAAACAATTTGAATTGCATGAACCTTTCCAGTCCAGGTGTACAAAGATGCTACTTGTCACAAAATCATTTGCACCTAATTCTCACATTGGAGCTATCTTGGTCTTTCAGAAATATTATCCCAAATTAAGTCATTAATTGTGAAGTAGTTTAGCACAACAAAACAGGCAACAAGTAAGTAAAGCAAAATCAGTCTGGGTTACAAAATTCAAAACATCAGATAATGTTCCAGCATCTGCAACTGCTGGAATGAGAAAGCCCACAGTGGATTCCAAGATTTCCCACTATTGTAACAGGTCCTGCTTTGCTTTCGATTTCCCACAAGTCTCACGCATGTGGGGAACAAAAGACAGGCCACAGAAGCTGAGATTATGTCAAAAGAGGGGCTGAGACCATTTCAGTGGATAAAAAGTGTAGGAACAAAAAGGAGGAAGAAAAGCTGCCCTTTAGTGGTTGATAGAGCTGCATTGTGAGAGGCCTGGCTTAATGCAGAGAGTCCAGCACATTTCCATATTGCACATTCCACATGCCACAAAGCTGGTCTGCTTTGCAATCCTCAAAAGAAAGAATATTAAATGGGTACAGTTTAAACAGTTCACACCTGGCATCACTTTTTTTTTCCAGATTAGTTTGAAAAAAAAACTTTATTATAAACATATTTTGATGCGTTAGAACAGAGGTCAGGTGCATTGCAAGGCTGTACAGTAAATGAAGTTTGCAAAAGAGGCTATTTTGGAAATTAAGCTTATCATGTGAGTGTCTGTATTAAAAGAAATTATCCAATTAGACTGAAGCAATTTCAATTTATTTCACTGCTTGTTGAGCAGAAAGCAAAGAACCTCTTCCACCTCCCAAGTGCACAAAAAAAATATCTGAAAATGCCACACTGAGCAAAATGGAAACACATATTTTAAAAGCCTAAACTAATAAGTGATGCATTGAAACATTTGCAGGAGCCTTTAGGAACTTTTAGATGCTCAGTTCTAAAATCTGACTAGTGTTTAAAAATAGAACATTTTTTCCTACAATTACATTCCTTCATCCTGTATTTTTATCTCTTTTTTAAAATTAATTAAGACTAAGAAAGGGAATTTTAATTCATGTAATTCCTGAAGTAAATTAGAAGGGCAGGAAAAAACATAGCTTCCCCAAACCTCTCAAATCCATTAAATACTCTGGGGGAGCAAAAGCACATTAGGAAAAAAAAGTATTTCTCAAACCATTTGACTTGTTTAAAACTTAAAAGTAACTTTTAAGTTACTGAATATGAAGTTCTGGTTTGGTTTTGTTTGGTTTTAGAGTTGGGAAATATTTGTTCTGGGTTTGGGTTCCTCCCCCCCCCCCCCCCTTTTAAACAAACACAGCCTTACCAACTAGGTCAATCTACAGAGTTTCACTTGAAATTTCTTTTATGTCTTCATATTTAAATATTCATTCAAGTTTTTTATTGGCTACTGGTATAAACTGGTATTTTTTTTCAATCTATTGATTGCATTTAATCTTTGGAACAACACTTCTGTGCTCACAGACCCAAGTTAAAAGTATACTATCATACAAAATCTACATGCACCAAGTATTAAGGAGGAAAAAGTCAAATTAGTGACTTCACAACATTAGTGTTCAGAGAACAGTAATTTCCAGCATTTTTCCCATTTAAAATAAAATTTACCATTAAATTACCATTAAAACCACAGGTAAAACATGTCAAGTTTTCAGGCCAGAAAGCTGCATTTTAAAACTTTTCCAGCTGTAATTATAGTATTAAAAGATGCCAAGACTACTTTTGGCCACCATATTCTAAAGCATTTCTGTTTGCTACTGCTCCAGGCACATAGGACAAACAGAACATAAACTGGGGGGGGGACGGGACACAGGACGGACAGACAGCTGGCAACTTGCCATACATGTACTGAAATAGAGGAGAGGGCAACATTTGGCTGAAAAACAGTGAATACACTTTAAGAGCTCTAATGCTTAAATAATGAAAGATTTTTTTCCCCCCACCAACCAATAATCAGATTTCTTGAAAATAACATGATCAATTAATTACTGTGGTTTTAACATCAATTAACTGATCTTACATAAGCTTTTTTATTAAAACAGGTGCAGTTTAATAGTACAAAGCCTTGGACTGCATACATTTATGCTACACAAGATCAGCCAAGTACCTGACAATACACTGAACGTGAGCTTTATCCCTGACATTAACACTGCAGCATTTGCAGCAGGTTATATTAAACTGATGCTAAAGCTTTGCACAGAAGAGATACATAAACTGACCTTAAATAAAAGGCAATGATAAAAATAGACTGTATCTCCATACACAGACACATTTACAACAAAACCTGACACTTCTACATAATTTACTTCTCTAATTTGTCCCTGTTTGAAAAAGCAGGAGAACAGAAAGCAAGGGAGCAGTGAGAGCACACAAAGATGGGGTTCAGTGGGTCGGAGTACCTGAGGATCCTCGGGAGGTTCTGCGTCAGAGCTGGCACCCCAGTGGAAATGGAAAAGTGCACGAGCAGCAGAACCGAGAGCGACACCAGGATGGCTGAGTTAATGACCACCGCCCCGCCAACGAAGCCAAACACAAACAGCAGCATGCAGCCCGGATTCATGGCGCTGCGCTGGCATGGTGGAATGCCGGCTCCAAGAAGGCTACGCAGGGGCCAAGGGGGGATCTTTGTAGGCAAGGTCTGTCATTCGGCCGCCACCACAAAAACAATGCCATCAGCAGCAGCAGCATTCCACTCTTCTGCAGCAGCTCGAAAGCAATGACATCACCACCCTCCTCCCCCCTTGCTGCTCCTCACAGCATCAATGCAGTAGCGCAGAAGCACAGCCAGCCCGAGAGTGCTTCTCCCTCCTTCCATGAGGGGTTCATAGATTCCAAAGCTCCCAAATCTGCATAATCTATTCCCAGCAAGCCCTGAGGACAAGCAGGTATCATGCAGGCACACAAAGACGCAGCTAGACCGCGGCCATGCTGGGACAGTCACTGACATTTTCCCTGCCTGCCCCAATACAAACACTCCAAAAAGCTCAAATTGTTTCAGGCTAATTAATCTACGAAGTATATCTCACTGCTTAGTCGCACAACAGCAAAAGCCGCTTTCTACGGATTTCTACGCTGTTCTCTTACTGCATTCCAATCATACAACAAATCTTTCTGATTCAGCCAAACTGTTGTTGTAGGATTAAAGAACAAAGTCTTGCAAACACAAATGAATTGAATTTTTTTCTCATTTCAGGGTGAGAGCAATAAATAGCTTACCTAATTCTACTGTGTGTTGTCGATTCTAGCTGATCACCCCCTGTTAGCTGATGAAGTTTGGTTCTTTCCAAGTGCTCCATATAATTGTGTATCATCTGTTTAAAAGGACAGAAACAGAAATATTTAGTAACATTTACTTGTACTACAACTGCATAGTTCTTGACCAATATATTCTCCCCCTGTAATGCTAAACAGTAAAAGCGTTTAGAGATATTAAAGAAATAAAGAAGAAAAATTATACAGAGTGTAAAACCACAAACCAGAAGAGAAGTCCATAATAAATTAAAAATATTGGAGAACTTCCTTGTACATTTATGTACAGGAAACTTCCTAAGGGTAAAGAAAGTGCATGCATTATTTCAAACATGAGTTTGGAAAAGAATTACCATGTTCAAATCCATTTTGGAGTCTGAGACCTCTATGTCCAGCAGATATTAGCGTTTTTTACATGATACATATTAGGCACTATAGGCCTTATTGCAAAGTACTGCAAAGGTCAGACAATATGCTCCTCAAATATTAAAGACTCTGAATCTACAGGCTAATAATCAGATTATTTCTGTAGGCAGAAATACGAAGTCCCCACTTTTATTCTTCTAAAACACAAATAAACTTAAGCCTTCTGTATTTTCTGTAAGGGAAGTTTGGTTTTAAATTATCTAGGCTGATATCTCATTAAAAGGACAGAGTGGCTGTGGATTTTTAGCACTCAAGATGAGTTCTGCTTGCTCTTTCTTTCTCACAAGAGACAAGCACAGGCCAGCATGGTATTCCTACAGTCATGACTTGTTTAATGAGCCCCAACTCCCATGGCCAAAGGATGCTGCTCTCAGCGTGTAACTGATCCAGGACATGCATGGGGAGAAGATGAGGTATCACTGCATCATTCCAAGGGCTTCATTTGGACACACATCTCTGAACTTAAAACTGGGAAAGCCTGAGAAGCCTATGTACAATTTGGTATTTTTAGCACTTCCAACATTCACGGTCACAGATGAATAGGGCTAAGAACAATAAAAGAAGAAAAATCACAGGTGTACAGCAGAGGAATTTAATGTACTTTTTTTTCCTGAGACATATTCAGGTCACATCTTAACAGCTTCCTCTAGAAAAAACAAACAAACAAACTACTCTTTAAAACTGTAATTTCTTCTGCTAAAGGCTATACAAACACTTCAGAATAGTGATATTCCAGGCATTTGTACAACCAGTTTATATAATCTTTTCTTTTGGGGGCAGCTGCACACATGAGTACAGAACTCAGCAGGACCTGGAAACCTACATTTATGAGTTACTCTCAAGACAGGTTTGATGTATCCAAGTTTGACCTTCAGATGCCACCAACCTCTGCTAGTTCCAGCTTCTCCTCAAATGCCATTTGCCAGCATTAGCTACATAGGAATAAATATTCTTAGTTTCAGATTTTTCTGATCAAACAAACTGGCTTAAGACATCCTGACTGATGGATATTCTACAAATCAGTAACTTATGTTACGTGCTGGTTACATACAGATGTTGGTTTTCCCAGCATTCACCTGAACTAATAAATATAATTCAGACCAGAAAAAAATATCATGCTATTTTCAGAGAAACATTATATAATAATGTTTAATAATATAACTTGGACTGCTGTCAAAAGCTTACAACATTTGTCCTCCAACAAAATGCAGTGTTTCACCAGACCATCTCATTTGTTTTCTGGTTTTTAATGCTTGCTCACACACAGACACAAACAAAAGGCACAAAAGGACTGAAAGCTCCACCTTCAACCATCCACATTTGTTTTTTTCCATTTTAACAAAGCAGCCAGAACTAGATGTTCTGCTTGTTCCTTTGCATAGTTTTACACAAATTTATTATAATGCAGATAGTTTAGAAATTCGGGGGGGGGGGGGGGGGGGCAAGAGTGTCTAACTTTGAAATGCACATTAGACCATTCCATATTCTGTTCATGTATTCCCTCATCACAGGAGGAAAATGTTACTGACGTGCCTACAAAACCTCCCATTTTCAGCACACCAATTGGTATCTCAAAGTTAAATTTTAAATAGAACAACTGTTTTGTTTTGAGCCAGTGAACAGAAGATGAGTGTCTAGTACCTCTCCAGGGAACTGCTAACACATAAGAAAAAATAATAGGGTCAGTAAAACCCACACAACTTTCATGTTTTGCAAAGGACATGGTTTTGACCTACTCTCTTCCCTCCTCTCAGTCTGTTCTTTTGTTTACTGAAACATCTCATCACATTATCCACAGAGGCTGGAGGGCAAGTCAATTTAAAGGACTGTTCAGTTTCTATTGTTCTGCAGCTGAAAATGAAGCTGATGATAAAGTATGCAAATCTGTAGATCACATACTTCAGCACAATGCATATAAGCTATAGGAACCAAAAAATAAAATTAAAACCAGAATGTGCAATGCTGCATGGCAACTGAAGATTGACAGAATCATAAGGTTCTATGTGCATGTGCTACACATCAATTTCTCCACAGATCCAGGCTATATGTGCCTGTGGTGTCCAAAAAAATCAGAACAGTGGTACCACCATGTAAAGCCCACTCTCTGCCTCAACTCAGGGTCCCAAGGATAAAAGTTCACAATACTGGAATAGTGTCCACAAGGAAAAGAGTTCCTCACCTTCCCTTCCCACGGGATGGGCAGCTCCACAGCTGGTGCTGTAGAGTTATAAGAAATGGTGTGTGAATTCCCAACTTCCACAAACTTAATTTGAAGGTTATAGTAATAAATACTGCAGCTTCTTGAGAAGTAAGCCCACTCTAACCGCTCATCTGCAATAAAACTTTGAAAACTCATTCCAAAACCACTGGGATTTGAACCAGATGGTATTCAAAAATCTTTTCAATCTAAATGACCCTCAAGCCTTGGCATATCCATGAAGTGCCATTCTGATCCAAAAACCTGTAATGAATTAATGCACTAGAATTCTGAGGCCTCAAAATCTGATTAGAAGTTCTGCTGTTTTGAGATTATTCCACTGTTGAAATAAAAAGGTTTTAATATTACTGAAATTTTAAAATAGACTTAAATGGATTGAATTGCTCTCCACTCAGCACAATTTTTACTGAAGTTATGCTGGAGGACTGATGATAAATAATTGACTCTGTCTACCCATCTTCAATACAAGCTCCAGTAAATATTTAGCCATCCATAACCTTTCACTACAGACAATTCGCTCTGCTGCCCATGAAGTCCACAAGTACTTTGAATACAACCAGTTGTTCCTAGGAATACACATCACAAACAGAGAGCACTTCAGCATTGTTGTAATTGAACACATTACTCAATTATGATTAGCTGAGGGAATTAAAGATAAACTCAGAACTTGGAAGCATTACCTCAGTTAACAGCAATTCACAGTTCAGGTGTTAATGATTTTAAGGCACATGTACAAACCAACTACAGCATGCCTTTGAACAAATTACAGAGTGAACATGAAATCAATTCCCTTTGACTGCAATGTCTTTCCACCTCAAAAAAGTACTCAGATTGGTTTCCTCATAGGGCACATGACAAGTTTTACAACTGCAGAAGTGTTACAAGGTTTTTCTACATCTTGAACTTCAGCATTCAGTAAAGACAATGAACATCCTGGCACTCATTTCAATTTCTACCCTTACAAATACAACCACTCCCAGTGTATACAAGCCTGGCACTTGTCACAAACAAATGTGGATATGCCATGTTGGAGATGTTACATCCCCTAGTTCTGGTGTGGGGGCCAGGCTTGAGTGGAAGAAAGCTCAGAAGAAGCCCAGGAAGAAGAAGGCTTCTGATGTGATGAATAGGGCTATTCCGTATCGTAATCCTTTTTGTACGGTAGGGGTGTGGTGGCCTTGGAATGTGCTTTCTCGTACAATGTCACGTCATCATTGGAACATGACAAGAATGGTTGATAGTAGGCCTTAACGAGGTTGAGAGCATCTCCTTTATACCTTCCTTGCTCTTTCACTCCTCCTTCCTTTTTGTGTCACTGCTTTAGCTCCCCCAGACAGGTTTTAGTAATTCTTTGGCTGTCAGACCAGTCTCGGTGCTACAGACCCCACTGTTTATCCTGCAGATCCAGCCAGGCTGGGCACAAGCAAGCTCCTCCCTTTGGGGATGTGCACCCAACTGTGTGTATATAGATCTTTCTCTGTACCAAATAATCTAGATTTATTGAAGTAACATATTTATAGAAACTCCTTGATTCAGTATCAAAGTTCTAGACATCCATGTTTCACCTTTTTTCCTTTCAGTGTTTGTGGTGAGTTTCTCACCTAAGTAAAAGCACCATTCTCACTGGAGAGCTTGATGCATCTTTATCCATGCACAAGATGGTGTTGCTGGCAGATACATTAGTATGTAAAGATGTTACACCCAGGTTTTATAGATCAAGCTGTTAATGCTCAGCATAAGGCTTTAGAAAAACTATTTGCTTGACTTGATATCCAAAGTCTAATCTCACAGACAATGTGACAGCTGCCCATGCTTAGCTATAATTGTAAATAGACAGCTCCACTAGCCTTCTCTTCCTGTCCCCTACCCAGGGACTTGCTAGGGATATGTTTATCCTAATGAACCTGACAAAGTCCACTCCCAATGCCAGAGCTAGGCTCACTGCTCTGTCACATTGTATCAGTGCAGAACACTGAGAAACTTCCATGGCCCAATTATGCTCCATTAAATTAAGCCCATATTCTACGTGTCTGGGAAAGATATCGAACGACCTCAGCCTAGTGTTTCCCAAAGGAGAAAAAGAATAACTTCCTTAAAAAGAGAAAAAAGAGGTTTATTTTGGAAACCTGTGCAGAAAGAGGCCACAAGTATTAGTCAATTCTCCAGGAGATCTCAAGTATTGCTTTCCCTCAGTTTCCCAAATGAATAATAAACATAAAAGCCTTAGCCAAGTCTTTAAAAAGCCAGTGCCATAGTTATGAAGTTATGTCCTTTAGCTCTGCAGAAAAAAGAAAGTAAGATCCTTTACCTCCTACTCACCAGGTAAAACCACCCTGAATGGTTTGCTCTCAAAGAGGCAGCAGCAGCGCATCATCTCAGCAGCAAAGGCAAAAAAGCCCTCACAGCTGCAAAAAGCAGACAGTCCTGCTTTTATCCAGGAACGAAAACAAGCCAGATTCTATTAAACAGAACAGATACAAGAGGCAACTGACAGAATTCCTTTCTAATTCAAAGAGCAAAGACTTGAAGACTTTAATGTTAGACTACCGCAAACCATTCTGCTTTCCAGCATACTGCCCTTGGCTGTGTAATTGCTTCCTTCATCTAGTCCTTTACAGTCCAAGAAAGATGGAAACAAGATTTTGCATAGTTAGGTTCCAGAAGTTCCACCTCAGGAACTCCAGCACACTGTTTTGTCACTCATCTCATCTGAGTGTTAAAGCAGAGTATGATCAGCACAAGATCAAAACCCACTGCGAGCACAGGAAAGACAAGGAACCAGAGCACAGAAGTCAGAACATGTTTAGGCTGTTCCAGCCATTCTGTTCAGACCAAACATTTTATCCTCTTCACTACCTGCTACACCTCACCTTCCAATCTGCCATCTCAACTGCTCAGGTTCTTACACCCTAATTTAAAATCAAGCCAGTTAGCAGGAAGGAGGCTTAATGGGATATCCTGCATTCACACCAGCCAGCCCACTGCCCTCTCCAGAGAGCAGCAAGACAAGACACTGATTTAACAGAAGGATCATGGAGGGTTAAAGCCTGTCCCCAGAGCTCTCCTCATCCAGGGTAGCCCTGCTATCTCTGCAGCTACAGACACTTCATTGCTGGGCAGGCTGGTGCTGGAATTGCAATGCAGACCCTGTTCCTGGCAGGTTGAGCTCCAAGGAGAACTCCCAGCTCTCACGACCACACATACACTGTAGAGAGGAACTGATTCAGCTCTCTGGTTCACATCCCTGGTAGAACTCACCAAGGTGACTCAGCTTCAGTAGGTCTTGGTCCATTAGGATTGAAAATGGGTGACATTCCCTGGGGTGCTGAGCCACCACCTTTGCTGGGCAGTGAACTCTAGCAAAGGCAGCCACAGACAGACAGGGAGGGCTGAAAGGTGGATATTTTGAAGGACATGGATACTGACTCAGGTCAGCAGTTGGAAGAGAAAGACATCCAACTTTGAAATATTCATCAGTGAAGTAAAGAATAAGGGGGGCTGGGAGGTAGAAGGAAACAAATAATGAAGATGGAAGAGAGAAAAATTGTCAGAAATAAAGACTGCACAAAATGTATTTACATTGCATCTTTAACATGACATCTGTCAAATAAGTATCTTAGAGCTAAAATTAAAAAAAAAATCTTTCTAAATGCTCTGTCCATTATTTAGTCAACTGAAAGTAAAATAATTGCTATTTCAGTAAGTATCAAAGATGGATCACTTGTAAGGAAACAGTGAAGTGGACTCAGAAGGAAAGAAGTATCCCTTACTAGTAAAACATGAAAGAAAAAAGTTTAAGAACCAAGTATTTGATAGAAATATTTGATCCAATAAAACTGATAAACCTAAGTGCTGAAAGGAGATTGGATATCTGCCAAAATACCTTGCATTAAAAGAAGAAAGTTACTACACAGATAGAAAGTTTTAGAATTTGTTGGTAGAAAGGGAAGCAGGAAAACACAAAGGGAATGGGGAGTTGGGCATTATTATCAGCCAGTCCTTTCCAGTTCCCAGGGATTTCTGTCCCTGAGTCTCAGACATGCACCAGGATACAACATTAAAATATTGACATGCTCAATCCTTTAAAGAGGTGCATCTTTGCAAGATTCACTCTGATCTGGAAAACAAAGAATCAAGGAAGCAATCATATTGAAAGTGAGGAGTACAGAAAACAGGAGATCTGATTTTAGGAGAACAGGAGGTATTGATATGCCATGGTGCACTATAAAATATTTCTTTATGAAGAAAGGATAGTCACCCCAGTAATAGTAAAGCCCAACGAAACATCTCTCCCTACACCAAAGAAAGCATATTTAAGATGTAAAAGAATAAATTGGAATCAAACCAGGAGAGGCTGTTGTCCATTTTGGAGCAAAACTTATGCAGAACATGACATTCAGACATATCTTGACATGATATGCAGAACATGACATTAGTGTTTCATTGAATTGTGCATTGAATGGTGCCCAATACATTTAATCTTTAATTCTGTGAAACAGGATTCAATAAAAACCTGTCAGTTCTATTGTGACAGAACCCACAGGTTCGAATTACAATAACTGGAACTCTGCAAGCACCCAATACTCTGAAGTACTTCCAGAACAAAAGGAGGCCAAACCTCAGGGGCAGCATTAAGATTTGTCACTTCTAATTTTATTTAGATTTCCAGTTTTCAACAAATGTTGAAAACTATCTAGTTTTCTAGATATTCTAAAGCATTCTAAAGCAGCTACCCAGTAACAAATGTGATTTTTTTAAATGCATATATATTTATAATTTCAGTAAACATATTATTTTTAAGAGCTTCGGAAGTCTTGTCACACAAGTACTACAGACTAGTCACGGTTCCAAGTAATTTTTCAGCTGCTGTCAGTATAAAACACTTAATGTTGCTGAAAGCATTCAAGATAACCAAATCTGACATCTGTATCTGCTTCCCCTTTCCCCACGTGGGTCTTTTGGACTGGGAGCAGTCAGTATGGCATTGATCTCTTTGATAGCAATGATCTAAAACCAGCTCTCTGACCTTCCAAAGGCAAAACAAGGAAAGTAAGGAGAACTGTGCTCAAGTGAGACTCTAGATTAATCAGAATAATTCAAAGGACCTAGTGACCTCCTCACTAAAATATGGATATGACTTAGGCAGTAAAACATCCCTGCATGGCAAATACAACCTCCTAATGAAAACTGAAGCACTGCAAGTCCTGGTTTTGTGCTTTGCACCCAACTTAAACAGTGTGGTTCTTATTTATTTAAATTAACAAATTCAAACTTTTTCTATCTTCATCAGCAAATCCCATTTTCAATAGGTATCCATAAAGTATGGCAGGGAAGTTTTTAATCACAAATCCCAGCAGGCCAGGTTTTGAAAGGATTTTTTCCTTCAATGGTACAAAAAAACCAACACAGAAAATTGACAGAAAGAGTACAAAAATGTAATTTCATTTCTATTTATTTGAAGCCTATTAGTGTATTTTGAAAAATTGCCTCTGAAATATGGAAGAACAAATTCCTTTTGAAAACTTCTCCATATCCGACAAAGCTATAAAAATGACAGATGTGTAATCAAACATTGAGAAATAGTCACTCAGATGTGAATGAGAAAAACTACATCACCAAATGAAGCCTGGTTACAACTCAGGGTACAAACCAAAATATTCAATAATTTTCCCAATTGCTCACAACACAAGTTTTTCCACAGATACACATTTTTACAGATACCCCAAAATCATCTTGATGTAACAACCTACCTCTGTATGTCTTGAATGAAGTGCATTGTATTCCTTCTTGAGTTCTGCCTCCCGCTCCTCAAGTCTGCTAACTGGAAGAAAAAATAAAAATAAAAGAATTAAACTCAGAGTTGTAGTAAGTGAGACTGACTTGTTTGGGACTAAGCAAACAGATCAGAGTATTCCTAGAAGTGAATAGCACAAAGCAGGATAAAGAGTATGTCAGTGGTTATGTTTTTAAGCTCTTATCACTGAGCTTTCTAAGTACAACAACAGCAGCACAATATTGCAATTTGCATTCCCCTAAGGAGCCCAAGTCCTATTTTCCCCTGCTGATTGCTAGGCCAGTGAGAGGGGATTTTTCTGTTCAAGGCCAGCTTACTGCTCACCCCAACCCAGATTGTTTCACATGGAAACTGCGGGAAGAGGCAGAGGCCATGTCACTCAATCCCAGATGAAGCCATGTGCTCCAGCTAAGGTCCTACATCAGTTCCCTAAAACACATCCACACAATTTCCAGAGGTGTTTAACCAGGACAAACATAGGAAAGGTATCTGTTAAAACACGTTCAAGCCCTATGTGGTACAGAAATTAAGGTTTCTGCTGGCATTCACTCACACTTCACTAAGCATTAAAGCAATAGATTTAAAGAGAGAAAACATTTGAATACTTCTGTACGTATTCCAAGAAATTAAAAACAGATCTAGCAGATTTAGGAGAACTTTAAAATGTAAGTTCTTATTAGAGGGAGATGAAACCAACTAAGCAGCTCAGTTCATCTGTGCTGTGTTTCAGCCCAGATGAAACTGAGCAGAAACAAACTGTGATCTCCCAATGCAATTAACTGGCAGAAAAAATAACAGAATTCAGAACCTTCTACACACAACTTATTGTGTCATTCAAACACAAAACATTTTTGCTGCTTAGATGTGAATTCTATCTATTCAGGTATTTTTGAACACAATATTCATGTGACATAAGCACACGTATCAAATTGTGTAACTGAGCTTATTCTACTTGCTATATTTAAATATCCCTGGGAAAGTTCAAACTTATAGTTCCATGTTTCCAGAGAGTCACTGCCAGACACACATTATCTGAAGACAAATGTCAAGACCTTCTCTGCTCTTTGCATACTTTCGTGTTGCCAGCTGGGTCTCCTGAAAATTAATTCTCCATATATCATTTCTTTTTGATCCATATATCTGTATTTTGGCACAGTATTTTATCATAAGTATGTTTTAAAGAAAAAAACTCTTTGCCCAAGTCAAATGAGTGAAAATACATAACTGTCTACTCACTCAAATTTGTATAAACATTCTGCACTACTAATCTAATCATGCTCTTATAAGAACATTTCGCTCCTTGATACAACCTTTTGCAGTCCATCTATAAATATCTGGCCAAAATATTACATCAAATATTATTTATACCATTGCCAGATCTAATGCTTCCATTTCTGCCCTATTATCAAACAGAACAAAAGCTCTTTGGATCAAATAGCAGGGAAGGCACAAGTATCCATAACACGACATAGAGAAAAATTTATTTTACAGACAATGCATGCATCAAAAAACACGTATTTATGCAATGCAGAACACTACTAAACAGAAGAGTTCCATTTATTGTTTTGATGCACAAGATGTTTTAAGTCTCCTTGTACATTTGAAGTGCAGTTTTATGGAAGCCTTTGGTAAAACATTAAGAAGCAAGAGTCAGAACTTATAATTAACAAAGCTATGATATGAAAGACCATATTTTATACACTATCTTTGCCTGATTAACATCCAAGTAATGAGTTATGAGATGCTTAACAGCTGCCCATCAGAAATACTCAGCAGCTCTCATGTGAGCACACTGTGCCCAGGCTGTGTACCACAGATCCCAGAGGATCTCCCTTGAAACCTTTCCACTGTGCTAAACCTTCTTTGGGAAAACAGGAGATCAGAAAGTGCTAACTGTATGACTGATGGACCTTGTATGTGATGAAACCAGCTCCCTCTTCAAGAAACAGTGTCCAAGGATCCTCCCCTGCTGCTTTGCGCTGGGTAGTGAAGTCACAGTTCAATTCAGCTTCGCCCGGAACTCCCACACAAACCAGGGTGATGCACCCAACACTGTTTAGTGAGTTCATGTCTACACAGTGTAGCCAACTCCAGGGATGAATTCTGCAAGTGAATCTGGGAAAGTATTCAATAATACATTTAATGGAGATTAACACTACATCAGGTGTTACCAACACCCTTCTTTGCAGCTGCCCAAAACCAGCCTTCAGGAAATCCAGAAAAGCATTTCCCACTGTTATGGATACAACACACACTTGCACAGAGGTTGAGGTTCCATAAAGAAGCACACCACTTTTTCCATCTGTTAAGAAAGAAAAGCTTTAAATGTTTTTAAACTTTAATGGCCCAGTTATAATAAATAGTTCCTCGAATCAATTCATTGAAGACAAATGTACATGGCTAGTGATGCTGCACAGTCAAGGGGGATATCTCCATGAGATCTGACCACTGTTTTCATTAAGTACAAAGGTTAAAACTATTAAAGGCCCAGAAGATGATATAACTGACATTAAGCACTTTCTTCTGGAAGTCATTTCCAGGTGTGCAACACTGCTAGAGGTAGAAGTTTCAGCCAGAAGAGGATGTACACTAAGTTACATACCCTCAACAGACACCACAACAGTCCTCAGAACTGGTTTTTCCAATACCTGCAGAATGACATATAGCACCAGAAATCTATTCTACCCAAAATATGGGTATGCCTCCCATCAAAATATGATCTTGCAAAAAAAACCAACGGAACACACTTTATTTTTCCAATTAAACATTGTGCAAGAGATCAGATATTCCCCGAGGATCAGAAATCACCACCAACTTGATCACAGAGTCAGAAGAATTTTGAGGAAGACTACCAGATTCTCACCCCAAAAACTTTGAGAAACTTAAGTCCCATCAGCAGTAAGAGGAAACTAAATAGGAGGGCAAAATGCCTTTCACTGGCATCCAGAAACACGTTTTAAACTGAACTGTTGCCAGTTCCATTTTAATACACCAACATACAAAGGAGTGGAACTCTGGCCCTGATAACACCCCAAGAGGAATGGAGTTGGGTACTGGCACTGCCTGCCCCATGCTGAGCCTGCCAAGTGCCAACCAGACATAGTTCGTATCAGACTTAAGCAACAATACAAAAAGTTCCTCTGATATTTCAGTCTCAGACTTTTTTCCACTAAGATGTCAAATTCTTATGGGTGGATGATAAAATTAGTTTGATTATATATATCCTAAAAGCAGAAGTATCCATTGTCTCTGTGCAATGTGTCTTTACAAAGCCATTACAAAGCCTTGTCACATCAAGGAAGACCTTACATTGCAAGATTACATTGTTTAACATAATACATGTGCAAAATGTAACACGCAACAAAAACATTGCACTACTCACTCTTAGAAGCTTATGTTGAATAAATACAAAGGTCTTCAAGCATCATAAGTATGAGCATAAAATGCAAATATTCTAATGCTTTTAGGCTGATGAGAAGGCATCCCCCTGAAACATCTCCACAAACTCAAACCCAAGGTCTAGTGCAAACTTCTCCAGCACTGCCAATGTTCTAACACCTTTAATGACCTGAGATACCAATCTTGATGAAGGTTCTCTCACAGAAAACCAATTAAGCCTAAAAATGGGATATCAAATGTAATAGTAAACGAGAGAAACTCGAGTTTCTGTCTCCTGATAGCATTATGAGGAACTAGGCAGCCAAGCTGCCCACTCTGCCTGTTCGAAAGTCAGAGCTTACCTCCCAAGTCTGATGGCTTTTACCAAGTTTGGAACACCCTTCATCTGTATGTTGTCCTCTGCCTCAAACTCCTGATAAGCCTGAGGGGGAGAAAGAGAAACAGACCTGCTAGAATAGCAAATCCAACCAGTGTGATGCCTTCAAGAGGAATTACAAGTTCTTCCTACACAAGCCAGGACAGAGATTCAGCTAATTAACAAGCCCTTCCTGGCATCAGGATTGTCTGAAGACTCTCCTTGGACAGCTTTCATCTGGCTCTATTCCTTAATACAGGTCCCACACCAAAGTTAAGATATAGATCCAGAAGGACCTTATGACCTCCTAAATAGTTGCCAAAGAACACACACATCACTCGTGGACTGAAAAGGGGACTAAGCTATAAACAAGTGTTTAACCTGGAAGTGGTAAGGCCTGCAAATCAAACCAGCACAGAAAACTAATTTGTAAAACAAGTGAAAAATTCAACCCCTTGACAAGACCAACATGTTCAAGTAGCTCTTACACTGTGAAATACAGTTCTAGATCTCAGTTTAATAAGTAGAGCACTTGAAATTATGAAGATAATTTAGCTGTCAAGAATGCTCTGTTGATAGCAAGTATCAACACATGCAGCAGTAATGGTCTTATCCCTGACACTTCTGGACTGTTCAAGTTGGCACTATGTCTCAGGCACACAAAATCCCTGCAATTTGTTATCAAAAATCCAAAACAAAACTTAAAAAAACCCCAAAACTCTTTAAACATTCTGCTACAACATTTAATATAAAGACAACCACATGCCAGGACATTCCTCACATAGGCTGAAACTCAAACAATCAAAAATACATACCAGAAACTTCTACACAAAATCAAGCCCAAAATTCAACTTCTTGCCCAGTCACTGCAAAAGAGGTGCTTTACTGAGAAAACTTTTGATTGACTGCTTTGCAAACAGTGGGATGCTCCATTTATACATCTGGCTATTGAAGCAACTCCCTGTCTGATAAAATCCACATCAAGTCAGTGTGGACACAGAAGCTTAAGCAGACTGGATTTGTTGTAAAAGCCAGTATAAACTCAAGAATGTAAGATTCTAAAAGAAAAATTTAAAGTAATTTTCTTAAGTTACTGCAGTATTTTGAGCAACAGAATCACTATAACAACCAAACTCCAGCACATAAACTACAATACTCCCTTAATTTAAAAACACACATGAGCAGTTAATTATACACCAGTGAATCTCAAGCTCTTCTCACCACTTTTGCTCAGGTATATTAACAGCGAAGCTTAAAGCAGGCCAATCACTGTTCTAATTTCCTACTCCATTTTATTTTACCCTTGAGTCCTGTAGCTTGGCTCGGTGCCTGCCCTGGAGCCAGCTGTACCCCCCTGCTCCATCTAGTGGGCTGCTGGCTCCCAAAACCACACAGACAGCAGGTCTTTGGGAACAGAGTCGGGAAGCCAGGGAAGGCACAGCGAAATGCACAGTCAGGATGAAAGCCTCCCTTTCCAGCGCACCCTGGTACTCACACTTCTTACAGAAGGATTTTTCAGGTGTAGTGACTGACACCTGAGGGACAGTGTAGCAAAGGGCAGGGGGAATCTGCCTGGTAAATAAACCTGAGATAATGATTGATATCATCAGAGATGAGGAAAATCCACACTGAGAACACACTAGCAAAGAGTTCAGTTCCACACCCGCTAATCAAGAAATACAGGAACCCAAGCCATTCTGTTCCTCCTTTGCTGGAAATCAGATTAGTTTTACTGCTGTCAGCCTGTGAAAATGAAGCAGGAACAATCTAGGCCCCCAGTGAACAAACCTGAACTTTTCAACTTCTTTCCAGGACCTATCGAAAAGCTTTCTTGTATTCCTTGAGATACACACCAGCTGAGCCACCCTAGAAGCAGGATTTACTGACAGAGCTGTTTCACACCAGTTTAGTTATTCACATCACCATCTGTGCAGATACACAAATCAAGTCTCAAAACAACTTTCTGGGAAGTTTCTGTTTCTGTTAAACTTCACAGCTGAAAGTTCACATCAGAGTCTCCCTGTTAACTACAGAGCCACATGAGCTGCATGATATCCCATGTGCAGAGATCTTAGATATTGGATGCCTTCAGATTATCTAAGAGTGGCTGTCTGCCTGGGTGTACATTACAGCAAAGCTGGTGTCCTGAGAGCTCAGAGGAAAATCAGATATCAAATACTATCTGCAGAATATTCACAACAAAACCTGGTCTTGCATCTTCACTTGAAGACAATGAAAGCAGTAGTTCTGTTTAGCTTCTGAGAAAAACAAATGTTTTTAGGTCAGCTTCCAAAGCATTTGTCTCATATACCAAATAAAACGTTCAGCAAGCAATATCTGCAGAGTATCACCTGACATGGAAAATACCATCATCTCAAGAGTTGTGTCACAACATTTACAGCTCCAAAACTCAAGAGTTGTTACTTGGGATTATATTTATTTGGGGTTTGTTTGTTTTGTTAGGTTTCTTTCACAAATGCTGTTTTTCTCCAAATGTAATCTATCTTGCACACAAAGTTCAGGTTTGATAAAGTCAGGTAAGTAGATATATCTGTTTTCTTGTCAAATGCAGTTTGTTATTTTGGTTGTACTTTAGCACTAGGCAGATCCAGAAACGGAGCCAAATCTTTCAAGTCCCATAGCTTACCACCTCCATTAGAAAGCACAGAAAGCACTTCAATCATGCAGACATGGTGTTTTTCAGATTCTCTAATAAATAAGTTACCCCAAGAATGATTCCTCCATAAAGCTTATGCCAAAGCTGTTCCATTCCTGTAGTAAGTCAAAATATACTAGTCATTTTTCATTTCCAAAAGTTTAATTAACTTCTAGCCTGTAATACATAAAGAAAACTGACATTCCCAGAAAGAGGCAAGGAAGGAAACTAAAATAAACCTCTGTAGCCTGCCCGCTCCATCCCCCCCCTCCCCCCCTCCCCGCCCAGAACTCAGTGGAACATCCCATGAGCTCTGAGAAGATCTTATCCCTTCCTGTAACTGGAGACTGAGCACTCTCCCAGCAGTATCATGTGCATTCACAGAGCACTGCTGGACAAATGAGCTGTGTATTGCTATTACAAGTTTTTAACAGCCCTCTGTTTTCCAGGTCCAGGGTTGACATCTCAAATATTTTAATGCTGCAAACAAATTACAAGTAGAACAAAGGGGTCTCACAACAGCAAAGACTTGAAGTACTGTGGAAGTCAGGTATTTTCAAATTCTTCTAAGAAATACTTAAAATTATATCACAGCCTGGCATTGGCCTCAGATACACCACTGCAAAAACAAAATAATGTTATTTACTAAACATCTGGCATTATCATGTTCACAGGTGCCCTCTGCTGCTGAGAAGGAAAAAAATTACATGAATTCTGGGTAAGTCATAAACCCAAAAATAGACATTTGCCAATACTCAGTAAAAGTTTACTATAGACCCACAGCAAGAACTTCTAAAACCTCTGCCTGTACCAACATCATTCCTAAACAAATCCCCAGGAACCTTCTGCTATTTAACTTGCTTGAGCTTCCACATGGCACAGACTCCAAGAGCACAGGCATTGCCTTTTCCCCCTCTCTGTCCAGGTACTGCTGAGAGCCAGGCCACACAAGGGACAGGAGCAACCCAGGAAAAGTTACAGCCAAAAGCAGCTGTGCAAAATGAGATGAAAAGCTGGATCAAAAAAAAAAAAAAAAAAAGCCAAGGAGCTTCATCTGTGCTCTTGATTTGAGCCCATTCCTGCACTCAAATAGAAGCTGCAAATCCTTACACCTCTGCTCTCCTTTAAGCAGTTCTAAAGTTTAATGAACTTATCCCAGAGCGCCACATATTGCACCATTTTTTGCAGCAAACTTGACTTAGGCAACCACCACATCCCATCAAGTATCAGGACTAAGTGCTACCCATTATGCAGGAGTGGTAACTCCAGTGCATCTGCTTCCACCGTTCGGGATTTCATCATCTGCTAGGCTCACAGTCCTTCCAGCAGTGTTTTGCTGTCATCTCCCCCTCTTTCCACCTCCTCCTAAAAAAGAACAGAGCACTTCAAGGTAGTTCACTCATGTGGCAACAACTGTTTCAATTTCTGATGAGGGGAAAAGAAGTCAGTGAACCACATGAATGGGGCAACTGCTTGACACAAAATAACCTCCTGATTTCACTTCAGGAATTTCAAAAGGCAGCTTTATTCTAATCTAAGGGATTGAATACACGGCTAAGGATGCAAGCCCACGGGTAAATTTAAGTGCAAAGAAATACTTTTTTTTCTTTTGATTTAGTATGACAATCACTTAGACTGCACAAACAAATACTTAAAATTCAGGACATAATAACCATAACTTCTTGACTAGCACACAGATTTAAGCACATACAATCAAACAGAACTCAACCATGTGACTTAAGAGCTGCCCCAGCTGACAAGTCTTCACTAAATGCTCAGCACTGCCAGTGTTAAAGAGAATGAGTCAAAACTTTTTAATGGACAAAACTTGTTCTCACAGGCTTTGCTTATTTGAGAAAAAACACACAGAGCACAGGCAGCCTACACGAAGCAAAAAGTCTTGCAGGTAAAGTATGACATAGAACCATGTATTACCTGTTTTCTGTTCTAATCTATTACTCATATCACCAACTGATGTTGTGATCTCACTCTGCACTCCAGACCCAGTTTTTATTTGGTTTCTTGCTCTGTACCAGACATTTGCAACTCCCATTACCAGTGATAACACTGCCACCATTTTGAATGTTGACGTGGTAACACAGTTAGCAATACCAGAGCCTAACTTAGATGCATAGCAGTACTATAGGAAGTAGAAGAGAAAAAGAAATACAGCTAAAAGCCTTGGAGCTGAATTAAAGTGACACATCGGTAATTTGGATTGTACAACATACCAGTTGCCTGGTCTATAAAACAAAACAAGGTAATGCAGTAAGGTTAAGCTGCTTCACGAATATGTACTTGTATGGTTTTCATACCTTAGAAATTTAGATCACTAAAAAAACACAGTTAACTTGCATAATATTCATTAGGTGCTCAACAAATGTGCTTATGTCCCCTTTGATCTTGCTCTGCATCAGCAGCATGACAAATCTTCCCAGCAGCCTTTCATGCTGTCCCAGACAGCTTATCAAGGCCAAGCATAAGCAAACTCAGTTTGACCCAGCCCTACTGTTTCTCCAAATATACAGTTTTGCCATCACAGAAGGTTCTTCTCCAATACAACGATTTTTTTTCTCCCATAAATAGATTTTGGAACTGTCTAAAATCATCACTAGAGCTTTATGTAGTTATGGTAACTGGTTTTAATAACATTACTTCTTACAATAAAAGTAGTTCTAGCAACCCTCAGTGCTTCTACTGGAACAACTGAGTTTCTTAGGAAAATACTTTCATTATTATTTTATATATACACACACATATACACACAATATATAAATAAAACTTTAAAATCATACATATACTTGAAGGCTTCAAAGCAAAAAGAGAATTTCACACCAACACACTCACAGAGCAACATAAAATGTTTTTATCAATACATGGTAAATGTAATTTCTATTAGAGAAACTCCAGGTATGCTGCCACATACATTGTCAGAAATCCAACTAATTTTTTTTTTTTTCATGCAACCACTTTATCCTTTGGATTGTATTAACACAATAAAGCCATGGCCTACAGGACAGGATCTAATCTTGATCCACAATCCTGTTGTCAGTGAGTGAGGTCTCCCATGAACAAGCTGTTTGGGCTGTGTGTTTAGAGCACAGGTCTTCTAGAAACAGTATCTTTGTCACCAAAACAGGCCACTTAACTCCGGCTACAATGTTTTATTTTCCCCTCCTGTGAGGCTCTTAGATACACACACAACACTGTTCCACAAGAATTGCAGGGTTTCAGGTACAATACAATTATCCATTTTAGCCTGACTTCATCTACGAAGAAACAATCCTAGGAAATAATCACACTGGTCTTTACTAGGAAAGATTGCTTGAAGTGCTCCTTCATCCCTGCCCAACAGAATCTGGGAATATTTGAACATGGATAATGAAGCAGGTGATGCCTCTAAGATTTGCCAACAACATTCTGAACTGTCCAAATTTCAGTAAAATTCTGCCCTAGGTGCCACCTACATTCATCTTAACACTCTCAGACTAATACTCCTGCCCCGCTATAGACTTAATCATGCCACTGAAAATTAAATTTTACAGGAAATTTTTCAAGCTTCAGCTGGAAAAGAGCTAACTGTGTTAGGGGCAGGAAATGTAGCTGAGCAGAAATAAAGGAAGAAAGAGTAGTGAAAAGGGGCTACTTTGAAGACTGACACTGCTTTTAGAAACTGGTCATCTCTCAGCCTCATCACAATCTCACTTTACATTCCTGCAGAGTCCAGCAATAAAAGCTAGATATTAACTGATGAACACACCAGTCTCACATCAACAGAAGATGGCTTAGAAGCTTGAAGTATAAAAGTAGAAAAACTGATGATGAAGTTTCATTCAATGACTGTGTGGCTGGATAAGAAGCAGCCCAGCAGAATGGCTAAACTACAATATATGCAACTTCAAGTGTTTCAAGACAACTGATTACTATCATCTTTTCCAAAGTTTCCGGAAGTTTTTTTTCCATTACACAGAACATCTCTAAAAAGGGAAGTGTTCTCCCTAAACTTTTTTTCTATAAAAACTAAACATCTCCTAGAAATAAATCATTTAGCAAAAACTATATAGAAGTTAATGAGAATCACCATCAATGCTCTTCTCCTCCCAGCTGTGCTTCTAAACCTGAAGATTACCTTTATTTTAGCACAGACAACTGTTTAATAGGAAGAAAATATCTTATTTTGTTATCACTAACAAGGAAGTAATCAAAGCATCTTCTAAAAAAGTTGCTAAATGTGAAGAAAGCCCTGTCTAAAAGGTAAGCAATACAAGCAGGATACCAGAAGAATCGATTACAAGTCACAAGCTCGTATCTGACTTGTTTGCCTTAATTCTAAAGAAAACAGACTTGCACAAGAGCTAAATCCAGTTATCTGTCTAAGTACAGGAATCAGAGGGCATATGTATTATCACTTTACAGAACAAAAATTAAAATGCACTAATACACTTAATAGGAGAGCACCATGTTTTTTACTTACTTTGATCAGCATAGTTTTTTGCTTTTAGTTCAAGTTGTCGAGTTTGTGACTCTAATGCTTCCACTCTGGTCTGTAAGTCCTTTTTCTCTTGTTCTTGAGAATCTTCAAACTCAATGAATTTCTAAACAACAACAAAATAGTTAAGTTAGACCAAACAACTAATTACAGGTTTTGCAGCAGGTAGGAAGAAACACAGCAGCCCTTCACAGCCAGGAAGGTCCAAGGTGGTTTCCAAAACTGAATAGATCCATAGGCCACATTTAAACACAAAGAACTATTTCAGTCCCGGTCCATCAGTCAAGCACCCAGTCTAGGTTATACTGTGTAATAACTTGCAACTAAGTGCCAGCTACTCCAGAGAACCTGCTTAGGATTAACATAAATATGAATTATTTCCTTATTGTCTAACTTAATGTACAACAACTGCCAACAGAGCATGTGAACACAGGGAGTCTTGGTATCCTTAGTCTGACTAAGGAACATCAATGAAGTTATTTTCACCCATAAGCCACAAAGGTACACACTGCAACAGGGACACACTAGCAGTAGTGCCAACCAAAATGATTTGATATCTTTTCTATTCCCACCCAATTCTGCTATAAATTCTCATAGTCTTCATCAGATCCTTAATAACCATCTACAATCTGTCAACTGCACAGAAAACTCTGTGCTGATCACCATTTCCTTCTGTTTCCTTGGTTTACCACACTTGTGGTTCCCCATATTCTGGAATTCACTGATGAATGCAACAGTGTTTACATTCTCTAACATAAAAATTACCAACACACCATTATAGCAGCTTTGAAAGCACTTTTTTTTTTTTGCTATTTATCTTACCTAAAAAGTCAAGAAATTCAATATGTATTACTGGCACAAAGAACACTTCTAAAAGCCAAGGATATTTTAGGTCATGTAGTACTCTAAGCTCTGCATTGCAAGGAGAAGACAAGGCCATCAACATAAGTTATGCAGAAGGCTCATAGAACAAGGAGGAGAAGCAGACCAGAAATCTCTGCAAGAAAAAATCCTAAACATCCACGACAGTTAAAGGGGCAAAGGCAGCTGAGGACCACATGGCAGAAAAGGGACAGTGAAGGTAGCAACTTGAAAACAGTAATCTGATTTGAATATTTTTTCCTATGTATTGTTTGGAAAATTTAGTGGGAAAAGTATTTCTAATGGTCATACATCAACTGTTAATGAACTATTACTACATTGTAGCCATTGCACACACATTTTTTACAAAAGCAGAAATTCATAACCTTATGAAAAGGGCTTCAGTTGAACAGGATCATCAGAAGAAGTTCTGACTAAAAAGTACTTCAGATGTAGAAATTAACCAAAACCTATGAAGCGAAACAAGAGTCCCTTTCAGACATGCTCTGCACAGCTATCACAGGACTGGGCATGGTGTTCATATGACTGTGCTTGAAACCAAACCACAACAATTGAGGAAGAGCTGACATAGCCCAGGTAGCTCCGCTTTGGGTGCTGCCATTGAAAAATCCCTCCTCAAATACAGATGTGCAGGAATCTTTCTACCTCCTCCACACGAAGTTAGGGAATATTAATTAACTTTAATTATTTATATTAATATTATTTAATATTAATTAACTTTAATATTAATTAATGTAATTTGAAAACCTCAATTACTAAGTTTGTTTAATTTCTTCTTTGTAGTAACTGATTCAAGACTTTTGCCCATTTAATATTCAAGTCATGTTTGGCCTATTTTTGGCAGACTCCTTTTTCAAAAAGGGCTTCAAAGTTTTACACAAATTTGGCACTGGGGCTAAAGTTACACCAAACACAGGAAGTTTGTTACACTAAACATGGGAAAACATGAAATAAGAATTATAAAACTGTACCATCTTTGTTTAGTTGTTTCTCTGATGATTTCCCAAAAATATGTCATAGCTTGTTAAAGGCCAGGGCAATTATACTCATGAATAACAAACAGCCATTCAGAGCCATTAATGTCATCGTTACTCATGAAACTACAGATAGATACAATTTTGTATTTCCTCTCAAGTTCTTCAACTGTAAGTGGTAAAACTGTTTTTTCCTAAAACGGAAAAAGTTACCTTCCATTAGTTTACCTTCATTTTGTTAAAGTCCAAATTTACATTACTATACTTTAAAGCATTTCTGTAATTACAGCCGAGTATTTTTCCCTCTCCTGCTGTAAACTATACCTGATCAGATCTTGGGATTGAGAACTTTGGACTTTGAATATTTTTATTTGGTTTCATTTCTCCTTCTGGTGATAGTATAATGACAAACACAGCCCCAGCAGATTGATCATCACACCCTAACTAAGCCTGCACAAGTATGACAGAAGAATTAGTGAGATAAACCACCCAGCAGCCAAGGACAGGCTGGCTGAGCACCCATATTAAACTACTTTTTTTTTTTTTTTTCATTTACATTGACAATACACTCAACTACTACTTACCTCCTGCACTGTTTAATGTAAATCCAGCAGTGTATGTAGGAACACGTTAAGCACTCAATAGTCATCCTCTCATTTCAACCCCAGCTACTGGTTATTCAAAACACTGAGGCAGACAAATCTAGTTTTCCCCATTTTAAGTGATGTCCTGTTTGGGCCACAAAGATGTATTTTACAACTCTAATGAGAAGTGTGAGAAGTGAGATTTTGGTATTTTTTTTAAGAGCAAGCTGAAGGACACCAACCTGTCTTTAAAACAATCAGATCAGATTATATAAGATTACAGAAAATACAGCTGGAATGATCCTTAAAAGGCCGTCTTGTTTCCAGGTTCTGATGCTTAGCATTGGATGCCTGGATCCTAATTTTGATTAGGCTATGATGAGGTGTAACACACGATGCGATGCAGAGCTCCTCCTGCATGTGCCTGCTACTGAAACCCAACCTGTAATACCTTCATCAGCCATCTTTGGTAACTCCCATTTAATCCATCCCATTTTCTCCAGGCAGGATCACATGCATCATTTCAGACCTTTGTCCAACACGTTTTTACAGACCTCATATAAAAAGTGTAGAAAGTCCCACACAACTAAACTCAAAAATATTTATGTAATCAATTTTAAACCTACTTGAAAGCTTGCAGATGTTTTTGGAATAAATAAGAACTCAAGACTACACAACAGCCCAGCACATTTGGAGCCCTCTGTCCTACACACAACCACTGAAGCATTCAGTAATACATTATTAGCCAAATGAAACACCTCTTCCTGTATTTCTATCATCTTCTGTCTCTTTACATCTTGACTGGTTTTCCTGTCACAGGACCCAGGTGCAATGCTGGGCATATCTGATGTCAGGGTCCCACCCACTTGGCAATCTTTATTATTCTATGACACGTCCTTCAGCAATGTGTATTGCAACAACGACAGATTCTCAGCCAATGGCAAGTTCTTGGAGCAGAGAGAGAAAAAAAAAAACACCTAAAAAGCCAGTTCAGATGGACTTGGGGGACAGAAAAACATGTGAAAATGAAAACAACCTGATAGCCATAAAATAGAGTGAAAGTTTTCTGTAAAATGCATCTCGGTTTTGTTCCCTCTAATTAAAAATACTTAAACTCTTACTGCACAGTGTTTACTCAACATACAATCCTAACGAAGAAAGTTACCTCTGGGAACAGTAAGAAAAAGCAGACATCAAGTTCATGCTATGACTTAAACCAATTTTAGTAATGGTAAATGCTTTTTCCCAGTTGCCAAAGAGTTCAAAAACAGCTTAATCCCACCAACAGCAGAAAAGCTAAAAGATATCCTAATCTGGCATAGCTAAATGAAGTAGATTTTATCCTCTTTCCAAGTGCACAAAACACATGCCAGCTACAAGTGCAGGCCTGAAACAGCACATTGCTGCAGAAGTAACTCCTATCAGAGTATAAAACAGCAGAAGTACAAATGCTGGTTCCTCTCCCACTTCTTTGGGGCAGGAATTGTTACCTCACAGTCACCAAGTGCAAAGGTAAGAACTGGAAGCAGAACAGCAGAGCAGCTGGTTCCTCCATTCCTTCAGCAATATCAAAAAACCTACCATATTAAAAGTCAGACAAGTGATTTCACAGCAACTGCAAAGATCAAAACTGTACCCAGAGGGTTAAAAAGTAGGCCCAGAACGTCTGTCAGGGTGACTTTAAAAAAAATTATTCCAGAAATCCTGAGGCAACAACTTTTAAGATATTTCTTTAGTAACATGTTTTAAGCACAGGAAATAAAGAAGGCAAATTACAAAAATGGGGTAAGGAGACCCCTACCCAAATAGTAAACTATTTAATGTTCATAAAGATACTGCTGCAAATAAATTTCCTACAACAACAAGCAGAAAGTAAAAGAAGGTGTGTTAATTGCCCAGAGAAACTGTGGCAGCCTCATCCCTGGATGTGCTCAAGAGTAGGCTGGACAGGGCTTGGAGCAACACGGTGTTGCAACGATGTCCCTGCCCGTGGCAGGGGTTGGAGTGATATGAACTTTAAGGTCCCTTCCAACCCAAACCATTGTGTGAAATTATGAATAGATGACAATAAATATGGAACTCAGCAGCTCAATTCTCCATTTTGCTACCACATGACACAGGCAAACTCCAAATGAAGGAAATGTGCTAAGTGAGCAACTTTTTGTCCAAGGAAATGTTAAATTTCTGTTCCCTCCTTTTATTTCAACCATACTGCACCCATCAGGTTATCTCAGCATCGAAAAAATAATTCAACAACCATGCCTGACTAACACACATGCCTCTCCTGAACACACCTAACACTTTCACACCTGTACAGCTCAATGACCTCAGCACATCACAAAAATGACCTTTGTGCTTACCATGAAAATACAGTCTTTGGTCTAACTGCACTTTGGAAAGCATCAGCCAGGTGTCTTGCAGCATGAGGATTGGTTTTTCAACTGCATAAAACCTGTCCTTTCAAGTTAATTTATCATGACACAGAGAAATGGAGATGGCAGTGAAGCACACTACCAAAACAGGCACATACAGTTCCTGAAAAGCTACAACAACAAAATTAACTCCATGTTCTGTTTCGTCACATTGGTACGGTTTCTGTCCTACTGCCCAAGGCCTGTTTTTTGATCTGGCAAATGCTGCCTGTGCTTCAAACCTGATGGATTTTCTCATGAATTAGTTCAGAAAGTATTTATCAATCCCTTCCTATTACTCTCAATATAAACACATTTTCTAAAAGACCCTTTTACATCAGCTTGTGTCAGAAATAGTGTGGCAACTCCAGTCCCCTGACTGGAATCCATAAGGCATCATAAAACCACCATGTGTTTGACAAGGAGGATGAAAGATCTATCAGTCTAAGAGCTGGGGGGACACCATTCATACCACTGTTCTTCATAACAAACTAAGACCTGGAACAATCTGCAGACAACATTTTGCACTCACAAACAAGTATTTGTACAGGGCTAGTGTTTTTTAAATTATGCTTTTACTGTTAATATTGTGTTCACCCTCAGTGCAGTTGTTCTTCTGATTTTTGGAAAATTTAGAAGGCAAGCACGACCAGAGATATTAGCACAGGACAAGAGGTCTGGAAATACACTTTTAAGATGGCTTATTCCATTACAGATAATGCTGCCAATCCAATTTCCTTCAGGAGTTTGGCAAGACAATGAGATGGAGGAAGTTACCCTGCACAGCTGCTTCCTATTGTATTGGTTTATAATATCAGATTAGATAATGCCGCTCAAACTTGTTTATGCTGAAATTATTCTTGGTGCAAACACTAAAATAAAATCATTTAACATCCCAAATCAGAGTCGACATCACTGGAGAGTCCACACCACCTGTTGCTGCCTACAGCTTTATGTACCATCTCTGAAGGGCTTCAGCCTACACACTATGTATTTCCATGTTTTTTGTAACGCGTTGTCACTATTTTTGCAAAAATGGACAACCCGCCTCCCTACGCGGGGAGCATCCCGCGTGGCCGTGACAGCACAACCAGCACACGGTTCCATGTTTGCGCCTCTCCCCACCCGCGGCCCCACCGGCAGCGCAGCGCTCCGCAGAAGTAACCGAGGATCCCTCCGGGACAAGCGGCTCAGGGGACCGCATGCACACGGACCCGCACGGACCCGCACGGACCCGCACGGACCCGCACGGACGGGTCCCGCTGCGGCTTAGCTACACGGACCGCGAGGTACTCCGCGCCCTCCTCATCCTTCTGCCAAGCCGCGTCGCGACCCCAACTCCGGCCGCGCGACCGGACGGGGCAGCCCCGGTACTCGCTCCAGGCGCCGCCCGCTCTGCCCCGGGCAGGCCCAGCGCGGGAGGTGCGGCCGCCCCCACGGAGCCACCCCGGCCCAGCGCCGCGCTCACCTCCTCGGCCTGCTTGCGCAGCGCCTTCTCCCGCTCGTACTGCGTGAGCAGCTGCTCGTTATCGTCCCGCAGCAGCTCCAGCTCCACGCTGGTCTCCTGGCTGTGAGCGCACACCGAGTCCAAGTTCTCCAACACGGCCACCACCAGCGGCATCAGCTCGGCCACCACCTCCTCGTCGTAGCGCCCGATGAGCCGCTCGAACTCACGGTAAATGGAGCCCGCCAGCCCCGACACCCGCTCCGACATCATGGCGGGGCCGGGCCCGCCGGGATCCTCCTGGTACACCACGCCGTCCGCCAGCTCCATGGCGGCAGGGAGTTGTGCGGGGCCTGGCGGGGCCCGGGGGTCCTGCTCGGAGCGGCTCCCTGCGGCGGCGGCGGCGGCGGCGGCGGCGGCGGCGGCAAAGCCTCGGCTGGGCCGGGTGGGGAGCGGCGCGCGTCTCTGACCTCACCCGCCGCGCCGGGCGGAGCCTGCCGGGACGGCAGCGTGGGGCGGAGCTACGGACTACAAGTCAGTGCGGGGGGGTGTGGTCTGCTGGTGATGTCATCGAGAGGCAGGGCCTGTATGAGGCTGTGGCGGTGGCCGCTCGCGGAGCTGGTGTTGCGTTTCGGGAAAATGCGTTCGGGCGGGAGCAGGGTGGCAGCGGGAAGGGCTAGGCTGTCGGAGACACGCCAGGAATCACCGAATCTTGACAAATCACCGAATCGTCAAGATCGCAAGAGACCTTTAAAAGGGCAATAAGGCTGGGGAATGGTCTGGAGCGCACTTACTGTGAGGAGCGGCTGAGGGAGCTGTGGGGAGCTCAGCCTGGAGAAAATGAGGCTCAGGGGACATCTTATCTCTCTCTACAACTCCTTCTGTCAGGAGGGTGCAGCCAGGTGAAGGTCGGGCTCTGCTCTGCCGTGTCCCAGGGAACAAGGCACTGTCGCAGACATCTTTTTATGAAAATCCTTTCCTTAGGATTTTTTCCTCCTGAGAAGCTGAGAGGCCTCAGGAACAAATATAAACAATTATTATCTGCTGCTGTGGAATGTAACGGGTGCATCTGTGATTGCTCTCATGTGCTTGTTTGTAATTAATGGCCAATCACGGCACAGCTGGCTCGGACAGAGAGTCTAGGACAGATGCCTTTGTTATTCATTCTTTTCTATTCTTTGCGTAGCCTTCTGATGAGAAATTTTTTTTCTATTCTTTTAGTATAGTTTTAATGTAATATATATCAAAAAATAATAAATCAAGCCTTCTGAAACATGGAGTCAAATCCTCGTCTCTTCCCTCATCTGAAAACCCCTGTGAACACCATCATAAGGAACAGGACAGGAGGACGCAGCCCTATGCTGTGCCAGGGGAGGTTCAGGTTGGACATTAGGAAGAAATTCTTCACAGAATGAGTGATTGGGCATTGGAATGGGCTACCCGGGGAGGTGTCACCGTCCCTGGAGGTGTTGAAGAAAAGACTGGATGTGGTATGCAATGCCACACTCTGGTTGACAAGGTGATGTTGGGTCAGGTTGGACTGGATGATCTCAAAGGTCTTCTCCAACCTAGTTGATTCTGTGGTTCTGTCACCCACTCTAACCATGCACCTGGCACTACCACTGTAACTTCTAAACCAGTAAACCACATTACGCAGTGCTGGGTATAGATGCCTCTTAAACAGCTCCAGTGTGGTGATTTCAACCCCTGACCACACAAACAGTAAAAGAAAAAAAAAAATCAAATATTTAATCTGAATCTCCCCTATCTCAGCTTAAGGCCATTTTCTTTGGTCTTGTCTCTGCAGGCACAGCAGAAGAGCCCCATCCCCACCTCACCACATGCTCCTGTCAGTAGTTCTAGAGAGCTGTGAGGTCACCCCTGAGCCTCCTCTTCTCGAGACTAAACAAATCCAGCATCATAAGACATATTTTCTAGCCCCTTTATAAGCCTTGTTCCTCTTCTCTGGACACGCTCCAGCCCCTCAATATCCTTTTTAAAGTGAGTGGCCCAAAACTGAACACAACAGTGCCAAGAACAGAGGGACAATCACTTCCCTGGTGCTGCTGGCCACGCTATTCCTGATACAGGCCTAGATACCCCAGGTCACCGGAGTGAATATCAAAGCCCTGGTGCTGTTGGTGGAGCCTCTGGGGCCCCCTGACAGCAGAAGGTTTGGTCCCTTTAGACCCTTACTGTGGGGCCACAGCCCCACAACCCTACTGGAGCTCCCCAACCTGGTCCTTGAGCAAAGACAACCCCACAGACTGGTTTGTCTTTGCTCAAGGCAGAATTAATCCAAACAGTTTTTCCCAGCATACCTCTGATGTGTACATGAGGTACATGTACAAGAGAGGTACATCTCGTGTACATGGTGGGAAATAGGTAGGGAAAAGGTATCCACTGGAACCTTATGTCCATCTGTTGTTCGCAAGGGTTCAGATTGGGCAGGGCCTGCCTGGTTAGTGGAACCTCTGGTATTAACTAACCATGTGGCCTTTGCTAAATGCAGCTCCCAATATTTGAAAGTCCCCCCGCCCAGTGCCTTCAAGGTGGTTTTAAGCAGTCTGTTGCACTGATCAACTTTCCCAGCAGCTGGTGCATGATAGGAATATGGTACCCTCACTCAATGCCATGTTCCCTAGCCCAGGTGTTGATAAGGCTGTCCTTGAAATTAGTCCTGTTGTTGGACTCAAGCCTCTTGGGGATACCATGCCTCCAAAAGACCTGCTTTTAAGACCCAGGATAGTGTTTGGAGCAGTAGCATGAGGCACAGGGTAGGTTTCCAACCATCCAGTGGTGGCCTCTACCATTGTGAGCACATAGCGCTTGCCTTGGCGGGTTTGAGGCAGTGCAATGTAATTGATCTGCCAGGCCTCCCCATACTTATATTTGGACCACCGTCCACCATACCAACAGGGGCTTCACTCGCTTGGCCTGTTTGATCACAGCGCACATCTCACAATCACTGACAACCTGACAGATGCTGTCCATGGTTGGATCCACCCCTTGGTTTCATGCCCACTTATAGGTGGCATCTCTGCTCTGATAGCCTGAGGCATCATGGGCTTATCGAGGTAGGAAAAACTCTCCCTTATGTTGCCAGTCCAAATCTATCTACAACATCTCTATTTTTGCAGCCTGATCTACCTGGTTTGTTGTTTTGCTTCTCCTTGTTAGCCCAACTCTCGGTGACATGGGCATCCACATAGCAGACTTTCCTAGGTAGCTTCTCTACCAGAGCGGCAATGTCTTGCCATTCATCAGCAGCCCAGATAGGTCTTCCTCTATGCTGCCAGTTGTCCCTACAACAAGGGAACCGTTAGTGAAAAGAGCGTAGCGTGTTTCTTCTTGTGGCAGTTGGTTGTATGGTGGAGCTTCCTCAGCATGGGTCACCTGTTCCTGCTCCTCTTTGTCAGTCAGACCAAAATTTTCCTCTGTGGGCCAATTTGTATTTATTTCCAAGATCCCAGGGCTATTCAAGTTTCTAATACGGGCACACTGTGTAATGAGGGCAATCCATTTGCTTCATGTGGTGTCAGTGGTGTGGTGGGTAGAAGGAACCTTTCCTTTAAACATCCACCCTAGTACTGGTAGTCGGGATGCCAGGAGGAGTTGTGCTTCTGAGGCACCTTGGACTTCTTCATAGGCTGCCAGGATTTCCTTCTTTGTGGGTTGTAGTTGGCTTCAGACCCTCTGTAACCTCAGCTCTAGAATCCCAGTGGTCAACTTCGAGTCTCCCCAGGCACCTTCTGCCAAAGGCTCCAGGACAGACCATAGTTCCCAGCTGCAGAATAGAGCACATTCTTCACCTCTGGTCCTGTCCTGACTGGGCCAAGGGCAACTGCATGAGCGATTTCCTGCTTGATCTGGGTGAAGGCTTGTTGCTGTTCAAGACCCCAGTGGAAAGTGTTCTTGCGAGTGACTAGGTACAGAGGGCTCATAATCTGGCTGTACTCAGGGATGTGCATTCTCCAAAAGCATTCCTATGGCACTTAGGAAAGCTTTCATTTCCTTCTTGCTGGCTGGGGGAGAGACATCACTGTGATCTTATTGATGACCTCAGTGGGTATCTGATGCCATCCATCTTGCCACTCCATTCCCAGGAACTGGGTCTCTTGGGCAGGTCCCTTGACTTTACTCTTTTTGATAGCAAAGCTGGCTTCCAGCAGAATCTGAATTATTTTCTCTCTTTTCACAAATACTTCTGCTGCTGTGTTCCACCATGCAGTGATGTCGTCGATATACTGCAGATGTTCTAGAGCCTCACCCTTTTCCAGTGCAGCCTGGATCAGTCCATGGCAGATGGTGGGGCTGTGTTTCCACCCCTGGGGCAGTTGGCTCTAGGTGTACTGCACACCCCTCCAGGTGAAAGCAAACTGAGGCCTGCAGTCTGTTGCCAGAGGAATGGAATAAAATGTGTTGGCAATGTCAATAGTGGGGTACCACTTTGCTGCCTTGGACCCCAGCTCATACTGGAGTTCCAGCATGTCCGGCACAGCAGTGCTCAGCAGTAGAGTAACTTCATTCAAGGCATGATAGTCCACATTCAATCTCCATTCTCTGTTAGGCTTGTGCACAGGCCAAGTGGGACTGTTGAAGGGTGAGTGGGCCTTACTGACCATCCCTTGGCTCTCCAGCTCACAGATCATCTTGTGCGATGGCATCTCAATTCATCCAAAACTGCTAGCGGTGTGCTGTTGAGGTTGCAACTGGGACGTGTTGTTCCTCCACCTTTAGGAGTCCAGGTGCAGAAGGACTCTGTCACAATCCAGGCAAGGTGTTCAATTGCTTAATGTCCTCTGCCTCCACAGCAGCTATTCCAAAAGCCCACCTGAATCCTTTGGGTCTTTTTAATAGCCACTCCAGAGGAAATCTATGCCCAGAATACAAGTGATCTCTGGACCAGTCACAATAGGATGTTTCTGCCACTACTTCCCAGTCGGGTTCACTTCAACTTCCAACAGGGTCAACTGCTGCAACCCCCCTGTCACCTCAGCACTAGAAACAGCTTCTGCCCCCACATGTCCCAATGGGATTAACGTGCAATGTGCTCCAGTATCAACCAAAGCTTCATATTTCTGTGGTTCTGATGTGCCAGGCCATTGGATCCACACATCCCAAAAGATACAATTCTCCCATGCCTCTACCTCTGGCTAGAGGTAGGAGCCCCCCCACACCAAGTAAATTGATTTGCAATTTACCAGGGAAGAAAATCAGCCCTTGGATCACTCTGGATTTAGAAAAGTTTAACTGTCACTTTACCTAGAGGAAGAAATTTTATGTAAAAGCTTAATTCTATTCTGGTTTATACCTTAAAGCACAACAGAAATCAAGATAAAGACTGATGAATAATAGCAGCACTCAGCTAACTGAAGAGTAGGATACCCTGGAGCAACAAAGCATGTCAGAGTGAGGACTCTGGTTACAAGGAGCAAGAGGGACACAGCACAAATTATGAGTTTTGATGAGAACCCCTAATATTCTGGGTGGTACAGACAGAGGCTGTGAGCTGAGACCAGTGTAAAACTGGGGCCAAACCAGCAAAGCTGGAGCTGTGTTAAATTCTCCTGAAGTCTGGAGACATTCACAGTCAGTCCTTTGTCTCAGGCCTGTTTTAAAAATCTTTACTGGGTTTAAGTAATGTGGAAATGGTTTGAGCTCAACAGTTACACTTAGTTCACTCACTGACAACTTTGAAGGTGTTTACTTCTCTCCCATGATCAGTCTATCTTTTTGAAATTATTTGTCTAGACTCTCTACTTCTTCACATTTTAGAAAAACATGTAATTTCTAATGTTATTAAGTGATCTTGGTAAAATTTGCAATCAGCAAAATCTCATTTATACAGTAACAACTTGCTCTGCTAATCATGGATTAATCTCATAAGTGGCAGAGTTGACCCTTATTTAATGAGGTTAAAAGACTTGGCACCGATCACAGAACAGACCTATGGAAAAGCTGGAAGTCATGCTTGCCCACCCAAGGGCAAGTCCTAAGCTTTAATCATTAAATGATGTAGATTTAACAAGACTGTAAATAGATGTCCTATTGCTGCTTTAAACTTGATATTTTTATAAACATCCTGTTTCTAGAGACCTTTCTTCTTTTTTTATGTATTATTTTGCCATAGTGAAGATTACAACATTAGAGTTTGTTTAAGTAGTATGAAACATCTTGAATAAATGTGTATCAAAGCAAGAGAACAAATTGGATTGGCATTGTCAGGAGACTACTCAGAAACTCTAATTTCAAAATAACCTCAAGGAGGACTTGCTAGAATGTATGACACTGATTTTTTAAATATCATCTGTTAAATCAGAGCTCTTGGAAACTGTGATGGAAAAGGACCCTGAATACAAGAAAACAGGTTGGTTGAATAGATGCTTAGGTCAGATCTGGAGTCTCCCACCAGAACTAAAAGTACCACATAGATGTGTGATGGACTGTAGTGAAGAGAAGGGATCCCAAGTAAGGAAATCCATGTTATCAAAAAGCTGAACTTTTCCCTATTAAGCAGCCAAGTCCTGCCCAGAGGGAAGCAAAATCTTCATTGTTTTGCTTTCAAGAACAGCCAAGAAGTGGAGCCCAGGAAGTCCACCTCAGTTTGGAAGCAAAAACAGGACAAGCATGGGTTTCCATCCAGATGCTTTATCCTCAATTCTCTTCAAGGCAATAAAATGCTCAAGGCAAAGCAGCTCATTGTTAGGTAAGCGGTTGAAGGGTCTTTTGACTCAAAGAGCTAATATAGTATAACCAGAAAAAAAAACCAAACAAAATTAATTACCTCATTTAAAGAGGAAATACAAGCAGACCAGTATGATAAGGAGATTTTTATTAAAATAACGTTATGTGCCTTTTGTTAAATAAAAACCGGGATCCAGCAGGCAAGACTAAAATGCTGGAAGGGCTGAGCCCGGCATTCCTGCTCTGAGGGAAGAGGCATTGGGTGGGTGCGGATGTTACCCGGGCGGGGGATCGGGGACAGGGATCGATCCCGAATTCCGCCCCTCGGGAACGGGGCTGTGGGCGGTAACGGCGCCCTGTACGGGCGGGAGGCCGCCCTGTCGCCACGGCAACCGCTGTGCGGGGCCGAGGGGGTGGGGCACGGCTAAACCGGGTGAGAACCCGCGGTGACACGTCTTGACACAGCCACCGGCGCGGGACACGGGCTGCCAGACCCACCGGGGAAACAGCGGGGGACGCGGGCTGTGGGAGACGCCCAGGGAACAGCGGAGTATTCGGGCTCCGACACTCACAGAGGTCATCAGCGGGGGACACTGTTTGCCACAGCCACCGGGCCACCAGCGAGGGACAAGGCTTCAAGATTTGCCAGAGCCACTGGGCCACCAGCGGGTAAGCCGGGTTGCGGGGCAGCGGGAAGAGTCCCTCTGTCCCCGGGCAGTGTCACCGCACCCCCCACGCGGAGCCTCCCCGCAGCCCCTGCATCCCTCACCTGCCCACTCAGGTGTGCTCCAGCATGGGGCTCAGAGCCCCTCTGGTCCTGCTGGTTTCCAGGTGAAAACTCTGTGTGTGTACTAATTTATTAATTTATTGCACGGCACTGGAAGATGGATCTGTGGTGATCATTACCTTCCTTTCTGCTCAGTTTTTCTGATTTCAGTATTTGCTGATTGTTCCTACACTTAGCACCTTTCCACTGCTTCAAACTCACTCCTGCGGCACTTGGGAAAACCTGTGTGCTGTCACTGGTTTGGCCAAGCATTGGAGACCATGGACTACTGACCCTCAGATGCAGCAAATCTAATTACACTTACAGCAGACAGGGCTGGGATGAACTGGGATCTCACAGTCCTGGAATAACAAATTTTATTCCCTCCCTCCTCAGGATCATGGCTGCCATTGAGGAGCGCACCTTCATTGCCATCAAGCCTGATGGGGTCCAGAGGGGGCTGGTGGGGGAGATCATCAAACGCTTTGAGAAGAAAGGATTCAAACTGGTAGCCATGAAATTAATACATGTAAGCTCTGCTCAATTGCTGTGTCTACCTTTTAATATCAGTTGTAGCCTTCAAGTACAGCAGCATGCTATAACAACAAATGTGGCCTCTGTAACATTTAAAACTGAAATTTTGAGAAGTCGTACTTGGGATGTTTTTGGACAAGTTCCAATTCCCAGCTCTGGCTAAATGCTTTAGACATGCTAAGCACACTAATTTTAGTAACCTGATGCCCTTAGTCTGAAGAGAATATTCTTTCAGGTGCCTCCTATGCCAAATAAATAAATATCTTTGAGTATCTTTTACAAATCCCAGGTCACATAAACTGCCTGCATGGACAACAAAAACTTTTCTAAGTTTAGTTGTGGTTAAAGCAAACAGTTCAAATTCATATAGACCAAAAGTACTCCTAGGAAGGTGCTAGAAATACTGAATTTTAAAGTGCATGCAAGTTTCAGGATTACCAATGCTCTGTGGTTTATCTCTGTGATTTCACTATGCTCTTAAGCTATTATTGTAAGCTTTTGTCTCTGTCTGTCTGGTTTTTAACCCAGGCCTCTGAGGACCTTCTGAGGGAACACTACATCGACCTCAAGGACCGGCCATTCTACGATGGCCTGGTGCAGTACATGCACTCGGGACCTGTTGTAGCCATGGTGAGTTCCTGTCAAGGAACACCACACCGCTTGATTGTCTTCCCTGCAATGAGATTGTGTCACCTGTTGAATTCCAGTTTATTTTTTAAAGGATTTTAAAATCTGGATTCAAATACTGTGATTAGGAAGATGTGCTGTTAACTATTTTTCTTTAATCTTTTCTCATAATCTTTCTCTCCTTTGAGTCAGTTTTTTGAGGAAGAGGGCAGGGGCAAAAAGGAATCACAACCAGGACCTTGAGAAACAGTAAACCTGCACAAAAGCCTCACTCTGAAATGCCGTGTAGTAAGCAAGCTGGAAAAGGATAGTGGAAAATTTTAACTTTAGTTCTCCTTTTCTCCTTGATAATGTATTTGTAAAACAGTTGAGGCCTAGCTCTCCCATGAGCAAACAGCTCTGTGAGACTGTTTGACATACTGAGATGGAAAATGGTTCTCTCCCCACCCTTTGTGAGGAGAGGGATTGTACAGAAGGGCAGAAGGGGACCATGTGAGCAGATGCTTCAAGAATCTGACAGAAGAATTGGAGATAAATTTGTCTCACTGTGACAAATATTCAGATGGTGATTTGTGCCATGATGGATAGCCCTGTGTTCTTGTGGATGGTATAATTATCTGCTGCTAAAATTTAATAATCTGAAAGGATTTTTTTTTTTCTTTAAGGTGTGGGAAGGTCTTAATGTGATTAAGACTGGAAGAATCATGCTGGGGGAAACCAATCCATTCGATTCCAAGCCTGGCACTATTCGTGGGGACTTCTGTGTCCAAGTTGGAAAGTAAATTTTAAAACATTTGGTATCACCCAAAAGCACTAAATGCCAAGTGTTATGTCATCATATCTACAGGAACTGTGCTCCATCCTTCTCTGTTTTACACATGGAGCTGCCATTCCCTGTGCCCATGACATATTAGTATCTAAGGATAGGGATCAAGTCATGGTTGTCCTCATTGACATAAATGAGGAGCAAAGCTGGCACTGCCTATGCTGTGTCTTTTCCTACTTTACTGTTATTTAAAGCTTCTGTCCATAGTGGGAATCGCTTCAAAACAAGAAGCTCACTTTACTTTAAGAATTCCTTTTCTCTTTTATTCACCTTTTCTTTTCCTAGGAACATCATTCATGGCAGTGATTCTGTGGAAAGTGCTGAGACAGAGATCAATTTATGGTTCACTCCTGAAGAACTGGTTGATTACAGAAGCTGTACCCATGAGTGGATCTATGATTAACACCCAGCCTGGATCTTCTGATATTCCCATGTCCATGAGCAGCTGCTAGCCTCTAGCTATTCAAAAGAATTCCCTGGTAGAAACCTCAGAAAACAGTGAAATTGCTCTGTTGTGGATGTCAGGGTCAGTGCTTGCTGCTTCTTTGATTTAAAAGTTGTCAAGTTATAGATGGAATTGCACATTTTAAAAGCTGAAACTGAGAGATATGAGATGAAAATGCAGAATAGATAACATATATTTTTCTGAAGCATTTTATAGTCATAGAGGGTATTTTGGTAAACACTAAAAAAAATGGGTAAAAATTTATTTGGTAAATAAATATGCAAATGGCTCAGAGTCAGATGTTAACTTTGCTAAAACATTACAGGACAACTGATAGTGTGTAAATGCATTGATAATATGCCCAAATGCTGAGGATTTACTTAATATTAAGTCAAGTGTGTCCCCATTCCTAAAATGGCTACAGAAAAACAAGCTAATTTCTCTCCCCAGAACATGCTGTGCCCATAAAGAGCTCAACCCTGGCTAAAATGACAACTGGCCTCCACACTGACACTGTTTCAACTCACTCTTTTTTCCTTCCACATGGGATTTAGGTAGTATTTTAAGGACAGATTAACCAGCCAGGCTTGATGAAATGTTCTTTTATGTGAAAAGAAGATTAATGTGAGAATGGATGAGGGAGATTCTACCTTTAGCCACTTCAGTGCAGCAGCTCTCTGACATTGCACAGAGCAATAAGTGGTGTTTGCTTTGCTGGCTGAACAGCTGGTAATTTAGCTGTGTTCTCATTAGTGTAGTTTCCTCAGTAGCTGGAACTTCAAAGCAAATGGTCCTTGGATAAGTTGTTTTAGAACTGACTTCATCACTATTGTTTTGTATTTATTTAATGATGTAAAGAAGTAGAGTCATAATAATGCAGAAGGCGTTTCAGTTTCAACAGCAAAAGTTGTACTGGATGAGGAACTTGGGATTGATATTATGTATTTATTTCTCTGCAACATTTTATTCACTAAGAGCAAGAGTTTCATAGAATCAGTTGCTCAAGCTCCACTATTTTTTCCCCCAGAGTGAGTTCTTGTATCTGAATACTGAACTATGCAGTGAATGTTGAATGGAAGGCTTATGATACCTTATGGTGATATCGAGCTCCTAAAAAGAGATGGCACAAAATAAAACAATCTTTGCTGTTTCTTAAGTGAAATAAAATGCAATCTTAAATATTTTGTCTTTAATTAATGAGTATTAGGAAGTGGAACAAATTGTCTAACTATGAAGCTGTAGGTGAGGCTGTGAGCCCCTCTTCTGAAACTATTCAGTGTTATAGAAGATAAATCATTCGGTTAAAAGAAGTTGGAGGAAAGGGAATACGTGACAAACCTGAGCATGAGATGAGTGGTCTCCAGTTTAATCTTTGCTTGAAAGGTTACTTGAGACGTCTCAATTCTACAAAATAGAGAATTGTGCTTTATCTGGAGGTGTTTGGGTTGTCAGGAAGCTGCTGATTAGTGTTTCTAATATGATGTGACTGGGAAGAGGTGGAAGCCAGCAATCCTGCACGGCTGAGGTACCTGAGCAGGTCCAGTGTGAAACCACTAACTGACCCTGTGAAGACACTAACTGGCCCCTCAATAAGAGACAGTGCAAGGACTGCAGAGGTTATTTCATTGATATGCCAGCTGCAGTGATGGTGTGTGATTATAACTTGCTCAGGCAAAGGTGCTTATCAACTAGGAAAGGGCCAAGCAGTAAACATCATAAAAAGTAACAACACACTCCCTGCTTCATGTTGTGACACGCGTTCAGGGACTGTGAGGTTTTGACACTTGGCAGCTTCATCTTCCCAATGAAATTATCAATAATGTTCCTGTGTTATGGGTTCCACATCACTTTTCTGTGATAAATATGCTTTTAAAGAGCTGTAGCCGTGCTGTGCAGTGCAGCCTGGTTGGCAGGACCAACCCTCAGGCCGCGGGGATACCTGAAAGCAGCCAACCCAGCAAAAAATTAGTAAAAATTTATTTAGTTGTGTTAAACATCCGCCGTCGTTTCAGCGCCTTAAAGGCTTAAGCCACAGTTGCTGCGTCTGTAAATAACCCTCGAGGCGGCGGAGGCGACAGGTGCGGCCAGGACTGGCCAAGAGCCACCCCTCGATCCCTGGGCCCGGAAGCGGCCGCTCTCCTGTCTAGTCCCACCTCATCCCGGCCCGGCCCGGTTCCGCTTGGCGCTGGCGATCCCGCCCCCGAAGCGCCGCCGGCCCGGCGGCTCCTCCTCTGCGCGGGGCGGGGGATCTGCGGCGTGCACGCCTCCTCCTGCGCCTCTTCCTCCGGCGGCAGTAGTGCGGAGGGAATCGGTGGCGGCAGCTCCGGATAGGTGAGTCCGGGCTGGGTCGGGCCCCGCGCTCCAGGGGCATGGGGGGTGCAGGCGGAGGGGCCCGGCGGGGCTGGGCCGGGCTCGGTGGGGCCGGGGGGACATTCCGCGGCGGTGCCGCGTGGCAGGGCGGTACCGCCATGGCCGTCGCCGACCTTGAGGCCGCGCGTCCCCTCACGCCGCGCTCCCGCCCGCAGCACCATGGCGGGGAACGGCGAGCGCACCTTCATCGCCATCAAGCCCGACGGCGTCCAGCGCGGGCTGGTCGGGGAGATTATCAAGCGGTTCGAGCAAAAAGGGTTCCGGCTCGTAGCCATGAAGTTCGTACACGTGAGTGCCCACGCCTTGCCCCCCAGCCCTGTCCGTGCCCTGCCCGAGAAGGGCCCATCACACCCACACCGAGAATCTCCCCTTGCGGCTTCTCCTGGGGCAGAACTGGGATCAAATGGCGGATGTGCTGGAGCGCGCGTCAGGCCCTTCTTCCTCCCCGGCACACGGCTTCTACCCTTTCCAAAACCAGCGAATTTTGCTTCAGAGGTTTAATGCAGCCCGATTGAGAGGTGGAATGGCGTAGGCTGAAAGGTTGTGTTGGGTAACATCACCCCGGGACCCCGTACTCTGCTTATTGCAGAGGCTCACTGCCGTGCAAAGAAATCATATTGACAATTCCCAGCACAGCCACAAAGAATTCCTTTAATATTATAGCAGGAGCTCCCACTGATACACACAATAGCACTGCAGCATTGTTGGTAACATTAATTGTGAATCTAATCACTAACGCCATAGTCTTACACCTGTAACACCTTTTGTTCAATGACATGCAGAAAATGATATTTAAAGTTAAATCTGTCCTTTTGAAGGCCTCTGAAGACCTTCTCAAACAACATTACATTGACCTGAAGGACCGCCCCTTCTTCCCTGGCTTGGTTAAATACATGAACTCTGGACCTGTTGTAGCCATGGTAAGTGACTTCATTTTAGTTTAAGATTACTTTCTTGAATATATTTTTCTTGCTCTAAAAATTATTAAGACTATTCAGAGATAGTGCTGCAGAAATATTTTTTTAAACTACCTTGTTCTGATAGTGGCAAATGAAAAACTTAAGACAGTGAAATTACTATACAGTAAGAAAAGCGCACACATAAAATGGGTATTAAAATGCCCAATGTATAAATGTATAAAGCAAAATTCCTGAAAGCAAATCTTCTGCACCAAAAAATCTGTTTTGGGCAAAAAAAGGTCAGGCACTCTGACACAAAACTTCTGTGTCATTAATTTTTACATTCCTCCCAAAACAAGGTACTTGCTCTAGTAGCATCTCCTGGTGTGATAATGATGGAGAACACACAGCAGGGTGTCTCTGTTCCACCACAACACAAAAGGTTGGGAGTTCACTTTGTACATTAACTCTGAGGCTTGGTAAAGTATCTCCTTCACTGCAGTAACAAGGTTGATAGTCCTTTTTACAATTACTTCCAGTTCATATGTTTTTTTCCCCTGTCACCTTTACAAGCCCAAGACATAATCTAGGCAAGATTAATATCTTTAATGGTAGAACCTTTGTTTCTTTGCAACGTATGGTGGAGCAAAGCTGAACTGTCAGTATTTTGCATAAGCATGGCTTAATAGAATTTTTGTGTTTTTTATCTTAAGGTATGGGAAGGACTCAATGTGGTTAAAACTGGGAGAGTAATGCTGGGGGAAACCAACCCTGCAGACTCCAAGCCTGGCACCATCCGTGGTGATTTCTGCATTCAAGTGGGAAGGTTTGTACCCAGTCTGTTAATTGATAATAACAACTCAACTCCTACTCACTGTTTACCTGCCAACACAAAAACTGTTGGCAGTCTTCTATTCTGGAAAGACAAAATTGGTGGTAGAGACCTTAGTCTGATTGTATTTTATTTGCAGGTCACAGTGCATACCTGCTACATAGGAAAGTGGTACAAAGCTGACTTTGTTTGCAGTCCAGCTCTTCCCCAAAGCAGCATGTAAGCTCAGGCAGGGGCTGTTGCAGAACAGTAGCTCTAGAGTGACCCTGATAGGCATAATTAGCTCTTGGAGGGGTGGGGTGTTGAAACACTCTACCTGAAATAACAGCAGTAGTCTCCCCACTCTAGATGCTTCATCCACATTTTTGCAAACTGAGAACAAGGCTGCTGGAGGTGTATTTTTATAGGGATCAATGTTTGTCTCCTTCCACAGGAACATCATCCATGGCAGCGACTCTGTGGAGAGTGCACAGAAGGAGATCAACCTGTGGTTCAAACCTGCAGAGCTCATTGACTTCAAGCCCTGTGCACACGACTGGATCTATGAGTGATGGGTTCCCACAGTGATTTGTGCCTTCCAACACCTCATCTCATTCCAGCTGCTGCCCTGGGAGCAACCACAGTTATCTTAGTGCTGAAAGTGACTGTCAAATAAATGGGTGTGAACTAATTCCTTGTGGTGCATTTACTTACAACAGACCCCCTGTTCAAATACTCATAAAAGTCATTTTAATCATTCAGAAGCCACTGACATGTGACCCTGGCAGAGCTGTTGGACTCAAGCAGCAGCAAATTTGCAGAGGGAGAGCTGAAGTGAGGCTGGAGCTACTTCCGACACTGCTAGAGGAAAAAAGGGATACCACAAAATTTTCCTCCTTACACAAATATTAATACTAAATGAAAGGAGACTGAGTGCAAAGCTTGCTCTCTGAAATGCTTATTAAATTCACCTTCTCTTATCAAATCCCTTACCTTGTGCTCAGGGCCCCAACACGATTTGTTGTCACACCAACGTACTTAAAATACTCAGATTATTACAGATTGTGGGTATTTTTAATAAGGTTAAGAGTGTAAGCAAAACAATCACTATTCAGAAAAAGACTTTTTATCATTTTTATTTTGTGTAAAAAAGGCAAATTTAGTGAATTATTTTCATCTTGTACACAAAGTTATGATTTTAATGCTTTTCACATCCATGCTGAAAATCCGCAGTCTTGTAAAAATGAAAGTAACATTAATTTTTCCAAAAGCATTTTTTCACTGAGTTATGTACATTGCATGAGAAAGCTTTAAATACTCCCTCACTGACCACACAAATTACCAAGAAAATAAAAGATTAAATTTGTACAGATATTGATCTATATATCAAATACATACAGAAATTATGTAAAAACCCATTTGTTTATTCTTGATTCTTGCCCCAACATTTTCCCAGGGGCCAAAGCTGATGTCTTTTTTGTATAAATGGCTGTGGCTTTTCATTTTAAATATGAAAAAAAATCAAAAGGAAGAAAAAATCAGCTGAAATCACAGTTTTTTAAAATCCCTTCCCAATAAAGGATTGTTACCAAATGTATTAGCACCATCATACAAAGATTGGGGGAGGGTATTCACATCACAGAAAACAACAATAAAAAACCCAAAACAAACACTGAAACCCGTGTTAGCATCCATAGAACAAGGAATCAGTAACTGCTGTAGCTTTCCTCAGATGCAGCAAGGAACAGGTTAAAGAGTTCTACTGAAAATAATGTAATAATCAAAGATCAGCAGAGAGATCTGGAACAAGGACAGCAGCCAAGTCAGGGACAGGGCTTGGGCTGCCTCATGGTCAGAAAAACCTGCTGTGCCCAATGCCAGCATTAGTCCGACCCTATTGAAGGTTTTAGGTGTCCAACATTTGCTGCTTCCTCAGGCAGGTACCACAGCTTGAAAGCCATGAGAAACATCCCAGAGCCACAGGAATGCTTTGCAAAGCCAGGGAGCTGCCACAGGGACACCCCTCAGGTTCTCTGGGGACCACATCCCTGGTAGCACCTTGCTCAGGTTTTCCCTGAGCTGCTCCTCAGCAAGTGAATTCCAGCAGCTCCTTCCGTGGTTTGCTTAGCACAGATGTCACTGTACTTGACAATTACACAACTGAGGCATATTATGAACCCAGAGACACAAAAGGCGTTTCACCGACTGCTGAAGTCACACAGGTACCTGAGAACATAGACCACCTCACAGACTTTAGTGTTTGATGAATAACAGAATATTATAAAGACTGACAGACTTTAGGACAGATTCTTGTAATTCTCCCAACACAGGAAGTGTGTTAAGGACTAATTTTCCCTCTTGACATTTGAAGACCGACTCTGAAATCAGGGATGAGCCGGGGCAATACTCAGTTTAGTGACCGGGCAATGCACCTCACTCATTAACTAGCCCAACCCTCTCTCTACATTATGACACTCTAATTAATGCAACAGTTTTTCTACTGAAGTCAGAAGCTGTTGATGAGAGAAGAAAGCAAGACTGTGAGAACCTTGTTCCAGCTGATGGGACAACCTGCAAATTGTTGCATTAAAAAAAAAAAAAATCAATAGTGCTATACTTACCAAATGAAATCAATGCTTGCAGAGCTGGATTTTACAGCAGATTAAATTGAGAACACAGGAAAACAAGAAAGGCTCAAACTGTCACTACAATGGTCTTTAATCCTAGTTCTCCAATCTAGGCTGTTGTCTATTTTGATGTTCAAAATAAACATCATGGGTGGGTCAGAATCTGAGATAAGCTATTTGAAGACTACCAGGTCCAACAAAGTCCTTTTTATGGCTATTTTAGGGAGCTAAAATGCCTTTACCACCTGAAGTTATAGATTCTTGTAATCAGATTAACAGATTCTGTCAATAGAAGAAGCTGTTGTTAAAAACAGGTCGTAATTTAAGAAATTTTACCAGTAAGGGAGGAAAGAATTCCAGACATTCCTACATTATACAGCACATGCTTTACTTCCTGTAGTAAATACAAAACTTTACATAATTAACCCCCCTTGCATAGAATGAGGTAAACCTGTGTATATCACCAATACTATGTACCCAAAGTTGGAGCAATATGTTAGAAAATAATCAAATTGCTGGTTTTCAACTTTCTATGCACTTTTTTTTTTTAAGCTCAAACAACAATATACAAAAAATGGTCTCCCGGGGCTCTGTGTGTTGATATCCTTAAAACATTTCTTAGGCTGTAGGATACAGATGTTAATAATTTTTGATCAATTTTTTTTTTAAGCCGTAATTTCTGGTCAAGAGTCAGATGATCATTGTACTGCTCTGAAGGGGACCTGTGAAGACCCAGAAGCACTTACAGAACTTATAATTCCTGAGAGTTTAGTTAATGAACCTTACCGGTAAAAGCTAAAGCTCTTGATGCACATTCTTCCAGTCACAGCTCTGCAGGGCTGATCAACCACCTCACTCATCAACTCCATTTACAAAAATGTACAAAAGTTTAAAATATGGAAAGATAAAATCCAAATAATTAAAAGCTCCTGCAAAAATACTTTGTGCTTAAATGCTCATCATTTTCACCCTTTTATGTGACTTTTGCCTTGTAAAAATCTGGAAGTTGACCAGTTGGGGGGCAATGGGATGCTTGACATGAGACAAGAATTCCAGGCAATAGGCAAATCCAGTTTCTGAATTATAGACTAAAACCATGTGATTCTGATACTGTTCTCAACTCCTGTGTTACACTATTGCAGCAAGACATGAATATTGCAGGTTATGCAGGACTGAACTAATTTTTAATCCACAATGTAGGGCTCCTTTCAGGTCACCTGAAACCATGTGGCACATCATCTGAATGATCACAGATAAATATTTAAGATGGTAAAGAAACACTTAGGGCTTTCTTAATGGGGGAAAAAAAAATCACAAGAATACTCACAAGTTCCTTCCCACTACCAAGGGAATCCTTAGTGACTGTCCATCTAAGCTGCTTCTACAGTCAAAATTCAGAGCTACAACTAATCTTCCAATCACAGAATTTTCTGAAGTTCCAGTTTGGTATAGGGCTCTGTAAACATTTGCTGAAGCATTCCAAGACTACAGACATTCATATACAGACAAGAACTTTATAGATCCAATCCAATGCCCACTGCAGTCGGCGGAGACAAGGCTACTGATATTAATGGGCACTGAATCAGCCCCTAAAAAATGTTAAAAAAACAAAAACCTTATATAAAAAAGGGTATTTTAAACTAAATAAAAACATCTTGAAAATGTAAAATCTTCCTCAGGCGATGGCTCCGTTGCACTTGGGGCTACTCACTGAGTAGAGCTTTACAGGACTGTCTTCCGTATATAATTTATGCCTTTAAATCGGGGCTTTAAAGCCTTATTTTCACAATTAAAAAAACAGAGACGTGACCAGTGCAGTTCACAAGAGTCTAACAGTCTCCCAACTTGTACCAAAAAGGTTCATTTGTTATGACAGTTCATTTGTATTTGCAACTGTATCTTCCTCCAACTGCTTCCCACAATCATGCTAAATAAACTTTAATCTTACAAAAAGACTAGAATTTCAGTTCTTGTTAACAATGCACAATAAATCTGAACTTGAAAATATTACAAAATTCTTTCAAAAGCTTCAAATACAACACAAAAGCGTCCTTTGTTTTTGTTTTTAATAAATTGAAAAATCTTTTTCACTAAAATAGTTTCCACGCCCTTCCAAAAAATTCTGAACTGAGTCTAATTAATCTACATTTAGCAAAGCGCCCCAGGCACAGTCACCTGAACTGCACCATCCAAGTGGGAACAGAATCAGTCAAGTCTTGATGAAAGGTTCTTTTCCTATCACCGATGCTGTGCCCCTCACTCCTGGGAGCTGCCTCAGGGTTCCTGTTTGATGTAATAGCTGGCGGAGCCATTGCTTTCCTGGTCAGACGTTCCCTGCAGGAAGCTGTACTCCTCTCCATCCAGCAACTCCTCCTTCAGCTGTAATGAAGTCACTACAAATCAAAAATTCACATTAAACATCTATATAACTTAAAATGACTTAATATTATTGATATTGAGAGCACCCCAGATTCCCCATTTTCTTATATGGTGCATTTTAGCGATGCTTTAATGCTCAGGATCCCACAGAGAACAGACACACTGTGAGCGCAGATGGAACCGTAAGTTGTACTATAATACTAAGAGATTTAAAATTACTTACAATAATATGTTCTCTACCAGATTTTCTCAAGAACTGAGTATTTTAAACCACTTTAACTTTTAAACCACTTTGCTTCCTATTTAGTCATTATGCAAGTGAAAATGAGATTGGAAATGGCCAACAGTTATCCTACAATTCAAATTACTTCACAAACAGTTATTGCAAGCAGTCTATGTGAGACAACAAAACATATTAGCAAAGATTTCTCAATCCATCAAAAAAAATTTAAGATCCCAGAAGGTAAGTTTCATTAAAACAAAACTATTTTCATACTTTTAATCTTCCCTTCTTTTCTCAAAATTAAATAGAAATGAGATTAAGAGAAAGATATGAATAGCAATGTCACAATTACTTTTCCGCTTTCACTAACAAATAGAGATGATTATCAAAATATGAGCACAATGAAAAGAACACTGAAAACAAAACATGTAAACATTCATTAAAGGTGCAGTAGCCACATTAAAGGGTTGATTATACAGAAATAAATTATTCTCTATGACCAAATGAATGAGAAAAGTATCAAAGTTTATAACTATTCAATATATAGTTTATATACCTTGTCAATGTCTCTTGAAATGCAAAAATATGCAGTGAAAAGAAAACACCCCAACCCAGAACCTGCTGCTACTGATAGCCCTGCAGTAATTATAAGCTGTTTGATTATTCTTATATAAACATTCTATGCTGAAACAAGCTCTTGAGCTAAATAAAAATAAAATTTGAAAATTAAGATAGTAGAAGATGTCAAAAGCTGCTGCAGCATAATGGAAGCCCTCCTCATCTTTCTTTAATAGAATCCTCCTCCCACCTACAGAACTCACGATACCTTCCTTATTTTTTTCTCCCAAATACTTTTCCCTGCATCATGCCCAACTCTGTCCAAGATTCCTGATCTCTGGGGGAGCAACAACATACTGTTTAAATAATAAGACACACAACTGGCTACTTGACTATGCTGCAATGCCTCAGGCAAAGGCTATACAGAGGTCAGGGATACAAACCAACCCACCATGCATGTCGTTTCCCTTCTCTCCCCTGAGCAGGAAGCTCCTGCAGGTACAGGAGTAACAGCAGTTGCCATGATTTGTATTGCCTCTGGCTCATTTGAACCAAAGTCTTAACACTTAGATATTTAATGATATCTTACTTCATTTGTTTATGTTATACAGCTTTTAGCTACAATCCTCCATTAGAAGAGCTTAGTTACAGCTGCGCACCAAACTGCTTGAAAGAAGAAAAAGGAAAACTAATTTAAATCGTCCAACTAAACGGAAAGGAATGCAGATTGGGGAAGGTACTTCCTTTTTACATCGTCTCAGTGATTTGCCAGGACACAGAGACACACTGTCTGATGCTATGACATTCAAACCTCCCAAAACCAATACAAATAGAGCAATACGCTCCACAGTTGGGTGAATCTCTGGGAACAGTCTCTTCTTCTGCAAGACTGGCTGTACGTCCTTTTTAAAAATGAAGCAGTCCAACAGGTGAATTTTAGTGCTCAAGAGATCATTTCAGACTGAAAGATGCAAAGTACTCAAAGCACCAGGCATTTGCTAGAGAGCAAAACCACATCGTACAAACCAAGGTGAAGAGCTGAACCTTTCTCCTGTGCTCGCGATGATACAAAAGGGGAAAGAATTGGCTTTGAACCCTTACTGAGATCTCCCATGGACAAGAAGTTTCAGAACAGATGCTGTTTTGTTACTAATCTTCCACTGATTCCATTCAAAGCCATGCAAAACATCCCCTGCACTGTGTCTGCATATGTCCTACAGCTACTGCAATATCTGGCAGAATGATGCTGAGGATATGCATATAGTTAATGAGTTCTGGCCAATCTCAAACGTGCTTTAATTGATTAGATGGTATCAACGTGATGCCTCCTTCCCAGAGACTGAAAAGGTATGGTCTTGCTGGTTTCAATCTATATCTATCTATCTATCTATCTATATACATATATATATCTCTTTGGACAATGACAAGGCTAACCACACCACAAACAAAATTAATTTTGTTGAGCCTTAGCAAAATTCAGTGTTGAAAAGTTCCCCTCAATCATAATCCCCTCAACTGATCACTGAGTATCAGAAAACAAGGAACACAGGTGTTTCATAGGAACTGTGAGATCTCATGATACAGAAATTCAGACTGTGTATGTCTTTGCACTAAGGAAATGCAATGCAGATGTAGATTTAGCACAAAAGAACATTTGGGCAGAAATAGATGCTCCAGAACACTCTCCTGTAAGCAAGGCTTCTCTTTGGCACCAAAGGCTGTTAAACATGGCATGTACACATCAGCAGGAACATGAAGTGAAACTAAAGAGTTCCTTCAGAAGTGTTGAGAGGTGTGCAGAACAGAGTAAGGTTTTCCTCAGGGTCTAAAGGTGGCATTTGGGTTCCTTTTTTCCCAGTCTCTTAATGGATAACACATGGACAAGAGAAACTGCTCTGGATGTATTCCAGTCAGTAGAGGGTGCTGACAGGGCAGCCTGCGCAGCCTAAGACAAGATTAAGGGAGTAATCAAGCAAATCTGAAGCTAAATCTATCAACCTGGCAACTGTCCTGCAGGGAGAACATCATCCAGTCTGTCTGACAGCTCCTATTGCTAAAATATATTTGTTAGCAATAATTTGCTGCATTACATTGCCAGAGATATGAGGAAAAGGGAAGAGAAAAACTACCAGACGCTTGAAGTGCATTTGTATAATGGAAGATTGATTACATTATGTAAACTATACTTAAAGAAGTTCAAAATTTTAATCGACTTCAATATTACCAATTAATTTTTAAGAGTTTTTCTCTGCTCACTCATATAGATGCACAATTACACTGCTTCAAATATATTTTCTTAGTAATCCACAAAATTTCAAATAACATATTCCAAAGATATTTTCCCAAATAACTGCCTTTTTCTGATACAAAGACAAAATTTTTTATTTACAGCATATGGTTATTTTCTCTGCAAAGGATAATACACAATAATGACCTACTTACATCCAATAGTCCCAGATCCACATTACCATTCAGTTTTACAGGGTGCATTTTTTGTATCTTACCAATTCGCAGAGCCCCTCCGGGATTCTCAGTAACCCATACTACATCCTTCTTTCTCTGAAATTCTAAACCAGCTGCAACCACCTTCTGCTACGATTAATTCACTAACATGGTGCATCAGCAAGAATGAAAAGCTCTCTAGCAGAAAAAATTAAACCAACTGAAATTCAAAGGAAAAAAAAGGGAAAAAAGAAAGATTGGATGAGTCAGCACATGACACCCTGGACCTTAGCCTCCCACTCTGCAGTGAAACACTGCTGTGACCAGTTACCTGTTTGGAGGCTGGGATTGAACTCCTGAATTGAATTCCTGGGAGGCTGGAAAGCCTCAGGGGCTGTCTGTGCTGGAAGGGCTCAGTATGGAGGAGGAATCAACTCATCATCTCCAGAGAAGCTCCTCCACACCTCACCTGCCATGGGTGGCCTGGACATACTGACAGGTTTCTTTCCAACAGGTATCTTCCTCTCTAAACATCAAGTCAAACTAAAAGAAATGCTCAAGTTAAACTGCATCAGGCAACTCTGACTGTTCACTGAGAAATGGCTCTGATTGATATTCACCCATTCTCAAAAACCAGGGCCTGTACAATGGCACCATTTAGTTATTACTGGGAATATTGCTCTCAACAGCCACATTGTAGTCCCTGAATTCTACAGGCTATGGGTAGGACTTCAAGGGCATCGCTTAATACCATGACCCAATTATTTCATGCTCTATCAATGAAACACAAATGCTGTGAATTACTTCTGCGGCAGTTACATTGCAGAGTCACACACACTCCTCTGACTGGACACCCAAGATACCTGGCTCAGTTTCAGGCTGCAGTTGTTTCAGTGTGTGTGCCTAAGAGACAGAAGGATGCTTCTGGGGAAATAATCCTCTCCAAAGTTTATCACCGCTAAAAATACACGCTCTTAATTCCCTTAGAATGGTATTTACCATTTTACCCATAAATACAAGTAACTATTTTACTGCATAGCAAAAAAACTTCTAAAATGCCCTCAAATTATTAAACACTGCATTCACGAAAAAGTGTTATTAAAACATTTCCCACACAAATTACCATGTTTCTCCTTTATCTCTAAGATGCTCCTATTCTGTGCTCAAGGCATGCTCTCTGAGGGTACAAGATCTGTATTGAGGGTACAAGATCTGTATTGAGGGTACAAGATCTGTAGCACAAATCCATGCTTTCAGCTACATCAAAACTGTGGCTGCTGATCCTTCAGTCCTATCAGCACTGTCAGACAGCCCTGAAAAGGTAACTGATTATGCATATTCTAAAGATACCACCCTGCTTAAATATTCTTCTTATAAGACAACTTCAGGATAGCCTTATAGAGAGATTAATGAGGCAGAACGGTGTCTACAGAATTCCAACCTTGAAAATCTAGAGGTCAGATTATCATTTCAGTAACCTTATTCTGATATACACACCCAAGAGGAAGCAGACAATACCAGCAAATATTGCACCCTTCATTATTAATTGTCCCAGCATGCTGGCATGTTACTTTTCAAGAAGTCACCTGCATAGCCTTCTGAGCAGCAGGCACCCAGCACAAAACCATACTCACTGAAACAGTGTCAGAAAGGGAATTGGGGGAGATTCTCAAGTATCCCCAAAAACATTCCCGAAGTGTTTATGATGCAATCAGTTCTGCTTCCCAATGAACATGTGCACTCCCAGTGCCCCCAGGAAGGAGGGGACACTGTAGCAGAAATCTGCATCGTTACACACAGCACAAAATGGCTCAATGAAATCCATGACATCCTGGGCTGTGTTGTGAGCACGTGAGAAAAATGTGTTGAAATAACCCTGCTCTGCTAAAACTAACCTAATTTAAGACACAGAGGTTTTGTAAATCATCTGTGGTGACTTTACATGGTACCATAAAAACATCATGGCTACATTATATGGTTTTGTGACTGAAATAATTTACAAAATAACTTTGCATTTTATTTACAAGTCCTGAACAAGAAAAAGCTTCAGAAGACAGTTTTTGTGTTATTTCTGATGACTCAGCACTTCCGTTGCCATAACTTATTTAGGAAAAACCCATATACGAGGCAGCTGGCTCTAACTGTTCATGATGTCATTCTCTCATCTTCTGGTGTTAAGATTTCTTAGAATTGAGCAAACAGTCCAGAACACAATCAGAAGTTTTCTTTGCTTCCACAGGCAACATTTACCTTAGGTTAGTGAGAAGTGAAGAACAAACTTCCCTAGACTAAATTTTCTAAAGCTAGACTAAAGCTTCCTATGGCACTAAGTAAGATAGATTAATTTTCCAGGTTTGGGTCACACTTACTGTAAGACAGGTAGCAGAGGTATTAGGAAAGGGATAAGGTAAGGAGTATGATGGTCTAGAACAGCTTGCTAAACAAAATCTGCACAGACAGTGTAGAATTATTCAAAACCAGGTCTTACACAAAGGTAATTAACCATAAAGCCATATTTCCCTAGCTTAAAGCAACATCATTCACAGCTTTCCCCAGATATTCTCAAATCAGGAGTTTTCCAGTACTCAAATTCTATTGTAAAAATACTGCTTTCTGAAAAGGATCTGGATTTTACTGTTTATTTCCTCCAACATCAAAAAGGAAAACCAGTGCAATGTTTGAGGCACTTAACAGAAGTTCTAAGAACTTCCGAGACACTTGTTCTATCTGTGGCACTCACCAACCAACTTCTTTTCATCCCCAAAGATCAACACAGCACAGGTTGTATTCTCAATGACTGGGGAAGAAGGTTCCAATTGGCCTTAATAGATCCATTCACAAACTCGCCAGGAAGACAAGGTTTTAATTCCTCACATTAGTTTGATACTACAACAAAACACTCTGGAAACAGGACTAAATTAAGCAAGCTAATTTTACATTTTGACAACTTGATTCCAAGGGAACCAATTAATGTGGAAAGTACCTGAACACTGCAGATTCTTAAAAATGTCATTACTGTGTTTTACTGTCACAAGAACAGCAACATACAGCAATGCTGTTCGTTTCTGAAAGTGATATTACAAAAGCTTAATTTACATAGATGCCCAAACCAAAAACCTGGCAAATAAGTAGTTTTTTTGTTTCAAAGAGAAGCCAGTTGGATGATAATTTAAATTTTCTACACCTCATTCTTTCTGATCCCAGTGACTTGGCTCTTATTCCTTCACCTGTGTTACAGAGAGTAGAGGGAAAAGTGTGTTGATACCTAAGTATTTTGTACAAGGCAGTACAACTACCAATACAGTACACAGCAAATATATTATTTAACTGAAATTATGTCAGAACACAAAATTATTTTAACCATTGTCCATCTACCATTAATAGATTATTATTAGCAACATCTACCCTATCACGAGCTATAAAAATGATTATTCTCAATGAAAAAGTTCTTTTTGTGGCATACTGCACCTTTAAGCATAACACCTGTTTAGACATGTGCATAAAACACAAAAATTTCCAAATAGAACAGGGACTTAGGCAGAGACCACAAACTTTTTAAAGCATCAGGTAAAGTGCAAACACAATTTTGTCACCCACTTTTCTTATGTCCTTTGTACTGTTGTGATTTAGCTTTTTTCTTCTGTTTGGATGAACTTGACTGGCTATCTCTTGATGCTGCAAAAATGAAGAATTCAAAATTTATGCTTTTTAAAAAAAAAAACAACCCCACTTTAAAATGTGTCAAAGCTGTTACAGTTTAAGAATTTGTCCTTAGTGACTGAACAAAGACAGAAATTTACTGTGGAAAATCAATTTGCATTAAACTACTTAACAAGAACTCGCTCATTACCCTCTTATTAAAAAACTGTTTTTGAAATGCTTATCATCAGTTATTATCACTTGATCTGACAGGACAAGTTGTGATGTAACAAATTACATACAGCTTCTGCACAGGCTGAGTTCCACTAATTTAGGAGGTGAAACAGACACACTGACAGTCTTAAAGCAATATAAATTCTCAGCGAACTCCTCCAGAACTGACAAGAAGCTTTTTCCTGGCATCAAGTAAGCATCTTCTGGCATTGAAAAATAGTAAAAAACACTCAGAAGTACTTTAGAAATCAAAGTGGGAAAGATTAGAACTGTCAATTAGAACTTCCAGGCATTAGCAAGAATTTTTTCTATTTTTGTTATGTCTAGGGACCTAACTGGAAAAGGTTAGTAAAATGAGTCCCCATTAAATTAATTTTCATTATTGACAAAGCAGGACTCACACTGTGGCGCTGGAGGCTGGAGCTGGTATCCAGTGAGCTGACACCATCCCACTGGATACAGATCTGGGGACTCACAATCCACCCACTGATCATATTCATCTTCCCACCCATCAAAGTGTATCCTCAGAAGCCGGTGAATAATGCGCGTTACTGTGGCCACACACACCAGGCGAGGCTCCATCAGATCTACTGCCTCCAATTTCATGCCAACATGAAACCCATGGTTTGGAACTTCCTGGGGAAACAAAGAAAGCAAACATCAGTAAACAGACATTCATCAAGATAGTTTAATAAGCACAGTGCTGAAACAGGGATTTCAATCCACTTAATATAGAAAAAAAACAAGTATCATTGACGAAGTTTCCTGGACCTCTGCATCTGTTTAACATTTCAGAGATACCAACCTTTGTTTACTCAAACGATTCTTATCTCTAAAAGTTTTAGCTTTTCAAAGCTGTATTTAACAAATGGGTCCATCCCATGCACTATGCAAAAATGTAAGGAAAACACTAATTCCAGTACAAACACGTATAATTTCATTACCTTATTGAAGAGCTTTACTGGTGCAGCTATTGAGTCAGTTTCCCTGAGGTAGTCAAACCATTTAAAAGGGAGTTTTGCATAACCTGTGAATTTTAAACAACATTTTCATATATCAACTGCAAATTTCACGTGTAAGAACAACAGCAAAAATAGCAAATTGAGAGTGTGTTACAGCTAAAAAAACAACAAAAGTCAAACATCAGTAGCAGAAACCTCCACTCTCTGAGCTTTGATCTAAGGGACAAAAAGACACCTAGATATTGCCCATTTGCAACTAACAAGAAGAATGAAGCACTGGGTAATGTAAAAGATATCATTCAGTTAAGATTAATCACTTAAACTGGAAGTTTTTTGTCCATGCAGATTCTTATCTCAACAAATGCCCTACACAAATGACCCAGAACAGATCACGGAATTGAGAACATCCAGTTTCTTCTTCTTGTGGGGAAATAGCTCCACTATTGAAACACTTAAATTGTCAGGAACAGAATGGTAAGAATAAACAAGGATATTTTAAAAGTTTATTAAAGGTAAAAATAGCAGTAATATGTAGTATGGAAAATTAGAGGATTTTTAAAAGCTATTATAAAGGGAAGAAAATCTCTCAAAAAGATAGGTAGCTGCTACTGAATATGCATAAAACACAGGAATATCTTTTCCTTTGAGCCATTTTAACAACTGCTTAAACTAATAATTCTCTAATTCTAGCTGGAGGAACAATAGCCTTGAGGATTTCTCTGCATCAGTGTGCAGTGATGGACAATCTGAAAATCTGCAGTGCAGTGGGCATGGTGTGGGAGCTACAGGAGAGGTCTGCATCTCACCTCTGTGGGGATAGAAGGCTGCCTGCCACTCTCAGTACCCACAGCCCAAAATTCAATCCCATCCCTCAAAATGCCTAAGCATCTTCTACTGATTTTAGCATGGGATGAAGAAGTTTGGGAGGAATAAGCTTTGTAAAGTCCAATGATTTCACAGCAACTGAAGTTATCCACAATACTAAATGCAACTTGAATAAGAGTGCTCATAGTGGCTATGGAATCTATCCATGAATAGGTGCAGCTAGGGAGTTAATTAATAATGGCAATACTGTATCAGTTCTGCATATTAATGTTTTTCTTCTCAATGTAACATTGCTCTGCTACACTAATATATTTGTACTCAAGTTCATCACACACAGGAAATGTGCACATGGGCCTTGTCAGATCAGGCAGAATTAAGAAGCTGTCCATTTTCCAGCCCATAATTTGGAAAGCAAAGTACCCTCCTCATTGGAGCTAAGGAGCTTTGATCACTTCGGTCCTATTAAAATTGCTAATGTGCATTATGCTCTGTATTTTACTGCTAGTAATTACTCTTCCAAATTACTTTTAGATTATTGCACGTGTGATTTATAATCACCTCTCGCTGTTGACACAGGACTTAGGAAAAACTGCAATAAAAGGGAAATGTACATGGAGCTAAAGAATTAGCTTGCTTGATACAAGAAACACTGTAAGTATCATAAATGTGGTAATAACAACATCCACATTTTGAAAGCAGTGTTTCAAGAGTGAAACCAAAAGGCAAGTTTTTTTCCTATTCTGTCTCATCAGTTCCATATATGTATTTCTAAATTGATTGATACCCATTAATATATAAGCATTTTCTCCCATAAAAACTTCTATTGCAAGAGTCCCTGCACCTCAGATTTTTAAGGGATGCTGGTGCCCATGAATTTCTAGGCAATAAATTCACTAAATGAGCTGACTGAAAAAAAACCCTAAATCTGTATAACTGCACTTTCCACACACTCCAGGGTGCCAGAGCTGTCACTGTACCACAACAAAAAACCATGTTGCATTATACTATAGTTATTACCTAGTAAAATATTTCATTAAATACAAGTAGAAGTCTGCAAGAATGAGAATGGAGGGAAAAAGCCATAGAAAATCATTGTAATCTGTCAGCTGTTATATAGCTATGATCCTCTTAAAAAGTACCAGACCAAGGCAAAAAATGGGAAAAGGGAGGCAAAGTCTTCTGTAGACATCTGCTTGTGAACAGAAAGCTTTTCCTCACAGAGGGTTTATTTACTGTACAGTCCTAAAGCTCAAGTTTGTGTATAGTGTCCCAAAATTTGACTTGCCTAGTTGTGAATTAGCCTGAGATTCTTAACAGTGTTCGTTAATTGTTTTGGTGGGCAGCACTTCCTAACCAGTGACACTTTCTGAAGAGCCCTTTTAATGACTCCCACACTTTCCAGTGACTTAGTGGAATCCTCAATTTCTGATAGCAAATGCAAATTATTTCAGCCAATAATCAATCTAACTTTTTCTAAATGAAAAGTTAGTGACCTCTGGTTTAGATTACTTGGAAGTAAAGCTGTTGTATTTATTTCAGACTTGAGAAAGTCCTAAGAAGTGACCTGAATTTTGTAGGCTGAGTTAAGAAACAAAGCATATGGCACATACAGAATCACTGAGCAGTATTAACAATAAAAGGTGTCAGAATGCTACCTGTACCTCTGGGTGGAGTTAGTTCAATCATGTTAATTTCACAGAAACCAACAGGGAAAATAGAAGGGGAAGTGGCATGGTAACAAAACCAATCAGACCCATCTGCTGCTTCTGAGCCATCAATCCCAATCATAAGATAGCCATCTGCTAATACCTTAGTAAAGAGAAACAAAATTTCACATTAAATACCTTCAGCTGGGTGAGAAAGCTAGAAAGAAAGCATGCCATGTTTCAAGAGTGAAAGCAATTCAATAATAATGGAAGCACACTTAGAAGAACATTCAATTATAACAAAAACCCTCCAAATCATATCTGTCTCCAGGACTGTGAATACAACTGTTACATGTACCTTTGATAACTGCAAAGTTATGAGATGAACATTTCCTTTTTCTGATCTCTAGTTTATTTTTCTTGTGAACAACAGCCCTATTTCTAAAGCTTTATAATTCAGTCTATTCTTCAGCTTGCAAGGATATTCAGTACGCCATTACTCAAAATCATAACAATTCTCCTCACTGGAAAGGTTAAACAATTCAGCTAAGCTGCTTTTTACATTTTCTCTTTTAAAGCAGATTTCACATGGATTGGCTCCCTTTCAATCAAACTAAGAAAGAAGGACAGCCTTAAAAATATCTTCATAAACTTCTGCAAGTCAGCAAGATGAGATCTGGTTTTGAACAGTTGCAAAACACTTGGTACAATTAGCAGAATATTTTCCTGCAAATTCCTCTCACAAATACATTCTAACTAAAGGTAAGGCTGAATTTCCAGAGCTTAAAGTCAAACTTATATGAGCACATTTTCAGAGCGGTTGTATATGAACAATTGACAAACATATCCTATTCACTGTGCAAATGAACTCTCCTAATTTTGGTTTTGAGCTTCTTGTTTCAAGCCTGAATAAAGGTTAGGGGAAAAGGATTCCTCTTCACCTCCCTAAAATGCACATTTGCTTTCTTACCTTTCTGATAGTTGCCACACATATTGCTGAAAGGTTTAGGGGGTCTATAGCTTCCAATTTCATTCCTTCTTTAAACCACTCTCCAGCTGCATCAACCTCTTTTACCTAAAGAATCACAGAACAGCAGCAGAAACAAAGAATTTAATGAGCCTGGAACAAAACATATCCCCACACTGCCAAAACAACAGAATGAAATATCTGTTCTACCACCTCTGCTTATATCAAGGAGGTCAGATTGGATAACACAAGCAGAAACACTTGTCCTGGGCCAGAATGTAAATAAGAGTTTCAGGTCTGGTTTACACACAACAGGAACTGAAGGACCTCAATCAACTCTGCAAAGAGTGTTCTAGCTACTCAACTCACCTTCATAAATAAGTGTGGGGGTGCATCAAAATGTCCATCCTGTTTCTTCGTAATATCTACAAGGAATAATAATAATACTATAATATTGTTCAGAAGTTTTGTTCACAGAGCACACAATATGTTTTTCTGAACATATTAACCAATACCACACAATCACTGGTGTTGGGAGGCCCACAGTTTATTAGTAACGCTACCACAAAAATCCAGAGGACATAATCCATCCGTTTTCCTTGCTGACTTCAACCTGAGCTGCCTCTATAAAACAAACATAATTTATGGAAAAAAAACCCCAATATCCAGTATTTACAAGACCATTTGATTATGTCACAAAATTGATGAAAGTATAACATAGAAGCTTTTGCAAAAAATGGGCAGGTTTAAACTACTTTGCACTATGCTATGACAGAAAATTACATTTTTATATAATTACATATAATCATATATATATATATGTGTGTGTGTGTGTGTCTGTCTATTTATAAATGGTTTCAGAGAAAGTTGAAGCATTAGGAAAACTGAAGGCCTTTCCCTGAAGGGAAGCCTTGTGGAATGCTTTACAGAAATTCTGTCTCTTACAAGAGATGCCAGCTCAAAGGAACAGAGAAATAATAAAAAACCCAGACTTTCTTTTTGTTTGTTTAGAAGCCTGAACTATTTCAAATTTCAATTGCTTTTGTGTTTTAGGTAGCAAAGGCCTTCACTGTGTCCCTTCTATCACACTGTCACTTCACTTTCCCAGCCCATTCCCTAATGCCCCCTAAATCATGTAAATACTACAATTATAAAATATTAGACAGTCTTTAAACTTGCCAGTAAATAGAAATTCTGTTTCTACTAGGATACGTGTCCACATTGCATTGTAGAAAGAAGGAGTTAGATGTGAAGAAACTAGGAATTTGTGGAGTAGGGCTGTAACTCCAGGTATCAGCATGAAAAGTGAAGTTTATCATGCTTGAATTGTGCAGTTAAAAGTTTTTCTACTTTTAGTTTGCAGGCCTCTGTTTATCACTGAATCTTCTAAACACTAAAGGTTATTCTGGCTTTTTCACTGCTGTATAATATGTTAATTGTAATTTTAACTGAAATTCCTGAGTGTCATAAAATTGGTAAAATCCCTGGGCCACATTACATAACATTCTCAAGTATCATTATTCAAAGCAGTTTGACTAATTGTATAAAGCAACAGAACTGCTAAAGCCAGACTCCTCCCAGCCAACACCGCCTACAAACCAAACTTACCAGATCTTTTGAACCTGTGTCCTATACTTCGAGACCAGCCAATATGATGAATGAGTGGGCTGTACATATGGCACCAGAAGTCATCAGTTTTGTCCTCACTCTCTTCATACACCAATCTCAGGCGGCCCCCAACAACACTATCCACCACTGCCACCCTTGTCCGGCAGAGGTGCGTCTTGTCCACTACTTCTACCCTCATGGAAGTTTTGAACGGGTACTGCATACTCTCAGACACCTTGAAACAACACAAAACATACATTCTGTAAGAATATTTTCTGTTTTTCCATTTCCTGTCTTTTAAACACAGTATTGACACACTTCATTTAATTGAAGTACTCGTTAATCATCCCAGAGAAATGACACAACTTATTTGTCTTCTATTTCATTGTAACAAAATATTTCAGAAAACTAAGAACAGATCCTACAATGCCTTAATTGTTTCAAGGTCATCCCTTAAGATGAGATAGCATTCTCACATAAGTTCAAGGAATTTTCAATTGACATAATGAAAGCTTGTCCAGTTGTTAACAATGGCTGAAGTTACCTCTAGAAACAACTTTAACACGAAAAACCTCAAGATTTTTTGTTCTTGCTGTGTCATTCACTCAAAATACAGCATTTTAAAAACAGGATTAAAATGCTTTGTTTTAAGGCATGGAAAACAAACCTTCAAGATAATTAAATCTGGCCATTTACAAAAGTATTTCTTCAAAATACACAAAAGAAAGGAAACAGATGTTAATCTGCCCTGTGAAAACAGACTGTATTAAAAAATCAGCATCTGTCACTTGCCATTTTCATTACCACCTCTCCAAAGGACTGAGATCGTGCCAATTTAATTTGGCTTCCAAGTGAGCCAATTTTAAAATCAAAATTAACAACTGCAGAAAGGCATTTTGGTTGGTTTTAAAACATTACATGCAGTGTAAAGCAACAAATTAAGTCTCATATTTCTACTAAGAACTATATACACCATCATCTCACAATATTGGCAAGTAAACTTCCAGCACACTATACAGCAGCTGCCACACCTGAAGGCATGACTAAGACAGAAAGTAACCTAGTCCAGAGCAGGAAAAAACCACTAAGATTTAAAAGTATGATCTTCATTCCTTCTACATCCATGCTATATTAACATATTCTGTTCAGTTTCTTGAAATAGTGCATGAAACAAATAATTCCTGAATTAGAAAAATCAGTTTTAATTTTTCTTAAATATCACAGGGTAACTCACGAGCACATCTGGGTTTTCTGTGGATTTTTTTAAATGGGATATTTTAAAATTAAAATAGACCAACTAGTTTTTACAGACAGCTATTCTTTCTAGAGCAAAGTTTACCAAATACATACTGACAAGTGTGGACAAAACTGGAGAAGGGATTCCAAGGAAAACTGTATCTAAGGGAAGAAACTACTGTACCTCCTTCCCTGCAAGAGGAACTAATGTGCCACTATAAAATATTTCAGTTCTTCACACTGTGCTGCGGTTTTCTTTACAGAACATCACTGATACCGGATCGGCCTTACCTTCTGAGAAAAGTCAGGAGGAAGTGTTTTGGCACCAGTAAGTCGTTTCACTAGAAAAGCTTTCCAGTTTGTGTATTTGTGTTGGATGCCTGTTGCAAATGAAGGGGAAGAAATAATCCACTGATTTTTAATTGTGCCCATTAAAGACTAATATTAGAGTCTGGAATATGTAAAGAAGAAATCCCAGATTACTATTAAAAGGCCTAGATGACAATAATGACAAAAAGCCTCTTTAGAGAATGAATGCTACCCAAGATTAAATTTATAGGCCAGGGTGAACAACTTAATACCAAAGTATAAATAAAATAAGGGCATATTCCCATAACTGATTAGCTAACTGCTGCCACCCCAGTCTTAAAAGTTTTGAGTCACATCAGATGGGCTACTCCAAGAAAAACAGCATCAGTCAAAAGTTAAAATTATTAATTCATAACTGTTGAAAAAGTTATGGCAAAAGAACATTTTGCTATCTGGATCACGAGCAAATTTAGTTTAATAAAGAGACTTTGAAATCAGTAAGACTTCTATTTACATACTGCGAGGAGGAACTAAGGGCTTCCCACTGGTTGCACACCAACCAACTGGGTGGATGTCAGACCCACAGATGTTGCACCAGAAGTCAAGACTTGAATCATTTTCAAATCCTTCATATCTCAGCAGAGCATTGTAGCCTAAAAGAAAGCATTAAAAAAAAATACAAGAATGAAACAAGATTATAAAATGTTTGAATATTTCTTGACCAATCATCACGTACATTATATTGGTTTTCTAAATGTAATTTTTAATAGCAAGTTGGGGTTTTTTGGCACATTTCTGGATGCTATTCATGCACAGAATTGATTACTTTGATAAATGTGCATGTATTATCATGTAAATCAATTTAAATAAGATTAAAATTATTGAATTATAAACCTTTAGAAATTGTACAAAAGAGGAGAAAATTAATTATGCACAGTATCTGCTTTTTCATATCTTAGATCTGTAACCTTGAATTTTTAACTTTTCACCAGTGATTTGTATAATGAGGCTTCTTGACAGCTCTTATACCATGTCTCCTTTCTGCTCTGCACTAGTCTTACTTACCACACTCTGAGGCAATATTAAAAAAATCAAACCAAGGAAAGACATTCTCAAGCATCACAGCAGCCAGTGTAGAACAGTGACAGCACTACAATGTCTAATCTCCAGACACAGCTCTGCCAACCTGACCAGTGTCAGCATTACTCTCACCAGGTGATTGCTGACTAAAGTACTTGATCTCTTCACATAGTTCTTTTGATTATTTTAATGTCAACTGAAACACATTTACCTGCTAATTTTACAATTCCAGCTATCCAGAAGACTTTGGTAGGTAGGCTGCAGTCAGTGTTTGGAACCTCCACTCGCACTCCTTCTGCAATATCACCCCAGCAAGTCCCCATGGGTGCCTGTCAAGGTTGGGGTTAAAAAGTCATCAGCTCACCATGTGAAAATAGTAATTTTTGGTTATCTCAGTGTTCTACAAGCAACTTAAAAAGACAAAACATTGAACGTACATATAACAAACATATGGTTAGAAACCACTGTTTATATGAGAACCTACTTTTGGTTTGATTTGACAACTATGCGTAATACTGCAATTGTATCCAATTATTTCTGTGTACTTACTGAAAAAAACCTATAGCATTCCAAGTTTAAACAGCAGTTAAGCACAAACTGTACATTCCCAAAGGTCCGTTTTATTCTATGATGTTTCAATTGGGAAGAAACTACTGATGTTAGTAAGAATGGTGGAAATCGCTATGCAATTCTACTTGCAAGAAAATCATGGTACCTGTAGCACAGACATCAAAACCTTTAAATTCTGCAAGTCAGGCATGCTGCTGGAAGAATGCCTAAAAACTATTTCTTTATTCTATTCTGATGATTTATTACGGTAGGGTTCATCACCCACTACTTCACATCCTCTCAGAGGAACAGGCTTTCACATCACCTGCAAGTGATCACTCCATGGAGCAGACAAAAAGAACAGAAGGCTCTGAGTGGCACCTTTTTAATGAACATCAGAAGGAAAGGCACAGCAAGATCCCCCACATGGTCCCATGTGAGGAATATGTTAGGAACAAGAAGGAATATCCGCCTGATGAACTCATAAGGGTTTGCAGAAGCTGGAGATAGAAATTACATTTAGTTTGCTATCTCCAGAAGAACATTTTGTTGAACAGAGTATAATGAAATATCAGTCAAAGATGGTATTGTAGATACCAGAAATGCACAGTGCTGAAGAACCTAAATTCTTAACAGTAACTCAACCGAAGTTATATTGGTAACAAGCTACAAAATTTCTCAGTGTGCAATGAACTTGAGACTACCCAGGAGAGAGAGACTCATATTTTGGGTGTTTTATGACATGTCATATCAATTCTGAGCAAGACAAATTCTTACAGTTCAGAGATTACCCAGCTATCACTGGGACAACTGAAGGAGGGATCCTCTGGCTCTGCACCGTGTCTCATTTACAAAGCTCTCTCAAACCCAGAGAACTGAACCACTCAGTGGAAATAGCCTCCAACTGCACAGAAGCTATGAGTGAAGAAATCTGGATTAATCCTGAAAATGACAATATTGGAATTTTGCTGGCAATCAGCAATTGCCATTAGTAGCACTAGAAGCTGAATTTATGTTAAAAAAAGGAAACCTCTCACTAGTTGAACTATTTGAGATTATACAAAACTTAAAACTAGTTTCAACTCTTAAAGGAAATGTAAGTATGCCAGTTTCTATTCCTGAAGCCTGGTCTCTTCATGTTCTGCTATGTCCCATCTACACCAGTCTAGACCACAGAGCTCTCTTCTGCCAACTGACAGGCAGAGAAAAATCCAACTGAAAAGATGATGGCTTATTTTCACACACAAAATATGCATATACAACTTAAGTCCCATCCTGTGATCACTACCCTCTCTAAATTGACATGTGTAGGTTTTTGAATTGAATTGGGGAAATAAACTTTTCAAACTGCATATCTTAGCAAATCTTCTTGCCCGTATAGAGATACAGATGAGGCCAAACAATCCAAAATAAAAGTGCTGACTAATTTCATAATCCACCTGCACTGAACTGAAGTACATTTTATTGTCTGCTCGTCTATTCAGTTGATTCAGAGAGAATAGTATATCAAAACACTTCTCCTGACATCAACTTAAAATGGAAATTTCATTTCCAGAGTGTGGATTGGTATAGACGGAAATAGCAGAAAGTTAAATTTGTCCTTGTCTGTGAAAACATTGGTTCTGCTAGTTCTCCTACACCAATCCATATGGCTCACCCTTTCATGAAGGAAACCATCCTGTGCAGCATCACTGCTGAAATGTCAGACAATTATACTGTCTCGAGGGATGGTTTACAGCACACCTGCTTCACTGCACTATCTTAATCTCCTTCACTCATTAGGGATATTCTTGAAGCAGGACGACCTGGATAAACCAGGGCTGTGACAGCCATCTTCCTTCATCTCTCCTCTGTCTCATCTGATTAATCAATCAGTGTTTGAACAGTGCTTTTAAAAACTCAAAGTGCACTAGAGAAGTGTTAAGTCTTACTTATCTGCTGACTGAAAGGTGACTGCAGTCTGGATTGGCATAGTGTGAACTAGCAGAACCATCATTTACAGGTAAGAACAAATTTACCTTTCAAACTCATGACGAGATCCACGTCACATCACTCCCAAACAAGGAAGAGCTGGTTCCTGGCTTCCTGCTCCGGGACATGACCTGGGAGGGGTCTATCTCTGAGCACCAAGGGCCTTCTCTGCAAGGTAAGGTGCAGTCAGGAAGGAGCCTGTTTGATAGGAGCACCTAAAGGCCAAGTATTCCACATATGCACCTGAATAAAGAGCTCATACGGCTTAAATAAGTGGCTTCTAGAGATTTTGGATGGCATCAACACTGCCATGATTCCAGACTTTAAATCAAGATTTTAATGGCAAATCCTGATGGTGATGCTACCGATTTGAATTGAATTTGATGCTACCATTGGTACCATGGTGATGCTACCTGAATTGTGTAGAATGCTGAATAGTTCCTGAATTGTACAGAATGCTGAAACTTCGTTTGTGAGCAGTGCTCCAACAGTAGGTAATGCCAGAGGAGAAAACATGCAAAAGGGTTTAAACAAAAACCTTCAAAGCAGAACACTGCCACCCAGTGTAACATCCTGGAAATGCTCCCTTAAATCACTGGATATCGTTAAAAAACAGATGAAATCAAGAGAATGAAAGTATTTCGGCTCCAAATAAAATTCAGGTGGAAGAAAGAACTTTAGGAAATATGCCTCTCATTAGCAACACAATGAAAAGAAAAAATTGTTCTTAATTGTGCATAAAATTGTCCAGTAAGTAGCACTGAGAAATAACTCAAACCACTGTAATTTGCTTTCAGTTGTAGGAATGGTTTGAACGAATAAAAGCAACTATAGAAAAGAGGTAGAGGTTTTAGAGGATAAAAAGTGGAATGCAGGTCAACAATGAGCTCACTGTATGTGACTAAACTATAACTCAATATTTGAAACATTAAATTGAGTTTTTCTCCTTGCAGCAGCTATTGCTGTGTGCCTGATTCATGCAATCTGACAAAATAAAAAAAAGAGGCTGCCAAGTGCACAAATGGGAATTCTGGCATTGTCATGGGCTTCCTGTAGGACATAAACAAAAGCAGTTCCCTACTTCAGTTTACTGAACGCTGAAATCATAGGCATGACCAATCTATTGCTACTGAATTTCATTAGTGTTACTCAACACTCAAGTCTGGAATAAATGTAACATGGAAGCACAAAAAGTACATCAAAATACCTTAAAATTAATTTTTATCATAAAGAGAAAGAACTTCGCAAGATTTAGATACTTTAGTTCTAAAATGTAGCTGTTTTAAATTGAAGAAGAAATAACTTCCCAGGAAAAAAACAAAACCAGAAAAACTGATGTGTGAAATCTACATCAGAGCTGAGATACTTAAGTACTCCAGGTTCTTAAAAAAAAGCCAAATCTCACATCTCACAATTCCTTTAAATTTTCTTTAATACTGATCCTAATGTTCCCTATCAAATATCCATACAGATATACCCAGTATAACCAGTAAATTCAATATATTTTACTGAATAATGAATTTAAGGGTAGATATGACATGATTTTACTGTCAACTCAAAATTTTGATCTTGAACAGAATAAGCTTTATATATTCAATCACACACATACAGGTGTATGAAATTCATAATATGGATGGTAAACAAACATCAACTAATACAAACTTTTACAAATCAAAGAAATACAGTATATAGAAACAGCAATAATCTTTCCAGAAAGTCAAAAAGAATACTGTTTAATTATCAATGGAGAGTGGGGCAAAGAGAAGGACCTAACGAAAGAGCACTGACGTGTTTTTCAGATTCTGACTTGTCTAAATAATGTATTTTTCAAAGAAATAATTACATAAAGTTAAATGCAAATCACACCCTAATAACACTAACTCATATCCACCAAAGAAGTAGAAATCTCCAAAGAAAACAGTAGGATTTGCATCTTACTTGTATGAAAAAGGAAAATGAGGACAGAAAAGAAACAACTTTCAGGCTACATGGTGGCACTGCTGCCATTATCTTGTGAAAATTTTTGAGGTACAATGTGACCACGACTGTGGTCTTGGTTCACATTATTGGGGCACTGTGCAGCTGAATGAATGAAGCAGTGAGAAAGGGAGATACAACTGCTTTTAATAAAATGTAATGTTGGAGCATAATTTAAAAGTGATCTGATGACTGTAGCTGTCTCTAATACAGGATGCCACACACCCAGAGACATTCGTAGATCCAATAGCACAGTCCATGTTATCAAACGAGACTTTGAAATCACTTATTACATGTACATAGCTATGAAAGCAAAGTGCAAACATGCTGACTCGAGCATGTGGAATTTGATACAAATTCCCCAAGTTCTCCTAGTGCAAGGCTCTGTCCTGGGCAGTAGCTGAGGCCTCTGAGCATAAAGGGTACTATTCACAGAGTGCCAACTGCCAGGAGCCCTCAACTCCCACTGGTTTATGATCTGAGAGGGCTCAGCAGGAATTCCTGTGCTGAAGTGAAAATATTTCTCTTCTCTCTCATGGACAACTTCCATGAAGAAAAATGTTTGTTTTGATTACAACTTTCAGCACATAATTTAGAGCAAGACAAAAATTTTGTAATACAGTACATTTCAACTTCTCAAATTAAAAAATATGCTGAGAAAACACCTTTTGTCAAAGCTTTTACTTAAGAGACAGAAAGTACTGACAATATTTTAATTGTCAGTCTAATGTCTCATGTCTAGAATTTTATAAACACATTAAAGACAGATGGCACTATTTTCCCCAACCCCTACTTTTCTCAGTCATTAAAGAATGTCTTTTTGTCTGAAACTTTTGAAACTCTAAAACAAAGAAAACCAACTTTTAAAATTTCAGATTTCTAAACAGCCTTAATTTTCCCCCATACTAGACCACCTGGCAGCATGACTGACAGGGAGAATCTGACTAATAATAAAGAAAGAAAACCCCAAATCTAAATATGTAATGAAAAGATCAGTCCAACACAACGGAACAAGCCTGACTTAATCTAAAAAGCCTTTTGTAACTGTTTTCAGTACAGCTTGAGTTGGCTGGTTTGTTACTCTGCAGTATGTGGGATGATTTTGTGACTTGAACATAAGAAAAACAATTCTCAAGTATGTAAGAGCCTTCCTTTTTGTTTATGAGAGTGTATCTATGATGAAAGTAACTGATGGTGTTGAGAATTATTTTAAAGGACAGATAAATTATCTAAAAAGTAGTCATACTTACATCATGAAAAATATTTGGATATTAATGTTTTGAAAAAATGAATTTAAGAACTTCCACAGACTCACTTATACACACAGAGAAGGAAAGCACAAGCTGAGAAATACTCACGTGTTTAAAGCAGGTAACAGGAGCTGCTGTAAAGCTATTACTATTGATGTAGCTACCCCAGCTGAAACCTTCCACAGGGACAGCTGCTAAGGGAAAGTTATTTCAGTTAGGAAGCTGCTCATGAGGCACCAATCTTTCAGTGTTTTTGTTTCAGCTCTGTTTATATGCTGTTACCTGCTTTTGTCTTTGCCTGGTTTTGCAAAGTTGCTTGGTACTGGGCATATGCTGCTAATTTAGCCACTAAGGGCTGTTTTTGTAGAACTTTAGCCTTCTTTGTTGGAGGTTTACCCTAAAAAAAAAACCACAACCCAAGTAAATAACATCTTTCCAAACTCCTGTCAGGAAATTTCCACAGGTCTGCAGCTATCTTTAACAGATTTAAACTAAAATCAGAAGTACACAAAGTATGACACATGTATTATAAAATAAATTTAAAAACCAGTAGTAAGGAGTGTCCAAAAGATGACTTTTGTACTACTATCCCAACTTGAACAGCACTATAGATTCACTGTTGTTTACCTGAAAAAAAGATATCTCTTAAAAGCAGGTCAAAAGGAATAACTTTTAATCTAACTTAATAGCAATGCAATTTCTTGGCATTTGTTGCAATGAATTTGAGACCGGGTATAATGATATTTCTTGATATTTATTTTTCTCTTTTCTTGAATACTACAGACATGCCTGGATGATTACTTGATTAATATTTTAAAGTCAACAGACATATACCTATTTTGAAACTCTATAAAGAAAACCCTCAAACCCAAGAACCTAATCTACAAACATGCAGCCATCTGTACAAATACCCAATTTCACCACCACAGACGACAGAACGGATGTAAAGAAAACGGTGTCTGTACCGCTACCTGAAGCCTGGCCAGAATGCTGGCCTTCTTGGAGTTGGAGGAATAGCTTCTGGAGCACGACACACTGCAGAAGCGCTTGGTTTTAGAGTAAAAAGCATCCCGGACACCAACCATCCCACACATCTCACACGTAGCTAATCAGAAGAAAGAAAAAAAACCTCAAAATATTAAGAGTGTAGTTAAAGTTGCAAAAAAATTCAGAATGTAGAGGACAGAATGAAGGTCCTGGAGGTGGTACCATCAAACAAGTTTCTGAGGGCTTTACCCCAAAGAAAATTGCACAGGAAAAAAAATTTAAAACACCACTACTACTATCAGTGAAACAGCAAGAACCTCAAGTTCACTGGTGAAACAGTGCTTCTTTCTACTCCCTATTAATTTCATCTCCGGTGCAAGTGAATGACCCAGCTAAATTAGCTCAGGCTGATTATTGCTTTTTCACTGTTCTCAAGGAAGCATCTGCTTTGAATCTGGGCTTGCCAATCTTGATTTCCTCTAAACATAGAATACTTCCAACCTGAAATAAAACCAGATTTACTGTTTGATTCATAAATTAGTATATCCCAATTACCCCAGCCCACCAGTGCTTTTTTCTGGCTAGAATCATGTTTCAGAGATGGACACCATCACCCACAGTGTATTTCATGATGAGTAAGACTCAGAGACCAATTAATGCCAGTGAGACAACACCCAAATTCTGCCCAGAGAGAGCTTTACACTAATCACTAGAATTTCACATAAAATATGTTTCCCTGATAACAAAAGAAATCTGCCCTTTCAATTTATTTTCCTAGTATCCTCCAGCTCACAGCTAGTGAGAAGTGAACAGGTATACACTAACAGGTTTTATACAGTAGCAATAATGAAGTTTTCCTAGTATAGGAAGAAATATTTAAACATATTGTACGTGTAACAAAGGGCAGAGAAAAGGTATGCCCTGGCATAGACAGAACACACTGACATTGTCCTCAAAGCTCCGAATAAAACCAATGCACATGAGAACACACACATGTATGTGTAAACACAATACATTTGACAGGAGGGCAGATGTTCGCATACTATTTCTTCCCTGTCAGCAGGATTCAAACCCTCTCTTATTTCAGTTCAGCAGAACCCAAACAATTCCCCTTCTCAAAACCAACCAACCCCAACCCTTTAGCTGCTTTGGTCCCTTTTCAGTTGGGACCGACAACCCAGCACACGCTAAAATCCACCTATATCCAGCTCCTAGCACTCACACAGCACATACTTACCCATGCCAGATTTGCCATCTGGATAAGTATAAACCTGCCCGTTGTTCTTGATAATTGGAAGACTGGATGGCAAAGGAGCAACCTCCTCCTCACTTTCATCTGAACTGGAGCTGCTGCTGGTGTCCTCACTACAACTATCATAACCGTCAAACATCCCGAATGAGTCTCGGTGTTTCCTTTCCACTCGTGAACTATGTTCTGTCTAAAAATTAAAAACAACCAAACAACAAAAAAAACACCAAAGAATAGCAGAATGTTCTGAATGCAAAGATTTCAAAGTCAAGCTTAAAAAGTTTCACAGGCCAGCCTTCAAAAGCAGATCATCTAAGGCACTGCTGTATCAGCACAGACATGAACCTTGTAATGCCAATTTACATGAGCACTGGTATAATCAAAACTGGCCAATTTTGGTGCTGTGATATACAGAAAGAAAAAACCTATCTCATGATCCACTGAGAATACACAGGAGCCATCCCATACATTTAATTTCCTTGGTATCTTTAGAGTTCATTAAGTCTGATGAGTCATACACTGACAGCCACACTGATCTTAAATGCAAATGAGCACATTCCAGATGGCTGCAGCCAATTCCACTAAAATTCATTCATTTGAGAAAGCTGGGCAGAGAAAAGACAGTTCAATCAAGAGGGCCCTTAGACCACAGCAAAAGGAATGAGAGGTTCTCTGCTCTTATTGGCTTGTGGGGTTATCCATAAATCACTCAGCTCCCCTATGAGTCCACGACTTCCATGTGAAGCAGGAACACCTCTCCAGCTCACAGGGCTGTTTAGAGGATTAATACATTAACCATTATGAAGAGCTCAGTTACTATGGCAATAGGGTCTGTACAAATGCTGAAAGAGAGAAAGGTGACTAATTTGCCACTGTCATTTACAAAAAACTTGTTACATAATAGTTTTTCTATAATCAAAAAATCTGAAGTAGGATAAAACCATACAATTCTGTAGAAGGCATGAGAGTTAAGCAATTTCCAGCAAAGACAGTAAAGAAGCAAGAGATTAACTGATGTACTTTTTCTGAGGCACATCCACCATATGCATTTTGATACAGTGACAATTTTCACTTATTAATATCTTACACAGCTCCATTGTAACAAGGCTACTCCTATGTAAGCTGCCCTCATTAAGCTAAAAAAAAATTACAGTTTCATATTATTTCCATAATCTTAGTATCTACTAAGTTTGAGAGGAAATAAAGACAAAAAAATAAATTCTACAATAAAAGCAAAAGTTAGGGGAGTGAAGGAGAGACAAGAAAATAAGAAAAATTAAAAAACCCTTTGGCTCAACTTCCTTTTCCAAGAACTAATTTTCCTTTTTCTGCCATGCTATGCCTTATTATAATATATTCTACTTTGCAATCTAAATAAATCCTATTATGGAAGAATTTCCTAATAGGCACAAGGGAAAACTGATTTCCACACTGACCCAATCCTAACATGCAATTATTAAAAAAAAATCCTCCAAAAATCCAGTAAGCATAAAAGGTTATGCAATAAGGCAAACACTTTAAACACACTTATAGTAGTTCTGAAACAAAACAACCGAGTCAGTGTAATGTTAATTATGAATATACACCCCAGCCAAAAAAAAAATTGTATTAAAACAAACCAAATTTAGGATAGGGCATAACCTGACAACTTCCTCAAGACACTGAAACCAGCCCAAGGGATTGTTAGAGGAAACACTGAGCCACGGCAGACAAAGCTCGGCCTTGACCCGTGCTGGCAGCAGTGTCACCTGTCCCATCTGCCACCAAAATGCATGACAGTGACTTGTTTGTGTGTGCACATGTGTGCAGCTTAAAGCAGAAGATGAGCACAACGTTGCCATGGATACAGTGTCCTGACAACACTGCCAGGAATTTTCAGAGCAGATGATGAAAACTAGTCATCTTCCTCAAGATTTCAGGAACTCCTTAACATCTCACAGTTTTAAAGTTCTCTTGATCACTGTCTCTGCTAAGATATAAATTGCAATTCCATATGAACCATTCCCACCAGTACTACCAGAGCACTATGACGCTTAGAAGGTTTTATGGACAGATACTTGTGGTGTTTCAAAGCCCAGGGAAGGATCTCCCTCTTCATGCCCTTATTCTCTTTAAGACAGCTGGTCTGATTTCACTGAGAGATTAGGGCCTCATCCCATTCCAAGGTGTGATTCTATGGCTTCAGCCCTCTTATGGAGGCTGCAGTACAAGCCTGTCTTAGGATATCCCCTTCCCACTCGAGACTGGAGAACCCTGGACCTATAGGGTGGTAATGATGCCACTCAGAAGGAATTGAAGTGCAGCCCATTCCCAGTCCCACTAATTGCCCATGCCAGCTCTGTTCCCACTGCCAGGGAAGGTCAAAGAAGAACTGGGAAGCTGGAGGCAAGGTGAAGGACCAAAAGCTGAAGCACAGGGCAAGGTGACTACCACAAGAGTGCACGTGGCTTTTTTTGTTGTTCTTTTGCATCACTTCCATTTAGAACGTCAATATTACTGATAAGCTCTCTTTGCCAAAATATCCACAGATGGGAAAGAAAACAGCTTCTCTTTGTAAATAGAAAGTTGGGCACTCAATTAGGAAAAATCATTCTTCAGTTTTATACAACTTCAAAAGTAGCAATCATTAAGTTTTTGAGTTTAACTACACTGTCAAAACAAACCTCATGTATCACCTTTCCATTTATTTAATATTCAGCCAAACTGTTCCAATTCAAAATTATTGAATATCAAATCTGCAATTCAAATCAGCAGTTTTGCTTATCCTTTTAAAATAATACTGTAGTTTTTATGAAACATTTGAATCCCAGCTTTTGCCAGATAATTTATGCAGGACAGTCTTAATGTTAATTTGTAGTTATTACCTGGACTGCAATTGGGGAAACTACTCAAAATGCTTTGTGAGATTTCAAAAAGGCAGGGTTTGCAGGGAAAAAAAACAACAAAATACTTTGTACACAAAAGTAGGTGAAAGTTAGGGAAGATGATATACAAATACCTATGCTGGAATTTTGTTAGAGCAGATCAAAACACTTCTGTTTTGACAATAAACACCACAGAGATTCTTTTTAACCCATGTTGAAACACAGCATTTGTAGGAACAAAGTGAACATGAGGAAGCTTTGATAACCCTTCCTGCAGAATTCAGATGAAGAAAAGGAACTCCAACATCTGGAAGTGAAAAAAGTGGGAGTACTGCTTGAATTCAAAGGTCAAACACACATCCTTTCAAAAAGGACAATGTATACCTCAAACAGAATTATAACCAAGATAAAGCAGCGGCTTTGGTACAGCAGCAGTTTGCAACTTCTGCTGAGTCCTTGCTAATTGGTTCAACCTTTTTCTTTTGAAAATTAAGTACAAAATTTCCCCCTTTCTGATTTTTTAGGGCCTCAGTCTTTTTCCAGGAGCTCTCAACCATTCTCATCAACAGTTCCTGAAGTGCTGGTGGCCTCTAATACACTATGGTGAGCTTCATACCAGGAAATTGGAATCATCTACCTTATGCACACATTCTCTCTCCCTTTGTTGTTATCCTCCTATCTTTGGAAAATGCAAAAGCAGAGCCCAGGAAATGACAGATCAAAGAGCCTCATCTCATCCCTGATGAGGTAAAAGAACAAGCAATGTTGGAAGTCATTTCTAAGCATGTGAAGGACAAGCAATTCTTGATGAGTCCTTTAAGGCTTCACAGACAACAGCAACACCTTGTCTGTCTGAAGCAGCATCTCCCCACAGCAGCTGCAGGTACTTGGATTCAAAAAGAGGCGTGCTAAGAAAAAACCAACTCTTAAATCAACATAAAACCAGCTTCCTACTTTTCAAAGCTGGACTAAGCACTAAAAATCATGCTGAGGAGATTGTCTTTTTCTCAAAACAAAATCTAAACAGTATTCAACTTCTAACAAAACAGGGACTAGCCTCCTGTCTATCCACAGAAACTGCTTGGAGCAGGAGCCTGGCTTGCTATTAAACAGAACCTTGCAGCTGGTTAATGCCAAAAGAGCAGCAGCTTGAGTAACTACTCCACTAACAGCGTCTATCTGTACATTAAGCAGAAGCAATGCACAAACAAAAGAACAAGACAAACTTTCAGGCATTCTGAAAGTTTGGCTAAAGTTTATTTTTCTAATAAGATTGGGAAAGGCTAAGGTTCATTTTCCTAATAAGATTACTGGTTCCTCAACAGAGGTTGAGGTTTTTAGTCAGAGCACTGTGAAATGTATCATGAGCAGCACTAGCAAATTACCCGGTACTATTTGCTCAGGGGGTTTCTTGCATACTTTTCTTTATTGAAGGGATGGGTGGAGAAAGGAACTCTTAAGAACTGCTTTCTTTTTCTGCCCAACTTCCCATTTTCCTGTTCTTCCCCTCCTCCCTGTGAATACTTGACAACAGAGCATTTTTAAGAAATACTCTTAATTAAGCATTACATAAGGCAAATGGTATGAAAAAGAACACAGTTAGGGAAACTGGTTTCCCTGAGAGCAGGAAGGCAACTCTAAACAAATAAGAAAATAACCATTTTCTCACTCTAAACACACATTTTTATATACATATATATACACACACATTGAATTTGATCAATACATTATAGCATACATTCTTTGAGTTTAGTAACTACTCTTACAACACAAAAAAGTGGGCACAAAGGGTGAGCAATCCATGGCAAAACCAGAAACCATTTCATGTTATTTAGACATCAAACACTTACTTAGGAAATAGCTTTAGTGCTTTGATGAAGACTATGCTCAAGCATTGGCAAAATTTATGCAAAAGAGTTTTGAAGGTAAGAACTTGCAAGAAAAGCACCCCATTATTATGTAACCAAAACGATTACCCTCAGGTACGCAGTGCAGCTGGCCACAGGAGGAAGATCCAAAATAGCCACCGAAAAGTTTCAAACCACTCCAAATGATTGTTGTTACTTTTGAATTCTATCTGGGACTTGAACTCAGAATGGAAGCAATTTGGAGTTTGGAGTACAAGAGCTGTAGCTCAGCAAAGGTACACCAGCACTTGAACAGAGCTATTACTTTCCATATTCAGCTCCAACCCTCCCAAACAGGACAGAACTATGGACAGATTGGATCTGAGGCCAAGGTCAACAATGAGGTCACCACAACCTTCAAGCCAAGGGTCTGTCATAAGACAGATTTACTTTAATCACATATCCTGAATGGATCCAAGGGTATTTCCAAGTTAAAATTAAACTTCACGTATAGGCTTTGTTTGCAATAGTTCATTTATGCTTTATGCTACAAACTTAGTTTCAGCTCTGTATGTTAAGGAAACACTACAATAGGACTAATTTATTACAACTCTTTTGAATACAAATTGGCCAAAATAATTTACAGTAGAATAGTAGCTTGTCCCTGTGGAACTGAAGCCTAATTGTGCCTCAGAACAAGACCAAAAAAGAAAATTCAAACATGATACCAATTAAAAGAAAACACACTTTCAGCTTTCATTAAAAACAAACAAAGACACCCAAAACTAAACATCTTGGGATTCTTGGAAATCAGAACCAACCAAACTTACTTTTTTTATATAGCAACTCACCTCTATCTGGAAATGTGCCTTCCACTCTTATTATAAGTAAAATCTCTGCTGGAAAATTACAGAAATGTTTTTTCCTGTCTCTTCATTTGCTATGTATGACAGCATTTTGTCTGAAGCCAGTTTCTGCTGTTTGTCAATGGTTTTGTCCATAGCCTCTTCCCCAGGGGGTTTCACACAAGAGGGGAGACTCTTTCATAAAAAAATATATCACATTAGCAGGAAATTTTGGAGGGGGGGGGTGCGTGCGATGATTAATCTGTGAAATATCTGAGTTTTGATAAAACTGAAAATCTGTTACAAACTCTATTACATTTCTATAAGGCCTTTACAGGAGTAAGGCAAAGGAAGAGGCAAATATTTCACTTTAAACACTGTACTACCATTAAAATTAACAAACAAACAAAACCCCAAGTGAAATAACAAATTTAAATATAAAGAACCCCCAAACCACCACCAACCCAAAATCAAAGACTTCAACACCTAAATTCATTCCACTCAGAGCCAGGTTCAGCAAAGGATCCCACATCCCCACAGTGCTCCAACTTACCTGAGAAATGAAGGAATGCAGTAGTGGTTTGCAGAAGATATGAAAAGCCTTGCAAAATTAAATCAAATTTTAGAAGGTAAGAGAAATGAAAGCCAATGAGAGAGAACTTCTCTGAATGTTACCACTCCTGCCAGGGGCACCTTGCTCTTTAGGGAACAATGAAGAGAATTCTTACTTCCAGTTTGCAATCTTTTAGCATGTGCACAAGCCCACATATTCTCAAGAACAACACCTAAACTGTTCCTGGGAAACAAGATCCCTCTGCATAGTTTCCTACAGCCTACATTACCCACTTCCTCAAAACGATGCCTAGGCTGAAGAAATGAGTAAGGACAATTAACCTGCCAAGTTTTATTACCTTCTTAAGGGAATATATTATTTAGTTCTCATTGAAGGCTCCAGATTAGACTCTCATAGCCTTAGTCCATTCCTTTTAAGTCAAATTCAAACTGTTGAGTACAATAAATAGGTAAATGCAGTTTCTCAAACGTGCAAAATAATTTTAATTTAAAATTCAAGAGATTGCCCTGCAGCTTTCAGTTTTGACTAGCTTTGGATTTGAAAAATTGTAACAGTTGCCAGCCACATTTTAAAATAAATTGCTTTTTCACACACAGAATTTTTTACTATAATCACCATATGCTTTGTAGTAGGACTTCTAATTTTCAAAGCTACACCGGGCAGAAATTGCTACGCTTTCAAACATTTCCAGCAACAACCTGAAAGTGAAACTGGTTTCACGAGTTTACTACTTCTCACAAAAAGAACAGTCACAACATCAGAAGTCATAAAAATTGCACGGAATGGGGGGGAAGTGGCCGCAAAAAATCCAAAACTTTTGAAGTGCTGATAAAAAAGAAAACTCTCCAGCACTGAACATGACTACGCTGGAAAACTCAACTTCAAAAGGTTGGAACTACAGGAGGAAGTTGCTGAAAGCCGGGACTACAGCGGAGCAGGGGGAGAAGCGGATCCAAGTGCGCCCGCGAGAAGCTGAAACTTTTCTCCGAGACAAGAGGAAAGAGAGGCGAAGGACAAAACTCGACCCAGCATAGCCGGGCCGCAACAAAGGGGTACAGCCCTGCCGCCCCCACGTGCCCCGACCAGACTCCCCCGCGAGCAGCAGCGCCTGCCCGGCCCCCGGAGCCCCAGACCTGGGCGGGCACAACCCCTGCACCCCGTGGGGCCGCCCTCGCAACAGCCGGGGCTGTCCCCGACTTTCACCCACACACTGCGAGGCCGCCTCCCCCCCGCGCGGGCACCGGGGATCGCTCAGCTCCTCCCCCCCGGCTTAGCCCGCGCCGCTCCCCGACCAGAGGCTGGGGCTTCCTCGGGGCTGCAGCGGCCGCACCACCCGCGGGCTCCGGTACTCACCAGCTCCTTTGTGTTTTCCATCAGGCCCTCATGGGCAGGAGCCGCCTAGTGCCTCTACCCGCTCGCCCCAGGAGCTCGGGCGCTGCAGGTGCCCGAGGTCGGGGCCGAGCCCAGCGAGCCGGGAATGGGCCGGGCAGTCCAGCCGCTCCGAGCGCCGGGAACCGACCAGGACCGACTGCGGCCGCCGGGACATCAACAACATGGGCGCTCTGCTGCGCAAGCGCGGACACGCCCCCGCCGGGATCGGGCTGCGCGGAGAGGCCACACAGCCATATGCCCCCTCCACCCGGGCGAAATCATTTGTTACCGGGGGTGCGCACTCCGTGCTAAAGCAGGGACCGCGGGGCATAAGAGCAGCCGTGTCCGCAAGCGAGTGGCGGTGCACACGGGATATCTCGGTGAGGGGCCGATGAGCAGCTGGTGAGGGACGAGTGTTGCCTCCCGGGTCGGGGATCGCCCCCCCCCCCCCCCCCCCCCCGCGCTCGCAATGGAGCGGCCCAGCTGGGCCGCGTCACGTGGAACTCGGGATGGGCGGGGAGCTGGGAGCAAAGGGTGGTAAAAAGAGCAGTCACGTGGCCACAGGCCGCCGCCGGGAGCGGGGTCTTGATCACATGGGGCGGGGCGGGGCGGGGCGGGGCGGTGCGGTGTCATGAGCCTATCGCAGACGGGGGCGTGCTCGTGTTCCGGTTCCGGGTCTGGTGCGCTCTGCGTGGTCTGTTGGTGGTTGCGGGGCGGGAAGCGGTAAAAGCATCCAGCATGAAGGTGGCGAAGAAAGTGTCTAAAGCGACCAAAGCGGGTAAAATGACGAAACCCAAGCGGACGGCGAAGCGGCTCCTGGTTGTGGCGAATCAGGCGGCGGCCGCCGAGGCAGCGCGACGCGCCCGCCACCTGAAGGCGCTGAGTTGCGTGTCAGGCGCCGAGCGGGAGCTGGAGGAGCTGGTATTCGGTGATAGCCTCAATGGGCAGGAGGACGAGCTGCTGCGGCGCCTGGCCGGGCCTCGACGGGTACGGCACATCCAGGCCCGACCCGACAGCGGCAGCCCCGCCCGCTCGCTCCCCGGGCTCCTAGCCGTGTCCCCGGTCACACGGTCCGTTTGGTTGTTTTCAGGTTACTGCTGCAGAGGGGAAGGACCTCCAGGAAGAGTCCAGCAATTCGGGGGTGGAAAATGAAGCAAAACGTGACTTACTGCTCAAAAGTCCGGCCTGGGTAGATGAGGACGATGAAGCTGAGGAAAAGTAAGTTCAGGTTAGGTGATGAGAATTATTTGTCGCACTTGGGAGTGCTTGTAAGTGGCCTTGGTTTGAACGATGTTTGTGTTCTGTTTGTTTTTACCCTCTAGCGTTGATATGACCCATAAGTACAGGAAAGATTTAATGAAAAGTGATGCTGAGACAACGCTTACTAAGAAAAAACTAAAGAAAAGACTTGAGGAACAGTAAGTTTCACTAATGTTTTTTTTGGGTGACTATATAGACCATATTGATCTCATGATCATTGCTCTCCAAGGTGGGTGCCAGAAGGATGTTGCCAGACTCTTTTCAGTGGCACCTAGAACAGGACAAGGGGCGGTAACCATAAAGTAAAACACAAAAAGTTCCATCTCAGCGTGAAGAAGAATTTCTTTCCATGGAGATTACCAGAGCACTGGAATAGCTGCCCAAGGAGGCTGTGGAATCTCCCTCTGGAGACATTCCAAACATACCTGGACATCTTCACATGTCACCTACTCCAGGTGACCCTGCTGTAGCAGGGAGTTGGAGTGGATGATCTCCCTAGTGGATGATCTAGCCAACAATTTTGTAAGCAAAAATATATTTATGTGATATTCAAAGTCACTTTTCTCTTTATCCACTGTTCTCATGTGGTCTCTTTAAAGTCAGGGCTTCCTGCAGTATTTGCAGTGTTTTTAAATAGCAAATGATACTAAGAATAGTAAATAAAATGTGCGTTAGCATTGTCTGGACTAGCTTGTTTAGTACTTGTATCAAAGTGCCCAAATTAATTTGTCTTCTAGGGAATTATACAAGAAACAGTGAAATCTTAATTTTTTTTTAATTAAAAAACTTGCACTGTGTTCTGAGTACAAGTAATCCTGCAAAATTCTGACTGTGCTTCTTCTAAGTACTTAAACTCACAGAAGGAAATTACTGTCTCACAAAAGTTATATTTTTTTTCCTCTTTCCTCTTTTTCTCATAAGGTTTCAGCAAGCCATGGGAGGAGTTCCTGCCTGGGCTGATCTAGAAAACAGGAAGAACTCCAAAAGGACTTTGAGTGATAGTAAATATGCCCAGTGCTATTCTGATAAGTGTTTCTGTGATTCCCTATTTAGCTTGCTAGAAGATAATTACTTTTGATATCTTCTCAGTTTGCTTTGTTCCTTCAGTGTGCTTTAATTCATTTCAGTGAGGAATGTGTTGATTTTGCTGTGGGTACTTGTGCTATTAGCTGATTCCACATGCTTTGGTTTAATGAGGTGACAGTGATGAAGATGATGATCTGCTACGCAGGACCGGCAATTTCATAACAAGCTCAGAGTCTCTGCCAAAAGGGATTTTGAAGGTAAAGACAAACCATATCTTTCCACTTCAGTTGGACTTCAGTGTACACTTTGACTCTTGTTGTGTATAAAATTAGTGATTCTGTGAATTTGTTTCTGCAACTTGAAGCTTTAGAGGATAAGTAAAATTGAACAGTTCACATGAAAGCATAAAACAATAAACTGAGGTGTATTGTTTGACATAAGAATTTTCTGTACTCTAAATAGTATCTTGTAGTAGGATTTTAATTTCTGCAGAGGGAGGATGGAATTCTCCCATGACTTTGAAGTGACTGAAATGATCTTTAAGAAGGCAGCCTTAAATGAGTATTTCTCACACTGTCTCCTGCAGCTATCTCAGATGACTCAGAATACAGCTGGTTTTACACTTAGTTTTAATGCAGATAGAAAGGCTGCTGAGTTCAGCCTGTATTTGTACTGGAGCAGCTCCCTGAACAGGCTATGTGTGCTCTCCTCACCTCATGCTGCCAGAACTTCATCACAGGGCTTGAGGTCTTGTAGCATAAAGAGCAAACACCTTTTTATTCAGCATAAGTGATTATTGGGTTTTTTTTAAACTGTCTGGTCTGTGTTGTAGATGAGCACCTGCCTTCCTGCCAACCAGGAACGTTTTGCCAATGGAAAACTGGTGACTGTACAGTTTCATCCTTCAGCTCAAGTGGTGATGACAGCTGGGCATGATCGCTCTGTGTCCCTCTTCCAGGTGAAGAACTTCAGTTTGTATTCTGCTGATGGTCACTAATGTAAAACCTTTTCTTTGAATGTACATTAAATAGCCTGGAATAGTAGACTTTGTTTTCTCTCTTCCTCTGCACATCGTCAGTGGTTACGCAATGTCTGTGGTTACAATGGAAATTCCTTGGTTAAAGGCATCTTGAAAGGAATTTCCACCTGTGACTTCACACCAAGCACATGCAGAGTACTGGCAAACTCTTTGTCTCAGAGTTTTTAGCTGAAGATTTGTGTTTAAAAACATTTGGTTTGAAGGTTTGCAAGGAACAAGTACTAAGGGGATTTTTTGTTCTTAATTTGTTTGGAGACCCTGTAGTGGGGGGAGCAGCCTACTTTGCTTTGAGACTGTAAAAATGCTGTGAAACCATGTTGGGGATGGAGAGGCTATGCTGCAGGAAGAAGGTGTTCATCCTGAGACACTGCCGGGCTCCTCTGAAAACTAAAGATCCTGATTTTACTTAGGATTTCTTAGCATGGCCTAGTGTCACTGAAATGGTCAGACAAGTGGAATGAGATACTCTCACAGAGCTGCAAGAAAACCCAAATCAAAGCATATGTTTCCATTTAGAAAAAGCAGAGTAGAAGTGATTATTTGAAAAGAGTACGGGCAAGATGAGGAAGGGCAAGAGATGTGAGGTCTATCATAAAGGCAGGGAGTGCCTGTTACATGAGGTGAGGAGCTAAGAACCAGATGATTTGTAGGAGAGAGGAGGAATTTAAGGCTTCATGGTGGTGTACCTCTTACTACTTAAGTCTCAGCTGAGAAGTTGGTATCATTTTACTCTGTAAAAGTATTTGATATATTTCTCAATATGACAACCTGGTTTGTTACTTTCTTTTTTGAAGGTGGACGGTATAAGGAACCCAAAAATACAGAGCATCTATTTAGAGAGTTTTCCAATTTATAAGGCTCATTTCAGTGTGGATGGAGAACAAGTTATAGCCACTGGTACTCACCACAGCATGTTCTTTGTGTATGACATGATGGCTGGGAGAATCATCCCTATCCCAAAAGTACGAGGTATGTTTTGCAGCTCTGAGTGGGCACAGTTGAAGCTGTCCCCAATGGAGATGGCACATAAATTTCCTTTAAAACGAAGTGCAGTGGGTTGTTGGAGTTTGTATTTTTAACTTGTCTTCAAGGAAATAAAGTACCTTTAGTGTTAATTGTCTGGGATATTAATTATCACACGTGAGCAAGGTTGAGTTCAGCTTCTCTGTGACAGCATATTGCAGAAATGAAGAGCTGGAGTCAGGTTTTAGTCAAATTCATCCTACCTCTAAATATTGAGGCCAAAGAATAAATTGCACCAATTTCAAGTTTCAAATCTCTTTTTAAAGGTGTGGAGGAAAAATTCCTCAGAAACTTCGAACTGTCTCCAGATGGATCATTTATGCTGCTGATTGGAAATTCAGGTTACCTTCACTTGCTGTCCATGAAGGTACTTTTTCTGCATGGTGTAGCTTTGCTTCCTTGGTGCCTTTTCTCTTTTGAATCTGCTTTTATCTCATCTGCAAGGCAATCTAACTTTCAGCTGAAGGCAAGGTATGATATGTTCTGTGACAGCCCTCAAAAATGTGCTGTGGAATCAACCCACTGCAACTTCAGGGAATTATTTTGGACACTCTGAGACTTTGTTCCCCAGCTCTATGGAACTGGTGGAACTCAGGGCAGTTCCATGGGGTTTTCAGCTTGAAGAAGTCGTGTATCAGTGCTGTATTTCAGCTGCTTGCACAAGCACTGTGCTGGTGAGAGGAATGGAAACAGCATGGGAACAGGCACCTGGGGGTGGAAGAAATATAGGATTGCTTTTATGGGAGTCATACTAGTGCCTGCTACTGTACTCTGTTCACGAATCATACCAAACATTGATTTATAATGCATAGAGCAATCTTTCAGCTGAATTTTAAAATGCCTTATGATGGCAGGTGGATTTGTTTTAAACTTTCACGGGGAAAAATACTTTCAAATAAGAAAGTTCAGTTTTGTATAACTCAGGCCTTTCAGTGAGGGAGCAAACAAGTGTTTGTTGATCCACCTGCAGTTAGAGTCAGGAGCTTGTGCTCTGCTCTGCAGGCACTGACAATGTTGGTGCTGTTCTCTGAATGTCAGGGTAGATAACAAGATTTTTGTGGGACAAGAAACAACTTTTCTGTAGATTTTTAGTAGAATATCTGTCAGCATTGTTCTTCATCCTGCAGACGAAAGAACTGATCAGAACTATGAAAGTGAATGGAAGGTGCACTGCCTCTGCTTTCACCCCAGACAGCAGTAAAATATACAGCTATTCAAGTGAGTATTGCAGCAGCTCTAATAATACCTCCATTTAAATTGCATGAGTTCTTAGAAGTCTTTTATAATTTTAGAAAAATAATTTTAAAAACTTATGCTAGTATCTCTCCTAAAAATACAACCAAGTGATCAATCATTAAAGAATGGAATTAACTATTTTAGCATGCCTTTAATCAGTAGGGGTTTTTTAAAATACCCTATATTTGATAGTTGTAAATTAGCTTTTAGTTGTCATCTAATTAATTTTTTTTTTAGCCAAGTGGACTAACAAAGTGATGTGTATGTAAGTTTTCTCTAATATCTTTCATTCTGCAACCAGAGGAAGGCGAAGTTTTCATTTGGGATGTGAGAAGCCAAAAGAGTCTACACAAATTTGAAGATGAAGGTTCTTTGGAAGGAAAGTGCATTGCTGTTTCAAAAAATAACCAGTATGTGGCATGTGGGTAAGTGTCTGAACTTTGACAGCAACTTGTGCTATCATTTTGGAGCTCTTCAGTGGACCTATGGGTGGCTGGTGAGAGTGTAGGAACGTGGTTTGGTTCTAATAAGAAAAGAGTAGGCATTAATAGATTAATATTCCTTATCTTATGGTAATAATTTACTTTTCTCTTTGTAAATATAAAATACCATAGTACACCTAAAACAATAGGAGTGATACTGGTATTACTATTGCCATGTTTGGGTTCAGCAGTTAATTTTGAAATCACACTGACTAAAATTACAAATTCTCTGACAGCAATGTTGATTCAGGGTCTTCTCCCTTTTCTGGTTCTCTTCCCTGTACTCTAAATTTGGCTTCTGCCGGGCGCCATGTTAGCCTTTCAAAAGGAGGCCTCAACTCAAAGCCACAGGCTGAAACTGTTTCTCCAAATTTACTGAGATGCAGTTTCAGCTAGTGTCTGGATTCCTTTAAATGAGAATAGCAAATAAATAGAGGAGTACAATATATATTTTCCTAGCTCACTGTAGAACTGTAGAAGAGGATTTTAAAGTGAGCTTATGCTACAGTTACTAAAAAAAAAAAAAAACAAAAAAAAACCAAACAAAACCAAAAACCCAACAAAAAAACCCCAAAAAACAGCCAAAAAAATTTGAAGTTACTTCAGAATTTTTTGATATCAAGCTGTCCTTGCTTTGAATTTATCCCGGTAAGAGATGGGCTCATCAAGGCTCTCTACAGTTGAGTCTCTTACTATATAAGAAAAAAGAAAATCCAATCTAGCAAAAACCTAAACTCCTCCACTAGATACTGTTATAAACTCCAAAGGAAAATCAAGCTCCAAACAAAATATTATTGCAGACTCCAGTAAATAATTGGAAATTACATTTTCAGGTGAGTAGTGGCTATAGAAAACAAGACAGTATATACTGGAATGTTACTTTTCAGTATAATATTTGTTCATTTTGTTCTTTAGTTCATCTTCTGGAGTTGTAAATTTATACACTACTGATGCCTGCCTCAAAGAAAACCGTCCTAAACCAGTTAAGGCCATAATGAACCTTGTTACTTCTGCCACCTGCGTGACCTTTAATCCCACCACAGAGATTTTGGCAGTGGCTTCCCGTGACACTGATGAGGCTGTCAAATTGGTATGTTCAGTTTCTTTTTACAATATTTCTTATAAATCTTGCTCAAAATACTGCTGGTGAAATAATAAAACTTACATGAAGGAGATAAGATACTGCAAAAGGTGCTGGACCAACCAGATCAGGACATGGCCAAGACACTCTGCATTTACAAGAGTATAATTTTATTTTCCATAGTAAAGTTGCTTTGAACATAACGTTTTGTAGTTTAGTTTACCTTTTTTACCTTTTTAAAATGCTCTCTAAAATGTCTGGAAGTGTTTGACGCCAGGTTGGACAGGGCTTGGAGCAAGCTGGTCTAGTGGAAGGTGTCCCAGCCCATGGCAGTGGGTTGGAACTGGATGAAAACTCTATGGTCCCTTCTAACCTAACCGGTATGTGATTCAATTTCAGCGCTGTAAATATAGCTCAGCAACAAATATGAGTTTTCAGCAGTTGGTAACTGTAACCATCTTACTATGGGGGTTTTTTGCCAGCCTTATCAAAATTCTGACCAACAGAGGAACTGTTGAATTAATCTGAGGATTTGTAGGCCTGAGAATTGCAATAATTGGTTCCATGATGTGTTCCCTGCTCATTTTCTCCAATAGATTTCTATAGGAAGAGTCTTGTAGGGTAGGAATATAACTGAAAATTTGAACTCAACATTAAGCTTCAATTATAGATTTGTAGTTTAATTTCATTTTTAGTGTTTTTTCCCAACTCTAAATTCTGACCTATTTCTCAATAGGTGCATCTTCCTTCATATACTGTATTCTCAAATTTCCCAGTCTTCAGAAAAAAACAGATTTATCTTACTCAATCTATGGACTTCTCTCCCAGAAGTGGATATTTCTCTGTAGCAAATAACAAAGGCAAAGCTTTGTTATTTAGGTAGGTACTAAGTTAGGTCCATTAATACCAGGTAAAATGCTTATGTTCTGTAAGATGGGGAAGATGACTGTAAATGATAAAGTGATTCCTTGATCTGAATTACACCTGATGAATTGTTGGAGTGTGGAGTTGGCTTTCCCTGCTGGAGAACGACCCTTGATCTTTGTCACATTATGCAATACACCCTGTTTCCATACTTTTTGATTTTGTTCCCCTGCTGGTGTGGTCAGGGGTGAGAAGCAGGGCTAATTTTAAGCAGGAATATTTTTTTTTCAAATCACAACTTCATGGTGCTTGAAAAACTGCTTAATTTTAAGATGAGATTTTAAAGATTTATCAAGACAGGGAAAATTTACAAAAATATTCCTAAATATGAATAAATCTTGTGATTTGTCCTTTATTTGAAATTGAACTGCATATTATAATGGCACTTAAGTTATTCTAGCAGGTGGATGTTTGTTATCTTTTACTACATCTATGTTTCAGATTAGCTGAGGATACTCAGTGACACTGCTGAAGAGCTATTGTTTCTTTGTGTTGTCCCCTCAACAGATTACTGAGAAGTTTTAAATCTCTCAATTTTTTTTTTTCTTTAGGCTGAAACATTATTCATTCTTCTGAAAGAAGATACAGGAGAAAATGAACCAGTAACTGAGGTAAAAACAGCACTAGAACTGTTTACAGTGTTGCCTTGAGGAGCCTCAAAATTTTCATTTTGCTGCCTCCACTTCTTTATAGATGGCAGGAAGAATTTCTTAGCCCTGTGTGATCTGTCCTGCCTGGATCACTCATGGGCTGGAGTAGGACTGGCCTTGTCACTCTCAGCTTTTCTGATAATGCAGCAAGTTGATAGTTCAACTAAAAACCACTGTCAGCTGGACTGAGCTGGTTATATTTAAGTCAAACTCAGCAATGTTGATAAACAGCTGCAGGCTGACAGGGACTAGGCTTGATCCTATTCTGGAGTTTTGTAAGCCCACAGAAGTCTGCATCTTTTCAAATTCCCATTACAGGAATTACTGAAGTGTGAAGCATAGTTTGTGTGCAGATATGATTTTATTGTGTGCTTAAATGTCTTGTTGGGAAACTGGAAAATCTTGTAGCCTTGACAATAATACACTAGATTGACAAAAACTGTGTTAATGAGGGGAGGCTGTACTTATTTAGACTGGAAGCAGCTCTGATTTCTGCATATTAAGCTTGCATAGAATTTTGTGATGGCTTGGTGTTTGGAAAATACTAACAAAATTATCTCTACTGGTCTTTCCCCAGGTTTTGTAACCTGCAGATAAAATGATGCTGACAAAATCAAAGCTTTTTTTGCAATTATTATTATTTTTTCATTTTATATGGAAGCTACAAAATACTAATAGAGTATATGTATTTTTAAATTTGTTGTTTTTAAATAAATGTACCTGGTAAGTTTCCAGGCAACTTGTTTCACCTTATTCCAGTGCTTCGTGTAAGCTCACAAGTAAGATTTTATTGCTTGGCACTCAAGCTTGTGTCTTCCAGAAGTGCTTGAATGTCTTAATTATTATAATGATGTGAAATATTCCAGTGCTGAAACAACTTTTTTGCAAACTGACCTCTGCTCCATGCGTTTAGCAGGAGCTTTTCCATCAGCCTGGTTCAGTTGAGGCTGGGCTGGAAACAGCATTTTGCTGCCTAGAGGAGCCCAGTCCCCTGAGACCCTGTTGATGTTGATGTTGCAGCTTAGCCCAACTTCCCAGCTGTAGCTTCAAGGTGCCCTAAACCAAGAGGTGAAAAAAACCCACCCTGTTTATGCTTTCCTGCCTCCAGTGTCACAGAAACAACTGCATCTAACATGGGTTTAATTTTTAAGGAAAACCCCAGTCTTCTTATGAAAGCAAAGAATCTTGAGTATCACATGATTTTTAAATCAGTGATGAAATTTAAATCAGTGGTGAAAATCCATCAGGATCCCCAAGCTGGGACTGGGCTACAGGGTCTGCTGCTGCTTCTTCATCTGCTGCCAAATCCTGCTCCTCTTCTCTCTTCCTAAAGTGGCTACCTTGTTCTGCTTAAATTCATGAAATAAAGGTTGATTAGGGACCTACTACAGTAAAACCCTGATTTGAGAGTAAATTGTGACTCATGTCTGACCTCTTTCCACAGTGGAATTTTTTGGGAGGCAACAGCACCAGTCAAGATGCTCCAGTAACCAGTACTGAAGTCATTAAGACTTCAGTGAATGTGGCATCCCAGAAGATGTACTCTGAGCATGAGAAAAATTGATTGTATAACCACATCAAAGATTTTGACTATAGGAGCCTATTGGTGAATTCTTGTCATGCTATTTTAAAAAATAAAATACCGTATGTTCAGATATATTAGGTTTTTGAAGTGTTTTTGCCAGTGATTAATTGTGAGATGAGAACTTGAATTCACAAGTCTTGGAAAAAGCAGAGTATGCTCTGGAGGTGTTAAATTGAGTACAGTGTTTAATCTCAACCTGAACTGAAGACTCTAGGATGGAAGAGTGAAATTAAAACATAATCACACTGTTAATATGCACTGATTAAGATGCTTGCTGTAGGATTCTTCTGTTGCAAACAAATCTGGCTGAAGTCTGTCTGGGACTGAATTGCCTCAGACTGGGCCAAGAGACATTCCTGAGACAAAGTCTGAGAAGCAAGTATTTTCTTTATTCAGTGTGTTGGGTGCACAGGGATATCTCCTCCTAACAGCGTGCACACAGGTACATAGCATATTTCAATATATGGTCATACTTTATGCATATTCATAGTTTTCCTTAGAAAAAGTGTGGTTATGCAAATTATTTCTTAGAACTCATGATCATTAGCACACAGGAAATGCAGGTGCAGTGCGTCCTGGTGGTTGCTGAGGAAGGCTCCGCATCCTGCCTCAGTGGTCCCCTGATGCAGGCTGGACGTCTTCATCCCTGTGCCCTTTTCACCTTTCTCCTCTAGACATGAGCAATCTCTCATTAGCTGTTTCAGGGATTTTCTCGCTGGTTCTAGCAAACTGTCCTTCATTTTTGCAAGTTCTGTTCCCTACTTCTCCCCAAGTTTCATCCTGTATCTCTTAGTGCTAAGTTTTGCTACCTTCTATATTGGTTAAAAAGTATTTTACTCTTGCTCAAGTATGCCTAGACACAATGCTTTTAACCCTTTCAGGACTGAGACCTGAATTTCAGAAATCCAGGTGCTGGAAGCGGTTTCTGACTTCACTAGAGCGCAGCTCAGCATCACTTATGGAACACTCGGCTGTTGGATGGTACTGACCAGTTTGTCCTGAGACAGCTCTGCTGATGGGAGAGGGTTTTGTTGTGGTTAGCAAATAATTCTCTTTTATCCTCATCTCTGTATTTTATCATTAAGTAAAGTTTAAGTAGTGTGATTTCATCCATAAAATTATTAGATAATTTCAAATGAAAGATTTCTAAAAAGGTAAATTTTGCCTGTTACCAAATCTCACTGAAGGGCTGCGAAGGATTTTAATGCAGTTTAATCTAATGCTCTCCTGAGACTCTTCTATTTTTTGCACAGTGTGCACTTCTCCAGTGTACCCATCCAGTAATTCAAAGCCATACAGCAAGTGATTGGCAGGTTTGGGATTAGAATTTGGGAATTACTGGGTCCTGGACTTGTTTAGTTTAGCTGAACACAAGGAATTCTTGCTGTTTTTCCAGTTCATCTTGCTGACCTCTGGTTGTAAGAGGTCAAAATTGGATGGAGCAGGGGAGTAAATGGAAAAGGTGTCATAAAACCAAGGTTCTGTTTGCTCTTGTATTACTGGAAATGGCTTCAAATAGTGGCAGAAAGAAAGAAAAGGTTATGAAATAAACACGGGCCAGGAGACCTTTCTCCTTTTTAATGCCTTTATTAAAAATGATCAGCTCACAGGTCTGTGGTCACGCCACTGCTTCTCCCAGGGGTGACACGGAGGAGGAGAAAGAGCGCGGCTTTGTTAACTGGTCTGTGGGCTGTGACTGTGGTCACAAGGGTTTTCAGGATGAAGAAGAGACGAGAATGTTGACTCCATGATCAGAAGGCTTGATTTATTATTTTATGATATATGTTACATTAAGACTATACTAAAAAGCAATAGAAAGGAAAAGTTTCTTCAGCAGCTAGCTAAGCTAAGAATAGAAAAGAATGAATAACAAGGATCTGTGTCTCAGACAGAGCAAGAGCCAGCTCTGCCATGAGTGGTCAAGAAATCCAAACACCCACAGGAGACCAATCACCTGTTGCATTCCACAGCAGCAGATAACCATTGTTTACTTTGGTTGCTGAACTGCAGCTTGTCACAAGGAAAAATCCTAAGAAAGGATTTTTCATGAAAGATGTCTGCGACAGTGGGCAGAGCTGGGGCTTCCATCCTCACCAGAGCTTGAGGAGATTCCCCCTTTTTCTGGTTTAACATTTGTGGTCCTCTGTCTAGCCTACATCTTTAGATTAGGGTGAGGGGTAAAAAGGGTCTTAGCAGATACTAGATTCTGTTCTTCACGTCTAGACATCACTTTGATTAGTCAATTTTGTGTTGGCTTGTTGTTTTTAGGGGTTTTTGGCTAGGTTTGGTGAGGCGCTTCTCCCATTGCATGCTGGATCCGATGTCATTTGCATGCCAACTCGATGTCCCCTCCTCTTCACCGTCTGGGTGCCATCTTCCAGGAAGCAGCAGGGCGATGCCCAGCTAAGGGAGCCGGCCAGCAGCTGCCCCCACATGGCTGGGGGGGCACCCCGCCAGTCCTGGGGCGGGTCCGCACCCCTGGGGCACCCCCGGGGGGCTCCCCTGGCATGGCCAGGACCCACAGCGAGGGAGGGGCGCCCCGCCACTCCCGGAGCACCCTCAGGCTACCTCAGGCTACCCCCGGCATGGGTGGGCCCGCACCGAAAGGTGGGGGCGGCCCACCCCTCCCGGGGCAGGAAGACAGTGGCGGATTGGTTCCAGGCACTATTGAGAACAAGTAAATCAAAAGGAAACTGTTAACAGGAGATTACAACATGAAATTATTAACAATAAATAGTTAGAACTCCAACTTGGCAGCAATTGGTTTAACTTGTGAACTCTGCAACTTTTAAAAATACGGACAACTTTTTACTCATAACAGGCTAAACATTTATTTCTTGCAAAATGTGTGATGCAAGTTGCAAATTTTAAGCTTTGCTGAGTGTTATAAATGATCAATCGTGAGCCAAATTATCAAAAATTGTGAAAAGACTTATTAATCTTTCTGCGTGACCAAATTACGGTCTTCGAAACCACCACAGCCAAAGAGACAGTGTCGAGCCTGGAATCGGCGCTGGGTGAACCTGGATCCCACCTCTATAGCATCGGACCCTACCCTGTTCACGAGAACCGCTTCTTGCGGTTTTATACAGTTTATTGTGCCCGAGGCAAAGGAGTCCCAATTTCTTTTTTAACTCTTCACGTTCATCGTTGTTTCTTTCAGTGTGCAGAGCTGGACAAAGATCGTCTCCAGGTGGATAGTCAGCGTTGATGGGCTCCAGGGAAGCCATGTATTCAGATGTATAGTTCTGGGTTGCTGGCTATCTTGATTGATGTAATCTGCAGGGTGATGATTGCTCTTAGGTGGGTTTCCGATGATACAGGTGATCATCGTCCTGGAACCGTCTATTCTTATGCTAAAGCGTCGATCGTTATCTTAGCCGTGTCCGGGAATTCTTTGGAATCTGAATAGACATCTGGTCTTGGGCCGTATGTGGTCAGAGACACGTTCAGATTTTATAATCTTTATAACATACATTCTTAAATAGCATGAATTATTTCTAACATATATTACAATCCCTCCCCTTTAATATCACCACATTAATTCATGCTCCCTCTATATCCCAAATTGCTACAATCTATTTATTTTCTACTTCTACCCGCCACCTTTGAGGGTCTTTCACAAAGAGAACAAAACTTTATTAAATCATTCCATGCTCTCTCCTTGTGGAATCCCCTGATAATCAGTATTGTTTACACTTGTTTTGACTCCTTTCTCAAACTTTGCCAATACTTCGGCAGCATTGCTCGCATACTTTCTCTCAGCCCGGCTCATGATCTTGGATGTGTTGCTTCCAGAAGCCAACTCCAGGTCCATGGGTACTATTGCTATCTGCATCCCCTGTACCATGAAATTATTCAGTCTAATAAAACAAGGAATTAGACATGGAAGAAATAGGATTCCGGCTACTGAACACAGCACAAAGAATATGATTTTGTTCCACCAGGCCCCATCAAACAATCTGTCCCACCATGATGATTGTAAAATCGAATTTCATTTTTGAACTGGGACATGGGCCACCTTCTTGATCTCGGCTGCCAATTCTCTTATGGCTTCCCCATAATCATCAATTTCAATACAACATTCTGATTCATTGAACTTCCCACACACTCCCCCTTCTTCGGCCAGCAAATAGTCTAAAGCTATTCGATTTTGGTACACAAATGCCCATACCTGGGTGTGCTGCCAACTTAGTAAATCCAGAGCCTCTGAAGTGTGATTTGATACAATTTCTACCACTGCCTGCAGCCTGATCAGCTGGTTCAGTAGATAAATAGGAGTCCTATATCCATAGCCTCCATCTTGAGCCCACGTGGCCGGTCCATAATAATCAATTATTCTCGCAGCTGGCCACTCTTCCTCCCCTCAAGTTTGCCTACCACTTATGACAAGTATCATCATTTTCAGACTTCTCTCCCTCCTCAGGGTCTCGTACAAGGGAGCCCCTAGCAAGTTACTTTTTGTTTGGGGGAAAGTGAAGAAGACTGGCCGGATCATGCCCAACATGCATGATCCCTTCCATCTCGGGAGTAGCTCGCTGTATGCCTTTTTCCCACAAATCCTATAGATTCTATCTGGGCCTTTCCATCTAATGTTCGTTCTCCCTGGGTCTCCCCCGTATTCTCTCTGGCCCTCCAAGGATTGGTAAGGGTTGGCTCCAGGACTTTTGATCCAGGAACGTCCTATCTTTTTGTTCCATTCACAATTTGTTTCATTTTTCCAGCTCCAATACCCCATAGGGGGTTCTGGCTGCCAGACCTTGCCCTTATTGTTCGAATTTATCGTCAGGGTAGTTACACATGGAGTGTATCCCACCATTTTGGTACATTCCTTTCCTTCCCTACTGATGCAGATGGTTCCGATCACCCTTTGATCCAAAATCCATCCCTCAGGTCTCTGTGCCAATTTTGAGACCCTCGGATTGTCCCATTTCAGAAGCTGTTCCGGAGCCAAACCTTCACCTTTCCAAGGCCACTTTTCAGCTGACTTCAGCCCCCTGCAAATCCAGCAATTTGACAACCCCAATTCTGTTGCAATTTCTTGCATTAAATCAATAAATAAGTTTCCATCCGGGGAAGGTAGTTCCCCATCAGCGTATTGTTTTTCAAGCAGTTCATACTGCTCTGCCAAGGTTTTTAATCTCTCTTGCTCTATTCTTTTCTTCCTCAATTCTGACTCCCTTCTTTTCAATTCCTGAGTAAGTTCCCTCATTTTTCCCTCAAGATCCACTCTGTCTTTGTTTTTCGCAAAGCAGACAACCCCATCATATTGCAGGCACACTCTATCATCGTTCGCCTGTGCCAAATCCGATATGATTGGTTCCCTGCTTAGGGTGAATTTATTGTCAAATTTAACATTTCTTCCCACCCAATACATCTTCCCATTCATCACACACATCCCCAGTCTCACATTGTCATAACACAATGGATTCACCTGGTGATATGTACAAAAATTGATTCTGTTTTTCCCCCAACCCACATTGTTCGATTGCATTGGTTGCAAACAGGGATTGACATTATTTCCACGTTCCTTTTCTGTATCTGATGTTGGTGCCTACCTGACTGCCCGTTCTGTGTCCCTGCCTCTGGATCGATACACCAGATCCCTTTGTCCAATTTACATAATTTGACCCTTGTGCCATTCACCCAACAGTACCTGCCAGGCTCCCTGATGCACTCCTCCGGGGCATGGTATGCTGAGGTTTCCCCATCCCTTTGTTCAACCAGGACCACCTGAGTGCATTTATTGCACTCGTCTGCGGAGCTCTCATTTCTGCCTACCATCGGGACCTCAATGTGCAAACTCTGTGTCCCACACATGGCTAGGCTCAGGCCAATCAGGATTCCCAGCCGGCGTACTCCTCTGCCCTTGCCTCCCCCCGCTGGGGTGCCACCAGCGGTGAGGAAGACCATCTTCGCAGCAGCAGGAGTATTCTTCAGGGAATACATTTTCTGACCTTGCCACATACCTCCTTTTGAAGGCACCCCACCGTGAAACCTTGACGGCATCTGAGCTGCATGATGCCTTGATTGATTTCCCACATTCCACATCCAGAATCTCTGCCTTAGACCTGAGCTTTCCACGCACCCCATTCTGAAAAATGTGAAACCACTCCTGGGAGTCCAGTTCAATGATTCCTAAATTTGTGGCTAGGGCTAGAATACGGTCAGTCAGCTCAACCTCCTCTTCCAGACACTGTGTGCACAATCCCTTTGGCCTCTGCCCCCTTCTACAGTGTACAACAAAAGCTCCCTGACAATATTCACACTTAAAATGTATACAAATGGATAGCATACACAGCCAGACAGTATACAAGTTATCCGTTTGCCGTTGGTTATTTACAAGGATGTTGGAGTTTGATTTTCAAGTCACCTGGGGAAGAAGTGACCCTCCACTCAGGTGCTTCCTTCTGGTGTTCGACTTTCTTCACCCTAGACGCATGTGTCCAGCCTTTCTCCACAGTCCAAATGGCCGTATGTGTTGTCAGGAGCACAAGAAAGGGGCCGTCTCAGTGAGGGAAGAGGGGTACATCTTTCCATACTTTCACAAGCACTCTGTCACCTGGTTGAATTTTGTGGATAGCAAATCCCAGAGGGGCACTCTAAGATACTATCCCTTGTTCTCTCAGTTCCTGTAAATTTTTGTTGATCACAACCAAATATGGTTAAATCTGGTTGTCCTCAAGCCTGGGGTGTCCCACTGGCATCCCATGCGTATATGGCATTCCAAATAGCATCTCAAAGGGTGAGAACCCCGTCTCTGAATGAAGCATTGTCCTGATATTAAGCAAGGCTAAAGGTAGGCATTTCAGCCAAAACATCCGAGTTTCTAAGATTAATTTAGACAACTGCACTTTCAAATTCTGATTCATCCTTTCAACCTATTCTGAGCTCTGGGGATGCCATGGAGTGTGGTATTCCCACAGAATGCCTAGTGCCTCTGCCATCTGCTTAATAATTTTTGATGTAAAATGAGTTCCTTGGTCTGAATCAATGTAATTCACCACCCCATATCGGGGCACAATTTCCTCCAGCAATTTTCTGGACACTGTCGGAGCCGTTGCCCATGGACTGGGGAAAGCCTCCACCCAGTGGGTCAATTTGTCCACGATCACCAGCACAAATTTGAACCTTCCCACTTTGGGCAATTCAGTGAAATCAACTTGAATCCTTTCAAATGGTTGGTATGCAATGGGGCGACTCCCCAGGATGGCCTGTCTTGCCGTAGTTTTGTTAATTTTCTGGTAGATCAGGCATCCTTGTACCTCTTGTTTGGCCAATTCGTAAATCCCCCTGCACCCAAAAAATTTCAAAAATTGTTCTGCTATGGCGTGTGCCCCCCAATGCGTTCGCTGGTGCAGTTTCCTCAAAATCCTCCTGGTAAAACCTTTAGAAACTTGTTCTCTCCCATCCGGCAATTTCCACTTACTTTCCTCCAATTTTCCCCCAATCTTCTCATAGCTTTCAATCTCCTTTTGGGAGGGTTGAGGAGGGTCGTCTGGGACCTCGATCCCTTCAATCTCCAGGGTACTTACTGTCATCAGTGCCGCGGTCTTGGTTTCCTGGTCTGCCATATTGTTTCCCCGGGTTTGGAACTGCATCCCTGCCTGGTGTCCCTTTTCGGACAACCGAAATTTCCTCTGGCCCCCTTAGTGCTTTCAAGATTTGCCGGATCAATTCTCCATGCATCAGTCCCTTTCCCCATGTGTTGATCAACCCCCTTTCTTCCCAGATTTTCCCAAAGGTGTGAACCACCCCAAAGGCATACCTAGACTCTGTAAAAATTGTTCCCTTCTTCCCCTTCAGTCCTTTCAAGGCTCTCAGAACTGCATACAGTTCATAAGCCTGTGCCGACCAACCCGCGCTCAAGGGACCTGCTTCAATCACTTTTCCCGTCTGCCCATCCATGACTGTATACCCTGACTTTCTCCTCCCATCAATCACCCTGCTTGACCCATCTACAAACCATTTTTCCCCTCCATCTAATTCCTCCTCCTCCAAATCCTCTCTGATTTTTGTCTGCAACTCAACCACTTCCACACAATTGTGAATGAGTTCCTCCAAAGCTTCCCCAAACAAGAACTGCACAGGGTTTTGCAAGGTTGTTGTCCGCAATTCCAAATCCTGTGAATGAATCAAAATGGCCTCATACTTTAGCAATCTAGCATCCGTGAGCCATTTATCTGCTTTCTGTTGTAGTATGCCCTGCACATTGTGCAATGCAAATACTACCAAAGGTGCCCCAAAGGTTACTTTCTTAGCTTCTTCCACCACCAATGCCACAGCGACAATTGCTTGCAAGCAGGTGGGCCAGCCCCTGCTGACTGGGTCCAAAAGCCTCGACAAGTAACCTTCTGGTTTCCTGACCCCTGCCCAGTCCTGTGCCAGCAACTCCATGTGCTGTGTGATTGCTCACGTCCACAAACAACTGGAATGGCCTCTCACATGCGGGAGGCTCAGCACTGGTGCCACCATGAATGCTTCCTTGGCTCCCCTAAATTAGTCCTCATCTTTTTCTGTCCATATGACTCTGTCTGTGGTGAGTTTCTCATATAGAAACTTCACCTTTTCACGGTACCCTTCAGTCCACTGCCAGCAATATCCCAACAGCCCCAAAAGTTGTCTGACTTCCCTTTTTTGTTTGCGGGGGTGGTAAGGCAATAATGCCTGCCACCCTTTCTGGATTCAATTTCTTTTTTCCCTTGGTTAACCAGTGTCCCAAGTACCTGACCTCGGGCTCTGTGAATTGCAACTTCGACTTCGACACCTTCAACCTCTTTTCCCCTAAAAAGTTCAGAAGTTCAATGGTACTCACAACCTCCTCCCTCGGACCTGCAACCAACAAATCATTTTTGCAATTTTGTCCCCTCCATTGGTACAAAGTGACTCAGCACCTGCTCAAGTGCTTGCCCGAATAAGTTTGGGGAATCAATGAAGCCCTGAGGCAACGATGTCCATCTGAGCTGCTGCTTCCTGTTCATCTCCGGGTCTTCCCACTGAAACGCAATATAATCTCTGCTGTCCTCTGCTAAAGGACAGGTCCAGAAAGCATCTTTCAAATCAATCATGCTGTACCATGTGTCCTCGGGAGAAACGTTATTCAGCAGGGTGTAAGGATTTGAGACTGTGGAGAACAAAGTCTTAGTTCTCTGATTCACAACCCTTAAATCTTGCACTAGCCTGTAGCTACCGTCCATCTTTTTCACAGTCACAATTGGGGTGTTGTGCCAGGACATGCACGGCTCCAACGTTCCTTTCTTCATTAATTCATCAATCACTGGTTTCAATCCCTTCCTCCCTTCCATGGAGATGAGGTACTGTTTGACCCGAATGGGGTCCTCCAGTCTTTCAATTTCAACATGGATTAGCTCTATGTCCAACCTCCTGGCCTCCCCTTGGACATAACAAACCTTTGGATCTATTTTCTCCTCATCCTGGATGGTGAGTTTATACATTCTCACCCTGAGCTGGGAATTTTCCACTGCCAAGCCAATTTCTAGGGCTACCATCAAGTACTGCCCTAGCAAATTAAAGTCCACGTCCCTTATTAATATTTCCTGTACATCTTTTGTTTTCTTTCTCTATCTCAACATCTTTTATGATCAGAACCTTGAAGAGTTCCCCTTTTGCCCTGATTGCCATCATTGTGTCGTTGCTCAGAGAGCACCCTTGCTGTACCTGCTGCACCACAGTTCGTTCTGCCCCAGAATCTACTAAAAACCATATTTCTTGCCTGTGGGGTCCTATTCTTAATTTTATCAAGGGCTCCCTTGGTGTTCCAGACCCCAAACTGAAAAGCCCCTGACACCCCTAATCTTCCTGAAACAATGCCCGGTCCTTGGCTTTGTTGGGACAATTCCTTTGGATGTGTCCCTTTTACTTGCAGTAATAGCACTCAAAGTCATTCTTTTGGTTGGTCGATCCTTTTCCTTGGGAAGGGTTTTGCTTCTTTGCCAATGCCGCTTTTGCCGTGTCTCTGACCTGTTCCTGTTTCTGTGCTTCCCTTACTGCAGCTACCAATACCTTTGCTTGAATCTTCTGTTTTTCTTCGTCTCTTCTTGTGTAGACCTTCTGGGCTTCTCGGAGCAATTCCTGCAATCCCTTGTCCTGCCATCTATCTATCTTTTCTAACTTTTTCTGTATGTCCTCCCAAGATTTTGCCACAAACTGAGTTTTCAACAAAACTACCCCAATCAGAGAGTTGGGATCTGTCCCTGAATGCATTCTCAGGCTCTTTCAGAGCCTCTCCAACCATTCTGTGGGCATTTTGTCCTTTCCCTGGCATTCTCTGAGTACCTTACTCATGTTCTGCCCCTTGGGTACCGCTTCTCTGGTACCTTGAATTATCATGTTTCTTAGATTTATCATTTTCTGCCTCCCCTCCTCCGTCTGGGCACTCCAGGACGGTTTCTGGTTTGGCCACCTCTGGTCCCCACTCTCCCATTGGGATTTCTACGTTCCCAATCCTTGATCGCAGCTTGTCTGATCATCTCCCACTCTTCATTGTTGAACAGCGACCTCAGGATCGCATTGAGATTCTCATAAGTGTAGGTGCTGGTCCCTAGAAACTCATCTAGTCTTTCCGCCACCCCCAAAGGATCATCCATCAATTTTCCCATCTCTTTCTTGAACGCTTTCACATCTCTGGTATCAATTGGTACCTGTACAAAGCCGATAACTCCCGGAGCCATCGGCACCTCCTGGAAAGGAAAGATGCCAGGTTTCTCCTCCTTGTCCTCACTGTCTCTGGTGGTTGCCCTCCTTGTTCGCTGCCTCATTTGATGGGCCAGGGGAGAGCTGACTTTCTTGGGGAAAAATACCTGTTTTTCTTCGGTCTTGGGGAGAGTTGGTGGCAGCGGCTGCTCACATGGGAGCGGAGGTGCTGCTGCCTGCTCACGTGGGAGAGAAGGTGCCACAGCCCGCTCTGGTGGGAGCGGCGGCACTGAGATCTGTCCCTGGGGGATCGCTGCCTCGGGAGGCAACGTGGGTACCTGGGCTGGTGCGAGCTGGGGTGGAGGGACAAGGTAGGGGGGTGGAAGATTGTCCAGGAGTTCCCACTCCTTGCCCTGGTTTGCCGCACATTTGAGAGCTCATACTGGGTATAAACTCGTACAAGCATATCTCCACATTTTGGCATACTCAATTTCCTTGAAATCCTGCAGGCGATGATCAAATACGTGGTCATACAGGGACTCACATGTCCATGCCTCAAAAGTGCCAAACACTGGCCAAACCACGTATTTTCTGATCTCTTTCCCTCCCCACTTTTCCAAGCAAAAATGTATCAGTTTTTCCTTGGTCCTCCCTGCTCTCCTGGGGCTGTCGTCTCAATGTTCTAACATCCATCCCAATGGGCTTTCCCTCAGAATTTCTGGCAGAACCTTCCCGGGACCCTGGGGAGATTTTTCTTGGGGCTTTTTCTGGAACCTGCTTTTTCCCAACCCCATTTTTCCAAAAATCCCACCTGCAAATTTTCTCACCTTGTCTCCTTCGGCTGGGATGCTTGATATGAATCGTGAGTTTTTGTCCGATGTCGATTTCCTGAGCTTGTGAAATGCCACCAGTCTTACTCAGCCACGCAGAGAACCGTTTCACGGACTTTTCGACTGGTCTCAGATTTTCTTACCTGTTCCTCCAGATCAGAAGGCAGACGGGCTCTCAGAATTTTCCAGGACCATCTTTTTTCCCTTTCTGACCCAAACGTGACTGATTCCCCCCTGAACTCCCTACGAGTCCCGGGTCCCATGTGTGTTAAGAAAAAGTGTCCGCTTCCCCCTTGACCGACCACGTCCCTCGTGGGATAGTGGAAATGCGATTGTGGGGTCCACACTCGCTTCGTGATAGAATCATGTCTCACACACACACTCGGTCACACCCTACTCAACCATGCGATACTCAGAGTTCCTTTCCCATATGGATTCTTCGTGCACATTGATTTCCGAGTGGAAAAAGCACCTCGGTCTCAGAGATCCCCTCTGGATTACCGAGTTTCTGAGAGCTGGGCCCGTTTTTATCCCTCTTTGGCTGTGGCTATGGTTTCGGTAATTTTTGATTGGTCTCATGAACTCCCAATCCCGTTCAGACCACTGAAATCAGTGGGGCGCCTTCTGGCTGGGAAGGGGTCCCTGAATTCCAAATTCAAATCACGTCGAGTTGTCACCAGAATTGTTATAAATGATCAATCGTGAGCCAAATTATCAAAAATTGTGAAAAGACTTATTAATCTTTCTGCGTGACTGAATTACAGTCTTCAAAACCACCACAGCCAAAGAGACAGCGTCGAGCCTGGGATCGGCACTGGGTGAACCTGGATCCCACCTCTATAGCATCAGACCCTACCCCGTTCACGAGAACCGCTTCTTGCGGTTTTATACAGTTTATTGTGCCCGAGGCAAAGGAGTCCCAATTTCTTTTTTAACTCTTCACGTTCATCGTTGTTTCTTTCAGTGTGCAGAGCTGGACAAAGATCATCTCCAGGTGGATAGTCAGCGTTGATGGGCTCCAGGGAAGCCATGTATTCAGATGTATAGTTCTGGGTTGCTGGCTATCTTGATTGATGTAATCTGCAGGGTGATGATTGATCTTAGGCGGGTTTCCGATGATACAGGTGATCATCCTCCTGGAACCGTCTATTCTTATGCTAAAGCGTCGATCGTTATCTTAGCCGTGTCCGGGAATTCTTTGGAATCTGAATAGACATCTGGTCTTGGGCCGTATGTGGTCAGAGACACATTCAGATTTTATAATCTTTATAACATACATTCTTAAATAGCATGAATTATTTCTAACATATATTACACTGAGTAACTCCACTGCAGGAAAGTTTAAGCTTTGTACTAAATAACTTAATTCTTGCTGCTGCATATTTATCTTCTGGAAGACACAGCTTATTGCCCCATCAAATATAAAATAGGGAAGACTTGCTCTGAGAAATAAAGGAAACCTCAAGGTACCAGTTGTATTCTGTAGTGGGTTTTGAGCAATGACACTTTCCTGTACTTAGCAGATCGTAAAAGTTGGATGATAAGCTGAAACTACTACCTGTGTGTCTGGAGATACTTATTTGGAAATGTGAATTACTGTAAAGTACACACTTTGCAGTACTCTTGTTCTGAAAAGGTCAGCTCTTTATCGGTTTGCCAAGTGTTAAAAGTACTTAAGCTTCTGACCTATTTAAAATTTCTGTGTTTAATTCTTTTTGTTCCTAGCATGGGTTTCCCCCCCCCCCCAGCATGGCTTTTTGCTCCCCAGCACTGCTAAGCTCCAGTTCTTTTAATAAATTATTTCTCTGCTTTTCCTCTCCTTGGCAAAAAAAATTGTATTGATGTAGCCCATGAAATATTTATCATGGTACCCTTTCCCCTCCAGGCTGTGATCTTGTCTGATTTTGCAAGCTAAAGAGAATTAGGCTGGTTGGTGCTTAGAAAAGGAAACCTCCAAGAACAAAAATCTTGTCTATATGTTAAAGTAACGCTGGGTAGTTAGAAGATTATTAGGTTTGCAACTGTCTGTCTTGAATTTGCTATTTGACCCTGCACCTGTCCAGGAGCTGTGTTTGTGGTGCAGGTTTAGCAAATTCTTGAAGATCTGATTTTTTTTTAAATCTCCCATGTCTCATTCAATATCCAAGATTGCTGCTTTCAAAATTCCTTGGGAAGTTATGGTTCTATAAATCTCTTCCATGTGGAACTGTTTCAACTGCTACATGATTTTTCCAACTGCTTGCTGATCAGACAGCAAATTAAGTTCTCTCTGTGGATGAGCTGAACTCATCTAAGGGCTGTGATAGTCATAGCCAGCCTTGGAAAGGAGCTAGTTTCTTGCCAAGGGATGCCTCTCAAAGTATTAAAAGGTCTTTGGTGCTCCTCTAGATTCCTTTTTTGGCTCTAATTTGTTAGATCTACTGGGAGGATGCAGAATTCTTCTGTGTCAGAATTCTTCTGGTCTGAAATCAGTCCGACCAGTCTCTCTGGGGGTCTCTTGGGTGCCCAAACACCTGCGCTGATTCTCTCACTGAATCCTGCTGTGTTTGTGCTGCATTTCCTTCTGACAAACAGCAGCAGCACTTAATGACACATTGCTGTCTTTGTTTGGATTTCGTCTGTTGAAACTATGGAACAATGATTGGTTTTTTTCCTGGGACAAAGCATGTCTTGGGTACTTGGACGTTTTTGTCCCCTGTTGTGTCACAGAGAGATGGCAATACAGTCAAACATATTCTGGAGTACTAACAGAGGCAGCTGCTCTTTTGTATTTTTTTCCAGTTATTAAACCATAAAAGCATACATCTGATTAAATTGCTTTGAGACCCCTTAACCTGAATGAAATCTTATAAGCTGATAGGCACTTTGAAGTGGCTGCAATATGATATGTTGGTTTTCACAACAGAGATTGAAATGGTACCAGAGATCTGAGTCTTCAAAGTGGCATATTTTGCATGTAAGATTTCCATGGGAGACCTCGTTTTGTGTGTGCAGTATCGAATGCCTTCTTATGCTTAAAACAGCTTGGAGGATGAGTTGAAACATGGGGGAGGTGAAAAAGGTGATGCAGGAGCTTTGGCAGTTCCTCCCCACTGATCTCCTTCTGCCTTGCCAGAGGGTCTGTTTTTTGGCTGTTGTTGGTTTTGGTTTGTGCATTTGTTTTGGGTTTTTGGTTTGGTTTTTTTTTTTTTTTTTTTTGTTTTGTTTTGTTTTGTTTGGATTTGTTTTTTTTTTTTTTTTTTTCTTGCGCTCTATTGTATTTTCAGTCAGTTTTGACTGAATTGGGACTGACTTAAAAAATTCAGCCCAGTAAGATATTTTTAACAGATATACATGTCTGGAATCTGGGAGGGAGTAGAACTTCCTTTGAGTATCTTTGAAGACACTCATTTTATGAAGGCTGAGATATTTCTGTCTGCACATCCTGATACAGTGTAGTGCTTAACTAAGGGTCTGTACCCCACGCTTAAGGGCTTTTTGTACCTTTTTAATCTCTAAGTTTTGAATGCACATTTCAAAGTTATGGAAGAGATAAGGTGTTTTGAATATTTAAAATTCAAAAATAATTGTTAAAAATCTTGTGTAGTCACTCAAAGCTCAGGAATCTGCTGTTCATGAGACTCTCTCAGTAAGTTGCTGAAAAACTATTTGCCCTGCTATACTGGGAGGAAATGCATTAAGAAGTAATTAACTAAGCCATATTTGGGGATTTTTTTTCCCCTATAGTTTCTCTAGATAACACGTTGCAGCAGCAAGAGCTTTTTCTGACTCTAACTGTACTCTGTGGCTGCATTTTCTTTTCTTGGAGAATGTTGTTCTTCATTTATACAAATGTATACCACATGACAGCAGTCACAGCAATGCCTATGTGTGCTCCAGCAGGCTGGGATACCACACAAACTACCTTTTTCTGCACACAGGGATTAATTTCTGGAGAAACCCAGCTCAATTTGTACAAGAAGCAGTTTCTTCACAGATTGGAAGATATGAACTGGATTGTAGAAATAAAAAATTATGCCCTCTGTGCACAGATTCCTTGTGTGATTTCTGCAGAATATTGAACTTGTGCTGCCAAGAGTAATTCATAACAAAATACAAGTATCTGTTTATAGTAAAACCAGGGTGATACCCGATAAAGGGAAATGATTGGCATCTGACTCCATGGCTTTGGAATGCTGAACGCTTGCTTTATTAAAACTATATTATATTACATTATACTATACTATATTAAAGAGATACATACTATACTACATCATACTTCTAACTAGCACTTCTAAAACTCGTGACTGTCAGCCGACTGTCCTAACACCAACACCTGGGTCCAATTGCTCAATGAATCAAAATACCATCACCAGAATCCAATCAAGTGATCACCTTGGGTAAACAATCTTCCAACACATTCTACATGTTCAAAAACACAGGAGCAGCAAATGAGATAAGAATTGTTTTGATCATTCTTTTCTCTGCTTCTCTCCAGTCAGAGGGCATGTGAATACCACATCTGTTGCCCTGTGGGATGGTTGTTACCACACTGTCCTGGCTATACAATGCTTCAGTTCAATAAGGGAAGGCTAGAGGGGAGATTACTACACTATGAGATTAAGTGATTGCAATTTGCAAATGAATGGGTCTTTGATAATAGGAAATTCAAGGTTACATTTAATTAAGGGCACCCAAGAAGCGGTAAGGTACATGCCAAAGCAAAATTACATGGCATCCATGAATATGAGACAAATTCCTGTGAGTTAATTTTGTATGGAACAGCCATTATTGCTCATAAAAATATTTATGTCTATGTTAACATAAACTAGTTTTTCATCTGCATTAATTTGTCTAATGGAGCCAGTCTCCCAAGCAGTTTGTAATAACTACAGTGGAATTAATGGGCTGTCAGTTCTCAGCCCATGTTGTGCTGGAGAATTTCAGATGTGTTCTACACCACATTGAGATGAAGCTATAGAATGAAGTGCTGTGCGCCAATTAACGCTAATTACTCTAAAAGAGTATTATGGACAGCTACTTGGCAAAATTTAAGCAAATCTCCAATGAAGTTTTTTCTCTTGAAGAAAAAAATTGGAACATTGTTTGACAGAACCATCCCCAAATTTGTCTTGGCCTGTAATAACTGGATTAAATGCATTCAAGCATAATTGTGGGAAAGAATAGAGGCTGTATTTGGGATCCTTCAAGTGTGTGTGTTTCACTTGCAGAAAAAGCCAAGACTGAATTCTGTTTCCAGCTGAGTGGAAAAGCCTTTTTTGGTGACTTTTATTCCTGGTTTAAGTGATGTGTGACATCAGCCCTGATAGCAAATGGCTTACTCTGAAGATACTGAGGAATTCAACAATGCACAGATTATAATAGGGTCAATCAAAAGTTTTAAATTTTACAGTTAAACTTCCCAAACAGACATATGTAACTTTGGTGTTAGTCTAAACTCTTGGAGATTTGAAAATCTGTTTGAAATTCAGGACTATAAACCAAACTTGTAGGATGGGGATTATGTCTCTTACTTTCTTCTAGCTTTTGAAAAAATGCTGCAACTTCACACTTCTCACCTTGGAGATTGTGAAGCTGAATCTGTGCTGCTCACATTCCTCAAGGTGTTTGCATAAAAGTCAGGATAGGCACAGACAAAAAAAGATGCAGGTGGCTGTGATCTGAAAAGAAACCAGTGTTTTGTTTAAAACACATCCTTTTGTAATGTCCATTAATGCAATGGCCTTTGTATTTACTGCAGGTGCAATATCTGCTTGATAGTTGTAAGGTAAAGGCTGTATCTAACTCCTGTCAGTGTCCTGGAGCCCAGCAGGACAAAGTTAAAATGTTCCTGTGTTGTTGGATTGCTATCTTCTGTGCCTGCAGCCCCTACAGTGTGAGGCTCCAGAAGGGCTTTGTTAAGCCAAGGATGTAATTTAATTACATTACGTAGTAAATAATACTAAGCTTATCTCAGGGGTAAAATAAATTACCCAAAATGAGTCAGAAATGGGAATTTTAGTGTATTTTCTTGGCTTCTTGTAACCTTTTTAAAAAACCCCACTAGATTAGCTTGTCTCTCTGAAGGCTGTGCCTTGTTCTGCTCTTGCATGCACTCCTGCTATTTTCTTCTCTACTGATTTGCAGTTCTTGGATGATACTGAAGTTATTCCATTGCTTCTCCAATCTGTTGTTCTTCCCCAGATACTTAAAAGTGACTTTGTTGATGAGATTTTTGTGAAGAATACTGGTTCTGTGGGAACTGACACCTCTATTGGTATTTTGTACTAATCTGCTAGCTCTGGCAAGTTTCTGCAAAGATGCTCATCTTACAGATGTTCAGTTTGTAGCAGAAAATTTGGTCTTGAAGAACAATACATAAGTTCTTTGTAAGTACGGATGAAATTGCAATCCGGGAACAAGGAGAAGAGTCCTGTGGGAAAAATAAATGCAATAAAATAGTCTAAAATTTTACAAGGGCCATGTAGAAAAAATTTAGCAAGGGCCTTATAGAAACAACTACCTTTGTTTTAAACTAAATAAATATCCTGCTCTCTGCCTCTCTAGTAATGCTAGAACTGCTTTTAGCTAAGTTTTTTCTAAGGTCCTAACACCTGTCTTCACTCTGTAAGAGATGCATTAAATAAAGACTTTAAGAGATGGAAGAAACTTCTCCCCAAATCACTGAGCAGCAAATACATACACAAAACCTGAAGGAATGGTCTCTGGATTCCATGAGGCCCTGCTTTGTCACTAGGGAGCCTTTGTTCCATATTTTTCCATTGTGTCACAATGGTTTCCAGTGCTCTATGAGGCTGCAACATGAAACAGTGGACATTTGCTTCAATGAGATTCCACAGTATTACAATGGTCTCTGGGTTCCATGAGACCCCTCTTTGTAACAATTGAGACTTGGTCCCATATCACTGAAGGGGTCACCAATTATGACTGAAGGGGTATCAGGGACAGACAAAGGTGGGACAGAGACTCCATCATTAGAAGGCATGAAAAGGCTCTTTATTATTAGAAATCCACAGTTCTTATAGAAAACAATGGTGGACCTAAGACCTGATTGGCATTTAGGAATCTTCTCTCACCTATTGGTCAAGAAAGGACAACTCCTTCTTGTAAACATCTTTGACAAACAGGGATTACCTGCCAGGTGCAGGGATTGAGATAATAATTGTTTTAATTCTTTCTCTGAGCTTTCTCATGGCTTCTCACAGCTTCTCAGGAAAATCCTGGGAGGGCTCTGTTCAGAGGATATGTGATTACCACATCTCACCCTGTCTACTGTAAAAAAAAAGAGCTGCACTTTCAAATCTTCTGCAGGGCCCTTTGCAGAAGGAAGAAAAAAACACAGCTCAAGAGGTTTATCAGTTGCCAATCAAAACCTCGTTCAGAAGCTGATTTAGAATGGCCAAAGAGACTTTCAACATATGTGGTAATCACACATCCTCTGAACAGAGAGATACATAGCTGTGATCTGATTTAGGAGCCTGGAGACCCTCTCTCTGGTCAGGAGGTGCCCCACTGATTTTAGCGGCCTGACAGGATTGGGAACCTCACAGAACCAATCAGATCTCGAAGCAAAGCCAGAGCCACAATCAAAGAGGAGATAAAAATGGGCCCAGAGCTCTCGAGAAATTCGGAGCAATCCAGGGAAGGATCTCCAAAGCCGCGGTGCTTTTCACTCGGAAAATTCTATGTTCATGAAGAGCCCATGCGGGAAAAAAAAATGTAAGTACCACATGGTTGAGTGAAGAGTGGTTGAGCACGTGTGTGAGACATAATATTATCACGAAGCGAGTGCAGACCCCAAGATCGCAGTTCCACTCTCCTGCGAAAGAAGTGGTCAGTCACAGAAGAAACGGACTCATTTCATGCATAATGCCTGAAACTCAGGGAGTTCAAGAGTTCGATCACGAAATAAGATCAAATGGGAAGGGACGTTCTCAAGTGTTTGGGAGCTGGTAAACTTTTTGATCCAAGATTCAGGTAAGAGAGCTTGCTACCAGCTGACAAACTCACAGAACAGTTCTCTGTGAGGCTAAGTAAGCTGGTAAGTTTAAACAGACACTAAGCATAAAACCAGTACCGGATAAAGACATGGGATTCTTTCCAAGGATCCCAGCATCCCAGCAGAAACTTAAAGTAAGAAAAGGTCAGGAAAAGTCGTTTTCCAGAGAAATTGGACAGAAAAAGAGTAAGGCTCAGGGGAAAACCCAGGAAAAGCCTTCAAAGACACAAGGAAAAGTTCTTCCTGAAATTCCAAAAGATAGTCCGTTGAGATAAATGTTAGAACATTGGTAAGGCAACCCCAAGAAGGGGGAGAAATCAAAAGAGAAAATGGTTCATTTTTGCATTGAAAAATGGGGAGGTAGAGAAATCGAGAGGTACTTGGTCTGGCCTGTTTTTTGGCACATTCAAGAAGCAGACTCGCCAAACTTTATATGATCATGTGGCTGGTAAACACCCGCAAGATTTAGAAGAAATGGAATATGCCAGACAGTGAGAGAACACTAGCTCGGGGTTATTCCCGATAAGAACCCGCAGGGGTGCTGCAACTTGGGGCAAAGAATGGGTACCTTTGGATAGCCTCCTGCCTCCCTGTCTAATTCCTCTGCCCCAGCCCATGCAAGCCCAGGTCTCTGTGCCCACAGCGCGGGACCTTCTCAAGCTCAGGCACCTCTGGTGCCTGTACTGCCTCCAGAAGCCTCGCTCTCACAAGAGCAGGCTTCAGCTCCTCAGCTCCCACAGGAGCATTCCCAGCCTCCACCTCCACCAAAGACAGAAGAGAAACAAGAAACAAACCCTCCCCATCGGGGGAACCAGTTCTCACCCAGTCCATCAGACACAATGAAGAATGAGGAAAGTAAGTAATTATGATAGCAAAGATGAGGAAGAGAAACCCAACCTCTTCCCTTTAAGGTAAGTGCCGACTGCTCCAGGAATTATCAGCTTTGTAAACATGCCGATTAATACTGGAGACGTGAGAGCTTTCAAGAAAGAAATGGGGAAACTGATGGATAATCCGTTAGAGGTAGCGGAAAGATTAGATGAATTTCTAGGAACCAGCATCTATATCTACAATGACATGAGTGCCATGTTAAGGTCGTTATTCAATAATGAGGAGAGAGAAATGATAAGACAAGCTTGATCCAAGATTAGGAATATAAGAACCTCCAGGGAGAGTGAGGAGACCAGAGATGGCCTGACCAGAAACCATTGTGGAGCGCCCAGACAGAAGAAGGCATGTGACTGTGTTCACAGGGGTCTTGGGTTGAGGGAAGAGACGAGGATTTGACTCCATGTTTCAGAAGGCTTGATTTATTATTTTATGATATATATTACATTAAAACTATAATAAAAGAATAGAAGAAAGGATTTCATCAGAAGGCTAACTAAGAATAGAATAGGAAAGAATGATAACAAAGGCTTGTGTCTTGTACTCTCTGCCCAAGCCAGCTGGGTTGTTATTCGCCATTAATTAGAAACAACTAACATGGGCCAATCAAAGATACACCTGTTGCATTCCACAGCAGCAGATAATCAATGCTTACATTTTGTTCTTGAAGCCTTTCAGCTTCTCAGGAGGGAAAATCCTAAAGAAAGGATTTTTCATAAAAGATGTCTGCGACAAAGGCAGGCAGAAGATGATAAACCTCATAAATATGGTGATACAAGGTATACAGGAGGCTGTACCAAAAGGGCAAAATATGAGTAAAGTACTCAGAGAATGCCAGGGGAAGGATAAGACACTCACCAAATAGTTGGAAAAGCTGAGAAAAAGCCTTTGAATGTATTCAAGAACGCACCCTGAGTCCCCAGTTGGGGTAGTCCTGGTGAAAACGCAATTTGTAGTGAAATCATGGGTAGACATGAGGAAGAAATTAGAAAAAATAGAAGGCTGGCAGGATAAAGAATTACAGAATTTGCTTAGAGAAGTGCAAAAGGTTTACATGAAGAGGGACAAAGAAAAAGAGAAAATACAAGCAAAGGTGTTAGTATCTGCAGTAAGGGAGGCACAAAAACAGAAACAAGTCCAGGATCCTGTAATGCCAGCACAAAGCCGTCCACCACCGAAGAAACAGAACCCCTCCCAAAGGAAGTACTCAAGCAACTAGAGAAATATCCCAGAGTGCTTATACTACAAACAGAAAGGTCACATTAAGAGAGATTGTAAGAAGAGAATGAAAGATGAAAGATCTTTCAGGAAGATGAGAAGTGTCAGGGGATTTTTAATTTGGGGTCCAGAACATCCAAGGAGCTCTTGATAAAGTTGAAAATAGGACCCCACAAACAAGAGTTAATATTCCTAGCAGATTCTGGAGCTGAGCGAAGCACTGTGCAGCCACCTGGATGCACTATAAACAAAGATACTATGGTGGTAATCAAGGTGAAAGGGGAACCTTTAGAAATAGACTTTTTGGAAATAGACTCTGAAAATAAGTTTTGCCTAGGAAACATGCTACTAGTTGAAGAAGCAGATTATAACTTGCTGAGGAGAAATTTAACAGTAGCACTGGAAATCAGCCTAGTGGTACAAAAATCCCAGCTCAGGGTGAGTTTATACCAACTAACCACCAAGGATGAAGGGAAAATAGACCCAAAGGTCTGGTATACCCAAGGGGAAGCTGGGAAACTAGACATAGAACCAATCCACATCGAAATTGAGAAGCCAGAAGACCTCATTAAGATAAAGCAATATCCCATTCCCATGGAAGGGGAGGTTGAAACTGGTAATAGAAGAACTAGTAAAGAAAAGAACGTTAGAGCTTTGCATGTCCAGACATAATACTCCAATCTTAGCAGTGCAGAAAGCAGACGGTAGCTACAGACTAGTGCAAGATTTAAGGGCTGTAAACAAGAAGACCAAAATGTTGTTTTCCACGGTCTCGAATCCTTACAGCTTGTTAAATAATGTCTCTCCTGAAGACACATGGTATAGTGTGATTGACTTGAAAGATGCCTTTTGGACTTGCCCCCTAGCCAAGATAGCAGAGATTATTTTGCCTTTCAATGGGAAGACCTGGAGACCAACCGAAAGCAGCAGTTCAGATGGACATCTTCGCCTCAGGGGTTCATAGACTCGCCAAATCTGTTGGGCCAGGCACTTGAACAAGTGCTGAGTCACTTTGTACTGTGGAAGGGACAATATTGTTACAGTATGTAGATGACTTATTGATTGCTGGACCTTGAACCAGCGGAAGGGGCAAAATTGTTACAGTATGTAGATGACTTATTGATTTCTGACCTGAGGGAAGAAGACGTAAAGATGAGCACTAAAGCGTTATTAAATTTCTTATGAGACAAAGGGCTAAAAGTGTCAAAGTTGAAACTTCAGTTTACGGAGCCTGAAGTCAAATATTTAGGACATTAGTTAACTAACGGTAAAAAGAAGTTAGATCCTGAAAAGGTGGCAGGGATCATTGCCCTACCTACCTACCCCATGGACAAAAATAGAGGTAAGACAACTACTGAGACTTCTAAGGTATTGCAGGCAGTAGATTGAAGGGTATAGAGAAAAGGTAAAATTTCTGTATGAAAAACTCACCACCAACAAGTTAAAATGGACAAAATGAGATGAAGATAGATTTAAAGACTTAAAAGAAACACTCATGGCAGCACCAGTATTGAGCCTCCCCGACATGAAAAGGCCATTCCAGTTGTTCGTAGATGTCAGCAGTCATACTGCTCACAGAGTATTAACGCAAGATTGAGCCAAGGCCAAGAAACCAGTAGGGTATGTATCTAAGTTTCTAGACCCTGTAGGCAGGGAGTGGCACATTTGTTTGCAAGCAGTTGTGGCAGTGGCATTATTAGTAGAAGAAGCTAAGCAAGTAACCTTTGGGGCCCTGTTGGTAGTTTACGCACCTCATAACATGCGAAGTATACTGCAACAAAAAGCAGACAAATGGCTTTAGGAAGAAAGAGAGCTTATTAAATATTAAGCCCCGAATGTTTCGGGGTGTGTCCTGCCTGGCTTTGTCTGGCCTCGCTGCTGGACCAAAGGTGGCAGCTGTGGCGTTTTTCACCCCAGAGGTGTCTTTGGCTGGCTAGGTGCTGCAGCTGGGCGCTCAGAACAAGTCCAGGCAAAATAGGAACTCAGTTTACCTTTGGTGGAAAAGATTCAGGCAACGGTGAAGAGGAAAGGAGTGGGTTCTGCCGTGTAGCTTAGATCCAGAGTTTATTGTAGCATGGTAGATTTCTGAATCTGGCAACAGCTCCAGACAGATAGACAGAGACAGAACCCGGCCGCATGGTCTCGTGTCCTTTTAAGCCCCGGGGACAGGGGGAGGGGAGGGACAGGTGAGGGCCAACCAGGTGTGAGCAGGGGAAGGGTCAGGGGATGTGGACACTAGGACAAACCAATGAGCCCAGGCCTGGGGGGCATCTGCCAATCACACAACACCTTGCTGGAAGGTGCCAGGCAAGAGGGCAAAAGGGGGAGGGGGAAAGGTTGGCATACTTGAGGGGGATGGGATAAGTGAGACAGGAAATGGCAACACACTGCAACAAGAGCTAATAAACACTCAAGGACAGGGCCTAGTGCATGTAGAAATAATAAAACAGATTTTAGAAGCCATCAAGAAGCCAGAAGAAATTTTGATTGTACACGTGAAAGGGCATCAAGCAAAGATACAGTTTTGAGTCCAAAGGAACAATTTAGCAGATAGAGAGGCCAAGAACGCAGCTCTACTAAAAGTAAGTACCCCAGAGGTCAAAGAACATGAGGCCGTGGAATACCCTCCACACCCTTCCCAGAAAGAAATCGAAGAAGAATATGAAGAAATTAGAAGAAAGAAAGTGGAAATTACTGGACAGGAAGGAATTATTTTCTAAAGATTATACCAGGAAAATTCTAATAAGGTTACATCAACAAAGACACTGGGGGGCCCAGGTCCTTGTGGAACAATTTTTGAAGTTTTTCAGGTGTACAGGAGTTTATGAATTAGCTAAACAAGAAGTACAAGGGTGCCTGATCTGCCAGAAGGTTAACCAAGCCAGGGCATGGCAAGCAATATTGGGAAGCCTCCCATAGCATACTGACCTTTGAAAGAATTCAAGTTGATTTCACTGAATTACCTAAGGTTGGGAGGTATAAATTCCTATTGGTAATAGAAGATAAACTGACACATTGGGTAGAGGCTTTCCCAAGTTCAAGGGCAACAGCTCAAACGATATCCAAGGTCCTTTTAGAAGAAATTGTACCCCTATATGGGGTAGTGAATTACATAGATTCAGATCAGAGAACTCATTTTACCTCAAAAATCATTAAGCAATTAGTGGAGACTTTGGGCATCTGATGGGAATACCACACCCCATGGCATCCTCAGAGCTTGGAACAGGTGAAAAAATGAATCAGATGTTAAAAGCCCAGTCATCAAAATTAGTATTAGAAACTCTGATGTCCTGGCTGAGGTGCCTCCTTCTAGCCTTACTTAACACCAGGACTATGCTACACTCTGAGACAAGGCTCTCACCCTTTGAAATGCTATATGGAATGCCTTATGAACATGGTATGCCAGTGAGACACCTCAGGTTAGAAGACAGTCAAATACAACCCTACTTAATAGCTATAAATAAGAATCTACAAGAACTGAGAAAGCAGAAGATAGTAATGCAGAGCACCCCTCTAGGGCTTGCTATACACTAAATACACGTGGGAGACAAAGTGCTTATAAAAGACTGGAAAGAAGTCACTCTCCTCTCACTGAGAAGGTCCGTTTCTTGTCCTTCTGACAACAGACAGAGCCATTCGAACAGCAGAGAAAGGCTGGACACACGTGTTTCAGGTGAAAAGGTTGAACATCGGGAAGAGATTCCTGAGTGGAAGATCACCTCTTCCCCTGGGGACTAAAAGATAAAACTACATCAACCAAGTAAATGACTGACGGAGATCGGATAAGTTGTATACTGCCTGGTTGTGAATGTTATCTGTTTGTGTACTTTAAATGTGAATACTGTCTGAAGTTTATGTTATACATTGCAGAAGGGGACATTGGCCTAAAGGTTTGTGTATCAAGTGTCTTGAAGATGAGCTAAATCTGACTAACCGTATCTTAATTCTCGCTACTAATTTAGGTATACTAGAATTGGACTTCCAAGATTACTATTACTTATATAAAAACAGAATAAGAAGAAAATTAAACTCTAAGGCTGACATCTTAGAGATCGAGCACCAGAAGTTAAACAAAGTACCCTCCAGCACAGATGCAGTCGAACTATTGAGGTGGGACGCCTTTAAGAGAAAGTATGCAGCTCAGTCCAGGAATAAGACCCCAGAAGAATACTCTTGCTGCTGAGAAGATGGTCTTCCTCGCTACTACTGGCAACCCAGGGGCTGCAGGCAACGGCAGAGGAGTACACCTATGGAGAATCCTGATGGGTCTGAGTCTAGTCTTGTGCAGAATAACCAGTCTGCACACTGAAATCCCGTTTTGCACGAAAGGGCAGAACCATGTAGGCAAGTGTGGGTGATGCACTCAGGTTGTCCCAGAGGGACAAAGAAAGGCAAGAATCTCAGCATACCTAGCCCTGGAAGACTGCAACGATAATGAGTAAAGCAGGTACTGTACTCTAAACAGCACTCAATTTAAATTATGCAAATTAGGCGGAGAGCCAGTATGTTTTGATCTAAAAGCGAAACTTAAAGACATGCAGTCAGAGACATCCAAACATAAAATGCACAAGAAAGACATGGGATGAATATCAGTTCCTATCTGTAACCAATGCAACGGACAGTGTGGGTCGGGGAAAAAATTAAATCAATTTTTGTAGCTTATTACCAGATTAACCAACTGTGTTACGATAATACTCAACTAGAAATGTGTGTAATAGATAGAAAGACATATTGAGTTGAGAATAATTCAAAATATAAAAATAAGCTCTCCCTCGGTAACAAGCCTGTCATCCTGGGCCTCCTTGAGGGAAGTGACGACAGGGTCTGTTGGCAGTATGATAAGACTTTCTGTTTCTCAAAAAACAAGGAAGGGATAGATCCTGAAAGTAAAATAAAACAAGTAGCTCAGGAGTTGAAGAGACAGGAGTTGGAAATGAAGAGAAAGAAGGTAGAGCAAGAAAGACTAAAAACCTTAAGCGAACAATACAACCAACTCGAAAGGCAGCATGCTGACTGGAGATTGCCTGCCCCCAAACCGAAATCTATTCATTGATTTTATCCAAGAAATTGCCACTGAGCAAAAACAAAATTGTGAATACAATGACAAAATTTGTTGAGTTAAAAGCTCCGGAGCTAATCCTTACCAATCCTTGGAAGAATTAATGAGATATTAAAAAGAACCAGAAAATAGAAAGATTAAGTAGAAAGCCCCAAGTAGAATATATTAGATTTGTGGAAAGAAAGCATACAGTGAACTACCCCAAAATCAGAAAGGGTCCTGCACATTAGGAATGATTTGGCCTGTCTTCCTCACTCTCCCTAGAACTAAGAGCATCTTGTTGGGGGGCTCTCCTGTACGAAACTCTGAACAGGGAAAAGAAAACCTTGAAAAAGAAACTCCCTGCCATAGGCTGCAGCCAAACATGGAAAGAAGAGGAGTAGCCTGCCAAAAGAATAATAAAATATTATGGCCCTGCCACATGGGCCCAAGAGAGAAGATAAAAATATAGGACCTCGATTTTATCTACTGAACATATTGATTAGGCTGCAAGCAGTTGTAGAAATAGTATCAAATCACACCTCAGAAGCCCTTGAGCTATTGAGCCAACAGCATTCCCAAAAGCAAGCTTTTGTATACCAAAATAGAATAGCATTAGACTATTTGTTGGCCAAGGAAGGGGGAGTTTGTGGGAAGTTTAATGAGTCTGAGTGTTGTATAGAAATTGACGACTATAGGGAAACCATCAGGGGTCTTGCAGCAGAAATCAAGAAGGTACTCATGTCACAGTTCAAAAGTGGAATTCTATCCTACAGACATCTTGGTAAGATCAACTATTCAAAGGAGCCTAGTAGAAAAAGATGGTATTCTTTATAATGTGTTCAGTAGTGGGAGATATATTCCTACCTTGCCTAATACAGTGTTTTGTTAGGCTGATACACTCTGTGGTACAAGACATGCAAATAGCAGTCATGCCTATAGACCCTGAGCATGCTTGTGAGAACAGTAAAGTATCTAAAGTAATGAATCTGGAAGAAAGAGAACAAGAAAGTAGAGCAGCAGAAGTTCTGGCTAAATTTGAAAAACAAATAAAAAGTGATAGAGTCATTTATAGAATATATCAAGAGGTACCGCAAAGAGAATAGGATGGAAACAGGGAATCTTGAAGAGTCTCAGAGAACAAGAATTTCATTATTTTCCTGTCTTACAGCAGCTGATCTGGGAGCAAAGACTGAAAAATGGTCATAACTTGTCTCCATCTAAAGAAATTCTTGTGCTTAATGATAACAAAAGAATATAGTCTAAAAGCTGGCTGGGATTACCTACAGTGTGGGATTAAAATTTATGGAGGAAGAAAGAAGGATGGCAAGGAACTACCATGAGGAAGGAATGAGGGAAGAGAAATAAAAGTATATTAGTCTGAATAAGTCCCTCTTCTCCTTGTAGAGAATTCTTAGAGGTTAAAGGTAATTTTAGCAAAGATATAGATAGTAGAAAGTATAGAAATTGTAGCAAGAAGCATGAATTAATGTGTTTATATAAAAGGGGAGGGATTATAATATGTGATGTAAGGTAATTCATGCCTGTGTGAAAAATGCATACAATAAAAATTGTAAAATAAATCATACATGTAATAAAAATCCAAAGAGCCTAAAACCATGGAGAGTCCAGAGACAGATTACCACATAGAAGTTGCGAAGCTCCAGGTGGCAGCAGGGAAGAATGCCTTGTTAGCAAGCAAAAAGACGTGGCCAGTGCAGAGATGGGCTTCTCCCAGAACCATCCGGGAACATCCAAAAGCGATCAACACTTGACAAGTATCATCAATCAAGATAACCGAAGTCGTCAAGAATATACATCTGAATACCCGACTTCCCATGACATGATCAACACCCGCCACCTCCCAAGAAACAGCATTGTCCAGCCCTGTACAGTGAAAAGAAATTTCATGTATATGCAGGGTGACAAAAAGAATGGAGGCACCTCTGCCTCAGGCAGAAAAAAACTGTATAAAACCAGCCCCACCAGAGATGGCATTTGTGAATGGAGGGAAGTCTGATGCGATAGAAGTTGGATCTAGGTTCACCCAGCGCCAATCCTGGGCTCGATGCTATTATAAATGATCAATCAAAACCCAAATTATCAAAAAATGCAAAAAGATTTATTTATATTTTTCCGCGACCAAAATATGGTCCTCAAAACCACCACATCCAAAGAGAAAGTGTCGAGCCCAGGATCAGAACTGGATGAACCTGGATCTGACCTCTATCACATCGAATCCCCCGCCCCATTCACGAGAGTCACTTCTAGCGGGGATGTTTTATACAGTTTATTGTGCCTGAGGCGAAGGAGTGCTGGTTTCTCTTGTAACTCTTCACATTCATAGTTGGTTCTTTCACTGTGCAGAGCAGGACAAAGGCCATCTCCTGGTTGATAGCCAGCATTGATTGAATTCCGGGAAGTCGCATATTCACATGTATCTTTCTGGCAAGTTGGCTATCTTGATCGATGTTATCCACAGGGCGATAATCGCTCTTAGGTGGTTTCCGATGGCTCAGGATAATGGTGATCATCGCGCTGGGTGCGTCTATTCTTGGGCTAAATGCCAATCGTTATCTGGTCGACTCCAGGAATTTCGGAGTTTGAATAGACATCTGCCTCTCGGGCTGCTTGGGGTCAGACACTTGTTTGGATTTCATAATCTTTATAAAATACATTCTTTTATAGCATGAATTATTTCTAACATATATTACAACGCTGTCTCTTTGCCTGTTGTCACAGACATCTTTTCATTAAACATCCTTTCTTAGGATTTTTTCCTTCTGAGAAACTGAGAGGCCTCAGAAACAAAATGTAAACAATGGTTATCTGCTGCTGTGGAATGCAACAGGTGGATCTATGATTGGTCTCATGTGGATGTTTGGAATTAATGGCCAATCACAGAACAGCTGGCTCTCTCTGTCCGAGCCACAGACCTTTGTCATTCGTTCCTTTCTATTCTTAGCTTAGCTAGCCCTCTGAGATGAAACCTTTTCTTCTATTCTTTTAGTGTAGTTTTAATGTAATATATATCATAAGATAATAAATCAAGCCTTCTGTAATATGGAGTCAGATCTACGTCTCTTCCCTCATCCTAAGACCCCTGTGACCACCGTCACAGCCTGTGGCTATTGAAGACGTATTTTCGGTTGCTAAAATAGACTCTTTTGCTATTATTATTAATTTGGCTTTCTCGTTGATTATTTATAACACAATTCAGAGATTTAAGAAAACCTCAGTTATTGTTTGCTACCTGCAGTCACCACAGGGGATGTGACCACATCCTCACTAGTCATCACCTAGAGACGCATTTCTAAAGCCCTTCGAGGCAAGACCCCAGGGAACAGAAAAGTGACAAAGCCAACAAGTTTTTCACTTCTGGGAACTGTGTCCCGATTGACTGTGGCGGACCATCCCATTCCATTTCCACCGGCTCTGGCTCTCCCTACATCACTAGCTGTGGCAGGGGTGTTTTTGCACTCACTGGCATTTCCAGCATTCCCTGCCCTGCAGGGACTGGTGGGCTCTCCCCTGCCGCAGGCTGCCCTGCTGTGGCTGCCAGTGGTGCCCACCCCCGCTCTGGACAGAACAGCCAGTGTTCCTTTGTTTCAACTGGCCCCGAGCCAACCACCGCCATTACTGCCCCCAGCTTTGCAACTTGTTGGCTGCAAGAAACCGCTGGAGTGCCTTTGCTGAACTTGGTTCCACTCCACTCAGCTGCAGCAGTGTTTCCTGCTTTGCACATTGCTTGGCTGCGCCTGCCGGCACCATTAGCAGTGGCAGAGACACCACCAGCGCTGCCCCCCCCAGGACCGAGAGAAACTGCTGCAGCACTTTTTCACGCTCCTCTGGCTGTGGCTGCGCTGGCAGCTGGCCCTCCTGTGCCACCACCCGGTTTGTATAGACTGGCCGCACACCATGAAGTGTGGGGGGACTCCCTACAATCCTCGGCGGCTGCTACCGCCGCGATGGCATAAGTTGCTCTCACCACTCCACGAGCTGCCCTTGCAGCGGCTTCGCTCTGTGCCTTACCACCTGCAGTGGCTTTGCTCTACGATTTGCCACCTGCTTCAGAGCCTACATCAACCCAGCCTCCCCTCTGCCTTCTTCAGACTGTCCAAAGCCGTGCTCTTCTGAAATGGGGTCTGGGAGAGCAAAAGGAAGCACCAGCCTGTTCCACAGTGGCGGCACCACTTGACACCTCACTGCCGGTGCTGCCAAGCTGAGAATTCAGAAACTCAGTGACTTTCAAGAGAACAACATTTTTCTGAGACCAACACTCTCTTAGACGAGACCTTTTCTTACTCCATAGGGTTCCCACCGGGCTCATAGGGCCTCACCCTCCCGCTCACATCTGTGGGGCAGGAGGGGTGGTCTCAGAGAATGCTGCCGCTAGTCTCATGCCCAGGGGGTATAAGAGTAAGGCCGCAAATCAGAGAGCTGGGCAACAGTCAATTGTATCATGGGGGAGGGTGGCACAGGAGAGAGCGAAGATCACTTGCTTATCCTGGCAGGCGTGGGCCGTGCCAAAAACCCCAAATATTGGGTAGAACTTCATATTCTGGGGAAAACCTCTCCTTTCCATTTTCCAACATGGACCAGTGGTCCTGGATTGAGTAGGGGGAGGAGGAAGAAATGTTCTGTCAGGGAGTCAGTCCCTTCAGACACTCCTGCAATCCTCCCTCTCTGTTTTGGCATGAAGGGTTAGGGGAAAACAACAGACCAAATATATCTGAGCTCGATGGAGAAATTGCTGCAGCCCACCATAGTCAGGGCTGGGGCCCCTACCCCTGGCCCCTAGCTTCTTGGGCCACTGACATCTGAGAGAAAAAAAAAAAAAAGCATTGTCTTCATAGACATCTCAGAGCACTGGAAAGTCACAAAGCGTGGTTGTATTAAAGGCTGTTGCCATGGCTTTCCAGCATTTTTCTCAAGTGTCTCTGAATTTGGTCAATTCTGCTTATGCAGCAGACACACTCAATTGTTTTGAAAATTTTGGGATGCAATTCAGACCTGAGTTCATTTATATTGCTCGAGTCATTCTTTCAGGACATGACTGCATAGGCCAAAAGCTTTGCATGATTCTTCTATCAAAGCGCACGCACTCTGCAAAAAGCAATTTCAGTGAATGCCAACCAAAGCTTGACCTGCTGCACCTTACTGGCTGGGATAAATCCCAGAGGTCTAGAGGCTTTGCAGCAAACAAATGTTTGTGCAAATGTTGTGGCAAACAAATGTTACTCATCTTGCCAAATTTGGCTGATTTGAGTATGTGCATGTGTTTATCAATACCTTCTTTTCTGCCATGTGGGCATCTACTCACTCTGGGAAATGAGTTTTGACAAGTTGGACTACCAGTCCTTTGACAGACAGAGAATGGTTTGTTACTTATATTAGAATTAGTAACTGATTTCTTAGAATTAAAAGTTATCTCTTGCACAAAAGCCAACAAGACTGAGTACTTACAAAAAAGATGAGATTGCAGAAAATCTTTAGCAGGTGCGGCCAAACAACTGGCAAAGCAGGAAACACCGCTGCAACCAAGTGAAGTGGAACTGAGTTCAGCAAAGGCACTCCGGCGGTTTCTCGCTGCCAAGCAAGTTGCGAAGCTGGGGGCAGCAATGGCGGTGGTCAGCTCGAGGCCAGTTGAAACAAAGGAACACTGGCTGTTCTGTCTGGAGCAGGGGTAGTGCACCGCCGGCAGCCACAGCAGGGCGGCCTGCGGCAGGGGAGAGCCCACCAGTCCCTGCAGGGCAGGGAATGCTGGAAATGCCAGTGAGTGCAAAGGCACCCCTGCCACAGCTAGTGATGTAGGGAGAGCCAGAGCCGGTGGAAATGGAATGGGATGGTCCACCACAGTCAATTGGGACACAGTTCCCAGAGCCATTGCAGGCGAAAAACTTGTTGGCTTTGTCACTTTTCTGTTCCCTGGGGTCTTGCCTCGAAGGGCTTTAGAAATGCGTCTCTAGGTGATAACTAGTGTGGATGCGATCGCATTCTCCCTGAAAACTGCCTCCAATAAACAATTGCCTAGCTCTTCCCAAGTCCCTGGATTAAATGCAGTGCCTACATCCACTGCGAAGATGTGATTTTTGACCCAAAATAAAAGATTGCAAAGTGCTTGCTCAGAGACAGCAAGTCTCAGAGGAGTCATCAGATTCCTCTACACAGAAACAATCATTTGTTCATCTGTGGAGAGTTGGTTCTCCATTTTTAAGGAAAACCCAGTCTGTTCCCATTCCAGCTCTTAGACTAGATGATGTCTGCAGTCCCAAAGGGACAAGTCTTCTCCCAGAAGATGTGGAGATAGATCACAGTTACCTCTCTAGGAGGGCAGAAGGTGTCCAATCTGTCTTGCAGGGAATGCTAGAGGTCAGCCTGAGTTCCTCTGATGGAGAGATCCAGATGGTCTCCAGTTTGTGCCAGACACATGGCTGGGGTCAGTAATAGTCACCCCAGTCTGTCTGTACCCTCAAAGGAGTCAGCAATGTCAGGCTGATGTTCAAACTCCCTTCAGAGGAGTCATGAAAAAACCAAGGCAGAGTGTTCACCCACACAAGGGGTCACCAATTATTACTGAAGGGGTGTCAGGGACAGACAAAGGTGGGACAGAGACTCCATCATTAGAAGGCATGAAAAGGCTCTTTATTATTAGAAATCCACAGTTCTTATAGAAAACAATGGTGGACCTAAGACCTGATTGGCATTTAGGAATCTTCTCTCACCTATTGGTCAAGAAGGGACAACTCCTTCTTGTAAACATCTTTGACAAACAGGGATTACCTGCCAGGTGCAGAGATTGAGATAATTGTTTTAATTCTTTCTCTGAGCTTTCTCATGGCTTTTCACAGCTTCCCAGGAAAATCCTGGGAGAGCTTATATGTCTCTCTGTTCAGAGGATATGTGATTACCACAGTCCCATGAGATCTGTGTCACAATGATCTCCTGGCTTGCATGAAGCCCCACTGTGTTTGCAATTGACAGTTGGTTCCCCAAGATTCAATGGAGTCACTGTGCTCTCCTGTGATTCATGAGGCTGTGCAGTGTCACAATGGACACTTGCTTCCTTGAAGACTGAATATGTCCCAGTGACACCAGGTTTCCATGAGGCCGCACTTTGTCACAATGGGGCCTTGGTTCTATGAGAATCCATTGCCCCACAGTGGTCTCCTGGGTGCCATGAGGCCTTTCTTTGTCACAGTGGAACCTTGCTTGCAGAAGCCTTGGCAATGTCCCAGTGGCATACGGTTTCCATGAGACTCTGCTGTGCCACAACTGACCCTTTGTTCCATGAGATTCCATTGTGACACAGTGCTCTCCTACATCCAATGAGGCCTTGCTCACAATGGCGCCCTGTTTCTACTAGGCCTGGCAATGTTTCTGTGGCCCTTTTGTTCTCTGTGGACCCTTTCTGTCAGAATTTACTCTTGTTTCATGAGATTCCATGTTTCCTCATGAGTTTAAGAGTTGCTTAGCACAGTTCGTATTTTTTTAAGACCACATGTTTTGGGTACAAATTGTTTTCTTTTTTTTTTTAATAGTTTTGTAAATTTCAAGAAGTGTTCTTTCTTTGGACATATAGTAGAACAACTAGCCACTCTGCTGTGGTGGTGCCTTGAAATAAGCTATCTCTGTATGTGCCATGTTTATGACCTAATCATTCCACGTGTGCATCGATGTCTGACTGCCGCTCGCTCTTTCCAGGACAGTGCTGTCATCATAAAATCACTGGTTTATACAAAGCTTTATTATAGAAGGGTCAAGTTAAGCTGCTGTGACCCATTTCCATTGCTGCTAAAGAAATACTGTGCTTTGGGAGTATAAAAAAATTAGCAGTTTCTTTGTTTTAAAGAGCCCAAGAAAATACAGCTCGGGCACAAGACTAATTCATCTGTTTCAGGGAAGAACACTGGGTTACCTGGCATTCCATCCATGTAGAGCTAGAACCTGGCCAGAGCTCGAACTCCACTTGATGGATACCTCTTTACATTTTTGCTGAGCTGTTTTTTCCCCCCCTGTCCTTCTCTGTGCCGGCCGCTCCTGTTGCCACAAGCTGTAACTTCCCTCTGAGAGCAGACATGCAGGAAAGAAACCTCTCCAGGAAGTTCACTGCCAAGTACAAAGTCTCTGTCCGAAGTTTATCCAGTTCACAGTGGCTTAATTCCAGCTCTTCAGACACTTGGCAGCTGTAGTTTTCTTTATCTTCTGAATCATCCATGTAGATAGCAAAACCTTGCTTTGATGCAGCACTGATGATGCAGTTGGGCACTTCATCTTTTCTACATGAAGTGATGGTGTTTTCAAAGCCAGAAAAGCGCTTGATAACAGCAGCACCCTGACCACCAGGCCGCTGCTGCTGCTGCTGCCCGCTCTCTGTCAGCACCCCCAGCACGGCCCAGCCGCCGCTGCTGCGGAGGGTGGCGGGGCAGGACTCCCGCCGCCCCGCATGGCCCTTCTCCCTGGTGCGATGCATCGCCCCAACATCGGTACCGCGCTGCCCGGCTCCGCTTGCCACCAGCCCAAGGAAGGGTCCGGCTGCCCCGCGCCGCCCAGGGTGCCCGCCAGCCCTGTGTAAGCGCAGCCGCTGGAGGCGGCGGCTCTTGGCCGTGGCCAGTTGGGAGCCCGGCAGCTCAACCCCCGGCGTGCCGCCTCGACAGCCCCGCTGGCCGCGGGTCGCCATGGTGACCCCCTCCTTCTGGGGCTCGTCACCCTGCAGCACATGAGGAGAAGGCCCCGTCCAGGCTCCCTCGGAGTCCGAATCAATGGTGGCACCCCCGCCTCCCAGCTAACGGTGGGGCCCTGCGGCCCCGAGATAACGGCGGGGCTCCACGCCTCTGAACCAACGGCCACACGCCGCGCCTCTGAACCAACAGCCGCGTTCCGCGCTTCCTTTAGCAGCCCGTCCCAAAATGACAGCTTTTTCCCCATAGATGGGGTGCCTGGGCTCGGGAGCTGCAAAGAGCACTCCCACGGCTGCGAATCCCCACACTCAGCAAACCCATGATCGTTCGCACCCTGCTGGGGTCCCTCCCACAAGCAGTCCTGGGTGGCCTTCCACTTTCCCTGCTCCCGCAGGACTGGCCGAGCTCTTTTCAGTGCCCGCATGACCCTGCCCCATGATTTTAGAATCTGCCCCGGGCCTGAGGACATAGCCTCCTCCGCTAGGGTCCCAGTACAATTATCCCATACCTCCGGGCGGAAGATATCCTCCGGATGCCTGATCACCCCAGCGCACAGGAGCCTCGACACTGCGAGGATAAAATCTCCCAGCTCACAATCTATGCCCCAATCTCTGTGAATTTTAAAAATGACCTTAGCAAGGGGCTCCATCCTCTCCACTGCTGGCTACCAGCGCGAGACTTCCTCCTTCACCAGGTCCTGGCACGAGACTTCCTCCTTCGCTGAATCGCGACGCAAGACCTCCTCTTCCGCCGGCTGTGACGCGAGCCCTCCTCCTTCTCCAATTTTCTGGCGTGAGACTTCCTCCTTTGCCACCCCGGCGTGAGCCTTCCTCCTTCGTCGGTCCTAGGCGTGAGCCTTCCTCCTTCACCGCCCCGGCGTGAGCCTTCCTCCTTCGTCGGTCCTAGGCGCGAGCCTTCCTCCTTCACCAGGTCCTGGCGCGAGCCCTCCTCCTTCGCCGAATGCCAGTGGGAGACCCTTCCCTCTTGCCAGTCCTATGGGAGCGTCCTCCCCGCCGGAGACAGTCCTGCTGCTCCGGCCGCCGTCCACTCGCCCAGGCGATTCCCACTTCCCGGATTGTTCCCGGGTTTCGGCACCACTTGTTGCCGCCGCTTGGGGCATGGCGTCCCGGGTCGAGGACGGTTCAGTGGCGGCACCTCTGCCACACGGGCCAAGCACATGCATACACCAATGTGGTGGACAGTAACTGGCCTCTATTAACGGTTAGACAAGGTCTTTTATAACAGGGGGTAACGGTCAGTTAACGGTAAAAGGGGAGGGGTTCTGCGTGATCTCGCGATATCTCAAGACCTCGCGATATTTTCCCACATTTCCCCCCCCTTTTATGACCAGTTAAAAACATAAAGCAAAACTGATAGGTAGGAAACGTGTAACTGGCAAGATGCAATTAACTTGAACAATATAACACAACTGCAATAAACTTGTAACTGCAAATGTTTAACAAAAGGAAAGCTAACTATTTCTAACTGGTTTTTTTGGGTTTTTTTTTGTTTTTTTTTTTAAAAAAAAGCAACAAAAACTTGTTTAAAATGTAAGTTGACAAGTCATGGTGCTGGGTGCTGACTGAACCCTATCTTTGAATACTTTGAATATCTTTGTAGGACCTCCTCAGTTTGGTTTTTTTTTTTTGTTTGTTTTAGTTGACCTCCTAGGACCGAATTATTTTTCCCAGAGTCTGCGACCTGTTTGATCTTAAATTAGAGAGGATTTGGAAAGCCCATGTCCGGACTTATGTTCCCTCCAAATCGCCCCTTGATCATTTGACACAGGGAAGAACTCTGGGATACCTGGCATTCCATCCAAGTAGAGCTAGAACCTGGCCAGAGCTCGAACTCTACTTGATGGATACCTCTTTACATTTTTGCTGAGCTGCTTGTTTTTTTTTTTTTTTTTTTTTTTCTGTCCTTCTCTGTGCCGGTCGCTCCCTTAGTTTGGTCATTGAGTTCTCTCACGACCCCGGGATGGTCTGCCATCGGGCTGCTTGATGATTCGTTGCAGACTTTAGGAAGTGGGGCATACAGGTCGCAGGGGTGTCTGAGGATTCAGTCCTGCAAAACAAACTTCATAAATTTCATTAGTTTTTGCCCTGAAGGTCTGGTTTTATTGACTTAAGTGGGCACCATTTGATCGTATTATTTTTCTTAACGGCTGCGTACCCTTGCCCTGTGAGTACCAGCCTCCAACCTGTTTCCCATTCTCCTAAGTCATTTTTAATCATAACTTGTGGGCCTCCTTCTAGTGCCCGGGTGGCCCAGTGCCTCTGGGCAGGACTTTTCATTTCATCTCCCCTGGGGAATTGATTCAAAGCTAGCAGGGCGGTTGCTAGGATGCGTGCTTGGTCTTTTTGTGGGATGGAATTGGTAAACCCTTCTGTTTTCGCAAGCACCTCCAGTTTAGTTTTTAAGGTCTGGTTAGCTCATTCGACAATGGCCTGTCCGGTGCTATTATACAGGATGCCGTGGACTAAAGTTATACCCCACCTTGATGCAAAAGCTCGGACTGATTTTGAAATGAAACTCGGACCATTATCTGTCTTAATTTGCCTCGGGATACCAAGCCATGCCATGGTAGTTAACCAATGCTGGATACCTGCTTTAGAATCTGCCTTTTGGTGTTGCGTGGCCATGATTACTCCACTGTAGGTGTCAACTGTTACTGCAAGCCATGCTTGGGGTTTCAGCAGCTGGCATAATGTAAAATCTGTCTGCCATATTTCGGCGGCCTTGAGGCCCCTGGGGTTGACACCGCTGGACCACAGTGGTGATTTTTGGCAGTAGGGGCATGAGGCGACGATGTGCTTAGCATCGGCGGCTGAGATCCCGCATTTCTTTGCGAGCGCTTTGGCCCGGATATGTAGGAATTCGTGTAGTTGGCGGGCTTCTCTTAGGGTCCACAGCCCTTTTGCGGCGGCGTCTGCCTTGTTGTTGCCAATCTGAAAGAATCCCTTAACTGGACTGTGGCTGTTGATATGGATGATAGACACGGTGCCCTTTTGCCAATAAAGTGCCTCTTCCAGCATTGTCGCCACCGCGGATACTGCCACACCGGGTCCAGCCATGGCTAGACAGAGCTTGGCCACGAATATAGAGTCAGTCACGATGCTAAGGTGTTCCTCCGGGAACAGTCCACGTGCTAGTGCCACGGCGGCTGCTTCGAGTTGTTGGACTGAAAACGAAGGATTTGTTGTTTTAATACAATGCCACCGCTCTCCTGACTGCCATACTACAGCTGCAGTGGAGGTTAGTGAAGACGCATCGGTGAAGACTGTGGGTCCTTCTCGTGGCCGGTCAATTACCTTAGGTGGTAGGTCGACGTTGACGACTGTGAGCAGCTGCGTCCAAGGGGGTTTTGCTGCGTAATGAATTTCTCCCCCGAATCCAGCGAGGGCTATGGCCAGGTACTCTGATGTTATTGATGACTGTGCGGAAAGTTGTTTACAGAAGGGCAGATATATCCTGGCAGGTTCAGTGCCCAAATGTCTCAGGGCGAGTTTTCTGCCTTTCATAACGAGGCTACCAAGGCACTCAACTCCTGGGGAAAAGGCGCACGATGGTTTTCCCAAGAACACCCATTGTATTGGTTGAGCCTTATCAGGGGGTCCTTGGGCCAGCGCTCCTACTCCCCCTTTCTTTGTAAGATGGACATACAAATCGACTGGTGCATTTGAGTCCCACCTGGCGAGCGTGCTCACTGACATCTGACGTTCAATAAAGTCAAGCGAGCTCACTGCCTCTGGCGTCAGCACCTCTTGCTCCCATGGGCTTTTGCCTTTCAGGAGGTCGTTTTTAGGGGATCCATGACCTCAGGAGGGATCAGGATGATGTTACGAAGCCATTGTAGGGATCCCACCAGCTGCTGCATGTCGTGGAGCGTCCTGATGTTTCGGCGAATTTTTATTTGGGGAGGGGTTATATAGGAGTCTGAGATTCCCACCCCTAAAAAGGTCACACATGGTCCCCTCTTTATCTTCGCACTGGCAATTTCGAACCCATTTGCTTTTAAGGTCTCTGAGATCGCAGACACTAGCCGGTCTACCTGGCCCGTCGATGGCGCGGCGATCAGGATGTCATCCATGTACTCTATAATGGTCGCGGTGGGATCATTCTGTCGGACTGGCACTAGTGCTCAGTCCACCATAATTTGGCAAATGGCAGGGGAGTTGACCATTCCCTGGGGCAATACCCGCCATTGGAAGCGCAGGTTGGGCCGCTGGCTGTTCGGGAAGGTGACTGAAAAGGCAAACTGTTCTTTGTCCTCATCATGCATGGGGATGGAAAAGAAGCAGTCTTTGATGTCGAGCACTGCACAGGGTTGTCCTCTGGGCACCATAGAATTCATTGGCAATGAAGTTGGCACAGGGCCCATTGGCTGGATCTTTTTGTTCACCTCCCGTAGGTCATGTAGGAGACGAAAGCCCTCACCAGATCCTTTGGGTATGACAAAGATGGGAGTGTTCCATGGGCTTGTGGAGGGTTCAATGTGGTTTTGCTGTAGCTCCTGGGTAATTAATTCAAGAAGGGCAGTCATTCGAGGCTTAGACAAGGGCCACTGCTCAACCCACACTTGGTCTAGTGATTTCCATCTCAGTTTGATGGGCAATTGTGGGTGTGTAGCAGTGGCCCTTAGAATAAATTTGTCATTTTAACCTCCAACAAGGTCAGGGCATCCCTCCCTAACAAGGGTGGACATTCGGACATCACATATGGGAGAGGGTGATGGTTCTCCCCGGTCCCCTCTCCGTGCAAAGCGTTAGCATGACAAGCTGCGTGCTTTTTTGGGTGCGAGACAGCCCTCCAACCCCGCCTACCATGGGGGCTTCCTCCAACTCCCACTGTGAGAGCCAGTGTATATTGGGAATGACGGTGACATCTGATCCTGTGTCAACCCAAAAAGGGATACAGATAGCAGGGCCATCAGGGTTGTTATTGAGACGGCAGACAGCCCACACTATTAGAGGGTGTCTGCCCACCTTCACAGCGAAGGCTACCCATGGGTCTCGCTCCCACGCCTTCATGGCCAGGGCCACCCAGGGGCCTCGTCCCCAGGGAGCCGTTCTTGGTATTCCCGGGGTGTGGATGGACTGGTCTGGGCCGTTGTCTGGGCTGTGAAGTTGACAGTGGGAGGGGGCAGTGGGTGCGGGAGCTCCATGCCCCATTGGCAATTGGTACATCCGGGCCGCTTCGTGTTCCGAGTGGGAGGGGGCTGTGTGCGGCCCGGGCGCCCCCTCCCCCTCCCGTTTCCATGATCCTTGGGTTTGCATTCCCTAGCGAAATGCCCTCTCCTTCCACATGTCCAGCAGGGCCCCCTGGGCCCCATCTGGCGTGGGGGAACTGCTGTCGGTGGGTATCCTGATTGAGGGCAGTTCACTGCAATATGCCCTGCCTGGCCACACTTAAAACACGCCATCATGTTAGTTATAGCAGTGTGGACAGCTGCCTGAATTGGGGCCAGATGCTCCTCTTTAACGACATGCCTGATCATGTCTGCTAGGGTAGCCCCAGGTGGTAGCGACCGCAAGATGTCCTTTGTGGCAGTATTACACTGCTGGCACAGGCACTCTGCTAGCACAGGGCCCTTTGCCTCCGATGGTAGAGCAGAGGAATCAATTGCTGCCTGGAGGCGGTCCACAAACTGCGTGAATCCTTCGCTCTCACTCTGCTTTATGGTAGACCATGGCGATGGTCTGGCAATAACCTTAGATGCAGAGCGAATAGCCTCTCTGGCAGCACGGGTTGTTGTCATTACCTCATGGGCTCGAAGGCCCTCAGCCTGTGCCTGAGGGGTGATCATAGTTGGGTCCGTGCCCATCAAGCGTTGCAAGCTGGAACCATGCAGTGGATGGTCCACCCCAGTAACCAAAGCCAGCTGCCTTGCACAGTTGTCCTCCCACTCCTATTTAAATACAATCATTCCTGCCCCATCAAAAATTAATCTGCATGTCTGTTTGATATCAAATGGGAGCATGTCATCGCCTCCAAAAACACTGTCGATGAGAGTAGAGACCATGGCTGAATTAATCCCTCTGTACGCAATCGCTTTGACAATTGCCTGTATGTCCTTGGGGTTCACAGGTGTATAGGTTCTTTGGTTTCCACCAGGCCCCCCCACCCGGACGGGAAACGCTAACTTGGCTGAAGGGGCTCACTCGGCACACGCTATTTTTATTCTCCTCCAGTTCGTAAGGGGAGCTTGTTTTTTTTCTTGTTTTCCCTCGACCCAAGCAGGGGGATTGCAACGGCTACCCTTACGTGCTCCCGCTCCCTTTTTGTCTGAGTCCGAATCATCAGAATAAGAGTCAGGGTCAGCAATGGACCACTTGCGGAACCACTCATCCCAGCTCGAGTCCGACTCGGTTCCAGAACTCGACTGGCTGGAGACTTCCGGGCTCCAAGACCCTTTTGTCAGGCTCCGACCCTGCCCCTTCACCTTAGCCCTGTGCCACTCCCTACCTCTAGGCTCGCCCCACCTCCTGCTGGGTGAGGCCAGTGCCCTGTGATGAGATTTCCAACACGTATCCCGAGCGGCATCAGTTCCCCCTCCGTGCCCTTTCCTCCTGTTAAGCCCGCGTGTGTCTGCGCTGTCCTGAAACCCTTCTCCGCCGCTGCCGATCACGCTCGCTTCCGCATCCCCCCTCTTCGGGGGCACGCCACCCCACGGTGCGTAGAGCGGGCGCCCCACCCAAGCTCCCTCAGGGTCCGAATCAATGGCGGCACCCCCGCCTCCCAGCTAACGGCGGGGCCCTGCGGCCCCGAGATAACGGCGGGGCTCCACGCCTCTGAACCAACGGCCGCACCCCGCGCCTCTGAACCAATGGCCGCATTCCGCGCTTCCTTTAGTAGCCCATCCCAAAATGACAGCTTTTTCCCCGTAGATGGGGTGCCTGGGCTCGGGAGCTGCAAAGAGCGCTCCCACGGCTGCGAATCCCCACACTCAGCGGACCCATGATCGTCCACATCCTGCCGGGGCCCCTCCTGCAAGCAGTCCTGGGTGGCCTTCCACTTTCCCTGCTCCCGCAGGACTGGCCGAGCTTTTTTCAGTGCCCGCATGACTCTGCCCCATGATTTTAGACTCTGCCCCGAGCCTGAGGACATAGCCTCCTCTGCTAGGGCCCCAGTACAATCATCCCATACTTCTGGGCGGAAGATGTCCTCCGGATGCCTGATCACCCCAGCGCGCAGGAGCCTCGACACTGCGAGGATAAAATCTCCCGGCTCACAATCTATGCCCCAATCTCTGTGAATTTTAAAAATGACCTTAGCAAGGGGCTCCGCTCTCCACCGCTGGCTATCGACGCGAGACTTCCTCCTTCACCAGGTCCTGGTGCGAGACTTCCTCCTTCGCCGAATCGCGACGCGAGACCTCCTCTTCCGCCAGCTGCGACGGGAGCCCTCCTCCTTCTCCAATTTTCTGGCACGAGCCTTCCTCCTTTGCCACCCCGGCGTGAGCCTTCCTCCTTTGTCGGTCCTAGGCGCGAGCCTTCCTCCTTCACCAGGTCCTGGCGCGAGCCCTCCTCCTTCGCCGAATGCCAGTGGGAGACCCTTCCCTCTTGCCAGTCCTATGGGAGCGTCCTCCCCGCCGGAGACAGTCCTGCTGCTCCGGCCACCGTCCACTCGCCCAGGCGATTCCCACTTCCCGGATTGTTCCCGGGTTTCGGCACCACTTGTTGCCGCCGCTTGGGGCATGGCGTCCCGGGTCGAGGACGGTTCAGTGGCGGCACCTCTGCCACATGGGCCAAGCACATGCATACACCAATGTGGTGGACAGTAACTGGCCTCTATTAACGGTTAGACAAGGTCTTTTATAACAGGGGGTAACGGTCAGTTAACGGTAAAAGGGGAGGGGTTCTGCGTGATCTCGCGATATCTCAAGACCTCGCGATATTTCCCCACACATGAGGCTCTGTGTCACAATGGACACTGGATTCCACAAGAGCTGGCAATGTCCCAGTGGCATCTGTGCCCCATGAGGTCCCATTTGGTCAAAGTAGAGCCTTGGTTCCATGAGATTTCATGTTGTCACAATGGTCTGTTGAGTTCCACAAGGCTGGGCCGTGTCCCAACAGACACTGAGTTCTACCGGCTGACACCTAGGCAACAAGATAATTCTTGAGCTATTAAAAAAGGTGTAGCTATGCAGAAAGAAGGAGTTACTTTGCAACAGTATGTGAATGAATCACTTTCTAAAATCAGCAAATTTAGCAGAACAAGCTAACTGCAGAAAGCTAACCACTGGGTATTTCAGCAATCTTATAGAGCCTGCATAGGAAGCAGGGGTGAAACAACCAGCAGGAGGCTGATGACCACCTCCTGCAGAAACCACACATGTGCCACAAGGACATATGTGATCAGAAAATATGTTGCAATATAACATTGCAATATGAAGGTTAGGAACATATAATGTGCACATTAAGTTTAAAAAGTATAAAAACAAGTACTGTGCAAAGAATGGATGAGTGAGCTTATGGTGGACCTATCCCCCTCACTCCCAGTATCAAATAAACAAATACCTGCTCTACAGGCCCTATGGAGTACTCCATAGGCCCTATGGAGTTTTTTGCTTAGTTTTTAGGCATCCATCTGGGTGGGGGAAATTTGAGGGGACTCCTCCATAGCCCCAGCCCTGCTTCTTGTCCTGGCTGGGCATGCAGTTGCTGGGACACAGGCGTGTCCTGATGCCTCCTCCCTGCCCCACCTCTCCCCCCTCCAGACAAAATTTGGGGCACTTTGTAGCCATTTTGCAAGTGGTGTTAGGCCAGTTCAGAGACGGCAAAGGGACCATTTGTGGGGGCTTTCTAGGGTATCCCTATGTTCACCCCTGCCCCAAATCTCCCCCCTCCTCTGACTCTTCCTGCCCCTCCCATGCTGGTCCCTTCTGTGCCCCCACCAAACCTCCTATGGAGGATGAGAGTCTCCTGTGCAGGAGGTTTTATAGTGACTTCTCTGAGCTAGAGAGAAGTTTGATAAGAGGATCTATGTTTGATAAGAGGATCCATGTTTACCCCTGAAAGAATTTCCTACCAAGGTAGTTGACATAGAAACCAAGAAAGAGAGAAGGATAAATAAGAGAAATCTGCAACTCTTTATTCCAATAAGCACTTTCTTTGTCTCTTCTGACCGAGGAGTAAAGTGTAAACTTATGAGCTTTGTAAGAATGTATAAAAAGCATGCATGCATGCTAAAATAAAAACAGGTTTAAAGCCTTCTGAAAATGGAGTGTTGCTTTGTATTGTGACCATCTCAACTACAACAATTGGTGACTGCCAAGGTGATGGGGTGGGGGGCAGCCAAGAAGGGCTGCCAGCAGTGGGGAGAGCTGTGGCAGTTGGGCTGTGGGACTGTGGGGTGAGGCGCAGCCTGAGACAGGCCCCCAGTGTAGCTTTTGAGAGCAGCAGGGAGATGCTGCCAGTCCAGACGAGATAGATTTTGACACCTGGAATGAAGGTGAGCCACTGAGGACAGCAGGGAGCTCCAGTGAAACATAAAGCAGAGTGGAGAGCTGCTGTAGGTCTGGACCAAACTTTGACACCTGTAATAAAGGTGAGCTACTGGGTGTGGGAGGATAGAATTTAAGAGAATTTTGAAGAAGGCAATCTCACCCCTGAGGAATTGCAGCTGTACTAATCACCAAAGATTAGGAACAGGCCTGCCCTTAATAGGCCACAGCTGTGTCCAATAAGAAGACGAGTGCTACAAAAGAGTTGGAGTTTGTTGGCTATGCTCTGAAGAAGTGGGAGTCAGTGCTGTGAGGAGCTGCACATGAGAAATCACCAAGAAGGTATGGAACTTTTGCAATAAGATGACAACAACTGGAGAACATAATGGAGAGTCGGTTAATAAGGGAAGAGAAACAGGTTTAGAGTTTTGCCGAAGAAGGATTTTCAAGCATTTAATTATGCCCTTTGTGATATGTTTTTGTGGAAAAATCATAGGACTTTGAAACTGATGCCAGTACTGCCCTTAAGTGTCAGAGTATGGAAGACAGAACAAGAAATGGGAGTTGATGTGGAACAGCAGAAAGATGGGATTCAGCTTGAGAATGTGTTTATCCCTGAGGAGTCTTCTGGAGTTGCTTTTGCGGGGATTTCTCCAGGGTCTGTTATCGTGGGAGATGGGCTGGTTGTGCACCTCCATGTGTCTCTGAATGACTGTGCTAAGCCTGTGTGCCTTTCTTTGGCACAGCAATTAATCGAACTGAATACTAAGTTAAAATATGTTACTTCTGCTGAAATGCATTCACAGAAGAGACAAATTGAAGAACAAGCCAAGCTGCTTGTCCCAAGACTCCTGTCCCCCCCCCACCTACGAGTCATCTGTCTCCCCACTCCTTTCTGAACTGAACAGAGGAATGGATTAACTAACTCTGTATTTTTCGTTGCCTGAAAGGCCGGCAATAGGATCTCCTGGAGGAGCCTCTGCCCTTCCCCCTCCCCACCCTGTGCCAAGTGGCTGCTGGCACCCAGGACAGGGTGCTGCAGGTGTAGGGGAGGGATGCGACTGTTCGGGACCCCCCTCAAACACCCTGGGATCCCCCTTGCCCTTGCTGCCCTTTTGGAGGCTGTGCAAGGGAGGGGCAGGAGCTGTGCCCAGAAGCTGGGGTCTGTGGCTGGTGCAGTTAGAGGAACTCCGTGGGGGCAGGGCTGGAGCTATCCTGTGCCATTTCCCTACCCCCTTCGGCTGATGGCTGTCTTAGACCCCTTTCAGGACCTACGAAACTGTTGGGAGATGCTCAGAGCTCTGTTTTGCTGCTCCACCTAGAGGAACCCGGACCCCTCCCTCACCGAGGCCCTGATATGGCCCTATGGCACCCTGGGGCAAATGATTTGAGGGTACATAAATATTTAACAATTAAATGCTTAGTTTAAAAACCTATATCATCAATGTGTGTGCTGTATTGTATTTGATATCTGTATATTATTTAAGGTATTAATGTACATCTAGGTATTATTGATTCTGATTGTGTGGGACAAATTTATGCTCTGGTATCTATTAGTGAACCCCCCGTTACTATGTAAAAAGTAGTCTGTATTGTTCAGCTTGTTCTTTTTGTGAGTTATGTTCCAATTGCAGTGAATTATAGTTGTGGTACAGGAGGTCTTGGATCTACAGGACCACCTCATGTATTTTGGACTCAAAAAGTGACAGATCAATGCCCAGAAAATGAATGTATCATTACAGCCAAGGGACATCATGCAGAGACCATAATAATAACGTTTGATTAACATGGGAGCAGATGTAACTATAATTTCACAACTTCTTTGGCCTCAATTATGGCTCCTCACTCAAGCAACTTTTAGAGTTGTTGGTGTGAAAAACATGTTCAATCTCCTGTGAAAATTTAAACAGAAACAGTTTAATAAAGGACAATAGGAGACAAAGACAGTAAAGCAAAGATTATTCCTAGGTGCATCTTGGCACTCAGTCAAGAGCACACCTTCACCTTTGGGGATACCCCTTAAATACCTTTTCCATTACATCAGCCTGTTGCATAATTATAGACCCTTACGCATATCCATAAACTAGTTAACATTTTCCAGGAACTATTATACATGGCACCTCCTTGGGTCTGCCTTTTTAGAGCATGCGTGTTTCTTGGCTGTGGTTTTGGCTCCTTCTCCTTATCACTTCCAGTTTGGGCCTTGGTCCCATCACAAGCCAATAAACAGGATACTCTTCCCCACGTGGTGGAAGAGCGCTCCTCGTCTTTTATCTTCAGTCCATGCAGGTCCATGTGGGCTTGGGTTCCAGGTGGCCGGATTGGACCCATACAAAGCCCAGAGAACCACGGATTACTGCAGTGATCTGTTTGTAATATGTGACCTTTTAATTTTTATTCTTCATCGTTATTGTCATTTTCTTTTCAGGAGGAATAGAAACAGGGTCTATAACAGAGTGATTTGGCAAATTCCATCCAGGGAAGATGCAGCCGTGCCACAGTCTGGCAGTCGTCTGTCAGGTAAGTGATTCACCTCATTGAAATCCAATATTCAGGCACCACAGCTGTGGGATATTTGCTAATTCTGGCACTTTCCTTGATTTTCTAAATGTTTATTACTTTCTAGAAGTTGCTATTCCATAAAATACTAGAGGTCTGGACTTGATTTGATCATTTAGTTGACTACCTAAACTTACCAGCTCAAAGTTGAGCTTCTGCCCTCTTGTGTAGAATCATGGAATCCTGGAGTGGTTTGTGTGGGAAGGTGTACAAAGCAAAGCAATGCAGAGTCACCAGGCAGGTGCAAAGAACAGCCACTTTATTGCAAAAAACACGCCTTTTTAAGCAGTTAGGCCTTTATCAGTTACATAGTTTTAAATCATAACAAACATAATCCAATCAATCACCATACATCACAATGTGAATATGTAACGGATTTATAACTTGTTTTCCTACCTCTAATTCAGCTAAGTCACTTTCCCATAGCCCTCTTCTACTTAGCTGTAGTAGCAGGTCCTAAGCCATTATTTTACAAAGGTAACAAGGCCCTTAATTTATAAGGTTTTACCTATATGCAACAATTCCCCCTTTCTTTGTTTTTTGTGCGAAGGATTAGTGTCCCCTTGTTGTGTTGTGTTATTATGCTCCCCCGGTTTAAGCTGGAATGTTCTGCTACCCCCTTTTTCTGTATAATGGTTCTGTCTGGAATTCCCCCTCTTTCCCAGTTATCTGTCCATCACCAGTTACCCTAGAAACCCGCGCCCTTTCTGTCACCCCCAAATGCCCCCCTTTTATCCAGAAACTTTGGTGTTATACATGGAATTATTGGGCCGGGGACCGGGGTCCCACCTTTGAGCTCTCTCGGTTGGCTACCCGTCCTGTCTCTCTGAAAAGCCCACGCTCACCGTGGGCCCCCATTCGCTGCCTGTCTGAGCTCTTCCCCCTCCCGTTTCTCCTATATAACACGTGTATTCCCTCCCCTCCCTGCCCTTCGATTTGGCGGCTTCCCCTGGGTGTTACTCCGCGTTCTGGAATAAAACCTGGACTGGCCCCGGTCAAGGGGACGCTCTCCCCATTCCCTGCCTGTGGTCCCGTGCCTTTTTGTCCACCTCTGGCAGAGCTGAACGCCAATCCGGCGCGTCCCTGACGATGGAGCGGCTCCCGTGCGCCGAACCGAGAAACCGCGAATTCCTCCCGCTCCGTCTGCTGGCAGGCGGGAACGGCGGCGCAGGCGGGATTTTTAAAGTCACGGCTACCGCAGATTTTGGCGCCCAGACATTGGGCACGTGTGTATTCTCTTGGCACTCGCGGCGCTGGAAACCCCCTCGCCGAAGAGAACTGCGGGACCCACGTTCCGAGACAAACAGTCTCAATTGGTCGCGAAATCCCCCCGGGGGTGAATTCAGCGGCGTTTTAGCATGCTGTACGCCCCGGGGACGGGACGGCAGCTCCGAAGCACCTCAGGAGTCGTCCCGGGACAGGACACCACTTCAGACGGTTTTTTTCACCCTCGCTGGAATTTCGTGAGTCTTTTTCTCCCCCCTGTCCTTTTAACCCTTTTGTTCCTCGTTGCCCTGGGCGGGCAGAGGCAATTTTCTTCTTTTCTCGGCTGCACAGCCACTCCTTTTTCAGACAGGGGCCAGCGTGGAGTTTTTCTTGATTTCTTTTTCCTTTTCCTGAAGTGGTGTGTGGTTTGAGCTGCTCTTAACATCTCTGCAATGATGGGTGCAAAGCAGTCAGCAGCTCAAAGGAGAGCCTTTATCCAAGTTGGGGATATCCTTGCTGGGGGGGGGGGGGGGGGGGGGTTCATATTCCAAAAAGGGAGTTGAATAAATTAATAAAGTGGCTGTTTTCTCAATTTCCTGAAGTTTCCACTGACCAATTAGATAATTATAGGTTTTGGGATCGTATAATGAAGAAATTACACGACTCTGTAAAAAATGGAGAGACAAAACTGGCAAAAATCAGCTTTTGGTCCTCCCAAGTTAAAACGTTGTTAAAATCAGGTTCTAAATTGAGAAAACAGTCCTCTTCTTCGAATTTGCAACCCAGTTCTCCCTCTAACCCTGATCCTAGCCCTTTTCCCTCCCCTGCCTGTCCTAATACTGGGATTCTGAGAAGAGCAGCTCGCTCCAGCAGGGCGCAGGGTGGTCATCTTTCCCCTGGCTGTTCTCAGAAATCCCAATCCCCCCGCTCTAGGAGTCCTGGCCAGACTCTTAGGGGATCTTTTCCTTCTCCCTTTCTCCCGGTTCCCAAATCCCCAGTTAAAACCTCTCAAGTTCGTTTTCAGCTCCCCTCCCAAGATGGCTCCTGTGGAGTACAAGATGGAGGGGACCACATGGCTTTTCCCACCCTTTTTCCATCTTCTCCCCACAATCCTCTTCGGTCAAAAAAAAACTCCTTTTCTCTTGCCAGACTCCTCCCAACTTCCCTTCCCCCTCCCTCCATCAGCACCTCCCCTTTCTCCTCCCCCTCTCTACCAGCAAACCATGCCCACCAGCTCCTCCCTTGGGGCAGCACCTTCATCATTTGATGCCCCCGCCCAGTCCTTTGACAAGTCCTCCAGCCACTCCCCCTCCCCTCCCCCTTCCGGTTCCCATGCTCCCCCTTCTGGTTCCCATGCTTCGGCATCCGGGGGGGGCGGGGAAGGGACCCGGGATCTGGAGCCGGTTTCCATCCCATCAGTGGCTCTGGTCTCATACCATTCTGAGGGGGCGGGGGGAACCCAAGCCCAATGGACTCCCTTTCCCCACCACCAAATTAAAGAACTCTGCAAGGCCCAAAAGGATTTCTCCCGGGAGAGTGAATACTTCCGGGGGATTCTAAGGGCCACTTTAGCAGGAACGGAAGTCACTCCCTATGACCTCTGAAACCTTTTCTCATGCCTCCTCAACCCTACTGAATATGAGATGTGGGAGGCGGCATGGAGAAGGGAGGTGGTGGGGATCCTTCCCTCTTTGTGGGTGAACCCTCACACAGGGCTCGATCGTAATGGTGAAGGCATCTCGGTCGAACCCCTGTGTGGGGAGAGAGTTTTTGCTGATGGGCAGTTCCAGGCCAGAATCATCCTGCCTGAAGTATTAAGGGAGAGCCGGAGAGCAGCAGAGAGGGCTTTTTTGAGGTTGCCATCGGGGGTGCCCCAAATTCCCTATTTAAAGATCATGCAGCAAGCTGACGAGCCATTCATTCTTTTTGTTGAGAGTCTCCAGAAAGCTATTGAATTGTAGGTGCAGGGGGAGGAGACCAGGAAAGAACTCCTAAAGGAAGTGGCCTCCACCAATGCCAATCCAGCCTGCAGGGATGCTATCTTGAGCCTGCCACTGGACCCTCCTCCAACTCTGCAGCGGATGCTGGAGATCTGCACCCGCAAAGTCTCCTTGGCTTCCGGGGACCTTGACCCAAGGGCCTGACCACCGCCCAGACAGGTCGCTGCTGCTGATACCTGGGATGCCACTCCAGTTGACCCTGCTACTGCTTCCCAGATGAGCCATCCACCCCCATCCAGTACCCCTGGGCCGGTCCACAGGAGGACTTCCCCCTGCCATCTGTGTGGACAGTTAGGGCATTGGATGCCTGACTGCCCCTTGCAGAAGCAGTTTTATGAGTTTAAAAAGGGGCAGGGACTTCGGGGGAACCCCCCGCCAAAAAACTAGGAGCTGAGCGCAGTTCCCCCTTGCGTGCAGAAATAAATAAGGCGGGTTCAACATCATTATGCAGGGAGGGGAAAAAGGGAAAACCGCCTGCCACCTCAACCAAATGTGACTTTTTTTTACCGGACTTGTCATGCTTATCATGCCTCCGACCTATGCCTATTCTAACCACCTTTTCCAAAATTGAAACTTTCAGGCTGCAGCTGACAGAGCCACTCCATCTGAAGGACTCCGATTTTCATCTTGTGACTGTGTGCCCGGAGTGCCCAGGTAACTGGGGACGGATCAACTGTGGGTATGTAGTTGTTGGATGTTGTGGTTTGTGTTTGGTTTGTTCCGTTCTCCCCTCTCCTAGCTTGGCAAGTTGGTCTGGCTCAAACCCCCAGTTATGTCAGTCACGGTTTTCCCCTCCTTCTTTTCCCTCATTATCCCTTATTTGTCCTTGTATCCCCTCCCCAGGCCTTCTGCCAGTCACCGGCACTCCACCCCAAGTTCCAGAATCTTCCAGCTAGGGTGTCGAGTGATTGGCTGGTAGGCCTGGGCTCCTCCCCTGACCTATCCCCATTGATCCACACCACCCATCAGTCTTCAATGTATGCAAATTTTCGTTCTATGATTGGTTTCTTGTGTACCCACCCCTTCCCTGTAAAACCCGGTCCCCGGAGGGGCTCGGGGCTCCTCCTCCGCTCGCCACCTTTGGGTGGCCACCCTGTACTTCCCCTACCCTGGATTAAACCAAGTTAATTCACCCAGCAGAGGAGGGCCGTCTCTTTTCTTCACTCCTGCGGCGTGGTTGCTTCAATATCGGTGACTGTTTCCTCTCACCCCACCCACGGTCGGCACATGCCACTGGCTTCGTGCCAGGGGAGTGCCGGTGTAACTGAAGGTGACTGGACTCTCTAAATCCCTTCAGCCGGGACCCCTTAAAAACAGCCACAGCTTCAGTTGCAGACACAAAATTCACACCATCAGAGGTAAACATTGTCCCGGGTCTCTTGACATCAGACCCGGGACAATTCTCAATGGGGCTGTACTTTTCCGCCCTCCCCTCTTCCTGCCCAAGGGACAGATTATTGCTCAGGCCATTCCAGTGCATGAGCTGACCTGGGTCCCAGGACCGCCCTCTACACCACCTCAAGACGAACATCCTACAGTGGCCTGGGCTCAGATCCTTGGGCAGGAGAAACCAAAAATTACTTGTCAACTCTCGAGGGGAGGAGACCAAATACCCCTTAAGGGTCTTTTGGACACAGGGGCAAATGCGACAATCATTCCTTCTCGGGAATGGCCATCGCATTGGGAATTGTAGGACGTGGCTGGTCATGTCCGTGGTGTTGGGGGTCTTCAATTGGCCAAACAATCAAAGAGCACCGTGCAAATTAAGGGGCCGGATGCGCAATTGTCATCTATACGCCCATTCGTTTTGGATTATACAGAACCCCTGTGGGGGAGGGACCTCCTTGCCCAGTGGGGAGCCCGAATTGACCTACCAGTGGCTCCTCAGGTTTTTCAATTAGCGGTCACTGCTGAGCGCTCTACCTGGAAACTGAATTGGAAATCGGACAAACCAGTACAGGTAGTGCAGTGGCCGCTCAATAAACAAAAATTGAAGGTGCTCAATGAGCTTGTCAAGGAGCAGTTACTTAAAGGCAACCTGGTGGAGACCATGTCAGAGTGGAACTCCCCAGTGTTTGTCATCAAAAAGCCAAACAAAGATAAGTGGCGGCTCCTTCACGACCTCTGACAAATTAATAATATTATTGAAGATATGGGTCCCCTCCAACCCGGGATGCCGTCCCTGACGATGCTCCTTCAAAATTGGAATCTGGCAGTTATAGATATCAAAGATTGTTTTTTCCATATTCCACTTCACCTGGACAACGCCCCGCGTTTTGCGTTCACAGTTCCTGCCATCAATCGTGAGTCCCCAAGCAAGTGCTACCATTGGCGTATTCTTCCTCAGGGGGTTAAGAACAGCCCTGTGATTTGCCAGTGGTATGTCGCTTCCTTGCTGTCCCCCATTCGTGCAGCTGCCGAGGATGCAATAATATATCATTATATGGATGACATCCTTGTTTGTGCTCTGACCGACGACATACTCACACACGCGCTTGACCTGACAATCAATGCATTGATTGCTGCAGGGTTCAAGCTTCAGCAGGACAAGATTCAAAGGATGCCACCCTGGAAGTATCTGGGTTTGGAGATAAATAAGCGGACCATTGTTCCGCAAAAATTGGTTATTCGTACAAATATCAAGACCTTGGCAGATGCCCATCAGCTGTGTGGGTCTTTGAACTGGGTAAGGCCTTGGCTGGGCATTCCTACTGATGTCCTAGCCCCTCTTTTCAATTTATTGAAAGGGGGAGAGGAGCTTAGTTCTCCTAGGGCCCTTACTCCAGAGGCTCACTCAGGCAGCACTGGAAAAAATCCAGCAATCCATTTCGGCCAGGCAGGCCCACAGATACCAACCGGGTCTGCCGTTCAAATTTATCATCTTAGGGAAATTGCCACACCTCCATGGGGTGATTTTTCAATGGGACGATTCTATCAAAGGCAAGGACCGAGGCTCGGAGGACCGCCTCTTGATCATAGAGTGGGTTTTCCTCAGCCACCACAGGTCCAAAAGGATGACATGGCCATCAGAGCTGATGGCAGAATTGATCAGAAAAGCAAGATCGCAGATCAGGGAGTTGGCGGGGTGTGACTTTGAATGCATCCACATTCCAATTAAATTAGAGTTGGGCCAATTCAAAAAGAAAACCTTTGAAGAACTGCTCGAGATTAATGAAATGTTGCAATTTGCACTGGACAGTTACACCGGCCAAATTGCAGTTGATCGGCCGGCCCACAAATTGTTCAATCAAGAATTCTCACTATCATTAAAAAGAATTCAGAGCCGAATCCCTTTGGAGGCACTGACTGTGTTTACCGACACGTCTGGAGCATCCCACAAGTCAGTAATGACTTGGAAGGATCCTCAAACTCAGCGGTGGGAGGCCGATGTTGCCAAGGTGGAAGGTTCTCCACAAGTAGCTGAGTTGGACACTGTCGTCAGGGCCTTCGAGAGGTTCTCTGAACCATTCAGTCTTGTAACTGATTCAGCATATGTCGCTGGTGTAGTGTCCAGAGCTGAAGAAGCAGTTCTTCAAGAGGTATCCAACATTCCCCTATTTAACTTGCTCTCAAAATTGGTAAAACTGATCTCCCACCAAGAGCAACCTTTCTTTGTGATGCATGTCAGGTCACACACTGATCTGCCAGGGTTCATTGCAGAGGGCAATTGAAGAGCTGCTCCCCTGGCTGCTCCTGTTCAGATGGCCCTGCTCCCAGATCTGTTTGGTCAAGCTAAGATCAGCCACCAGCAGTTCCATCAGAACGTCCCTGGCCTGGTTTGTCAGTTCCAGCTCACATGCAAACAGGCCAAGGCGATCGCAGCTACATGTCCCCAGTGCCAGTCCCATCAGCTCCCATCACTCAGCTCCGGAGCTAACCCCCAAGGTCTTTCTAGCTGCAAGGTGTGGCAAATGGATGTTACACATATCCCTTCTTTTGGTCAGTTGAGTTACGTACATGTTTCAGTGGACACTTTCCCCAGGGCAGTCTACGCCTCTGCCCACACAGGTGAGAAGGCAGCTGACGCCGAAAAACATCTTGTGCAAGCGTTTGCTGCCCTGGGCATCCCCAAGGTCATCAAAACCGACAACGGCCCAGCGTACAAGTCCAGGGAACTGCGAAGTTTCCTGCAGCAATGGGGAATAGAGCACAAAACAGGCATCCCCTATTCCCCAACAGGCCAAGCCGTGGTGGAGAGGATTCCCCAGAGCCTTAAGAGGGTTTTAGAGCAACAACATACGGCTGTGAAGGTGGAATCTCCCCATGTCTGTGTCGCAAAAGCACTTTTTACTATCAACTTTCTAAACTGTTCCTTTGAGAATTTAAATCCTCCAATAGTGTGACACTTCGGGCAACACAACCAGCTGCAGCTGAAAGCCAGGCCTCTGGTCCTAGTTAAGGACCCGGAGACCTGGAAAACAGAAGGGCCTTTTGACCTGGTCACCTGGGGGAGGGGATACGCTTGTGTGTCCATCTTAGATGGTACCAAGTGGGTACCATCTAAGTGGGTCAGGCCCTTCTTTCTGAAAAAGGCACCAATGGTTGGAGGCATGGCACAGGTTGAGGAGACTTGTTGGAGGAGGCGGAAACCCTTGACTTTGATGTCCTCTAAGTTTCCCTCTGGGCAGAACCAAAACTTTAAGTTCACCTTTTCACCCTGTTTTCTTTGATGTTTCAGTGACACCCATTAACTGTTCTGTTGCTTCTTTTTATTTTGGTTGCAGTTTTAGTTGCTTGTTCTATAATTTGGAGTCTGATGAAAAGACTGCTGGGTAGGATTGTTCCTACCCTCGAGATAAACCAGGTGGTGGCTCCGGGACTGTACAGCGAAGCAGAAGCTTTGGAATCAGATCAATTGGAGGCCTCCTCAACCGTGGATGACGATCAATGGGCTTCTGCACCTTTCAGCCACCCCTGGTTCAGAGATTCCATCCCGGACTCAGGCTGCCTTAGTCAGACTCAGTTCACCTCATTTTAAGTTTTGGTTTTTTTTTTTTTTAAACAAAAAACGAGGAGATGTTGTGTTGTGTTAATATGCTCCCCCGGTTTAAGCTGGAATGTTCTGCTACCCCCTTTTTCTGTATAATGGTTCTGTCTGGAATTCCCCCTCTTTCCCAGTTATCTGTCCATCACCAGTTACCCTAGAAACCCGCGCCCTTTCTGTCACCCCCAAATGCCCCCCTTTTATCCAGAAACTTTGGTGTTATACATGGAATTATTGGGCCGGGGACCGGGGTCCCACCTTTGAGCTCTCTCGGTTGGCTACCCGTCCTGTCTCTCTGAAAAGCCCACGCTCACCGTGGGCCCCCATTCGCTGCCTGTCTGAGCTCTTCCCCCTCCCGTTTCTCCTATATAACACGTGTATTCCCTCCCCTCCCTGCCCTTCGATTTGGCGGCTTCCCCTGGGTGTTACTCCGCGTTCTGGAATAAAACCTGGACTGGCCCCGGTCAAGGGGACGCTCTCCCCATTCCCTGCCTGTGGTCCCGTGCCTTTTTGTCCACCTCTGGCAGAGCTGAACGCCAATCCGGCGCGTCCCTGACAATGGAGCGGCTCCCGTGCGCCGAACCGAGAAACCGCGAATTCCTCCCGCTCCGTCTGCTGGCAGGCGGGAACGGCGGCGCAGGCGGGATTTTTAAAGTCACGGCTACCTCATTCCCTGATTCCCAAACAGTCTGCACCTCTAAGGTCATTATCTTCTTAAGACTATTGCTGGTCATCTGCTGGACACAGGATAAAATACATGGAATACAGATCGCAATCAATAAAAACTTATCAAATACAACCCAGCCACTGACAAAGGGACCTGCAGCATAGGAAAACAAAAAGATAATGTCCAATGTCCCTAAGAAGTGGAAATAAATGGCTATGTTCCAAATTTCATATGGCTGGAGCTGAGGGGCCATGCTGTTTAGGCAGGCAGGAGTCCATTAGCTGGAAAAGCTGACTTTGACATTACTGAATCTCTTTCTGGAAGCATGGAACAGTGTGACAGCTACAGCTGGTCTGTAAGCTGGACAGTAAAATTGGCCATAACAGACTACAACTCGACTAGCCTAGTTCATTACACTAGAAATAAACAAGTCCCTGGGTAAAACAATGATAGGTTGGATTTGAACTCAAACAGGGGACCCCAGCAGACCCATTCAAGACTGAAGGCAAACATCTAATTGGTTGGTGAGCTGGGTGGTATTAAGACCTCAACCAATCAAATGTTCAAGCATGGGAATTTTGAAGCCCCTATGAAAGAGGGCATTCATCTATAAACTTTGGCTGTTTTCCCATGAACTTGGTGTGTTCAGTCATGTGTCTGTCTCCAAAAGTGTGACAAGAGGTGATCCCGACATGATAGCAGGTGCCATGGGTAGAGCTGGGAGGCAGAGTCCTGGCGGAGGAGAGCAGCATGGACAGCTGCCTAAGAAGAGTAGCGTGGACAGCTACCTAGATCCAGACCCCTGTAAATAGAAAAACACCGCTGGGAGACATAGGAGGATGGGTTTCGGTGGAGAAAAACCCAGTTGTTAAGGTATAGAACCTCCTTTTATGGGAACGGGGTAAAATATGAAGAGCAGGCTTTTTTAGTCTTGCTGATCTGGTCTAAGAACTACGGGTTGGACACAACTGAAGAAGCCACCCTTGATATTAAAATTTGGGAGCGGACTGGGAGATTTATAATTGAGGCAGCTTCCATAGGTGATGAAGCCACCAGAAACATTATAAAGCCCTGGAGGCTTGTTTTCAACTTGGCAAGGCAGTAAAAAGCCAAGCAGGATGCAAGGATGGCAGTGAGGATGCCACAGGCACTGCCCACCAAAACACGCAGCATGGGGCGAAGCAGCAGGAGGCATTGACACCACACCAGGCACATGGGAGGAGAGGACAGGCAAGGCAGCCCCACTGCACTGACTGAGTGGCACTGTGCCATGGCGCTGCGCAGCCCCTGCAGCAGCTCCCCTGTTGGCCTGCACCGAGTGTGCATGTGCGATGAGCCAAACCACTTGTGCCAGAGCCGCACACGCCCCCACACTACACCCTTTGTCACCATAGACACGCTCAGACCACCTCCACCCAAGGCTGATTGGCTTGGCTCTGAAACCACGTCTACAGTCAAGCCTCCACTTGGCACGCCCATGTGCTGCCGTGACTTGTGGGCAGACACTGGAGGTACAACAGTGTGGATACCTGGTAGTCAAACTACCCCCATAGCCGGAAATGCCGGTAGGACACAGGGTCCCAAACTCACAGTGCTGCATGCACCGCTGCTGCCCCAGCCAGGGCTTGGACAGCCACAGAGACACATATCGGCAAAGGACTTGAGAGACACTCACGGAGGGAACCAGGGCCATCACCTTTCTGCCAAACCCTGAGAGGACACCACTGATGTGCTGCTGGTAGCTACGCTCAATGTGGTCACTGCCTGGAGACAGGTGAAGTGAGCAGCAGTCATGAGCAGGGATTTTGAGGGTGTAGTTAAGATTAATGTGCCTATATCAGGTGGTTGGGAGCCTGGGGACATGGCAGTTGAAGCATTCGTGGTGCTGAGAGGCAGCGGAACAGTGCCTGATAAGTACACACCCTTTCAGTGGCTGGTCGTCTCTGAACTGCACCAGCTCACTGCAAAGCATGGACTAGAGTCTCCTGCAGTAGCCAACGTGCTGTGATTTCTAACTGCAGAAGAAGTAACTACTTTTGATATTTAGCAGCTTGTTAAATTTATATACCCCAGTCCAACATATGATACTCGAGTTCACCTGGCGACACAGTGCAGAGGAGCAGGAACTACGAAACTTAAGAATTTCGCAGCAACCTCCACATTTTGGAGCAGGGCTTCCTCAGCTCCTAGGACTACCACCAGTGGGAGAACCACAATTCCAACCATGATTACATCCATTGGTGGTGGCACAAGTAAAAGACTTGGGGATGCAAGCCCTGTTCAAAGTGGCAAACATGGCTAACGCTACCCAAATATATTCAAAGATCAAACAAGGCATCAAAGAACCATATCTGCAATTTATAGAAAGATTGCAGGATGCCATGGAAAAACAAATTGTATACATTGAGGCTAGAAATCAATTAATATTACAACTGGCATGGCACAACGCTAATGAAGATTGCAGAAAAATCAAAGAACTGTTGCCAAATGAAAATCCATCTTTAGATGAAATATTAAATACCTGTGCTAAAGTTGGATCTGAATCCCATAGCATGTCTTTTTTAGCGGATTCTATTGCAGCTGCTGTTAAGACTGCCACCCCATTGCTGCAGATATGGACAACAAGGCCACATCTGAAATTAAACAGTCCCTGCAAGCTCCTTCTACTGGGGACATTTTAAGGACAGAGTGATGTGCAGACAGAAGACTCTTCAACTAACTCAAGTTGAAAAGTGGCATGTTAATTTGCCACATTGGGCACACGGGAGGTAGTCCTCCAAAGACATGTGCAAATTTCCAAAGCTGTAGCTTCTCCATATATCTACAAAGGCTCTACATATTCATAAAGACATCTGAAATGCCTATACATATTGCCACATATAGCAGTATTTCCTGTTCCCGCTTTGTATTATAATGAACTGGATGTGCATTACAGCTGTGCAGTCATCTTCTTTAATTGGGTCAGTGGGCTCTGAAACGAGTCAGTGGGCTTCTGAAGATGAAGGAAGAGGTGTTCCTCATGGTAAATTCTTCACCTTTATCTGGTTACCAGGTCTTCTTGACCCCTTGGTTATGGTCCAAACTCCCTCTTCTGGGCCCAATTATTCTTAGAAGCCAGGTGTATTTATGGTTCCTACCCTTTTACAATACTGCATATAGTATAATGTCTTCGCTTCAATTATCCCCATCTGGTAACAATTAATCTCCTCATTAAGCCCTTAATTAAAATATATGGCCTTCATCTTAGTAACTACATTTCTAACTTAACCCCTTGATTCATTGATTCAAGAGGAATGTAAACATAATAGGGAGCTGCAGCCGATGTGGGAAACGCGGTCGTGTGGCCAGACAATGCAAATCTAGGACTCATACTAATGGACAACTTCTAAAGGATCAGGGAAATGGGAGACTGAATGCAAAAGGGAGACATGCGCTGACACAAGCATCATCTTGCCTTCCTGTGCAAGCTTATGTGACCAACTTACAGGAAAAACTAGAGGATCATCTGGAATGGATGTTTCCACCTGAATCCCAGCAACTATAAGCACATTGAAGGTACATAAAGTCCCTCTCGAGGCCCAGGGGCCCAAAGGGAGAGGATTGACTGCACTGCTGATGGGAAGATCCAGTGCTACTCTACAAGGTATTTTTGTACATCCAGGTGTTATACTCTCTGATTATACAGGACAAATATACACTTCGGTATCAACCTGTACTCTACCTGTAACTATCCCTGTTAAAACCTGAATTGTTCAACTCATCCCCTGTCCCAAAAATGGATTCTAAGGTGCGAGGAGACTGAGGTTTTGGGGCAACAGGAGAGCCCCCAGATGTAGTGGACTCAGGTCCCTAATATGGTTTGTACCATCACAACGCCTCGGGCAAGTCCCTTGCAGATAAAGATCACTGGAATGATCAACACAGGGGCAGACTTTACTATCACTTCTGCCAACATTTGGCTTCCATCATGGCTGACCATGGCTGTGGGATTTGCCATTGCTGGCCTCAGAGGGACCACATAGAGCTTCCTGAGTAGCAGGTCTGTGTTGGTCAGAAATCTGGAGGATCCAACAGCCATGATTCAGCCATATATCACTACTGCACCACTTAACCTGTGGGGGAGGGATGCTCAATCAGCATGGGGAATCTGGGTAGGGATGGATTTTTAACGAGGACCACTGTATTGAAGAGTGTACAATATCCCACCCTAGAACTAAAATGGCTTACAATTTGACTTCTGTGGGTATCACAGTGGTCCATAGAGAAAGAGAAACTGCACACCCTTAAATCCCCAGTAAAAGAACAACTAACTGAAGGACACATAGAACCATCCACAAACCCTTAGAACAGCTCAGCATTTGTTGTAAAAAAGAAGTCTGGTAAATGGAGTATGCTCCATGACTAAAATTAATGCAGTCATGGAAAGCATGGGTGCTTTGCAACCTGGTATGCTATCTCCTACAATGATTCCTGCAATCTGGGATATTCTGATTGTGGATCTAAAAGACTGGTTTTTTGCTATTCCTCTACACCCAGATGATACCCCAAAGTTTGCTTTCACAGTGCCATCCATTGATAATGCTGCAACAGTTGAGCATTATCAATGGAAAGTTTTGCCATAAGGTATGAAAAACAGCCCCACAATTTGTCAATGGTTCGTTGCTCAGGTGTTATCATCCATAAGAGAACAATTTCCAGGGGCATACTGTTACCATTACATAGATGATACCCTAATAGCAATCCTGAAGAATAAAGACTTTTCATCAATTTGGCCAAGCCTCACGCAAGCATTTGAAACATTTGGGCTGCAAGTAGGACCAGAAAAAATGAGACAGCAACCACTCTGGAAATACCTTGGACTCAAAATAATGGATCAGACCATGCAGCCAGAAACAATTTAACTCTCAACCAAAATTCAAACTTTAAACAAAAACTTTTGGGTACCATAAATTGGCTCATATCGCCAACCGGGGGACTATGTACAAATCATGAATGGGACAGGACTACTGAGGAACACGTCTTGAGCTGTTTTGTTTTCCAGCATCAGTCTCATTACATGGTTATGACAATGGGAAGATGCCAGCAACTCACATCCCAGGCAGCAGACCAAGAACTTAATGTTACAACTTACTTAATAAGTTTTTTGACCAACCACACAAAGCAAAAGCATATTGACAGTAGTTCTATCCAACCACTATAAGCACACCTACCTTCTGTTAAAACAATGCTTGCTTATTTCAAATAAAACACCTGCTTGTAAGCCTTAAGATACAATGCACAGAGCTCCATTATTAAATGTAGAACTTCCTAATGTCTCGCTAGATATACTTTTCTGTAGCTAAGGGAGTTATTCTAGACAAGCGTTAATACATAGACCATTGTTCTATTTGTCCTTACTTTTCTACTTCGTATATAATTTTTCTGCTGACAAATCTTAAGGCTACTGCTTAGCTCTAATTGCAGTTCTGCTGTCTCTGAGGCCTGCCTTTTGCAGCTTTCCCAAAACCCTCTAATTTTAAGGATTCCCACTGGCTCAGGCCCCATCTAGAATTGACCACCCCACAACTGGCACCCTTATTTAACATCCTAAAAAATGATCCTGATCTAAATTCTCCCAGAAAATTAACCACAGAGGCAAAAGCCACTCTCAAAATAGTAGAGCAGGCTATCATAAACAGACAAGTCCACTGGATATGCCCAGGGATGTGCATTACTGTATTTATTTTCATCATCAATTTGCACTCTATCATGATTATCAGTCAGTGGGATACTCAGTGGTGTGACCCTTTGCAGGTTTTAGAGTGCATTTTCCTACCACACGAAGTTAAAAAGATGGCACCTATCATCTTTGAGTTGATTGCACAAGTCATCACCAAATGCCATCAGAGATGTTTACAATGAAGTGCAAGAGATTCTTCCAAATTTACTATACCTATGCCACAAGAACAATTTGAATGATGCTTTGCCAACAGCACAGCTTTACAAAGTGCCTTGCAAATTTTTTTGTGGCAGTTTAGTTACCATCTACCAAACCATAACTCACTGCAGCTGAGTGGGACCACTGAATTATCCCGAAAACCACTGAATAGTCGCACACCCCTTAGAGGTGTTTTTAAAGGTGTTACGGTATTCACTGATGGTTCTGGGAAAACAGGAAAAGCCATTGTAATATGGAAAAAGGAAAGTGGATGGCAAACATTGGAAGGCTGTGAGAGTGGATCACCTCAGTTGGTGAAGCTACATGCTGTAGCTACGGCTTTCCAATGTTTTCCCCATATTCCTTTAAATATTTCGGCTGACTCTGCCCACATTGCTAAAATTACACAGAGATTAGACTGAGCCCTGCTAAAAGAAATTGACAATGCACAATTATTTGACCTTCTAAAAACTTTGTGGCATACCATCCAGGCCAGAACTTGCCCTTACTACATCCTACAAATAAGGAGTCACACAAATTTACCAGGTTTTATTGCAGAGGGCAATTCTCGAGCAGATTGCCTAGCTAGTCCTGGTTGGACAACATCACAGCCAGTGTTTCACAATGAGGACCTGGAGAAACATGCCTGGGCAAGGTTTCCAAGTTTACCTTGAAAGGGGATCCAGCTTTTGTAAGCCAAAATGGAAGTACAGTTTAGGTTAGAAACACCTGGGTCCACTGGCATACATCTGACCAGCTAGGGCCAGGGTTTGGCCAAAGCCACGGCCTTAACTGGAAGGGCTCTTTAACACAACCTACAAACAAGCCTCTACTAATAGCAGTTGGGAAAGTTTCTTAAAATTATACGTCTCACAGGTATGTGAAAGTTTGTAAAGCAGCTGGCTTTGTAATTTATCCCTAGTTAAATAGTCAATGGTACCATAAATAAACTGCAAACAACCAAAGGAATGCATATGTGCAACCTCAAAAAATGTCTTATGGATAATGCCTGTTATAAAAAGTCAGTAAATTCACTCTATGATATTAACAACATATTCAGAATCATTAGTACATCAGCAGTAACTGTCCTAAGAAGTCGAGATAATTTTTTCCAGACATCTATGCATACATGACATTAAAGCAAAATAAAAGCAAGAAAGAAAGCACTAAACAGCTTACAGTTAATAACAACCATAATTTGGAATTGTTACTCATTCTTCAGTGCTACCTATAGAAGATAAAACAGCAAAGATTATAATGAACAATTGTGCTAATTGACCAGTACAGAACATTTATACCCATAGAATCTTCTATGAAATTAAGGATCTAATAAACCACATCTTCACATATTTTTACACAACTTATAATCTTATATTCTTAAACAGTTGCTTACCAATTCTTCATCATAATTATTTCAATCACTATAACAAAGGAACTGTATCTTGTAATTTAAATGAGCAGATTTCAACATACTTCATTCAAACTTATCGTCACTCATCTCTATAACAAAAGAATTGTCTTGCAATTTAAACAAGCATATTTCGATAGAACTCAAACTTCAATGAAACTTAACATCACTTAAACATAACAGAAAGTACACTAACAGAACCTCGTTAACACTACTGAAACTGAACAGAAATTGTTCTTAAGTTCTTAATAGAACTTAACAGAACTTAGACTGAGCAACACTTAAACTTAACCTTGCTTAAACTTAACAACACTTAAACTTGACAGAAATTAAACTTAACAGAACTTAAATGTAAGAGAATTCAAATTAACAGAATGTAAACCTAACATCACTCAAATTTAACAACACTTAAGTTTAAGAAAACTTAGCATCACTTAATCACTTAAGCTTTACAGAAACTTTAGCTTAACATCACTTAAATGTAACAGAACTTCAAAGTAATGTACTTAAATCTAACATCACTTAAACTGTACAAATTGAAACGAAACAGAACTGAAAATTAACATCACTTAAATAAAACAAAAGTAAAGTCAGAGTTGAAAGTGTTCCTTTAGAAGTTCTAGATACAACAGAATTTAACTCATTTTGACTCCATCATTACAAGAAAGCTACCAAAAATTTGTCATACAGCAGCTAAACATCAATGACCAATATGCAGGCAAACAACTGATTTGTAACTGAAATAGCATTAACATAGATTTACTGGAGAGAATATAAATGTGTGGCAAATACCATTGTGGTTTTATATAATTTAGTTTAGAGAATAGCTCATGGTAATTGCAAATATTATTGAAAATATTTGTTCACAGTCAGGACTTTTCCGGAGTAAGCATAACTTTGCCAAGGTATTTTAGAGTGCAGGTTTACCCAAAAAAATGACAACAGCAAAGGCTAATTGCCTTTCAAGCGGGTTCAGTTTGTAGATAGTAAGACAGCTTTTCAAGATTGCCTGTACAATAGATTTGAGCTTGGACTATTAAAGGTAATGGGATATAAATATTTAAGGCTAAAACAGCAAAAACCTCATTATATAATACTACCATGAGTCTCGCACATGTAACTTGGTCAATGGGTGTGTAAGACTAACACTTGTATGTAAACAGCTACCAAGTCATAGTTTCAGATTATTCTTACGGAATGAGGTACTGTTTAATGCACTTGTGATCCATCAATGTACTTGAACAGTTTTGATATTAAGACCAATTTCAATTTAAACGTGTCAAGGAAGCATAACTGTGACTGTGATCACAAGGGTTTTCAGGATGAAGAAGAGATGAGAATGTTGACTCCATGATCAGAAGGCTTGATTTATTATTTTATGATATATGTTACATTAAGACTATACTAAAAAGAAATAGAAAGGAAAAGGTTTCTTCAGAAGCTAGCTAAGCTAAGAATAGAAAAGAATGAATAACAAAGATCTGTGTCTCAGACAGAGCAAGAGCCAGCTCTGCCATGAGTGGTCAGGAAATCCCAACATCCACAGGAGACCAATCACAGGTCTACCTGTTGCATTCCACAGCAGCAGATAACCATTGTTTACTTTTGGTTGCTGAAACTGCAGCTTCTCACAAGGAAAAATCCTAAGAAAGGATTTTTCATGAAAGATGTCTGCGACACATAACTACACTTGAATCACTAAATATCTGTACCTATCTGAAATGCTGTCACATGTGTCTTCATGGCAAAAGAGTCACAATAAAATTACCTTATTAGAGCTGTGGGATAAAAAGGCAAGTGAGCAGGCAAAGCTAGCACAATTCTGTCTGCTTTTACAGTGGAGTTTCATGTGCTAATTATATCTAATTCTTGAATAGCTGCTGCAGATAAAGCTCAAGGTTTGTTTTCAAGTGAGCAAAACAATTCCTGATTTATGAGTGGCATGGGCCTCCCCTAGCTAATTGCTTCCTGCAGGTAAATCTTGCAATGTTTTGACACTGGACTTGAAAGTTAACTGCTGTGGTGTAACATTCTCTTCTGTTAATATCCACTCTAAATATTTCCAAGGAGGAGTCTACCAAATTTTCTCAGGTGGGCCCCGTATCTTGCTATTATGAATCTCCCTGTCTACAAACTAAAACATTACCTGCATAGTGATAAATGGTACTCTCAGGGTACTGTCTTGCAAATATTCTACCAGGTACACAAGCTTCTAACTTTGGTGGTAACAGCTAACATCATTATAACTGAGCAAAGAATTGGTATTAATTCAGTGCAATCAGACCTTTAAATCAAGATTCCTGAAAAGGGACTATACATCCCACATGTCAAGTTTTTAACCAGTCATGCAATATATCAGTCTTTCTGTTAAAGGATTTAGACCTTGCTATGCAATTTATATGCAGGAAGACACTACATTCAGACAGCTTTGAATCTCTCCAGTAAACAATCCTGTAAAAATCCACAGCTCACTGAAAGTACAAGGTTAGTTTTAACAGAGTTCCGGTAATGATGTCACAAATATCGCGATGATAGCCCATCTGCATTCTCGTATTTGAGTAAGCAACATCACCTGTTAATTGAATGGCAAGCTCTCCCATACCAATTTCCGCAGTTCTCTCATAAAAGAGTAGCCTAAGGTCTCCATATTTCAATGCATCTTCTTGGCATTCTGACAGCGATGTGCTGTGGCATCAGCAGTCCATGTAGGCCATAAATCCACTGTGATTTATGGTTCCAGGGTTGGATGGGTAGGCTGAGCTAGGATAGTTAGCAAAGGTCAACATCTCACACAGTAGGCTGATGTGACGCATGCCGTGATCCAGGATTCCAAGCTGTCAAGGGCCAACTACCTCTGGGTGAATAGCAGCCACATAGGCCAAAGCGACTAAGGGAGGAGTGGGTAGTGAAGAAGCTGCAGTTGGAAGGGCGGGCACTGGAAGTGCTGCAGCAGCAGAAGCACCCTAGAGAGCAGCCACTGCAGGGTATGCAGAATGCGAAGATGCCTCACTGTGGGAAGCCGGTGCTGGTGGGGCCGGGGAGGGGGCACTGAGGGTGCTGACAAGGGCCTAGAGGGCAGCCGTGGCGGGGGGGACTGGCATAAGGGGTCAGCCATCAAAGGAGCCACTGCAGGGGGAGCTGGCAGCCAAGCAGCTGTTTGTGTGGGAGGCACCATGCAGAGTAGCCTGTAGAGCAGCCATGGCAGGAGGCGAGGGCAGCCTACTCTGATAGGGAGCATCTTTCTTGCTCTGGGCGGAGCATCTCTCACTCTGCGGGCGGGGGGAAGTTCTGCTCCCGGGCTGAGCTCCTGTGGGAGCTTCATTAGTGCCTGTAATATCGCGCACTAAATTGAGGATTGATCCGTCCCTTGGATCTGTTCCATAGATCCATTCCCAGGATCCATGCCCAGGTTTGTTATCAGTATCTTTTCTAGCACTCACTGCTGCAGCTGCACACAGGAGTTTTTAACATCAAGGCCTCTCTCATTTAGGAAAGAGTTATAGGTTCTTTAACCTATAATAAAAGTTGCTCCAATGTGGAGAAAGTGCTGCAGTATCTTTAAGCTGCACTGACACTACCAGGACGCCTCCCCAGTCCCAGGATACTCACAGTCCTGTGGTTCTTTGCCCAGTGAACATCACTGACCTAACCTTAGCAGTTGTGCCAGCATCTTGCTCTCCATTGGATTCTGGCTCACAGATAAAGTCCCCTGTCGTACCAGGCTCTGCTCTCTGCTTGCAGTCTGAGGGCTCTAGGCTTGTAAGGGTCTGCCTTCCCAAGCTGCAGTCCATCTCTTCACTGTGATCCAGTATCCCAGTGTTCTGGGTTTGCAGGGCTTCACTGTCGGCCACAGTCCTCCTCCTCATTGTAATCTTATCTCCTGTCATTTGGGTGCCTGATGTACAAAGCAAAGTGATGCAGAGTCCCTAGGCAGCTGCAAAGGAGAGCCACTTTATTGCAAAAACCAGGCCTTTCTAAGCAGTTAGGCCTTTATCAGTTATAGTTTTAAATCATAACAAACATAATCTAGTCAACCACCATACACCACCATGTGAACACGCGATGGTTATACAACTTGTTTTTCTACCTCTAATTCAGCTGAGTCACTTTCCCATAGCCCTCTTCTACTTAGCTGTAGTAGCAGGCCTAAGCCATTATTTTACAAAGGTAACAAGGCCCTTAATTTATAAGGTTTTACCTATATGCAAGACGAAGGGACCTTAAAGTCCATCCAGTTACAGAGGCAGGCACACCTTCCACTATCCCAGGTTGCTCCAAGCCCCATCCAACCTGGCCTTGAGCACTTCAAGGGATGGGGCAGCCACAGCTTTCTGAGCAGCCTGTGCCAGGGCCTCAGCACCTTCACAGGGAAGAATTTCTGTGGGATCTCAGCACATCATTCCTGATGTTCAGAGATGCCAGGAGAACCCTTGGGGGTCTCGAAAATCCTGGAATGTTGCCAAGAGTGTCTGGTGGCTTGATTTTGATCCATCCACAGAAATAACAAGAGTTTGAGGACAAGAGAATCACTTTAGAGTATAAGGTGTAAAATAGACACATTTAGAAAGTGAAATATAGATTTTAAGGTTTTTTGGGTACAGGGGGGTTATGGAGACAAGATGGAGGGATCAGGGCGTGTCTTGTCCTTCTTCTTCCTTCTTCTTGTCCTCCATCTCCTGTGGTGATGTTGGCATTTGGGGATTGGTTTATGGTGAAGGTGCACTTGCCAACATGGGTGAAAAGCATTGGGAAATAAAGGTAAATATTGTGTACGTAGATATTAGTATAAAAAGACATGACCGCCCCGTGGGTGGTCAGAGAGAGTGCCTGTGACTGCTTGCAGATCAGACCTCTGTTGAGCAGACAGAAAATTTTGTAGATAAGAAATAATAAACAACCTGAAGACCGAAAAGCTGAAGAGTCCAGACTCATCCTTTAAAACGCGTGCCACCCAAGAACCACACTACTCGTGTCGGGGCAGAGACAGACAGCCGGACCCGGCAAATTTCTTCCCAATATCCCATCTATCCTTGCCCTCTGTCAGTGAGAAGCCATTCCCCCTTGTCCTGACACTCCAGGATGACAGGTACTACAAAAGGAAGGTGACAGAGATTGGGACCAGGAGTCTTTCCTCTTGCTTTGCCCAGCTAAATGGGACTTCAGTCTCAATAATCTGAGATGTCATTTGTCTCTGTCCCTCTGGGGAGCCTCTCAGGAACCCTCGGCCAGTCCTGAGTTGGCAGACACCGGGGGCAACCCCAACCCAGCCGACAGCGGGGAGACACTCTCTGTGCCCCAAGGGTACTGAGGGCACCTGGGCTAGTCGCCTTTGCAGCAGAAGAGACATTAGAGACATCGGTAGAAGATAAAGGGCCAACTCTTAGCACGGGTTAATCCAAGGTTTTATTCTAGGAGTCCCGAAGGAGCTCCTGCACCTCAGGGGGCCTCCTGCTGAGAACCCCGGGAGATGTGCCAAGGTTACATTTAAAGGGAGGTGGAAACCGAAAGTAGATAACATTTTACCAACCAATAAGTGACCCTAAGTGATGGGTAGTGGGGGATAGACATTTAGGACAGCGTATGGGGCAAGGCTTGGGGGCCTGACACTTGGCCTCTGGCTAATCACTCGACATCCTGGATCAAAGCTTCTAGATGGGAGGGATGGGATACTGAGTGATTGACAGAGAGCCAGGATGGAGGTTTGGGGATGATCTCATCCAGGGAGAGGGATTACACAGGTAAAGGAAGGGGGGTACAGTCTGGGATAAACCATTTGGGAAAAATATGGGGATACAAAACAAAACTACTTCAAAATATTACAAAGTATAAAAACACACTACAACAGTTATTTACTGTATGAACTCAGTGAGGGCATGTGGCAATACCTGCTGTATTATGGATACTGTATTCCATGTTTATTCCTTTCCTTCCTTTCCTTCTTTTGCTCCCCATTGACTGCAATGGCAGTGAGGGGAAAACCACATACATCAACACAGAGGGGATCCTCCTTCTGGAGCAGCTTCTGGCTGTGGCTGAAATGTCTCTGAGTGGAAGAAAGGAATATATTGACTCACAACTCACTTGGAAGATGTTTTCTAGAGCTCCTGGAGGTTGATTCAGCGGATGTTCCCTTTGGAAACCTCTGATGTTGCTGTTCCTCTCCCATCTCTACCACTCTCTCCCCACAGCTGTCATGTTATTGTCCCTCGGTATAAGGTGATCTCCCTCTCTTTTTGCTACTGGGAGGTAATGGAATCTTCCCAGGCAGCTAGGGACAGTACTAGCTGGATCCTGTGTTCTGCTAATTGACAGAGGTGACTAAAGGACACAGACATCAATAGAAAGAATGGTCTTATTTCCCTAGGAATTGCAAGGCAACACAATGGTAAAATGATACATTTCATAAAACAATCAGCTTACTATGCACTTGCATTTAATGACAAGAAAAAATTAGCAAGGTAATGTGTAGCAGGCCCTGAGCCTGCAAGGGCTCTCTGGTGGGTCAGAAACCTAAGATAGGAAATGCCAAGTCATGGTGACTGGGCTAGAAGCCCCTCTTCCGCCTTTGGACCCCTGCTTATCTCTCTTTAAGACTATCGGTCACTTTCCTTTAATCCTTGCTATTGAACCATTTCCAAAACCCCTGAATCCTATATAAAGAGCTGCTTTTGCCCAGCTTAGGCAGAATAGCTGTCACTCGGAACCTTTGCAGAAGAATCAATAAAGACGCTCCTGTGGAACCCCACACAGACTTCTCCTCTCTCTCCCTGCGTCTGCCTGCCTAGGCACCTAGCAAACTGAAGAGCTGAAATCACAATGAGCTGATAAGCACTAAAGAGCTGATCTCACTTAAGCTTGCTAAGGTTGCCAGCGGCTAAGAACTGCTTGGGAGCTCAGACAGTCTGTCCCGAACAGGGCTGTGCTAGCTGGAACTCGTGTGAGCCTGCTGGGGACAGCCTGAACTCCAGCAAAAGTTCACAATAGTAATGCACCTAATCATTACTATACAAGAAGGAGAAAGAGAATAGTGATTTAGAAAAATATACCACCAATTCCTGAAATACTTTACCATCATCCACAATCTGCAATCACTGGGGAGCCCCATTTCGCAGAGAGGACCTGGAGATCTCTTCCTGGCAATTGGGAAAATCCTACGTGGCAAGTTAACCCATAGGTGAGGTCTCCAAATTTGCCCTGAAAGGGAGTTCAGTTTTTATAGGCCCAAATCAGCAAGTCCAAGCGACCTGTTGATATTTTTAGCACAGAAGCGCCTGGGTCTGATGAGCCTACTTCCTGACCACCTGAGGCCAGGGCTTGACCACAGCTCAGGCATTGGCTGTGAGGGTTTTCCCTAAAATATCATACAAACAGGCCTCTATTACTGTCAATTGGGAAAGTTTCTTAAAATGATACATTTCTTGCAGATAACTACACAAGGTGTAATGAAAGTTTCTAAAACAACTGGTTTGGTTTTAAACAGCTAGCATAAGTGTCTCAGTCATCTATTTTTAGCTAAATAATACTGCTGTTGTTAGTCACATAGTGCACAGGATTCATCTTTAAAGTCAACTCTGTCTTAGGCCTGCTGCTCAGGCCTTAGCATGGCAATCCTGTTAGACCATTCTGAAGGGAATTTGATCTAATCCTTCTGGCCTTTCCTGGAGCAAAGAGTGCTCCCTGTCGCCAGGGAATATTTGGCAAGCAACCAAAAGAGAGGAAGTGAAACGATGTTTGCAGTAGGCACCAGTGTGTCTGTGCTGGCCACATCCAGAGTATTCTTGGTATCATGGAATCGTTCTGGTTGGCAAAGCCCTCAGATCACGGTGCCCAACCATTCCCCCAGTGCTGCCGAGGCCACCACTATTATATGCCCCCAAGTACCACATCCACACAGCTTTAAATCCTTCTGGGGGATAGAGATTCCACCAATACCCCTGGGCAGTCTGTGCTAGGGATGGACAGCCTTGCTGTATTGCGCTAAATAGTTATTTAGCTATTTGCACTGGGTGTTTGGTAACTTGCACTGTTCACATGTTTTGTATCCTATCACCACATGGTCTTCTCTCCCTCTCCCCCCCCCCCCCAGTGTTGGTGGTCTCTTCCTGGTTTGCCTCTCCCCTTGCCCCTCCTCACTTGTATCCCATTGGCTGCTGCCCCCTTCCTCTGCCCCCCTTCCCCTCAGCTCATAATCCTCCCTGGGAGAAAGCCACTCTCTCTCTTCCACCTGGGAAGCCACCTGAACAACTTGGTGTCTTCTATTAATAAAATAGAACCTGGTCCCCAGGTGGAGAAGAGCACTTCTCATCTTTTACGTTTTGTCCTATGTAAGATCGTGTGGGCTGAGGTCCATAGCTAGCCAGATAGGACCCGAACAGCCCATCAAGCATGGATTCTTACACAGCCTTTCTACTAAGAGATTTCCCATTATCCAGCCTAACACCCCCGTGGTATTACATGAAGCCATTTCCTCTTACACATTTAAAATGGTTCCAATTTTTCCATTCTCTTTTCATCACCACGTTGCATTTTCTCCATCTGTTTTTATGTTCCCTAGGGATGTGAGGTGTTGTTTTTTTTTTTTTTTTGTTTGTTTGTTTTTTTTTTTTTTAATTTATATTTATTCCAGTCTTTTGGCAAAGCTCCTGGCTAACTTGTATGGATGAAGTTGTCACTGCAAGGTTCATCCCTTTATTTTTCATGATTTTGCAGGTATGGTCTGTCTGGCAGTGAAGTCCTGGACAACATGGCCTCCATCTGGGACTTTAACACTGACCATCAGACCCATCTACTGGATTAAGCCTGAGTCATGGTAATAGCACTGATTTAATGGATTTTGTTCCTAAATGGGATTAGCCTTTGTCTTCTCCAGGGAACCAGGTTGCTCCATTAACAATCAGTTGTCAGCAACACATCTTGCTGCTGGAATTCTGGGTAATAGCCACTGGCTCCAACTGATGTGGCTGTACAAACACAGGGAGTTAATTGTTTCTCAGTTGCTCCTGATCAACAACTTTGAGGCTCAGTTTAGAATTGTTTAGAAACAGTGCTGATGATTTCCAAGCTCCCAAGAGACCTATCCAGGCAGTTTGGGATTGAAAATAAGACTTAGACTCTGTTAGAGGAAGAAGGTGGTGGTGGTGGCGGCATGAGGTATGTAGGAACCTGTGCAGAGGTACCTGTGTCCAACAGGAAGTTTATAACACCACATTAAATCTGATCTTCTAATCATGCAGGAATTTCTTGGGGTTTGCTGTGTTTCTTGTGTGGTAAGTAATGGGAACAGGTTGAGGCAGGGGCATTAAAAACCCTGGTGATACTGACTAACAGATGGGGCTGTAGAGGCATTAGCCAAGCCTGGGAATGGTACTGAGCCCCTGCCTGCCCTTTCCCAGCTACTGATTGTGGCCAGTGCCATGGCTGTGTACCTCACGGATTACTCTGGAAGGGGGGAGTTCTCCACCAGGCAGAAGCACAGAAGACCAGGTTCCTGCAGATGCTGCTGTGCCTGGCTGATGAGATGAACACCAGCTGGGCTTTATTGCCAAAATAAAACTCACCAGTTTTCTTATAAACCCCAACAATTTGGTCTCAAGGGCTTTGTTGCTCAGTCTCTGCTTACATTCGTTTGGAGGGGCCATGGTGGTGGGTGGCAGGAGTGCACCTGTGTCCTTTTTCCCCTCTTTTCTGTTATGATTGTGGGAAATAACTGGATTTTGGTTGTTTTCCAATGCAGTTTTCTGCAGATCCCAAAAACCCATTGGAGGGGAGATCATTGCTCGTCCTTCCACTACCAAGTGAGAGAAGAGATGGTCATATTCCAGGACCCTTACTTTGGAATGTTTAATGGAATTGGCTAAGTAGCTTATACTTCTGGGGTTTCCACAGTCTGTCCATGGCAGGTCACAGAATCACTAGGTTGGAAGAGACCTTCAAGATCATAGAGTCCAACCTCAACTAAACCGTGGTACCGAGTGCCACATCCAGCCAGTCTTGTTTTTAAACACATCCTGGAATGGTGACTCCACCACCTCCCCAGGCAGACCATTCCAGTACTTCAACACCCTTTCCATAAAAAACGTTTTCCTAATATCCAACCTATATTTCCCTTGGCACAGCTTAAGACTGTGTCTCGTTTTGTCAGTTGCTGCCTGCTAAAAGAGACCAACCCCCACCTGACTACAACCACCTTTCAGGAAGCTGTAGAGAGTGATAAGGTCACTTCTGAGTCTCCTTTTCTCCAGGCTAAACAACCCCAGCTCCCTCAGGTGCTCCTCATAGTTTGTTTTGTTCCAAACCCCTCACCAGCTGGTTGCCCTCCCCTGAATGTGTTCAAGCGTCTCAACATCCTTCCTCAACTGAGGGGCCCATAACCAGACACAGTACTCAAGTACAGTCCAGGCTGTGCTTCAACTTAGTGCCACTCTGAGCCCTCAGTCTGCAGGGAAATTAACATTTTGGGAAGTTCTTACAGCCCTACATAATGGTTTGTGGATTATGATGATTTTCTGGAAGTAGGCTGTCCATCCTGACCTGTTTTCTTCCCTGTCAGACTGTACCTGCAGAAAGGCTGAAGCGAGACCAGGATCTTTAAAATCTATTACTCTCTGTGTCTTCCCGAGGCTGAAGCCATGTTTGCTATCAATGCTGACAGAGCAGGAGATGATAAAGAGTAAAAACTCCTTTTTAATCCCTTGAATCCCAAGACTCTGTATCTGTAAGATGCTCCTTTCTATGTGGCGCCTTGGGGACGCTTCCCAATGCATTGGGCAGAAGAACCTGTTGTGTGTCACCATGGGAACTGCCAGGACATACTGAGCACAGGCAGAGATGTTGGGAAGAGATCTGTCTTTGGGCAGTAGTCACATATTAGGTCAGTGTGGTTCCTTGGGAACACTCCCAGAGGATCATACCCTTCAAGTTTTTCTGGATCCCACCATGGACAGAGGGCAAGTCTTGGTGGCTGCAGTTTGGAACTTGGTGAAATGTAAGTTAAGTTGAAGGGTTTGTCCACTAAGATAGGTGGTGTTTTATAAAAGAAAGCAGAGTGGTATTCCACACAAGGGATTCAGGATTGGTGATGATCCCAGTCCATAAACTTTCTGTTCATTTTCTTTTGGATGCTGCAACCTGTTGGGTTGAGGCAACTGTTCCTTTACATTTCACTTAAATTTTCTGTATTTCATTAAGTCTCCATGGAAATCTGCTTTAGTAAAAAGGACCGTGAGGATATTGATGATGTCACATATTCCTGGGATTCACAGGTGCGTGTTCAGACTAAGGATTGTTTTGGATGGAAGAAGTGGCAACAATCTCCCAGTAATGTCAGTCTGGGTTTTCCTTTTCTCCTAATTCTCCTTGGTTTGGGGGTACAGTGCAGCCCTACACTGTATATCCTTTAAAAGACTTCTTAGGGTGTAAAAAGCTTCTTTCATATTCCGCAATATTTATTTATAACTCGATTAAAGAGAATAATACCATATCAATGTGATTTTATTAAGTTCTGATGCCTTAAGGAGCTGGAACAGAGGCTAGACAGACTTAAGAGGAATAAGGTGGATATTTATTGAAGTGCCTTCAAAGGCCAAAACCTGGCAGTACTGGAGCCACAGGTGTGGCTCTGCGCAGATGGGTTCAAGATAGAAGCAAAAGAGGGCTTGGTCATGAGATCTCACCTTTTCATAAGTTTTAGTCCATTTGCATATAGGAGTTAACTGTCCAATAAGTAGCTTCAAATTATGAACTTTTATCCTCCTTGCTTGCTTGCCCACCCTCCTCTTTTCACATTGTTTATGCTTTGGGCCTGAAGTTTGAAGAGATTGTCCTTGAGTCTCCAGCAAGAATAGGATTTTTTTTTTCTTCACAACCCTGTGAAAAGATCCTAGCAACACTTAATATAAAGCTAAAAGCTGCACACCAAAACAGAACAGAAAAACTTAAAACCTAATGTATCACTTCATTTCAATTGGTTAATTAAAGCAAATCATTGATAAGGGGTTTGAGCATCCCTTGGTTGGAGCTGGCAGCTCTTTTTTATTGTCTCTTCATTCTTTTAATTCCTTTTCATTATTTCTTCAGTGATTACTGAAGAAATTAGGATATACAAGGAGGAGAACGGCATTTTTGCCCTGCTGGACCGGAAAATCCAAGTCTGGTTCCATGGAGAGATTGAGACAGGGAAAGGGAGCTGAGCCTCAAGTAGGGTTTTGGTAGCAGAAATTCAGTGAGGAAGGGAGTGGTTAAAAGCAATGCTGCTGGGTTTGGGTTCTCCCACCCAAAAAAATGATCCTGATTAAAGGGTACTTTAGGAAGCAGCAGAATGTGCTGGGGCTGAGACATGAACTTTCAGGAATTTAGAGATTTTTGAGGAGCTAAGATTTTAGTTAGTTTAGTTAGTTATTGGAGTTAATTAAAATAAATGGCTAGGCCTTGATGAGGTTAAGAGTTAGTAGTTAACTAATAATTGATTGCTTGTCAACACAATGTTTGGTTAGCTGGGTTTATAATGAAGAATATAGAAACTGAAAAATAGCTTTTAGGAACATTAAGACAATTGTAGGCCTCCTCTCTTCTGAAGCCAATTGAGGATGGGAATGGGAGTTCTACCAAGGATTCATTTGTCATATTTGCATTGAAAAGGTAGAAAAGTCAGAAGGAGGAAGACTTCATTTACTTCCTCATTGTGGGACCCCTCCCCATGAAAGGGACCACCGACCTATTTCAAGGAACAAACTACTCATGCTTAATAGCTTTTGAACTAATTACCATACAAATCGGGGAATGGGATGTACCAAAGTTATGAATATGTATTTGTATTTTGGGTATTCAATACTTGTATAAATAAATTGACTCTGTAATCACCTGCAAATTGAGGTGTGTATTTGGGAGGTATCCCACACACTGCCCAGCGTCACAATAAACATACACTTTCTAACTTTAAACTGTTAGAGAGTTTTTGTCCATCACAGTTGGGTATCAGTACTAGATCAATATCCATAGTTTTTAATAAATCAGGGGTTGTGCTGAGACCCCCAAACCCTGGTCAGGCATGCTGGGCAGTGTCAGATCCACAGGATCACTATGGAGGGACGCTGCTGGGACCCCCCAAATCCCAGCCAGGAATTCTGGGCAGTGCCAGACCTTTGGGACACTATGGAGAGGCTTCACTGCTGACCTAGAGAGTTTTCCCATTATTTTCTGTCATGCTCAGTACCTGGCAGCTTATTATAGCTCCACAAGTTGAAGGTCTTATTGGAGTAGTTGGAATCACAGCAGATTGCAGAAAAGACAGTCCAGGAGAGGAAATGAGCTGTTCCACAGACTTACTTTTCCCAATGTGCTTTTAATTTTATGCAGAACCCCTCTCCTTCCCTCAGACCCCATATCCTTTAGCTTTGAGTTTTCTCAAAAAAAAGTTCCCTGCCTACACCAGAAAAAAATATTCCAAATTATTTATGGTACTCTGGGACTCTCTGACCTGGGCTCAGTTGGCCACTGTCTTGGGTTACAATGTAAGATGTAACCCAAAAGTATGTATTCTATTACCATCTATGTACGCTGTTAAGATGGAGGGGCAATGTTCTTTGTCTTTTCCATGAGTCATCCCTGATAACTCCCTCCAGGGGCTATCTTCTGCTAATGGGCCATCAAGCCTCACCCCATGACTTATAGAATTACATCATGCCACTGTGAGATGTTCCACCCAGGGGGAGGAACTGAGCATCCCTGCCTGGATATAGTCTGAGGTTTGGAACACCACAAGCAGCCTTATCCACTGGATTCCGGGAGGACAAGAGCTCGATGAAAACCTCCAGAGAAAGACTAGACCTTTTACAGGATCACCACTTTGACAAAACTACATCCATCACACCAACAGAACTGTAACCACCATTTAATCAGACTGCTACCACCACCCTGACCAACAGGGTTGTATTCTGATTCTGTCTGTTTAAGCCAGTGTTTCTGTACTATTGCCTTTATTTTAATTTTCCTATTAAATTGTAGCTCTGACACGGAATTTCCCGCGGATTTGCTTTCAAACTAGTACAGCCACTTGGAACACTTGGAAAGGAATTCATCATCTCTTGTGCGCGTTGACAAGCTCAACTTGAACATAAATGAAGAAATAAAAAACAAGCCAATCCAAACCCCTTGGAGAGAGTGTGGGTGGTACATGGGCAGGCCCCTGGGACAGGAACACATACTGGGGGCTGCAGTGCTGGCCTTGCCCAGTGGTGGGGGATAGGGGGAAGGGGGAGGGCAGGGGAGGGAGGTGTAGGCTTTCCTGACATCACCCTGGCAGCTCTGCAGGGGGTCATGGTTGTGTGGTTAGGGTGGACCCCCTCCTCAGAAGGGGGTCTGGGGCATATGGGTAGTGGGTGGAGTTGGGGGGGTGGGTGGTGGGTCAGGGTGGGTGGTCTCCTGAGGAGAGTGTTCTGGGGGCTCATTAAGGGGGAGCCCCTCAGGAGGAAGGGTTCTGGGAGAGGGTTAGGGTGGACCCCTCTGCAGGAGGGAAACAGGGGGGGAGGAGAGACTTTCCCAGCTGAAGTATTCACTCTTTATTTCCAGATCACAGGATATTCCAAGATGAAAGGGACCCCCAGGGATCATCAAGTCTGACTCTCAAATAATTTTCCTACCTGGGGATTGAACCCACAATCACTGGCATTCTTAGCATCCTGCTCCAGCCAACTGAGCCAGTCTCAGGGTCATAGAGAATGTTCTATCTGGGATGGGAATGGCTGGCACCAGCAAAGTAATTCCTGTGCAAATACAGCTCTTTCTTTTATGCTAATACTCCTTTAAACACCAGACCCTGGAAAGTCTCTAGGACATAACTGGCTGGCACCTGATGATGACAGCACAGAACTCTTACAATAATGCTGATTTCCTCCCCTCTCCAGCATTTACCTGTGAGAAATACTCACTTGCTGGTAAAGCTGAAATCAGACAAAGTCATCAAAGCAAAACTATATATTCATGTAAATGAGTCAACTGAGTCAGGTGCATCTCACTGGGGAGGAACTTCAGGAATTCTGAGCAGTGACTCTAAAATGCACGAATACCCTTCTTCAACCAGTGGGGTACCTGTCTGTCGCAGACATCTTTTCACTAAAAATCCTTTCTTTCGGATTTTTCCTTCTGAGAAGCTAAGAGGCCTCAGAGACAGAATGTAAACAATGGTTATCTGCTGCTGTGGAATGCAACAGGTCCACCTGTGATTGGCCCATCTTGGATGTTTATAATTAATGGCCAATCAAGGACCAAGCTATCTCGGACAGAGTCCAAGAAAGCTGCCTTTGTTTTCATTCTTTTCTTTTCTATTCTTAGCTTAGTTAGCATCTGAGAAAACCCTGTCCTTCTTTTTAGTATAGTTATAATGTAATATATATATATATCATAAAATAATAAATCAAGCCTTCTGATAATGGAGTCAACATTCTCGTCTCTTCCCTCATCCAAGAACCCCTGTGAACATGGTCACACCTGTCCTTTTCCTCCTTGGCTGGGTGTTAGGAACTGTTCAGGAACTCACATTCTTTCTGACCTCCTACCAGGCTCAAACTGACACCTCATTTCCCCTCCCCTTTCTATCCCTCTAAGTAACTAGCATCCGTTAACTCCCTTTTTCCTCCTCCCTCACACTCAGGAGGCCTAGCCTGGTGCAAGTTACATCTTTGCCTGTGTGGCATAAGTACACATTCTTACAGATGAAACAATCGCTGAAGCAAAACATTATTTTATCTCTCAAATACCCAATGGCTGTGAAAGTGCTTGCGCAACATCCCTTTCCAGGGAGAAATGAGCAAAACAAGTCCTGAGAGGTCACTTGGTCCATGGCAAAAGGGTTTTGGAGAGTGTCAATGGATGGTCCTTGCCTGCAGTGGGGCATTTCCTACATGTGTTTACAGCCCAAAATCATGGGAGATGATGAGGCTGGGGCTGCTTTTTTGAGCCCAGAGCTGAGCAGAGCCCTCAGCAGCTCCCACCCACTGCCAGGAATGTTTCTTTGGTGTTTTCTCCATATGTTCCAGCTGGCCAGGGAGTGTGAGGCAGTAGGAGGCCAGGAGCCACAGAAAACAAACCAGTACCTCTTGTCCTTCTTATTTCCAGGAGATGAACTGTGCCCTGCAGTGTCCTGCCCGTGGCACACAGCATGCAAAACACACATGCTGGGGATGGGAACCCAGTGATGGGCACTGGGATGACTGGGCAGAGCTTGAATAGACATGGATAAAGGTCTGCCTGTAGTTCTTTAATGATGGACTGCTCTGAACAGGCATCTGGAGATGCTTCAACTCAAACGGATCCCACTGACACCCCAAAAATGTAGCATTGGAATCCCTGGGTAGATAGACAGGGACCTTCACCTATCACGTTCCATCCTGGGCTGCACGCATCTCACTGGTCTGGAGTCGGGCTGTGTGAGGATCAGACCAATGAGCTGTCAAGACCCGGGAGTTTTGAACTCCCTATATATAAGAAGGCTCTCAACAATAAAACATGATGAGAGGAACAGCAGGTTTGTCTTTACAAACAAGCTGTGAGTTTGCTGGTAGATAAAGCTAGCACTGGGAGATAAAAGAAACAATGGGAAGGATTCCACTGATTGATGAATGGAAAAAGATATTTGCTTTTACAAATAAACTTTAGGTTTGCTGATAAATGAAATTTGACATTGAAAGATGAAAGAAACAATGGGGAAGAAAAGCCCCTAAATTCCGCAAGAATTAAAAATTAAAAAGGAGGGTTATGCATTAGAGGGAAATCTATAGTATCAGGTGTATCGGGAAGTCTGTACCTCTCAAGTACCTCAGCCAATGGGGAAAGAGAGAAGGGAAATGCGACCAGGAAACTAGGATAAAAAGGAGGCTGCGTCCTCCAAAAAATTTGAAAGATTCCAGGGGAATGCCCCATGGCCTCTCCCTTTATTAGAATAAAGTCAAAGGACTCCTCTGTCTCATTTTTGGACATAAACCTCTGGTGTTTGTGGATTAATTTTCCTAACAATGAGTTTTGTCAGATGGAGCTTTGGTGTGTGTGTGTGTGTGTGTGTGTGGTCCCTGTATCCGACTACTGACCTCAAGGAACATGTGGCTTATAACGTAATACAAAAATACCCCAAGAAACCAACCAGCACCTGAAAATACTTTCCCGATGGTTTTTTTGGAGGGGCTCAGACAGCAATTCCCTATGCTAACCTGCCAGAGCTTCCACACACCCATTAGGTACCCATTAGGTATGTCATACCAACCCCAAATCCCAAGCCAATTAAAGTCAAGGGAATTTTCCCTCACAGAAATTAAATCCCAAACAATAGCCATCAGAGGTGCCTTAAAATAAAAGCTTACAGTTGAATAAAGTTTTGTTTGGATGAATTTTGAAGTTGTTCAGGGACCCAGCCAGAACTGATGGAAAGTTTTAACAAGTGGGTCAGACCTGAGGTAACCTGAAGGCAGGTATGTGCATCCCTCTCTTCAGGGAAAAGAACTTTCAGAGACCATTCCTTAGACTCTGAAATGAAATCAGCTTTCTGAGGGAAAGTGATCCTCACCTGGCCACAGGTGCTGCCTCACCAGGAGGAAGGAGAGCATCTGGTCACTTCTCCAGCTTTAAAATATCAAATGAAGTTTGACCTGAAGGTGGCTGACATCAGCTGCGTTGCAGGGAACTCAGTCAAGTGCCCCATAAGAGACATCAGGGTTTTCTGCAGGACAGGAATTAGAAATAGAAAATTCTGTGGAATATAAACCTGTCCTTTTCATGATCCTATTGAGCTTTCTTGGAACCTTTGCTGTTCCTGACAAACCTGGTGTTAAATAGGCAGTTCTGCATGGGAGCATATATGCTTCATGAGGCTATTCCAGCAGAAATTCAGCATGGACTTCAGGATTATAACTATAATTCATCTAAACTAGCAAAGCTGAACCCCAAATATAGGCACCACACAGAGAACAATCCAGCTGCCAAATGTATAGAATTATAATCACAGCAACCAGCATCACCCAAAGGGATACTCCCAAATCCAAGGGTGTAAGTGCTTGTGTCCTTACTCTGCTGTTAGTGGTACAAATTCTTCTCCTCAGAGCTGGCACTGACTGGGTGGAAACTAAGAGCAGGAGGGGTGAGAGAATAGATTGGCTCCTCATGGAGTCACTGGGAGATGAGGCTAATGGAATCTAATTTAAATCAATTGAAAAAAATTACTTCCTGGGCAGAAGACAGGAGTTAAAGCAGATCCCTCCTGGCCAGGCTGGTGAGCATCATCTGGATCCATTCTGGGGAAAAACACCCTGCCAGGAGCTCTGACTCTTCTTTTCCTGCTAGCTCCTGAGCAGTGTCAGAGCCAACATGAGGGAGTTAAAGAGCAAATAAATCCCAAATCCTACAAAGTGAGTAATCCAAAGAAAGAAATGCATTGTTGTCATGAAAAGCTTAAAAATCTGTAAAAATTCTATTACAACAATGTAATGGGATTCCCAGGGATCGCATTATTGCTCTTGGTTCCATTTTTATGTGGTTTTAGTCCCTCGGCTGGCAGCTTGTAGAACTTCTGCTGGTATTTAGAGGTCAATGAGGGGTGGTTTTGGATTGACCTTCACCTCTTTCTCCACTTTGTGCAAACAAACTTAGGCCAATGCAGTTAAATTCTGTTTGTGCACATGTATGGGAGAGACCCTGGCATCAGGAAGCACTGATTCCCGCAGCTGTGCCATCCAGGATGTGCTGAGCTGACCACAGGGAAAAAGCTGGATTCTGAGTGTGACCCCTCTGCCAACATTCTGCTCTCCAGGCAGGAATTTTTCTCACATTGCAGTCATTCCAGTCATTCTCTTACCATCACAGGGAGCAAGTTTACAACTCCTCACAGGGTTTGTACCTGCCCCCATTGTGGCACAGATCTGCATGCTCTTAGTCCCTTCCCTGCAGGTCACTGGGCACTGACAGATAGAGGGGTCAGCTCAGGACATCCCGTGTCACAGCAATGGGCGCAGATCCTGTGTCCCAGCCAGCCCCAGGCTGGCTTTTTGGACAGGCTCGTGCTCATCTGGGACTGGGGTCTAGCTTTCCATGGCACTCGATTGTGGAACCATTGGGTCTCACCCTGCTCCGGAACTTGGCTTAGACAGAGCAGTTGGTGCCGTTGGCATGGGGCTAGATTGCAGCACTCTCTACAGAGCCTAACAGACAGAGTTCCCACAAGTTTTGCTGAATTATTCCCACTTGTCTGCTGACCAGCTAGGATGGGAAATGGAGTCAGACACCATGAACTCCTATCTGTTATCTAGCTGTGGCTGTCTCTTGGTTGGAAACATTCATGGCCAGGTTGGAGGGTGCTTGGAGCAGCCTGGCCTAGTTGCAGGGCTTGGGAATGAGATGAGATTTAAGGTCCCTCCCAATCCAATACATTCCACGGCTTTATGATATATGTGTATATTTTTATATGCATATGAAAAATATCCTACAACCACCCCCTTAGATCAGTACCCATTCTTACAGAGGTAGAAACTCCCCTCGATATTCAGGAACTCCAGGCTGGAAAGCCAACGGCATCCCAGTAAATTCATCCCACCCAGTGTGGCTGGGGCTTCCCTGTCTGGAGAAGTAATCCCTGCTCTCTGTCCCCAGCAGGGGAAACCCCTCTCAGGATTTCCATGCACTCCAGGATGCACATCCTACAAATGGGCTTTGGCTTTTTGCTGCCCCCTCAGAAGCTCCGATGATCCATCTCGTTGTTGCTCTTCCTGTAGCACCAGACTTGGTGTGTTGGAACCCCGCAAAATGTGTCACAGGAATCAAGATAAACAAGTCCTTGTAAGAACATCTGCTTTAAATACAAATTTTCTGGCCTATTAAATGGGTTTACAGGACAGATATTTTGGGATTTGCAATCCCCATTCCTTGCCTAAGAGCCATGGATACACCACGAGTACAGGAAACACTCAGAAGCATCACTGCCTTAGTCTAGACTTCCAAAGTGGCCTTGGAGGCTGAATTTAAACACCTAAAAAGATCTTTTGTCTTCCTAGGCTGGAAGTGTGACACCTGAAAACAATCATGCACTTCTGCTTTTTAAAGCTTGGGCCCAAAAATAACACACTGCTGTCAAAAAAAGGGAGGCCAAGAATTCAAAATCATTGTTTCGCTGCTGTTTTTGTAATTTGTCCCTTGTTATAGGTGCCTCATCCCCTGCTCACCTCCTCTGTGTGGTTTGGAATACTGGGACCAGCTCTTCAAGGCCCTCTTGAAGATGTCTGTGTCCTCACACAGCACATTAATGCTGGAGATGATTGACACAGAATGCTTATGGGGGATGTATTTCTGCATCAGGCTGGATCTGATATCATTCTCCCAGAGAATGATCTGTGAAATAAGCAAACATAAACCCAGAGCTGTTATTGATTCCTCTGTGAAGTACAAGAGTACACCAAGGTCTGGGTCTGGGGCTGGATGATCCTTAGGACCCTTTCTAAGGCACAACCTGTGTTTTCAGGGCTCAGCCCATCAACCCGCAGGAGCACCATGGCATCATGCAGGGGCCCATCCATGTCCAGCATTTCAGTGTCATCCTCAGTGCTGTACTCTCACTGCATGCTCAGAGTGATGCATGGTCAGGGTCTGGCCTCCTGCTATTTCCAAGGCAGGATAGATATAGTGGCGTGTAGCCTGGCTCTTGACCGCTGGGAGGAGTGAGACCAGAGTCGGTTGTGACTCCCCTTCAGTGACAGCAAGCTGGGAGCACAGGGAGTGGGATTTCCATCAGATTATGAAAATAACAGATTTTCATCACATTTTAGTTTCCTCTGCCAAAACAGAGGTAGGGTCCCAGATGGTAAAAATCAGTGAGCAAAGTGTCTTGAGTTGGTATTCCTGCAGTATAAATCAGTAGTCAGGTATGGTGGGGATCATGATGATGATGCTCCAATTAGAAGCCAATTCATTAGAAATCTGAATCATAGAATGATTTGGGTTGGAAGACATCATCCTTAAACAGCCATTTAAAGATGGACTCTCATTTATTCTTCTGTACAACTTTTTCTAATGCATCATAAGAAAAATTAAATACACAATGTAAAGATACAATTAAATAACTAAAAATACAATATAATTAAATAACTAAATAGAATAATTAATAATAAATTAACAATAATTAAATATAATTAAATAACTAAAAATACAATATAAAGATTCCTTGGTATTTTTCCCAAATCATTCCTGAACCTGAGTTGAGTTGGAGCTCACTGACTACCCTGTCTGATGGTCATGTCGGAAGTATGTCTGCTTGTACCTGAGACATCAAAGACCACCAAAGATGTTCCAAACTACAGGTAATTAGTGAGATTTTCAAGAAGTATTGCCATTGGGAAGACTGGAATCCCTCCTAGGGATCTGTCACAGGTGCTTCTAGAGCAAAGATTCAATCAACAGCATATAAGTTCCCTGAGTGTGGGGGATTATTTTCAGTTATTTTCTCTTTAAAAGCTGCAGATTTAATTATGTAAAATTACTGGATTCTAGGACTAATGGATGCACTGGCAGTCTGTCCTGCCCCTGGCTGTTGGGTTTTCCCAAAGCTCCTGGGAAAACCCAACTGAAAGAGCAGAAGAGCTGGGAATACGGGAAATCGTGGTGCTGGCTGAGCAATGCAACAACATTTCCAATCTTTTCACCTACTGCCTTTGGAGCACAGGGGACACCAAGGTTTAGTCTGGTTTGTTGTTATGCGTACATGCCTGCAGGGAGATAGGAACTGCAGTGGGAACTCTCCTGTCCCCATGGATGCCTCTCCCCTACAAGTCCTCTCACTGACCCAGCACAGGAAGTCCTCCTAGCCACAGATCCTACACAGCTTTTTGTCATTATAGAAGACGATTCCCTTGTCACACCCCACTTCCTAAAGAAAAACTGAAAAGATTGGATATTTGTAGGGCATTCTTCCCTGTGAGTGTGAGGAGGCCCTGGCACAGGTTTTGCAGAGAAGCTGTGGTTATCCCATCCCTGGAAGTGTTCAAGGCCAGGTTGGACATAGCTTGCAGCAACCTGGACTAATGGAAGGTGTTACTGCCCATGGCAGGGAGTGGAATGAGCTCCAGACAATTCTGTGAGGAAATTTCACATCCACAAATCGAGATCCCAAACTATGGACTAAGGTTTAGCAGCTGGTCTGCAGGCCAAACAACTGACCTAACAGAAGAAGAAATTTATAAAATACAAGTGTGTCCACAGCAAGGAAGAAAGCAAGGCCATTGTCATGGAAACTGATAAAATAGACACATAAGAGATACATGCAGTTAGAGGATACGTGCCTTAGTGAACAGCATGCGTGCCTTAATAATTTGCTGTAAACTCTTGCCAATTAATTATTGATGTTAATTGCTTTGCACCAATAAAATACAATAAGTTATTGCTTTGTCCAATGAATATAATGAGCTGTTTTTAACGTAGCTAATGACTTGAGATCACGCTTTGTTAGGGATATAAAACTTAAGAACAACTTGTAAGGAAAAAGAAGAAGAAGCCATTGTTGTCACTACACAAGTGTATGTGTGTCATGTGTCCATCTCTACAGTGACACCAAACCCAGAGGGTTTTCCATGGACATGAGGTAGTGTTGGCTTCTCCAGTAGATTTTCTCAATGTGCCCAACATAAAATACTTGTATCACTTCATAATCACCTTGCACTGGTACTGTAAAAATGGAAAACCAATTTTCTATCTCCAGAGAGAGATTGTCCGGGTCAGGCTGTAAGATCTTAAATTGCACATTTGTCTGGAGGACTGTGAGGTGGGATTCCAGCAGGGGAATGAACCTTGTGTGTGTGTGTATGTGTATGTGCAAACCCAGCATGGGAATGGGCAGGTCTTCACTTGGGAAGACATTTTCTTCATTTCTTGGCAGTTTTTGTCTGGAATATTAAATGAACAGAGAGGGTTTGCAATTGCCACGGGGAAGCAAATTGCTGTTTCTTGTATGTCATCTATGAAGAAAACCATTCCAGGGATCAGCACTGAAAAGGCTGGGAGCTGCTCCTTCACCACACAGTGTCAGCAAAAGAGAGAAAATAATGATAAAACAATTCCTCCTGCTTTTAGTGGGACCAGGGCTAATTCTGCCCAGGAATGAGAAAGGGCATCTCCCTCAGACTCCCAGAGATCTCTCAAAAAGCCAACTGCAGCAGGTATGGGAGGAAAAGCACTTCTGCCTGACCTGCTAGGGGCAGCACACATCCTGCTGCTCCTGGGAACTGGGAACATGTCGGGAGCCATAAGCACCTTCCCCAGGCCAGAAGGTCTTTCCTAAAGCACCACTTCTGAAATGCAAATGGTTATGGAAAAAATGAAGTGGGAATTAATAGTAATAGTAATAATAATAATAATAATAATAATAATAATAATAATAACAATAATAATAATAATAACAAAAACAACATCACAACAACTTTATTAGAAAATCACAATGAAGGGAGGAATAATACTTCATAATACTTCCGAGGGCGCAGGAGGGATGCTCAGCTTTAAACAGGGTTTGAGTGCAGCAGCATCTCCTGGAATTTATAAAGCACAACTCCAGGTATGGGATTACAGGAGCAGTGCAAACTCCTGCTGTCCAATCCCTGCATTTGCCTTCTGCCAGCACTTTCTACCTTCGGCATGTTTGGATGCAAGTGCTCCAGCACTGCTGCCTGGAGATATCAAGAAAATGGTCATTAACTACTTCCCATAGGGCTGACTCTGAGCTCTGGCTTGGGAAAGCATTTGGCACCTCTGGCATTTCAATAAAAACCATTTCCATAATTTTGAAAATATGTTGAATAAACCCATGGTAGACAAATTGACTTTTCTTCAAAAGTATTATGAACACACAATTATTTCTATGCCTGGTCAAACAAACCAGCAGCCAGTTTTCAGGGAGAGATTCCAGACTCTTGTCTCCCTCCCTGGCTGTAAAACACTTGCAGAGGCTTTGGAGTTCATATGAGCTCATGAGGATTTGGATACTCAGGCCTTAATTTAACTTCCATAGATACTAAGGAATTGGAAGTGTCCTAAAGGCACCTTTACTCAAATTTAATTTCAAGCATTCTGCCACTGATGAATTTTGCTGTTCTTTTTTAAAGAACACTCCCTGCTTCCTTAGCCATCTCCATCTAGGACATAAAATAAATGTGGAAAGTTGTTTGGAATGCTCCTTCCAAGTCAAGGAAATTACACCAGTTCTCTTGTATCTCAGTGTGTTTTAAACACAGCCTAGCCCTTCATGGGCTAGACTCTCAAATGCAGTTTCTGAGTTGGAAAGTAATATCAGCTGTGGTCTCATCTTAACTGTACACAAAAACATGGATTTGAGGTTGAATCTGGATGCAGGCATGTTTGAGCCACTTCAGAAAGCTTCAATTCCTGTTTTTCAGTGATTCAGTTCGTGACTGACTGGTGGCAAGGCAAAGAATGGTAGGCAAGGCAAAGCAAAGCAAGAAAGCTCTTGGTAGGGCCAGGCAAGGCAGACATAAGTAAGCAAACAAAGCAAGGGTAGACTAGGAACTCTAGGCATGGTACTGTAAGGCAAGGCAAGGCCTTGCCAAGTGATGCTGAGTGCCTTTCCCTGGGAAGTAAAAGATCTAGTGGCAATGTTGGTAGGGCAGATTTTAAGGTACCATGCTGCGGTGCAGGATTTCTTTGGCCCAACTAGCTCCTGAGACTGTTGGCAAAATTGGGCCACCCCCAGAAAGCTGTTGAATCCAGACTGCAGCTGTAGGGCACAGCTGCTCTATGGCACAGGTACACTGCATCAAGGAGAGGGACAAGGAATAGGGAGAGATCTTCTGTATGTTTTCCAAAGGTATTTATTCCCAGGAGAGTCAGGGACAGAAAGACACTGAACAAAGGCATACATTAACTTATATATGGAGGAAGTCTTAAGGGCTTTAACAATCTTTAACTGATTGGGAGAAACTGGGGGTGGAACACAAGGCAGGGGATATAATGTACAAACCAATGGGGGATTACAGGGGAGGAGAACTACATAAACAAACCAGTGGTGTTATGAACAGGCGAAATGAGGCTCAGATTCTTTAAAAAGCTCAAGCCTGTTTATTAAAAGTTAAAACAACTGAAAATGAGACTCCAGGATAAGCCTGGGGCCTACAGGGAAGTCAGAGATACAAGTAACAAGCTGTGTGCTGCGCAGAGCATTTCCTTGGACACAGGTTCCACAGAAACACCCAAGTGCTGGGCACTTGGGGGCTTTATAGTTTCTTAAAGGTGCAGGATTGGTGTGCTTCCAATCCACTTGTTGATTGATCCATTTTCTCATTGCTGGTTGGTCCATAAGATGGTGCGTTCTTGACCAATCATTCTGGAACATTGGTATCTCATTGGTTGGCTAGTCTGCCAATCATAGTCCATATGGATGTCATCTTTTCATGAGGTAACTTTATAGAAAATTCTCTCACACAGTTCTTACTACCCCCCTCTAGTGGGCACACACTCATACTACAGTACATTTAACTTCATAACTTATTGCTCCATAACTTATTGTATTCATTATGTAAAACAACTCATTATATTAATTAAAGAATTATAACCCCACCTACAAAGCCAACTCATTTATAACAATAGGGCCTCGAAGGATACAAAATTGATAGGGAAGTTTCTAGAGAAAGGGGCAGGCATGGGAAGGGATTGACATTCAATGGGAGGAGGAACTGGGAACAAAAGGGCAGGTCTTCGGGAAGATGGACAACTAGGGCAAAACTAACAATACAGATGGAAAGGAACAATCCATTGAGAATAAAATATGCCATAACAATACAAAAGGTGGTGGTGGGGGGTTGTAAAACTGACTACTAGGACTGAATTACAATGAAAAACACACACTGCAACAGTACCGTGCAGAGGTATAGTCCAGCAAGACATTTCTGTCCTGGCCCCTTCTGTGTAAGCGCCATTGTTGGACATAGTGCTAGACTTGGTATGCAACTTTCAGTTTATAAGTTCCTGGACGAGAATGGCAATGCTTTCTCATGGGAAGGAAAGCACATAGTCCCAGTGTTGGAGGTGCAGAGAAGCAGCGTTGTGCAGCTCAAGGGCAGCAGCAACTTTCTGTCCAGGCATTGGTTTGGAAGCACTGACTCAATTCATACAATCGTAGAGTCAGTATCCATCTTTGAAAGGCAGTCTCCCTCCTGAAAAAATCCATTTGGTATGTGTTTTCCACTTCTCAGAGGCAGCCCTCTTGAAATTCTGCCAGCACACTTCTTTTGGACAATGTAAGCAGCTACACTGAGTCTTGGTGTGCAGCTGATCTAGTGCCCTGGGCAGGTAATGACACCTTTGTATGGGATCAGTCCCTGGATGTTTTGGATTTTGGAGGAGGAGACACCACTTCTTTTGAGATGGGCTTCTAGTTCTTCTCTTTGCCAAAGAAAGCAAGTTTTGATGGGCACTTTGGGTGTTCACAGTGAATGTAAAGTCTTTTCTAAAGGAGTGCCTTCCAAAGGAGTGCCTTTCCTTGGGAAGTAAAAGATATGGTGGCAATGTTGGTAGGGCAGCTGATAAGGTACGTGGGGGAGCTAATCAAGAGCCCTGGGCAGGTAAAGCCCAGTACCAGTATAGGATCAGTCCCTGGATGTTTTGGATTTTGGAGGAGGGGATGCCATTTCTCTTGAGATGGGCTTCTAGTTCCTCTCTTTGGCAAAGAAAGCAAGTTTGGAGGGCACTTTTCCCAATAGGCAGTTGTTTGGGTTAGAGCTGTTGAACTGTCAGTGTGAATGCAGACACTAAACAGTGGAGTTTTTGCCCTTGTAGCTATAGTGTGTGAGCAGTCCCTGGTGCCATTCCATTTTGATCCTGACTCTCTGAGACTGAAGGTTTATGATGATATCTAGAGCTGAGAAGGAAAGTGGTGATAGCAGGGTGTGTGTTTGTGGTTTGATGGGTGCAGTTGAAATTGTAGGCATCAAAGAGCTTTCTCCACCAACAGTTTTGCAAGATGTGTTTTTGGCAGATGTTTTCAAGTTTGTTATCGCACTGTAAGAGGGTGGAAAAGTTTGTTCAGGCAGAGGCATTGGTGTTGCCCTTTGAGTGTGGTGCAAAGAAAAGTATGCAATTGGAAGGGGAAGATCAGTGAAATCTTTTTGTCCTGACACAGTTGATTGGAGAGCAGGGACGTTTCTGACTTGGCTGGGTCCTGGGGGTGGTTTCAAGCTGGGCTCGGTACGTGTCCTTTTTTTGTGAGTCAAAAATGCCATGGTGTGGTTATTTTGACAAGCGCTGACAGTGCTCAGGAAAAAGACAAGAGCTTTTCTAGCCCAGCCCCATTCGTGAGGGAGCAGTGTGGGGGCAAGAGCTCCGCTGTGGAACCTGGCTCTTGGGCACTGACAGAATGTGATCCTGCATGTAGCAGAGAAGGAAGAGGAATCGTTTCATTGTAGGCTGTACAGTTTATCGGTTGCAAAAGAAAAGACAGCTGTAGCACGGCCTCTTCCTTTTAGAACCTTTTCTGTGCAATCAGCTGCTGACCACGTAACTTGCACCCACTGAACTGCATCCAGCTCCCTGGAGATATGCACTTTTCCTCAAGGTCTATGTGCCATCTTGCAGATCCCAAACCCCTTCAAAACCTCCAGCAGTTGCTCATGCTCACTGTAACAGAATGGAAATTTAAGAGGGTAGTAATCCATTTCGGATTTAGATGAAACATGCCACTTTGAATATTAAGTCTGTAGCTTGCTAGCATAGATGAAATATGCTGTTTTAACTTGTTTAGTCTGTTAACTCTGCTGTGCTCGCAAAAACTGCCTCAGCTGAGAAAAGAATGCAAAAGCTAAAAAGGAACATAAGAGGGGCTCCTTGAACTTTGAATCAAAGGCGAAGAGCCAAAGCTGAGTCTGCAAGAGAAGGACAAAGTGACCAGAGAGTTCTCTGTACAAGGACTAATTGCAAGTTGTAAAGTGAAACCAGTAAAATGAATATGCATGAACCTATTGTGAAACTCTATGCATATGTACCAGTTAGGGGGGATAAAAATGGTTTTGGAATTCTCAGGGGTGCACATGTCCTTTAGGGGTAACAATCCCAACATATGTCCAGTGCTGTAATAAACATACTGGCTTCACAATGTTTACAAGTTGTGGAGTTCTTTTTTTCCCCACAAATCATCTCATAGAAAAAGTTCAACAACAAAAAGCCAGTGCTGGCCATAATAGTCTCTTTGTGGTCTGTAAACTAAACTAAACAAAACACATTAGTGATTTGAACGTTCCTTCTCAACTATATGTATATTATCAGCACATTCTCTCAAAGTGGCAGTGTCTGTTGTTACAGTGAAACGTTTCTATCTGCTGTTCTGACTGATAGATGTGCCAGGACAGAAAGCATTTGCCAACCTACCCTCTTTCCTTTCAGTGCAAGCTGACATTAGCAGCACAAATATTTTCAGACACGTTCATTGTCACCATGTCGAAGCAGCTAGAGAGCACATAGATAGAAGTGTCAAGACAGATGTTCTTAAAGTACCTCCTTTACTTAACAGTTTTAAATTGTGCATAAGATAGACCTGCTGTCACAAATTTTCATTCTCATGTCTTCGTTGCAAATGTCCTATAACTACTCTAATAAAAAAAGGCTCTAGAAGTAAAAGCCAGTGCAAGGCTGCACCTTCTGTGTGCCCCACGCAAGTCACATCAAAGTCACTGGTGCACTCTGTCCTTCCCTTCTCTGCTGCATCTACCATTGTGTTCTCTGGATCTTGGAGCCTAAAGGTAGGCACAATTCCACAGAGGGGTTGGAAGAGGCATAGGTAGCAGCACAGGTAGCTCTTCTGAACTTTAATCCTTATGACTGCCACCGTGGGTTCAGTTGGTAGGACAGTGACAGCCACACTCCTTTTACAGCCTGTACGATGCATCCACTAGCCCAGTGCTCTGCAACTTCATTCTTCCCCTCTTTTAAGTGGTCACACTTCTACTCACCCAGAGGCGAATAGCCATCTACTTCTTGCACACATCACTGGGGTGGCAGCGAAGGGCTCCGGTACACTGCTCCTGCCACAAGAACCTTGGGCCAGGCACTTATGTTCCCTACGTTAGGTAGCCCCATATTCTGCATCTTTTGTCATCTGAATTATTATGGAAAGCTTTTTGGTTACATCTTGCACAGAGAAAATATGCCAGTACAACAAGCTTGCCCAGAGCAAACCTCTGAAACTGGTGGAAACTTGTACTTGATCCACATTCAAGGGGCAGTCGTCTCTCCTATACAACATGCAAAGCACTGTAAGATGATGGTGTTCTCTCCACGGTCCTTCTCAGCTCAAAATGCTGGCACACACATTACAGCCTCACATAGACAAAGGATCTCAAGAAATGGCACAGTGCAATGCATGCAACAGACGTTGAAAAGCGGCAAAGCTGTATGCCTCCGCTGAGCTTCAGTTCTGAGCAGATGACAGAAGGAGAAGAATGAAGTGGCAGAGCAGAGGGCTTATGTGAGTGGTGAACCGAATTGCAGCAGTCCAGCAGCAGCAGCACCTTGTTCACAATCAGTCAGCTGCGAATACCCTTACACTGCGAAACATCATCACAAAACATGCCGATCAGCATTTTCGTACATCCTCAGCACTGCAGACTTCTGCCAAACACAAGGTGTCCTTAAAGTTGTCCTTCTCCAAGAAGCTTTCAAACAGTGCACAACACACGGTGCCTCTGTGATCTGCACAGAACTGAAGCTCAGCAAGGGTATTCAGTTTTGTTGCTTTTCAACATCTGTGCTACATACACGCACTCCGACACCCTTTGGGATTTTTGTCTTTGCGAGGCTGTAATGTCTGCGCTGGTTCTTTGAGCTGAAAAGGAGCGGGGAAAGAGCACAGTGATCTGACAGCAGTTTGAAGGCTGTACAGGAAAGAGGAGTGCTCCTTGAATGTGCTGCATTTACAAGTTTCAATGAGAGGTAAGCACCGTGTAAGCCTGTTGTCTTGGCACATTTTCTCCTTGCGGGACATAGTTGGAAAGTTTTCTGCTAAGATTCAGATGACAAGAGACGCAGAATACCGGGCTATGAAGCGCTGAGAAGGTAAGTGCCTGGCCTGAGCATTTTTTGACAAAAGCAGTGTGCTGGAGTGTATCACTGCCACCACAGAGATCTGTGCAAGAAGCTGCTGCCTCTTCACCTCCAGGAGACAGACAGTGTGGCAGCTTCCATGAGGTGAAGGATGAAGCTGGAAAGCAGGCTTGTGTGTGGAGCGTTCAGCCTGCCAGAGGATGGTGGCTGCCACTCACCTGCCTGTAAAATTCACATTAGCATTCATATGGAAGGAATTCCTGGGCAACTTTCCTGTGCTTCTACCTAGTCCTCTTGCAGCCCTCCATGGAAACTCTTGTGCTTCTCATTAGGTTCTGAGATGCAGAGAACTCTATGTCAGCTGCAGCAGAGAAGAGTAGTACAGCGTGCACCAGGATGTTGGATGTCATTTATGTGCTGCAAGGGTGCAGCCCATGGCTGGCTTTTATTTCCACAGCCCATTGCAATGGGAGCAGCTGCTGGAAGGTGTCAGGAGACCTGTAAGAGTGAAAAATGGGACAGCACATCTATCTGAGAAAAAGAGTGCCCAGCAGCAGACTGTTGTGTGCTCTTGCAAAGCTCTTCAGAGAAGGAATGCCTTGCATTGTGCAGAAACCTGCAACAATGAATGTTTAAGGAAGTGCTTTTCTCCACGTTTAGAGATGAGGTCCTATGGCTGCCTGTTACATTTTCAAGAAGCAAGAGCATATGCAGCTGACTGTGCTTGGGAATGAGCAGCTGCTGGATTTTTGCCCGCTGGTACGATGAGCTGGGGAGGAGGGGGCAGAGGGCATAGCGATCTGACAGGAGTTTGCAGGTTGCCTAGGAAAGACAAGTGCCCCTTGAATGCACAGCAAATACAAATTTCAGGGGCAAGGTCCAGGCAAGTGGGCTGTCCTGGCACAGTTTCTCCTTGTGAGGCGGAGTGAAAAGCTTTTTGCTATGATGCAGAAAACAAGAGATGCAGAATATGGGGCGCTCCAAAGGTAATTGCCTGGCCCAAGCGTCTTTCGGCAGAAGCAGCACACCAGAGTGTATTGCTGCCACCACAGAGATCTGTGCGCGAAGAAGCCACTTCTTTGCATCTGGGAGACAGAGAGCATGGCAGCTTCGAAGAGGTGGAGAACGAAGATGCAAAGCACCAGGCTTGTGTGCACAGCATTCAGACTGCTAGAGGACAGTGGCTGCCACTTGCCTGCCTGTTAAATTCACATCAGCATTTATATGGAAGGAGTTTATGGACAACTTTCCTGTGCTTCTACATAATCCTCCTGCAGCCCTCCATGGAAATTCTTGCACTTCCCTTTAGGTTTCGAGATGCAGAGAACTCTATGGCAGCTGCAAAACTGTGAGAGTCTGTCCGAAATATCCCTCATCTGCCTCACGATCGTCATTGGGGAGACCACCGAAAAAACAAAACCCCTAATGTATGCTGACCCTGTAGGGGGCAAGTCAGGTGCCTAAGACTTGAAAGCATTGCTAAGTTATTGTTTTTACAGGTGCATTTGTTATATGCTACACTGAGCTCAAAGGGCACCCTGCCCATTTGCACAATAGCTCTGGAATCCTCCCCACCTCTCGGCCTGGCTGGACTCCTAAGCTTTAGGGTGGTCCCCCTACAAAAGAAGACCCCTCTCGCCTATTCATAACCACTGTGACAGACAAGATGAGATGTGAGAAGCCTCTTCATCAAGAGACCGGGACATGAAACCCCCATGTGAGAAGGCCCCCTCTCACCTTCTTCCAGGGACTGGGACTGAAACCCCCAACCCGGGGGAGGTGTATTGGAGGGGGGGGGGGAAGGAAAGCTGCCCAAAGCAAGATGGATGTTGCAGGCGCAGGCAGTAGACTATGAAAACAATGGCTTTTGCCTGCTGCTGAACATGGACTGTGTGTACCCTTATCCAAACACTATTCTTCTCCCCTGAAGATACAATAAACTACCTTTGTTTCGGTTGCAAAATCCATCCCCCCTTCCCCCATCGAAAAAGAGTATAATTGGAGTCCAGATGAACTGTGCCTCTGAGATCTCCCCAGACGTGGCCTGGTGAATGAGCTCCATCGGCTGGATACCGAAGGACTACGCAGTACTGTGTTTGGTAGCTATATACCCATTTCTCTCTTCCTCCCTCTTTTTCCTTACTTTCTCCTTTTTTCCCTGGTTCCCTCCCCAACACATTTTTGCTGTGGTTATTTCAATAAAGCTGCATTTGTTTTGATTATTACTGCAAATCCCCTGCGCCGTGTCAGTTTTTTGCACCCTGAGATCACCCCATGAACCATCACGAACCCCGTTCGTAAGGATGGATGGTGACAAGAACATAAAGAGAGCAGCAGTGAGTTTGATGTGGTTTGCATAGCGCAAGGGGAAAGGTGCAACCCATGGCTGGCTTTTACTTCTATAGCTTATTGCTACTGGAGCAGCTGCTGAAAAACGTCAGAATTGTGAGAGTAAAAAATGGGATGGCACGTCTAGCTGAGAAGGGGAGTGCCAAGCAGCAGAGTGTTGTGCTGTTTTGGTGTGGTTTTCAGCTTTATTGTTTTTAGTTCTGTACTTCAACATGTTTTAAATGTTCTGTTCCACGTACCCCTACATTATTCCCCAGTTGGTTTCACCCTAAGTTATACCCACCCTCTCTTTCTATCAATCACCCTTGCACCTGCCCCTTTTTCCAGACACTTCGATGTCAATCCCTGTAGTCCTGCCCCTGCAGCTTGTCAGTCTTGGTAATCCTCGCCCCTTTGTCTGGATTCTTCCATGTCAGTTATGTCATTTTACTCGTCTTAATAGTTAGTTACATATGCTCTCCTCCCCTCTCCTTTTCCATTGGTTATATGATAATTTAGTCCCGCCTTATGTCCCTCCCCAGTTGTTAGCCATTAGTTGTTAGGCTGACTCCTCCCCAGAGCCAGCCCCCCCCCCCCCCCCGCCAGCCCCCCCCCCTCCCCCCTCCCCCCTCAACTCCCCTTTATAAGTTAGCGTATGCCTGTACTCCTTGGTCTTCTGTGCCTGCTCCTTCCCAATTTGCTTCTTTGGTACCACCTGCAGTCTCCCCTCGGGAAGGAATAAAAGCAACGTGGAAGCTGTAGCCAGAGAGTTCCTCTCTTTCTCCTTAACCATTCCAGCTCAATGAGGACCCCTTCAGTCTCCCGTTCAGCTGGGACACAAGAAGGGGTTCCTACCAGTGGCCAAACCGCTACCCTCAGCCCTAGCCTGTGGCTCGAGGTGGGGAATGGCCACTCAGTGGTGCATGCCGAGGAAGGGGGTCGGAGCTAGCCAGCAACCAGCATCACCCCCTCTCCCAAGATCAGGAACATGGCGTCATTATGTGTTCTTCCTAAGCGATTTGGAGAAAGAACGCTTTGTGTTCCACAGAAACCTGCTGCAATGAACATTTAAGTGCTTATGTCCATGTTTAGAGATGAGCTCCCACAGCTGCGCATTATATTTTCAAGAAGCAGGAGCATACACAGCTGACTGTGCTTGGGAATGAGCAGCTGCTGGATTTTTGCAATTCCCTTTACTGCGCACAAAAGCCTGGTGCTCTGCTGCCTCATTCTTTGTCTTCTGTGATCTGCACAGACCTGAAGCTCAGCGAGGGTATTCATCTTTGCCACTTTTCAGCATCTGTGCTACATGTATATACTGTGACATCTCTCAGGACCTTTTGGCTTTTCTCAGCCATCAATAAAATCATAAGTTGCCTCCAGTAGTTCTGACACACCTGCATGTAATCTTCCCCACAGCAATTCCCTGTCTCTCTGGAGCTGCTGTGGATAGGGTGACAGATGAGGGAATTCTGCCAACAACAATTTTTTCTCTCTGATTTTGTCTTGCTGACCATTTTGCTGTCTTCTGAGGGGTTTGTGTTTGAGGGCACAGGGGAAGTTGATGCTGATCTGGCTAGGAGAGTCACTGCTTCTCCTTTCACTATGGTAAGAGGAGAAATTTGTATACAGCGGGGATGGGAAGATCTGTAGTTTTTTACTTGGGGCAGTGGAGACTTTTCTTGGGAAAACTCTATGGTCAAGGGGAGCAGAGGAGGCAATTGCCTTTTTTGTAGATCCCTGCAATTTCTTGCTTGGCAAAGGTAGGATCATGTTTCCCTCAGCAGGTGCAGGGTTCTGTCAGTGCTCAAATAAGAACCCAGAGAAAGCAGCTGCCCCTGTGGGATGGAGGACAACAACTCCCTCCCTAATTTATTGTGTGCAGCACAGGACCACAATGGTCAGACCTTAATTACTGTTTGGTGGGGTCTTCTCCTCTTTTCCAGTATATTCATTCCTGTCTTACACACTTCCACTCCCCACATCTCATGTTCCTTCATCATTTTGAAATCTTCACACACTACTGGAGCACAGTTCACCATCTGGAAAGGCTGCCAGGGCTGTATGTCCATAGGAGCATCTGGAGTAAGAGGCTGCATGGTGGCCCAGGACTCCCTCTCCAAGCCACATTCACCTCTGAGGAGAGGGGAACGTTGCTCCCAGCAGCCCTGGAAAGGGGTTGCTGGGAGTCCTTGGCTTGGAGAGCTGAAAGCAGGGCCAGGATGGAGGCAGTAGGTGAGTTCACAGCTGGGAACTGTTCTTTTGGCTTTGCTTTCAGTACTAAAACATTGTGTAACTTCAGGAAGGAGAGTTAAACACAACATAACAAGTGCTGTGTGCTGATCATCCCATTGGACTGCTGCAAAACAAGGCACCAATGCCAGAACTTCCCCAGAGTTTTCCTTCAGCTGCTGGTGTCATCACAGAAAGGCTGAGGTGCTGCTCGCACTGGGTGAGTTTGTGCCAGCCCAGCAATCTCAGTTGAGTTTCTAGTGCAATAAATCACAGCTTCTTCAAAGCATCCTCTCTCCTACCCTTTTCATGCAGTTTTGCTTCCCAGAGGTGCATAGTTCTCCCGTGCTGGGAAATGAGAGTATCCAGCTGCAAAGATTCATTAGCACAAACACCTTCTACCATTAAAAATGTGCCATTGAGTTGGACATGGCAGTCAAGCATGTGATTTTACAAAAATTGGAGCTACAATTTGAAGCAGTTTAGGTTTTTACCACTCAATGAAATGTCCCCTTTAAAGCATTTGTTCTTTGTAGCTGGATAGAAATCCAGTCTCCTCCTGGTCTGCAGTCATTCTTTTGTGTTGGCAGCTGCTCTAATTATGCATAAATTAACCTTAATTAAACCAATTATTGTGTAACTGCACATGCAGACAATACTAATATTGTCTCTTGAAAGGCATAAACCCGCATCAAATCCTTAAATGGAAAGTCAGATTGTAAATTGCTGCAGATTTTTAGCCCTTTGTTCTTCAAATGATTGAACAGGAGTAGTGTCCAAATACCCTGAATGTTCCCAAAACCTTGCTTGAATTAATTTTTTTAATTTTTAATTTTTTTTTAAAATTAATTTTCTTAGCTGCTGAGGCCAAATGATGTTATTTGTTTAGGAAAAGGGAATGATGGAACATCCTTAACTGTAACATTTGTCAGGCTGCTGTAGAGGGTATCAGTATGGTGGGGCCAGGTAGTGACACCAAGTTCCCCTCCTGGAGGATGGGTGATTTTGTGCAAATTGCTGGATTATTTAGCAATTCCTCCTGCCATCTGCCTTGCTGTTTGTCCAGAAAATGTTCCCTAAAGCTGGGGACTTTCCATCATGTTATGCCATAGGCTGCAGCTTGCACCCTGTAAGCAGTAATGCAGCCAACAGATGGTGCTTGCACACACGGCTGCTCCAGGTATCTTCTCAAAATGCCACACAAGCTTTCTGCAATTCGGGATCCAATTTTTATGATTCCTATTTTTAGGGAGCTGCTGCAAAGAGCAAAGATTTTGCCTTGATTTCTCTGGGCCAAATAATTCTATGGGACTGCTGGTGTGTGGGCAGAATTCTTGCCAAAGGGATTTCATATCTTCACTTTGGCCCTTTTAACAAAGTTTGACATAGAGGAAGTAAGTTGGACTATGAAAAATTCCAGGCTCTGCATCACTAATTTGTCCTCCAGTGAAAAAAAAACAACAAAAAACCAGAGACCTTGAGACAGTGTAGCAAGGGAAAAAAATTAAGAACTAGCACTGAATTCAGAATTTCCTGCTGTTTGTAAAATGGGTTTAGTTGGGGGTGGGGGGAGACAGCATTTCAAATGCTTTAATATGTATTGACTTTCTGATGGTTCAGCTTTGTGCTGCTGAATGCTTCCCTTTCTGTAGATAATCAAACAGGCACTAAGCATAGAGCTTTGTGGGAAAATATTCTGCCTTGTGAATACAGTAAATAAAAGCAGAGCTAATTAAGCATGTCAATCATGCCCACATCAATTAGTTGCTAACACGTTCCCTTGGCCACTGGCACTGGCTGCGGTGGGCAGGGGGATTTGCGGGATCCCTGTGCCTGGGGATTTATGGGAACCCTGTGCCTGTGCAAGGTGTCTGCTGTGAGGAAATGCGTGGGAGATGACATGAATAGTGTGGCGGGCTGATGCTGGGATGGTGGTTGGGAGCTGAGGGTGGGATGCAGGGTGGCAGGTGCTGAAGCAGCTCAAGCCAGGGATGGGAACAAAGATTACCCAGACACTGCATGGCTCCATTTACAAAGGTATGTGACCCCATCCATTACTTCCTGAAGCACACTTCTCTGGAATATAATAGTTTGGGATTTGGCCCAGAGTAAATCCAGTAAAAGGATGTAGGTCTGGATTAAAACACACTCTCAGAAGGGACAGGAGCTGCCCCACTTGCTCCTTGCAGTCCAATCTCAGTCCTGCAGCCCTCTGAGATGCCCAGCAAATATGGGGGGACTCAAGAGTGTTTGATGAGACTTTGTTGGAATATTGAACATTTCACAGCAGGCATGGAAGCAAGCTGACTGCACAGTGGAGAAAACAAGCAGGGCTTGGCCTGTCTGGGAGCAGAACTCAGGATAAGTGGCCTGGTGTGACAAAGAGGGAAAGAGGAATGAAAAACCTTTTGCAAATGAGGTAACAAAAAGTGTGTTTTGGCAGCTGGACAGGTCTGTGAAATCCCAGGCAAAATATAGATGGGCTAAAAATTGCTGCCATCCTCAGGGAGAGTGCTAATACAAAATATGCATGCAGAACTAAGATATTTTTTTTTTTCCCTAGGAGCATCTTTTTTTTCTTCCAGGCCATCCATCAACCTGCACTATGTGGCATCCCTGCACATCCCTGGCATGTGCAGGAGGGCCCTGGGGAGGTCCTGTGAGCTGCCTCAGCTCTCCATCTCCCTCACATCCTCAGAAACCCTGCACAGACACAGCAAGACCTTGAAAAGCATCTGAAGGCATCCAACTTGCTTTTCATTAAGGAGAACAGAATGAACACCTGGATGGATCCCAGGGGGGGCACAGGGGTGCCAGCAGAAGGAAGAGCACGTTTTGGGCTCCAGGGCCAGATGAAGGTGCTTCTGGAGAGCAAAGGTTGGGTGGGAAGCCACAGACAGCAGGCTGCGAAACGCCAAATGCTGAGGTATTCCAGATGTTTTCATTTTAAAATTAAATAGAAAATAAAAATTGTCCTCACCTCTTGCAAAATCTGGGGCCATGAGGTTAAAGAGCACATTTTATCACTCCCACCTGTTTGAAAGCAAGAGTCTGCAGGCATCTTCTGAGAGCAGGGCTCACTCTTCTGAATGCACTAAGCTGATCTTTGGTGCACCAGGCCCAGGAATCGCCTGCTTACCAGGACTTGGGTCCAGGCTGTCTTCTGCAGCCAATGCTGTGCCCTCTTCTTCCTGGAAAGCACCTTCTTTGGCTCTGGCAGCAACTCATCCTCCTTCTTGGAGCAAGTCCAATGGGTAGTCACAAACAGGAGTGGCCCCAGCATGAAGGAGGAGGAGGCCTGTGATGAAATTGTTGGGCCATTCCCCTGTCTGACTTCAGTCTGTTCTGCCTGGACACTTCATTTGTTGTTTCACACCTTGCTGGCAGGCCAGGAGAGCTGATGGTTTCTAGGACATGGTGTGAGCACTGGGGACAAACTGCACAACAGCTATGAGTCTAAAATGTATTTTTTCCCCTTGTTTGCCCTCAATGAAGGATTTTTCTATAAAAAACTCTTGGGTACTAATAGACCGTCTGGTAGCAGTGGAAGGAGTAGCAGCGCAATTTCCAGTACCTCTGGACAAATTCAGTTCTATTAAAATTAAATAACCACAGGAGCTTTTTCACCAATTTTTGCCAACTGAAGCTCAGAAGACACAAGGAAATAGTCTCCAGAAGCTTCCTTCAACCACAGATCACAAGAGAAGAGGATCAGCTCTGCAGTGACAAGATCCATGCATCGGTTTGGAATTCAAATGGAGTCAAGTTCATTGCAAATCAAGTTGTCAGGCGGGTCCCCCAGTATTTCCTTCCCTCCCACAGCAGTCTCCACACTGTCATTAATGCAGCCGGCTCTACCCTTCCCACATCCTGCTGAAGTCATTAAAGAAGTGCCAAACATGCCAGCATGGATGTGTCAGCCTCACCCTGCGCCTCCTGGTGCCCTCCAAAAAATTCCTGGTGCCTTCAACAGAATTCTGTGAATGAGCAGAGAAGAGAAGCCTGGGCAAGGTACTGACAGGCTCTTTGATGTTGAGTCCCAGACCCGGAATCTGCAGCCCACATCTACAGCTGAAGGAAATAGCTGAGGAGCAAATGTGTCGCCCAGAGGTACCTGCTCTTCACTGGCAGGTGGCAGCAATGCTCCTCTGGCTATGCCGAGACCTGAAATTCTCCTGTTCTGGAACAGATCTTTTGGGTCACCTTGAGGAAGGTGTTTAATCTCCCCGCGTTTCCATTCCCCAAGTGAAAGACAGCAGAAATAGCAGCACTGCCTTCCTTCCAGCAGAGTAAGCAAGATTGCAAGGTCATGGTAGTCCTGGAAGGACCTCGATGGAAGAGATTCATTTGAATGTATTTGTTGTACATTACTCACTCAGCCCTGAGTTTTAATCTTCTCCTCTCCATCACTGTAACTGAAATTTCTTTGAGCTGTCTCACCACAACTCAGTCCCGGTTGCCTTGTTTGAGTGATTTCTCCAATTTCTCCTTTAGCAGATAATGAGGTTTATGCTACCTCATCCCTCCTCTCAGTCTATCCCAGGAGAGCTGCAAAAGCTCCCCAAGCTCCCCTCCACAGGGAGCACCAGTGGTTTATCTGGGAGCTTGTGCAACTTCTCGGGATAATCCCTCTTCTGTTTTTCCAGTCTAGTGATGTGTGGTTCATAGCCTTTCCCAGACCTGCTGCACTGCCTCATGCTGGGGGGGTTGAAGGGAACCTTTCTACCAAAGCATCAGCAGCCTGCAACTCCTCTTGGCCCCCTTGGGACATTTTGGTCTGGGCAGAGGTGCCTGGGCACCCCTTGTTCATGCAGGTGGGAGCCCTGTGTTTCACAGAGGTGCAGCTGGCAAGCTGGGCGAGCAGCATCATAGAATCAGGGAATGGGTTGGATTGGGTTGGGAGGGACATAAAAGATCATCCAGTTTCAACCCCCATGGACAAAGACACTTTCCCCTATACCAGGTCACTCAGAACCTCATCCAGCCTGGCCTCTAACAATTCCAGGAGTGGAACATCCATAATTTCAGTGCTACATTTGGATTCTTCTTGGTTTGTTAACTTCCAGCTTTTTTAACTGTTTTTTCCCAGCAGGAGTATTTGATGCTCTATTATCAAACAAATCCTGGCTCACGTAGGCAGAAATGTGCAGGAGACATATAATCCCAATTTATTATAGCTTGCTTTACATGATGTTATCGAGAATTGATTGTAATGCTTAGTGGCACTAACAGTGCCTTCCTATCATAATGGCAAAATTTACTGCCAGGAGCACTATTTGTGCAGCAGTTGTGTTAAACCACAAATAATTATATTATATACATTCAATTTGTATCACTACGCATAACACAGCTGTGCCTGCTGCACCATCTCATACTTCATTAATGCTCGAGGCAGAGCAGCCTCTCACATAAGTACCTTTCTTGGCACTTTTCATTGGAGATGATACTCCATTCATTATTCAAGTGTAGATGAAAAATTACATTTCCTGACTATTAAATATATGGAAAGAAAAGTCTCTGCTGTATTGATAAAGAAGAACAAATAAAATTCATTACTCTGAAAAGGTTCACTCTACAAATTTAAGATGCTGTCAGGTTTGGTAAATGTCAAATATGATGACTCTTATTTTCCTGGATTTCTCTGCAAATTTCCAGCAATTCTGTGTCCTTGCCTTGATAAAAAACACTAGCATAGGTTGCCTAGAGAGGCTGTGCATGTTCCATTTCTGGAATCGTTCAAGGCCAAGCTGGATGGAGCTCTGAGCAACCTGGAAGGTGTTCGTGCCATGGCAGCGTGTTGGAACAGTTTGATTATCTTTAAGGTCCCTTCCAACCCAAACTTTTCCATAATTCTATGAGAACGTTCCAGGTAGCCTTCCAAGAGAAGCAGATGGTAACAAATTATATAATGGGGCATTTCACCACAGGAACATGAAGTTTCTTTCACTTTGGAAGTTTTCTGGGTGGGATCTACACCAGCACAATCCTTGTAATTTAATCAAAGCTGCAAAGACACTCTAGAGGAACATGCACACATCTCCTAAAAACCTCAGCAATAAAATAATGCACCTTGACCCACACAGACAGCCCTTGTTTGAGGAGGTCTCCATCCTCATGAAAATAAATCTACCAGGTGTCAAATAGAAGGGATTTTTTTTGAAGCATTTATGGGCACATTACATGACTTATGCCATGCTGTAGGAAGGGATAACAAAGAGGTTATTTGTAAAACAAGGTACCAGGAGGTCAATTGTCACCCCAGCTTGTCGTGGCAAACTCCTGTTTGTGTCAGCCACTGAACAGGGATATTGAAGTCTAACCCCAGTCAAGGATTAAAGGTCAAGTCCACTTAGCCTTGTGAGACAGCTGTATCTGGAGGTTTTGGGATAATTCAACGGCAGCGAGGTATACTTAATAAAGTAAAGAACTTTTTAGCATTTCTAACAAGGAGGAGCATTTTCAGCTTTCAGTACAGGATGAGGTGAGGAGGGCAGAATGCAGATTGGAAATATTTGCACATATGATATTAAAGCACGCATGAATCACCTTTTTGTGAGACAGATACAAAGACACAAGACTTGACCCATCTCTAACTTAGGACATAGCTAAAATATAATCGAGATTTTTAACATATTTTTGAAGAACTCTCTAAAACTAAGGGCAGTTGAAAGGCAGATGAAGTAGCTATTTTATTTTGCAAGCTTCCATGCAAAATTTCCTGCTGATGCTGGCTCAGACAGATGGAGATTTGAGAGGAGGGGAAAGAACAAAGTGCCATAGGGCTTTAATGGATGAGCCTTGAAAGGTTTCTGCAAGCTTCTATTGCAAGGTTTATGAATCCTGTGCTTGTTAACTTCAGTTTTGCTCAGTCTTTTAACCCTGCTTTATCTCCTGTGGTCCAGATGACACATTTATACATCTTTAGAAAATTCAGTGGGATGCTCTTCAAACAACATGTGACTTTGCACCAGCAAGGGCAGAAACTTGATGGTTTTACCTCAATATATAGAAGTTTTTCAATATTGCTATAGAAAGTGATTTTCTGTGAAATGTCTACTGTCCTAGATTGCAAGGCAATGTGTATTCTATTTGCCATCTGTCAGAGGTGTGACAGTGGTCTTCAGTTAATCGAGCGGTTTTCTTTATCTCCTCCACAAACCAGTCCTCCCTCCGGAGAGACATCTGCTGGGCTATTGAATGTCACTGCATGACTGATAAAAATTACAGCATCCCATTGTGAGATGCTCTGCCCAGAGGGAGGAGCCAAGCATTCCTAACTGGATTTAATCTAAGATTTTGGGACACTGGAACAGCCTTTCCACTGGATTCCCAGAGGAGCAGCTGCCTTTTCCACTGGATCTTCAGAGGAAGACTACACCCTTCTACAGGATCAGTGCTCCAACATAACCACATCTGCTACACCAGGAGTACTGCAGCCACCATTCCAATTGGACTGCTGCATCCAACAGGGTGTCAGATCATATTCTGATTTGGTCAGTGTTGTTTTGTATTACTGCATTGTTTATTTTATTTTTTATTTTCTTCCCTAACAAAGAACTGTTATTCCTGCTCCCATATTTCTGCCTTCTTTTAGGAGACACCTGTCTTTTCAAACCAAGACCTCAACTTTGGTTAGATCATGCAAATTTAATGTTGGCTGGTGCTTCTGTAAGATGAAGAGTAAGAATAACTCCTGAATGTTTCATCATTTGTCTCTGCACTGGTCAGAAATGGTAATTTGAGCTCCAAACTGTAGACATTTAGCAAAAAGGAGTTGGACACTCAGAGGATAAAAATATAAAAAAATGCTTTTGAAAGATTTCTCCTTGCTAGTGCTGGTATGTAGACAAGTTGCCTGAAAGGTTATGAAAGGGCACATATTTGGGTTATGCTGCTGAAGCAATTCTTGATTTGCAGTGCATTTAAAATGATAGTGTTTTCTTTATTTACCCTTTTTTTCCCCTTCAGAGAAGAACTGAAAGCCCCATGTTGCTCAAGATCTCTGGTAAAGTGTCCTACAGAAGACAGCCATGGTCCTTATCTACCTCAGGCTTGATGTGCACCAGCATCTTCCCAGCTCCCTCAGGACCTGAGCACTGCCCTAGAAAAGCTGTGAAGGCGAAAGTGTCAGCAAAGGTGCATCAGCCTGGATTCTTCTTCATTTATTTTTCACCTTTATCTTTTGTAATGTCCATAGCTAGCTGGCTTGTCCTCTTTTATGTAATTTGCCCTCCCATGAAAGACCCTAAAAGAGTTTCAAAGCCAGTATTCATTGAATCATTGAATCGTGGAATGGTTTAGGTTGGAAAGGACCTTAAAGATCATCTTGTTCCAATCCCCTGCCATGGACAGGAACACCTTCCCCTAGACCATGTTGCTCCCTGTTCAGCCTGGTCTTGAACACTTCCAGGGATGGATGGGGCAGCCACAGCTTCTCTGGGCAACACCTGTGCCAGTGTTTTTTCTGTAAGCAGTGTGCACTAATTTTGGGAGTGGGAAATGCCTAAATTTCTCTGTGTTCCAGACTAGCACTTGAAAAATTATTTTTTCCCTGACCTGCGGAATTCAGGTCTTCTTTGATTTTTTTTTTTTTTTTTTTTTTTTAATTTTAGGGAGATGGATGGAAATCATATCCTGCTGTTCACCTAACTCTGAAGCTCATGGAAATATTTTACAGCTCCAAGAAAATGAATGTTTACAATTTTTAAAACTACCATTTCTCAAAATTCCCAACTGATTCCTTGGTTCCTTTCTCTGGTGCATCCCTCCAGCAAGAGGAGGGGGAGAGACCAGCCATAAGCAAATGAAGGCCTTTTCCCAGTAGCTCAGATGTCAACTCTCCCTCTGTTTGGCATCCAGAGCAGGCTGTCTGATCTGGACTGAAAGTTGTTTCATCAGACTTGCATTTCAGCCTTGCCACCTGACATGTTATGATAAGCTTTTAACTTTGAAGCAGAAGTGCATGGAAACATGTCGCTGCTTTGGGAGCAGCATGGCACAGGCAGCCAGATCCAGCTCCTGCTTCAGGGGTGTCAGCACCTCTGAGCCCCACACCCATCCCAGCCATGACTCCTGGGGAGGGAATGACCTGGAATGCTTCAAATGGCCTAAGCAGACCTGAGGCAAATGTATGACCTCCAACAAATAAGAGACTGGGAGCTAAGAAGTGAAGCTGGGTGGCATTTTTCAAGAAGTAGGTACTTACAGTTTTCAGGACCTTGGTTTGTAAAACCAAGGCTGTCTAAAAATCCAAAAAGAGGATGTTGGAACTGGAAACTTCCCATTGGGATCAGGTGGTTAACAAGGGCATGGGCTCTGCTGGTTTATCTGTGCCTATTGCTACTGGTGGTGGAGGGGAAATACAAGATAATTCTGGAAAAATTCCCAGAGATGACTCTACACTTCAGAGTAGGACAGTGAGGACAGCTACACTTCAGCTGCTGAGCTGAGTGGCTTCAGCAGGAGCTGCTGCAGACTTCATAGTCTCAATGGCTTGTTCTGTATTTATCCCCTCACTGCTCTCTATCCATTTAGGCACACCTGAGTGATACAAATAAGGGTTTTGACAACAAGCTGTCTCTGCTTCCCCAGCTGCCCTGTGCATTGCTGAGGGCTTTTTGTGGATGTATTGTCCTCTGAGGAAATAGTCACTGCTGACAGAGCTGGTTCCCGGGGCTGCCATGCTGAGCTCATCCCACTCCCTGCCATTGCTTCATCACAAAAAAGGGACTGAGCAGGTGAAAGCAGCCTTTGAACAAGCTCTGTGACTTCAGGGTGTACTTGGGAGATGACCCACCGTGGTCCCTTCCAACCTTCCCCATTCTGTGGTTCTCTGCATTCATGAGCAGAGAACTTTGAAAACCTGCATTACTTCTGAAAACCTGCAATAATGAGTCTGTTTGACATTTTAAACAACCTTTGCCTGGACCTGAGAGTACAACTCCAGTAATTACAGCAGGCCAGTACGGAGGGAAAGCAGTGTGACCCAGCCAGTGTCCTACAGCTGAGACCTCTTCATCCCTTCACCAGAACGGTCTTGCCCATGTCTGACCATAATCTGAGAGTGAGTTGTCACAGGCCAAATCCAGGCCAGGGAGTGAGTGCACTTGGCACAACACTGGGTCACTGGGTGACCCCCAGACAGGGCTCAGCTCCGGGGCATGTTCAGCACAAACGTTTCTGAAGATCACCATGGCTGTGGGGAGCTGTGTACTGCAAACCCTCTATCCGGGTGCAGCGTGAGAAGGGCAGGTTGGTCGTGGCCAAGTTTCAATACCACCCACAGGAAAAATCTCACGGCCTTGTTGCTCTCTGAATTTTCAGGAAAGAAAAAATTCTAAACCCTGCCTGTAGGTAAGGTTTGGCTTTGGAGCTCCTCCTGGGGCAACTCAGAGAATGACTTAGACGGAGTCAGCTCCAGAGCAAGCAGGGCTGATGCCAGCTTGCCTATTGCTGGACCATTTCATGGGCAGAGTAGGCAGATAAGATGTCCAAAAAAGTAACAATTAGCTCAGCTGCCACCATCAGCACTGAGAACTTTGGCTCTCCTGCTCTCCCTGGCCTACTCATGCTGTGTGGGCTTCTTGCTGCTCCTTCCCTCAGGCCCTTGTGAGGGAGGGACAGCTGACACTGCTGGATGGCTTACATGTCCTTGCATCAGGACAACAGCTACTGTTACCCAGGGGAAGAATTCATGCTGACAAAAAGGGGAAAAATTAATTCCTGCTCTCTCAGTGCTCCCAACTCCATCCTGCAGCAATGGCAGCATCATTACAACACTGCTGGCTTCCTCACAGCCACTGAGTTATCTTCAGGTTTAATTGTATTGTGGGCTTTTCTGTGATCCACTTGTTTTAACTGAATATTCCTTGGGTCTGGTTCAATTTTCCACCAACCTCAGTCCCAAGACAGGCCTTCAGTCTTCTAATGAGGTCAAGAAGCTACGGCGAAATTCAAAGCAAATGGTAAAAAAGAAACTGTGGTGACAAGTCAACCACCATTTCAAAGAGCAAGAGCCATCCCTCCCTGGCAGGCTGCCTTTGTCTCCCTGTAATCTGTCCCACAAAGAGGATGGGAGATAACCCAGTGGCAGATCTCTCCCTGGACTGATAAAAGGGGCTTTAATTTACCAGTGTGGTCTTGGCACTGCAGAACAACATTAGAATGATGACACCCCTCATGCTCAATGTGCTTCCAAATCTTATTTATAAACTTGAAAAAAGGTCCTGAGGATTCGTTATCCTTTGGATGAAAAAGAAGACAAACAGCACATATACCTTGGAGTTTCCCTTATTTAATACCCACAGATAGTTTGTCTGATGCACTACCTTCCATCAAAAAAAAAAAAAAAAGTCATTTTCTTGAGGTCAGTCTCTTGTTTTCAGAGGAAAAGAAAAAAGAAAAAGGAAATTATCACCTCTGTAGATGGGAAAGGAGAGGCAGAAAGAGGGCAAGAGAACTGTTCTGTAGAGCTGGAAAAGGATCACATTGCTGATTATCACAGCAGTAATTTTATCACAAGTCCTGTAACTTTGAGGGCAGACTAGCTAATGATTCAATTAACAAGGAAAAAATCCATATTGCTGCTTGAAATGTGCTAGACAAATCTGTCACTCATTTTGTTCTATATCTCTGTACCTACACCAGGAGTCAAGTTTAGAAAATCCTTTTTGTCTACCCATATTCTTTGCATTAAAAGAAACAAAACAAAACACCTTCACTGGCTCTTTCCCTAAGCCTCAGCATTCAAGGCAGTGAAGGATGGACTTTGACATCATTAGCACAGAAAAAAACCCCAACATTTTTTAGTCTCATTCCCTGAAAGAAAACAATTGGCTCTTTATTTAAGGGTGTTCTGCCTTTCTTTTTTATCATATTCTCCTCAAAAACTCCGGCATCCTTTCCCCAGAGTTAACCACGCTTGCTGGAAGCATTGAGCTCTCAGCAGTAATTACATCCCTGAGTGTTGTGTCATTTAGTTTTAAACAGGAAAGCAGGAGACACTGCCTACCGGAAGGAGCAAGTCTTGGGAAAAGCCTTTGGAAAAGGATACATTAAAAAACCCCAAAGACCTGAAATGCCCATCACAGGATCTGAAGCTGTTTTTAAGGGGGGCCCGGCTGAAGGGATTTAGAGAGACCAGCCACCTTCAGTTACACCGGCACTCCCCTGGCACGAAGCCAGAGGCATGTGCCGACCGTGGGTGGGGCGAGAAGAAACAGTCACCGATATTGAAGCAACCGCGCCGCAGGAGTGAAGAAAAGAGACGGCTCTCCTCTGCTGGGTGAAGTAACTTGGTTTAATCCAGGGTAGGGGAAGTACAGGGTGGCCGCCCAAAGGTGGCGAGCGCAGGAGGAGCCCCGAGCCCCTCCGGAGACCGGGTTTTAAAGGGGAGGGGTGGATACATAAGGAACCAATCCTAGAACGAAAATTTGGATACATTGAAAACTGATGGGTGGTGTGGACCAATGGGGATAGGTCAAGGGAGGGGCCCAGGCCTGCCAGCCAATCACTCGACACCCTAGCTGGAAGATTCTGGAACTTGCGGTGGGATGCCGGTGACTGACAGAAGGCCTGGGGAGGGGATACAAAGACAAATAAGGGATAATGAGGGAAAACAAGGAGGAGGAAGCAGTGATCGACACAAACTGGGGATCGAGCCAGACCAATTTGTCCAAGTGGGAGAGGGGAAAACAGAACAAACCAAACACAAACCCCAACAAGGATCCATGGGTGGTTGATGCCCTGGCAATTGGCTGAGAAGGGCTCACCAGTAATTTGTGGGAATGGTCTACTGCTGGGACATATCCATCGACTTCTCCAATAATACCAATTTTAAGAACTCATTAATGGTAGAAATTATTCAAACAGGAGAAAAGACAAACAAAAGTCAACATTTGGTGTGATTTTGATTGGTCAGATTTCAGAAATAGAAAGGAAGGGACTTTGTTAGTGTACAAATCTTCTGCAAAACTTTTTGAGGTCAGAGGGTTCCCTCTCTCTGTCTTCTGCAGGACAACTCACAGGAGAGAAGCAAGGAGCGATTTTTATTTGTGATGCTTTGCATTTAACCATAATGGGAGGTGGTACAAAGTGAGACCTGAAGAATGGTGGCTCTTTGGCAGTGACTGAAGCTCTCTGACAGCTGTTAACCCCTCATCACTGGGGTTTTAAATTGGGCTAGGGAAACAAATGTCTCTGTGCTAATCCTGCTAGCAAGAGAGGCTTACCCTGGGTATCTGTCAGCAGGAACCTGTACCCCCAGGCCTTGGTAGCACTGACTTCTTAGCCAAAGCTTTCTGCTGTGTATGAAGTATCCCATCACAGAATCACAGAATATGATGAGTTGGAAGGGACTCACAGGGATCATCAAATGGCCCACACAGGATCAAACCCACAAACCTGGTTTCTTTAGCACCATGTTCCAACCAGCTGAGACAGTCTCAGGGTCATCACTGAGCCCACGAGCAGAGTAAGATCTTCCCATTGTGCTGCCCAGACCAACTCAAGGGGGTGATGACACAGGCAGCATCAGCTTGCCGAAGTCACCCTGTCATTACTATCAGCCCAGGTATCAGAGCAAGGAGGAGACAGCTCACCCTGTCCTCACCACAGCCCTGTCTCAGGGCTGACTGCCAAAACGGAGCTACGCCATGCATGCCATTGTCTGCATGGCAAAGAGAGGACATGAAAAGCCACTCAGGAAATTTCTATTCCTCCCTGAAGTCTTCCCTGCAAGCCAGGTCATTGGCCACCACTTTGGGAAGACTGCATTTGCTGCCCATCAGATGCTCTGTGTCTTAGAGGAATTTAAATACCCCAGGTGTGTGTTGATCCTGAGCAGAGGGCAGTAAGGAGAAAGGAGGAAGGCTGTGCTGCAGGGCAGGTGGATCCAGGCAAAGCTGATTTGGGGAGCAGGCTTGTCTAACAGCATTTCATTTTCCAGTACTAGAACTGCATGTCAACAGAATTCAAATATCTTCCTATGTCCCAGTGGCCTGCTTGAAAGTGCTATGTCTTTATCAGACCATTGATGGTCCTTCTAAAATGTGAGTCTCACTGTCTGCATGCAAACCTTGTACTTGAAGAACATTCCTAATTAAAGCAGATTGGGCCTTTGGCAAAGAAGGGGCTGCAAAGCATTTCCTAAAGCATTTTCTACTCCAATTTCATTGTGAGGAAATACACCTGAAGGATGATGCCAAGAGTAGGATTGCGACAAATACGAGTTTGGTGGGTCAATTTTGCTTTGAGAGCTTGAGAAACACAGGAGGCTCAAGTGATGATCCCAGAGGGTTTAACACAGAGGTTTCACCCTCCCAGAAATACAAGGGCCTTAAAACCACTGTTAATTTGCTGACACCTTTTATCTTAATCCTTTCAATCCCACCTCTTTTTATTTTCTCCGTAATTGTATTTACAGATATTAAGTGATTAATATTACCATTGATATAAGTATTTCTTACCATTGTTTTAAGTTTTTCTTAAAATTGATTTTAAGAAATTGATTACCATTGATTTAAGTATTTCTTCCTGGGTCTTCTTTGGTTTTGAAATTATTTGAAGTGACAATTTTCTACTGTTTTGTAGTCATTTCTGCATCAGTAGACATGACTACTACCTGCATCCCCTTGATCACCTACTGAAAGAGTTGCACTCAGCAAGGTGTCATGCATGGTAAAAAGACTAGAGTTGCTATAGCACAGAAGAGGAGAAATAGTATTTGTTTAACCCATAGATTGCCAGGTATCCATGACAACATGTCCCATTCCCATCCTTTCCACCTTTGGACTGGTATATGAGCTAACTTGATTTCCTTTGTTATTTGTTTGACTGCTTTTCCATTGCCATCTCTTTGCAAACAGCAGTTTGAATAATTTAATTTTGCACAAACTCCTCCTCCTTCTGCTAATAGATAATCTTATACCATCCAATGCTGAAATATTGCATTCCTCATTTGAGTAGATTGGTCGTCAAGAAGGTAAAGAGCTGTAGCTGTCAGGTTGGTTATTATTTCAAACACAGCTTGTAACCTAAATATCCTATTTAAATTACAAATGGATTCTCTGGTGTGGCAGTGGGGTGTTGGAGTTTTATTTGTTTAAGAAATTTGTTTAAAATGTTGTAATTATTTGTTCCTATTCACCTCTGTTCAGTTTTCCTAATAGTCTCTCCCTAAAGTTGTTTACCATCTATTTTCCTACCTTTCCCCATGTCAGTTCTGGTATTTCCAGATCTTTCCCTGTCCATCCTCCAAACTCTGCCCCTGCAGCTTGTCTGTCATTATTTGCTACACCCATTTATCTAGAAGCTTTGTTGTCAGTTATGATATTTCCCTTCACTCATTGGTATTCACTCTTCCCTTCCCTATTGGTTTTATGTTTATGTATATCCCCCATACTCCTCCTATCTAGCCCTTGATTTGTTGTTAGGCTGTCTCCTCCCGGGAGACAGCCCCTCTTTAAAAATCGCCGTTTTTTTTCTCTGTCTCCCCTTCAAGCTGCTGCACCTGTACCGCTCCCTTCACAGGAAGTAATAATGACAGTTCTGAGATGCAAGCAAGGGGTCTTTCCCTCTTTCCTTTGCCTCAATCTGTCAACATGGGTCTATACTTACCGGCCGCTTCTGTCGGTACGGGACCTCAGCTTGTGGCTGAACCGCTGCCCTCTGCGTGCCGGTGGGGCTGAGGCGGGGAGTGGCCACTCGTGACACGAGCCGAGGGCAAAGGGGGTCAGAGCTCGCTGGCGACTGGCATCATCTCCTCCTCTTGTGACTGGGGCACGGTGTCACTCTGGCACCTCATATTAATTCATAAGCATTGCAAGTGGCTGGTCCATAGTGTGGTATCATTTTCTCTGGTGGCCATTCATCTTTTCCCCATTTTGGGGTGCTCCCTCTAGCCAGGGCTGCATACACTGATTGCTTTCACTAATTAAATCATCATAGATTTTGATTCCTAAGTGATTTCCCTGAACTTGTGGTAGGTCTAATATGCCCCATATAACATTCCTGAGCAGTTTGGAGGTAAGCTGCGATACTCATTTTGGCCGCAATGCCAATGGTGTCTTTTCAAAGCCCATGTTCCGTTAGCAAAGGGGCCTTCCTACCCTCTGTCAGCAATTGGTGGGTCAAAAGACAGCTCGTTTCCTGGCCTTAGCAGTCCTACAACAGTAGTTACCCCACCCGAAGAGTTACAATGTTTTTATTTCCAAGCTCCCCTGCAGGATTCCCAGCTATGTTTACATCTGCAATCTGTTTGCTTGGATTTGGAGAAGAACTCGCTAAAAAGGGCTCAAGTTCTATTCTAGTGTTGACATTTGCACTGATAATCACAAACAACATGTGTTCTGTTTGGGGAACTTTCTCAGAGGCAACTTAAAAATAGGTGGTCCTATTTTTAGGGGTTTTTTTCCCCCCCAAAAAACCCCTTGTCCCCCCCCACTGCTTTACAGCCTTCAAAATCTTTTTGGTAATGATGGTAGGAACACCTCAGCCAGCTACCCTTAGAGAGCTTCACATACATTTGATTGATGTTTGGAACAACTGAAAGGAGGGTAATTGGGAATTCAGGCCCAGTTGTTTAAACCCAAAGATAAAGTCAAATCACAAACGCTTTTTCAAGTAGACACCCCCTGTCCTATTTAGGCAATAAGTGCCTTCATTCAGAAGAATGAAGTCACCATGGACTTCCTTCTCCCCAAATCCTGTCCCATTACGGACCTCACTTAGGTTGTTGAGCCACCATTTAGATTCCACTGAACTAGTCACCCATAGCCACTCTTCAGATCCTTCTGGCCCTCCACAGAGCCAACAAGAGCTAAAGTTAAAAACTTTGGCTGCTTCTTCTCCTAAGGCTGGAAATGGATTCTTCCATTCCTGGCCTAAACTTAGCTGACAAAAGAAAAGTAGAATTAGTAAGGAAAATATTCTAATAGTGTACTCTAATGACCTAGTCTAATTTTCACATTGTCTTCTACACTACCTGTGGCCAGTGAATGCACAGAAACTACCTAAAATAAAGAAAACAATGACAGCAAGTAGTAGTCCCCCAGTGAGTGTAGATTCTAAAGGAAGGATGCTCATACAGACTATTTCAGCAGACAGTCTGTGGCTAGGTACATGTGGCTTGCCCCCATGTCAACGCACTGGCTGCTGCTCCAGACCATTCCTGCAGAGTGTCAGTCAAAGCCTGCTGTCCTTCTTTTCCAGCTGAGATGTCCAAATCTCCGGGGCCTTAGAGACATTGACCAGAGTGTAATGGGTCCATCTGTGTTCAGCTGTCTAGATGGCTGTTTCTCTGGTCAGTAACACTTGGAAAGTTCCACGCCACTTTGCCACCCATGGTACATCTTTCCACTCCTTAAGCAGAACTAAGTCCCCCGGTTGGATGTTATGAAAAGCCAAAGTCCAAAGGCAGGGGCTGTGCCAGCTGAGCCTCCTGTTGAAGGGATTTCACAAGAAACAGCATCCTGGCCACATATTCTTTTAAATATACATAATTTACCTCTACACCCCACTAGGTTGAGAATTACTTGGGTGAAGAATTCCAAACAATAATTCAAGGGAAGAGAACTGATTTTCTCTTCTGTATGTGCTTCATTCTTGCCAAAGCCAATGGAAAAAGCCCTACCCATGGCATCTTGGTGGCTATTGCCAGATTCAAAAGGTGTTTCTTTATTTCTCTCTTCGATTTCTTTCTACCTGACACAAGTTCTGGTGGTGGCACAGGGTATGGAGGATCCATTGTTTTCCTAAAGTAGCCATAACCCCTTGAAGGATCTTTCATATAAAATGAGTTCCCCCGAGTCTGTTGTTTCTACAGTCCTGTATCTTAGAATAATTTGTTCCAAAAATACCTTAATAGGTGATGCTGTAGTTGCTGAAGGAGTTGGGAATGCTTCTGGCCACCTTGTTAGCTGACACACTATTGCCAGAAGATATTTAAGCCTTCCCACTTGGGGCATCTCACTTGGCATTTTTGGAAGGGACATATAGCCTAATGCCTCCCTCCCCTGGCAGCTTTCTTTGTAACCCTGTTAATTGGCTTCAGCACAAATCAAGCAAACTTGAACAGCTGCTTTTGCCAGACTAAAAAGACCCACAGCAAAATACATCTTGAGGAAGGCTTCTGTCAATTCCTCCAGAATTCCAATGACTCCCTTCATGGAGTTGTTCTAATACTTGTATGGCCAAAGCTTCTGATCTCCATTGTTTGCCATCTCTTGTAAACCAATTATTCCAGTTTTTCCTCTTTCCCGCTCTTTTTAATTATCTCCAGCTCCTCTGGTGGAAAAGACAGTTTGTCTGGCAGTGATTGAGTCACTGGGAGCAAAGGGAGGGTCTTTGAGAGTTCTGGCAAAAGTATTCCTCTCTGAGTTTCTTCATCTGCCAGTCAATTGCCTATTGCCTCCTCTGAGTACCTTGCCCAATGTCCCCTAATGTACATAATTGCCCCCCTTTTTGGTAAATTCACTACCTGCAAGAGAGGAGTAATTAAGCTCTCATGCACTAATGTTTTTTCCTCTGCAGGTTAATAAACCTGTTTCCTCCCACAGATTTCTAAATGTGTGTACCACTCCACATGCATTCTTAGAATCAGTACAAATGTTAATTCACAGGCTCTTACAAGCACATACAGCTCTGCAGTCTGACTTGACCACGTGGGCAGCAACATCCTCCCTTCTTCTAATTCCCATCCCTTAATAATAGCGTCTCCTGTAACTTGCTTCCCTTCTACTACCCATGAAGGCTCATTAATGAACACATTTTCTCCCTTAGGCCAGGGGGTGTCTCCTAAATTTTCCCTAGCCCAGGTCTGGAGGTCTATCACGTGAATGCAGTCATGGGTTTCTTCCTGGCCCCCCTCTCCAGGACTGTTCAAAGTCCTTGTTTAACAGGAGGCTGGGTTAAAGCCTTTCCCACTTCTCAATCCTACATCTTTCTCTTCCATTCAATAAGTTTTAGACTGTATTAACCAAGCTCTGGACATCCACTTAGAGATTTTTTTGCTTCACAAAACTTAAATTCTATGTGAGGCTTTCGTAAGTCTCACAAAACATTATCTCGTCATCAATTTTCAGGCTTCAGTTACTACTAAAGCCATAGCTGCACAATTCTGCAGGCAATGAGGCCAGCCTCCTGGCCTCTGGGTTTAATATCTTAGAAAAGTAGGCAACAGGCTGCCAGGTAATCCAGTGTTCCCATGGTAAAATTATTTTAGTATGCTCCTGTTTAACATCCAGATAGAATTCAAATTCTTTTTCTGTGTCCAGAAGGGCTAAGGCAGGAGCTTCAGTTAATAGCAGCATAGGTTCTCTCAGACATTTGACACAAACTTACAATAGGGTTAGTTTCTGTATCACTTTTTACAATGTTGTTTTGCATTCCCCATGTAACCAGCAAATCCCTCTCCAGTAATTTATAATTACAAGTAGGAATAAACAGAAATTTGTGCATTTCAAACCTAACCCCCACATGTGCTAATCCGTGGTTGAAAGAAACATATCCCCACCTCTTTTCCACTTACCCCCTGGAGAATTAAAGGACTTCTTGACAATTTTTCCATTGAAGGCATAACATTCAAAGTGGATTGAGAGGCCCCTGTGTCTACCAGGAAAATACCTCCTTCTGCTCCAGACGCACCCTAAGTGTTATCAAGGGCTCCAGTGTGGTGGGTTCCTGGATATAATGGGAACCCCTGACACCCCTAGTAATCCATCTCCATTCATCGCTGGACTTGATCCTCCTGAGGATCTAGTTGTTTCTGCAGGCAAGCTTGTTTTCAGTGTCCTTGCAGATAGTACACTGATTCCTTCCAAGACGCTTTTTGGGTGGGCTCTCCCCTGCTGAGGAAGGAATGCCTCTGCTCTATCCTGTGGCCAAACTCATCCTTTCTGTCCTGGGGGCCCCCTTGGGCCCTGCAGTGAGTCCCTCCACAGCAGTAAGAACACTGCCATCACCTTTGCCTTTGCCTTTTCCTCAACCCTTCGTGCATACACTTGCTGTAACTTTCTAACCAGTTCATCCAGGAGCTTTATTCTGCCCTTTCTTTAGCCCCCAGCCCCCCTACTGCCTGTGGGTGCTCAGTCTCACACAGCTCAAAATCATTTGTTTCTCCAGTGACTCAAATCAAATCCTTAAAAGAAAATCCTAATCCTACCATGTACAATTTGCATTTCCCAGATATTCTTTGCTCCTCCTCTTTGTGCTCACCCTCTTTGCCATACGCCATATACCAGAGGCAGTCTCTGTCCTGCTATAGTGTCCAAACGTGGCCCCTGCCGGCACACCCAGACGGCACAGCTGGCAGCACCACAGGCAGCTGGGGTGTCTGGCAGCTTCATGGGGCCCAGGATGTCTAGCAGCCTCATGGGGCTCGGGGGCCAATGCTGCCCCTGCCTGGGGGGAGCGGTGGTGGGGTCAGGTACTGCCTGGAGCTGAACCCTGGCTGCCCCACAGCCCCAGCCCTGGCCCGCACCTCCCAATGAGCCCCAAGCCCATGCTCGCAGTCCTGCACTTCCATGCCTGTCCTTCCATTTCCCACCATAAAGAACACCTCTTCACCCTGACTCCTTGTTTTCCCTGTCCTGAAAGCCTGGGATACAAAGAACCTGCAGCTGAATCAGCTGGCAAATTTTGATGATAAATGCCTTCTGCTACTACTTGCCTTAACCATATTCCTCCACATTCCACTTCAACCAATCCTTTCCCAACATACCAACACCATCTGTCCCCTGTTGCTGAGACCCCTTCTCAACTCCCCTTACTGCTCCGCGGGCATGGATTGTCTTTATTTACCTCTGGGAGAATGTGCAAACTACGTCAATATTCTCCCAAGGGATTCTTTGGAGATCTTTCTGGATCGTCATCCCTTTTGCCAGGACCCGTTGCTGGCTTTACAAAACTATGCTACCCACTATGGGTGCCCTCTCAGATTTACTCCCCAAAAATCCCATTGACTGGTGACATTTTCAGTGGTCCTTCCCTGTGGACTCTTCGTGGACCCTCTAGTCTGCTAGTCATCTGTCTTGAGTGGACACTCTTGGGTACTCAACCAATTACCCAGTGTCAGCTGCCACCAAAGGGAACTGATCACCAAAACTGGGTGAGGGGTGCCTTCAGCTCTGCTCACTGCCATGGGATGGTGGAAGGATCCCAGATGAGTGCTCATTTTCTTAGGAAAATTAATCCCTGATGCCAGAGGGTTTTGTCCCAAAAAGCGACAGAGGAGTCCCATAACTTTATTGGAATAAACGGTGAGGCCATGGGGCATTTCCCATGGAGACTTTCAAGTGGTTGGGGGATGTGGCCCCCTAAGTTTGCCCCTGCATCACCCTCTTCTTTGCTCCATTGGCTGGGGTAATCAGACAGTACAGACTTCCCGAATCACCTACTCTATGCCCAACTCTAATATGCACTCTCACTTTTGCTATATAAAAGAAAGAAAAAGAAACTCTTCCTAATTCTGTCAAGTCACTGTTCTCTTGCTCTGGCTTCAGGAATTTAACACAGCTTTGGCTGAGCAACAGTCTGTGTTGATTAGTAACAGTTTTTAGAACTAAGAATCTCTTCTATTACTTCACTAGCCATAAGTGGAACAAAAACCTGACATAATGAATCCTCGTCATAATGATCTTCGGAGCTCAAGAAAAAGGAGAGAGAATAAGATCAAGGCCACTGAATGCAGAAAAGGAGTATTTATTCCTGGGACGTGGGCAATTAGACCTGAGCAGTGGCAACAAACAAAGCAAAGGTGGAAGGAGAAGAACCAAAGGAGACAGACTAGGAGAAGAGCACAAAGAGCAAGAGGCACAGTCAGTTTGGATTTTTCCCCCTAATTTCATAGGGGAAGGGTTCTTTGCCAATGTTAAGGATGAAGAATAGTCTTAAATTAGTTGTACAGGTTTTTGGAGGTTTCTTGTGATATGTGGCAACATCTGTAGTGTGGATGGCATCGTGAGAATATGTGGCTTACTTGGGGCGATGCTACTGGGGTGGATTTCTTTTGTTTATCCTTAACCATGCCAGGAAATCCTTTCTACACATGTTTAATTGGTATCCCAATAAGTAACTTTACTGGTTTTGCAAAATGGGTAGGAGTTGGAGGAAAACAATAGGTGGAAGCAAATAAACCAAGTGTGAAGGATTGCTGGTGTAGCATAGCCAGCAGTGGTACAAAATTGGACATATGCCAAAGGTTGGGGATTAAGGCAAACAGCGAGGGCTTCCAAGCAGCTATAATAACACAATCACAGAATGAAAGTGGACTAGAGCCCCAAGAATTAGATTTATTAGGATCACTACCTGGAAATTATTGCCTGGTTTTTAACCACTTTTTAAACCCACAATCAACTTCTGTGAGCAATGTCCTAGTCCCATGACCCAAAAATAATCATGTTATCCTTAATCCCAATTCTACATGGTATCAGAAAGTAACCCAATATTGCCACAATTGGACTTATCCTGGAAGTGCTGGTGCAAATGCAACTGTAGGAAAGCTTCCACCAGGTGTCTTTTTAATCTGTGGATATAGAGCATGGCCCAAAATTCCAAGTAATTCATTTTTTGGTCCTTGTTACTTAGGAAAACTAACCATATTTGCTGCTAGCATGTGCAAAATGCTGAATCAGACTATTTGGAGGGCGTGACATAGCAAGAGAACTGAAAGAACAATCACAAGCTTAAGACCTGATTGCGACAATTGTGTAGAGTTTTAGGGGCTCCAGCACAAATAATAACATCATTCCTTACTCCAGGTGTTGCTGCTGCTCAAGCTTTGGCAACATTTAATGAGTTGGGATGCTGGATGGTCAAACTAAACATAACTTCAGCTGTTTAAAATGAGATGCTCACTGATGTAGTTACTATTAGACATGGCACACTGCAAAATAGAGCTGCTATAGATTTATTGTTGTTAGCACATGGGCAAGGGTGTGAGGAATTTGAAGGAATGTGTTGTATGAACCTCTCTGACCATTCTGCATCCATTCACAGGAAACTCAAACAACTACAAAATAACATGAAGAAATTGACTGCGAATGACTGGGGTTTGGATGTATGCTTTGAAGGATGAGAAGGAACTGGATGGTTGAAAGATATCGTAAAGGGAGCTTTGTTATTACTAGTAGCCATTATTATATTGCTTTGTGTTATTCCATGCATCATGAAACTGGTGAGCCGCTTGGTAGAAAATACGGTGGAAAGGGTCTGGCTGGTGCAAGAACGAGAAGAAAGGGGAATCGTAGCAATGTATCTGAACAACTTAGACTACAGGGTGCACCCGCCATCCAGCTTGGAACTGTTCTTATCAGAATTTTCTCAGGGCCTTCTGGAATTCATCAAGGTTACTAAGACATAAGCCATGCTAAAATAAGGAAGGAGAAGCTGAGAAACCAAATTCCATGACCACAAGAACTCGATAAAGGGGGGCAGCAAAGCACCTGGACTGTAACTAAACACATCTTCTGAGAGGTGCACGCAGAATGCCTGGACAAGACAAAGGCACCAATAAAAAATACCTGACAAGCGGATGCTGAGAGTAAGAATGTATAAGTGCATCATGTAAACAAGAAACAGCTTCTGCTCAATCATATTGGGCCATTGTCCAGGAGTCCTGAATTTCCCACAAATTATACTCACTAAAAGGGCTCCGATTTTAATGATAGAGTTACTGTCTAGACGATGATTAATGGGAATAGTTCTTTCAAATCCTTCCCTTGCTGACATCAGTAAATTTCATCTTTTCCTGATTGTACTGGTGGCTATACATTAGTTATGAATAGAAGGGAATGAGTTTTAGGGATATGCTGCAAGTAAATAGATTGGTAGCTCTGCTTCCATTTCCATTGTCTAAGAAGAACTCCGATTATTTTGGGACCTTTCATAGACCTCTGTCTAGATTAGCATTTGTCTTTGATTGACCCCAAATTTTAGGCTACTAGGCTTGACCAATGAATGAAAAGGGGAAAGTCACAGAGCTTAGGGGGTTCCTGTGTCTGCAACTTCTCAGTAGTAGGGAGATTTCTGTCCTCAAGTGTGTTACTTCAGCTAGCAGATTATGCTCACTCCAAAAGAAGGTGAAAAGGTTGCTTCCCTTAATGGTCCAATAATTCTTCCTGCTATTTGTGACTCTTTTGTGTAGGAGAGACATTCTGTGCTGTTCTTGTGAGGCAGCAAAGGCTTCCTGATTATAAGGAATATCGGAAGACATCAAGGTTGTCACCATGGAGATGTGATGAAGGAGATAAAGTTAAGAGATACGGACTCTAGCTGGCTCACAGAATGATGTGGCTCCCTGATCACCCACTGAGAACTTTGTTTCTTTCTTGTAACCACTGAGCAGTGAATGTGCATATTAAGTGATTGTAAATATCTTGAAAGAGTATAAAAGCAACACGTATAATAACACGTGTAATAAATCCCTCTTCCACCCTTCTGATGGAGTCATGGTACTTTGTGCTGTGTCATGCTCTATAATGACACGTTTGTATTACTGGATCTTGTATTCCTGGAGTTTGTGACAGAAAGTTGGATTAAATTGCATGCATCTATACTCTTGGGGGAAACAGAGTATTTAGCCAATAGCATCTAGGCTTTTATGAACCTGAGATTGTCTTAATGGACCGGACACTTAAAACACAGTAATTCCTGCTGGATCCAATTCCATTTTTAGGCTCAAAAGAAAATGGTAAACCTGCACCAGTAGGGAGGGACATTTAATTGGACTTTCTCCTTTCTAGAGAGAAACTAATGAAAAAGTTTCACCAGAATCAGAGCAGGCTGTAAAACAAGAAAAGCATCATTGAAAGAGGCCAATCCTATCCTCTTAGTATTGCTAGTTGTGATTGGACATGAATGAAATGTGTCAACTCTGTGTTCCTGGGTATCACATCAGTAATAGGTACTTCAGCTGCTGTACTTCTCTCCTAAAGCTAAGAATAGAGTCCAAACAATTGTGATTCCATGGTCGCAATTCACCCTGTTATGCTGACAGGTGAAAAAGGAATGGAAGGTGCACCTGTAAATTAACTTGGATGGCCTATCTAAATCAGCAGTCACTGATTTCCTGAAGGCGTAAACAGGTCAGTTGCCCATGTTTTTCTTGGGCTTCTTTTAATCTTTGGTCATGTTTTTCTTGGGATTCTTTTAACCTTTCCCCATTAGTTCAGCTTCTGCTCTCAATCCTTTGCTGACATTTCAAGTATCTCAATAGCCTGGAAATGTATTGCCTTTATTTATCACGTCATTATTCCCTTCAAAGGGTTGTTTGCCTTAAGTCTCATTTTTGCTGATTTTCTGCTAGTTCATTGTCAGATGGCAGCAGGTGTTTTGTAAGAGCAAGTACACAATCCTATAGCTTGCTTTTCTTTTTATTTGGCCTGTCTAGAAAATGGAATGACTGAACATCTCCAACAGGATTTTCTCTCCCCATTATGCTTCACTGGAAGGGCAGATGCAAATCGTCTACCTAAACTCTTGGCACTGAAGAAACTAGTGGTTTGCTCTTGCATACAGGCAGAACCTTATAAAAGGAAGGAAGGCCTTGTAAAGCCACGGCTGAGGCCCTTTACTTTGGCTAAGTAGAAAAGGACTATGGGAAAGTGAGGCAGCTGAATTAGAGGTAGATCAACAAGTTCTAGAACCATCGCGTGTTCACATTATGGTGTATGGTGGTTGGTTGAATGATGTTTGTTATGGCTTAAAGCTATGTAACTAATAAAGGCCTGACTGCTGCAAAAGCCTGGTTTTGCAATAAAGCAGCTCTCCTTTGCACCTGCCTTGGGATTCTGTGTCACTACGGACCCTCACTCCCAGTTTGCCAAGGAGACGATCAGTAGGAATGTTGCAGAGCTACTGTGTGTGTATTAACAGAATGGTAGAGAGTGAAGCGGCAGACATTTCTGGGGTTAGGAGAATGCTGCTGCATTGGAGCCAGTTTAGTTGGGTTTCTATCAGTGGTATTTCTGTCTAGAAGTACACTGCCCAGAGTCTTTCCAGCATTTGATAGCCCACAGTCTTTCTAGCCATTTTCTTACTGTTGTTTTAATACCTTCCTTCAGTTTAAAGGATGATACAATCTTTACATTTTGAAGATCCCTGCTAGGAAACATTATGCCAGAGTAGTCATCACTCCCTTTTCTTTTGCCTCATTTGTAATTTTCATCAACTCATTTCAAATTTCTGCTAATGTCAATAAGAATACTGAGACTAGTCAGCAGGGTTGACGTCTCAGCTGCTTTCCTTTTTCATACTGCTTCATTCTGTATGTGACTTAATGGCCTTGTTTTGTCATCTGCATTTTGCTGTGGTTTGCTAAAAACTGGCATGCACTGTCAAGTCACTACTTTTGAGTTGGCATTTCAAGGGCTTTGATGGGCTCCTTTCTGAGATTGCCATGCACTGGACTTTCACGTTCACAGAGACTTCATCTTCCATCGGTCAGATTTCACTGTTTAATACTCTTTCCTGGAATATAGGCAATATAGCAGCAAGTACTAAATTCCCTGCAAGCCCTGTCTCCCCAAAGGACCGTTTAAAAACATTGCTTTTCTCCTCTGACTAATCTGCCAGTATTTTGATGGAGAATTTGGTACCTTAAATGAACCTCTTAGAAGGGATCTCATCACAGGCAATATCTCAGGCTTTCTTGAAATACTCCTTTGGATCCTAATTCCATTCAGAGTGTAATTAAGATTTTTTTCACTGAACCCATTAAACAATGCCTCTTCTCTTGTAAAATGAGGTGTGTGTGACAAATATGGATGCCCATGAAAGGTTATACACATATCAAAGTTAATCGTAAGAACGGTGGCTCCCTCCTGCAGTTCCATTTGGAACTGAGTTGATATTCCAAAGCTAAATATTCCAGGCCTGTGAACACAAAAGGAAGTCTTTGTCTTTTGCAAGACTTACACATCCTAGAAGGATTTGTGTTAATTTTGATTTCTACGGTGTTAGCCCTGTTGCAGAAAAAAAGTAGATTGTACTCTCTTCTTGTACTCTCGTTCCCCCCTCTCTGCTTTGCATGCCCTAGTTAATCTACCAGTGTGATTCATTTGGCATTGTCTCATAATGCAAATTCTGCATAGTTTCATGTACTTACAAATGCCAGTTGCCAAGGAGCATAACCATTCAAGGGGCAAAGAGTTGTAGGGCAGGGCAACTTCAGGTGCTGAAACTGAAAGTGGTTAAGTCATGCCATATTAAAGTGACAGAGCAAATCAGTTGATCTAGGACTTTCAGCAGGACACCTCTGAGAACAGCAGCTTGTTAGCAATGACACAGCAATCTTCCTAGCTGTATTCCAGAAAGAGAAAAGGGACACCTTCAATGGTTAAGATGTTTGGCATGAGAAAACACCAAGAAATGTACCACAAAATACTTGAGCCAGATAAAGTGCATTTTTCTAGTGAGAATTTTGCAGTTGTTCTTTCTTGTCTGTGCCTTTACTTTTCACAAAAAACAGTGGAGATTTTAATTATTATTTTTCTCTTTTTTTTTTTTTGTTGGCATCCCTCTTTGCACCTGCAATTAACAATTTTGCCTTTCTTTTCTGGCTTCTCTTTCTTTACTTATAGAAGGTGGCATGAGGTCATCCAATCTTGTCATAAACATTCTCATACTGTGGAAAGAAGTAGAAGGTACATCCAAAGGGATAAAACAAACCCACAAAAATAGAGGGGTTTTTTACAGTCTTCTGTGATGACATTAGAACACAAGATATCTTTGAACTGAGTTATGCTGTATTGATTTAACTTTTAGTCCACTCATTACTATTATTACTAGTGTTTGGCCTTTAGAACATAGCCTTTGAAATCATCCAACCCAATATTTTGGCTAATTTTGTTTTATTTCAAGAGAGGACTTTGTTTCTTAAGGAATATTCCAGAGCAAGAGTGTCCACGGTAGAGTTATGCTGTCAAAATCAAAAGCGCCATAAATTCTGGTTTGTGCTGGTAATATGTCTAGAAATGAAAGGGTTTAGATCTTTTTTTACTTTCAAATGTAACCATTGTTTGAAATAGTTAAGAGTTGGGTGGTTCCCCCCCCCCCCCCAGCCCCCCCCAGAAAATACTTCTCTCTGAAATGTTACTCAGGGATTACACATAAAAGCCCACCCTGTTGCGGATATGTTGCAGATACTTTGCAGTAAGTGCAGTTTAGCAGCTAGAGATGATAACGTGAGTTAAATGACATTCCTTCTGCAGTGATGGAAACTGTCTACACAGGCATACTCAACAAAGGTTATGATGGCTTAGCTCCTGTCCTAAAGTTAATGTGCATTTTAAGACTTCCCAAGAAGGTGAATTCAAGCTCCTTCATTGCTCTGCACTGGAGTCCAAAGAGAATTTCAGTGTACTTATTGTTATTTGCAGCTGTCATTGCTTAGCTCTTGAACCTGAGACTCCCTCATGACTGATGAAAGTTGTCTAGTTAAGAGTGGGTCAAAGACATGGTCCTGCCCTAGAAGGAGACAAGAAGGTTTCTGCAGTCTTTGTCATCTCTACTGCTTGTGATTTCTATACAAAACCAGTGGGAAGTTTTCTGAAAGCAGTCCAGAAGCTGGCAATACGGACAGCTTACAACCGAACACTTGCTGCAGTGCTACCGTGGTGATACCAGAAAGTGTAGCATTGTGTGTTTTAAGATATTTATACAAGTTTTGTTGTAAAGTTGGTTATTTTTTATAAGTTGAAATTATGGTTTGATCCTTTGTTCCCCCCATGTTCCTCCCTCACAATGGTTTGTCCCTGAGTTGTTTGTCCCTTATTTTCCTGCCCGTGGCCTGTCCATCAAGGTGACCGATCCCCTAGTCCTTCCCCTATGTCCTTATAAGTTTATCTCCTCCCTCCTGGTGCTGCCCAGTTCCCCTGTCCATCATTGTAACTACCCCCCTTTGTTTCGAGAACCTTCTATGTCAGTTATTCCTTACTTAAGATATGATTTGCCTCCTGAGCCTTTTCCCTCCCCTATGCAATACTTATTGGTTCAGTTGTGTGCCATGCTCCTCCCCTGGCCTTCGTTTATTGGTTCCCTCGTGTCTCCTCCTGTCATGCCCATCCCCTTTATCAGTGCCTCCCCAGAGAGTCCTCCTCTGACACCGTCACTGGTCCCGCCTGGGACCATAAAGTGCCTTGGCATTCCACACGAGTGTCTGCTCTCTCCTTCCTTCGCCTCAGAACTTCGTAGCCACGCTCTCACCTGCGCCACGTACGCTGCAGAAGGCACCACTACCAGGGTTCTTGCGAAGAACCTGGGAGCGGCAGAACTCGTGGTCTCCTCTGGCCACACTCCAGGAGCGGCTAGCCAGCATATGTCCAGCTCCTGTGTCTGCAGGGCAGGCTACAAGAAAGGACTTAAAAAATTTAAAAGGGCAAACAAAGCAGTTGGAAGGAAAAGAACATTAACCATTATTCCATTCTTCTAATATATCCTTCTTTAAATCATCGTTGTCATGCAGTTTCACGGCTTGCATTGGTATCCCTCAAAAGGAATCTGAGACAGAGTAAGTTTTTTAATGGAGTAGATGTGAAAAACGCAGGCCAAGTTGCCTTTTTTTACATCAAATACCAGTTATGCTTGAGCTACCCTTTGCTTAAAGTACTTAGCTCACACTAAGAACTTTACTCACAATTGAACAAATTTTACTGTCATGATTGAGTAAATTTTACTGTCACTCAGAATTTTACTGTCATGATTGGCATTGAAACTTTTCAAGGAAAGCTCTGAATAGCAATGTTTGTGTAAAAATAATACAGCAAATAATTTATTAATTGTAAGTCCCCAACCAGCATCTTTTACGCATATTTTAACCTTCTAAACAAGTAACAAATGCACTCTCCAATACTTTACTTTTTTAAGCACACAAAATGCTTCCCTCCTTTGCAGTTGGCAACTCTAAAATGAACCACATGTCTGCAGTATTTTAACGTGCTCCATATTTAGCCAAGTAATTCAAAACAAATAAAAATCAGTCCCTTCAATTTGGAAATATTTTTACATTGTTTTTGAATATACAAAACATACCCTTACCTCACACATTGCATGCAGATTTAGCCGTCATGAAAGCAAGCTCTATGTTTCTATTCAGATAGCACAGTTTTCCACAATTGTTCTTGGCAGAGTTTTCCACTTACGTGACTGTTAGGACACTTGAAGGTACTTCTAAGGTACTGTAGTAAGCAGAAAAGGAGGAGAGGTTGTGCCTTATATCTGGCTTCCTTTGGTTTTCTTTTTGGTCTTCTTCCTCTTGCTCTTTTTCATGTCACCTTTCTAGATACTGTGATTTAGATTTGCAGTTTACTAAGCTGTGTTTTCTGTCTGGAATTTTTGTAAATTCTGAAAGGTACCCAACTGGTAAATATGCATCTTTTTATGATTTGCTAGCTACATAGAAAATCTTCCTGCTGCTCTAAAATGCTTTAATTTGATACACATTTTTATCACCATTCAAATGAAAAGAGAACAGTTCCTATATTCACTGCTTTTGTACTGGACTCAGATCAATGTGTGCTAACGGTGCAAAAAAGTCCTGCAGGAAGAAAGGATCTGCATACAAATTGACCAAGACACATGGTTCAAGGGTCTTGTAAAGGTTGGAAGTTTCTCTACCTTTCTGGCAGTCTGTCTTCACAGCAAGACTTGATGAGGGATTTCGCTAGCACTTCTTTGACAGAAAGCGATAGCAAAGCAAGCAAAATGGAGTAGCAAAAGAAGATAGCAACAAAAGGTACATTATCCCCTCTGTTATTTATCATTGCCAAAACAATTTTTTTCTTGCCATGTTACATAAAATCCCTTAGTAGAGCTAAAGACTAGAAAAATGCAACTCTGTTCTGGATTCACTAAAACCAAAGCTATCTGTGGACAGAAGTACCCAGCATGATGCTGGGAACTCCTAGCTGGTTTCCGTAAGCTGTCTGGAGAACTGCATTTTCAGTGGGCTTTACTTGCATGTCTGTAAGGTGGGGAGTTTATGTGTGGCCTTGAGCCCTGAGAGTGCCATGGGCACAGAGACCCATCGTGTAGCTCTCTGACCAGCCGCAGCACATGAGGCATGATGGATTACTCCCAGAGTTCATGTGGTAGGAAGGTTTTCTGCCTCCATGAAGAAGGACACTTCCATTTTCTTGCATAGAGCCATTCTGTATGTTACAAAGGTACCTTGAATTAATCAAGTGCTATTTGCACAATGGCCAGTGAGCTTGGATTCTTAAGCTTCTTGTGTTTGATCTGTTTCCTCTTTCAGTAAATAGCAAAACTTCCAAGGACTGCAACAACAAGAAGATGACGCTGCTACCGTATTTCGAATGTTTGCCTGATTCTTGCAAATGGTAATTCTTGCAAATATTCACAAATGGTAATTTCAGGTACTGAAACACCCGAGCTCTGCTCAGGGCAATTCTGAAATTGACTTGAGCTGTTTTCCATGTTTCTTAGCAGGTAAACTGGGACCCTTCTAGTTTTCAAGGCAAGGCATTTGACAGTATCCTCAAAAAGGCTCAGGCTGTTGGATGAAAAGGTGAAAACACTGGGGTTAATGGGGGGAAATTTCACTTCTGGTTTATGTCATAGATTCAACCAGATGATCAACAATCATTAGTTTAATTATGTACCAGCGTAGTCTTTCACTCTCGCAGATCCCCAAAAGCTTAAACCATCCAGCAGCTTCTTCCTTGCAACAAGTGCCACAGCCAAAAGCCAGGCCTGGCCGTCACCTTCTCCTCGCAGCCTACAAACTCTGCCAAATGTACCAGTGATTCTCACTTTCCTTCTCAGCTACATGGACAAGCACATCACCTTCTCCTCGCAGCCTACAAACTCTGCCAAATGTACCAGTGATTCTCACTTTCCTTCTCAGCTACATGGACAAGCACATCCTCTCTGTGTCACTGAGTCCTTAGTGAAACCAAACAGCGGTTCACCTTCAAACAGCTCAGTGTGCCAGGACAGAAAGCTTTCACTGACCTGTCCCCTTGCCTTTTCCTTGCAACCTTTTATTTTCAGAGCACGCACCGAGGCATTGCCCTTTGCTTCTCAGCTGAGTGCATTGCCATATTGCTGGAGTCCCACGTGTTCATCTCCTTCTCGCACAAACTGCTTCTGTTGAAACATGCAGAGGTTATGTGCTTTCCTGCTCAGCTATTCACACTGTCACATTCTATGTCCTGCTTGCAGTCTGAATCTAAATGGAGAACTTTCTGGCTATGTCTCACACACACAGATGTGCCAGGATGAAAAGGTTGCTTGGACCTTGCGACTTACATTCAAAAACATTCATTCACTCCACAATCAAGAGACAACTTTCTTTGCTTTACATCCTGCAAAATTCACACACAACACACACACACGAGACCTATGCCCGCCCTTCCTTCCTTCCTTCCTTCCTTCCTTCCTTCCTTCCTTCCTTCCTTCCTTCCTTCCTTCCTTCCTTCCTTCCTTCCTTCCTTCCTTCCTTCCTTCCTTCCTTCCTTCCTTCCTTCCTTCCTTCCTTCCTTCCTTCCTTCCTTCCTTCCTTCCTTCCTTCCTTCCTTCCTTCCTTCCTTCCTTCCTTCCTTCCTTCCTTCCTTCCTTCCTTCCTTCCTTCCTTCCTTCCTTCCTTCCTTCCTTCCTTCCTTCCTTCCTTCCTTCCTTCCTTCCTTCCTTCCTTCCTTCCTTCCTTCCTTCCTTCCTTCCTTCCTTCCTTCCTTCCTTCCTTCCTTCCTTCCTTCCTTCCTTCCTTCCTTCCTTCCTTCCTTCCTTCCTTCCTTCCTTCCTTCCTTCCTTCCCTCCTTCCCTCCCTCCCTCCCTCCCTCCCTCCCTCCTTCCTTCCTTCCCTCCCTCCTTCCCTCCCTCCCTCCCTCCCTCCCTCACCTATTTCCCACCTTGACCTCTCTACCGCTTTTCTCTTGGCCTTGCTGTGCATGGACATTTCCTGTTAAGATACCCATTGTGTTGCCTATCCCTTCCCTACATTGCCTTGCCTTTCCTAGCCAATCTTGCTTTTCCTTGTCATTGCTGGCCTTGCCTTGCCTTGCCTGACCCATGCATGTCCTTCCCTTGCCCTTCATACCAACACAGTGCCTTGCATTGACTTGATCACCTATCCTTCTTTTCCTTCCCATTTGTCCAGCTCCAATGTTTCACTTCCTTCTCCTTCTAGGACTCTAATTGCCTTGCCTCCCTCTCCTTTGTGTTGCCTGGCAAAACCACCACTTGTCTTGCCTTGCCCTTGAAAGCCATCCTTGCCTTGCATTACCTTGCTCACCAGTCCCCCACCTGGAATTCACCACCTCTCTTTTTGTGGAATTTCTTCAACTTGCATTGCCCTGCCTGCTTCTCCTAGGATTCTCCAGGCTTTCGCTGGTTTGTTTTTTTTTTCTCAAGGCCCCAGTGTTTCAGGAGCTTGTGAGAGGAAGCCTGGAGGATGTCACGTGCGAGCACATCCATCTGTCCTGATAGCTTTCTTCTGATATCTATCCTTACATGTCTTGAATTTTGAACACAAAATTCATGTTTCATCCTTGGACTTCAGGACCAGAATGACAGTTCTTTTGCCTGCAAATGAAAGCAGGCAACCCACATGTCTTAGGTACAGATGAGACATGGCCCATGCAAGATCAAGGCTGGACAGAGCGGTCTGTCCTGGTTGCTTTTGTGTACCAGCAATTTTGAATGGACCTGCCACTTGCCTTGCTTTGGCAACACAACAGTTTCCTTACCTTGCCCTGCTGATTCTCCACTCCTTTGCATTCCCTTGCATGCCCATGCCCCACATTTCAGCTGCCTACAGTCTTTCTACAGGGCTTTGCCTTGCCTAGCCCTTCCTGTTACCATTACTTACTATGCCCAGCCTTGCCTATAACTTCTGGGCCTTCTCTCACCTACCATTCCATTTGCTTTCTCCTCACGGCTTCAGCCTTGCCAACCTCTCCCTTGACTTGCCTGCAATTGCCTACACTTGCTTTGCATTGCCTTACCTGCATGGAAGGCAAGGCAAAGAGTGGTAGACAAGGCAAAGCAAAGCCAGGAAGTTATTTGTAGGGCTAGGCACAGCAGACATGGGCAAGCAAGCAAAGCTAGGGTAGGGTAGGCTAGGAAAACTAGGCATGGTACTGGAGGCACGGCAAAGCCAAGTGACTTGGAGAGCCTTTCCTTGGGAAGTAAAAGATATGATGGAAGTGTTGGTAGGGCAGCTGATAAGGTATCGTGGGGAGCTGGAGTCCAGCAAGACATTTCTGTCCTGGCATCTTCTGTGTAGGAGCCATTGTTGGACAGAGTCAGTACCAGATGTGGTATGCAACTTGTTTGGTAAGTTCCTGAAGGAGAACAGCAATGCTTTCTCATGGGAAGGAAAGAACTTAGCCCCAGTGTTGGAGGTGCAGATAAGAAGCTGTGTCGTGCAGCTTAAGGGTGGCAGCAACTTTCTATCCTGGCATATTTGGTTTGGAAGCACTGACTCAATTTGTACAATCATGGAGTCGGTATCCATCATTGGAGGCAGTCTCTTTCCTGAAAGAATCCATTTGGCATGTGGTTTGCACTTCCTTGAGGCAGCCTTCTTGAAATTCTGCCAGCACACTTCTTTTGGACAAGGTAAAGAGCTGTGCTGGGTCTTGGTGTGCAGCTGATCTAGTGCCCCATGCAGGTAATGCCCAATAGCAGGGGTCTGACACCTTTGTATAGGATCAGGCCCTGGATGTCTTGGATTTTGGAGGAGGGGATGCCATTTCTTTTGAGATGGGCTTCTAGTTCCTCCTCTCTTTGGTAAAGTTTGGATAGGCACTTTGGGTGGTCTCAGTGAATTGAAAGGCTTTTCCCAATAGGCAGTTCCCTGGGTTAGAGTCGTTGAACTGTCTGTGGGAATGCAGAGGCCAAGCCTCTGCAGGAGAAGTTTTTGTCCTTTGTAGCTATAGTGTGTGAGTAGTCCCTGGTGCCATCCCATTTGGATGATGAATTTGTGAGATTGAAGGCTTACAGTGGTACCTAGAGCTGAGAAGGAAAGTGGCGATAGCAGGGTGTGTGTTTGTAGTTTGATAGGTGCAATTGAAATTGCAGGCAGCAAAGAGCTTTCTCCACTGACAGTTTTGCAACCTCTGTTTTTGGCAGATATTTTCAAGTTTGTTACCAGACTCTACAAGAGTAAAAAAGTTTGTTAGGGCAGAAGAGCTGGCGTTGGCCTTTGAGTGTGGTGCAAATGAAAGAGAAGATTGGTGAAATCTTTTTGTCCTGACACAGTTGATTGGAGAGCAGGGATGTTTCTGACTTGGCTGTGTCCTGGGGGTGGTTTCAAATTGGGCTCGGTACGTGTCCTTGTTTTGTGAGTTGACAATGCCGTGGTGTGGTTATTTAGATGAGGGCTGACAGTGCCCAGAAAAAAGACGAGTGCTTTTATAGCCCAGCCCCGTTCATGTGGGAGCAGTGTGGGGGCAAGAGCTCTGCTGTGGATCCTGGCTCTTGGGTACTGACAGAATGTGATCCTGCATGTAGCAGAGAAGGAAGAGGAATCATTTCATTGTGCAGTTTATAAGCTTCAAAATAAAAGGCAATTGCAGCACAGCCTCTTCCTTTTAGAATGTTTCCTGGGCCATCAGCTGCTGACCACGTAACTCGCACCCACTGAACTGCATCCAGCTCCCTGGAGACATGAACTTTCCCCCAAGATCTGTGTACCATCTTGCACTCTAACTCTTGAAGATCCTAAACCGCTTCAAATTGTCCAGCAGCTGCTCTCAAAGAAAAAGTCCTACAACAAAAAGGCACTGCTGGTCATAACAGTCCCTTTGCAGTCTGTCAACTAAATGAAACACACTAGTGATTCGCACATTCCTTCTCAACCACATATATATAGCATCAGCACATTCTCTCAAAGTGGCAGAGACTATCATTACAGCCAAGCGTTTTCAGCTGCACTTCTGACAGATGTGCCAGGACAGAAGGCATTTGCCAACCTAACCTCTTTCCTGTGCAAACTGACATTGGCAGTGCAAATATTTTCACATTCTTTCATTGTGGCCATGTCCAAGCAGCTAGAGGTCACGCAGGTGGAAGTGTCAAGACAGAAGATGTTCTCAAAATACCTCCTTTTCTAAACAGCTTTTAAACTGTGCACAATGCTCTGTATCTTCTTTCCCAGACAGACCTGCCTTCACTTTTTCACTCTCACATCTTTGTTGCAAAAGTCCAGCACATGTTTGCATAGAAAAAGGCTCTAGAAATGAAAGCAAACCTTGGGCTGCACCTTCTGCCTGCCCCACATAAGCCACATCAAACTCACCAGTGCACTCCATCCTTCCCTTCTCCGCTGCATCTACCATTGTTTTCTCTGGATCTCAGAACCTAAAGATAGGCACAGTTGTTTCCACAGAAGGGTTGGAAGAGGCATAGGTAGCAGCACAAGTAGCTCTTGCTGAACTTTAATCCTTACCACTGCCACTGTGAGTTCAGTTGGCAGGCCAGTAACAGCCATGCTCCTTTTACAGCTGGTATGCTGCAGCCACCAGCCTGGTGCTCTGTAGCTTCATTCTTTGACTCTTGTAACCAGTCCTGCTTTTACTCTCCCAGAGGGGAATAGGTATCTTTTTCTCTCACAGATCATTGTGGCAGCAGCGAAGGGCTCTAGCCCACTGCTTCTGCCAAAAGACGCTCGGGCCAGGCACTTACATCCTCAGCACTACGTAGCCCTGTATTCTGCATCTCTTGTCATCCATATCATATCGGAAAGCATTTCACAGAGACAAAATGTGCCAGGACAATGAGCTTGGCTGGAGCATACCCCTGAAACTGGTGGTAATTTGTATTTGCACCACATTCAAGGGGCAGTCCTCTTTCCTATACAACCTGCACACCACTGTCAGATGGCAGTGCTCTCTGCCCACTCCTTCTTAACTTGAAGTACTGGTGTGCACATTAGAGCCTTGCAAGGGCAAAAGTTCCGGAGGGATGTGACAGTGCATTTGTGCAGCACAGACGCTGAAAAGAGGCAAAGCTGAATGCCATCACTGAGCTTCAGTTCTGTGCAGATCACAGAATGAAGCAGCAGAGTACTGCGATGTTGTGTGCAGTGTACCTCATTGCAGAAGTCGAGAAAGAGCTCGTTCACAGTCAGGTGAGAATATGCTTGTAGCCATAGAACTTTCTAATCCAATGGAGAGTTGCCAGACAGTATGTTTTGGTTTTCTAAACTGTCACCTTTACTTCTTTCTACTGCAATGTGGATACCTTTGCCCAGTAAGGTCTGATTACATGTACACATATATGTCTCTATTATAATATCTAAACTCTCAGTTTATTCTATTACAATCACATGACTACATTACTATACTATAAACCCTCCCTTATCTTATCTAATACAGTTTCTTACTTACTTAAGGCCTATTCTTATAACTATAGAAACATAAGTTGATGATTTCTCTGTTTAATGTCTGTGTACTGTGCTTTCACATCAATCTAGGCTTCTTCTAAGGCTGTAAATCAAACCCTCTTGGGTCTGTGACGATTTTATTTTTGTGATTCCCACACCTCTTCCAATCTTCTCAGGAAATTCCAACTGAAGTGTTTTTCAGTGTCTTCATAAGTGGGCTTTTTCTGGCTAGATCATGCAACACTGCCTGTCTAAGGAAAAATCAAATATCCCAGGTATGGAACATGTAGACAGAGGTTTGTGTGTCATCAATGAGATGTATGTGCTTACACACACATGCAGTGAGAACAGAGCGCTGTTATGGTGAGGGCTGTGGCTTGGAGACAGAGATGATACACACTCCAAAGGTCCTTGTGACAAACAACCTGTTTTATTGTTCAGAGCTTACTTTTATAGGGAGTTCAAAACTCCCAGCTCGTTTGGTCTGATCCTCACACAGCCCATCCCCTGACTAATGAGGTACCTGCTGCCCAGGCTGGAAGGTGATAGGTGCAGGTCCCTGTCTATCAACCCAGGGGGTCCAATGGCATGGAGCGAAGTCTGGAACCACTGATGTAGAGCAATGTAACAGCAACCCCCAACCAAAACCAAGAAGAAAAAGTATTCCTCAGTCAAATGTTTGGACAGTAAGGCAGAGACACATAAAGAAAGGAAAGTCTCCTGCAGAACAGTTGTGATTATGCAAAGATGTTGCAGTGTGATTTCCTGTTTCACCTATCCCAACCCCCCCAGGTGTGCCAACCTTCCCCCTCCCCCTTTTGCCCTCCTGCCTAAGAGCTGTCAATCAATCTTAACATTCCAGCAAGGGAGTTGTGTGGTTGGCAGAATTTCAAAAGATGCCCTTCAGGTACGGGTTCATTGGCCTGTCTAAGCATCTATATCCCTTGAGCCTTCCCCTCCTCACACCTGGTTGGCCCCTACCTGTCCCTTCCCCTTCCCTTGTCCCCGGGGCTTAAAAGGACACGAGACCATGCGGCCGGGAGTTCTATTGCGAGCTGTTACCACATTCAGAGGTCTACCATGCTGAAATAAAACTCTGGATTAAGACTCTACGATAGAACCTGCTCCTTTTCTCTTCACCGTTGCCTGAATCTTTTCCACCAGAGGTAAACTGAGTTCCTACTTTGCCTGGATTTGTTCCGAGTGCCTAGCTGCAGCATCCAGCCGGCCAAAGGTATCTCTGTGGTGAAAACACCACAGCTGCCGCCTTTGGTCCAGCAGCGGGGGCTAGACAAAGCCAGGCACCCCACACCCGGAAACATCGGGATTAATATTCTATATATTGGTGCCCAGACGTGTGGCTGCTCGAACCTGCAGCCCCAGAAGGAACCTCAGAACCTTGGAAAAGCGTTACAGCAGCTTTGCTTCCACTGAAGAGCTGTGGTTGCACAGCTCTCCAGAGAGACTTTGGGACTGAACCCCCAAGAAGCCTCGAGGAATGCATTGCGCCTCTGAAAAGTGCAGCTCCTTTCTGGTGAGAGAATTTTCCAGGGGAGAATAGGGGAGTTCCTCCTGCCCAAGGGGTCCTATTCAGTGAAGAGACCAGCCTGCCTGACTTTGCCAGCAACAGCTTCGATTTCGGTGAGTATTTCTGCTCCTTGGGGGCGTAGAAGCTCAAATTCCGTCTCTGCTGTGAGACTTGTTCTTTTTTGCTCTTGCATTAAGGCTGCGCAGCCCTGTGGAGCTAAGGCGGTTCCCGGTGTAAAGCTTTAACTCTGCGGCGTGTTTTCACCGTTTTTAGAATTCACGCCATCAGCTCGGAGGAGCAGGACAACTCTGCCTGCCCCGTCCCCCGGCTCGGCAGCGCGGCATGCTCGGCTCTCGGTGCAGGGGGGGAGCTCTCTCGGCTCTCGGTGCGGGGGGGGGAGCTCTCTCTTGGTGTGTGGGGGCGGGGGATGCTCCCTACGCGCGGCGCGGGGCAGCCCCGGTTTCGGCTCCCCACGTGGTGAGGGGGGGGCTGCGTTCGTGAGCTGGGGAGGCTTTGTCTGTCTCTCCACACGGCCGGGGTGGGCCCCGTTTCCCTGCTGCTGCTGCCGTGGCAGTTTTAAAAGCAGTATATACAGCTGCATTGTGAAAGCTTTCGTCTGATACCGCTTTTTAACTGTGGTCTTTTTAGAAATCGGTAGCTGATTTTGGCTTTGTATTCAGTTGGCGGGACTTTGTTCTGTGCCATTTACATCTAAGATGGGCTCGAAGTTGAGCACAGCACAAAAAGGAGTGTATTATAATATTATTGGAATTTTAGTTAGTGCAAATGTAAAGTTCTCTAAAGGAAAATTGAAACAGTTTATAAGGTGGCTTTTTCTACACTTCCCACCAACTTCTCCTGAGGAAGTCCACAATATTCAATTTTGGGATAAAGTAGGGCATTAATTGATAACCTTGGAACAGTCTGGGAATACATCTTCAGCTAAATTTGTGTTCTGGAGCTTACAAATTCGGACAGCCTTGCTCAAACAAAGGGAATTGGAGAAAAAGCCAAATATCAAGCCATGTACCTCTGCTCTCTCTGTTTCCCCCCCTTCCAGCCCTAAACCTCTTACCCCAAAACTTGGTATTTTAAAGAGAGCAAATCCTGCTCATGCACTGGGAAATCGACTCCCAGAGCAGGTTAAAATGCCTGAGTTCCCTTGTCCACAGGGCAAGGATGTTTTCCACGAGACCTGGCCAGGTCTCGTGGAAAACATCCCAAAACCCTGCTTCCCCTGCCCTGAATCCCAGAGCACCCAGAGCACGTGTTAGTTTTTTGGAGAGCAGTGATCCCCAAAATGGCCCCCAGTCCCTAGGGGGTACCCAAGATGGAGGATGCCACGTGGCACCTTCCCAAACCTGGTCGTCTTCTTCCCAAGATCCCCTTGAGTATTCCAAAATTCCTTCCCCATCCCCCTCCCCTCCTGTTCCTCGTGACACCTTCCCTCCCCCTCCCTCACCTGCCATACCCTCAGCTCCGCCCCTCTACTCCTCCCAGGGGGTGTCTGCCAATGTGATGTCACCAGGTGTCCCCGCCCCCTGTTCCCACAGTATCCCTGCCCCCTGCCTCCCCCCTGTCCCCGCCCCCTGTTCCCATTGCGTCCCCACCCTCTCCATGGGTTCCCACGGTGGGGCCACACCCACTGCATGTCCCCAAACCTGCTTCTGTTTTCCCAATAATTCCAATGCAAGGGATACAGGGCAGGAAGCTGCAGACCCAATACAGGGTCCCACTTTGTCATTTGCTCCTGTTTCGTATCAGCCTGCAGCACAAGGAGGAGCAGCCCCAACTGCTAATTGGAGCTCTTTTGGACGACGATTAAAGAGGTCTGTAAAGCTCACTGGGAGTATGGCCCACACAGTCCATATTTCTGTGGCCTTTTAAATTCTGAACTGAGTAGGACTGTAGTAGTCCTACATGATTTAAAACAGCTTTTCTCATGTCTCATGACCTCTACAAAATTCAAATTATGGGAAGTAGCATGGAAACAACTGTTAAAGGAGGCTCTCCCAGGCTTGCATGCTGATCCAAACACAGATAGATACTAATGGCATGCCAATTACCATTGAGCATCTCTCCGGTGTAGGCCAGTGGTCTTCACCCTCAATCTAAGCTACTGCAATACCTGTGGAAACACTCGAGAAGGTGAAGGAAGCAGCTGAAAAAGCATTCTTTTCCCTCCAACCTGAGGGGCCCCTTGAGCCCTACAGTAAGATTAAGCAGCTACCATCAGAGCCTTTTCTGAAATTTGTAGAAAGGTTAACTAGAGCCATTGAAATCCAAGTTAAAAAAGAGAATGCAAGGGAAGAAGTTTTAGAGGAAATGGCATTTACAAATGCAAATGAACAGTGTCAAGCGGCAATTTTGAGTCTCCCTCTAGAACTGCCCCCTACACTAAAAGATATGCTTCTAGTCTGTAACAGGAAGGTGCCTCTGATGAGTGTTGCTGAAGACACCAGACCAAGGCTGCTGCCAAGACCACCACAGCGTGTCGCCATTGCCAGCCCTGCGCCCATTCCCTCAGCACAGCAGTACCCTGGACAGCAGCGACGACCACCAATGGTTGACACCACAAAGCCATGCCTGCTTTGCAATAACCTTGGACATCGGAGTAACCAGTGCCCCCTGAAAAAGCAATTTGATAAATTTAGAAATGGCACAGGAGGAGAATTACAAGCACTCCCAGGGGGTCAACAACAACAAAAAAACTGAGAGTGCCAGCCTGTCAGGCGTGCAGACATAAAAAGAGCAGGCCAAGGGAATAAGGGAAGCAAAACAAACCAAGCGCGCAGTAATATTACTATTTCTTAAGTGAAGCAGATGCTTCAAAGACCACGTCTGCTGGTCCACTGTTAAAAATGCAACAGAATAACCTTTGTTATGATTTAGGTGAACCTATGTCAACCACGTCTTCTGTCAATGAGCCTTTCAGGTTGCAGCTGACAGAACCACTCCACCTAAAAGACACTGACTGGCATTTTGTCTCTGTCAACCCAGAACAGAAGGGTACTTGGCACCGTATTCACTGTAAGTACATCGTCATTGGGGACACCAAACACACACCACATGAGATTGAAATTGCTCCAGGAATGACAACATCAGATCCCGAACAATTCGTTCTCGGGCTGCACTGTTTCCACCCACCCCTGTTTCTTCCTAAAGGACAAATTGTTGCACAAGCTATCCCTGTGCAGTTTTTGCCTGAAGGCACCAAAAAACAAGGGCCCACAGTCACCTGGGTCCAAGTTATTGGGAGAGACAAACCTAAATTATGGTGTAATGTCAGTGGGGATGGGCAGTCAAAACGCATTGAGATGCTTGTAGACACAAGTGGAGACTGCACAGTGATCCCAGTACAAGACTGGCCTGCACATTGGCCTTTGCAAAACTTTGTTGGTCATGTTTGAGGTGTAGGAGGCCTGCAATTGGCAAGACAATCCAAAAGCATCATCCAAATTGAGGGACCAAACGGACAATTGGCAAATATCCGTCCATTTGTGTTAGATTATTCGGAACCTTTGTTAGGGAGAGATTTAATGGCCCAGTGTGGTGTCACAATTGATATTCCAGACTCTCCACAGCATTTTTGTACAGCGGTCATTGAACAAAAGTGCCCCACCCAAAAACTGAAGTGGAAAACAGACAAACCAGTTGAGGTGAAACAGTGGCCGCTCAGTAAACAAAAAATAAAGGCGCTTGAGGAGCTAGTGGAAGAGCAACTGAAAAAGGGTCACATTGTGGAGACCACGTCCCCATGGAACTCTCCGGTGTTTGTCATTCAGAAAGCTGACAAAAAGAGATGGTGGCTCCTCCTTGACCTCCGACAAATTAATAATGTCATTGAAGATATGGGCTCTCCCCAGCCTGGTATGCCATCCCCAACAATGCTTCCCCAGGATTGGAAATTAGCTGTTATTGATATAAAATATTGTTTTTTCCATATTCCCCTACACCCTGACGATGCACCGCATTTTGCATTCTCAGTCTCCACCATCAACATGGAAGCCCCTATGAAAAGGTACCATTGGACAGTTCTTCCTCAGGGCCTTAAGGTCTTGCCAGCGATCTGCCAGTGGTATGTCTCTTCCCTGCTTTCCCCAGTGCGTGCAGCCACAGAGAAGGCCATCATCTATCATTATATGGATGATATCCTTGTGTGTGCCCCCAGTGATGATTTACTCACACATGCGCTTGACCTAACGATCCATGCATTGATTGTTGCAGGGTTTGAGCTCCAGGAAAAGAAAATTCAAAAGATGCCACCTTGGAAATATTTGGGCCTAGAAATTGGAAATAGGACCATTGTTCCTCAAAAACTAGAAATCAATCCAAGCATCAAAACCCTTGTGGATGTCCACAAGTTGTGTGGGTCTTTGAATTGGGTAAGACCATGGCTCGGTCTGACTAATGAAGACCTTGCCCCTCTTTTCAATTTATTGAAAGGGGGGGAGGACCCGGGTGCTCCTAGGTCTATTACCCCAGAGGCACGGAAAGCTCTAGAAAAGGTTCAGATTGCAATGTCCACAAGACAGGCCCACCAATGTCAGCCTGACTTGCCATTCAAATTTATCATCTTAGGTGAGTTGCCACACCTCCATGGAATAATTTTCCAGTGGGAGGAAAAACAAACACTTAAGGCAAAGGGCACACCTAAAAAGGGCCAGGACCAGAGGGACCCTCTCTTGATCATAGAATGGGTTTTCCTCAGTCACAAAAGGTCCAAGAGAATGACAAAGCCTCAGGAGCTGGTAGCAGAACTGATCCGGAAAGCAAGAACCCGGATCAGGGGGTTAGCAGGATGTGACTTTGAGTGCATTCACATTCCAATTGAGTTAAAATCAGGCCAAAATACTATACAAATATTGGAAGAATTGTTTCGAGAAAATGAAGTGTTGCAGTTTGCTCTGGATTCCTACTCAGGACAAATTTCTGTCCACCGGCCTGCCCACAAAATGTTCAAACAAGATGTTCAATTTATTCTGAAATTAAGTGCTTAGAGTAGGAGACCTTTAAAAAAGGCTCTGACTGTCTTTACAGATGCATCCAGGAGGTCCCACAAGTCCATTATTACTTGGAAGGATCCTCAAACCCAGCAGTGGGAGATGGACATTGCTGAGGTGGAAGGTTCACCTCAGGTTGCTGAATTGGCTGCTGTTGCTAGGGCTTTTGAAAGGTTCTCAGAACCATTCAATCTGATTACAGATTCTGCATATGTGGCAGGAGTAGTATCCAGGGCAGATCAAGCAATACTGCAAGAAGTGTCTAACATCACACTTTTTGAATTGCTCTCAAAACTTGTAAAGTTAGTCACTCACCGAGAGTGACCATTTTATGTGATGCACGTCAGGTCACACACTGACTTGCAAGGGTTTATCGCTGAGGGCAACAGAAGGGCAGATGCTCTTGCTGCACCTGCAGTGATGGCCACTCTCCCAAATGTTTTTGAACAGGCAAAAATCAGCCATCAGCTTTTCCACCAAAATGCACCTGGCCTGGTTCGTCAGCTTCACATCACTCGAGAACAGGCCAAAGCGATGTTGGACACATGCCCAAATTGCCAACAACATGCATTCCCTACAGTGAGTACGGGAGCAAACCCTAGGGGGTTGAACAGTTGTGAACTGTGGCAAACAGATATTACACACATACGGTCATTTGTACAGCAGAAATACGTTCATGTTAGTGTAGATACCTTTTCTGGAGTGGTCTATGCCTCTGCCCACACAGGAGAGTCATCTAATGATGCCACTAAGCACCTCTTACAGGCTTTTTCTTTCATGGGCATCCCCAAGGAGTTGAAAACTGATAATGGGCCTGCCTATAAATCCAAGGAATTTGGGAGCTTCCTGCAGCAATGGGGAGTAGAGCACAAAACTGGCATCTCCTACTCCCCTACAGGTCAAGCCATCGTAGAAAGAACTCACTGCAATATTAAAAGAGTCCTGGACCAGCAACAACAGGTTCTGAAGGTGGAACATCCCCACATCCCGGTTGTCCAGGGCTCTGTTCACAATCAATTTTCTGAATTGTTCCTTTGACAGCCTGAACCCGCCCATCCTATGCCACTTTGGGGGGAGCAGTCATACGTTGATGAAAGAAAAGCCTCCGGTTTTAGTAAAGGACCCTGAGACTTTGAAGACGGTGGGACCTAAGAAATTGGTTACATGGGGACATGGATATGCCTGTGTGTCCACCCCCTCTGGGTTAAAGTGGGTTCCTTCCAAATGGGTAAGGCCCTATGTTCCCAAGGTCTCAGAGAAATTGACAGAAGCGCCCCAGGTTGCCAATGCTGCCTGGAGAAGGAAACGCCGCACGCATTCTCTGGAGGAAATTCCATTTAAGCCTCCTATCTGGAATAGTTTGCAATATGTTTGTCTTAAGTTCCTTGTACCAGTTTAGATCCCATGGTTCGCGTGTAGCCTCAAGACACCGTGAGACCAAGCCTGTTCCTCGTCCTACTCGCGATCATCCCACCAGCGATTTCCTGGATAGTCCCTCAGCCCAAAGCACGTATGGACTACCTTGGCAAAAGACCTTGGACATCAAGAGAGAAACTGATGACTGCCTGACTGGACTGTTCAAAGGCTGGGGACTCTCGGGCTGGTTGAGATCTATTCTGAAAACTGTGGTTTTAGTACTGTTTATATTAGTTATCGTTGTTGCAGTTGTTAGCATTGTTTTTGGACTAGTCAAACGCATGGTTCTCAAGTTGATTTCAAGCTCATCTCCCCCTCCTGAAGTTTACCATTTGGAAGCCCTTAGTGCTCCAATGAATGACATGGAACCTTCAGTGGAAAGCACCGAACCTCCTGTAGAGGAGGAACCGATTTACCAACCATGGTTTGGCAAGCACTCTGCACCACAAACCCAGTCCTCTTCTTTTTAAACAAAACCAGGGGGAGATGTTGCAGTGTGATTTCCTGTTTCACCTATCCCAACCCCCCCAGGTGTGCCAACCTTCCCCCTCCCCCTTTTGCCCTCCTGCCTAAGAGCTGTCAATCAATCTTAACATTCCAGCAAGGGAGTTGTGTGGTTGGCAGAATTTCAAAAGATGCCCTTCAGGTCTGGGTTCATTGGCCTGTCTAAGCATCTATATCCCTTGAGCCTTCCCCTCCTCACACCTGGTTGGCCCCTACCTGTCCCTTCCCCTTCCCTTGTCCCCGGGGCTTAAAAGGACACGAGACCATGCGGCCGGGAGTTCTATTGCGAGCTGTTACCACATTCAGAGGTCTACCATGCTGAAATAAAACTCTGGATTAAGACTCTATGATAGAACCTGCTCCTTTTCTCTTCACTGTCACCTGAACCTTTTCCACTAGAGGTAAACTGAGTTCCTACTTTGCCTGGATTTGTTCCGAGTGCCTAGCTGCAGCATCCAGCCGGCCAAAGGTATCTCTGTGGTGAAAACACCACAGCTGCCACCTTTGTCCCAGCAGCGAGGCCGGACGAAGCCAGGCACCCCACACCCGAAAACATTGGGATTAATATTCTATACAAAGAGTGACTTCTTATTAGAATATTAATCTTCATAGGGGCAATTCATTCCCTTTTTGGAATAACTTTACCTTTCCCACAAATTTATAGCTCCTTGGAGAGTAGGAAAAGGTATTGACAGGGCACATTTCAATAGCACAGCAATTGCTTGCTTTATGTATTAATCTTTCCACAAATGAAACAAGTTTAGAATGGTTGAAGAGGGAAGATTTGCATGGGTAGGGTGCTGTCTAGAAGCTGATACTGCAATGGGTTTGTTACTGGCATGAGAAGCATCTGTGTAATCAGAGAACTAATAGCAAACTTGTTGTCAATGATGGGTAACTTCAGCTGGATTAAAGCCACAGGAGTGTAGATGTCTGAGTGAGGAAAGTAACCATTATTTTTATACTTAAGGTTCTTATTAGACAAAGGGTAAACATGTAAATGAGTAGACATTTGCTACACTTCACGGTGTATCTTCATACAAGTCAGTCCTATAGAAGAGAGAAATTCACTTATGGGAACATTGCATGATTTGAATGCAGAGACACACTTGTCTTTTGTTTCTTTGTTGTGTACTTGGCATGGAACATGCTGCTTTGAAGAGGGAAGTGCCCAACAGACATTCCACTTTCCAAACATATATGCTTCCCTCTTCTGAGACCTCAGCAGAGAGCCCTGATTGGCATGGTAGTTTCCTTCCATTAGAAGGGAAACTCATCTAGCCAGGCTTCATCACCCTCTGCATATTTTGGGGTAGTTCTTGGAAGAAAATAAATAGCAGCTTTTCCACTCCACATGCTTTATGTTTCATTCTCTTCCTAATGTACTTCAGGGAACAAGCTATCAATTCCCTGCTGTTTCTGTGAAAAGGCATGAAGCTATTAACTAAATCCCATAGATATAATAAGAAATCAAAGTCTTTTATGCCTACAAACATGCCCCTCTGTTACAAAAAGTGTGGATTGTCAAGGATGGAAGAAGATCTGTATGAAAAAGGAGAAAACCCAGAAGCATGCAGGGATTTTCAGGTATGAAAGGGAAAACCACATTAAATTGTTGACAGAAAGAAATTGAAAGAGTGAGAAGGGAGGAAGAGGCATAAGCTGCCTTTGAGGCAGCTGACACAAAGACCATTGGCCTCATGAGCAAACAAGAAAACCAAAAGAAACTTCACAACCTGTTTGTTCATTTTTTATGTGTATAAGATACATAATATGTTCTTCATTCTGACAGAATTTTCAGGTAGCAAGCTGGTGTATGGCACCTGGAACCAGTGGTGTATTGAAAATGGCCAACATGCAGAACACGCTTTATCCTGAACACTGCCATAGCAGAATCACAGAATCATAGAATGGCCAGGGTTGAAAAAGACCTTAAAGGCCATCTAGTTCCAACCCTCTGACATGGGCAGGGATACCTTTTACCTGCCCAAGTTGCTCAGAGCCCCATCCAGCCTGGCCTTGAACACCAGGCTGGGGTGTCTGTAACTTTTCTGGGCAAGCTGTGCCAGTGCCTCACCACCCTCACAGGCAAGAATTTCTTCCTAGTATCTTTCATTTTGAAAGCATTGCCCATTGTCCTGTCTCCATAGTTCCTAATGAAGTGTCCCTCTCCTGCTTCCCTTCAGATACCAGAAGGTGTTTTCAGGTCTCCATACAACCTTCTCTTCACCAGGTTAACAGCCTTAATTCTCTCAGCCTGTGGGTTTTGCTCTTGTCCTGAATACTGAACTGCAGTATTAAATGATGATTTTTTGAATCCTTTGAAGGAATGTTCTTTTTCAGCCTTAAATTAGGCTAAATAGCTTTGATTTGTGGGTATTGCAAGTGAGCAACAGAAATCACTGCCCTGGCTTGCCTTTTCTTCAGCTCCTTTCCGTGGGAGACTTGGTGCAAACATCACAGCTGGTGAGACAGTGGGCACACCATCATTCTGAAAGAGCTTTGCACGGTAAACATAGAGGAGGATTAAATATTGCAATGAAGATGATAGAAGCTGGCCAATGGACTCTGCTGGTGGAAATCAAATACTAGTCTAGTATTTTGAATGCAAATACTTCCTCCCAATGAGGCCAGACAGGATTGTTTGGCTTTGAATCTGAGCATATGGACTGTAGTGGATGGTCTACAGGTTGAAAACAGTGTAGATACATCTCCTTTTTTTCATTAATGGCTCAGAAACTGAAAAGGCAGCTACAAAACGGTAAATTCATCCCTACAGATTCAAAAATGGTTGTTCTTAATTTGCATCTCCACCATAACAACAGACCGTTAGAACTAAAATACAGATGGGAATTTTATAGCTTCTCAGAAATGAAGCAGGAATTGGCCAATGGGCCTTAGCAGTAGCTACAAGTTTTTAAGCATGAGGCATCTAAAAAGTATTTTAACCTTACAGTACTTTTCTATGTTAAGCTTTAATCTCAAGGATGCATTAAAAAAAAAAAAGAAAAAGAAAACAAGAAAAAGGAAAAAGAAAAAATCTTACCAAATATATATATATTTAACATTACTAAGATAATAAGCACAATCAGTAACTTATATAGAAACAGAACCCATGGTTTTTAACTTTCAATCTTATCTTCTCAACACACTCTCGAAAATGGAATTGTTTCCCTAACTGCCTTGAAACATTTTGGAGCAAAAAACACTCTAAGGTCTTGATAGGTGTTTTGTTCAAAAGTCACTTCTTCTGGTTTTCTGTCCATAAGCAGAGTAATGGAGGGGAAAGCTGGTAGCTGGCCAAAGGAGGTAGGAAGAGTAATCATCATCCACAACACTGGGGCTAAAGAAATTTCCACAGAAAATTACCTGCCTTATTACTTGTTCATGGGTTGGGTTAAAAGTTCAGAATCTGTTTCCATTTTTCCCAAACCTCGAATGTTATATTTCATAGAATTCGAGCCCCTCAAACATCAGTCCTGCCAGAACAGCCTGCCATGTGCTGTCATAGGGGATCTGCTGATGCCCACTGACCCTTACCAGTATAGTGCTTGTCACTGTTGCAGATCAAAAACTTCTGAATAGTTTTGATTAATGTTCTTTGAGTGGTTGAAAACAAGAAAAAAATGACTAGACATTTGTATGATCAAATCCTCTGATGGAATAAAAATAGGAACATAATAAATGTATTTATTGTCATAAGAAGGGAGATGAAAGGTCCAAAAGATTACTTGCATACTTACTGTTCTAAATCCCTTGTTATTTTGCAAATTGCAAAAGATTCCAGGCTTTCACCAAAATACAAATCAAATTAAAATGTGAAGCCTTACACTTTACTGGATATAAAACTTCATCATTCATTTTTAAATCTTAGACATTGCGATGCGTTTCCTATTAATACCCCAAGGTTTAGAGAGGTTTAGAGCTGTAATTCAGAGAGAAAAGAATGCTATTTTGAATTCATTCTATTAAATCATCTTGTCTGCACTCTCTCCTCTTGCTTTTCACTTCTGAAACTCTGTATGAAAGGCATAGAGTTCTGGATTAATTCTTTTCATCAGTTTCCCCTGTAATTCTTCTTTTAAGGCAAACCTGTAAAAAGCCACACTTTCTTACCCCACCTCTTCTAAAATTGGATTGAGAAGCAAAAAAAAACCCCATCAAACAACTAAATCTCTGCTCCAATTTGTAGAAAAAAAGCAGTCCATTAACTGCTTTCTTAACATATTCTTTATGTTGTACTAACATGGCAACCTTTTCTTGCTTTTATAGATTAGAACTAAATTCTTAAAGCAATAAGGAAACACAGGTTTACTGTAGCTGATTCTGAGATACAAAAGTCCAGAATTTCATACGTCAAAAGGAGTGTCTGTACAACAAGATTCAGCACAACATTGAGACATATTAGCTATTTTTCAAGAAAAGCCGCCAAAATGAAACTGCTTAGACTTCTATACTATCATGGGTGCCTGCTTCCACAACCTGACCTAAGTTGCTGGAAACTAGCTGCAATATAACTGTGAACAATGCTGTGACTGTAGGACATTGTAATTCTTCTCTTCCATTGAAAACCACAAGTGGAGTTGTGTCACTTGTCTTCAAAATTTAGTATTTCTTTGCAAACTGGTACAATAATGATAAAAAAAGTATTCTGTTCATACAGTTTAAATCTAATAATGTTCAAAATGGAAAAAAAAAATCCATTCAGATATGGTCTGCAATAATACAGCCGAGACAAGATGAACCAGTCTGGCCTACAAAATAAAGTGAAGCAGAATTTGGGAATTTGGAACACCTTACGATGTAAGTTTTAAAGCAAAAAAAGAAAATATAACCTACCCAAACTCAATCAGTGATGCACAGACAGAGAAAAAGAACTAATTACGACTATTATTTCATTCATTCTCAGACAAGAAGTTAAATGATACTCTCAAATGCATGGAGGATTGTTGGAAAGACAGCAGCCTTCTTCTTTACAACATATTGCTCAGAACTCAGGAGACAAATCATTAGAGCTATGAGGCTCTTTCTCTCTGTAAAACCCCCAGAGCATAGCCAATATTATATTCCTTTAGAGATCCACACCACCATGGGCGAGTGGTGGATAGTCTACAGCCCCAGTACATCAGCCAGACACTCTGCCTTATTTAGCATGGCTACTGCAGCAAGGACACCATCTATACTGGCTTTCTATCCAAAATATATGCAAGGCACAACAAAGAATATACCCAAAACACTGAGCACAGCTTATGGCCTTCAAAACAAAAATCTCAGAATGGCAATACTGGATCGTCTGATCCAAACCATCAGGAAACATTTCTTTAGAGGTGAAAAAAGCTTTTGTGTATTGTACAAATTATGGTTATGTAAACCAGAGTTGCATGACCCAATATTTCTATTGAACTGGAACTATTTTGATCAATATTATTGATCCATTTTTTTTTAGTGCATTTGGTAAAAAATGTAAAGTATCGTTTAAAAGAAATTATTGGATGCATACTAAGTACTACGGATTAGTTAAGGTGTTGGTTTTGCATGGCTTGGTTAATGGTGGGGAGGGAAGAAGCCAGCCACAGAATTGAATTTGTGTGAAAAGCTCCTCGAAGCTTCCTCCATGCCTGGCAAAGTGAGTCCCTGCTTGGCACTAAGAACAGACATGCTGCTAAGCCAATTAGAGAAGCTGGTAGCGCCTCAGTGATATATTTAAGAAGGAAATCAAAACTGCAGCCAGTTAACTTTTAAGTTTGCAAATTTTTCGGTTGGCACCTCTTCTGGTTTGAAAGCAAAACCAGCGAGAGACTCCAAGTTAGAAATATAATTTATTAGGAGGAGTGGAAAAAACCCAAATACATGCAATAATACAAAAGAAAAACCACTGACAGAGTTAGAATACAACCTGACACCCTGCTAGTTAGGGTGGTGGCAGCAGTCCGGATGAAATGGTCTTGTTGAAGTGGTGATCCTGTAGAAACCATCTGGTAGCTCTTGTCCTCTGGAAAACCAGTGGGTAAGGGTGGCAGTTCTTCCAGGAATCCAGTGGAAAGACTGCTTGTGGTGTCCCAAAACCCAGATTATATCCAGCTGGGGATGCTTAGCTCCTCCCCCCTGGGTGGAGCATCTCACAATGGGCTGAAATCGTTCTTAGTCATGCAGTGGGTCCTTGATTACCCATTAAAAAGAAATGGCTCCTGGAGGAAGTTATCTGTGAGTCATGTAGCAAGACATTGATGCGCCCATTAACAGGAGATAAGGAAAAAACAATGCCCCTCCTGGTTTCAGCAGCTCTTGAGGATGGGAACAGAATACATTTTTATATTGTAACCTAGGACATAATCCTCCCCTTATTCTATTACCATCTATACCCAAACTAATATCCTCTTACATCTATACGTATATATGTGTATATACATATATACATACATATATATATAAAATAGAAAATGAAACATTACGTTCACCTCTAGCTTAAAATTAGGTCTCCTTGTGGTACACAACGGGTTTCCCCATCCTTCTGCATTACCCACCAAGTGTAATCAGGTCCTAGTGCAAAAACAATCCCATGGATGGGTTTGCCCCTGCGTGCAGTGGGATTAATGCTAATAGTCTTTCCCAAAATACCTTTCACGTGTATTACAGGAACTTTATCTCCATCCCCTGTGTGCAGAGTTTCAGACTGGGCAGGAGCAGGATTGATAGATCCTCGGGTGTTGGCCATCCAGGTGGCTTTTGCTAATTTCAATTCCCAGTTCCTGAAGGTTCCTGCGCCAAGTGCCTTCAGAGTAGTCTTAAGTAGTCCGTTGCATCGTTCAACTTTCCCGGCAGCTGGTGCATGATAGGGAATATAATAGATCCATTCCATACCATGTTCTCTGGCGCAGGTGTTTATAGGGCTGTTCTTGAAATGGGTTCCATTGTCCCACTCAGTTCTCTCAGGGGTGCCATGTCTCCACAGGATTTGCTTTTCTAGGCCCAAGATGGTGTTCTGGGCAGTAGCGTGAAGCACAGGGTAGGTTTCCAACCATTCTGTGGTAGCTTCTACCATGGTCAGCACGTAGCGCTTGCCTTGGTGGCTTTGGGGAAGCGTGATGCAGTCAATTTGCCAGGCTTCCCCATACCTGTACTTTAAACATCGCCCACTGTACCACAGAGACCTCACCCGCTTGGCCTGTTTGATTGCAGTGCAGGTCTCACACTTGTGGATGACCTGTGTGATGTTGTCCATAGTAAGGTCCACCCCTCGCTCATGGGCCCATTGGTACATTGTATCTGATGACCAGAGGCATCATGGGCCCAACAAGCTAGGAATGATTTTCCTTTGTGCTGCCAGTCTAGATCCACCTGTGATACTTTCACCTTGGCAACTTGGTCCACCTGTTCGTTATTGTGATGCTCTTCATTAGCCCTATTCTTGGATGTGTGCGCATCCACGTCTCGAATCTTCATTGTCAGCCTCTCTACTCAGGTGGCAGTCTTGCCAAATCTTGGCAGCCCGAATGGGTTTCCCTCTGCACTGCCAGTTGGCCTTTTTCCAGCAACCCAGCCATCGCCACAGAGTATTAGCTACCATCCATGAGTCGGTGTAGAGATAGAGCCTCAGCCACTTCTCTCATTTGGCAATATCCAAAGCCAGCTGGACGGCTTTATGCTCTGCAACCTGACTTGATCCACCTTGTCCCTTGGTATCTTGTGCAACTCATCATGTGGGGCTCCATACTGCAGCTCTCCATTTCCAGTTAGTGCCTACAATTCAGCAGGAACAATTAGTGAAGAGGGCATACTGTCTGTCAGGCTCCAGTAGCTCATTATATGGTGGGGCTTCCTCGGCACATGCCACTTGCTCCTCTTCTTCTTCTTCAGATAATCCAAAAGTCACTCTTTCAGGCCAGTTTGTTCTAATTTCCAGAATCCCAGGGTTTCAATTGGGATTTCCAATACGGGTTTGCTGAGTGATGAGGGCAATCCATTTGCTCCATGTAGTATTGGTGGCATGATGTGTGGAAGGAACATTTCCTTTAAACATCCACCCTAGCACTGGTAGCTGTGGTGCCAGAAGCAGCTGCGTTTTGGTGCCAATTACTTCTGAGGCAACTTGAACTCCTTCATAGGCAGCCAAGATTTCCTTCTCTGTGGGAGTGCTTCAGAGCCTTTGTCTCCAGAATCCCAGTGGTCAACCCCGAGTCTCACCAGGCACCTTCTGCCAAGGCTCCAGGACAGACTGTTGTTCCCAGCCACTGAGTAGAGCACATTCTTCACCTCTGGTCCCATCCTGACTGGGCCAAGGGCAACCGCATGAGTGATTTCCTGCTTGATCTGGGTGAAGGCTTGTTGCTGTTTAGGACCCCAGTGGAAATTGTTCTTCTTGCAGGTGACCAGGAATGCTCACAATCTGGCTGTATTGGGAATGTACATTCTCCAAAAGCCTATGGCACCTGGGAAAGCTTGTGTTTCCTTCTTGTTGGTAGGTGTAGACATAGCGGTGATCTTGTTGATTACCTCTGTCGGGATCTGACGACGTCCATCCTGCCACTTGACCCTAGAAACTGGATTTCTTGAGCTGGTCCCTTAACCTTGCTTTGCTTAATGGCAAAACCAGCTTTCAGCAGAATCTGGATAATCTTTCCTTTTTCAAAGACTTCCCCTGCTGTGCTCCCCCATACAATGATGCCATCAATATCCTGTAGATGTTTGGGAGCCTCGCCTTTTTCCAGTGCGGTCTGGATCAGTCCGTGGCAGATGATGGGACCATGCTTCCACCCCTGGGGCAGTAAGTTTCAGGTGTACTGCACTCCCCTCCAGGTGAAGGCTAACTGAGGCCTGCATTCTGCTGCCAAAGGAATGGAGAAGGCATTGGCAATATCCATGGTTGCGTGCCACTTTGCTGCCTTGGACTCCAGCTCGTACTGAAGCTCCAACATATCTGGCACGGCAGCACTCACTGGTGGTGTGACCTCATTCAGGCCACAGTAATCTACTGTCAGTCTCCATTCTCTGCTGGACTTATGCGCTGGCCATATGTTTCACATGAGCTATGTTCAAGGTCCACAGGCTACTTTTCACAGTATCTTGAGGCCTGATGCAGTAAGAATGATGAATAGAACACAGCTGGGATCAATTTTTCAGTTTGGATAAAATGTATTGTGCACACAAATCCAATGAGAAGGTGTTCCCCCTATGCCCGGAAAAACCTTCACTAGTACTAGTGTTCTACGCAAACTGCAACTTAGTTTGAAATAAAAGCTAAATAATTTTAAAGAAACAAATGAAATTATAATATTCTGCAAATATAATTAAATGAAAAGTTGTGATTTAAATAGGAGGTAGATATTAAACAGAATTTTTTACGAGGTATTTGAATTATTGCACCCTAACCCTAACTCTAACCCTTGACATAGAAAGTTATGTACCCTTATCTACTGCGCAATATCTAAGTTGGTGAGTTCACCATCTGTCAGCATCACTTCAGAAAATCAATGTTTGATCCACAAAAAAATATTTCATATGTCCTGTCTACCTGCTTCATTTCAACCAATGAGTAGGCTACATTCCATCAGCACAGGGTTTATGACCATATGTTTCTTTAAACTGTGGTAATTCTTTATGTTTTTCTAAATCAGACACTGTCTCTTCATAAGATTCAGATGTCCATGGTATGGTAGGGGTGTAATTAAGTTCACATGTTAAAAAATATCCTTCTTGGGTTTTTTTATTAAATTACTGACATGTAACATCAGTCTGAGAGCTTGTAGAGAGCTTTTTGGATAATTGGTTAGCTGAGAAAGGACATTTCGATGTGATACCAATGGATAAGGATAGGGGAAACAAGCTGGGAACTGAGCAACCAGTGTCCAATCACTGACAAAGGTCACAGTGACCTTCTCTGAAACGGGAAGACGGGGGAGAAAATCGCTTGCCAGAAAATGTAGTTATCTTAGGTAGAAAAGTTAGAAGAATGCAAACATAGAAGCAAAATAATTGTTAGAAGATAGAAGTAGGTGTGGTTGATCTAAGTGTGCTTTAACCAATAATGAGCTCAGCTTTTGCAATATGTATAAGCTTCATTAACACCAATATAAATATGTGTGGGGTTTCAATAAACTTCGGGATTTGCTATTCATCGCATATGGTGTGTCGCATTTCTCCCGCCGTTCACGACAAGAGCTGAAGAAAAACCCCTTCATTTGCTGTTTGCCAAGTATCATCTATGTGATACAAATTCTACTTGAGAAATCACACCTATACATTGCCATGTAACACTACTAGTAATGCCTTCACAACCTTTTCTTCATCATTAGGTCTTTTGGTGAAGTGAATGACTAGAACATAAGCAAGGGCATTTGTTCAAGATGCTCCAGAAAGAGCTGTGGTCTGTTCTCTTTTTTGCTGCCTATGTTAGCACTGAGCTGCAAAAAATGAAAGATTACTAGGAAGAGTGTTACTTTTAGTCTAAATTTCTAAATTATATTTGGAATAACCTGTTATATAAAATGTTATTTTAGATGCTCTTTTAAAATATGGCATCTAAAGGGAAAAAGTCAGCTTTAAAGACGTTTTGAGACAATTGCTTCTGGAAAAAAAAAAAAAAAATTGGAGGCATCTAAGATCTTTAGCCATACCATTTTGAAGATTGATTCGAAACACAGTTCCTTCATATAGGAAGAACAGAGGACCATAAATGCAAGGAGTTCTATATGTTTCTGGTTGGGATTACTGGACATCATTTCTTATAAAGTCAGGGGACTGCAGTTAGGTCTCCAATAATTTCCTTCCCTGAAATTCATCTGCATTTGCTCCTTTGTCCAGAGTCCCCATTTATTAGTGATGGTATACTTCATCTATGCATTAGAATATACTCTAACTAGAGTGTGTGTCTCATACTTGCTAGTTAAAATTGCCTGGAGCGGAATGGATAGTTACAGTTGCTTATATACAATAGTCTTATTTTGGCAAGTTTTCTTTAGACAATGTTGAAGCAGCACTAGCAAATAGGAAGTACTGCTTACAGCAGAGAAAGACACCTTTCTTCTTTCTCAAGTTTCCTGTAGTTAAATAGATGCCAAAAGGCTTTTCGTAGTACTACTACTGTCTTGTAGGAATACTTGATCTAATACTATCTTTGATAAAATTACTAATGGGCTACTTTTCTACAAGACAGAACATTTTTCTTTTAATAATATGTTTTTTGTGAGTTAGAAACATGAACTTGTGCACCAGTCACATGGAATGCTCTCCTACTTCTTAATAAGTTTTACAACCTCCTTTAGAAAATATTGACTCTGTGTAACTTCAAAATAAGAATTCTGGGCATCTTCATTCTATTGATGTATTTTTTTTCTGCCATGCTGTTATTGTTTTCTATCATTTTTGCCAATAGAAATATATTTCCCTGATACCTATGGAAAATACCTATGTTTACTCAATAGTGCAGCATCAGTACATTGTTTAGAATAATTTCAACATGGTCCCAAACATATCTGACAGCTAGACAGCAGAGGTTAGCAACAGGGAATGGGAATAACTTCTGAACCATTTCAGTAGATTTCCCAAGAAGGGCTTGCTTTCTGCCACTGCAAATTTTCCCAGACATATTGTCTGGTTAACAGTTGCATCAAAAGAGTATTTTTGCACAAACCCTGGGGCAAGCTCTGTCTCCGATTTACTAGTGAATGCAAAGAGGGTGAAAGTGCTGCTTCAAAGCCCTCTGTGCACTTTCTGTACCAAGAGGGGGTTACCAGAAATAAGTTTTTGATCTCTCTTCAGAACACAAGGCATGTCATCACCTCATTCATCTTCTTCTGGAACTCATAGCATCTAAAGACTAAGAAGCTCTCTTGCTTGCTAAAGTGTGTTCAGCAAAAAAACCTTGCCCCATCAGCAAATTTGAACACAACTACAAGCAAGTCAATTCCAATGCTGGCAGGGCAATACTCTACCCCAGTAGTAACATACCACTATTGGAAGACTGCGTAAAAATATTTTTGTACAAAGTAATCAGAGGGAAAAATAGAATTGGGAAGAACTGCACATTGTTCTGGAAAAAGCCTCCTTCCACAGTCTTACAGACATCATTTGCTGGTATCATTTTTAATAGTTAGGGTTTTTAAAATTTTGTATAAGATAAAATATTACTGCAGCTTTATGTTTCCTTAATAGAAGTACAGCCATTTCTTAATAGAATAGAAGTAAGCCATTTGAATATGTACAAATGGCCTTTTAAAATACATATGCTATAGCACACTGTGAAAGTAATTAGCTATAAATAGAAATCTAAAGGTTTAAAAGATTTTGAAGAAAGTAAGTCTAAGGTGATAGAAGAAGAAGAAAACAGCAGTTTTCTTCTGGTGAAAAAAAAATGGAGGACCTTGTATAGTGGAGATGTATTATTTGACTTCCTGAAAAACTGAGTAGGTTTGCTATTGCCAATGGTTTTTATTAGGAAGGAAGAGATTCCTTTGGGAAAAAACTTCAAATTGACTTGACATAAATGTGATGACACTTAACTTCACCAATCTTGAAGAAAAATTCTCATCACTTGATATGGAAATCATGATGGTAATGGAGACAAGGATGTCTAAGCCGTGCCATTAGGAACATAAAAAAACATTAGAATGCAGGTAAGACTGAGCTCCTGAACTAATGAGAAGAGAATCCAACAAAGACATTTTCCTTTAAGAGTCTTCGGGATGGAGAGCAGATCAAATTTTTTCATGTGAAGTATTTATGAATAGAATGAACCTTCAAAATAACATTGTTTTCAAAAACCTGTTTACAGTATTTCTTAGAATGATGCACAGTTCTTATTAATAGAAAAAGAAAAGCACTTTTTTTCCAAACTGTTGTGCACTCTTAAGCAATCTGCAATAAAAAAAGTATTTTTTCATGCTGGGAATGATGTTAATTGCAAAAAAGCCTTGTAGCACACTTGGCACTGTAGTCTATTGATTAGCATAGTTTTTTATTCATCAAACAAGTTTCATGCTGACTATTTTTCACCTTTAAATAGTGGCGTCTTTGTACTTATGCAGCATCCATGAAGAATTTCTTGGGTGTTATTTTGTACTGGATCCTAAATGGCAGGTTCTGCATTCTGCCATCTGTCTAGCTTTCCCATTTGATGCAGCTTCTGAGAGGTATTTTCAGAATTGAGGACTACCTTCAAGAATGATGTTAAATGCATGCATTTTACTCCTTGGTTAATGCAAAACTATTTTTCCTTTACAGCACAATAACAACAGGAAAATAATGATGGTGGATTCAATCCTTATAGTAATACAAAGAGGACTATTATCATCATTAGAAACCAAGCAAGTTGTATTTATTGCACATGCAGTATAATCACTAATGCAAATTGCCCTGTAAATTCAAAAGGAATCTGTATCATAGGAGTGGATGGAATGTTTCTATTGATATTTTGCTTAAAGCAGAAAATTAATTCTTTTGACAGCCAACTCATAATTGCAACCTCACTTTCAACTACAGCTTTTAAACAGTTGAAACATGTCTGTTTATAAAACAATACGGTACAGTACACAATAGCAAATCAGGTCATAGAGATTCAAAAGAAGAAAAGGACAGATTCATTCACATCTGCAAGCCCTCAAGAGTGTACAGGTCAAATGTCCCTAGAAAGCTAGGCTGGTGGCACAAATTCTCTGTGTTGGCACCAGCAGAAGCAGCTGCTATCTTTATAGGATGCAATCTTGCTTACATCACCCTTCAGAGCAATCTTCTGTACCCCTGCCCAATACACCTTCTGCTGTATTCCTTGGACTTCACATTTGCATTTCTATAGAGTCCTGTCCTGCAAACTGACTCAAAGTTCAGGTAATACATTTCCAAGATTTAGAAATGTTGTGTTAAGTTTATTTATTTCATATTTCGTTCTGTCTAAGCATATGGTAACTTTCTGAAGTTAAATATGTTGAGTATGTCGTGTATTTTGTATGTTAGTTCTGCTTCACATTAAAACTTCTCACAGACCCCTGTGATGCCTTGCTGCAAAAATATATAGCTGCCAAGAATGGTGGTGGGAAGCTAGCAGAGCCAGAAAACCATGAAAACAATCCAACAAGAGAGCCTTGAATTTCTGAATATAATTGCAGCATGTAAAGTCAAAATATAATATTTAAATGATTTTCATATAACGATGTGGGGTAGAGAGAATCCAGATAGAATTTTTTTTTAACAGTTCCAGGAAAAACATGGCCTTGACTTGGAAGTATAGCATTAAATATTTTTATACAGCATTAAGTTCTCATTACCTAATCATATGATTTGTATCACTGAATTGGAAACCAGGAAATAAACGAAGAAAGATATTCAAGCTATAAAAGATGTGAGTTTAAAATTTTCTTTGTATTTCTGATTAAAACTATTAGGAAACTAAATGGTCACCTATTATCTTAAAAAGCATCTGGACATTAAAAATAGATAAATTTCTGCAGGACTTAGATGTCAGGTATTCCTGAAAAGCTTTATTTCCCTGCTTCCCAACCCTGAATCAATTAACTTAAACACAGTTGTATTTCAGATGCTCAGTGGAACTGTCCATGTAATGCATATAGTTGACAAATAATCTGCAGAAAAAGCTAGATAGATTTGAAGATCTTTTCCTGTAAATGGCATTCAAATCATTTGTACAAACACACAGATGGGATTTCTGCTGTCTTCTTCAGGCCACTTCCTTCCTCCAGAGAGCTCTCCATTAAATCTCTCTAGTTCTACTCTTCAGGTGATCCAAAGTCAGCACTGGGATTGTCCAACTGCATGGAATTACTGTCTGCTAGAGGTGCACCCTGAGGGCTTCTGTGTCCTGCATCACGTGAGCCCTACTAATGTCACCCTGTTGGTATAAACTGAGCTTGCTGGACCTTAAGGGACAAGATTGTGCACTGATTTTGTAATAGAAATAAGGTACTAAGAAGGAGGCTGGAGGATTTAAGTATTTCTGCCTCCAGCTTAAGCAACACGAAAGCTTGGTCTTTATCTGAAAAACTAGGTGAATTGACCCATTCGGCATTCGTATGCCAAAAATGTCAGTAATACAGTAAGAACTGTCAAAAGAGTAACAATTCCAATCATTACTTTATAAAAATAATTCATTTGAAGAAGTCAGGAAGAAGGATGAAACATGCCAATATCCTACCCTGAGAATCATTCTGTTGATTTGCACAGGTTTCTTATTATATTCTAATGCATTGGACATGCATGCTTGTGATGACACAAATACTTGCAAAGCTTACCAGATAAACCATGTTCTCTTCAGACAGCAAAACATTGCTTGGTGGTTGCATTTGCTAATTACATTTAGACTCAATGTTCTTAAAGGTCTTTTCCAACCAAAGTGATTCCATCATTCTCTAAGTTTCACATCCTGCTTGTCCTGGTTTAGGGTAAATTTGGCAGCAACCTCAAAAAGGGGTGATTTATTAAAAGTATTGATCTAGTACTGATATCCAACTGTGATGGACAAAGGCTCTCGAACAGTTTAAAGTTAGAAAGTGTATGTTTATTGCAATGCCGGGCAGCATGCAGGATAGCTCCCAAATACACACTGTGATTTACAGGTGATTATAGAGTCCTTTTATCTATACAAGTATTGAATACCCAAAATACAAATACATATTCATAATTTTGGTACATCCCATTCCCCACTTCATATGGTAATTAGTTCAAAAGCTATTAAGCATGCAGAGTTTGTTCCTCAAAATGAGTCAGTGGTCCCTTTCATGGGGATGGGTTCCAAAATGAGGAAATAAATGAAGTCTTCCTCCTTCTGACCTTTCTACATTTTCAATGCAAATATGACAAATGAACCCATTGGTAGAACTCCCATTCCCCATCTTCAATTGGTTTCAGAACAGAGGAGGCCTACAATTGTCTTATGTTCCTAAAAGCGATTTATCAGTTTATATATTCTTCATTATAAACCCAGCTAAGCAAACATTATGCTGACAAGCAATCAATTATTAGTTAACTACTAACTCTTAACTTCATCAAGGCCTACCTATTTATTTTGATGATTTCTAAAAAGGCTTATCTCTAACTAAAACCACAGCTTCTCTAAAATCCCCAAATTCCTGAAAGTTTATGTCTCAGGGGGCCCCCCCCAGAAAGCCCACCCACACGGCCCCTCCTCTCAGCTGGTTTGGGAAACATTTCCTCTGAGAGAAGTGAAAAAAACCTGTTTATTTAACAGGCAAAGCACTCCCCAGCACAAAAAATGAACAATGCCAGATGACAAAACTCATTCGCAGCTCTGAAGAGACGACAAATTCAGAAAGTCTCTCCTGTGGATGCTCGCTCTGTTATCAATCCCTCCGGCACTGGGAAAGGCTGCTACCCAGAGTAGGCTCCCATAGGCCAAAGAGTGCAAACTCTCAGTGTACCCCAGGTCCCAGTCTGGAGCAGATTTGAACAGTTCCAAGAAAAGGGAAAGAAAAAAAGACAGTCCAGGGAAAACTCTGCCTCAGCCAGCAAAACCAACTAAAAAGCAAAGGAGTGCTCTGTTCTGCTCCGTCAGTGCCTGGACAACACAGTGCAGCACAGAATGTGGAGGAGTGTTGCTTTTCGAGGAGTGAGTGCAGCCTCTGATAACAAACTCCGTGCTTCTTCTCCCCACCTTTGCTCTCCGATCCAGTCTTGAAGGCAGAGAATATAATATCCAGCATTAACAGAACAGATGACTGGGGATACAAGCATCATGAAGTCACCCTAGGACACTGCTCTATTAAGATATGTCACCAGACTATGCTAAGACAAAGTTTTGGAACTGCTAATTAAAATTCTACTATCACAGTGAAGCTGAGGAGGAAACACAGCTCACTACAGTTACCTTGTGGCATGCCAATACTTCCTTTCAATCACAATGGTTTTTGTTTTTAAGTCTGTGACATCACAGGCATAATTCAACATCTTTTGGGCAGGAAGGAAGATATTATTATTCTTCTCATTATACTGATGGGTAAGCTGGAATACAAAGCAGTTAATTCAAAGTGAAACAGTGATAAAGTCAATAGTAAAATTCACCACAGTTTTGTTTACTACCCTGAGTCCTAACTATCCCAAAATACAAGAACAGCTGTAAAAGCCTTGTGGTTTCTTAATTTTTTCCTATACCTACATGGGAGGGTAAGGGATAAATTCTCCCAAACAATGGTAATCCACAACAACGCATTCTTGACTTCATATTCAGCTTTTGCATAGTGAGCTCTTCAACTGATCAAGTTATTCCATTGCAATAGTTTGGGGAGTATGTTAGAGGGCTGGGTGTTGTTTGGTTTGAAACCATTTTGATCATTCAGGAACCCAGTAGCAATGAGAAAGTTCAAAATAAGTGATGTATTGTTATGTATTGATTCTCATATATGACAGACATATTTGATTGTGTTATGTATTGATTCTCATATATGACAGACATATTTCTACAACACAGAAGGCTGACCTAATGCTTCACTACAACATGGCTGAAGCGGCATCCTGTTCCCCATAGGTTTTTCTGCTTATTTTTAGCTGCTTTCTTACCAGATTAATGAGCTGAACTAGCTCAAAAAGGAATCAGATAAGTTCCAGAGCTTTAAAACAAAAAAAAAAGCAAAATGGTGATTTGTAGGTGCGTTTGAAAATAGAAGTTTTTTTGTATTTTTCATAGATACATGGCATTCTCTAGAATGATATTGCTCTAACGGTTTGAGTTTGGGTTTTTTTTCCCACTCAATTCTAAATGTTATGCATTCTTTTTGGCCATTTCAGTAAATAGATTTTCTGATACGTGTGAAAGACTGTCTGAAGTTCCCTTCATTTGCCTCACAACCATTCCCAGGACAGACATTGGGACCCTAAGACCCTGATGGGAATTCTGGCCTGCCAGTGGTGGATGAACGCCAAAAATCCTGAGGCCCCTGAGCAGAATTCTGGCCTGCCAAGTGATTGTTCACAGCTGTGTCTACAGTGACTGCTTCTAGCAGGGCCTGCCAAAGGGTGACATGGCCTATATGCTTGCACCTGCTTCACGACAATAGACCAGGAATTTTCCCATCTCTTGGCCAGATGAACTTGCTGGGGCAACTTTGGTAGCCCCCCATGGAAAATCCTTCATCTGCTCAACTACCACCGTGATGGACGGAGATTGAAGCCCCCCTACCGAGGACTGAGACCCCCGTAATTCTGATCCAGGGGTGTTGGACTGACTGAAACAGGATGCCTGCTAAGTGTTGCCTACAGATGTGTTCACTGGACCTAGACTGGTTTCCCATAGAAAGCAGTCCTGAAACCATGGGTCCCACTCACTGCTGATACTGACTTATCTTGCTGAGAACATGGACTGTCTGTACCCGTCTTCAATACCTTTTTCCCCCTCAGCAATTTCAATAGACTTCTTCTTCTTGATTGTATCTGTTCCCCCTCAGCCATTTCAAGATCTGTTTCCCCCCTCAGCAATGGACTATAATAGAACCTTGAGTTAACCAGGACTTTGAGATCTTCCCGACATGACTAGGCAAACTCTATCGGTTGGACTATGAGGACTTAGTCTCTCTATGTTTGGTAGCTATACTCCTGTCCTGGTTCAGGGCAAATTTTGGAGAGAACCCCCAAAGGGTCTCCTCTAGGAAAGCAGATTCATTTGGCCCCTCCACTCAACCGGTCCAGGAGAAAATAGCTCCTTGGAAAAAAGTGGAAAAAACCTGTTTATTAAACAATAAAACCTAAACAATATAAAAGAGTAAAACCCCTTGTTGCTCCAAAAGAGATGACAAACTGAGAAAGTCCCCTCCCTGGGTTGCAGTTCAGCTCACTCAGGCTCTTATCAGTCCCTCTGGTGCTGGAAATGTTGTGGGCCAGGCCCGGCCCAGTGGGCCACAGGTGCTAGCTGCCGGTGCTCTTCTGGGTGTTCAGTCCAGAGCAGGTTTCAAGAGGTCCAAAGAAAAGGGAAAAAAGAAATAAAAACACAGTCCAGGGAACTTCCTTGCCTCAGCAAGCTAAAACTAACTAAAAGCAAAGAAGAGCTCTGTCCCACTGTCTGTTCATCCACAGACAACACAGTCCAGGAGCAGAAATGTGGAGGAGTGAGTGCAGTGTCTGAAAACAAACTGCACGCTTCTTCTCTCCCCCCTCACTCTCTGCAACAAGTCTTAAAGTGCAAAACTTATTATTCAGCATAAACAGAACAAGATGATTGGGGTTAAAAGCATCATATAGTCAACCTAGGGCAACTCCCTCTCTCTTTCTCCCCCTCTTTTTATTCTTTTCCTCTCCCTAATTCCTTTCACACATTTGCTGTTGTCATTCTATAAAGGTGCATTTGTTTTGATTGATACTGCAATCCCCTTTCCGTGTTGTGTGCTGCACTCTGAAATCAGTAAACTCACCATTACCACCCCTGTTGGTATGAGCGGATCGTGACATTAAATTGGTGTCATGGACAGGATTCTGATAGACAGAAGGGTCTGCAAAGCTGTTTGTAGTCTGTAACAGGGGAAGGATGATTTGCTTCAGCCACACCTCGCCCCTCATTGCGAAAGGGTTGAACGAAGCTGGAAAGCAAGGAAAGCTCTTCGAATTTCCCACAAACTGCACACGCCCAGGTGAAATACATCCCCATACTCTATTGAGGGTTCTGTCTTTAGAATTTCCCAAAAGATCTCTTAGTGCAAAAGGGGAAACTGTTTTTGTCTATGTGTGAATTCGGACTGTCTGGGAAGGAAGGGACAACCTGAAGGAACTAAGCAGGGCCTCCCAGGGAGATTTTGTCTCTTCACCCAGCCAGGGAAGCAAAGGGGAGCACAGCAAAGGCTGTGAGATTGTCTAACTTAAGTTTACACCTCCCCGTCGTGGTTTTAGTCCCTATACAAAATGACCGAAAACTCCAGCGCAAAAGTTAAAGCTGAATTTTCTGCTCTGCTTGCTAAATACAATGCCAAGCCTTCTCCAAGGGGAGGAGGTTTGGACAGAGAACAACTGGTTTAATTTAGAAAATATCATAGATAGAATTTGTTCTTTACAACAAGAAACAGAAGTTAAACTAGGCAAAAATAAAACCATCCTCTGCTCAGTTTTGGGAGCTTGTCTCACAGCAGGCATAGAAACACATTTTAAGCAAAGAAATTATTAAATAGCAAGAATAGATTCCCTTCAAAACCTAGTTGAAATTTTGCAGAAAGGATTAAAGGAAGATAGAAATGAGATCTATATGTTGCGAGCTGCCCTTAGAGAGAACTTGCTAAGAAGTCACATCATACTGATTCCTCTACAGAGGCAGAGGGAAAGGAAACTCCTCACATTAAAAAAATCTATCCCCATAAGGAACTCGAGGCAGTAAAAAATTGGGGAGAATACTGCTGTCCTTGCTTGAGACCCTTGGTTCAAACAGAATAGAACTATATTAATGATGAGGATCATTGGAATGTTGGGGGACACAGGACAGATTATGGACTTTGGACCTGGTTAATATAAGAGATCTGATAACAGGATGCCTTGGCATAAACAAACAGAACTTTGAAAATTAGACCTGGATTGCAAGAAGATTAAATCAAATGGGTTTACCGGAAAAAGAAAATCCCATTAAACTCTGCAAGCAAGAGATGTTGTTATATGCGTAAGTTTGTGTATGTGATTTTAACCTAATCGTTGTAGTACACATTACTAGTCTCCCTGAAATAGTATATAAACCCTTGTATCCCACAATAAATTTGGATTCTGATTACCGAGTGGGTCTCCCTGTCTCTCTCCATCACTGAAAGAGACTCTTGACCCACATATCACAACTAAACAAATACCATCCAGTGCTACCAAATTAGCTAAGCTGAAAAAGAATTTGGGCGCCTCCCACAAGAATCGGAAACAGAATATGACCTCAGAGTGTCCCTCGATGGTGGAGATCAAATTAAATTAACCAAACAGGAGGCCAGTGGGTACTGGGGATGTGGAGTCTTCTTAACAACAGGAGATAAGCGTGATGCGTGGTCCCTGACACAGGGCACATCTTTCTGGGCTGGGAGAATGAATCCTTTGAAAGGGGTGACCCCCTGGCAATCGTTGGAACCCCCGACCAGCTCTTAGAAAGTGTTCACAAAGCTGCCTGCCTGCAAATGATTCATGAAAAGAAATTGCTTCCTGGTTTTGAATGCCCAATGCAATTACCTGTGAAGCCAAAACTAATGACCCCTTGAATTCATGGGCTTCCAGAAATGCTTAAACCTACAGCAATCACTCTACAGAAAACCATAATGGCTTTGAATCCTGTAGAAAGACTAGATAAGGTTCCTCAGGAACTCCACTGACCAAAGTGGATCTAGACATCCTGGCTTCACTCCGTACTCTTCCTCCTCACAGCCCTTAGCTTCTCAATCTGATTCACCTGCCAGTAGCCATAAAGTTTGGACATGGGGTGAAGTTGCAGTAGATATGATTAATTATTGTAGACAATATGGAGCTATAAAAACCCCGGCATAGAAATCAGAAAAAAACAAAGATGTTTGGTTTATTGGGGCTCCTCACAGTGAAAATACAGAGAAAGGAAAACAGATCTCTAACCGCCACTGTTGATGGTTGTTGGGAATTAAAAAGGGGGTCCCCAAAGAGGTGTTGAATGGTTTGCCCCTTGATAAATTGCAGAAAATAATAAATAATTGGCACCAGCGAAAACCAAATCCATCGGCTCAACCCAGTGCACCCCTCCCTTCTCAGGAACCAAAACTAACCCTCCCCCAGCCTCTTCCTCAGAAAACAGGCAGTGAACCGAAACCAACGGGGTTTTCAGGAAACTAATCTCTCTGCCACTTACAGGTGGGCAAAGGGGTGTAGCTTGGGTTTATTTAAAAATGCTCACTAAAAATAAATCAGGAGATATATTAATTCCAGCTATCATGGGCCTCAAAAGGCTACTAGTAACCTTTTTGATTGACACTGGGGCTCAAATCTCTGTACTAACAAAAAAGGATGCCCAGAGGTGTGGAATTGTTCCAACTAAGAGACAATGCTGTGTTCTTAATGCTCTGGGAACTACAGAATCTATGAAAGTTGCCTTAGTCAAACTGACACTCCCTGGAGATGACCATCAACTAGTCATCAAAATGGTAATTGGGAACATTCCAAATAATTGATTAGAGTGGATGTCCTTGCTGGGAGGCAGTGGGAAGACTCTGAGGGATTTCTGTGGTCTTTTGGCACACTGCCACATAACATTAGGCTGCTTCAAACCGCACCCTCCCTACCTTACAATAAAACAACTAATGTAAAACAATACCCTCTACCTTCTGGTGCCAGAGAAGGTATCAAAGCAGTTCTACAGGACTTGAGAAACCAAGGGGTAATAATTCACACACATTCTCCTTTTAATTCACCGGTATGGCCAGTCCGAAAAGCCAATGGAAAGTGGAGATTAACAATAGATTTTCACAGGCTGAATGCCAACACAGATACTCTTAGAGCAGCGGTCCCAAACTTAGCTGAATTAATTACATCAATTCAAGAAAAGGCTCACTCAATCATGGCAATGGCAATTATAGATGTCAAAGACATCTTCTTTATGATACCTATACAGCCAGAAGATATGGACCATTTTGCCTTCACATGGGAAAGGACAGCAATACACTTGCACTAGGCTTCCCCAAGGCAACAAACACTCCTCCACTTTGGCCCACCATGCTTTAGCCCAGGAATTAGAAAAAATACCCAAACCTGATCCTGTATCTGTTTATCAATACATTGATGACGTTCTGGTGGGGTGGGGGAAGGATGAAATAGAGGTAGTAGGGAAACATCAGCAGAAAATAATCTCTCACTTAGAAAGTCTTGATTTGCAGATGGCCCCAGGCAAAACTCAGAAGCCTTCTCAGGAAGTGAAGTTTTTGGGAATTTGGTGGAAAGGATGTATGACAAGTATTCCACCCGATACCCTAAACTCTTTAGATCAGATTCAAATGCCTGAATCCAGGAAAGATCTCCAGCAAGCTCTAGGACTATTAGTGTTCTGGAGAAAACAGATTTCTCAATAATTGCTCAATAATCCCAGATTTCTCAATAATTGCTAGGCCACTTTATGACTTGCTGAGGAAAGGGGTAAAATGGAATTGGACTCCTTCTCAGGAAGAAGCATTGCAATTACTGATTTTTGAGGCAACAGCTCACCAAGCACTAGGCCCTATCCATCCCACAGATCCCTTTCAGGTGGAATGGGGATTTGCCTCCTCAGGGCTATCAGTACACATTTGGCAGAAGGGTCCCCAGGGTCCCACACCGCCTCTTGGTTTATATTCCTGTGGTTTCAAAGATGCTGAGAAAAGATACACTACCTGGGAAAAGGGGTTGTTTGTGGTTAGCTTAGCTCTCCTAGAAGAGGAAAAAATTGAACAACAGCCTATTGTATTAAGAGATGCTTTCAAAGTTAGCAAAATTGTCACTAATGGGACCCCCCCCCCCTCATCTGACGGGGTAGCCCAAAGGGCCTCAGTTAGGAAATGGTATGCTCAGATGTAAGCCTACTGTAATACCGTCTCAATAACAGAAGATGCTGCTAAAAATCTAACAATCCAAGGCACTGAGAGCCTGGTTAGCAGCCAAGATAAATCTGCCTCTGTAATCAAAGCTGCCCTTCCTTTCTCTCCCGAACTAGCAGCAAGATCTTGGTTCACAGATGCCTCTGCAAAACGGGAAGGGAAGGTATGGAGATATAGAGCAGCCGCCTTACACATTTCATCTGGTGAAAGAATCATTACCAAAGGGGAAGGCAGCGCTCAGGCTGGGGAGCTCATAGCTGTATGGAGTGTTTTCCGACGTGAGGCACAGAACATTTCTCTTGTCTGCATTTACACCGACTTTTACGCAGTGTACAAAGGTTGTACCAAGTGGCTTCCCTTCTGGCAGCAAAATGATTGGGAAGTTCACAGAATTGCAGTGTGGCAAAAGGAAAAGTAGCAAGAAATTTTAGATGCTGCAAGCCAAGGAAATTTTGCTGTTGGTTGGGTAGCTTCTCAGCAAACAGATGGAAATCCAGCAGGAGAGTGGAAGAATAGAGCTGATGAACTAGCAAGGCTCAGCCCCCTGAAAAAGGAACTCATTAGTGAGGACTGGGATCAGCTATTAGAATGGCTGCATGTAAAAAGGCAGCACACAGGTACGAAAGATTTGTACAGAGAAGCTCATGCTTGTGGTTGGCTGGTTACCAGGGAAATGTGTAAAACATGCATATCAGCCTGCGAGCAATGTCGCAGGCGACTGGAGAGACGTGCTTTAGAAGATGACCCATTTAAGAAAGGGCAAAGGCTTATGGGACATGTGGCAGGTAGACTACATCGGTCCCTTTAAGAAGTCAGGAGGTAAACACTTTGTGCTAGTAGGAGTAGAAATTGTATCTGAGTTGGTTCAAGCTGATGCTTTGAAAAGAGCTACAGGTGATAATGCAGTTAAAGCTTTGCAGGGGTGATTTGGAACTTGCCCAAAGCCACAGGAAATTCAATCTGACAACAGGTCCCACTTCACTGCTAGAGGTTTACAGCATTGGGCAAAAGGTGAAGGAATTAAGCAGACTTTCCACAGCCCTTACTACCCTCAAGCTAACGGGATCTTAGAAAGGACCAATGGTTTTTTGAAAGGACTTCTGAAGCCACGGGAAGGAAATTGGGACATTAGGTTATGGGAAGCTGTTAAAAGAGTGAACAGTAGATGGGGGGTGAATGGATGTCCCAAAATCACTGCCTTTTGCCCAACAGCTCCAAGCATCATTCCCTCACTATGGGGACCTGACAATTCAAAAAATCCAGCACATTACCCTGGACAACCTGTTCTGGTGTACCTCCCTACTGTGGGGGAAGTAGCACTAGTGCTGAAAACCCCTCTGAAGAAATATGCATGGGTAGCCTCTGATGCTCTAGGGAAAGAGCATTGGATAAATACATGCTGGATAATCCCATCATTTTAACTCTTTTCTGCCCCTCAGTAGAAGGGGGAACAGTAGATTGCTGTTGTTTTTACTTTTACAGAAGAACCCTGAGGGACATGAGAATCATCTGAACCATGATAACACTGGTGATACTTTTCTGCATCCTACTACAATTCCATGGACAGGATCCTGCTGAGTGGTCGTGGTCTGAAGCTACTCTCCATCACGCTAATGTTTTAGGAGCATATCCCAAGGGTGGCCACCTGAACCTAGAGTCTATAGTGCTGCATGACTCTGAGGTATATCGTCCAAGTGAGTGGGGATGAGATCAGAAGGACTGGACTAGAACCCTAACTGGAACAATTGGTGAGTCGATTGTGGAAGCATGAAGAAAAATGGAAGGATCTCTCTATGAGAAAGCCACCTCCATTACAATTGCTGGAAATTTTATGGAACCAGGTGGGAAAAATGAAGGACAACCTTCAGCAAGACTGTGTCCTATAAACAAGTGGGAGTGTGCCAAACAAATTCCCTTTATTCTGTGTTGCCACCAGGAGCATGTTGGGCATTACACTCTAGGTCCCAAAATGAACAATGTTGCAAGTACAAAGGATTGTAAAAATGAACCAATTGATTGCTGGCATAATTTTGCTTTACCCAAACCGACTTATGTGACATGCCGCTGGCAAAATAACTTGACTGACCCATTAGGTTGAAAAGGCTTAGTTCATAAATTGAAAATAGACGCCATAACAAAACCCACACTGAGTACCGTAGTTACATCCCAGCGGATAGAAGGGACTGAGAGCATGAAGCCCAAACTGAGTACTGTAGTTACACCCCAATGGGTAGAAGGGACTGAGAGCACAAAGCTGACATTGAGTACAGTAGTTACATCCTAGTGGGTAGAAGGGACTGAGACTACGAAGCCCACATTAAGTACAATAGTTATATCCCAATTGGTAGATCAGGCTGAGAGTCCCCTTAGTCAATGTGTTATCGAATGCCTTTGGTCACAGGCTTTTGTTCATTTTGCAGGAATGGGAAAAACAAAAAACCTGGCAGCTTCAAGGGGTAGTGGGAGAAAAAATCAGCCGAATTATTTGCGGAGCTACTTATAGTAAAGCAATCTCAATCATTGTTTTGACAGATCAGACAAATAAGTGTGAACAGGTTTGTATGCCCCCAAGCGTACAAGACTGTTGACCCAATTTTACATTAACACAAACTGCAGAGGTAGTTTGTCTTTGGTCCAAAAATACTGAAGGCCTTTCTTTTAAGTTGATAATAAATGGTATGACCCAACCTTCTACTACCACCACTCCAGCCCAACCACCGCTTATGCTTAGCCCGAGAAATTTTGAAATTGGACCATATATAATCAGGAAATCTGGTCAACAACACATATTGTTCAATCTGGCATGGTCTCTTAAAAAGTCAAATTGCTGATGATGCAAAACAATGTCTCAGAAATTCAGCTGGCCTGTTTCCCTTTTTTGCGGACTTCCTTTGAGGGTTGGACCACCTGGCTGCAAAAATGGAAAGTCCGTTTTTTCTTTAAAAACGGATACTAAGAGATATAACCGGTGTTTTGGGAACAGGTTTTGGAATTCTAAATAGTATTGATTCTGAAGTACTAATGGATAAATTGGCTGCCACAAATAGAGATTTGACCGAATTAAAACAACCACTGTAATCATCCTTATTGGCTTTGAGAACACAGCAGTTCTTGCTATCAAACATATTACCAGCTTGGGAAAAGGTAAATGTAAATGATCACAAATTGGTATACTGATGCACTCGGTGCTACACAAAACAACCTTTCTCTGGCTCTTAGCTGCATCCAGACACAATTGTTGATGCAGTCAGTTGCTGCCTCAATGATAAGAGAATGTGAAGAAGGCACTTTTCCTACTGAAATTCGGAAAATAGTTTGGGACAGTGCCACTGATTTTGAAAGAGAATTCCAATCCTGGTGGCACTTGGTGAATTTTACTTATGACCCCATTACAAACACAGCCACAGCTCCTGTGTTAACCATACACAATGCCTCAGTGCATTTGAGATTTCCTATTACTGCATTAGGGCTAAATCATGGTGGAGCTATTCCCTATCTTTCTGAACATAGAGAATGGGCCCGTCAAATTGGTGAAAAATGGCAATATGTTAATTTGGAATCTTGGATTGTCCAAGAACAAGGCTTCATCTGTGAAAGTAATGCAATTATAGCTCAAGACGTTTGTTTGGACACAGAACAAAATATCTGTCATTTTGAAATTCATCCTAACGAGACTTTTGAAACAGTCCTTAAATATATAGGCATTTGGTGTGCATGCTTTAGAACTGCTTGTGACGTGGTATTCGTAGAAAATGTAGTAGTGGATAGTAAAAATCATTCAAATTTTTGTGCTTGTAACTTCACAAAATTGCAGGACGTGATTTTTCTTCAGAAGCCCCAGTTACCTCCCATTACCTTTTACGATCCAATTAAACACAGATTCACAAACTACTACTGTCCTAAGGTGACGTAATGATGCTTGTATGCTCATCCGTGTGTTCTGTTTATGCTGGATATCATGTTCTGTGCCTTCAAGACTGGCTCTGAAGAGCAAATGTTTTGTTTTGGTTTTGCTTTTAGCCACTCCCCCACGGCTGGAGGGACACAAAGACAGGGCAGTACATGGGTGCTGCTTTTGCTTTGCTTTTTGTTTGCTCTTGCTTCTGCTTTGCTTCTGCTTTGCTTCTGCTTTGCTCTTGCTTTTTTGCTTCTGCTCATTAGTTAGTTTAGCTAAGTCCAAATTTTCCCCGGACTGTTATTCCTTTCCCTTTTTTCAACCTACTTGAAACTGGTCTGGACTGGGACCTGGGAAACACTGAGAGTTTGCACCTTGTGGCCTGCAGCAGCTACCCCAGCACAGGACAGACTGATAACAGAGTGACCACCCCCAAGAGACTTTTTGAATTTGTCTACTTTTTCAGAGCGGTGAAAGAGTGGTGTAATCTGGTACTGTTCATTTTGTGTGCTGAGGGGTGCTTTGCCTGTTCAATAAACAGGTTCTTTCCACTTGTCTCCATGGAATCTTTCTGGACCCGGTTGGATGGAGGGGCCACATGGGTTTGCTTTCTGGAGGAGCCCCCTTTTGGAGGTTTTCTCCCAAATTTGCCCTAAAACAGGACAAAATTTGGCGCCCAATGTGTGGGGCTCGAGAGAAAATGGAAAAACCCCTGTTCTGAGTGTATTTTGGTTGCCATTATTCTGTGTTCGTATAAAGGACTTCATAGCCATGCTTTTTGAATTCATAATATAGCCTTTCAAAACTACATTTTTTATCTTCTGTATTCTTACAAGTACATTTCTACTGCAGGGAACAGTTTGGAAGATCCTAATTGTTTTATTTCTCAGATATGTTGCTGCATAAAATAGCTCTTCTTTTAATTTTTTCCCTGCTAAAGTATAGGGTCTGTGCTTAAATGATTGTGATGCTAACTCATTATCATCTATTCTTGTCTTACAGAGTATGCAGCAAAGTTTTCTTCTGAGGACATTATACTCTTTTTATGAGAAATGTTGAAGGTCTGACTTTAGTTGCAAAGGTCACTGATTGACAGATTGCAAAATTGTTAAGTCTAGTAACAGCAGGAAAAGTGTGCTGTTGCTGTGTCTGTAAATGTCGTGTCAGCTGCTGTTGGGATAAAAAGCATGAGCATAAGCAAAGATATCTGCATGGATAGAAAAGAAACAAGACATTTGTTGTGATTTCTGCACTAAGGAAAAAGAAGAAGCATGAAGCACTAATTTCAGTGGCTAAGACAGTATCATCATTGGGCCAGTTCTCTTCAACATCTTTTGAGCAACCTAGACACAGCACTTGAAGGAATATTAAGCAAGTTTGCCAAGGACACTAAATTGGGAGGAGCTGTGAACTAACTCCCTTGAGGGCACAGAGACCTTGCAGAGAGATCTTGTCAAATAAGAGAGATGGGCAATTATTGCCGACCAGGAGTCTATGCACAAATCACAAAAGAGGCGGGACTGCTGGGGACAGCATCTCAAGCCGTTGTATTTTCCAGCATCAGTCTCATTACATGGTGATGACAATGGGAAGCTGCCAGCAGCTCACGTCCCCAGCAGCAGACAAAGAACTTAATGTTACAACTTCTTATATAATTTTTCTGCTGACAAACCTTATGACTACTGCTTAGCTCCAATGACAGTTCTGCTGTCTCTGAGGCCTGCCTTTTGCAGCTTTTCCAAACCCATCTGTTTTAGAGGATTTCCACAGGCCATCATCAACCAGATGGAGTTGAACAAGGTCAAGTGCTGGATTCAGCACCTGTGGCAGGGCAATCCTGGTGTGTGTATAGACTAGGGAGCAAGAGACTGGAGAGAAGCACTGCAGAAAGGGACCCAGGCTCCTGGCCAATGGCAAGCTGAATGTGCATCAGCAGTGCCCTGGCAGCCAGGAGGGCCAAGCCTGTCCTGGAGTGCTGTCATGGTTTGACACTGGCACAATGCCAGTGCCCCCATGAAGATACCTTCTCCCTGGTTTCTGCTGTGAGATGTGACCAGGAATAAGCAAAGCAGGCTCCTACTTAGGGAAAAAGAACCAGAACTTTATTAACTACTCTACAACTACAGATAAAAAGGAACACACACACAGGGAAAATGAAAACTTCACAAGTGCATTTCCTCCTCCCCCCACCAAATTTCCAACACAATACATTTGGTTCCTCAAATCACCAACTCTCGGTCCAGCACCACCTTTTAGACAATCAATCCTCAGTTCATCAAGAGGAGAGGAGTCCTTCTTGTGCCATGGGCTTCCCCTGGAAACACAGCTGAAGCCTCGTGTGTTTCTGTGTCACTCGTGGCACCGCCTGGAGTACATCTGCCGTCGTGACTTCTTCCTTTTCATGTCCAGTGCTCTCACCACTGAACATGGACCAGAACTGCTTCTAGGGTTGTCTTTTAAGGATGCTCTGTCCCGATCCAAAAAAGGCACAGTCTCTCCTTTGGGACACCTGTCCCCACAATCTCTCCTTTGGGACACCTGTCCCCCCCATATTTTTTCACCCCCTGGGGCCGAGGGGCATCAACACTGAGCAGTCTCTGTATCACAAGGAACATGGGTCTGTCCATCTCTCCTTTGGGACACCTGTCCCCACAATCTCTCCTTTGGGACACCTGTCCCCCCCATATTTTCACCCCCTGGGGCTGAGGGGCATCAACACTGAACCCTCTTGGTTCTGAGGCCATTGCCTCCCCCTAGAATGCAGTCTCTGTATCACAAGGAACATGGTTCTGTCCATGGCTATACAAAAAGAGTCCAGCAAAAGCTACTCCATCATCTCTTCCCACTAGGATTCTTCTCTATTCTTCTACTATCTCTCACTCGCCCAGACCTCTCTCACACTGGCCCATTTCCTTCCTCATCTTCCACTCTATCTTCTAGGAAAGGTCAATGTTCTGTAAAGTTCTCATTCTCCAAAAAGGGGTTAAAAGCTCCTACAAGCGGCCGGCTGAACCCCCCCCTCTTCTCCGTCCCAGCCGTGCTGCCGGCGCAGGCCCATGTTTATCAAGCTTCAAGGTTACAGTCCCAGGCAGCGGCTCTCTCTCTCTCTCTCTCTGTGTGTCTCTCAGGGGGGGCTGCCCGATGGCTCCCGGTGTCTCTCTCTCTTTCTCTCTCTCTCTCTGTGTCTCTCAGGGGGGGCTGCCCGATGGCTCCCGGTCTCTCTCTCTCTCTCTCTGTGTCTCTCAGGGGGGGCTGCCCGATGGCTCCCGGTCTCTCTCTCTTCCACCCTTGCTGTCTCCCAGGGGGGGCTGCCCGATGGCTCCTGGTCTCTCTCTCTTCCACCCTTCCACCCCCGGGCTCAGGCCTACCTCTCCCGGCCACATGGCTTTCCCCTCCCCCTGCCCAGCCAGCAGCTGGGCCGGGGGAGAGACCCGAACTCTTTCCCGCCGGAAACCCAAGAGAGCCCTCCCAGGGGAGAGCTCTGCTTTTAACCCCGTGTTCTCAGAGGCGTGTCCATGTCCCAATGGCCAGGTTAAATGCCAATATTAAAGTCTGAATATCCATTGGCCAAAAACACAGCATCCCAAAAAACACATTTCCTGTCAAACCAATACAAGTGCATCAGGCACAGCATCACCAGCTGGGCAAGGGAGGGGATTGTCTTGCTCTGCTCTGCTCTGCTCTGTTCTGCTCTGGGGTGGCCTCAACTTGGTATTAGAAAGTTCTCAAATGGGGTCTACAAGGACAGGACTCAAAGAACTGGCATGCAGCTGAGTCAGGGGAGGTTTAGGAAAAAGTTTTCGGGTATCAGGAAAATGTTTTTTATCCAGAGGATGGCTTGTCACTGGAAGAGTCTCTCCAGGGAATGGTCACAGCATCACGCCTGTTTGAGTTTTGGATATTGATCTCAGGCATATGGTGTGATTCTTGAGGATGGTCCCATGCAGGGCCAGGAGTTGGACTTGATGATCCTGATGGGCCCCTTCCAATTCAACTGATTCGATGACTATATGGTTCTGTCCTGGCCACTCAGGGTATAATGCTTGGTCTCATCAGATTTTGATCTGCTCTTGTTGATCAGACTTTGTCACTACTGGCTAATTGTCGCAGACATCTTTCATGAAAAATCCTTTCTTAGGATTTTTCCTTGTGAGAAGTTGCAGTTTCAGCAACCAAAGTAAACAATGGTTATCTGCTGCTGTGGAATGCAACAGGTAGAGCCGTGATTGGTCTCCTGTGGGTGTCTGGATTTCTTGACCACTCATGGCAGAGCTGGCTCTTGCTCTGTCTGAGACACAGATCTTTGTTATTCATTCTTGTCTATTCTTAGCTTAGCTAGCTTCTGAAGAAACCTTTTCCTTTCTATTTCTTTTTAGTATAGTCCTAATGTAACATATATCATAAAATAATAAATCAAGCCTTCTGATCATGGAGTCAACATTCTCGTCTCTTCTTCATCCTGAAAACCCTTGTGACCACAGTCACAACTAATGATATTAATCACAGGAGACAAAGTGCCTTCTCTCAATTTTCTCAAGAAATTGGAACATGCACACTAGCATCCTAAAAAGTCTTTTCCTTAAAACAACACTGTCTCCTGCCCAGTAGTCTTTCCAGATCTTATGGAGAAAGAAGGCAAAATGAGGGGACGTATTACAATGAAGCATTGTCAATTTTCTGGTTCTTTAGCAGTATATTTGTGCTTCCACTATTCTTTTCTATAAAATCATGGTTTTGTATAGCATCTAATTTTCTAGCAAGACACATTTCTGCAACTGTGTCCATCAGTCTCTGTGAAAATATATTGTCAAAAGCACAAAACATATGAATAGGCAGTGACAAGTGAGGAAAAAAAAGAGTATGAGAAGCAGGTCCGTGATACTATAGTGAGACAAGAAGGAGGAGGAGGTGCTCCACTAGACAGAGCAGAGAATCCCCTGCAGAAGGACATCACATTGAAGCAGGATGTCTCCCAGTAGTCCCTGGAGAACTGTGGAGGAAGACATACCTACACTGCAGCTCGTGGAGGGCTCCATGCCACAGCAGGTGAATGTGCTTGAAGGAAGCTGCAGCTTGTGGAGGGAGGGCCAGAAAACCATCCTTGACCTCTTCTTTAGTGGAAGAGTATGTGCAAATGTCAAACAGCTGCTAACTCAAATCTATTCTCTTTCCACTTCTTGTCTTAGGTAAGTAAGAAGACAATACAAGAATTAGAAGCCTAAATTCTTTTGCTTGAGGCTCCCATTCTCTCTGCCAGTCCCTTAAAATTTCGTTTGATATGAAATAAAACTCATGATAAAGTTCTTAAGGCTTGATGTTCAGGCTTTTCAGAAAAAAGGGAGTGCAAATAACTCTTGTCTCTGTCATTTTTTTCATAGAATGAAAAAAGTGCAATTACCGTTTTCTAAGGACTTATGGAAATCAGTTGGTACAGGTGGTGAGACTAAGAGCATAATTAATCTGAAAGAGAATATCATGTAGCTACCTCAACTGTGTACAAGTTATTTACCGGGAACTCTAGACTTTTAAATAGACTTAGGACACAATAGTTATCTCTGGGAATATTTTAGTATGTATAGTACATTCATTTTTAAATAGCTCTATCTGTTTGACAATTATGACTTAGGCTTTAAATTTTATGTGAAAAGAAATATTTGTGATTCAGATCATTTCCATATCTGAAGCATTTCAGTTGTTGGCAGTTTTTGCTCTCTCCTGAGGGCAGGAAAATAGTCTTTGCACCAATACTGAAACAAACTAGACGGAAAACATTGTTTTCCTCATTCTTTTCTGTTTATTCTAACAGGCACAGCAGCAAGACCACTACTATGAGTCGGAGTTGCCCTACCACTCCTGGATGACAAACCTGTAGTTGCTAGTATTTTATTTGCACACATTTCTGATGCCAGATGTTAACTGTTGTGCAGAAAGATCTGTCAGCTGTTTTCACGGGAGGACACTCCTGAATTGGTTCCACTTGTCTCTGAAACAGAGAACAAAGCTGGCACCCCATTTCGGCAAAAGGCGCTCTCTGGAATACACCGCGAACGGCACAAAGCTCTGTGCGCGAAGAAGCCACTTCTTCACCTCCGGGAGACAGAGAGAGCCGCAGCTTCCCAAAGGTGAAGAACCAAGACGCACCACACCAGTATATTGTGGTCAGATTTCAAATTTAAAGAAAATAGTACTTTGACAGTGTCTTGCTTTTTTCTATTCACGTTATATACAAAAAGAAGGAGTTTTATACAACTACATTTTGTAACTTTCTAAATACTCTGAAGACCACCTAGCAAATTCTAGAACACAGTTGGGGGTGTTTTCTGTACTGGCACACTTTCTCCTTGCAGGATAGAATGGAAAAGATTTTCCTGAGTGTTTGGCGACAAGAGAAGCAGAAGAGGCAGATACGGAGCTCTCCGAAACTAAATGCGGGTCCCGGGCATCTTTTGGCACAAACCGCTCTACGGAGCCCCCTGCGACAAGCACAATGCTCTGGGCACGAAGAAGCCGCTTCTTTGCCTTCACGAGACAGACAGAGTGGCAGCTTCCGAAAATCGAAGTATCAAGCTGCACAACACACTCATGGTGTGGGCAGCGTTCCAACGAGAGAAAACAGCACGATACCACTCTCCTGCCTTTTCCATTTACATTATATACGAAAAGAAAGTTTGCATAACTATTTTTTCTTCTTTCTAAAGATTCTGAAGACTTGTTTGCAACTTCTAGAACAAGATTGGGGGTTATTTTCTATCTTGCCACAGTTTCTCCTTGAGATATATAGTGGAAAGTCTTTTTGCTAAGTGTTTGGCAAAAGGAGAAGCAGAAGACAGAGATACGGAACTCTCCTAAGCTAAGTGCCGTTCCCGGACATCGTTCTGCACTAGGCGCACGCTGGAAGGCACTCTGACGGGCCAAATGCTCTATGCGCGAAGAAGCCGCTTCTTCGCTTCCGGGAGACAGACAGATCGGCAGCTTCCCAACGGCGAAGAACCAAGCCGCACCAAACCAGGAGAGTGTGCGTAGCTTTCTAACTTATAAAAAACAGAACTTAACTACTCTCTTGCCTTTTGAATGCACATTATAATGGAAAAGAAGGAGTTTTGGACAACTATTTTTGCTTCTTTCTAAGCACTCTGCAGACCTCCATGCATCTTCTAGAAAAAGACAGGGAGAGTTATCTGTAGTGGCACAGTTTCTCCTTGCAAGATAGAATGGAAAATATTTTTGCTAAGTGTTTTGTGACAAGAGAAGCAGAAGACAGAGATACAGAGCTCTATGAAGCTAAGTGGCTGTCCCCGGCATCTTTCGGCAAAAGGTGCTCTCTGGAAGGCAATGCGACAGCCATAATGCTCTGTGCGCGAAGAAGCCGCTTCTTCGCCTCCGGGAGACAGAGAGAGCGGCAGCTGCCCAAAGACGAAGAACCAAGCCGCACAACAACTATATAGTGTGGGTAGCATTAGAGCTTCTAGAAAACAGGACTTTACCAGCCCCTTGCCTTTTCCCTTCACATTAGATTGGAAAAGAAGGAGTTTTGGACAACTGTCCTTTGCTTTTTGCTAAACAGTATGCAGACCGCCGTTAAACGACTAGAACAAGGCTGGGGATGTTTTCTGTACTGGCATAGTTTCTCCTTGGAAGACATAGTGGAAAAGCTTTTTGCTGTGTGTTAGGTGGCAAGAGAAGTAGAAAACCGAGATATGGAGCTCTCCAAGGCTAAGTGCCACTCCCGGGCCCATTACGGCACAAAGCGCTCTAATGAACACACCGCTACCGCCGAAATGCCCTATGCGCGAAGAAGCGGCTTCTTCGCCTCCGGAAGACTGAGAGAGTGGCACCTTCCCAAAGGCAAAGAACCAAGCCGCACCACACTCGTAGAGTGTGGGTAGCTTTCAAACTTATACAAAACAGTACTTTACAACTCTCTTGCCTTTTCTATTCACATTTTTTCCAAAAAGAAGCTGTTTAGGCTAAATATTTTTGCTTCTTACTAAACATTCTGCAGACCTCCGAGACACTTCTAGAACAAGATATGGGGTGTTTTCCATACTGGCACAGTTTCTCCTGGCAAGATATAGTGGAAAAGCTTTTTCCTAAGTATTTGGCGACAGGAGAAGCAGAAGACGGAGATACGGAGCTCTCTGAAACTCTGTGCCAGACCTGAGCATCGTCCGGCACAAGGCGCCCTCTGGAACACGCCGCGACCTGCCAAATACTGTATGCGCGAAGAAGCTGCTTCTTCGCCTCCGGGAGACAGAGAGAGAGGCAGCTTCCCAAAGGCGAAGAACCCAGCCGCACAACACAAGTATATTGTGGGTAGCATCCAAATTTATATAAAAGAGAACTTAACCACTCTCTTGCCTTTTCCATTCACATTATATTTGGAAGGAAGGCGTTTTGAGCAACTATCTTTTGCTTTTTGATAAACAGTCTGCAGACCTCCTTGCAACTTCTAGAAAAGGATTTGGGATATTTTCTGTACTGGAACAGTTTCACCTTGGAAGACATAGTGGAAAAGCTTTTTGCGATGTGTTACGTGACAAGAGAAGCAGAAGAAGGAGATACGGAGCTTTATGAAGCTAAGTGCCGGTCCCGGGCATCTCTAGGCACAAGGAGCTCCCTGCGACTGGAACAATGCTCTGTGCGCATAGAAGCCTCTTCTTCGCCGCCCTGCAGCAGTTTTCGAAAGGTGAAGAACAAACAAAAACGACTCCGATATAGTGTCGCTAGCTTTCAAATCTATAGAAAACAGTACTTTACCACTCCCTTTCCTTTTCCATTCACAATATATTCGAAAAGGCAGCAGTTCTGGACAATTATCTTTTGCTTTTTGCTAATCACTCTGAAGACCTCCGAGACACTTCTAGAACAAGATTGGAGATGATTTCTGTAGTGGCACAGTTTCTCCTTGGAAGACATAGTGGAAAAGCTTTTTGTTATGTTGTATGACAAGAGAAGCAGAAGACGGAGATACGGAGCTCTATGAAGCTAAGTGGTGGTCCCGGGCATCTTTTGGCACAAAGTCCTCTACAGAGCTCCCTGCCACCAGCACAATGCTCTGTGTGCAAAAAAGCCTCTTCTTCGTCTCCTGGAGACAGAGAGTGAAGCAGGTTTCGAAAGTCGAAGAACTCAAACGAACGGCACACGCAGCGTGTGGCCAGCTTCCAAACTTATAGAAAAGAGTACTTTACCGCTCTTTTGCCTTTTCCACTCACATTAGATTGGAAAAGAAGGAGTTTTGGACAACTATCTTTTGCTTTTTGCTAATCAGTCTGCAGCTGTCCTTTCAATTTTAGAACAGCATATGCGGTATTTCCTGTACCGGCACAGTTTCTCCTTGCATGATAGAATGGAAAAAGCTTTTTGCTAAGTGTTAGGGGACAAGAGAGGCAGAAGACGGATATACGGACCTCCCCGAAACTAAGTGCCAGTCGTGGGCATCGTCTGGCACAAGGCGCCCTCTGGAACGCACTGCGACCGGAAAATTACTGCATGTGCGAAGAAGCCGCTTCTTCGCCTCCGGGAGACAGAGAGAGAGGTAGCTTCCCAAAGGCGAAGAACCAAGCCGCACCACACCCGTATAGTGCGTGTAGTGTTCAAAATTATAGGAAAGAGAACTTTACCACTCTCTTGCCTTTTCCATTCACATTAGATTGGAAAAGAAGGCCTTTGGGACAACTATCTTTTGCTTTTTGCTAATCAGTCTGCAGACCTCCCTTCGAATTCTAAAAGAAGATTGTGGATGTTTTCTGTACTGGCACAGTTTCTGCTTGGAAGATATAGTGGAAAAGCTTTTTGCTATGTGGTAGGTGACAAGAGAGGCAGAAGAGGGAGATACGGAGCTCTATGAAGCTAAGTGCTGGTCCCGGGCATCTTTCGACTCAAGGTGCTCTACGGAGCTCCCTGCCACCAGCACAATGCTCTGTGCGCAAAAAAGCCTCTTCCTCACCTCCCGGAGATGGAGAGAGAAGCAGGTATCGAAAGTCGAACCACTAAGACGAACGACACCGGCAGCGTGTGGCCAGCTTCCAAACTTATAGAAAAAGAGTACTTTACCGCTCTCTTGCCTTTTCCCTTCACATTAGATTGGAAAAGAAGGAGTTTTGGACAACTCTCTTTTGCTTTTTGCTAATCAGTCTGAAGATGTCCTTGCAATTTTAGAAGAGGATATGGGGTGTTTTCTGTATTGGCACAGTTTCTCCTTGCAAGATAGAATGGAAAAAGATTTTTTCTATGTGTTGTGTGACAAGAGAAGCAGAATTCGGAGATACGGAGCTCTATGAAGCTAAGCGCCGTTCCGGGCCCCGTTCGGCACAAGGCGCTGGCTGGAACGCAAAGAGACAGCCAGAATTCTCTGTGAGCGAAGAAGCCTCTTCTTCGCCCTCGGGAGACAGAGAGAGAGGCAGCTTCCCAAGGGCGAAGAACCAAGACGCACCACACCCGTATAGTGTGCGTAGCTTTTTCCATTCACATTAGATTGGAAAAGAAGGCGTTTTGGACAACTATCTTTTGCTTTTTGCTAATCAGTCTGCAGGCCTCCCTTCGACTTCTAAAACAAGATTTTGGATGTTTTCTGTACTGGCACAGTTTCTGCTTGGAAGACATAGTGGAAAAGCTTTTTGCTAAGTGTTGTGTGACAAGAAAACCAGAAGACGGAGATACGGAGCTCTATGAAGCTAAGCCCCGTTCCGGGGCCCCTTTTTGCACATGGCGCTGGCTGGAACGCACCGCGACAGCCACAATTCTCTGTGCGGGAACAAGCCGCTTCTTCGCCTCCGGGAGACAGAGAGAGAGGCAGCTTCCCAAGGGCGAAGAACCAAGCCGCACCATGCGGATATCGTGCGAGTAGCTTTGAAACCTATAGAAAACAGGACTTTACCACTCTCTTGCCTTTTCCATTCACATTAGATTGGAAAAGAAGGCGTTTTGGACAACTATCTTTTGCTTTTTCTAAACAGTCTGCAGACCGCCGTGCAACTCCTAGAACAAGATTGTGGATGTTTTCTGTACTGGCACAGTTTCTGCTTGGAAGACATAGTGGAAAAGCTTTTTGCTAAGTGTTGTCTGACAAGAGAACAGAAGATTGAGATACGGAGCTCTATGAACCTAAGCGCCGTTCCGGGCCCCGTTCGGCAAGAGGCGCTGGCTGGAACGCAACGCAACAGCCACAATTCTCTGTGCGCGAAGAAGCTGCTTCTTCGCCTCCGGGAGACAGAGAGAGAGGCAGCTTCCCAAGGGGGAAAAACCAAGCCACACCACACCAGTATAGTGCGTGTAGCTTTCAAACATATAGAAAACAGAACTTTACCACTCTCTTGCTTTTTCCATTCACATTAGATTGGAAATGAAGGCGTTTTGGACAACTATCTTTTGCTTTTTTGCTAAACAGTCTGCAGAACTCCAGGCAACTTCTAAAACAAGATTTTGGATGTTTTCTGTACTGGCACAGTTTCTTTTTGGAAGACATAGTGGAAAAGCTTTTTGCTAAGTGTTGTGTGACAAGAGAAGCAGAAGACGGAGATATGCAGCTCTATGAAGCTAAGTGTTGGTCCCGGGCATCTTTCGACTCAAGGTGTTCTACGGTGCTCCCTGCCACCAGCACCATGCTCTGTGCGCAAAAAAGCCTCTTCGCCTCCGAGAGTCGGAGAGTGAAGCAAGTTTCAAAAGTCGAACAACTAAGACGAACAAAACTGGCAGCGTGTGGCCAGCATCCAAACTTATAGAAAAGAGTACTTTACTGCTCTCTTGCCTTTTCCACTCACATTAGATTGGAAAAGAAGGAGTTTTGGACAACTATCTTTTGCTTTTTGCTAATCAGTCTGCAGATGTCCTTGCAAATGTAGAAGAGGATATGGGGTGTTTTCTGTACTGGCACAGTTTCTCCTTGCAAGATAGAATGGAAAAAACTTTTTTCTATGTGTTGTGTGACAAGAGAAGCAGAAGACGGAGATACGCAGCTCTATGAAGCTAAGCGCTGTTCCGGGTGCCTTTCGGCACAAGGCGCTGGATGGAACGCACCGCGACAGCCGCAATTCTCTGTGCGCGAAGAAGCCGCTTCTTCGACTCCGGGAGACAGAGTGTGCGGTAGCCTCCCAAGGGCGAAGAACCAAGCCGAACCACACCCGTATAATGCTCGTAGCTCTCAAACTTATAGAAAACAGAATTTACCACTCTCTTGCCTTTTTCCTTCACATTAGATTGGAAAAGAAGGCGTTTTGGACAACTATCTTTTGCTTTTTCCTAAACAGTCTGCAGACCGCCATGCAACTTCTAGAAGAAGATTTTGGATGTTTTCTGTACTGGCACAGTTTCTGCTTGGAAGACATAGTGGAAAAGCGTTTTGCTAAGTGTTGTGTGACAAGAGAAGCAGAAGACGGAGATACGCAGCTCTATGAAGCTAAGCGCCGTTCTGGGTGCCTTTCGGGACAAGGCGCTGGCTGGAACGCACTGTGACCGGAAAATCACTGTGCGCGAAGAAGCCGCTTCTTCGCCTCCGGGAGACAGAGAGTGCGGCAGCTTCCCAAGGGCGAAGAACCAAGCCGCACCACAGCCGTATAATGCGCGTAGCTTTCAAAGCTATAGAAAACAGAATTTACCACTCTCATGCCTTTTACCTTCACATTAGATTGGAAAAGAAGGCGTGTTGGACAACAATTTTTTGATTTTTGCTAATCAGTCTGCAGACCTCCCTTCGACTTCTAAAACAAGATTGCGGATGTTTTCTGTACTGGCACAGTTTCTCCTTGGAAGACATAGTGGAAAAGGTTTTTGCAAAGTGTTAGGTGACATGAGAGGCAGAAGACGGAGATACGGAGCTCTATGAAGCTAAGCGCCGTTCCGGGTACTGTTCGGCATAAGGCGCTGGCTGGAACGCACAGCGACCGGTAAATTACTTTGCGCGAAGAAGCTGCTTCTTCGCCTCTGGGAGACAGAGAGTGCGGCAGCTTCCCAAAGGCGAAGAACCAAGCCGCACCACACCCATATAATGCGCGTAGCTTTCAAAGCTATAGAAAACAGAATTTACCACTCTCTTGCCTGTTCCATTCACATTAGATTGGAAAAGAAGGCGTTTTGGACAACTATCTTTTGCTTTTTCCTAAACAGTCTGCAGACCTCCATGAAACTTCTAGAACAAGATTGTGGATGTTTTCTGTACTGGCACAGTTTCTCCTTGGAAGAAAAGCTTTTTGGAAAGTGTTGTGTGACAAGAGAGGCAGAAGACGGAGATATGCAGCTCTATGAAGCTAAGTGCTGGTCCCGGGCATCGTTCGAATCAAGGTGTTCCACGGTGCTCGCTGCAACCAGCACAATGCTCTGTGCGCAAAAAAGCCTCTTCTTTGCCTCCCAGTGTCGGAGAGTGAAGCAGGTTTTGAAAGTCGAACAACTAAGATGAAAGACACCGGCAGCGTGTGGCCAGCATGCAAACATATAGAAAAGAGTACTTTACTGCTCTCTTGCCTTTTCCACTCACATTAGATTGGAAAAGAAGGAGTTTTGGACAACTATCTTTTGCTTTTTGCTAATCAGTCTGCAGATGTCCTTGAAATTTTAGAAGAGGATATGCAGTGTTTTCTGTACTGGCACAGTTTCTCCTTGCAAGATAGAATGGAAAAACCTTTTTTCTATGTGTTGTGTGACAAGAGAAGCAGAAGACGGAGATACGCAGCTCTATGAAGCTAAGCGCCGTTCCGGGTGCCTTTCGGCGCAAGGCGCTGGATGGAACGCACCGCGACAGCCACAATTCTCTGTGCGCGAAGAAGCCGCTTCTTCGCCTCCGGGAGACAGAGAGTGTGGTAGCTTCCCAAAGGCGAAGAACCAAGCCACACCACACCCGTATAGTGCGCGTAGCTTTCAAAGGTATAGAAAACAGAACTTTACCACTCTCTTGCCTTTTCCATTCACATTAGATTGGAAAAGAAGGCGTTTTGGACAACTATCTTTTGCTTTTTGCTAAACAGTCTGCAGACCTCCATGCAACTTGTAAAACAAGATTGCGGATGTTTTCTGTACTGGCACAGTTTCTGCTTGGAAGACAAAGTGGAAAAGCTTTTTGCGAAGTGTTGTGTGACAAGAAAACCAGAAGACGGAGATACGGAACTCTATGAAGCTAAGCGCCGTTCCGGATGCCTTTCGGGAGAAGGCGCTGTCTGGAACGCACTGCGACCGCAAAATTACTGTTCGAAGAAGAAGCCACTTCTTCGCCTCCGGGAGACAGAGAGTGCGGCAGCTTCCCAAGGGCGAAGAACCAAGCCGCACCACAGCCGTATAATGCGCGTAGCTTTCAAACCATTAGAAAACAGAATTTACCACTCTCTTGCCTTTTCCATTCACATTAGATTGGAAAAGAAGGCGTTTTGGAGAACTATCTTTTGCTTTTTCCTAAACAGTCTGCAGACCTCCATGAAACTTCTAGAACAAGGTTGTGGATGTTTTCTGTACTGGCACAGTTTCTCTTTGGAAGATATAGTGGAAAAGCTTTTTCCTAAGTGTTGTGTGACAAGAGAGGCAGAAGACGGAGATATGGAGCTCTATGAAGCTAAGCGCCTTACAGGTGCCTTTCGGCACAAGGCGCTGGTTGGAACGCACCGCGACAGCCACAATTCTCTGTGCGCGAAGAAGCCGCTTCTTTTTCTCCGGAAGACAGAGAGAGAGGCAGCTTCCCAAGGGCGAAGAACCAAGCCGCACCACACCCGTATAGAGCGCGTAGCTTTCAAACGTATAGAAAACAGAACTTTACCACTCTCTTGCTGTATCCATTCACATTAGATTGGAAAAGAAGGAGTTTTGGACAACTATCTTTTGCTTTTTGCTAAACAATCTGCAGAAGGCCTTGAAAATTTAGAAGAGGCTATGGCCTCTTTTCTGTACTGGCACATTTTCTCCTTGGAAGACATAGTGGAAAAGCTTTTTGCTAAGTGTTGTGTGACAAGAGAAGAAAAAGACGGAGATACAGAGCTCTATGAAGCTAAGCGCCGTTCCGGGCGCCTTTCGGCACAAGGCGCTGGCTGGAACGCAACGTGCCAGCCACAATTCTCTGTGCGCGAAGAAGCCGCCTTTTCAGATCGGGGAGATAGAGAGTGCGGCAGCTTCCCAAGGGCGAAGAACCAAGCCGCACCACAGCCGTATAATGCGCGTAGCTTTCAAACCATTAGAAAACAGAACTTTACCTCTCTCTTGCCTTTTCCATTAACATTAGATTGGAAAAGAAGGCGTTTTGGACAACTATCTTTTGCTTTTTGCTAAACAGTCTGCAGACCTCCATGCAACTTCTAAAACAAGATTTTGGATGTTTTCTGTACTGGCACAGTTTCTGCTTGAAAGACATAGTGGAAAAACTTTTTGCTAAGTGTTGTGTGACAAGAGAGGCAGAAGACGGAGATACGCACCTCTATGAAGCTAGGCACCGTTCCAGGTGCCTTTCGGCACAAGGCGCTGGCTGGAACGCACTGCGACCAGAAAATTACTGTGCGCGAAGAAGCCGCTTCTTCGCCTCCGGGAGACAGAGAGTGCGGCAGCTTCGCAAAGGCGAAGAACCAAGCCGCACCACACCCATATAATGCGCATAGCTTTCAAAGCTATAGAAAACAGAATTTACCACTCTCTTGCCTTTTCCATTCACATTAATAGGAAAAGAAGGCGTTTTGGACAACTATCTTTTGCTTTTTCCTAAACAGTCTGCAGACCTCCATGAAAATTCTAAAGCAAGATTGTGGATGTTTTCTGTACTGGCACAGTTTCTCCTTGGAAGACATAGTGGAAAAGCTTTTTGGAAAGTGTTGTGTGACAGGAGAGGCAGAAGACGGCGATATGGAGCTCTATGAAGCTAAGCACTTTTACGGGTGCCTTTCGGCACAAGGCGCTGGCTGGAACGCAACGTGCCAGCCACAATTCTCTGTGCGCGAAGAAGCCGCCTTTTCAGATCGGGGAGACAGAGAGTGCGGCAGCTTCCCAAGGGCGAAGAACCAAGCCGCACCACAGCCGTATAATGCGCGTAGCTTTCAAACCATTAGAAAACAGAACTTTACCTCTCTCTTGCCTTTTCCATTAACATTAGATTGGAAAAGAAGGCGTTTTGGACAACTATCTTTTGCTTTTTGCTAAACAGTCTGCAGACCTCCATGCAACTTCTAAAACAAGATTGTGGATGTTTCCTGTACTGGCACAGTTTCTCCTTGGAAGACATAGTGGAAAAGCTTTTTGCTAAGTGTTGTGTGACAAGAGAGGCAGAAGACGGAGATACGGAGTGCTATGAAGCTAAGCGCCGTTCCGGATGCGTTTCGGCACAAGGCACAGGCTGGAACGCACCGCGACAGCCACAATTCTCTGTGCGCGAAGAAGCCGCTTCTTCGCCTCCGGGAGACAGAGAGAGAGGCAGCTTCCCAAGGGCGAAGAAACAAGCCGCACCATGCGGATACATTGTGCATAGCTTTCAAACTCATAGAAAAGAGCACTTTACCACTCTCTTGCCTTTTCCATTCACATTAGATTGGAAAAGAAGGCGTTTTGGACAACTATCTTTTGCTTTTTGCTAAACAGTGTGCAGACCGCCGTGCAACCTCTTGAACAAGATTGTGGATGGTTTCTGTCCTGGCACAGTTTCTCCTTGGAAGACATAGGGGAAAAGCTTTTTGCTAAGTGTTGTGTGACAAGAGCAGCAGGAGACGGAGATATGCAGCTCTATGAAGCTAAGTGCTGGTCCCGGGCATCTTTCGACTCAAGGTGCTCTACGGAGCTCCCTGCCACCAGCACCATGCTCTGTGCGCAAAAAAGCCTCTTATTTGCCTCCCAAAGTCGGAGAGTGAAGCAGGTTTCGAAAGTCGAACCACTAATACGAAGGACACCGGCAGCGTGTGGCCAGTATCCCAACTTATAGAAAACCTCCATTTACCGCTCTCTTGTCTTTTCCCTTCACATTAGATTGGAAAAGAAGGAGTTTTGGACAACACTCTTTTGCTTTTTGCTAATCAGTCTGCAGATGTCCTTGAAATTTTAGAAGAGGCAATGGGGTATTGTCTGTACTGGCACAGTTTCTCCTTGCAAGATAGAATGGAAAAAACTTTTTCTATGTGTTGTGTGAGAAGAAAACCAGAAGACGGAGATACAGAGCTCTATGAAGCTAAGCGCCGTTCCGGGCGCCTTTCGGCACAAGGCGCTGGCTGGAACGCAAAGTGCCAGTCACAATTCTCTGTGCGCGAAGAAGCCGCTTCTTCGCCTCCGGGAGACAGAGAGAGAGGCAGCTTCCCAAGGGCGAAGAAACAAGCCGCACCACACCCTTATAATGCGCGTAGCTTTCAAACCATTAGAAAACAGAACTTTACCTCTCTCTTGCCTTTTCCATTCACATTAGATTGGAAAAGAAGGCGTTTTGGACAACTATCTTTTGCTTTTTGCTAAACAGTCTGCAGACCTCCATGCAACTTCTAAAACAAGATTTTGGATGTTTTCTGTACTGGCACAGTTTCTCCTTGGAAGACATAGTGGAAAAGCTGTTTGCTAAGTGTTGTGTGACAAGAGAGGCAGAAGACGGCGATACGGAGCTCTATGAATCTAAGCACCATTCCAGGTGCCTTTCAGCACAAGGCGCTGGCTGGAACGCACTGCGTCCGGAAAATTACTTTGCGCGAAGAAGCCGCATCTTCGCCTCCGGGAGACAGAGAGTGCGGCAGCTTCCCAAAGGCGAAGAACCAAGCCGCACCACACCCATATAATGCGCGTAGGTTTCAAACCTATAGAAAACAGAATTTACCACTCTCTTGCCTTTTCCATTCACATTAATTGGAAAAGACGGCGCTTTGGACAACTATATTTTGCTTTTTCCTAAACAGTCTGCAGACCTCCCTTTGACTTCTAAAACAAGATTGTGGATGTTTTCTGTACTGGCACTGTTTCTCCTTCGAAGACATAGTGGAAAAGCTTTTTGCTAAGTGTTGTGTGACAAGAGAAGCAGAAGACGGAGATATGCAGCTCTATGAAGCTAAGCGCCGTTCCGGGCCCCTTTCAGCACAAGGCGCTGGCTGGAACGCATCGCGACAGCCACAATTCTCTGTGGGTGAAGAAGCCGCTTCTTCGCCTCGGGGAGACCGAGAGAGAGGCAGCTTCCCAAGGGCGAAGAACCAAGCCGCACCATGCGGATATAGTGCGCGTAGCTTTGAAACCTATAGAAAACAGAACTTTACCACTCTCTTGCCTTTTCCATTCACATTAGATTGGAAAAGACGGCGTTTTTGACAACTATCTTTTGCTTTTTCCTAAACAGTCTGCAGACCTCCATGCAACTTCTAAAACAAGATTGTGGATGTTTTCTGTACTGGCACAGTTTCTCCTTGGAAGACATAGGGGAAAAGCTTTTTGCTAAGTGTTGTGTGACAAGAGAAGCAGGAGACGGAGATACGCATCTCTATGAAGTTAAGTGCTGGTCCCGGGCATCTTTCGACTCAAGGTGCTCTACGGAGCTCCCTGCCAACAGCACCATGCTCTGTGCGCAGAAAAGCCTCTTCTTTGCCACCCAGAGTCGGAGAGTGAAGCAGGTTTCGAAAGCCGAACCACTAAGACGAACGACACCGGCAGCGTGTGGCCAGCATCCAAACTTATAGAAAAGAGCCCCTTACTGCTCTCTTACCTTTTCCATTGACATGAGATTGGAAAAGAAGGAGTTTTGGACAACTATCTTTTGCTTTTTGCTAATCAGTCTGCAGAAGTCCTTGAAAATTTAGAAGAGGGTGTGTGGTGTTTTCTGTACTGGCACAGTTTCTGCTTGGAAGACATAGTGGAAAAGATTTGTCCTAAGTGTTGTGTGACAAGAGAAGCAGAAGACGGTGATACAGAGCTCTATGAAGCTAAGCGCCCTTCCGGGCGCCTTTCGGTACCATGCGCTGGCTGGAATGCAACGTGCCAGCCACAATTCTCTGTGCGCGAAGAAGCCGCTTCTTCGCCTCCGGGAGACAGAGAGTGCGGCAGCTTCCCAAGGGCGAAGAACCAAGCCGCACCACGCCCGTATAGTGCGCGTAGGTTTCAAACCGTTAGAAAACAGAACTTTACCACTCTCTTGCCTTTTCCATTCACATTAGATTGGAAAAGAAGGCGTTTTGGACAACTATCTTTTGCTTTTTTGCTAAACAGTCTGCAGACCTCCAGGCAACTTCTAAAACAAGATTTTGGATGTTTTCTGTACTGGCACAGTTTCTCCTTGGAAGACATAGTGGAAAAGCTTTTTGCTAAGTGTTGTGTGACAAGAGAAGCAGAAGACGGAGATATGCAGCTCTATGAAGCTAAGTGCTGGTCCCGGGCATCTTTCGACTCAAGGACTTCTACGGTGCTCGCTGCAAGCAGCACAATGCTCTGTGCGCAAAAAAGCCTCTTCTTCGCCTCCCAGAGTCGCAGAGTGAAGCAGGTTTCGAAAGTCGAAGAACTAAGACGAACGACACTGGCAGCGTGTGGCCAGCATCCAAACTTATAGAAAAGAGTACTTTACTGCTCTCTTGCCCTTTCCACTCACATTAGATTGGAAAAGAAGGAGTTTTGGACAACTATCTTTTGCTTTTTGCTAATCAGTCTGCAGACCTCCCTTTGACTTCTAAAACAAGATTGCGGATGTTTTCTGTACTGGCACAGTTTCTGCTTGGAAGACATAGTGGAAAAGCTTTTTGCTAAGAGTTGTCTGACAAGAGAACAGAAGATTGAGATACGGAGCTCTATGAACCTAAGCGCCGTTCCGGGCCCCGTTCGGCAAGAGGCGCTGGCTGGAACGCAACGCAACAGCCACAATTCTCTGTGCGCGAAGAAGCCGCTTCTTCGCCTCCGGGAGACAGAGAGAGAGGCAGCTTCCCAAGGGGGAAGAACCAAGCCACACCACACCAGTATAGTGCGTGTAGCTTTCAAACATATAGAAAACAGAACTTTCCCACTCTCTTGCCTTTTCCATTCACATTAGATTGGAAAAGAAGGAGTTTTGGACAACTATCTTTTGCTTTTTGCTAATCAGTCTGCAGATGTCCTTGCAAATGTAGAAGAGGATATGCAGTGTTTTCTGTACTGGCAGAGTTTCTCCTTGCAAGATAGAATGGAAAAAACTTTTTTCTATGTGTTGTGTGACAAGAGAAGCAGAAGACGGAGATACGCAGCTCTATGAAGCTAAGCGCCGTTCCGGGTGCCTTTCGGCACAAGGCGCTGGCTGGAACACAAGGCGACAGACACAATTCTCTGTATGCGCGAAGAAGCCGCTTCTTCACCTGCGGGAGACAGAGAGAGAGGCAGCTTCCCAAGGGCGAAGAACCAAGCCGCACCACACCCGTATAGTGCGCCTAGCTTTCAAACCTATAGGAGCGAGAACTTTACCACTCTCTCGCCTTCTCCCTTCACATTAGATTGGAAAAGAAGGCGTTTTGGACAACTAACTTTTGCTTTTTCCTAAACAGTCTGCAGAACCCCGTGCAACTTGTAAAACAAGATTGCGGATGATTTCTGTACTGGCACAGTTTCACCTTGGAAGATATAGTGAAAAAGCTTTTTGGAAAGTGTTGTGTGAGAAGAGAAGCAGAAGACGGAGATACGCAGCTCTATGAAGCTAAGCGCCGTTCTGGGTGCCTTTCGGGACAAGGCGCTGGCTGGAACGCACTGTGACCGGAAAATCACTGTGCGCGAAGAAGCCGCTTCTTCGCCTCCGGGAGACAGAGAGTGCGGCAGCTTCCCAAAGGCGAAGAACCAGGCCGCACCACACCCGTATAATGCGCGTAGCTTTCAAAACTATAGAAAACAGAAGTTTACCACTCTCTTGCCTTTTCCATTCACATTAGATTGGAAAAGAAGGCGTTTTGGACAACTATCTTTTGCTTTTTCCTAAACAGTCTGCAGACCTCCATGCAACTTCTAGAACAAGATTGCGGATGTTTTCTGTACCGGCACAGTTTCTCCTTGGAAGACATAGTGGAAAAGCTTTTTGCTAAGTGTTGTCTGACAAGAGAACAGAAGATTGAGATACGGAGCTCTATGAACCTAAGCGCCGTTCCGGGCCCCGTTCGGCAAGAGGCGCTGGCTGGAACGCAACGCAACAGCCACAATTCTCTGTGCGCGAAGAAGCCGCTTCTTCGCCTCTGGGAGACAGAGAGAGAGGCAGCTTCCCAAGGGCGAAGAACCAAGCCGCACCACACCCGTATAGTGCGCCTAGCTTTCAAACCTATAGGAGCGAGAACTTTACCACTCTCTCGCCTTCTCCCTTCACATTAGATTGGAAAAGAAGGCGTTTTGGACAACTAACTTTTGCTTTTTCCTAAACAGTCTGCAGAACCCCGTGCAACTTGTAAAACAAGATTGCGGATGATTTCTGTACTGGCACAGTTTCACCTTGGAAGATATAGTGAAAAAGCTTTTTGGAAAGTGTTGTGTGACAAGAGAAGCAGAAGACGGAGATACGCAGCTCTATGAAGCTAAGCGCCGTTCTGGGTGCCTTTCGGGACAAGGCGCTGGCTGGAACGCACTGTGACCGGAAAATCACTGTGCGCGAAGAAGCCGCTTCTTCGCCTCCGGGAGACAGAGAGTGCGGCAGCTTCCCAAAGGCGAAGAACCAGGCCGCACCACACCCGTATAATGCGCGTAGCTTTCAAAACTATAGAAAACAGAAGTTTACCACTCTCTTGCCTTTTCCATTCACATTAGATTGGAAAAGAAGGCGTTTTGGACAACTATCTTTTGCTTTTTCCTAAACAGTCTGCAGACCTCCATGCAACTTCTAGAACAAGATTGCGGATGTTTTCTGTACCGGCACAGTTTCTCCTTGGAAGACATAGTGGAAAAGCTTTTTGCTAAGTGTTGTCTGACAAGAGAACAGAAGATTGAGATACGGAGCTCTATGAACCTAAGCGCCGTTCCGGGCCCCGTTCGGCAAGAGGCGCTGGCTGGAACGCAACGCAACAGCCACAATTCTCTGTGCGCGAAGAAGCCGCTTCTTCGCCTCCGGGAGACAGAGAGAGAGGCAGCTTCCCAAGGGGGAAGAACCAACCCCCACCACACCAGTATAGTGCGTGTAGCTTTCAAACATATAGAAAACAGAACTTTACCACTCTCTTGCCTTTTCCATTCACATTAGATTGGAAAAGAAGGCGTTTTGGACAACTATCTTTTGCTTTTTTGCTAAACAGTCTGCAGACCTCCAGGCAACTTCTAAAACAAGATTTTGGATGTTTTCTGTACTGGCACAGTTTCTCCTTGGAAGACATAGTGGAAAAGCTTTTTGCTAAGTGTTGTGTGACAAGAGAAGCAGAAGACGGAGATATGCAGCTCTATGAAGCTAAGTGCTGGTCCCGGGCATCTTTCGACTCAAGGACTTCTACGGTGCTCGCTGCAAGCAGCACAATGCTCTGTGCGCAAAAAAGCCTCTTCTTCGCCTCCCAGAGTCGCAGAGTGAAGCAGGTTTCGAAAGTCGAAGAACTAAGACGAACGACACTGGCAGCGTGTGGCCAGCATCCAAACTTATAGAAAAGAGTACTTTACTGCTCTCTTGCCCTTTCCACTCACATTAGATTGGAAAAGAAGGAGTTTTGGACAACTATCTTTTGCTTTTTGCTAATCAGTCTGCAGACCTCCCTTTGACTTCTAAAACAAGATTGCGGATGTTTTCTGTACTGGCACAGTTTCTGCTTGGAAGACATAGTGGAAAAGCTTTTTGCTAAGTGTTGTGTGACAAGAGAAGCCGGAGACGGAGATACGGAGCTCTATGAAGCTAAGTGCTGGTCCCGGGCATCTTTCGACTCAAGGTGTTCTACGGTGCTCCCTGCCACCAGGACCATGCTCAGTGCGCAAAAAAGCCTCTTCTTTGCCTCCGAAAGTCGGAGAGTGAAGCAGGTTTTGAAAGTCGAACAACTAAGACGAACAAAACTGGCAGCGTGTGGCCAGCATCCAAACTTATAGAAAAGAGCACTTTACTGCTCTCTTGCCTTTTCCACTCACATTAGATTGGAAAAGAAGGAGTTTTGGACAACTATCTTTTGCTTTTTGCTAATCAGTCTGCAGATGTCCTTGCAAATGTAGAAGAGGATATGGGGTGTTTTCTGTACTGGCACAGTTTCTCCTTGCAAGATAGAATGGAAAAAACTTTTTTCTATGTGTTGTGTGACAAGAGAAGCAGAAGACGGAGATACGCAGCTCTATGAAGCTAAGCGCCGTTCCGGGTGCCTTTCGGCACAAGGTGCTGGATGGAACGCACCGCGACAGCCAAAATTCTCTTTATGCGCGAAGAAGCCGCTTCTTCGCCTCCGGGAGACAGAGAGAGAGGCAGCTTCCCAAGGGCGAAGAACCAAGCCGCACCACACCCGTATAGTGCGCCTAGCTTTCAAACCTATAGGAGCGAGAACTTTACCACTCTCTCGCCTTCTCCCTTCACATTAGATTGGAAAAGAAGGCGTTTTGGACAACTAACTTTTGCTTTTTCCTAAACAGTCTGCAGAACCCCGTGCAACTTGTAAAACAAGATTGCGGATGATTTCTGTACTGGCACAGTTTCACCTTGGAAGATATAGTGAAAAAGCTTTTTGGAAAGTGTTGTGTGACAAGAGAAGCAGAAGACGGAGATACGCAGCTCTATGAAGCTAAGCGCCGTTCTGGGTGCCTTTCGGGACAAGGCGCTGGCTGGAACGCACTGTGACCGGAAAATCACTGTGCGCGAAGAAGCCGCTTCTTCGCCTCCGGGAGACAGAGAGTGCGGCAGCTTCCCAAAGGCGAAGAACCAGGCCGCACCACACCAGTATAATGCGCGTAGCTTTCAAAACTATAGAAAACAGAAGTTTACCACTCTCTTGCCTTTTCCATTCACATTAGATTGGAAAAGAAGGCGTTTTGGACAACTATCTTTTGCTTTTTCCTAAACAGTCTGCAGACCTCCATGCAACTTCTAGAACAAGATTGCGGATGTTTTCTGTACCGGCACAGTTTCTCCTTGGAAGACATAGTGGAAAAGCTTTTTGCTAAGTGTTGTCTGACAAGAGAACAGAAGATTGAGATACGGAGCTCTATGAACCTAAGCGCCGTTCCGGGCCCCGTTCGGCAAGAGGCGCTGGCTGGAACGCAACGCAACAGCCACAATTCTCTGTGCGCGAAGAAGCCGCTTCTTCGCCTCCGGGAGACAGAGAGAGAGGCAGCTTCCCAAGGGGGAAGAACCAACCCCCACCACACCAGTATAGTGCGTGTAGCTTTCAAACATATAGAAAACAGAACTTTACCACTCTCTTGCCTTTTCCATTCACATTAGATTGGAAAAGAAGGCGTTTTGGACAACTATCTTTTGCTTTTTTGCTAAACAGTCTGCAGACCTCCAGGCAACTTCTAAAACAAGATTTTGGATGTTTTCTGTACTGGCACAGTTTCTCCTTGGAAGACATAGTGGAAAAGCTTTTTGCTAAGTGTTGTGTGACAAGAGAAGCAGAAGACGGAGATATGCAGCTCTATGAAGCTAAGTGCTGGTCCCGGGCATCTTTCGACTCAAGGACTTCTACGGTGCTCGCTGCAAGCAGCACAATGCTCTGTGCGCAAAAAAGCCTCTTCTTCCCCTCCCAGAGTCGCAGAGTGAAGCAGGTTTCGAAAGTCGAAGAACTAAGACGAACGACACTGGCAGCGTGTGGCCAGCATCCAAACTTATAGAAAAGAGTACTTTACTGCTCTCTTGCCCTTTCCACTCACATTAGATTGGAAAAGAAGGAGTTTTGGACAACTATCTTTTGCTTTTTGCTAATCAGTCTGCAGACCTCCCTTTGACTTCTAAAACAAGATTGCGGATGTTTTCTGTACTGGCACAGTTTCTGCTTGGAAGACATAGTGGAAAAGCTTTTTGCTAAGTGTTGTGTGACAAGAGAAGCCGGAGACGGAGATACGGAGCTCTATGAAGCTAAGTGCTGGTCCCGGGCATCTTTCGACTCAAGGTGTTCTACGGTGCTCCCTGCCACCAGGACCATGCTCAGTGCGCAAAAAAGCCTCTTCTTTGCCTCCGAAAGTCGGAGAGTGAAGCAGGTTTTGAAAGTCGAAGAACTAAGACGAACGACACTGGCAGCGTGTGGCCAGCATCCAAACTTATAGAAAAGAGCACTTTACTGCTCTCTTGCCTTTTCCACTCACATTAGATTGGAAAAGAAGGAGTTTTGGACAACTATCTTTTGCTTTTTGCTAATCAGTCTGCAGATGTCCTTGCAAATGTAGAAGAGGATATGGGGTGTTTTCTGTACTGGCACAGTTTCTCCTTGCAAGATAGAATGGAAAAAACTTTTTTCTATGTGTTGTGTGACAAGAGAAGCAGAAGACGGAGATACGCAGCTCTATGAAGCTAAGCGCCGTTCCGGGTGCCTTTCGGCACAAGGTGCTGGATGGAACGCACCGCGACAGCCAAAATTCTCTTTATGCGCGACGAAGCCGCTTCTTCGCCTCCAGGAGACAGAGAGAGAGGCAGCTTCCCAAGGGCGAAGAACCAAGCCGCACCACACCCGTATAGTGCGCCTAGCTTTCAAACCTATAGGAGCGAGAACTTTACCACTCTCTCGCCTTCTCCCTTCACATTAGATTGGAAAAGAAGGCGTTTTGGACAACTAACTTTTGCTTTTTCCTAAACAGTCTGCAGAACCCCGTGCAACTTGTAAAACAAGATTGCGGATGATTTCTGTACTGGCACAGTTTCACCTTGGAAGATATAGTGAAAAAGCTTTTTGGAAAGTGTTGTGTGACAAGAGAAGCAGAAGACGGAGATACGCAGCTCTATGAAGCTAAGCGCCGTTCTGGGTGCCTTTCGGGACAAGGCGCTGGCTGGAACGCACTGTGACCGGAAAATCACTGTGCGCGAAGAAGCCGCTTCTTCGCCTCCGGGAGACAGAGAGTGCGGCAGCTTCCCAAAGGCGAAGAACCAGGCCGCACCACACCCGTATAATGCACGTAGCTTTCAAAACTATAGAAAACAGAAGTTTACCACTCTCTTGCCTTTTCCATTCACATTAGATTGGAAAAGAAGGCGTTTTGGACAACTATCTTTTGCTTTTTCCTAAACAGTCTGCAGACCTCCATGCAACTTCTAGAACAAGATTGCGGATGTTTTCTGTACCGGCACAGTTTCTCCTTGGAAGACATAGTGGAAAAGCTTTTTGCTAAGTGTTGTCTGACAAGAGAACAGAAGATTGAGATACGGAGCTCTATGAACCTAAGCGCCGTTCCCGGCCCCGTTCGGCAAGAGGCGCTGGCTGGAACGCAACGCAACAGCCACAATTCTCTGTGCGCGAAGAAGCCGCTTCTTCGCCTCCGGGAGACAGAGAGAGAGGCAGCTTCCCAAGGGGGAAGAACCAACCCCCACCACACCAGTATAGTGCGTGTAGCTTTCAAACATATAGAAAACAGAACTTTACCACTCTCTTGCCTTTTCCATTCACATTAGATTGGAAAAGAAGGCGTTTTGGACAACTATCTTTTGCTTTTTTGCTAATCAGTCTGCAGACCTCCCTTTGACTTCTAAAACAAGATTGCGGATGTTTTCTGTACTGGCACAGTTTCTCCTTGGAAGACATAGTGGAAAAGCTTTTTGCTAAGTGTTGTGTGACAAGAGAAGCCGGAGACCCAGATACGGAGCTCTATGAAGCTAAGTGCTGGTCCCGGGCATCTTTCAACTCAAGGTGTTCTACGGTGCTCCCTGCCACCAGGACCATGCTCAGTGCGCAAAAAAGCCTCTTCTTTGCCTCCGAAAGTCGGAGAGTGAAGCAGGTTTCGAAAGTCAAACAACTAAGACGAACAAAACTGGCAGCGTGTGGCCAGCATCCAAACTTATAGAAAAGAGTACTTTACTGCTCTCTTGCCCTTTCCACTCACATTAGATTGGAAAAGAAGGAGTTTTGGACAACTATCTTTTGCTTTTTGCTAATCAGTCTGCAGACCTCCCTTTGACTTCTAAAACAAGATTGCGGATGTTTTCTGTACTGGCACAGTTTCTGCTTGGAAGACATAGTGGAAAAGCTTTTTGCTAAGTGTTGTGTGACAAGAGAAGCTGGAGACGGAGATACGGAGCTCTATGAAGCTAAGTGCTGGTCCCGGGCATCTTTCGACTCAAGGTGTTCTACGGTGCTCCCTGCCACCAGGACCATGCTCAGTGCGCAAAAAAGCCTCTTCTTTGCCTCCGAAAGTCGGAGAGTGAAGCAGGTTTTGAAAGTCGAACAACTAAGACGAACAAAACTGGCAGCGTGTGGCCAGCATCCAAACTTATAGAAAAGAGCACTTTACTGCTCTCTTGCCTTTTCCACTCACATTAGATTGGAAAAGAAGGAGTTTTGGACAACTATCTTTTGCTTTTTGCTAATCAGTCTGCAGATGTCCTTGCAAATGTAGAAGAGGATATGGGGTGTTTTCTGTACTGGCACAGTTTCTCCTTGCAAGATAGAATGGAAAAAACTTTTTTCTATGTGTTGTGTGACAAGAGAAGCAGAAGACGGAGATACGCAGCTCTATGAAGCTAAGCGCCGTTCCGGGTGCCTTTCGGCACAAGGTGCTGGATGGAACGCACCGCGACAGCCAAAATTCTCTTTATGCGCGAAGAAGCCGCTTCTTCGCCTCCGGGAGACAGAGAGAGAGGCAGCTTCCCAAGGGCGAAGAACCAAGCCGCACCACACCCGTATAGTGCGCCTAGCTTTCAAACCTATAGGAGCGAGAACTTTACCACTCTCTCGCCTTCTCCCTTCACATTAGATTGGAAAAGAAGGCGTTTTGGACAACTAACTTTTGCTTTTTCCTAAACAGTCTGCAGAACCCCGTGCAACTTGTAAAACAAGATTGCGGATGATTTCTGTACTGGCACAGTTTCACCTTGGAAGATATAGTGAAAAAGCTTTTTGGAAAGTGTTGTGTGACAAGAGAAGCAGAAGACGGAGATACGCAGCTCTATGAAGCTAAGCGCCGTTCTGGGTGCCTTTCGGGACAAGGCGCTGGCTGGAACGCACTGTGACCGGAAAATCACTGTGCGCGAAGAAGCCGCTTCTTCGCCTCCGGGAGACAGAGAGTGCGGCAGCTTCCCAAAGGCGAAGAACCAGGCCGCACCACACCAGTATAATGCGCGTAGCTTTCAAAACTATAGAAAACAGAAGTTTACCACTCTCTTGCCTTTTCCATTCACATTAGATTGGAAAAGAAGGCGTTTTGGACAACTATCTTTTGCTTTTTCCTAAACAGTCTCCAGACCTCCATGCAACTTCTAGAACAAGATTGCGGATGTTTTCTGTACCGGCACAGTTTCTCCTTGGAAGACATAGTGGAAAAGCTTTTTGCTAAGTGTTGTCTGACAAGAGAACAGAAGATTGAGATACGGAGCTCTATGAACCTAAGCGCCGTTCCGGGCCCCGTTCGGCAAGAGGCGCTGGCTGGAACGCAACGCAACAGCCACAATTCTCTGTGCGCGAAGAAGCCGCTTCTTCGCCTCCGGGAGACAGAGAGAGAGGCAGCTTCCCAAGGGGGAAGAACCAACCCCCACCACACCAGTATAGTGCGTGTAGCTTTCAAACATATAGAAAACAGAACTTTACCACTCTCTTGCCTTTTCCATTCACATTAGATTGGAAAAGAAGGCGTTTTGGACAACTATCTTTTGCTTTTTTGCTAAACAGTCTGCAGACCTCCAGGCAACTTCTAAAACAAGATTTTGGATGTTTTCTGTACTGGCACAGTTTCTCCTTGGAAGACATAGTGGAAAAGCTTTTTGCTAAGTGTTGTGTGACAAGAGAAGCAGAAGACGGAGATATGCAGCTCTATGAAGCTAAGTGCTGGTCCCGGGCATCTTTCAACTCAAGGTGTTCTACGGTGCTCCCTGCCACCAGGACCATGCTCAGTGCGCAAAAAAGCCTCTTCTTTGCCTCCGAAAGTCGGAGAGTGAAGCAGGTTTCGAAAGTCAAACAACTAAGACGAACAAAACTGGCAGCGTGTGGCCAGCATCCAAACTTATAGAAAAGAGTACTTTACTGCTCTCTTGCCCTTTCCACTCACATTAGATTGGAAAAGAAGGAGTTTTGGACAACTATCTTTTGCTTTTTGCTAATCAGTCTGCAGACCTCCCTTTGACTTCTAAAACAAGATTGCGGATGTTTTCTGTACTGGCACAGTTTCTGCTTGGAAGACATAGTGGAAAAGCTTTTTGCTAAGTGTTGTGTGACAAGAGAAGCCGGAGACGGAGATACGGAGCTCTATGAAGCTAAGTGCTGGTCCCGGGCATCTTTCGACTCAAGGTGTTCTACGGTGCTCCCTGCCACCAGGACCATGCTCAGTGCGCAAAAAAGCCTCTTCTTTGCCTCCGAAAGTCGGAGAGTGAAGCAGGTTTTGAAAGTCGAACAACTAAGACGAACAAAACTGGCAGCGTGTGGCCAGCATCCAAACTTATAGAAAAGAGCACTTTACTGCTCTCTTGCCTTTTCCACTCACATTAGATTGGAAAAGAAGGAGTTTTGGACAACTATCTTTTGCTTTTTGCTAATCAGTCTGCAGATGTCCTTGCAAATGTAGAAGAGGATATGGGGTGTTTTCTGTACTGGCACAGTTTCTCCTTGCAAGATAGAATGGAAAAAACTTTTTTCTATGTGTTGTGTGACAAGAGAAGCAGAAGACGGAGATACGCAGCTCTATGAAGCTAAGCGCCGTTCCGGGTGCCTTTCGGCACAAGGTGCTGGATGGAACGCACCGCGACAGCCAAAATTCTCTTTATGCGCGAAGAAGCCGCTTCTTCGCCTCCAGGAGACAGAGAGAGAGGCAGCTTCCCAAGGGCGAAGAACCAAGCCGCACCACACCCGTATAGTGCGCCTAGCTTTCAAACCTATAGGAGCGAGAACTTTACCACTCTCTCGCCTTCTCCCTTCACATTAGATTGGAAAAGAAGGCGTTTTGGACAACTAACTTTTGCTTTTTCCTAAACAGTCTGCAGAACCCTGTGCAACTTGTAAAACAAGATTGCGGATGATTTCTGTACTGGCACAGTTTCACCTTGGAAGATATAGTGAAAAAGCTTTTTGGAAAGTGTTGTGTGACAAGAGAAGCAGAAGACGGAGATACGCAGCTCTATGAAGCTAAGCGCCGTTCTGGGTGCCTTTCGGGACAAGGCGCTGGCTGGAACGCACTGTGACCGGAAAATCACTGTGCACGAAGAAGCCGCTTCTTCGCCTCCGGGAGACAGAGAGTGCGGCAGCTTCCCAAAGGCGAAGAACCAGGCCGCACCACACCCGTATAATGCGCGTAGCTTTCAAAACTATAGAAAACAGAAGTTTACCACTCTCTTGCCTTTTCCATTCACATTAGATTGGAAAAGAAGGCGTTTTGGACAACTATCTTTTGCTTTTTCCTAAACAGTCTGCAGACCTCCATGCAACTTCTAGAACAAGATTGCGGATGTTTTCTGTACCGGCACAGTTTCTCCTTGGAAGACATAGTGGAAAAGCTTTTTGCTAAGTGTTGTCTGACAAGAGAACAGAAGATTGAGATACGGAGCTCTATGAACCTAAGCGCCGTTCCGGGCCCCGTTCGGCAAGAGGCGCTGGCTGGAACGCAACGCAACAGCCACAATTCTCTGTGCGCGAAGAAGCCGCTTCTTCGCCTCCGGGAGACAGAGAGAGAGGCAGCTTCCCAAGGGGGAAGAACCAACCCCCACCACACCAGTATAGTGCGTGTAGCTTTCAAACATATAGAAAACAGAACTTTACCACTCTCTTGCCTTTTCCATTCACATTAGATTGGAAAAGAAGGCGTTTTGGACAACTATCTTTTGCTTTTTTGCTAAACAGTCTGCAGACCTCCAGGCAACTTCTAAAACAAGATTTTGGATGTTTTCTGTACTGGCACAGTTTCTCCTTGGAAGACATAGTGGAAAAGCTTTTTGCTAAGTGTTGTGTGACAAGAGAAGCAGAAGACGGAGATATGCAGCTCTATGAAGCTAAGTGCTGGTCCCGGGCATCTTTCGACTCAAGGACTTCTACGGTGCTCGCTGCAAGCAGCACAATGCTCTGTGCGCAAAAAAGCCTCTTCTTCCCCTCCCAGAGTCGCAGAGTGAAGCAGGTTTCGAAAGTCGAAGAACTAAGACGAACGACACTGGCAGCGTGTGGCCAGCATCCAAACTTATAGAAAAGAGTACTTTACTGCTCTCTTGCCCTTTCCACTCACATTAGATTGGAAAAGAAGGAGTTTTGGACAACTATCTTTTGCTTTTTGCTAATCAGTCTGCAGACCTCCCTTTGACTTCTAAAACAAGATTGCGGATGTTTTCTGTACTGGCACAGTTTCTGCTTGGAAGACATAGTGGAAAAGCTTTTTGCTAAGTGTTGTGTGACAAGAGAAGCCGGAGACGGAGATACGGAGCTCTATGAAGCTAAGTGCTGGTCCCGGGCATCTTTCGACTCAAGGTGTTCTACGGTGCTCCCTGCCACCAGGACCATGCTCAGTGCGCAAAAAAGCCTCTTCTTTGCCTCCGAAAGTCGGAGAGTGAAGCAGGTTTTGAAAGTCGAACAACTAAGACGAACAAAACTGGCAGCGTGTGGCCAGCATCCAAACTTATAGAAAAGAGCACTTTACTGCTCTCTTGCCTTTTCCACTCACATTAGATTGGAAAAGAAGGAGTTTTGGACAACTATCTTTTGCTTTTTGCTAATCAGTCTGCAGATGTCCTTGCAAATGTAGAAGAGGATATGGGGTGTTTTCTGTACTGGCACAGTTTCTCCTTGCAAGATAGAATGGAAAAAACTTTTTTCTATGTGTTGTGTGACAAGAGAAGCAGAAGACGGAGATACGCAGCTCTATGAAGCTAAGCGCCGTTCCGGGTGCCTTTCGGCACAAGGTGCTGGATGGAACGCACCGCGACAGCCAAAATTCTCTTTATGCGCGAAGAAGCCGCTTCTTCGCCTCCAGGAGACAGAGAGAGAGGCAGCTTCCCAAGGGCGAAGAACCAAGCCGCACCACACCCGTATAGTGCGCCTAGCTTTCAAACCTATAGGAGCGAGAACTTTACCACTCTCTCGCCTTCTCCCTTCACATTAGATTGGAAAAGAAGGCGTTTTGGACAACTATCTTTTGCTTTTTCCTAAACAGTCTGCAGAACCCTGTGCAACTTGTAAAACAAGATTGCGGATGATTTCTGTACTGGCACAGTTTCACCTTGGAAGATATAGTGAAAAAGCTTTTTGGAAAGTGTTGTGTGACAAGAGAAGCAGAAGACGGAGATACGCAGCTCTATGAAGCTAAGCGCCGTTCTGGGTGCCTTTCGGGACAAGGCGCTGGCTGGAACGCACTGTGACCGGAAAATCACTGTGCGCGAAGAAGCCGCTTCTTCGCCTCCGGGAGACAGAGAGTGCGGCAGCTTCCCAAAGGCGAAGAACCAGGCCGCACCACACCAGTATAATGCGCGTAGCTTTCAAAACTATAGAAAACAGAAGTTTACCACTCTCTTGCCTTTTCCATTCACATTAGATTGGAAAAGAAGGCGTTTTGGACAACTATCTTTTGCTTTTTCCTAAACAGTCTGCAGACCTCCATGCAACTTCTAGAACAAGATTGCGGATGTTTTCTGTACCGGCACAGTTTCTCCTTGGAAGACATAGTGGAAAAGCTTTTTGCTAAGTGTTGTCTGACAAGAGAACAGAAGATTGAGATACGGAGCTCTATGAACCTAAGCGCCGTTCCGGGCCCCGTTCGGCAAGAGGCGCTGGCTGGAACGCAACGCAACAGCCACAATTCTCTGTGCGCGAAGAAGCCGCTTCTTCGCCTCCGGGAGACAGAGAGAGAGGCAGCTTCCCAAGGGGGAAGAACCAACCCCCACCACACCAGTATAGTGCGTGTAGCTTTCAAACATATAGAAAACAGAACTTTACCACTCTCTTGCCTTTTCCATTCACATTAGATTGGAAAAGAAGGCGTTTTGGACAACTATCTTTTGCTTTTTTGCTAAACAGTCTGCAGACCTCCAGGCAACTTCTAAAACAAGATTTTGGATGTTTTCTGTACTGGCACAGTTTCTCCTTGGAAGACATAGTGGAAAAGCTTTTTGCTAAGTGTTGTGTGACAAGAGAAGCAGAAGACGGAGATATGCAGCTCTATGAAGCTAAGTGCTGGTCCCGGGCATCTTTCGACTCAAGGACTTCTACGGTGCTCGCTGCAAGCAGCACAATGCTCTGTGCGCAAAAAAGCCTCTTCTTCGCCTCCCAGAGTCGCAGAGTGAAGCAGGTTTCGAAAGTCGAAGAACTAAGACGAACGACACTGGCAGCGTGTGGCCAGCATCCAAACTTATAGAAAAGAGTACTTTACTGCTCTCTTGCCCTTTCCACTCACATTAGATTGGAAAAGAAGGAGTTTTGGACAACTATCTTTTGCTTTTTGCTAATCAGTCTGCAGACCTCCCTTTGACTTCTAAAACAAGATTGCGGATGTTTTCTGTACTGGCACAGTTTCTGCTTGGAAGACATAGTGGAAAAGCTTTTTGCTAAGTGTTGTGTGACAAGAGAAGCCGGAGACGGAGATACGGAGCTCTATGAAGCTAAGTGCTGGTCCCGGGCATCTTTCGACTCAAGGTGTTCTACGGTGCTCCCTGCCACCAGGACCATGCTCAGTGCGCAAAAAAGCCTCTTCTTTGCCTCCGAAAGTCGGAGAGTGAAGCAGGTTTTGAAAGTCGAACAACTAAGACGAACAAAACTGGCAGCGTGTGGCCAGCATCCAAACTTATAGAAAAGAGCACTTTACTGCTCTCTTGCCTTTTCCACTCACATTAGATTGGAAAAGAAGGAGTTTTGGACAACTATCTTTTGCTTTTTGCTAATCAGTCTGCAGATGTCCTTGCAAATGTAGAAGAGGATATGGGGTGTTTTCTGTACTGGCACAGTTTCTCCTTGCAAGATAGAATGGAAAAAACTTTTTTCTATGTGTTGTGTGACAAGAGAAGCAGAAGACGGAGATACGCAGCTCTATGAAGCTAAGCGCCGTTCCGGGTGCCTTTCGGCACAAGGTGCTGGATGGAACGCACCGCGACAGCCAAAATTCTCTTTATGCGCGAAGAAGCCGCTTCTTCGCCTCCAGGAGACAGAGAGAGAGGCAGCTTCCCAAGGGCGAAGAACCAAGCCGCACCACACCCGTATAGTGCGCCTAGCTTTCAAACCTATAGGAGCGAGAACTTTACCACTCTCTCGCCTTCTCCCTTCACATTAGATTGGAAAAGAAGGCGTTTTGGACAACTAACTTTTGCTTTTTCCTAAACAGTCTGCAGAACCCTGTGCAACTTGTAAAACAAGATTGCGGATGATTTCTGTACTGGCACAGTTTCACCTTGGAAGATATAGTGAAAAAGCTTTTTGGAAAGTGTTGTGTGACAAGAGAAGCAGAAGACGGAGATACGCAGCTCTATGAAGCTAAGCGCCGTTCTGGGTGCCTTTCGGGACAAGGCGCTGGCTGGAATGCACTGTGACCGGAAAATCACTGTGCGCGAAGAAGCCGCTTCTTCGCCTCCGGGAGACAGAGAGTGCGGCAGCTTCCCAAAGGCGAAGAACCAAGCCGCACCACACCCATATAATGCGCGTAGGTTTCAAACCTATAGAAAACAGAATTTACCACTCTCTTGCCTTTTCCATTCACATTAATTGGAAAAGACGGCGCTTTGGACAACTATATTTTGCTTTTTCCTAAACAGTCTGCAGACCTCCCTTTGACTTCTAAAACAAGATTGTGGATGTTTTCTGTACTGGCACTGTTTCTCCTTCGAAGACATAGTGGAAAAGCTTTTTGCTAAGTGTTGTGTGACAAGAGAAGCAGAAGACGGAGATATGCAGCTCTATGAAGCTAAGCGCCGTTCCGGGCCCCTTTCAGCACAAGGCGCTGGCTGGAACGCATCGCGACAGCCACAATTCTCTGTGGGTGAAGAAGCCGCTTCTTCGCCTCGGGGAGACCGAGAGAGAGGCAGCTTCCCAAGGGCGAAGAACCAAGCCGCACCATGCGGATATAGTGCGCGTAGCTTTGAAACCTATAGAAAACAGAACTTTACCACTCTCTTGCCTTTTCCATTCACATTAGATTGGAAAAGACGGCGTTTTTGACAACTATCTTTTGCTTTTTCCTAAACAGTCTGCAGACCTCCATGCAACTTCTAAAACAAGATTGTGGATGTTTTCTGTACTGGCACAGTTTCTCCTTGGAAGACATAGGGGAAAAGCTTTTTGCTAAGTGTTGTGTGACAAGAGAAGCAGGAGACGGGGATACGCATCTCTATGAAGTTAAGTGCTGGTCCCGGGCATCTTTCGACTCAAGGTGCTCTACGGAGCTCCCTGCCAACAGCACCATGCTCTGTGCGCAGAAAAGCCTCTTCTTTGCCACCCAGAGTCGGAGAGTGAAGCAGGTTTCGAAAGCCGAACCACTAAGACGAACGACACCGGCAGCGTGTGGCCAGCATCCAAACTTATAGAAAAGAGCCCCTTACTGCTCTCTTACCTTTTCCATTGACATGAGATTGGAAAAGAAGGAGTTTTGGACAACTATCTTTTGCTTTTTGCTAATCAGTCTGCAGAAGTCCTTGAAAATTTAGAAGAGGGTGTGTGGTGTTTTCTGTACTGGCACAGTTTCTGCTTGGAAGACATAGTGGAAAAGATTTGTCCTAAGTGTTGTGTGACAAGAGAAGCAGAAGACGGTGATACAGAGCTCTATGAAGCTAAGCGCCCTTCCGGGCGCCTTTCGGTACCATGCGCTGGCTGGAATGCAACGTGCAAGCCACAATTCTCTGTGCGCGAAGAAGCCGCTTCTTCGCCTCCGGGAGACAGAGAGTGCGGCAGCTTCCCAAGGGCGAAGAACCAAGCCGCACCACGCCCGTATAGTGCGCGTAGCTTTCAAACCGTTAGAAAACAGAACTTTACCACTCTCTTGCCTTTTCCATTCACATTAGATTGGAAAAGAAGGCGTTTTGGACAACTATCTTTTGCTTTTTTGCTAAACAGTCTGCAGACCTCCAGGCAACTTCTAAAACAAGATTTTGGATGTTTTCTGTACTGGCACAGTTTCTCCTTGGAAGACATAGTGGAAAAGCTTTTTGCTAAGTGTTGTGTGACAAGAGAAGCAGAAGACGGAGATATGCAGCTCTATGAAGCTAAGTGCTGGTCCCGGGCATCTTTCGACTCAAGGACTTCTACGGTGCTCGCTGCAAGCAGCACAATGCTCTGTGCGCAAAAAAGCCTCTTCTTCGCCTCCCAGAGTCGCAGAGTGAAGCAGGTTTCGAAAGTCGAAGAACTAAGACGAACGACACTGGCAGCGTGTGGCCAGCATCCAAACTTATAGAAAAGAGTACTTTACTGCTCTCTTGCCCTTTCCACTCACATTAGATTGGAAAAGAAGGAGTTTTGGACAACTATCTTTTGCTTTTTGCTAATCAGTCTGCAGACCTCCCTTTGACTTCTAAAACAAGATTGCGGATGTTTTCTGTACTGGCACAGTTTCTGCTTGGAAGACATAGTGGAAAAGCTTTTTGCTAAGAGTTGTCTGACAAGAGAACAGAAGATTGAGATACGGAGCTCTATGAACCTAAGCGCCGTTCCGGGCCCCGTTCGGCAAGAGGCGCTGGCTGGAACGCAACGCAACAGCCACAATTCTCTGTGCGCGAAGAAGCCGCTTCTTCGCCTCCGGGAGACAGAGAGAGAGGCAGCTTCCCAAGGGGGAAGAACCAAGCCACACCACACCAGTATAGTGCGTGTAGCTTTCAAACATATAGAAAACAGAACTTTCCCACTCTCTTGCCTTTTCCATTCACATTAGATTGGAAAAGAAGGAGTTTTGGACAACTATCTTTTGCTTTTTGCTAATCAGTCTGCAGATGTCCTTGCAAATGTAGAAGAGGATATGCAGTGTTTTCTGTACTGGCAGAGTTTCTCCTTGCAAGATAGAATGGAAAAAACTTTTTTCTATGTGTTGTGTGACAAGAGAAGCAGAAGACGGAGATACGCAGCTCTATGAAGCTAAGCGCCGTTCCGGGTGCCTTTCGGCACAAGGCGCTGGCTGGAACACAAGGCGACAGACACAATTCTCTGTATGCGCGAAGAAGCCGCTTCTTCACCTGCGGGAGACAGAGAGAGAGGCAGCTTCCCAAGGGCGAAGAACCAAGCCGCACCACACCCGTATAGTGCGCCTAGCTTTCAAACCTATAGGAGCGAGAACTTTACCACTCTCTCGCCTTCTCCCTTCACATTAGATTGGAAAAGAAGGCGTTTTGGACAACTAACTTTTGCTTTTTCCTAAACAGTCTGCAGAACCCCGTGCAACTTGTAAAACAAGATTGCGGATGATTTCTGTACTGGCACAGTTTCACCTTGGAAGATATAGTGAAAAAGCTTTTTGGAAAGTGTTGTGTGAGAAGAGAAGCAGAAGACGGAGATACGCAGCTCTATGAAGCTAAGCGCCGTTCTGGGTGCCTTTCGGGACAAGGCGCTGGCTGGAACGCACTGTGACCGGAAAATCACTGTGCGCGAAGAAGCCGCTTCTTCGCCTCCGGGAGACAGAGAGTGCGGCAGCTTCCCAAAGGCGAAGAACCAGGCCGCACCACACCCGTATAATGCGCGTAGCTTTCAAAACTATAGAAAACAGAAGTTTACCACTCTCTTGCCTTTTCCATTCACATTAGATTGGAAAAGAAGGCGTTTTGGACAACTATCTTTTGCTTTTTCCTAAACAGTCTGCAGACCTCCATGCAACTTCTAGAACAAGATTGCGGATGTTTTCTGTACCGGCACAGTTTCTCCTTGGAAGACATAGTGGAAAAGCTTTTTGCTAAGTGTTGTCTGACAAGAGAACAGAAGATTGAGATACGGAGCTCTATGAACCTAAGCGCCGTTCCGGGCCCCGTTCGGCAAGAGGCGCTGGCTGGAACGCAACGCAACAGCCACAATTCTCTGTGCGCGAAGAAGCCGCTTCTTCGCCTCCGGGAGACAGAGAGAGAGGCAGCTTCCCAAGGGCGAAGAACCAAGCCGCACCACACCCGTATAGTGCGCCTAGCTTTCAAACCTATAGGAGCGAGAACTTTACCACTCTCTCGCCTTCTCCCTTCACATTAGATTGGAAAAGAAGGCGTTTTGGACAACTAACTTTTGCTTTTTCCTAAACAGTCTGCAGAACCCCGTGCAACTTGTAAAACAAGATTGCGGATGATTTCTGTACTGGCACAGTTTCACCTTGGAAGATATAGTGAAAAAGCTTTTTGGAAAGTGTTGTGTGACAAGAGAAGCAGAAGACGGAGATACGCAGCTCTATGAAGCTAAGCGCCGTTCTGGGTGCCTTTCGGGACAAGGCGCTGGCTGGAACGCACTGTGACCGGAAAATCACTGTGCGCGAAGAAGCCGCTTCTTCGCCTCCGGGAGACAGAGAGTGCGGCAGCTTCCCAAAGGCGAAGAACCAGGCCGCACCACACCCGTATAATGCGCGTAGCTTTCAAAACTATAGAAAACAGAAGTTTACCACTCTCTTGCCTTTTCCATTCACATTAGATTGGAAAAGAAGGCGTTTTGGACAACTATCTTTTGCTTTTTCCTAAACAGTCTGCAGACCTCCATGCAACTTCTAGAACAAGATTGCGGATGTTTTCTGTACCGGCACAGTTTCTCCTTGGAAGACATAGTGGAAAAGCTTTTTGCTAAGTGTTGTCTGACAAGAGAACAGAAGATTGAGATACGGAGCTCTATGAACCTAAGCGCCGTTCCGGGCCCCGTTCGGCAAGAGGCGCTGGCTGGAACGCAACGCAACAGCCACAATTCTCTGTGCGCGAAGAAGCCGCTTCTTCGCCTCCGGGAGACAGAGAGAGAGGCAGCTTCCCAAGGGGGAAGAACCAACCCCCACCACACCAGTATAGTGCGTGTAGCTTTCAAACATATAGAAAACAGAACTTTACCACTCTCTTGCCTTTTCCATTCACATTAGATTGGAAAAGAAGGCGTTTTGGACAACTATCTTTTGCTTTTTTGCTAAACAGTCTGCAGACCTCCAGGCAACTTCTAAAACAAGATTTTGGATGTTTTCTGTACTGGCACAGTTTCTCCTTGGAAGACATAGTGGAAAAGCTTTTTGCTAAGTGTTGTGTGACAAGAGAAGCAGAAGACGGAGATATGCAGCTCTATGAAGCTAAGTGCTGGTCCCGGGCATCTTTCGACTCAAGGACTTCTACGGTGCTCGCTGCAAGCAGCACAATGCTCTGTGCGCAAAAAAGCCTCTTCTTCGCCTCCCAGAGTCGCAGAGTGAAGCAGGTTTCGAAAGTCGAAGAACTAAGACGAACGACACTGGCAGCGTGTGGCCAGCATCCAAACTTATAGAAAAGAGTACTTTACTGCTCTCTTGCCCTTTCCACTCACATTAGATTGGAAAAGAAGGAGTTTTGGACAACTATCTTTTGCTTTTTGCTAATCAGTCTGCAGACCTCCCTTTGACTTCTAAAACAAGATTGCGGATGTTTTCTGTACTGGCACAGTTTCTGCTTGGAAGACATAGTGGAAAAGCTTTTTGCTAAGTGTTGTGTGACAAGAGAAGCCGGAGACGGAGATACGGAGCTCTATGAAGCTAAGTGCTGGTCCCGGGCATCTTTCGACTCAAGGTGTTCTACGGTGCTCCCTGCCACCAGGACCATGCTCAGTGCGCAAAAAAGCCTCTTCTTTGCCTCCGAAAGTCGGAGAGTGAAGCAGGTTTTGAAAGTCGAACAACTAAGACGAACAAAACTGGCAGCGTGTGGCCAGCATCCAAACTTATAGAAAAGAGCACTTTACTGCTCTCTTGCCTTTTCCACTCACATTAGATTGGAAAAGAAGGAGTTTTGGACAACTATCTTTTGCTTTTTGCTAATCAGTCTGCAGATGTCCTTGCAAATGTAGAAGAGGATATGGGGTGTTTTCTGTACTGGCACAGTTTCTCCTTGCAAGATAGAATGGAAAAAACTTTTTTCTATGTGTTGTGTGACAAGAGAAGCAGAAGACGGAGATACGCAGCTCTATGAAGCTAAGCGCCGTTCCGGGTGCCTTTCGGCACAAGGTGCTGGATGGAACGCACCGCGACAGCCAAAATTCTCTTTATGCGCGAAGAAGCCGCTTCTTCGCCTCCAGGAGACAGAGAGAGAGGCAGCTTCCCAAGGGCGAAGAACCAAGCCGCACCACACCCGTATAGTGCGCCTAGCTTTCAAACCTATAGGAGCGAGAACTTTACCACTCTCTCGCCTTCTCCCTTCACATTAGATTGGAAAAGAAGGCGTTTTGGACAACTAACTTTTGCTTTTTCCTAAACAGTCTGCAGAACCCTGTGCAACTTGTAAAACAAGATTGCGGATGATTTCTGTACTGGCACAGTTTCACCTTGGAAGATATAGTGAAAAAGCTTTTTGGAAAGTGTTGTGTGACAAGAGAAGCAGAAGACGGAGATACGCAGCTCTATGAAGCTAAGCGCCGTTCTGGGTGCCTTTCGGGACAAGGCGCTGGCTGGAACGCACTGTGACCGGAAAATCACTGTGCGCGAAGAAGCCGCTTCTTCGCCTCCGGGAGACAGAGAGTGCGGCAGCTTCCCAAAGGCGAAGAACCAGGCCGCACCACACCCGTATAATGCGCGTAGCTTTCAAAACTATAGAAAACAGAAGTTTACCACTCTCTTGCCTTTTCCATTCACATTAGATTGGAAAAGAAGGCGTTTTGGACAACTATCTTTTGCTTTTTCCTAAACAGTCTGCAGACCTCCATGCAACTTCTAGAACAAGATTGCGGATGTTTTCTGTACCGGCACAGTTTCTCCTTGGAAGACATAGTGGAAAAGCTTTTTGCTAAGTGTTGTCTGCCAAGAGAACAGAAGATTGAGATACGGAGCTCTATGAACCTAAGCGCCGTTCCGGGCCCCGTTCGGCAAGAGGCGCTGGCTGGAACGCAACGCAACAGCCACAATTCTCTGTGCGCGAAGAAGCCGCTTCTTCGCCTCCGGGAGACAGAGAGAGAGGCAGCTTCCCAAGGGGGAAGAACCAACCCCCACCACACCAGTATAGTGCGTGTAGCTTTCAAACATATAGAAAACAGAACTTTACCACTCTCTTGCCTTTTCCATTCACATTAGATTGGAAAAGAAGGCGTTTTGGACAACTATCTTTTGCTTTTTTGCTAAACAGTCTGCAGACCTCCAGGCAACTTCTAAAACAAGATTTTGGATGTTTTCTGTACTGGCACAGTTTCTCCTTGGAAGACATAGTGGAAAAGCTTTTTGCTAAGTGTTGTGTGACAAGAGAAGCAGAAGACGGAGATATGCAGCTCTATGAAGCTAAGTGCTGGTCCCGGGCATCTTTCGACTCAAGGACTTCTACGGTGCTCGCTGCAAGCAGCACAATGCTCTGTGCGCAAAAAAGCCTCTTCTTCCCCTCCCAGAGTCGCAGAGTGAAGCAGGTTTCGAAAGTCGAAGAACTAAGACGAACGACACTGGCAGCGTGTGGCCAGCATCCAAACTTATAGAAAAGAGTACTTTACTGCTCTCTTGCCCTTTCCACTCACATTAGATTGGAAAAGAAGGAGTTTTGGACAACTATCTTTTGCTTTTTGCTAATCAGTCTGCAGACCTCCCTTTGACTTCTAAAACAAGATTGCGGATGTTTTCTGTACTGGCACAGTTTCTCCTTGGAAGACATAGTGGAAAAGCTTTTTGCTAAGTGTTGTGTGACAAGAGAAGCCGGAGACGGAGATACGGAGCTCTATGAAGCTAAGTGCTGGTCCCGGGCATCTTTCGACTCAAGGTGTTCTACGGTGCTCCCTGCCACCAGGACCATGCTCAGTGCGCAAAAAAGCCTCTTCTTTGCCTCCGAAAGTCGGAGAGTGAAGCAGGTTTTGAAAGTCGAACAACTAAGACGAACAAAACTGGCAGCGTGTGGCCAGCATCCAAACTTATAGAAAAGAGCACTTTACTGCTCTCTTGCCTTTTCCACTCACATTAGATTGGAAAAGAAGGAGTTTTGGACAACTATCTTTTGCTTTTTGCTAATCAGTCTGCAGATGTCCTTGCAAATGTAGAAGAGGATATGGGGTGTTTTCTGTACTGGCACAGTTTCTCCTTGCAAGATAGAATGGAAAAAACTTTTTTCTATGTGTTGTGTGACAAGAGAAGCAGAAGACGGAGATACGCAGCTCTATGAAGCTAAGCGCCGTTCCGGGTGCCTTTCGGCACAAGGTGCTGGATGGAACGCACCGCGACAGCCAAAATTCTCTTTATGCGCGAAGAAGCCGCTTCTTCGCCTCCAGGAGACAGAGAGAGAGGCAGCTTCCCAAGGGCGAAGAACCAAGCCGCACCACACCCGTATAGTGCGCCTAGCTTTCAAACCTATAGGAGCGAGAACTTTACCACTCTCTCGCCTTCTCCCTTCACATTAGATTGGAAAAGAAGGCGTTTTGGACAACTAACTTTTGCTTTTTCCTAAACAGTCTGCAGAACCCTGTGCAACTTGTAAAACAAGATTGCGGATGATTTCTGTACTGGCACAGTTTCACCTTGGAAGATATAGTGAAAAAGCTTTTTGGAAAGTGTTGTGTGACAAGAGAAGCAGAAGACGGAGATACGCAGCTCTATGAAGCTAAGCGCCGTTCTGGGTGCCTTTCGGGACAAGGCGCTGGCTGGAACGCACTGTGACCGGAAAATCACTGTGCGCGAAGAAGCCGCTTCTTCGCCTCCGGGAGACAGAGAGTGCGGCAGCTTCCCAAAGGCGAAGAACCAGGCCGCACCACACCCGTATAATGCGCGTAGCTTTCAAAACTATAGAAAACAGAAGTTTACCACTCTCTTGCCTTTTCCATTCACATTAGATTGGAAAAGAAGGCGTTTTGGACAACTATCTTTTGCTTTTTCCTAAACAGTCTGCAGACCTCCATGCAACTTCTAGAACAAGATTGCGGATGTTTTCTGTACCGGCACAGTTTCTCCTTGGAAGACATAGTGGAAAAGCTTTTTGCTAAGTGTTGTCTGACAAGAGAACAGAAGATTGAGATACGGAGCTCTATGAACCTAAGCGCCGTTCCGGGCCCCGTTCGGCAAGAGGCGCTGGCTGGAACGCAACGCAACAGCCACAATTCTCTGTGCGCGAAGAAGCCGCTTCTTCGCCTCCGGGAGACAGAGAGAGAGGCAGCTTCCCAAGGGGGAAGAACCAACCCCCACCACACCAGTATAGTGCGTGTAGCTTTCAAACATATAGAAAACAGAACTTTACCACTCTCTTGCCTTTTCCATTCACATTAGATTGGAAAAGAAGGCGTTTTGGACAACTATCTTTTGCTTTTTTGCTAAACAGTCTGCAGACCTCCAGGCAACTTCTAAAACAAGATTTTGGATGTTTTCTGTACTGGCACAGTTTCTCCTTGGAAGACATAGTGGAAAAGCTTTTTGCTAAGTGTTGTGTGACAAGAGAAGCAGAAGACGGAGATATGCAGCTCTATGAAGCTAAGTGCTGGTCCCGGGCATCTTTCGACTCAAGGACTTCTACGGTGCTCGCTGCAAGCAGCACAATGCTCTGTGCGCAAAAAAGCCTCTTCTTCGCCTCCCAGAGTCGCAGAGTGAAGCAGGTTTCGAAAGTCGAAGAACTAAGACGAACGACACTGGCAGCGTGTGGCCAGCATCCAAACTTATAGAAAAGAGTACTTTACTGCTCTCTTGCCCTTTCCACTCACATTAGATTGGAAAAGAAGGAGTTTTGGACAACTATCTTTTGCTTTTTGCTAATCAGTCTGCAGACCTCCCTTTGACTTCTAAAACAAGATTGCGGATGTTTTCTGTACTGGCACAGTTTCTGCTTGGAAGACATAGTGGAAAAGCTTTTTGCTAAGTGTTGTGTGACAAGAGAAGCCGGAGACGGAGATACGGAGCTCTATGAAGCTAAGTGCTGGTCCTGGGCATCTTTCGACTCAAGGTGTTCTACGGTGCTCCCTGCCACCAGGACCATGCTCAGTGCGCAAAAAAGCCTCTTCTTTGCCTCCGAAAGTCGGAGAGTGAAGCAGGTTTTGAAAGTCGAACAACTAAGACGAACAAAACTGGCAGCGTGTGGCCAGCATCCAAACTTATAGAAAAGAGCACTTTACTGCTCTCTTGCCTTTTCCACTCACATTAGATTGGAAAAGAAGGAGTTTTGGACAACTATCTTTTGCTTTTTGCTAATCAGTCTGCAGATGTCCTTGCAAATGTAGAAGAGGATATGGGGTGTTTTCTGTACTGGCACAGTTTCTCCTTGCAAGATAGAATGGAAAAAACTTTTTTCTATGTGTTGTGTGACAAGAGAAGCAGAAGACGGAGATACGCAGCTCTATGAAGCTAAGCGCCGTTCCGGGTGCCTTTCGGCACAAGGTGCTGGATGGAACGCACCGCGACAGCCAAAATTCTCTTTATGCGCGAAGAAGCCGCTTCTTCGCCTCCAGGAGACAGAGAGAGAGGCAGCTTCCCAAGGGCGAAGAACCAAGCCGCACCACACCCGTATAGTGCGCCTAGCTTTCAAACCTATAGGAGCGAGAACTTTACCACTCTCTCGCCTTCTCCCTTCACATTAGATTGGAAAAGAAGGCGTTTTGGACAACTAACTTTTGCTTTTTCCTAAACAGTCTGCAGAACCCTGTGCAACTTGTAAAACAAGATTGCGGATGATTTCTGTACTGGCACAGTTTCACCTTGGAAGATATAGTGAAAAAGCTTTTTGGAAAGTGTTGTGTGACAAGAGAAGCAGAAGACGGAGATACGCAGCTCTATGAAGCTAAGCGCCGTTCTGGGTGCCTTTCGGGACAAGGCGCTGGCTGGAACGCACTGTGACCGGAAAATCACTGTGCGCGAAGAAGCCGCTTCTTCGCCTCCGGGAGACAGAGAGTGCGGCAGCTTCCCAAAGGCGAAGAACCAGGCCGCACCACACCCGTATAATGCGCGTAGCTTTCAAAACTATAGAAAACAGAAGTTTACCACTCTCTTGCCTTTTCCATTCACATTAGATTGGAAAAGAAGGCGTTTTGGACAACTATCTTTTGCTTTTTCCTAAACAGTCTGCAGACCTCCATGCAACTTCTAGAACAAGATTGCGGATGTTTTCTGTACCGGCACAGTTTCTCCTTGGAAGACATAGTGGAAAAGCTTTTTGCTAAGTGTTGTCTGACAAGAGAACAGAAGATTGAGATACGGAGCTCTATGAACCTAAGCGCCGTTCCGGGCCCCGTTCGGCAAGAGGCGCTGGCTGGAACGCAACGCAACAGCCACAATTCTCTGTGCGCGAAGAAGCCGCTTCTTCGCCTCCGGGAGACAGAGAGAGAGGCAGCTTCCCAAGGGGGAAGAACCAACCCCCACCACACCAGTATAGTGCGTGTAGCTTTCAAACATATAGAAAACAGAACTTTACCACTCTCTTGCCTTTTCCATTCACATTAGATTGGAAAAGAAGGCGTTTTGGACAACTATCTTTTGCTTTTTTGCTAAACAGTCTGCAGACCTCCAGGCAACTTCTAAAACAAGATTTTGGATGTTTTCTGTACTGGCACAGTTTCTCCTTGGAAGACATAGTGGAAAAGCTTTTTGCTAAGTGTTGTCTGACAAGAGAAGCAGAAGACGGAGATATGCAGCTCTATGAAGCTAAGTGCTGGTCCCGGGCATCTTTCGACTCAAGGACTTCTACGGTGCTCGCTGCAAGCAGCACAATGCTCTGTGCGCAAAAAAGCCTCTTCTTCCCCTCCCAGAGTCGCAGAGTGAAGCAGGTTTCGAAAGTCAAACAACTAAGACGAACGACACTGGCAGCGTGTGGCCAGCATCCAAACTTATAGAAAAGAGTACTTTACTGCTCTCTTGCCCTTTCCACTCACATTAGATTGGAAAAGAAGGAGTTTTGGACAACTATCTTTTGCTTTTTGCTAATCAGTCTGCAGACCTCCCTTTGACTTCTAAAACAAGATTGCGGATGTTTTCTGTACTGGCACAGTTTCTCCTTGGAAGACATAGTGGAAAAGCTTTTTGCTAAGTGTTGTGTGACAAGAGAAGCCGGAGACGGAGATACGGAGCTCTATGAAGCTAAGTGCTGGTCCCGGGCATCTTTCGACTCAAGGTGTTCTACGGTGCTCCCTGCCACCAGGACCATGCTCAGTGCGCAAAAAAGCCTCTTCTTTGCCTCCGAAAGTCGGAGAGTGAAGCAGGTTTTGAAAGTCGAACAACTAAGACGAACAAAACTGGCAGCGTGTGGCCAGCATCCAAACTTATAGAAAAGAGCACTTTACTGCTCTCTTGCCTTTTCCACTCACATTAGATTGGAAAAGAAGGAGTTTTGGACAACTATCTTTTGCTTTTTGCTAATCAGTCTGCAGATGTCCTTGCAAATGTAGAAGAGGATATGGGGTGTTTTCTGTACTGGCACAGTTTCTCCTTGCAAGATAGAATGGAAAAAACTTTTTTCTATGTGTTGTGTGACAAGAGAAGCAGAAGACGGAGATACGCAGCTCTATGAAGCTAAGCGCCGTTCCGGGTGCCTTTCGGCACAAGGTGCTGGATGGAACGCACCGCGACAGCCAAAATTCTCTTTATGCGCGAAGAAGCCGCTTCTTCGCCTCCGGGAGACAGAGAGAGAGGCAGCTTCCCAAGGGCGAAGAACCAAGCCGCACCACACCCGTATAGTGCGCCTAGCTTTCAAACCTATAGGAGCGAGAACTTTACCACTCTCTCGCCTTCTCCCTTCACATTAGATTGGAAAAGAAGGCGTTTTGGACAACTAACTTTTGCTTTTTCCTAAACAGTCTGCAGAACCCTGTGCAACTTGTAAAACAAGATTGCGGATGATTTCTGTACTGGCACAGTTTCACCTTGGAAGATATAGTGAAAAAGCTTTTTGGAAAGTGTTGTGTGACAAGAGAAGCAGAAGACGGAGATACGCAGCTCTATGAAGCTAAGCGCCGTTCTGGGTGCCTTTCGGGACAAGGCGCTGGCTGGAACGCACTGTGACCGGAAAATCACTGTGCGCGAAGAAGCCGCTTCTTCGCCTCCGGGAGACAGAGAGTGCGGCAGCTTCCCAAAGGCGAAGAACCAGGCCGCACCACACCAGTATAATGCGCGTAGCTTTCAAAACTATAGAAAACAGAAGTTTACCACTCTCTTGCCTTTTCCATTCACATTAGATTGGAAAAGAAGGCGTTTTGGACAACTATCTTTTGCTTTTTCCTAAACAGTCTGCAGACCTCCATGCAACTTCTAGAACAAGATTGCGGATGTTTTCTGTACCGGCACAGTTTCTCCTTGGAAGACATAGTGGAAAAGCTTTTTGCTAAGTGTTGTCTGACAAGAGAACAGAAGATTGAGATACGGAGCTCTATGAACCTAAGCGCCGTTCCGGGCCCCGTTCGGCAAGAGGCGCTGGCTGGAACGCAACGCAACAGCCACAATTCTCTGTGCGCGAAGAAGCCGCTTCTTCGCCTCCGGGAGACAGAGAGAGAGGCAGCTTCCCAAGGGGGAAGAACCAACCCCCACCACACCAGTATAGTGCGTGTAGCTTTCAAACATATAGAAAACAGAACTTTACCACTCTCTTGCCTTTTCCATTCACATTAGATTGGAAAAGAAGGCGTTTTGGACAACTATCTTTTGCTTTTTTGCTAAACAGTCTGCAGACCTCCAGGCAACTTCTAAAACAAGATTTTGGATGTTTTCTGTACTGGCACAGTTTCTCCTTGGAAGACATAGTGGAAAAGCTTTTTGCTAAGTGTTGTGTGACAAGAGAAGCAGAAGACGGAGATATGCAGCTCTATGAAGCTAAGTGCTGGTCCCGGGCATCTTTCGACTCAAGGACTTCTACGGTGCTCGCTGCAAGCAGCACAATGCTCTGTGCGCAAAAAAGCCTCTTCTTCCCCTCCCAGAGTCGCAGAGTGAAGCAGGTTTCGAAAGTCGAAGAACTAAGACGAACGACACTGGCAGCGTGTGGCCAGCATCCAAACTTATAGAAAAGAGTACTTTACTGCTCTCTTGCCCTTTCCACTCACATTAGATTGGAAAAGAAGGAGTTTTGGACAACTATCTTTTGCTTTTTGCTAATCAGTCTGCAGACCTCCCTTTGACTTCTAAAACAAGATTGCGGATGTTTTCTGTACTGGCACAGTTTCTGCTTGGAAGACATAGTGGAAAAGCTTTTTGCTAAGTGTTGTGTGACAAGAGAAGCCGGAGATGGAGATACGGAGCTCTATGAAGCTAAGTGCTGGTCCCGGGCATCTTTCGACTCAAGGTGTTCTACGGTGCTCCCTGCCACCAGGACCATGCTCAGTGCGCAAAAAAGCCTCTTCTTTGCCTCCGAAAGTCGGAGAGTGAAGCAGGTTTTGAAAGTCGAACAACTAAGACGAACAAAACTGGCAGCGTGTGGCCAGCATCCAAACTTATAGAAAAGAGCACTTTACTGCTCTCTTGCCTTTTCCACTCACATTAGATTGGAAAAGAAGGAGTTTTGGACAACTATCTTTTGCTTTTTGCTAATCAGTCTGCAGATGTCCTTGCAAATGTAGAAGAGGATATGGGGTGTTTTCTGTACTGGCACAGTTTCTCCTTGCAAGATAGAATGGAAAAAACTTTTTTCTATGTGTTGTGTGACAAGAGAAGCAGAAGACGGAGATACGCAGCTCTATGAAGCTAAGCGCCGTTCCGGGTGCCTTTCGGCACAAGGTGCTGGACGGAACGCACCGCGACAGCCAAAATTCTCTTTATGCGCGAAGAAGCCGCTTCTTCGCCTCCAGGAGACAGAGAGAGAGGCAGCTTCCCAAGGGCGAAGAACCAAGCCGCACCACACCCGTATAGTGCGCCTAGCTTTCAAACCTATAGGAGCGAGAACTTTACCACTCTCTCGCCTTCTCCCTTCACATTAGATTGGAAAAGAAGGCGTTTTGGACAACTAACTTTTGCTTTTTCCTAAACAGTCTGCAGAACCCTGTGCAACTTGTAAAACAAGATTGCGGATGATTTCTGTACTGGCACAGTTTCACCTTGGAAGATATAGTGAAAAAGCTTTTTGGAAAGTGTTGTGTGACAAGAGAAGCAGAAGACGGAGATACGCAGCTCTATGAAGCTAAGCGCCGTTCTGGGTGCCTTTCGGGACAAGGCGCTGGCTGGAACGCACTGTGACCGGAAAATCACTGTGCGCGAAGAAGCCGCTTCTTCGCCTCCGGGAGACAGAGAGTGCGGCAGCTTCCCAAAGGCGAAGAACCAGGCCGCACCACACCCGTATAATGCGCGTAGCTTTCAAAACTATAGAAAACAGAAGTTTACCACTCTCTTGCCTTTTCCATTCACATTAGATTGGAAAAGAAGGCGTTTTGGACAACTATCTTTTGCTTTTTCCTAAACAGTCTGCAGACCTCCATGCAACTTCTAGAACAAGATTGCGGATGTTTTCTGTACCGGCACAGTTTCTCCTTGGAAGACATAGTGGAAAAGCTTTTTGCTAAGTGTTGTCTGACAAGAGAACAGAAGATTGAGATACGGAGCTCTATGAACCTAAGCGCCGTTCCGGGCCCCGTTCGGCAAGAGGCGCTGGCTGGAACGCAACGCAACAGCCACAATTCTCTGTGCGCGAAGAAGCCGCTTCTTCGCCTCCGGGAGACAGAGAGAGAGGCAGCTTCCCAAGGGGGAAGAACCAACCCCCACCACACCAGTATAGTGCGTGTAGCTTTCAAACATATAGAAAACAGAACTTTACCACTCTCTTGCCTTTTCCATTCACATTAGATTGGAAAAGAAGGCGTTTTGGACAACTATCTTTTGCTTTTTTGCTAAACAGTCTGCAGACCTCCAGGCAACTTCTAAAACAAGATTTTGGATGTTTTCTGTACTGGCACAGTTTCTCCTTGGAAGACATAGTGGAAAAGCTTTTTGCTAAGTGTTGTGTGACAAGAGAAGCAGAAGACGGAGATATGCAGCTCTATGAAGCTAAGTGCTGGTCCCGGGCATCTTTCGACTCAAGGACTTCTACGGTGCTCGCTGCAAGCAGCACAATGCTCTGTGCGCAAAAAAGCCTCTTCTTTGCCTCCCAGAGTCGCAGAGTGAAGCAGGTTTCGAAAGTCGAAGAACTAAGACGAACGACACTGGCAGCGTGTGGCCAGCATCCAAACTTATAGAAAAGAGTACTTTACTGCTCTCTTGCCCTTTCCACTCACATTAGATTGGAAAAGAAGGAGTTTTGGACAACTATCTTTTGCTTTTTGCTAATCAGTCTGCAGACCTCCCTTTGACTTCTAAAACAAGATTGCGGATGTTTTCTGTACTGGCACAGTTTCTGCTTGGAAGACATAGTGGAAAAGCTTTTTGCTAAGTGTTGTGTGACAAGAGAAGCCGGAGACGGAGATACGGAGCTCTATGAAGCTAAGTGCTGGTCCCGGGCATCTTTCGACTCAAGGTGTTCTACGGTGCTCCCTGCCACCAGGACCATGCTCAGTGCGCAAAAAAGCCTCTTCTTTGCCTCCGAAAGTCGGAGAGTGAAGCAGGTTTTGAAAGTCGAACAACTAAGACGAACAAAACTGGCAGCGTGTGGCCAGCATCCAAACTTATAGAAAAGAGCACTTTACTGCTCTCTTGCCTTTTCCACTCACATTAGATTGGAAAAGAAGGAGTTTTGGACAACTATCTTTTGCTTTTTGCTAGTCAGTCTGCAGATGTCCTTGCAAATGTAGAAGAGGATATGGGGTGTTTTCTGTACTGGCACAGTTTCTCCTTGCAAGATAGAATGGAAAAAACTTTTTTCTATGTGTTGTGTGACAAGAGAAGCAGAAGACGGAGATACGCAGCTCTATGAAGCTAAGCGCCGTTCCGGGTGCCTTTCGGCACAAGGTGCTGGATGGAACGCACCGCGACAGCCAAAATTCTCTTTATGCGCGAAGAAGCCGCTTCTTCGCCTCCAGGAGACAGAGAGAGAGGCAGCTTCCCAAGGGCGAAGAACCAAGCCGCACCACACCCGTATAGTGCGCCTAGCTTTCAAACCTATAGGAGCGAGAACTTTACCACTCTCTCGCCTTCTCCCTTCACATTAGATTGGAAAAGAAGGCGTTTTGGACAACTAACTTTTGCTTTTTCCTAAACAGTCTGCAGAACCCTGTGCAACTTGTAAAACAAGATTGCGGATGATTTCTGTACTGGCACAGTTTCACCTTGGAAGATATAGTGAAAAAGCTTTTTGGAAAGTGTTGTGTGAGAAGAGAAGCAGAAGACGGAGATACGCAGCTCTATGAAGCTAAGCGCCGTTCTGGGTGCCTTTCGGGACAAGGCGCTGGCTGGAACGCACTGTGACCGGAAAATCACTGTGCGCGAAGAAGCCGCTTCTTCGCCTCCGGGAGACAGAGAGTGCGGCAGCTTCCCAAAGGCGAAGAACCAGGCCGCACCACACCCGTATAATGCGCGTAGCTTTCAAAACTATAGAAAACAGAAGTTTACCACTCTCTTGCCTTTTCCATTCACATTAGATTGGAAAAGAAGGCGTTTTGGACAACTATCTTTTGCTTTTTCCTAAACAGTCTGCAGACCTCCATGCAACTTCTAGAACAAGATTGCGGATGTTTTCTGTACCGGCACAGTTTCTCCTTGGAAGACATAGTGGAAAAGCTTTTTGCTAAGTGTTGTCTGACAAGAGAACAGAAGATTGAGATACGGAGCTCTATGAACCTAAGCGCCGTTCCGGGCCCCGTTCGGCAAGAGGCGCTGGCTGGAACGCAACGCAACAGCCACAATTCTCTGTGCGCGAAGAAGCCGCTTCTTCGCCTCCGGGAGACAGAGAGAGAGGCAGCTTCCCAAGGGGGAAGAACCAACCCCCACCACACCAGTATAGTGCGTGTAGCTTTCAAACATATAGAAAACAGAACTTTACCACTCTCTTGCCTTTTCCATTCACATTAGATTGGAAAAGAAGGCGTTTTGGACAACTATCTTTTGCTTTTTTGCTAAACAGTCTGCAGACCTCCAGGCAACTTCTAAAACAAGATTTTGGATGTTTTCTGTACTGGCACAGTTTCTCCTTGGAAGACATAGTGGAAAAGCTTTTTGCTAAGTGTTGTGTGACAAGAGAAGCAGAAGACGGAGATATGCAGCTCTATGAAGCTAAGTGCTGGTCCCGGGCATCTTTCGACTCAAGGACTTCTACGGTGCTCGCTGCAAGCAGCACAATGCTCTGTGCGCAAAAAAGCCTCTTCTTCGCCTCCCAGAGTCGCAGAGTGAAGCAGGTTTCGAAAGTCGAAGAACTAAGACGAACGACACTGGCAGCGTGTGGCCAGCATCCAAACTTATAGAAAAGAGTACTTTACTGCTCTCTTGCCCTTTCCACTCACATTAGATTGGAAAAGAAGGAGTTTTGGACAACTATCTTTTGCTTTTTGCTAATCAGTCTGCAGACCTCCCTTTGACTTCTAAAACAAGATTGCGGATGTTTTCTGTACTGGCACAGTTTCTCCTTGGAAGACATAGTGGAAAAGCTTTTTGCTAAGTGTTGTGTGACAAGAGAAGCCGGAGACGGAGATACGGAGCTCTATGAAGCTAAGTGCTGGTCCCGGGCATCTTTCGACTCAAGGTGTTCTACGGTGCTTCCTGCCACCAGGACCATGCTCAGTGCGCAAAAAAGCCTCTTCTTTGCCTCCGAAAGTCGGAGAGTGAAGCAGGTTTTGAAAGTCGAACAACTAAGACGAACAAAACTGGCAGCGTGTGGCCAGCATCCAAACTTATAGAAAAGAGCACTTTACTGCTCTCTTGCCTTTTCCACTCACATTAGATTGGAAAAGAAGGAGTTTTGGACAACTATCTTTTGCTTTTTGCTAATCAGTCTGCAGATGTCCTTGCAAATGTAGAAGAGGATATGGGGTGTTTTCTGTACTGGCACAGTTTCTCCTTGCAAGATAGAATGGAAAAAACTTTTTTCTATGTGTTGTGTGACAAGAGAAGCAGAAGACGGAGATACGCAGCTCTATGAAGCTAAGCGCCGTTCCGGGTGCCTTTCGGCACAAGGTGCTGGATGGAACGCACCGCGACAGCCAAAATTCTCTTTATGCGCGAAGAAGCCGCTTCTTCGCCTCCAGGAGACAGAGAGAGAGGCAGCTTCCCAAGGGCGAAGAACCAAGCCGCACCACACCCGTATAGTGCGCCTAGCTTTCAAACCTATAGGAGCGAGAACTTTACCACTCTCTCGCCTTCTCCCTTCACATTAGATTGGAAAAGAAGGCGTTTTGGACAACTAACTTTTGCTTTTTCCTAAACAGTCTGCAGAACCCTGTGCAACTTGTAAAACAAGATTGCGGATGATTTCTGTACTGGCACAGTTTCACCTTGGAAGATATAGTGAAAAAGCTTTTTGGAAAGTGTTGTGTGACAAGAGAAGCAGAAGACGGAGATACGCAGCTCTATGAAGCTAAGCGCCGTTCTGGGTGCCTTTCGGGACAAGGCGCTGGCTGGAACGCACTGTGACCGGAAAATCACTGTGCGCGAAGAAGCCGCTTCTTCGCCTCCGGGAGACAGAGAGTGCGGCAGCTTCCCAAAGGCGAAGAACCAGGCCGCACCACACCAGTATAATGCGCGTAGCTTTCAAAACTATAGAAAACAGAAGTTTACCACTCTCTTGCCTTTTCCATTCACATTAGATTGGAAAAGAAGGCGTTTTGGACAACTATCTTTTGCTTTTTCCTAAACAGTCTGCAGACCTCCATGCAACTTCTAGAACAAGATTGCGGATGTTTTCTGTACCGGCACAGTTTCTCCTTGGAAGACATAGTGGAAAAGCTTTTTGCTAAGTGTTGTCTGACAAGAGAACAGAAGATTGAGATACGGAGCTCTATGAACCTAAGCGCCGTTCCGGGCCCCGTTCGGCAAGAGGCGCTGGCTGGAACGCAACGCAACAGCCACAATTCTCTGTGCGCGAAGAAGCCGCTTCTTCGCCTCCGGGAGACAGAGAGAGAGGCAGCTTCCCAAGGGGGAAGAACCAACCCCCACCACACCAGTATAGTGCGTGTAGCTTTCAAACATATAGAAAACAGAACTTTACCACTCTCTTGCCTTTTCCATTCACATTAGATTGGAAAAGAAGGCGTTTTGGACAACTATCTTTTGCTTTTTTGCTAAACAGTCTGCAGACCTCCAGGCAACTTCTAAAACAAGATTTTGGATGTTTTCTGTACTGGCACAGTTTCTCCTTGGAAGACATAGTGGAAAAGCTTTTTGCTAAGTGTTGTGTGACAAGAGAAGCAGAAGACGGAGATATGCAGCTCTATGAAGCTAAGTGCTGGTCCCGGGCATCTTTCGACTCAAGGACTTCTACGGTGCTCGCTGCAAGCAGCACAATGCTCTGTGCGCAAAAAAGCCTCTTCTTTGCCTCCCAGAGTCGCAGAGTGAAGCAGGTTTCGAAAGTCGAAGAACTAAGACGAACGACACTGGCAGCGTGTGGCCAGCATCCAAACTTATAGAAAAGAGTACTTTACTGCTCTCTTGCCCTTTCCACTCACATTAGATTGGAAAAGAAGGAGTTTTGGACAACTATCTTTTGCTTTTTGCTAATCAGTCTGCAGACCTCCCTTTGACTTCTAAAACAAGATTGCGGATGTTTTCTGTACTGGCACAGTTTCTGCTTGGAAGACATAGTGGAAAAGCTTTTTGCTAAGTGTTCTGTGACAAGAGAAGCCGGAGACGGAGATACGGAGCTCTATGAAGCTAAGTGCTGGTCCCGGGCATCTTTCGACTCAAGGTGTTCTACGGTGCTCCCTGCCACCAGGACCATGCTCAGTGCGCAAAAAAGCCTCTTCTTTGCCTCCGAAAGTCGGAGAGTGAAGCAGGTTTTGAAAGTCGAACAACTAAGACGAACAAAACTGGCAGCGTGTGGCCAGCATCCAAACTTATAGAAAAGAGCACTTTACTGCTCTCTTGCCTTTTCCACTCACATTAGATTGGAAAAGAAGGAGTTTTGGACAACTATCTTTTGCTTTTTGCTAGTCAGTCTGCAGATGTCCTTGCAAATGTAGAAGAGGATATGGGGTGTTTTCTGTACTGGCACAGTTTCTCCTTGCAAGATAGAATGGAAAAAACTTTTTTCTATGTGTTGTGTGACAAGAGAAGCAGAAGACGGAGATACGCAGCTCTATGAAGCTAAGCGCCGTTCCGGGTGCCTTTCGGCACAAGGTGCTGGATGGAACGCACCGCGACAGCCAAAATTCTCTTTATGCGCGAAGAAGCCGCTTCTTCGCCTCCAGGAGACAGAGAGAGAGGCAGCTTCCCAAGGGCGAAGAACCAAGCCGCACCACACCCGTATAGTGCGCCTAGCTTTCAAACCTATAGGAGCGAGAACTTTACCACTCTCTCGCCTTCTCCCTTCACATTAGATTGGAAAAGAAGGCGTTTTGGACAACTAACTTTTGCTTTTTCCTAAACAGTCTGCAGAACCCTGTGCAACTTGTAAAACAAGATTGCGGATGATTTCTGTACTGGCACAGTTTCACCTTGGAAGATATAGTGAAAAAGCTTTTTGGAAAGTGTTGTGTGACAAGAGAAGCAGAAGACGGAGATACGCAGCTCTATGAAGCTAAGCGCCGTTCTGGGTGCCTTTCGGGACAAGGCGCTGGCTGGAACGCACTGTGACCGGAAAATCACTGTGCGCGAAGAAGCCGCTTCTTCGCCTCCGGGAGACAGAGAGTGCGGCAGCTTCCCAAAGGCGAAGAACCAGGCCGCACCACACCCGTATAATGCGCGTAGCTTTCAAAACTATAGAAAACAGAAGTTTACCACTCTCTTGCCTTTTCCATTCACATTAGATTGGAAAAGAAGGCGTTTTGGACAACTATCTTTTGCTTTTTCCTAAACAGTCTGCAGACCTCCATGCAACTTCTAGAACAAGATTGCGGATGTTTTCTGTACCGGCACAGTTTCTCCTTGGAAGACATAGTGGAAAAGCTTTTTGCTAAGTGTTGTCTGACAAGAGAACAGAAGATTGAGATACGGAGCTCTATGAACCTAAGCGCCGTTCCGGGCCCCGTTCGGCAAGAGGCGCTGGCTGGAACGCAACGCAACAGCCACAATTCTCTGTGCGCGAAGAAGCCGCTTCTTCGCCTCCGGGAGACAGAGAGAGAGGCAGCTTCCCAAGGGGGAAGAACCAACCCCCACCACACCAGTATAGTGCGTGTAGCTTTCAAACATATAGAAAACAGAACTTTACCACTCTCTTGCCTTTTCCATTCACATTAGATTGGAAAAGAAGGCGTTTTGGACAACTATCTTTTGCTTTTTTGCTAAACAGTCTGCAGACCTCCAGGCAACTTCTAAAACAAGATTTTGGATGTTTTCTGTACTGGCACAGTTTCTCCTTGGAAGACATAGTGGAAAAGCTTTTTGCTAAGTGTTGTGTGACAAGAGAAGCAGAAGACGGAGATATGCAGCTCTATGAAGCTAAGTGCTGGTCCCGGGCATCTTTCGACTCAAGGACTTCTACGGTGCTCGCTGCAAGCAGCACAATGCTCTGTGCGCAAAAAAGCCTCTTCTTTGCCTCCCAGAGTCGCAGAGTGAAGCAGGTTTCGAAAGTCGAAGAACTAAGACGAACGACACTGGCAGCGTGTGGCCAGCATCCAAACTTATAGAAAAGAGTACTTTACTGCTCTCTTGCCCTTTCCACTCACATTAGATTGGAAAAGAAGGAGTTTTGGACAACTATCTTTTGCTTTTTGCTAATCAGTCTGCAGACCTCCCTTTGACTTCTAAAACAAGATTGCGGATGTTTTCTGTACTGGCACAGTTTCTGCTTGGAAGACATAGTGGAAAAGCTTTTTGCTAAGTGTTGTGTGACAAGAGAAGCCGGAGACGGAGATACGGAGCTCTATGAAGCTAAGTGCTGGTCCCGGGCATCTTTCGACTCAAGGTGTTCTACGGTGCTCCCTGCCACCAGGACCATGCTCAGTGCGCAAAAAAGCCTCTTCTTTGCCTCCGAAAGTCGGAGAGTGAAGCAGGTTTTGAAAGTCGAACAACTAAGACGAACAAAACTGGCAGCGTGTGGCCAGCATCCAAACTTATAGAAAAGAGCACTTTACTGCTCTCTTGCCTTTTCCACTCACATTAGATTGGAAAAGAAGGAGTTTTGGACAACTATCTTTTGCTTTTTGCTAGTCAGTCTGCAGATGTCCTTGCAAATGTAGAAGAGGATATGGGGTGTTTTCTGTACTGGCACAGTTTCTCCTTGCAAGATAGAATGGAAAAAACTTTTTTCTATGTGTTGTGTGACAAGAGAAGCAGAAGACGGAGATACGCAGCTCTATGAAGCTAAGCGCCGTTCCGGGTGCCTTTCGGCACAAGGTGCTGGATGGAACGCACCGCGACAGCCAAAATTCTCTTTATGCGCGAAGAAGCCGCTTCTTCGCCTCCAGGAGACAGAGAGAGAGGCAGCTTCCCAAGGGCGAAGAACCAAGCCGCACCACACCCGTATAGTGCGCCTAGCTTTCAAACCTATAGGAGCGAGAACTTTACCACTCTCTCGCCTTCTCCCTTCACATTAGATTGGAAAAGAAGGCGTTTTGGACAACTAACTTTTGCTTTTTCCTAAACAGTCTGCAGAACCCTGTGCAACTTGTAAAACAAGATTGCGGATGATTTCTGTACTGGCACAGTTTCACCTTGGAAGATATAGTGAAAAAGCTTTTTGGAAAGTGTTGTGTGAGAAGAGAAGCAGAAGACGGAGATACGCAGCTCTATGAAGCTAAGCGCCGTTCTGGGTGCCTTTCGGGACAAGGCGCTGGCTGGAACGCACTGTGACCGGAAAATCACTGTGCGCGAAGAAGCCGCTTCTTCGCCTCCGGGAGACAGAGAGTGCGGCAGCTTCCCAAAGGCGAAGAACCAGGCCGCACCACACCCGTATAATGCGCGTAGCTTTCAAAACTATAGAAAACAGAAGTTTACCACTCTCTTGCCTTTTCCATTCACATTAGATTGGAAAAGAAGGCGTTTTGGACAACTATCTTTTGCTTTTTCCTAAACAGTCTGCAGACCTCCATGCAACTTCTAGAACAAGATTGCGGATGTTTTCTGTACCGGCACAGTTTCTCCTTGGAAGACATAGTGGAAAAGCTTTTTGCTAAGTGTTGTCTGACAAGAGAACAGAAGATTGAGATACGGAGCTCTATGAACCTAAGCGCCGTTCCGGGCCCCGTTCGGCAAGAGGCGCTGGCTGGAACGCAACGCAACAGCCACAATTCTCTGTGCGCGAAGAAGCCGCTTCTTCGCCTCCGGGAGACAGAGAGAGAGGCAGCTTCCCAAGGGGGAAGAACCAACCCCCACCACACCAGTATAGTGCGTGTAGCTTTCAAACATATAGAAAACAGAACTTTACCACTCTCTTGCCTTTTCCATTCACATTAGATTGGAAAAGAAGGCGTTTTGGACAACTATCTTTTGCTTTTTTGCTAAACAGTCTGCAGACCTCCAGGCAACTTCTAAAACAAGATTTTGGATGTTTTCTGTACTGGCACAGTTTCTCCTTGGAAGACATAGTGGAAAAGCTTTTTGCTAAGTGTTGTGTGACAAGAGAAGCAGAAGACGGAGATATGCAGCTCTATGAAGCTAAGTGCTGGTCCCGGGCATCTTTCGACTCAAGGACTTCTACGGTGCTCGCTGCAAGCAGCACAATGCTCTGTGCGCAAAAAAGCCTCTTCTTCGCCTCCCAGAGTCGCAGAGTGAAGCAGGTTTCGAAAGTCGAAGAACTAAGACGAACGACACTGGCAGCGTGTGGCCAGCATCCAAACTTATAGAAAAGAGTACTTTACTGCTCTCTTGCCCTTTCCACTCACATTAGATTGGAAAAGAAGGAGTTTTGGACAACTATCTTTTGCTTTTTGCTAATCAGTCTGCAGACCTCCCTTTGACTTCTAAAACAAGATTGCGGATGTTTTCTGTACTGGCACAGTTTCTCCTTGGAAGACATAGTGGAAAAGCTTTTTGCTAAGTGTTGTGTGACAAGAGAAGCCGGAGACGGAGATACGGAGCTCTATGAAGCTAAGTGCTGGTCCCGGGCATCTTTCGACTCAAGGTGTTCTACGGTGCTTCCTGCCACCAGGACCATGCTCAGTGCGCAAAAAAGCCTCTTCTTTGCCTCCGAAAGTCGGAGAGTGAAGCAGGTTTTGAAAGTCGAAGAACTAAGACGAACGACACTGGCAGCGTGTGGCCAGCATCCAAACTTATAGAAAAGAGCACTTTACTGCTCTCTTGCCTTTTCCACTCACATTAGATTGGAAAAGAAGGAGTTTTGGACAACTATCTTTTGCTTTTTGCTAATCAGTCTGCAGATGTCCTTGCAAATGTAGAAGAGGATATGGGGTGTTTTCTGTACTGGCACAGTTTCTCCTTGCAAGATAGAATGGAAAAAACTTTTTTCTATGTGTTGTGTGACAAGAGAAGCAGAAGACGGAGATACGCAGCTCTATGAAGCTAAGCGCCGTTCCGGGTGCCTTTCGGCACAAGGTGCTGGATGGAACGCACCGCGACAGCCAAAATTCTCTTTATGCGCGAAGAAGCCGCTTCTTCGCCTCCAGGAGACAGAGAGAGAGGCAGCTTCCCAAGGGCGAAGAACCAAGCCGCACCACACCCGTATAGTGCGCCTAGCTTTCAAACCTATAGGAGCGAGAACTTTACCACTCTCTCGCCTTCTCCCTTCACATTAGATTGGAAAAGAAGGCGTTTTGGACAACTAACTTTTGCTTTTTCCTAAACAGTCTGCAGAACCCTGTGCAACTTGTAAAACAAGATTGCGGATGATTTCTGTACTGGCACAGTTTCACCTTGGAAGATATAGTGAAAAAGCTTTTTGGAAAGTGTTGTGTGACAAGAGAAGCAGAAGACGGAGATACGCAGCTCTATGAAGCTAAGCGCCGTTCTGGGTGCCTTTCGGGACAAGGCGCTGGCTGGAACGCACTGTGACCGGAAAATCACTGTGCGCGAAGAAGCCGCTTCTTCGCCTCCGGGAGACAGAGAGTGCGGCAGCTTCCCAAAGGCGAAGAACCAGGCCGCACCACACCAGTATAATGCGCGTAGCTTTCAAAACTATAGAAAACAGAAGTTTACCACTCTCTTGCCTTTTCCATTCACATTAGATTGGAAAAGAAGGCGTTTTGGACAACTATCTTTTGCTTTTTCCTAAACAGTCTGCAGACCTCCATGCAACTTCTAGAACAAGATTGCGGATGTTTTCTGTACCGGCACAGTTTCTCCTTGGAAGACATAGTGGAAAAGCTTTTTGCTAAGTGTTGTCTGACAAGAGAACAGAAGATTGAGATACGGAGCTCTATGAACCTAAGCGCCGTTCCGGGCCCCGTTCGGCAAGAGGCGCTGGCTGGAACGCAACGCAACAGCCACAATTCTCTGTGCGCGAAGAAGCCGCTTCTTCGCCTCCGGGAGACAGAGAGAGAGGCAGCTTCCCAAGGGGGAAGAACCAACCCCCACCACACCAGTATAGTGCGTGTAGCTTTCAAACATATAGAAAACAGAACTTTACCACTCTCTTGCCTTTTCCATTCACATTAGATTGGAAAAGAAGGCGTTTTGGACAACTATCTTTTGCTTTTTTGCTAAACAGTCTGCAGACCTCCAGGCAACTTCTAAAACAAGATTTTGGATGTTTTCTGTACTGGCACAGTTTCTCCTTGGAAGACATAGTGGAAAAGCTTTTTGCTAAGTGTTGTGTGACAAGAGAAGCAGAAGACGGAGATATGCAGCTCTATGAAGCTAAGTGCTGGTCCCGGGCATCTTTCGACTCAAGGACTTCTACGGTGCTCGCTGCAAGCAGCACAATGCTCTGTGCGCAAAAAAGCCTCTTCTTCGCCTCCCAGAGTCGCAGAGTGAAGCAGGTTTCGAAAGTCGAAGAACTAAGACGAACGACACTGGCAGCGTGTGGCCAGCATCCAAACTTATAGAAAAGAGTACTTTACTGCTCTCTTGCCCTTTCCACTCACATTAGATTGGAAAAGAAGGAGTTTTGGACAACTATCTTTTGCTTTTTGCTAATCAGTCTGCAGACCTCCCTTTGACTTCTAAAACAAGATTGCGGATGTTTTCTGTACTGGCACAGTTTCTCCTTGGAAGACATAGTGGAAAAGCTTTTTGCTAAGTGTTGTGTGACAAGAGAAGCCGGAGACGGAGATACGGAGCTCTATGAAGCTAAGTGCTGGTCCCGGGCATCTTTCGACTCAAGGTGTTCTACGGTGCTCCCTGCCACCAGGACCATGCTCAGTGCGCAAAAAAGCCTCTTCTTTGCCTCCGAAAGTCGGAGAGTGAAGCAGGTTTTGAAAGTCGAACAACTAAGACGAACAAAACTGGCAGCGTGTGGCCAGCATCCAAACTTATAGAAAAGAGCACTTTACTGCTCTCTTGCCTTTTCCACTCACATTAGATTGGAAAAGAAGGAGTTTTGGACAACTATCTTTTGCTTTTTGCTAATCAGTCTGCAGATGTCCTTGCAAATGTAGAAGAGGATATGGGGTGTTTTCTGTACTGGCACAGTTTCTCCTTGCAAGATAGAATGGAAAAAACTTTTTTCTATGTGTTGTGTGACAAGAGAAGCAGAAGACGGAGATACGCAGCTCTATGAAGCTAAGCGCCGTTCCGGGTGCCTTTCGGCACAAGGTGCTGGATGGAACGCACCGCGACAGCCAAAATTCTCTTTATGCGCGAAGAAGCCGCTTCTTCGCCTCCAGGAGACAGAGAGAGAGGCAGCTTCCCAAGGGCGAAGAACCAAGCCGCACCACACCCGTATAGTGCGCCTAGCTTTCAAACCTATAGGAGCGAGAACTTTACCACTCTCTCGCCTTCTCCCTTCACATTAGATTGGAAAAGAAGGCGTTTTGGACAACTAACTTTTGCTTTTTCCTAAACAGTCTGCAGAACCCTGTGCAACTTGTAAAACAAGATTGCGGATGATTTCTGTACTGGCACAGTTTCACCTTGGAAGATATAGTGAAAAAGCTTTTTGGAAAGTGTTGTGTGACAAGAGAAGCAGAAGACGGAGATACGCAGCTCTATGAAGCTAAGCGCCGTTCTGGGTGCCTTTCGGGACAAGGCGCTGGCTGGAACGCACTGTGACCGGAAAATCACTGTGCGCGAAGAAGCCGCTTCTTCGCCTCCGGGAGACAGAGAGTGCGGCAGCTTCCCAAAGGCGAAGAACCAGGCCGCACCACACCCGTATAATGCGCGTAGCTTTCAAAACTATAGAAAACAGAAGTTTACCACTCTCTTGCCTTTTCCATTCACATTAGATTGGAAAAGAAGGCGTTTTGGACAACTATCTTTTGCTTTTTCCTAAACAGTCTGCAGACCTCCATGCAACTTCTAGAACAAGATTGCGGATGTTTTCTGTACCGGCACAGTTTCTCCTTGGAAGACATAGTGGAAAAGCTTTTTGCTAAGTGTTGTCTGACAAGAGAACAGAAGATTGAGATACGGAGCTCTATGAACCTAAGCGCCGTTCCGGGCCCCGTTCGGCAAGAGGCGCTGGCTGGAACGCAACGCAACAGCCACAATTCTCTGTGCGCGAAGAAGCCGCTTCTTCGCCTCCGGGAGACAGAGAGAGAGGCAGCTTCCCAAGGGGGAAGAACCAACCCCCACCACACCAGTATAGTGCGTGTAGCTTTCAAACATATAGAAAACAGAACTTTACCACTCTCTTGCCTTTTCCATTCACATTAGATTGGAAAAGAAGGCGTTTTGGACAACTATCTTTTGCTTTTTTGCTAAACAGTCTGCAGACCTCCAGGCAACTTCTAAAACAAGATTTTGGATGTTTTCTGTACTGGCACAGTTTCTCCTTGGAAGACATAGTGGAAAAGCTTTTTGCTAAGTGTTGTGTGACAAGAGAAGCAGAAGACGGAGATATGCAGCTCTATGAAGCTAAGTGCTGGTCCCGGGCATCTTTCGACTCAAGGACTTCTACGGTGCTCGCTGCAAGCAGCACAATGCTCTGTGCGCAAAAAAGCCTCTTCTTCGCCTCCCAGAGTCGCAGAGTGAAGCAGGTTTCGAAAGTCGAAGAACTAAGACGAACGACACTGGCAGCGTGTGGCCAGCATCCAAACTTATAGAAAAGAGTACTTTACTGCTCTCTTGCCCTTTCCACTCACATTAGATTGGAAAAGAAGGAGTTTTGGACAACTATCTTTTGCTTTTTGCTAATCAGTCTGCAGACCTCCCTTTGACTTCTAAAACAAGATTGCGGATGTTTTCTGTACTGGCACAGTTTCTGCTTGGAAGACATAGTGGAAAAGCTTTTTGCTAAGTGTTGTGTGACAAGAGAAGCCGGAGACGGAGATACGGAGCTCTATGAAGCTAAGTGCTGGTCCTGGGCATCTTTCGACTCAAGGTGTTCTACGGTGCTCCCTGCCACCAGGACCATGCTCAGTGCGCAAAAAAGCATCTTCTTTGCCTCCGAAAGTCGGAGAGTGAAGCAGGTTTTGAAAGTCGAACAACTAAGACGAACAAAACTGGCAGCGTGTGGCCAGCATCCAAACTTATAGAAAAGAGCACTTTACTGCTCTCTTGCCTTTTCCACTCACATTAGATTGGAAAAGAAGGAGTTTTGGACAACTATCTTTTGCTTTTTGCTAATCAGTCTGCAGATGTCCTTGCAAATGTAGAAGAGGATATGGGGTGTTTTCTGTACTGGCACAGTTTCTCCTTGCAAGATAGAATGGAAAAAACTTTTTTCTATGTGTTGTGTGACAAGAGAAGCAGAAGACGGAGATACGCAGCTCTATGAAGCTAAGCGCCGTTCCGGGTGCCTTTCGGCACAAGGTGCTGGATGGAACGCACCGCGACAGCCAAAATTCTCTTTATGCGCGAAGAAGCCGCTTCTTCGCCTCCAGGAGACAGAGAGAGAGGCAGCTTCCCAAGGGCGAAGAACCAAGCCGCACCACACCCGTATAGTGCGCCTAGCTTTCAAACCTATAGGAGCGAGAACTTTACCACTCTCTCGCCTTCTCCCTTCACATTAGATTGGAAAAGAAGGCGTTTTGGACAACTAACTTTTGCTTTTTCCTAAACAGTCTGCAGAACCCTGTGCAACTTGTAAAACAAGATTGCGGATGATTTCTGTACTGGCACAGTTTCACCTTGGAAGATATAGTGAAAAAGCTTTTTGGAAAGTGTTGTGTGAGAAGAGAAGCAGAAGACGGAGATACGCAGCTCTATGAAGCTAAGCGCCGTTCTGGGTGCCTTTCGGGACAAGGCGCTGGCTGGAACGCACTGTGACCGGAAAATCACTGTGCGCGAAGAAGCCGCTTCTTCGCCTCCGGGAGACAGAGAGTGCGGCAGCTTCCCAAAGGCGAAGAACCAGGCCGCACCACACCCGTATAATGCGCGTAGCTTTCAAAACTATAGAAAACAGAAGTTTACCACTCTCTTGCCTTTTCCATTCACATTAGATTGGAAAAGAAGGCGTTTTGGACAACTATCTTTTGCTTTTTCCTAAACAGTCTGCAGACCTCCATGCAACTTCTAGAACAAGATTGCGGATGTTTTCTGTACCGGCACAGTTTCTCCTTGGAAGACATAGTGGAAAAGCTTTTTGCTAAGTGTTGTCTGACAAGAGAACAGAAGATTGAGATACGGAGCTCTATGAACCTAAGCGCCGTTCCGGGCCCCGTTCGGCAAGAGGCGCTGGCTGGAACGCAACGCAACAGCCACAATTCTCTGTGCGCGAAGAAGCCGCTTCTTCGCCTCCGGGAGACAGAGAGAGAGGCAGCTTCCCAAGGGCGAAGAACCAAGCCGCACCACACCAGTATAGTGCGCCTAGCTTTCAAACCTATAGGAGCGAGAACTTTACCACTCTCTCGCCTTCTCCCTTCACATTAGATTGGAAAAGAAGGCGTTTTGGACAACTAACTTTTGCTTTTTCCTAAACAGTCTGCAGAACCCTGTGCAACTTGTAAAACAAGATTGCGGATGATTTCTGTACTGGCACAGTTTCACCTTGGAAGATATAGTGAAAAAGCTTTTTGGAAAGTGTTGTGTGAGAAGAGAAGCAGAAGACGGAGATACGCAGCTCTATGAAGCTAAGCGCCGTTCTGGGTGCCTTTCGGGACAAGGCGCTGGCTGGAACGCACTGTGACCGGAAAATCACTGTGCGCGAAGAAGCCGCTTCTTCGCCTCCGGGAGACAGAGAGAGAGGCAGCTTCCCAAGGGGGAAGAACCAACCCCCACCACACCAGTATAGTGCGTGTAGCTTTCAAACATATAGAAAACAGAACTTTACCACTCTCTTGCCTTTTCCATTCACATTAGATTGGAAAAGAAGGCGTTTTGGACAACTATCTTTTGCTTTTTTGCTAAACAGTCTGCAGACCTCCAGGCAACTTCTAAAACAAGATTTTGGATGTTTTCTGTACTGGCACAGTTTCTCCTTGGAAGACATAGTGGAAAAGCTTTTTGCTAAGTGTTGTGTGACAAGAGAAGCAGAAGACGGAGATATGCAGCTCTATGAAGCTAAGTGCTGGTCCCGGGCATCTTTCGACTCAAGGACTTCTACGGTGCTCGCTGCAAGCAGCACAATGCTCTGTGCGCAAAAAAGCCTCTTCTTCGCCTCCCAGAGTCGCAGAGTGAAGCAGGTTTCGAAAGTCGAAGAACTAAGACGAACGACACTGGCAGCGTGTGGCCAGCATCCAAACTTATAGAAAAGAGTACTTTACTGCTCTCTTGCCCTTTCCACTCACATTAGATTGGAAAAGAAGGAGTTTTGGACAACTATCTTTTGCTTTTTGCTAATCAGTCTGCAGACCTCCCTTTGACTTCTAAAACAAGATTGCGGATGTTTTCTGTACTGGCACAGTTTCTCCTTGGAAGACATAGTGGAAAAGCTTTTTGCTAAGTGTTGTGTGACAAGAGAAGCCGGAGACGGAGATACGGAGCTCTATGAAGCTAAGTGCTGGTCCCGGGCATCTTTCGACTCAAGGTGTTCTACGGTGCTCCCTGCCACCAGGACCATGCTCAGTGCGCAAAAAAGCCTCTTCTTTGCCTCCGAAAGTCGGAGAGTGAAGCAGGTTTTGAAAGTCGAACAACTAAGACGAACAAAACTGGCAGCGTGTGGCCAGCATCCAAACTTATAGAAAAGAGCACTTTACTGCTCTCTTGCCTTTTCCACTCACATTAGATTGGAAAAGAAGGAGTTTTGGACAACTATCTTTTGCTTTTTGCTAATCAGTCTGCAGATGTCCTTGCAAATGTAGAAGAGGATATGGGGTGTTTTCTGTACTGGCACAGTTTCTCCTTGCAAGATAGAATGGAAAAAACTTTTTTCTATGTGTTGTGTGACAAGAGAAGCAGAAGACGGAGATACGCAGCTCTATGAAGCTAAGCGCCGTTCCGGGTGCCTTTCGGCACAAGGTGCTGGATGGAACGCACCGCGACAGCCAAAATTCTCTTTATGCGCAAAGAAGCCGCTTCTTCGCCTCCAGGAGACAGAGAGAGAGGCAGCTTCCCAAGGGGGAAGAACCAAGCCGCACCACACCCGTATAGTGCGCCTAGCTTTCAAAACTATAGGAGCGAGAACTTTACCACTCTCTCGCCTTCTCCCTTCACATTAGATTGGAAAAGAAGGCGTTTTGGACAACTAACTTTTGCTTTTTCCTAAACAGTCTGCAGAACCCTGTGCAACTTGTAAAACAAGATTGCGGATGATTTCTGTACTGGCACAGTTTCACCTTGGAAGATATAGTGAAAAAGCTTTTTGGAAAGTGTTGTGTGACAAGAGAAGCAGAAGACGGAGATACGCAGCTCTATGAAGCTAAGCGCCGTTCTGGGTGCCTTTCGGGACAAGGCGCTGGCTGGAACGCACTGTGACCGGAAAATCACTGTGCGCGAAGAAGCCGCTTCTTCGCCTCCGGGAGACAGAGAGAGAGGCAGCTTCCCAAGGGGGAAGAACCAACCCCCACCACACCAGTATAGTGCGTGTAGCTTTCAAACATATAGAAAACAGAACTTTACCACTCTCTTGCCTTTTCCATTCACATTAGATTGGAAAAGAAGGCGTTTTGGACAACTATCTTTTGCTTTTTCCTAAACAGTCTGCAGACCTCCATGCAACTTCTAGAACAAGATTGCGGATGTTTTCTGTACCGGCACAGTTTCTCCTTGGAAGACATAGTGGAAAAGCTTTTTGCTAAGTGTTGTCTGACAAGAGAACAGAAGATTGAGATACGGAGCTCTATGAAGCTAAGCGCCGTTCCGGGCCCCGTTCGGCAAGAGGCGCTGGCTGGAACGCAACGCAACAGCCACAATTCTCTGTGCGCGAAGAAGCCGCTTCTTCGCCTCCGGGAGACAGAGAGAGAGGCAGCTTCCCAAGGGGGAAGAACCAACCCCCACCACACCAGTATAGTGCGTGTAGCTTTCAAACATATAGAAAACAGAACTTTACCACTCTCTTGCCTTTTCCATTCACATTAGATTGGAAAAGAAGGCGTTTTGGACAACTATCTTTTGCTTTTTTGCTAAACAGTCTGCAGACCTCCAGGCAACTTCTAAAACAAGATTTTGGATGTTTTCTGTACTGGCACAGTTTCTCCTTGGAAGACATAGTGGAAAAGCTTTTTGCTAAGTGTTGTGTGACAAGAGAAGCAGAAGACGGAGATATGCAGCTCTATGAAGCTAAGTGCTGGTCCCGGGCATCTTTCGACTCAAGGACTTCTACGGTGCTCGCTGCAAGCAGCACAATGCTCTGTGCGCAAAAAAGCCTCTTCTTCGCCTCCCAGAGTCGCAGAGTGAAGCAGGTTTCGAAAGTCGAAGAACTAAGACGAACGACACTGGCAGCGTGTGGCCAGCATCCAAACTTATAGAAAAGAGTACTTTACTGCTCTCTTGCCCTTTCCACTCACATTAGATTGGAAAAGAAGGAGTTTTGGACAACTATCTTTTGCTTTTTGCTAATCAGTCTGCAGACCTCCCTTTGACTTCTAAAACAAGATTGCGGATGTTTTCTGTACTGGCACAGTTTCTGCTTGGAAGACATAGTGGAAAAGCTTTTTGCTAAGTGTTGTGTGACAAGAGAAGCCGGAGACGGAGATACGGAGCTCTATGAAGCTAAGTGCTGGTCCTGGGCATCTTTCGACTCAAGGTGTTCTACGGTGCTCCCTGCCACCAGGACCATGCTCAGTGTGCAAAAAAGCCTCTTCTTTGCCTCCGAAAGTCGGAGAGTGAAGCAGGTTTTGAAAGTCGAACAACTAAGACGAACAAAACTGGCAGCGTGTGGCCAGCATCCAAACTTATAGAAAAGAGCACTTTACTGCTCTCTTGCCTTTTCCACTCACATTAGATTGGAAAAGAAGGAGTTTTGGACAACTATCTTTTGCTTTTTGCTAATCAGTCTGCAGATGTCCTTGCAAATGTAGAAGAGGATATGGGGTGTTTTCTGTACTGGCACAGTTTCTCCTTGCAAGATAGAATGGAAAAAACTTTTTTCTATGTGTTGTGTGACAAGAGAAGCAGAAGACGGAGATACGCAGCTCTATGAAGCTAAGCGCCGTTCCGGGTGCCTTTCGGCACAAGGTGCTGGATGGAACGCACCGCGACAGCCAAAATTCTCTTTATGCGCGAAGAAGCCGCTTCTTCGCCTCCAGGAGACAGAGAGAGAGGCAGCTTCCCAAGGGCGAAGAACCAAGCCGCACCACACCCGTATAGTGCGCCTAGCTTTCAAACCTATAGGAGCGAGAACTTTACCACTCTCTCGCCTTCTCCCTTCACATTAGATTGGAAAAGAAGGCGTTTTGGACAACTAACTTTTGCTTTTTCCTAAACAGTCTGCAGAACCCTGTGCAACTTGTAAAACAAGATTGCGGATGATTTCTGTACTGGCACAGTTTCACCTTGGAAGATATAGTGAAAAAGCTTTTTGGAAAGTGTTGTGTGACAAGAGAAGCAGAAGACGGAGATACGCAGCTCTATGAAGCTAAGCGCCGTTCTGGGTGCCTTTCGGGACAAGGCGCTGGCTGGAACGCACTGTGACCGGAAAATCACTGTGCGCGAAGAAGCCGCTTCTTCGCCTCCGGGAGACAGAGAGTGCGGCAGCTTCCCAAAGGCGAAGAACCAGGCCGCACCACACCCGTATAATGCGCGTAGCTTTCAAAACTATAGAAAACAGAAGTTTACCACTCTCTTGCCTTTTCCATTCACATTAGATTGGAAAAGAAGGCGTTTTGGACAACTATCTTTTGCTTTTTCCTAAACAGTCTGCAGACCTCCATGCAACTTCTAGAACAAGATTGCGGATGTTTTCTGTACCGGCACAGTTTCTCCTTGGAAGACATAGTGGAAAAGCTTTTTGCTAAGTGTTGTCTGACAAGAGAACAGAAGATTGAGATACGGAGCTCTATGAACCTAAGCGCCGTTCCGGGCCCCGTTCGGCAAGAGGCGCTGGCTGGAACGCAACGCAACAGCCACAATTCTCTGTGCGCGAAGAAGCCGCTTCTTCGCCTCCGGGAGACAGAGAGAGAGGCAGCTTCCCAAGGGTGAAGAACCAAGCCGCACCACACCCGTATAGTGCGCCTAGCTTTCAAACCTATAGGAGCGAGAACTTTACCACTCTCTCGCCTTCTCCCTTCACATTAGATTGGAAAAGAAGGCGTTTTGGACAACTAACTTTTGCTTTTTCCTAAACAGTCTGCAGAACCCCGTGCAACTTGTAAAACAAGATTGCGGATGATTTCTGTACTGGCACAGTTTCACCTTGGAAGATATAGTGAAAAAGCTTTTTGGAAAGTGTTGTGTGACAAGAGAAGCAGAAGACGGAGATACGCAGCTCTATGAAGCTAAGCGCCGTTCTGGGTGCCTTTCGGGACAAGGCGCTGGCTGGAACGCACTGTGACCGGAAAATCACTGTGCGCGAAGAAGCCGCTTCTTCGCCTCCGGGAGACAGAGAGTGCGGCAGCTTCCCAAAGGCGAAGAACCAGGCCGCACCACACCCGTATAATGCGCGTAGCTTTCAAAACTATAGAAAACAGAAGTTTACCACTCTCTTGCCTTTTCCATTCACATTAGATTGGAAAAGAAGGCGTTTTGGACAACTATCTTTTGCTTTTTCCTAAACAGTCTGCAGACCTCCATGCAACTTCTAGAACAAGATTGCGGATGTTTTCTGTACCGGCACAGTTTCTCCTTGGAAGACATAGTGGAAAAGCTTTTTGCTAAGTGTTGTCTGACAAGAGAACAGAAGATTGAGATACGGAGCTCTATGAACCTAAGCGCCGTTCCGGGCCCCGTTCGGCAAGAGGCGCTGGCTGGAACGCAACGCAACAGCCACAATTCTCTGTGCGCGAAGAAGCCGCTTCTTCGCCTCCGGGAGACAGAGAGAGAGGCAGCTTCCCAAGGGGGAAGAACCAACCCCCACCACACCAGTATAGTGCGTGTAGCTTTCAAACATATAGAAAACAGAACTTTACCACTCTCTTGCCTTTTCCATTCACATTAGATTGGAAAAGAAGGCGTTTTGGACAACTATCTTTTGCTTTTTTGCTAAACAGTCTGCAGACCTCCAGGCAACTTCTAAAACAAGATTTTGGATGTTTTCTGTACTGGCACAGTTTCTCCTTGGAAGACATAGTGGAAAAGCTTTTTGCTAAGTGTTGTGTGACAAGAGAAGCAGAAGACGGAGATATGCAGCTCTATGAAGCTAAGTGCTGGTCCCGGGCATCTTTCGACTCAAGGACTTCTACGGTGCTCGCTGCAAGCAGCACAATGCTCTGTGCGCAAAAAAGCCTCTTCTTCGCCTCCCAGAGTCGCAGAGTGAAGCAGGTTTCGAAAGTCGAAGAACTAAGACGAACGACACTGGCAGCGTGTGGCCAGCATCCAAACTTATAGAAAAGAGTACTTTACTGCTCTCTTGCCCTTTCCACTCACATTAGATTGGAAAAGAAGGAGTTTTGGACAACTATCTTTTGCTTTTTGCTAATCAGTCTGCAGACCTCCCTTTGACTTCTAAAACAAGATTGCGGATGTTTTCTGTACTGGCACAGTTTCTGCTTGGAAGACATAGTGGAAAAGCTTTTTGCTAAGTGTTGTGTGACAAGAGAAGCCGGAGACGGAGATACGGAGCTCTATGAAGCTAAGTGCTGGTCCCGGGCATCTTTCGACTCAAGGTGTTCTACGGTGCTCCCTGCCACCAGGACCATGCTCAGTGCGCAAAAAAGCCTCTTCTTTGCCTCCGAAAGTCGGAGAGTGAAGCAGGTTTTGAAAGTCGAACAACTAAGACGAACAAAACTGGCAGCGTGTGGCCAGCATCCAAACTTATAGAAAAGAGCACTTTACTGCTCTCTTGCCTTTTCCACTCACATTAGATTGGAAAAGAAGGAGTTTTGGACAACTATCTTTTGCTTTTTGCTAATCAGTCTGCAGATGTCCTTGCAAATGTAGAAGAGGATATGGGGTGTTTTCTGTACTGGCACAGTTTCTCCTTGCAAGATAGAATGGAAAAAACTTTTTTCTATGTGTTGTGTGACAAGAGAAGCAGAAGACGGAGATACGCAGCTCTATGAAGCTAAGCGCCGTTCCGGGTGCCTTTCGGCACAAGGTGCTGGATGGAACGCACCGCGACAGCCAAAATTCTCTTTATGCGCGAAGAAGCCGCTTCTTCGCCTCCGGGAGACAGAGAGAGAGGCAGCTTCCCAAGGGCGAAGAACCAAGCCGCACCACACCCGTATAGTGCGCCTAGCTTTCAAACCTATAGGAGCGAGAACTTTACCACTCTCTCGCCTTCTCCCTTCACATTAGATTGGAAAAGAAGGCGTTTTGGACAACTAACTTTTGCTTTTTCCTAAACAGTCTGCAGAACCCCGTGCAACTTGTAAAACAAGATTGCGGATGATTTCTGTACTGGCACAGTTTCACCTTGGAAGATATAGTGAAAAAGCTTTTTGGAAAGTGTTGTGTGACAAGAGAAGCAGAAGACGGAGATACGCAGCTCTATGAAGCTAAGCGCCGTTCTGGGTGCCTTTCGGGACAAGGCGCTGGCTGGAACGCACTGTGACCGGAAAATCACTGTGCGCGAAGAAGCCGCTTCTTCGCCTCCGGGAGACAGAGAGTGCGGCAGCTTCCCAAAGGCGAAGAACCAGGCCGCACCACACCCGTATAATGCGCGTAGCTTTCAAAACTATAGAAAACAGAAGTTTACCACTCTCTTGCCTTTTCCATTCACATTAGATTGGAAAAGAAGGCGTTTTGGACAACTATCTTTTGCTTTTTCCTAAACAGTCTGCAGACCTCCATGCAACTTCTAGAACAAGATTGCGGATGTTTTCTGTACCGGCACAGTTTCTCCTTGGAAGACATAGTGGAAAAGCTTTTTGCTAAGTGTTGTCTGACAAGAGAACAGAAGATTGAGATACGGAGCTCTATGAACCTAAGCGCCGTTCCGGGCCCCGTTCGGCAAGAGGCGCTGGCTGGAACGCAACGCAACAGCCACAATTCTCTGTGCGCGAAGAAGCCGCTTCTTCGCCTCCGGGAGACAGAGAGAGAGGCAGCTTCCCAAGGGGGAAGAACCAACCCCCACCACACCAGTATAGTGCGTGTAGCTTTCAAACATATAGAAAACAGAACTTTACCACTCTCTTGCCTTTTCCATTCACATTAGATTGGAAAAGAAGGCGTTTTGGACAACTATCTTTTGCTTTTTTGCTAAACAGTCTGCAGACCTCCAGGCAACTTCTAAAACAAGATTTTGGATGTTTTCTGTACTGGCACAGTTTCTCCTTGGAAGACATAGTGGAAAAGCTTTTTGCTAAGTGTTGTGTGACAAGAGAAGCAGAAGACGGAGATATGCAGCTCTATGAAGCTAAGTGCTGGTCCCGGGCATCTTTCGACTCAAGGACTTCTACGGTGCTCGCTGCAAGCAGCACAATGCTCTGTGCGCAAAAAAGCCTCTTCTTCGCCTCCCAGAGTCGCAGAGTGAAGCAGGTTTCGAAAGTCGAAGAACTAAGACGAACGACACTGGCAGCGTGTGGCCAGCATCCAAACTTATAGAAAAGAGTACTTTACTGCTCTCTTGCCCTTTCCACTCACATTAGATTGGAAAAGAAGGAGTTTTGGACAACTATCTTTTGCTTTTTGCTAATCAGTCTGCAGACCTCCCTTTGACTTCTAAAACAAGATTGCGGATGTTTTCTGTACTGGCACAGTTTCTGCTTGGAAGACATAGTGGAAAAGCTTTTTGCTAAGTGTTGTGTGACAAGAGAAGCCGGAGACGGAGATACGGAGCTCTATGAAGCTAAGTGCTGGTCCTGGGCATCTTTCGACTCAAGGTGTTCTACGGTGCTCCCTGCCACCAGGACCATGCTCAGTGCGCAAAAAAGCCTCTTCTTTGCCTCCGAAAGTCGGAGAGTGAAGCAGGTTTTGAAAGTCGAACAACTAAGACGAACAAAACTGGCAGCGTGTGGCCAGCATCCAAACTTATAGAAAAGAGCACTTTACTGCTCTCTTGCCTTTTCCACTCACATTAGATTGGAAAAGAAGGAGTTTTGGACAACTATCTTTTGCTTTTTGCTAATCAGTCTGCAGATGTCCTTGCAAATGTAGAAGAGGATATGGGGTGTTTTCTGTACTGGCACAGTTTCTCCTTGCAAGATAGAATGGAAAAAACTTTTTTCTATGTGTTGTGTGACAAGAGAAGCAGAAGACGGAGATACGCAGCTCTATGAAGCTAAGCGCCGTTCCGGGTGCCTTTCGGCACAAGGTGCTGGATGGAACGCACCGCGACAGCCAAAATTCTCTTTATGCGCGAAGAAGCCGCTTCTTCGCCTCCAGGAGACAGAGAGAGAGGCAGCTTCCCAAGGGCGAAGAACCAAGCCGCACCACACCCGTATAGTGCGCCTAGCTTTCAAACCTATAGGAGCGAGAACTTTACCACTCTCTCGCCTTCTCCCTTCACATTAGATTGGAAAAGAAGGCGTTTTGGACAACTAACTTTTGCTTTTTCCTAAACAGTCTGCAGAACCCTGTGCAACTTGTAAAACAAGATTGCGGATGATTTCTGTACTGGCACAGTTTCACCTTGGAAGATATAGTGAAAAAGCTTTTTGGAAAGTGTTGTGTGAGAAGAGAAGCAGAAGACGGAGATACGCAGCTCTATGAAGCTAAGCGCCGTTCTGGGTGCCTTTCGGGACAAGGCGCTGGCTGGAACGCACTGTGACCGGAAAATCACTGTGCGCGAAGAAGCCGCTTCTTCGCCTCCGGGAGACAGAGAGTGCGGCAGCTTCCCAAAGGCGAAGAACCAGGCCGCACCACACCCGTATAATGCGCGTAGCTTTCAAAACTATAGAAAACAGAAGTTTACCACTCTCTTGCCTTTTCCATTCACATTAGATTGGAAAAGAAGGCGTTTTGGACAACTATCTTTTGCTTTTTCCTAAACAGTCTGCAGACCTCCATGCAACTTCTAGAACAAGATTGCGGATGTTTTCTGTACCGGCACAGTTTCTCCTTGGAAGACATAGTGGAAAAGCTTTTTGCTAAGTGTTGTCTGACAAGAGAACAGAAGATTGAGATACGGAGCTCTATGAAGCTAAGCGCCGTTCCGGGCCCCGTTCGGCAAGAGGCGCTGGCTGGAACGCAACGCAACAGGCACAATTCTCTGTGCGCGAAGAAGCCGCTTCTTCGCCTCCGGGAGACAGAGAGAGAGGCAGCTTCCCAAGGGGGAAGAACCAACCCCCACCACACCAGTATAGTGCGTGTAGCTTTCAAACATATAGAAAACAGAACTTTACCACTCTCTTGCCTTTTCCATTCACATTAGATTGGAAAAGAAGGCGTTTTGGACAACTATCTCTTGCTTTTTTGCTAAACAGTCTGCAGACCTCCAGGCAACTTCTAAAACAAGATTTTGGATGTTTTCTGTACTGGCACAGTTTCTCCTTGGAAGACATAGTGGAAAAGCTTTTTGCTAAGTGTTGTGTGACAAGAGAAGCAGAAGACGGAGATATGCAGCTCTATGAAGCTAAGTGCTGGTCCCGGGCATCTTTCGACTCAAGGACTTCTACGGTGCTCGCTGCAAGCAGCACAATGCTCTGTGCGCAAAAAAGCCTCTTCTTCGCCTCCCAGAGTCGCAGAGTGAAGCAGGTTTCGAAAGTCGAAGAACTAAGACGAACGACACTGGCAGCGTGTGGCCAGCATCCAAACTTATAGAAAAGAGTACTTTACTGCTCTCTTGCCCTTTCCACTCACATTAGATTGGAAAAGAAGGAGTTTTGGACAACTATCTTTTGCTTTTTGCTAATCAGTCTGCAGACCTCCCTTTGACTTCTAAAACAAGATTGCGGATGTTTTCTGTACTGGCACAGTTTCTGCTTGGAAGACATAGTGGAAAAGCTTTTTGCTAAGTGTTGTGTGACAAGAGAAGCCGGAGACGGAGATACGGAGCTCTATGAAGCTAAGTGCTGGTCCTGGGCATCTTTCGACTCAAGGTGTTCTACGGTGCTCCCTGCCACCAGGACCATGCTCAGTGCGCAAAAAAGCCTCTTCTTTGCCTCCGAAAGTCGGAGAGTGAAGCAGGTTTTGAAAGTCGAACAACTAAGACGAACAAAACTGGCAGCGTGTGGCCAGCATCCAAACTTATAGAAAAGAGCACTTTACTGCTCTCTTGCCTTTTCCACTCACATTAGATTGGAAAAGAAGGAGTTTTGGACAACTATCTTTTGCTTTTTGCTAATCAGTCTGCAGATGTCCTTGCAAATGTAGAAGAGGATATGGGGTGTTTTCTGTACTGGCACAGTTTCTCCTTGCAAGATAGAATGGAAAAAACTTTTTTCTATGTGTTGTGTGACAAGAGAAGCAGAAGACGGAGATACGCAGCTCTATGAAGCTAAGCGCCGTTCCGGGTGCCTTTCGGCACAAGGTGCTGGATGGAACGCACCGCGACAGCCAAAATTCTCTTTATGCGCGAAGAAGCCGCTTCTTCGCCTCCAGGAGACAGAGAGAGAGGCAGCTTCCCAAGGGCGAAGAACCAAGCCGCACCACACCCGTATAGTGCGCCTAGCTTTCAAACCTATAGGAGCGAGAACTTTACCACTCTCTCGCCTTCTCCCTTCACATTAGATTGGAAAAGAAGGCGTTTTGGACAACTAACTTTTGCTTTTTCCTAAACAGTCTGCAGAACCCTGTGCAACTTGTAAAACAAGATTGCGGATGATTTCTGTACTGGCACAGTTTCACCTTGGAAGATATAGTGAAAAAGCTTTTTGGAAAGTGTTGTGTGAGAAGAGAAGCAGAAGACGGAGATACGCAGCTCTATGAAGCTAAGCGCCGTTCTGGGTGCCTTTCGGGACAAGGCGCTGGCTGGAACGCACTGTGACCGGAAAATCACTGTGCGCGAAGAAGCCGCTTCTTCGCCTCCGGGAGACAGAGAGTGCGGCAGCTTCCCAAAGGCGAAGAACCAGGCCGCACCACACCCGTATAATGCGCGTAGCTTTCAAAACTATAGAAAACAGAAGTTTACCACTCTCTTGCCTTTTCCATTCACATTAGATTGGAAAAGAAGGCGTTTTGGACAACTATCTTTTGCTTTTTCCTAAACAGTCTGCAGACCTCCATGCAACTTCTAGAACAAGATTGCGGATGTTTTCTGTACCGGCACAGTTTCTCCTTGGAAGACATAGTGGAAAAGCTTTTTGCTAAGTGTTGTCTGACAAGAGAACAGAAGATTGAGATACGGAGCTCTATGAAGCTAAGCGCCGTTCCGGGCCCCGTTCGGCAAGAGGCGCTGGCTGGAACGCAACGCAACAGGCACAATTCTCTGTGCGCGAAGAAGCCGCTTCTTCGCCTCCGGGAGACAGAGAGAGAGGCAGCTTCCCAAGGGGGAAGAACCAACCCCCACCACACCAGTATAGTGCGTGTAGCTTTCAAACATATAGAAAACAGAACTTTACCACTCTCTTGCCTTTTCCATTCACATTAGATTGGAAAAGAAGGCGTTTTGGACAACTATCTCTTGCTTTTTTGCTAAACAGTCTGCAGACCTCCAGGCAACTTCTAAAACAAGATTTTGGATGTTTTCTGTACTGGCACAGTTTCTCCTTGGAAGACATAGTGGAAAAGCTTTTTGCTAAGTGTTGTGTGACAAGAGAAGCAGAAGACGGAGATATGCAGCTCTATGAAGCTAAGTGCTGGTCCCGGGCATCTTTCGACTCAAGGACTTCTACGGTGCTCGCTGCAAGCAGCACAATGCTCTGTGCGCAAAAAAGCCTCTTCTTCGCCTCCCAGAGTCGCAGAGTGAAGCAGGTTTCGAAAGTCGAAGAACTAAGACGAACGACACTGGCAGCGTGTGGCCAGCATCCAAACTTATAGAAAAGAGTACTTTACTGCTCTCTTGCCCTTTCCACTCACATTAGATTGGAAAAGAAGGAGTTTTGGACAACTATCTTTTGCTTTTTGCTAATCAGTCTGCAGACCTCCCTTTGACTTCTAAAACAAGATTGCGGATGTTTTCTGTACTGGCACAGTTTCTGCTTGGAAGACATAGTGGAAAAGCTTTTTGCTAAGTGTTGTGTGACAAGAGAAGCCGGAGACGGAGATACGGAGCTCTATGAAGCTAAGTGCTGGTCCTGGGCATCTTTCGACTCAAGGTGTTCTACGGTGCTCCCTGCCACCAGGACCATGCTCAGTGCGCAAAAAAGCCTCTTCTTTGCCTCCGAAAGTCGGAGAGTGAAGCAGGTTTTGAAAGTCGAACAACTAAGACGAACAAAACTGGCAGCGTGTGGCCAGCATCCAAACTTATAGAAAAGAGCACTTTACTGCTCTCTTGCCTTTTCCACTCACATTAGATTGGAAAAGAAGGAGTTTTGGACAACTATCTTTTGCTTTTTGCTAATCAGTCTGCAGATGTCCTTGCAAATGTAGAAGAGGATATGGGGTGTTTTCTGTACTGGCACAGTTTCTCCTTGCAAGATAGAATGGAAAAAACTTTTTTCTATGTGTTGTGTGACAAGAGAAGCAGAAGACGGAGATACGCAGCTCTATGAAGCTAAGCGCCGTTCCGGGTGCCTTTCGGCACAAGGTGCTGGATGGAACGCACCGCGACAGCCAAAATTCTCTTTATGCGCGAAGAAGCCGCTTCTTCGCCTCCAGGAGACAGAGAGAGAGGCAGCTTCCCAAGGGCGAAGAACCAAGCCGCACCACACCCGTATAGTGCGCCTAGCTTTCAAACCTATAGGAGCGAGAACTTTACCACTCTCTCGCCTTCTCCCTTCACATTAGATTGGAAAAGAAGGCGTTTTGGACAACTAACTTTTGCTTTTTCCTAAACAGTCTGCAGAACCCTGTGCAACTTGTAAAACAAGATTGCGGATGATTTCTGTACTGGCACAGTTTCACCTTGGAAGATATAGTGAAAAAGCTTTTTGGAAAGTGTTGTGTGACAAGAGAAGCAGAAGACGGAGATACGCAGCTCTATGAAGCTAAGCGCCGTTCTGGGTGCCTTTCGGGACAAGGCGCTGGCTGGAACGCACTGTGACCGGAAAATCACTGTGCGCGAAGAAGCCGCTTCTTCGCCTCCGGGAGACAGAGAGTGCGGCAGCTTCCCAAAGGCGAAGAACCAGGCCGCACCACACCCGTATAATGCGCGTAGCTTTCAAAACTATAGAAAACAGAAGTTTACCACTCTCTTGCCTTTTCCATTCACATTAGATTGGAAAAGAAGGCGTTTTGGACAACTATCTTTTGCTTTTTCCTAAACAGTCTGCAGACCTCCATGCAACTTCTAGAACAAGATTGCGGATGTTTTCTGTACCGGCACAGTTTCTCCTTGGAAGACATAGTGGAAAAGCTTTTTGCTAAGTGTTGTCTGACAAGAGAACAGAAGATTGAGATACGGAGCTCTATGAACCTAAGCGCCGTTCCGGGCCCCGTTCGGCAAGAGGCGCTGGCTGGAACGCAACGCAACAGCCACAATTCTCTGTGCGCGAAGAAGCCGCTTCTTCGCCTCCGGGAGACAGAGAGAGAGGCAGCTTCCCAAGGGTGAAGAACCAAGCCGCACCACACCCGTATAGTGCGCCTAGCTTTCAAACCTATAGGAGCGAGAACTTTACCACTCTCTCGCCTTCTCCCTTCACATTAGATTGGAAAAGAAGGCGTTTTGGACAACTAACTTTTGCTTTTTCCTAAACAGTCTGCAGAACCCCGTGCAACTTGTAAAACAAGATTGCGGATGATTTCTGTACTGGCACAGTTTCACCTTGGAAGATATAGTGAAAAAGCTTTTTGGAAAGTGTTGTGTGACAAGAGAAGCAGAAGACGGAGATACGCAGCTCTATGAAGCTAAGCGCCGTTCTGGGTGCCTTTCGGGACAAGGCGCTGGCTGGAACGCACTGTGACCGGAAAATCACTGTGCGCGAAGAAGCCGCTTCTTCGCCTCCGGGAGACAGAGAGTGCGGCAGCTTCCCAAAGGCGAAGAACCAGGCCGCACCACACCCGTATAATGCGCGTAGCTTTCAAAACTATAGAAAACAGAAGTTTACCACTCTCTTGCCTTTTCCATTCACATTAGATTGGAAAAGAAGGCGTTTTGGACAACTATCTTTTGCTTTTTCCTAAACAGTCTGCAGACCTCCATGCAACTTCTAGAACAAGATTGCGGATGTTTTCTGTACCGGCACAGTTTCTCCTTGGAAGACATAGTGGAAAAGCTTTTTGCTAAGTGTTGTCTGACAAGAGAACAGAAGATTGAGATACGGAGCTCTATGAAGCTAAGCGCCGTTCCGGGCCCCGTTCGGCAAGAGGCGCTGGCTGGAACGCAACGCAACAGCCACAATTCTCTGTGCGCGAAGAAGCCGCTTCTTCGCCTCCGGGAGACAGAGAGAGAGGCAGCTTCCCAAGGGGGAAGAACCAACCCCCACCACACCAGTATAGTGCGTGTAGCTTTCAAACATATAGAAAACAGAACTTTACCACTCTCTTGCCTTTTCCATTCACATTAGATTGGAAAAGAAGGCGTTTTGGACAACTATCTTTTGCTTTTTTGCTAAACAGTCTGCAGACCTCCAGGCAACTTCTAAAACAAGATTTTGGATGTTTTCTGTACTGGCACAGTTTCTCCTTGGAAGACATAGTGGAAAAGCTTTTTGCTAAGTGTTGTGTGACAAGAGAAGCAGAAGACGGAGATATGCAGCTCTATGAAGCTAAGTGCTGGTCCCGGGCATCTTTCGACTCAAGGACTTCTACGGTGCTCGCTGCAAGCAGCACAATGCTCTGTGCGCAAAAAAGCCTCTTCTTCGCCTCCCAGAGTCGCAGAGTGAAGCAGGTTTCGAAAGTCGAAGAACTAAGACGAACGACACTGGCAGCGTGTGGCCAGCATCCAAACTTATAGAAAAGAGTACTTTACTGCTCTCTTGCCCTTTCCACTCACATTAGATTGGAAAAGAAGGAGTTTTGGACAACTATCTTTTGCTTTTTGCTAATCAGTCTGCAGACCTCCCTTTGACTTCTAAAACAAGATTGCGGATGTTTTCTGTACTGGCACAGTTTCTCCTTGGAAGACATAGTGGAAAAGCTTTTTGCTAAGTGTTGTGTGACAAGAGAAGCCGGAGACGGAGATACGGAGCTCTATGAAGCTAAGTGCTGGTCCCGGGCATCTTTCGACTCAAGGTGTTCTACGGTGCTCCCTGCCACCAGGACCATGCTCAGTGCGCAAAAAAGCCTCTTCTTTGCCTCCGAAAGTCGGAGAGTGAAGCAGGTTTTGAAAGTCGAACAACTAAGACGAACAAAACTGGCAGCGTGTGGCCAGCATCCAAACTTATAGAAAAGAGCACTTTACTGCTCTCTTGCCTTTTCCACTCACATTAGATTGGAAAAGAAGGAGTTTTGGACAACTATCTTTTGCTTTTTGCTAATCAGTCTGCAGATGTCCTTGCAAATGTAGAAGAGGATATGGGGTGTTTTCTGTACTGGCACAGTTTCTCCTTGCAAGATAGAATGGAAAAAACTTTTTTCTATGTGTTGTGTGACAAGAGAAGCAGAAGACGGAGATACGCAGCTCTATGAAGCTAAGCGCCGTTCCGGGTGCCTTTCGGCACAAGGTGCTGGATGGAACGCACCGCGACAGCCAAAATTCTCTTTATGCGCGAAGAAGCCGCTTCTTCGCCTCCGGGAGACAGAGAGAGAGGCAGCTTCCCAAGGGGGAAGAACCAAGCCGCACCACACCCGTATAGTGCGCCTAGCTTTCAAACCTATAGGAGCGAGAACTTTACCACTCTCTCGCCTTCTCCCTTCACATTAGATTGGAAAAGAAGGCGTTTTGGACAACTAACTTTTGCTTTTTCCTAAACAGTCTGCAGAACCCTGTGCAACTTGTAAAACAAGATTGCGGATGATTTCTGTACTGGCACAGTTTCACCTTGGAAGATATAGTGAAAAAGCTTTTTGGAAAGTGTTGTGTGACAAGAGAAGCAGAAGACGGAGATACGCAGCTCTATGAAGCTAAGCGCCGTTCTGGGTGCCTTTCGGGACAAGGCGCTGGCTGGAACGCACTGTGACCGGAAAATCACTGTGCGCGAAGAAGCCGCTTCTTCGCCTCCGGGAGACAGAGAGTGCGGCAGCTTCCCAAAGGCGAAGAACCAGGCCGCACCACACCAGTATAATGCGCGTAGCTTTCAAAACTATAGAAAACAGAAGTTTACCACTCTCTTGCCTTTTCCATTCACATTAGATTGGAAAAGAAGGCGTTTTGGACAACTATCTTTTGCTTTTTCCTAAACAGTCTGCAGACCTCCATGCAACTTCTAGAACAAGATTGCGGATGTTTTCTGTACCGGCACAGTTTCTCCTTGGAAGACATAGTGGAAAAGCTTTTTGCTAAGTGTTGTCTGACAAGAGAACAGAAGATTGAGATACGGAGCTCTATGAACCTAAGCGCCGTTCCGGGCCCCGTTCGGCAAGAGGCGCTGGCTGGAACGCAACGCAACAGCCACAATTCTCTGTGCGCGAAGAAGCCGCTTCTTCGCCTCCGGGAGACAGAGAGAGAGGCAGCTTCCCAAGGGGGAAGAACCAACCCCCACCACACCAGTATAGTGCGTGTAGCTTTCAAACATATAGAAAACAGAACTTTACCACTCTCTTGCCTTTTCCATTCACATTAGATTGGAAAAGAAGGCGTTTTGGACAACTATCTTTTGCTTTTTTGCTAAACAGTCTGCAGACCTCCAGGCAACTTCTAAAACAAGATTTTGGATGTTTTCTGTACTGGCACAGTTTCTCCTTGGAAGACATAGTGGAAAAGCTTTTTGCTAAGTGTTGTGTGACAAGAGAAGCAGAAGACGGAGATATGCAGCTCTATGAAGCTAAGTGCTGGTCCCGGGCATCTTTCGACTCAAGGACTTCTACGGTGCTCGCTGCAAGCAGCACAATGCTCTGTGCGCAAAAAAGCCTCTTCTTCCCCTCCCAGAGTCGCAGAGTGAAGCAGGTTTCGAAAGTCGAAGAACTAAGACGAACGACACTGGCAGCGTGTGGCCAGCATCCAAACTTATAGAAAAGAGTACTTTACTGCTCTCTTGCCCTTTCCACTCACATTAGATTGGAAAAGAAGGAGTTTTGGACAACTATCTTTTGCTTTTTGCTAATCAGTCTGCAGACCTCCCTTTGACTTCTAAAACAAGATTGCGGATGTTTTCTGTACTGGCACAGTTTCTCCTTGGAAGACATAGTGGAAAAGCTTTTTGCTAAGTGTTGTGTGACAAGAGAAGCCGGAGACGGAGATACGGAGCTCTATGAAGCTAAGTGCTGGTCCCGAGCATCTTTCGACTCAAGGTGTTCTACGGTGCTCCCTGCCACCAGGACCATGCTCAGTGCGCAAAAAAGCCTCTTCTTTGCCTCCGAAAGTCGGAGAGTGAAGCAGGTTTTGAAAGTCGAACAACTAAGACGAACAAAACTGGCAGCGTGTGGCCAGCATCCAAACTTATAGAAAAGAGCACTTTACTGCTCTCTTGCCTTTTCCACTCACATTAGATTGGAAAAGAAGGAGTTTTGGACAACTATCTTTTGCTTTTTGCTAATCAGTCTGCAGATGTCCTTGCAAATGTAGAAGAGGATATGGGGTGTTTTCTGTACTGGCACAGTTTCTCCTTGCAAGATAGAATGGAAAAAACTTTTTTCTATGTGTTGTGTGACAAGAGAAGCAGAAGACGGAGATACGCAGCTCTATGAAGCTAAGCGCCGTTCCGGGTGCCTTTCGGCACAAGGTGCTGGATGGAACGCACCGCGACAGCCAAAATTCTCTTTATGCGCGAAGAAGCCGCTTCTTCGCCTCCAGGAGACAGAGAGAGAGGCAGCTTCCCAAGGGCGAAGAACCAAGCCGCACCACACCCGTATAGTGCGCCTAGCTTTCAAACCTATAGGAGCGAGAACTTTACCACTCTCTCGCCTTCTCCCTTCACATTAGATTGGAAAAGAAGGCGTTTTGGACAACTAACTTTTGCTTTTTCCTAAACAGTCTGCAGAACCCTGTGCAACTTGTAAAACAAGATTGCGGATGATTTCTGTACTGGCACAGTTTCACCTTGGAAGATATAGTGAAAAAGCTTTTTGGAAAGTGTTGTGTGACAAGAGAAGCAGAAGACGGAGATACGCAGCTCTATGAAGCTAAGCGCCGTTCTGGGTGCCTTTCGGGACAAGGCGCTGGCTGGAACGCACTGTGACCGGAAAATCACTGTGCGCGAAGAAGCCGCTTCTTCGCCTCCGGGAGACAGAGAGTGCGGCAGCTTCCCAAAGGCGAAGAACCAGGCCGCACCACACCCGTATAATGCACGTAGCTTTCAAAACTATAGAAAACAGAAGTTTACCACTCTCTTGCCTTTTCCATTCACATTAGATTGGAAAAGAAGGCGTTTTGGACAACTATCTTTTGCTTTTTCCTAAACAGTCTGCAGACCTCCATGCAACTTCTAGAACAAGATTGTGGATGTTTTCTGTACCGGCACAGTTTCTCCTTGGAAGACATAGTGGAAAAGCTTTTTGCTAAGTGTTGTCTGACAAGAGAACAGAAGATTGAGATACGGAGCTCTATGAACCTAAGCGCCGTTCCCGGCCCCGTTCGGCAAGAGGCGCTGGCTGGAACGCAACGCAACAGCCACAATTCTCTGTGCGCGAAGAAGCCGCTTCTTCGCCTCCGGGAGACAGAGAGAGAGGCAGCTTCCCAAGGGGGAAGAACCAACCCCCACCACACCAGTATAGTGCGTGTAGCTTTCAAACATATAGAAAACAGAACTTTACCACTCTCTTGCCTTTTCCATTCACATTAGATTGGAAAAGAAGGCGTTTTGGACAACTATCTTTTGCTTTTTTGCTAATCAGTCTGCAGACCTCCCTTTGACTTCTAAAACAAGATTGTGGATGTTTTCTGTACTGGCACAGTTTCTCCTTGGAAGACATAGTGGAAAAGCTTTTTGCTAAGTGTTTTGTGACAAGAGAACCCGGAGACCCAGATACGGAGCTCTATGAAGCTAAGTGCTGGTCCCGGGCATCTTTCAACTCAAGGTGTTCTACGGTGCTCCCTGCCACCAGGACCATGCTCAGTGCGCAAAAAAGCCTCTTCTTTGCCTCCGAAAGTCAGAGAGTGAAGCAGGTTTCGAAAGTCAAACAACTAAGACGAACAAAACTGGCAGCGTGTGGCCAGCATCCAAACTTATAGAAAAGAGTACTTTACTGCTCTCTTGCCCTTTCCACTCACATTAGATTGGAAAAGAAGGAGTTTTGGACAACTATCTTTTGCTTTTTGCTAATCAGTCTGCAGACCTCCCTTTGACTTCTAAAACAAGATTGCGGATGTTTTCTGTACTGGCACAGTTTCTGCTTGGAAGACATAGTGGAAAAGCTTTTTGCTAAGTGTTGTGTGACAAGAGAAGCCAGAGACGGAGATACGGAGCTCTATGAAGCTAAGTGCTGGTCCCGGGCATCTTTCGACTCAAGGTGTTCTACGGTGCTCCCTGCCACCAGGACCATGCTCAGTGCGCAAAAAAGCCTCTTCTTTGCCTCCGAAAGTCGGAGAATGAAGCAGGTTTTGAAAGTCGAACAACTAAGACGAACAAAACTGGCAGCGTGTGGCCAGCATCCAAACTTATAGAAAAGAGCACTTTACTGCTCTCTTGCCTTTTCCACTCACATTAGATTGGAAAAGAAGGAGTTTTGGACAACTATCTTTTGCTTTTTGCTAATCAGTCTGCAGATGTCCTTGCAAATGTAGAAGAGGATATGGGGTGTTTTCTGTACTGGCACAGTTTCTCCTTGCAAGATAGAATGGAAAAAACTTTTTTCTATGTGTTGTGTGACAAGAGAAGCAGAAGACGGAGATACGCAGCTCTATGAAGCTAAGCGCCGTTCCGGGTGCCTTTCGGCACAAGGTGCTGGATGGAACGCACCGCGACAGCCAAAATTCTCTTTATGCGCGAAGAAGCCGCTTCTTCGCCTCCAGGAGACAGAGAGAGAGGCAGCTTCCCAAGGGCGAAGAACCAAGCCGCACCACACCCGTATAGTGCGCCTAGCTTTCAAACCTATAGGAGCGAGAACTTTACCACTCTCTCGCCTTCTCCCTTCACATTAGATTGGAAAAGAAGGCGTTTTGGACAACTAACTTTTGCTTTTTCCTAAACAGTCTGCAGAACCCTGTGCAACTTGTAAAACAAGATTGCGGATGATTTCTGTACTGGCACAGTTTCACCTTGGAAGATATAGTGAAAAAGCTTTTTGGAAAGTGTTGTGTGACAAGAGAAGCAGAAGACGGAGATACGCAGCTCTATGAAGCTAAGCGCTGTTCTGGGTGCCTTTCGGGACAAGGCGCTGGCTGGAACGCACTGTGACCGGAAAATCACTGTGCGCGAAGAAGCCGCTTCTTCGCCTCCGGGAGACAGAGAGTGCGGCAGCTTCCCAAAGGCGAAGAACCAGGCCGCACCACACCCGTATAATGCGCGTAGCTTTCAAAACTATAGAAAACAGAAGTTTACCACTCTCTTGCCTTTTCCATTCACATTAGATTGGAAAAGAAGGCGTTTTGGACAACTATCTTTTGCTTTTTCCTAAACAGTCTGCAGACCTCCATGCAACTTCTAGAACAAGATTGCGGATGTTTTCTGTACCGGCACAGTTTCTCCTTGGAAGACATAGTGGAAAAGCTTTTTGCTAAGTGTTGTCTGACAAGAGAACAGAAGATTGAGATACGGAGCTCTATGAACCTAAGCGCCGTTCCGGGCCCCGTTCGGCAAGAGGCGCTGGCTGGAACGCAACGCAACAGCCACAATTCTCTGTGCGCGAAGAAGCCGCTTCTTCGCCTCCGGGAGACAGAGAGAGAGGCAGCTTCCCAAGGGGGAAGAACCAACCCCCACCACACCAGTATAGTGCGTGTAGCTTTCAAACATATAGAAAACAGAACTTTACCACTCTCTTGCCTTTTCCATTCACATTAGATTGGAAAAGAAGGCGTTTTGGACAACTATCTTTTGCTTTTTTGCTAAACAGTCTGCAGACCTCCAGGCAACTTCTAAAACAAGATTTTGGATGTTTTCTGTACTGGCACAGTTTCTCCTTGGAAGACATAGTGGAAAAGCTTTTTGCTAAGTGTTGTGTGACAAGAGAAGCAGAAGACGGAGATATGCAGCTCTATGAAGCTAAGTGCTGGTCCCGGGCATCTTTCAACTCAAGGACTTCTACGGTGCTCGCTGCAAGCAGCACAATGCTCTGTGCGCAAAAAAGCCTCTTCTTCGCCTCCCAGAGTCGCAGAGTGAAGCAGGTTTCGAAAGTCGAAGAACTAAGACGAACGACACTGGCAGCGTGTGGCCAGCATCCAAACTTATAGAAAAGAGTACTTTACTGCTCTCTTGCCCTTTCCACTCACATTAGATTGGAAAAGAAGGAGTTTTGGACAACTATCTTTTGCTTTTTGCTAATCAGTCTGCAGACCTCCCTTTGACTTCTAAAACAAGATTGCGGATGTTTTCTGTACTGGCACAGTTTCTGCTTGGAAGACATAGTGGAAAAGCTTTTTGCTAAGTGTTGTGTGACAAGAGAAGCCAGAGACGGAGATACGGAGCTCTATGAAGCTAAGTGCTGGTCCCGGGCATCTTTCGACTCAAGGTGTTCTACGGTGCTCCCTGCCACCAGGACCATGCTCAGTGCGCAAAAAAGCCTCTTCTTTGCCTCCGAAAGTCGGAGAGTGAAGCAGGTTTTGAAAGTCGAACAACTAAGACGAACAAAACTGGCAGCGTGTGGCCAGCATCCAAACTTATAGAAAAGAGCACTTTACTGCTCTCTTGCCTTTTCCACTCACATTAGATTGGAAAAGAAGGAGTTTTGGACAACTATCTTTTGCTTTTTGCTAATCAGTCTGCAGATGTCCTTGCAAATGTAGAAGAGGATATGGGGTGTTTTCTGTACTGGCACAGTTTCTCCTTGCAAGATAGAATGGAAAAAACTTTTTTCTATGTGTTGTGTGACAAGAGAAGCAGAAGACGGAGATACGCAGCTCTATGAAGCTAAGCGCCGTTCCGGGTGCCTTTCGGCACAAGGTGCTGGATGGAACGCACCGCGACAGCCAAAATTCTCTTTATGCGCGAAGAAGCCGCTTCTTCGCCTCCAGGAGACAGAGAGAGAGGCAGCTTCCCAAGGGCGAAGAACCAAGCCGCACCACACCCGTATAGTGCGCCTAGCTTTCAAACCTATAGGAGCGAGAACTTTACCACTCTCTCGCCTTCTCCCTTCACATTAGATTGGAAAAGAAGGCGTTTTGGACAACTAACTTTTGCTTTTTCCTAAACAGTCTGCAGAACCCTGTGCAACTTGTAAAACAAGATTGCGGATGATTTCTGTACTGGCACAGTTTCACCTTGGAAGATATAGTGAAAAAGCTTTTTGGAAAGTGTTGTGTGACAAGAGAAGCAGAAGACGGAGATACGCAGCTCTATGAAGCTAAGCGCCGTTCTGGGTGCCTTTCGGGACAAGGCGCTGGCTGGAACGCACTGTGACCGGAAAATCACTGTGCGCGAAGAAGCCGCTTCTTCGCCTCCGGGAGACAGAGAGTGCGGCAGCTTCCCAAAGGCGAAGAACCAGGCCGCACCACACCCGTATAATGCACGTAGCTTTCAAAACTATAGAAAACAGAAGTTTACCACTCTCTTGCCTTTTCCATTCACATTAGATTGGAAAAGAAGGCGTTTTGGACAACTATCTTTTGCTTTTTCCTAAACAGTCTGCAGACCTCCATGCAACTTCTAGAACAAGATTGCGGATGTTTTCTGTACCGGCACAGTTTCTCCTTGGAAGACATAGTGGAAAAGCTTTTTGCTAAGTGTTGTCTGACAAGAGAACAGAAGATTGAGATACGGAGCTCTATGAACCTAAGCGCCGTTCCCGGCCCCGTTCGGCAAGAGGCGCTGGCTGGAACGCAACGCAACAGCCACAATTCTCTGTGCGCGAAGAAGCCGCTTCTTCGCCTCCGGGAGACAGAGAGAGAGGCAGCTTCCCAAGGGGGAAGAACCAACCCCCACCACACCAGTATAGTGCGTGTAGCTTTCAAACATATAGAAAACAGAACTTTACCACTCTCTTGCCTTTTCCATTCACATTAGATTGGAAAAGAAGGCGTTTTGGACAACTATCTTTTGCTTTTTTGCTAATCAGTCTGCAGACCTCCCTTTGACTTCTAAAACAAGATTGTGGATGTTTTCTGTACTGGCACAGTTTCTCCTTGGAAGACATAGTGGAAAAGCTTTTTGCTAAGTGTTTTGTGACAAGAGAACCCGGAGACCCAGATACGGAGCTCAATGAAGCTAAGTGCTGGTCCCGGGCATCTTTCAACTCAAGGTGTTCTACGGTGCTCCCTGCCACCAGGACCATGCTCAGTGCGCAAAAAAGCCTCTTCTTTGCCTCCGAAAGTCAGAGAGTGAAGCAGGTTTTGAAAGTCAAACAACTAAGACGAACAAAACTGGCAGCGTGTGGCCAGCATCCAAACTTATAGAAAAGAGTACTTTACTGCTCTCTTGCCCTTTCCACTCACATTAGATTGGAAAAGAAGGAGTTTTGGACAACTATCTTTTGCTTTTTGCTAATCAGTCTGCAGACCTCCCTTTGACTTCTAAAACAAGATTGCGGATGTTTTCTGTACTGGCACAGTTTCTGCTTGGAAGACATAGTGGAAAAGCTTTTTGCTAAGTGTTGTGTGACAAGAGAAGCCAGAGACGGAGATACGGAGCTCTATGAAGCTAAGTGCTGGTCCCGGGCATCTTTCGACTCAAGGTGTTCTACGGTGCTCCCTGCCACCAGGACCATGCTCAGTGCGCAAAAAAGCCTCTTCTTTGCCTCCGAAAGTCGGAGAATGAAGCAGGTTTTGAAAGTCGAACAACTAAGACGAACAAAACTGGCAGCGTGTGGCCAGCATCCAAACTTATAGAAAAGAGCACTTTACTGCTCTCTTGCCTTTTCCACTCACATTAGATTGGAAAAGAAGGAGTTTTGGACAACTATCTTTTGCTTTTTGCTAATCAGTCTGCAGATGTCCTTGCAAATGTAGAAGAGGATATGGGGTGTTTTCTGTACTGGCACAGTTTCTCCTTGCAAGATAGAATGGAAAAAACTTTTTTCTATGTGTTGTGTGACAAGAGAAGCAGAAGACGGAGATACGCAGCTCTATGAAGCTAAGCGCCGTTCCGGGTGCCTTTCGGCACAAGGTGCTGGATGGAACGCACCGCGACAGCCAAAATTCTCTTTATGCGCGAAGAAGCCGCTTCTTCGCCTCCAGGAGACAGAGAGAGAGGCAGCTTCCCAAGGGCGAAGAACCAAGCCGCACCACACCCGTATAGTGCGCCTAGCTTTCAAACCTATAGGAGCGAGAACTTTACCACTCTCTCGCCTTCTCCCTTCACATTAGATTGGAAAAGAAGGCGTTTTGGACAACTAACTTTTGCTTTTTCCTAAACAGTCTGCAGAACCCTGTGCAACTTGTAAAACAAGATTGCGGATGATTTCTGTACTGGCACAGTTTCACCTTGGAAGATATAGTGAAAAAGCTTTTTGGAAAGTGTTGTGTGACAAGAGAAGCAGAAGACGGAGATACGCAGCTCTATGAAGCTAAGCGCTGTTCTGGGTGCCTTTCGGGACAAGGCGCTGGCTGGAACGCACTGTGACCGGAAAATCACTGTGCGCGAAGAAGCCGCTTCTTCGCCTCCGGGAGACAGAGAGTGCGGCAGCTTCCCAAAGGCGAAGAACCAGGCCGCACCACACCCGTATAATGCGCGTAGCTTTCAAAACTATAGAAAACAGAAGTTTACCACTCTCTTGCCTTTTCCATTCACATTAGATTGGAAAAGAAGGCGTTTTGGACAACTATCTTTTGCTTTTTCCTAAACAGTCTGCAGACCTCCATGCAACTTCTAGAACAAGATTGCGGATGTTTTCTGTACCGGCACAGTTTCTCCTTGGAAGACATAGTGGAAAAGCTTTTTGCTAAGTGTTGTCTGACAAGAGAACAGAAGATTGAGATACGGAGCTCTATGAACCTAAGCGCCGTTCCGGGCCCCGTTCGGCAAGAGGCGCTGGCTGGAACGCAACGCAACAGCCACAATTCTCTGTGCGCGAAGAAGCCGCTTCTTCGCCTCCGGGAGACAGAGAGAGAGGCAGCTTCCCAAGGGGGAAGAACCAACCCCCACCACACCAGTATAGTGCGTGTAGCTTTCAAACATATAGAAAACAGAACTTTACCACTCTCTTGCCTTTTCCATTCACATTAGATTGGAAAAGAAGGCGTTTTGGACAACTATCTTTTGCTTTTTTGCTAAACAGTCTGCAGACCTCCAGGCAACTTCTAAAACAAGATTTTGGATGTTTTCTGTACTGGCACAGTTTCTCCTTGGAAGACATAGTGGAAAAGCTTTTTGCTAAGTGTTGTGTGACAAGAGAAGCAGAAGACGGAGATATGCAGCTCTATGAAGCTAAGTGCTGGTCCCGGGCATCTTTCAACTCAAGGACTTCTACGGTGCTCGCTGCAAGCAGCACAATGCTCTGTGCGCAAAAAAGCCTCTTCTTCGCCTCCCAGAGTCGCAGAGTGAAGCAGGTTTCGAAAGTCGAAGAACTAAGACGAACGACACTGGCAGCGTGTGGCCAGCATCCAAACTTATAGAAAAGAGTACTTTACTGCTCTCTTGCCCTTTCCACTCACATTAGATTGGAAAAGAAGGAGTTTTGGACAACTATCTTTTGCTTTTTGCTAATCAGTCTGCAGACCTCCCTTTGACTTCTAAAACAAGATTGCGGATGTTTTCTGTACTGGCACAGTTTCTGCTTGGAAGACATAGTGGAAAAGCTTTTTGCTAAGTGTTGTGTGACAAGAGAAGCCAGAGACGGAGATACGGAGCTCTATGAAGCTAAGTGCTGGTCCCGGGCATCTTTCGACTCAAGGTGTTCTACGGTGCTCCCTGCCACCAGGACCATGCTCAGTGCGCAAAAAAGCCTCTTCTTTGCCTCCGAAAGTCGGAGAATGAAGCAGGTTTTGAAAGTCGAACAACTAAGACGAACAAAACTGGCAGCGTGTGGCCAGCATCCAAACTTATAGAAAAGAGCACTTTACTGCTCTCTTGCCTTTTCCACTCACATTAGATTGGAAAAGAAGGAGTTTTGGACAACTATCTTTTGCTTTTTGCTAATCAGTCTGCAGATGTCCTTGCAAATGTAGAAGAGGATATGGGGTGTTTTCTGTACTGGCACAGTTTCTCCTTGCAAGATAGAATGGAAAAAACTTTTTTCTATGTGTTGTGTGACAAGAGAAGCAGAAGACGGAGATACGCAGCTCTATGAAGCTAAGCGCCGTTCCGGGTGCCTTTCGGCACAAGGTGCTGGATGGAACGCACCGCGACAGCCAAAATTCTCTTTATGCGCGAAGAAGCCGCTTCTTCGCCTCCAGGAGACAGAGAGAGAGGCAGCTTCCCAAGGGCGAAGAACCAAGCCGCACCACACCCGTATAGTGCGCCTAGCTTTCAAACCTATAGGAGCGAGAACTTTACCACTCTCTCGCCTTCTCCCTTCACATTAGATTGGAAAAGAAGGCGTTTTGGACAACTAACTTTTGCTTTTTCCTAAACAGTCTGCAGAACCCTGTGCAACTTGTAAAACAAGATTGCGGATGATTTCTGTACTGGCACAGTTTCACCTTGGAAGATATAGTGAAAAAGCTTTTTGGAAAGTGTTGTGTGACAAGAGAAGCAGAAGACGGAGATACGCAGCTCTATGAAGCTAAGCGCTGTTCTGGGTGCCTTTCGGGACAAGGCGCTGGCTGGAACGCACTGTGACCGGAAAATCACTGTGCGCGAAGAAGCCGCTTCTTCGCCTCCGGGAGACAGAGAGTGCGGCAGCTTCCCAAAGGCGAAGAACCAGGCCGCACCACACCCGTATAATGCGCGTAGCTTTCAAAACTATAGAAAACAGAAGTTTACCACTCTCTTGCCTTTTCCATTCACATTAGATTGGAAAAGAAGGCGTTTTGGACAACTATCTTTTGCTTTTTCCTAAACAGTCTGCAGACCTCCATGCAACTTCTAGAACAAGATTGCGGATGTTTTCTGTACCGGCACAGTTTCTCCTTGGAAGACATAGTGGAAAAGCTTTTTGCTAAGTGTTGTCTGACAAGAGAACAGAAGATTGAGATACGGAGCTCTATGAACCTAAGCGCCGTTCCGGGCCCCGTTCGGCAAGAGGCGCTGGCTGGAACGCAACGCAACAGCCACAATTCTCTGTGCGCGAAGAAGCCGCTTCTTCGCCTCCGGGAGACAGAGAGAGAGGCAGCTTCCCAAGGGGGAAGAACCAACCCCCACCACACCAGTATAGTGCGTGTAGCTTTCAAACATATAGAAAACAGAACTTTACCACTCTCTTGCCTTTTCCATTCACATTAGATTGGAAAAGAAGGCGTTTTGGACAACTATCTTTTGCTTTTTTGCTAAACAGTCTGCAGACCTCCAGGCAACTTCTAAAACAAGATTTTGGATGTTTTCTGTACTGGCACAGTTTCTCCTTGGAAGACATAGTGGAAAAGCTTTTTGCTAAGTGTTGTGTGACAAGAGAAGCAGAAGACGGAGATATGCAGCTCTATGAAGCTAAGTGCTGGTCCCGGGCATCTTTCAACTCAAGGACTTCTACGGTGCTCGCTGCAAGCAGCACAATGCTCTGTGCGCAAAAAAGCCTCTTCTTCGCCTCCCAGAGTCGCAGAGTGAAGCAGGTTTCGAAAGTCGAAGAACTAAGACGAACGACACTGGCAGCGTGTGGCCAGCATCCAAACTTATAGAAAAGAGTACTTTACTGCTCTCTTGCCCTTTCCACTCACATTAGATTGGAAAAGAAGGAGTTTTGGACAACTATCTTTTGCTTTTTGCTAATCAGTCTGCAGACCTCCCTTTGACTTCTAAAACAAGATTGCGGATGTTTTCTGTACTGGCACAGTTTCTGCTTGGAAGACATAGTGGAAAAGCTTTTTGCTAAGTGTTGTGTGACAAGAGAAGCCGGAGACGGAGATACGGAGCTCTATGAAGCTAAGTGCTGGTCCCGAGCATCTTTCGACTCAAGGTGTTCTACGGTGCTCCCTGCCACCAGGACCATGCTCAGTGCGCAAAAAAGCCTCTTCTTTGCCTCCGAAAGTCGGAGAGTGAAGCAGGTTTTGAAAGTCGAACAACTAAGACGAACAAAACTGGCAGCGTGTGGCCAGCATCCAAACTTATAGAAAAGAGCACTTTACTGCTCTCTTGCCTTTTCCACTCACATTAGATTGGAAAAGAAGGAGTTTTGGACAACTATCTTTTGCTTTTTGCTAATCAGTCTGCAGATGTCCTTGCAAATGTAGAAGAGGATATGGGGTGTTTTCTGTACTGGCACAGTTTCTCCTTGCAAGATAGAATGGAAAAAACTTTTTTCTATGTGTTGTGTGACAAGAGAAGCAGAAGACGGAGATACGCAGCTCTATGAAGCTAAGCGCCGTTCCGGGTGCCTTTCGGCACAAGGTGCTGGATGGAACGCACCGCGACAGCCAAAATTCTCTTTATGCGCGAAGAAGCCGCTTCTTCGCCTCCAGGAGACAGAGAGAGAGGCAGCTTCCCAAGGGCGAAGAACCAAGCCGCACCACACCCGTATAGTGCGCCTAGCTTTCAAACCTATAGGAGCGAGAACTTTACCACTCTCTCGCCTTCTCCCTTCACATTAGATTGGAAAAGAAGGCGTTTTGGACAACTAACTTTTGCTTTTTCCTAAACAGTCTGCAGAACCCTGTGCAACTTGTAAAACAAGATTGCGGATGATTTCTGTACTGGCACAGTTTCACCTTGGAAGATATAGTGAAAAAGCTTTTTGGAAAGTGTTGTGTGAGAAGAGAAGCAGAAGACGGAGATACGCAGCTCTATGAAGCTAAGCGCCGTTCTGGGTGCCTTTCGGGACAAGGCGCTGGCTGGAACGCACTGTGACCGGAAAATCACTGTGCGCGAAGAAGCCGCTTCTTCGCCTCCGGGAGACAGAGAGTGCGGCAGCTTCCCAAAGGCGAAGAACCAGGCCGCACCACACCCGTATAATGCGCGTAGCTTTCAAAACTATAGAAAACAGAAGTTTACCACTCTCTTGCCTTTTCCATTCACATTAGATTGGAAAAGAAGGCGTTTTGGACAACTATCTTTTGCTTTTTCCTAAACAGTCTGCAGACCTCCATGCAACTTCTAGAACAAGATTGCGGATGTTTTCTGTACCGGCACAGTTTCTCCTTGGAAGACATAGTGGAAAAGCTTTTTGCTAAGTGTTGTCTGACAAGAGAACAGAAGATTGAGATACGGAGCTCTATGAACCTAAGCGCCGTTCCGGGCCCCGTTCGGCAAGAGGCGCTGGCTGGAACGCAACGCAACAGCCACAATTCTCTGTGCGCGAAGAAGCCGCTTCTTCGCCTCCGGGAGACAGAGAGAGAGGCAGCTTCCCAAGGGGGAAGAACCAACCCCCACCACACCAGTATAGTGCGTGTAGCTTTCAAACATATAGAAAACAGAACTTTACCACTCTCTTGCCTTTTCCATTCACATTAGATTGGAAAAGAAGGCGTTTTGGACAACTATCTTTTGCTTTTTTGCTAAACAGTCTGCAGACCTCCAGGCAACTTCTAAAACAAGATTTTGGATGTTTTCTGTACTGGCACAGTTTCTCCTTGGAAGACATAGTGGAAAAGCTTTTTGCTAAGTGTTGTGTGACAAGAGAAGCAGAAGACGGAGATATGCAGCTCTATGAAGCTAAGTGCTGGTCCCGGGCATCTTTCAACTCAAGGACTTCTACGGTGCTCGCTGCAAGCAGCACAATGCTCTGTGCGCAAAAAAGCCTCTTCTTCGCCTCCCAGAGTCGCAGAGTGAAGCAGGTTTCGAAAGTCGAAGAACTAAGACGAACGACACTGGCAGCGTGTGGCCAGCATCCAAACTTATAGAAAAGAGTACTTTACTGCTCTCTTGCCCTTTCCACTCACATTAGATTGGAAAAGAAGGAGTTTTGGACAACTATCTTTTGCTTTTTGCTAATCAGTCTGCAGACCTCCCTTTGACTTCTAAAACAAGATTGCGGATGTTTTCTGTACTGGCACAGTTTCTGCTTGGAAGACATAGTGGAAAAGCTTTTTGCTAAGTGTTGTGTGACAAGAGAAGCCGGAGACGGAGATACGGAGCTCTATGAAGCTAAGTGCTGGTCCCGAGCATCTTTCGACTCAAGGTGTTCTACGGTGCTCCCTGCCACCAGGACCATGCTCAGTGCGCAAAAAAGCCTCTTCTTTGCCTCCGAAAGTCGGAGAGTGAAGCAGGTTTTGAAAGTCGAACAACTAAGACGAACAAAACTGGCAGCGTGTGGCCAGCATCCAAACTTATAGAAAAGAGCACTTTACTGCTCTCTTGCCTTTTCCACTCACATTAGATTGGAAAAGAAGGAGTTTTGGACAACTATCTTTTGCTTTTTGCTAATCAGTCTGCAGATGTCCTTGCAAATGTAGAAGAGGATATGGGGTGTTTTCTGTACTGGCACAGTTTCTCCTTGCAAGATAGAATGGAAAAAACTTTTTTCTATGTGTTGTGTGACAAGAGAAGCAGAAGACGGAGATACGCAGCTCTATGAAGCTAAGCGCCGTTCCGGGTGCCTTTCGGCACAAGGTGCTGGATGGAACGCACCGCGACAGCCAAAATTCTCTTTACGCGCGAAGAAGCCGCTTCTTCGCCTCCAGGAGACAGAGAGAGAGGCAGCTTCCCAAGGGCGAAGAACCAAGCCGCACCACACCCGTATAGTGCGCCTAGCTTTCAAACCTATAGGAGCGAGAACTTTACCACTCTCTCGCCTTCTCCCTTCACATTAGATTGGAAAAGAAGGCGTTTTGGACAACTAACTTTTGCTTTTTCCTAAACAGTCTGCAGAACCCTGTGCAACTTGTAAAACAAGATTGCGGATGATTTCTGTACTGGCACAGTTTCACCTTGGAAGATATAGTGAAAAAGCTTTTTGGAAAGTGTTGTGTGAGAAGAGAAGCAGAAGACGGAGATACGCAGCTCTATGAAGCTAAGCGCCGTTCTGGGTGCCTTTCGGGACAAGGCGCTGGCTGGAACGCACTGTGACCGGAAAATCACTGTGCGCGAAGAAGCCGCTTCTTCGCCTCCGGGAGACAGAGAGTGCGGCAGCTTCCCAAAGGCGAAGAACCAGGCCGCACCACACCCGTATAATGCGCGTAGCTTTCAAAACTATAGAAAACAGAAGTTTACCACTCTCTTGCCTTTTCCATTCACATTAGATTGGAAAAGAAGGCGTTTTGGACAACTATCTTTTGCTTTTTCCTAAACAGTCTGCAGACCTCCATGCAACTTCTAGAACAAGATTGCGGATGTTTTCTGTACCGGCACAGTTTCTCCTTGGAAGACATAGTGGAAAAGCTTTTTGCTAAGTGTTGTCTGACAAGAGAACAGAAGATTGAGATACGGAGCTCTATGAACCTAAGCGCCGTTCCGGGCCCCGTTCGGCAAGAGGCGCTGGCTGGAACGCAACGCAACAGCCACAATTCTCTGTGCGCGAAGAAGCCGCTTCTTCGCCTCCGGGAGACAGAGAGAGAGGCAGCTTCCCAAGGGGGAAGAACCAACCCCCACCACACCAGTATAGTGCGTGTAGCTTTCAAACATATAGAAAACAGAACTTTACCACTCTCTTGCCTTTTCCATTCACATTAGATTGGAAAAGAAGGCGTTTTGGACAACTATCTTTTGCTTTTTTGCTAAACAGTCTGCAGACCTCCAGGCAACTTCTAAAACAAGATTTTGGATGTTTTCTGTACTGGCACAGTTTCTCCTTGGAAGACATAGTGGAAAAGCTTTTTGCTAAGTGTTGTGTGACAAGAGAAGCAGAAGACGGAGATATGCAGCTCTATGAAGCTAAGTGCTGGTCCCGGGCATCTTTCGACTCAAGGACTTCTACGGTGCTCGCTGCAAGCAGCACAATGCTCTGTGCGCAAAAAAGCCTCTTCTTCGCCTCCCAGAGTCGCAGAGTGAAGCAGGTTTCGAAAGTCGAAGAACTAAGACGAACGACACTGGCAGCGTGTGGCCAGCATCCAAACTTATAGAAAAGAGTACTTTACTGCTCTCTTGCCCTTTCCACTCACATTAGATTGGAAAAGAAGGAGTTTTGGACAACTATCTTTTGCTTTTTGCTAATCAGTCTGCAGACCTCCCTTTGACTTCTAAAACAAGATTGCGGATGTTTTCTGTACTGGCACAGTTTCTGCTTGGAAGACATAGTGGAAAAGCTTTTTGCTAAGTGTTGTGTGACAAGAGAAGCCGGAGACGGAGATACGGAGCTCTATGAAGCTAAGTGCTGGTCCCGGGCATCTTTCGACTCAAGGTGTTCTACGGTGCTCCCTGCCACCAGGACCATGCTCAGTGCGCAAAAAAGCCTCTTCTTTGCCTCCGAAAGTCGGAGAGTGAAGCAGGTTTTGAAAGTCGAACAACTAAGACGAACAAAACTGGCAGCGTGTGGCCAGCATCCAAACTTATAGAAAAGAGCACTTTACTGCTCTCTTGCCTTTTCCACTCACATTAGATTGGAAAAGAAGGAGTTTTGGACAACTATCTTTTGCTTTTTGCTAATCAGTCTGCAGATGTCCTTGCAAATGTAGAAGAGGATATGGGGTGTTTTCTGTACTGGCACAGTTTCTCCTTGCAAGATAGAATGGAAAAAACTTTTTTCTATGTGTTGTGTGACAAGAGAAGCAGAAGACGGAGATACGCAGCTCTATGAAGCTAAGCGCCGTTCCGGGTGCCTTTCGGCACAAGGTGCTGGATGGAACGCACCGCGACAGCCAAAATTCTCTTTATGCGCGAAGAAGCCGCTTCTTCGCCTCCAGGAGACAGAGAGAGAGGCAGCTTCCCAAGGGCGAAGAACCAAGCCGCACCACACCCGTATAGTGCGCCTAGCTTTCAAACCTATAGGAGCGAGAACTTTACCACTCTCTCGCCTTCTCCCTTCACATTAGATTGGAAAAGAAGGCGTTTTGGACAACTAACTTTTGCTTTTTCCTAAACAGTCTGCAGAACCCTGTGCAACTTGTAAAACAAGATTGCGGATGATTTCTGTACTGGCACAGTTTCACCTTGGAAGATATAGTGAAAAAGCTTTTTGGAAAGTGTTGTGTGAGAAGAGAAGCAGAAGACGGAGATACGCAGCTCTATGAAGCTAAGCGCCGTTCTGGGTGCCTTTCGGGACAAGGCGCTGGCTGGAACGCACTGTGACCGGAAAATCACTGTGCGCGAAGAAGCCGCTTCTTCGCCGCCGGGAGACAGAGAGTGCGGCAGCTTCCCAAAGGCGAAGAACCAGGCCGCACCACACCCGTATAATGCGCGTAGCTTTCAAAACTATAGAAAACAGAAGTTTACCACTCTCTTGCCTTTTCCATTCACATTAGATTGGAAAAGAAGGCGTTTTGGACAACTATCTTTTGCTTTTTCCTAAACAGTCTGCAGACCTCCATGCAACATCTAGAACAAGATTGCGGATGTTTTCTGTACCGGCACAGTTTCTCCTTGGAAGACATAGTGGAAAAGCTTTTTGCTAAGTGTTGTCTGACAAGAGAACAGAAGATTGAGATACGGAGCTCTATGAACCTAAGCGCCGTTCCGGGCCCCGTTCGGCAAGAGGCGCTGGCTGGAACGCAACGCAACAGCCACAATTCTCTGTGCGCGAAGAAGCCGCTTCTTCGCCTCCGGGAGACAGAGAGAGAGGCAGCTTCCCAAGGGGGAAGAACCAACCCCCACCACACCAGTATAGTGCGTGTAGCTTTCAAACATATAGAAAACAGAACTTTACCACTCTCTTGCCTTTTCCATTCACATTAGATTGGAAAAGAAGGCGTTTTGGACAACTATCTTTTGCTTTTTTGCTAAACAGTCTGCAGACCTCCAGGCAACTTCTAAAACAAGATTTTGGATGTTTTCTGTACTGGCACAGTTTCTCCTTGGAAGACATAGTGGAAAAGCTTTTTGCTAAGTGTTGTGTGACAAGAGAAGCAGAAGACGGAGATATGCAGCTCTATGAAGCTAAGTGCTGGTCCCGGGCATCTTTCGACTCAAGGACTTCTACGGTGCTCGCTGCAAGCAGCACAATGCTCTGTGCGCAAAAAAGCCTCTTCTTCGCCTCCCAGAGTCGCAGAGTGAAGCAGGTTTCGAAAGTCGAAGAACTAAGACGAACGACACTGGCAGCGTGTGGCCAGCATCCAAACTTATAGAAAAGAGTACTTTACTGCTCTCTTGCCCTTTCCACTCACATTAGATTGGAAAAGAAGGAGTTTTGGACAACTATCTTTTGCTTTTTGCTAATCAGTCTGCAGACCTCCCTTTGACTTCTAAAACAAGATTGCGGATGTTTTCTGTACTGGCACAGTTTCTGCTTGGAAGACATAGTGGAAAAGCTTTTTGCTAAGTGTTGTGTGACAAGAGAAGCCGGAGACGGAGATACGGAGCTCTATGAAGCTAAGTGCTGGTCCCGGGCATCTTTCGACTCAAGGTGTTCTACGGTGCTCCCTGCCACCAGGACCATGCTCAGTGCGCAAAAAAGCCTCTTCTTTGCCTCCGAAAGTCGGAGAGTGAAGCAGGTTTTGAAAGTCGAACAACTAAGACGAACAAAACTGGCAGCGTGTGGCCAGCATCCAAACTTATAGAAAAGAGCACTTTACTGCTCTCTTGCCTTTTCCACTCACATTAGATTGGAAAAGAAGGAGTTTTGGACAACTATCTTTTGCTTTTTGCTAATCAGTCTGCAGATGTCCTTGCAAATGTAGAAGAGGATATGGGGTGTTTTCTGTACTGGCACAGTTTCTCCTTGCAAGATAGAATGGAAAAAACTTTTTTCTATGTGTTGTGTGACAAGAGAAGCAGAAGACGGAGATACGCAGCTCTATGAAGCTAAGCGCCGTTCCGGGTGCCTTTCGGCACAAGGTGCTGGATGGAACGCACCGCGACAGCCAAAATTCTCTTTATGCGCGAAGAAGCCGCTTCTTCGCCTCCAGGAGACAGAGAGAGAGGCAGCTTCCCAAGGGCGAAGAACCAAGCCGCACCACACCCGTATAGTGCGCCTAGCTTTCAAACCTATAGGAGCGAGAACTTTACCACTCTCTCGCCTTCTCCCTTCACATTAGATTGGAAAAGAAGGCGTTTTGGACAACTAACTTTTGCTTTTTCCTAAACAGTCTGCAGAACCCCGTGCAACTTGTAAAACAAGATTGCGGATGATTTCTGTACTGGCACAGTTTCACCTTGGAAGATATAGTGAAAAAGCTTTTTGGAAAGTGTTGTGTGACAAGAGAAGCAGAAGACGGAGATACGCAGCTCTATGAAGCTAAGCGCCGTTCTGGGTGCCTTTCGGGACAAGGCGCTGGCTGGAACGCACTGTGACCGGAAAATCACTGTGCGCGAAGAAGCCGCTTCTTCGCCTCCGGGAGACAGAGAGTGCGGCAGCTTCCCAAAGGCAAAGAACCAGGCCGCACCACACCCGTATAATGCGCGTAGCTTTCAAAACTATAGAAAACAGAAGTTTACCACTCTCTTGCCTTTTCCATTCACATTAGATTGGAAAAGAAGGCGTTTTGGACAACTATCTTTTGCTTTTTTGCTAAACAGTCTGCAGACCTCCAGGCAACTTCTAAAACAAGATTTTGGATGTTTTCTGTACTGGCACAGTTTCTCCTTGGAAGACATAGTGGAAAAGCTTTTTGCTAAGTGTTGTGTGACAAGAGAAGCAGAAGACGGAGATATGCAGCTCTATGAAGCTAAGTGCTGGTCCCGGGCATCTTTCGACTCAAGGACTTCTACGGTGCTCGCTGCAAGCAGCACAATGCTCTGTGCGCAAAAAAGCCTCTTCTTCGCCTCCCAGAGTCGCAGAGTGAAGCAGGTTTCGAAAGTCGAAGAACTAAGACGAACGACACTGGCAGCGTGTGGCCAGCATCCAAACTTATAGAAAAGAGTACTTTACTGCTCTCTTGCCCTTTCCACTCACATTAGATTGGAAAAGAAGGAGTTTTGGACAACTATCTTTTGCTTTTTGCTAATCAGTCTGCAGACCTCCCTTTGACTTCTAAAACAAGATTGCGGATGTTTTCTGTACTGGCACAGTTTCTGCTTGGAAGACATAGTGGAAAAGCTTTTTGCTAAGTGTTGTGTGACAAGAGAAGCCGGAGACGGAGATACGGAGCTCTATGAAGCTAAGTGCTGGTCCCGGGCATCTTTCGACTCAAGGTGTTCTACGGTGCTCCCTGCCACCAGGACCATGCTCAGTGCGCAAAAAAGCCTCTTCTTTGCCTCCGAAAGTCGGAGAGTGAAGCAGGTTTTGAAAGTCGAACAACTAAGACGAACAAAACTGGCAGCGTGTGGCCAGCATCCAAACTTATAGAAAAGAGCACTTTACTGCTCTCTTGCCTTTTCCACTCACATTAGATTGGAAAAGAAGGAGTTTTGGACAACTATCTTTTGCTTTTTGCTAATCAGTCTGCAGATGTCCTTGCAAATGTAGAAGAGGATATGGGGTGTTTTCTGTACTGGCACAGTTTCTCCTTGCAAGATAGAATGGAAAAAACTTTTTTCTATGTGTTGTGTGACAAGAGAAGCAGAAGACGGAGATACGCAGCTCTATGAAGCTAAGCGCCGTTCCGGGTGCCTTTCGGCACAAGGTGCTGGATGGAACGCACCGCGACAGCCAAAATTCTCTTTATGCGCGAAGAAGCCGCTTCTTCGCCTCCAGGAGACAGAGAGAGAGGCAGCTTCCCAAGGGCGAAGAACCAAGCCGCACCACACCCGTATAGTGCGCCTAGCTTTCAAACCTATAGGAGCGAGAACTTTACCACTCTCTCGCCTTCTCCCTTCACATTAGATTGGAAAAGAAGGCGTTTTGGACAACTAACTTTTGCTTTTTCCTAAGCAGTCTGCAGAACCCCGTGCAACTTGTAAAACAAGATTGCGGATGATTTCTGTACTGGCACAGTTTCACCTTGGAAGATATAGTGAAAAAGCTTTTTGGAAAGTGTTGTGTGAGAAGAGAAGCAGAAGACGGAGATACGCAGCTCTATGAAGCTAAGCGCCGTTCTGGGTGCCTTTCGGGACAAGGCGCTGGCTGGAACGCACTGTGACCGGAAAATCACTGTGCGCGAAGAAGCCGCTTCTTCGCCTCCGGGAGACAGAGAGTGCGGCAGCTTCCCAAAGGCGAAGAACCAGGCCGCACCACACCCGTATAATGCGCGTAGCTTTCAAAACTATAGAAAACAGAAGTTTACCACTCTCTTGCCTTTTCCATTCACATTAGATTGGAAAAGAAGGCGTTTTGGACAACTATCTTTTGCTTTTTCCTAAACAGTCTGCAGACCTCCATGCAACTTCTAGAACAAGATTGCGGATGTTTTCTGTACCGGCACAGTTTCTCCTTGGAAGACATAGTGGAAAAGCTTTTTGCTAAGTGTTGTCTGACAAGAGAACAGAAGATTGAGATACGGAGCTCTATGAACCTAAGCGCCGTTCCGGGCCCCGTTCGGCAAGAGGCGCTGGCTGGAACGCAACGCAACAGCCACAATTCTCTGTGCGCGAAGAAGCCGCTTCTTCGCCTCCGGGAGACAGAGAGAGAGGCAGCTTCCCAAGGGGGAAGAACCAACCCCCACCACACCAGTATAGTGCGTGTAGCTTTCAAACATATAGAAAACAGAACTTTACCACTCTCTTGCCTTTTCCATTCACATTAGATTGGAAAAGAAGGCGTTTTGGACAACTATCTTTTGCTTTTTTGCTAAACAGTCTGCAGACCTCCAGGCAACTTCTAAAACAAGATTTTGGATGTTTTCTGTACTGGCACAGTTTCTCCTTGGAAGACATAGTGGAAAAGCTTTTTGCTAAGTGTTGTGTGACAAGAGAAGCAGAAGACGGAGATATGCAGCTCTATGAAGCTAAGTGCTGGTCCCGGGCATCTTTCGACTCAAGGACTTCTACGGTGCTCGCTGCAAGCAGCACAATGCTCTGTGCGCAAAAAAGCCTCTTCTTCGCCTCCCAGAGTCGCAGAGTGAAGCAGGTTTCGAAAGTCGAAGAACTAAGACGAACGACACTGGCAGCGTGTGGCCAGCATCCAAACTTATAGAAAAGAGCACTTTACTGCTCTCTTGCCCTTTCCACTCACATTAGATTGGAAAAGAAGGAGTTTTGGACAACTATCTTTTGCTTTTTGCTAATCAGTCTGCAGACCTCCCTTTGACTTCTAAAACAAGATTGCGGATGTTTTCTGTACTGGCACAGTTTCTGCTTGGAAGACATAGTGGAAAAGCTTTTTGCTAAGTGTTGTGTGACAAGAGAAGCCGGAGACGGAGATACGGAGCTCTATGAAGCTAAGTGCTGGTCCCGGGCATCTTTCGACTCAAGGTGTTCTACGGTGCTCCCTGCCACCAGGACCATGCTCAGTGCGCAAAAAAGCCTCTTCTTTGCCTCCGAAAGTCGGAGAGTGAAGCAGGTTTCGAAAGTCGAACAACTAAGACGAACGACACCGGCAGCGTGTGGCCAGCTTCCAAACTTATAGAAAAGAGCACTTTACTGCTCTCTTGCCTTTTCCACTCACATTAGATTGGAAAGAAGGAGTTTTGGACAAGTATCTTTTGCTATTTCTAATCAGTCTGCAGATGTCCTTGCAAATTTAGAAGAGGACATGGGGTGTTTTCTGTACTGGCACAGTTTCTCCTTGCAAGATAGAATGGAAAAAACTTTTTTCTATGTGTTGTGTGACAAGAGAAGCAGAAGACGGAGATACGCAGCTCTATGAAGCTAAGCGCCGTTCCGGGTGCCTTTCGGCACAAGGTGCTGGATGGAACGCACCGCGACAGCCAAAATTCTCTTTATGCGCGAAGAAGCCGCTTCTTCGCCTCCAGGAGACAGAGAGAGAGGCAGCTTCCCAAGGGCGAAGAACCAAGCCGCACCACACCCGTATAGTGCGCCTAGCTTTCAAACCTATAGGAGCGAGAACTTTACCACTCTCTCGCCTTCTCCCTTCACATTAGATTGGAAAAGAAGGCGTTTTGGACAACTAACTTTTGCTTTTTCCTAAACAGTCTGCAGAACCCCGTGCAACTTGTAAAACAAGATTGCGGATGATTTCTGTACTGGCACAGTTTCACCTTGGAAGATATAGTGAAAAAGCTTTTTGGAAAGTGTTGTGTGACAAGAGAAGCAGAAGACGGAGATACGCAGCTCTATGAAGCTAAGCGCCGTTCTGGGTGCCTTTCGGGACAAGGCGCTGGCTGGAACGCACTGTGACCGGAAAATCACTGTGCGCGAAGAAGCCGCTTCTTCGCCTCCGGGAGACAGAGAGTGCGGCAGCTTCCCAAAGGCAAAGAACCAGGCCGCACCACACCCGTATAATGCGCGTAGCTTTCAAAACTATAGAAAACAGAAGTTTACCACTCTCTTGCCTTTTCCATTCACATTAGATTGGAAAAGAAGGCGTTTTGGACAACTATCTTTTGCTTTTTCCTAAACAGTCTGCAGACCTCCATGCAACTTCTAGAACAAGATTGCGGATGTTTTCTGTACCGGCACAGTTTCTCCTTGGAAGACATAGTGGAAAAGCTTTTTGCTAAGTGTTGTCTGACAAGAGAACAGAAGATTGAGATACGGAGCTCTATGAACCTAAGCGCCGTTCCGGGCCCCGTTCGGCAAGAGGCGCTGGCTGGAACGCAACGCAACAGCCACAATTCTCTGTGCGCGAAGAAGCCGCTTCTTCGCCTCCGGGAGACAGAGAGAGAGGCAGCTTCCCAAGGGGGAAGAACCAACCCCCACCACACCAGTATAGTGCGTGTAGCTTTCAAACATATAGAAAACAGAACTTTACCACTCTCTTGCCTTTTCCATTCACATTAGATTGGAAAAGAAGGCGTTTTGGACAACTATCTTTTGCTTTTTTGCTAAACAGTCTGCAGACCTCCAGGCAACTTCTAAAACAAGATTTTGGATGTTTTCTGTACTGGCACAGTTTCTCCTTGGAAGACATAGTGGAAAAGCTTTTTGCTAAGTGTTGTGTGACAAGAGAAGCAGAAGACGGAGATATGCAGCTCTATGAAGCTAAGTGCTGGTCCCGGGCATCTTTCGACTCAAGGACTTCTACGGTGCTCGCTGCAAGCAGCACAATGCTCTGTGCGCAAAAAAGCCTCTTCTTCGCCTCCCAGAGTCGCAGAGTGAAGCAGGTTTCGAAAGTCGAAGAACTAAGACGAACGACACTGGCAGCGTGTGGCCAGCATCCAAACTTATAGAAAAGAGTACTTTACTGCTCTCTTGCCCTTTCCACTCACATTAGATTGGAAAAGAAGGAGTTTTGGACAACTATCTTTTGCTTTTTGCTAATCAGTCTGCAGACCTCCCTTTGACTTCTAAAACAAGATTGCGGATGTTTTCTGTACTGGCACAGTTTCTGCTTGGAAGACATAGTGGAAAAGCTTTTTGCTAAGTGTTGTGTGACAAGAGAAGCCGGAGACGGAGATACGGAGCTCTATGAAGCTAAGTGCTGGTCCCGGGCATCTTTCGACTCAAGGTGTTCTACGGTGCTCCCTGCCACCAGGACCATGCTCAGTGCGCAAAAAAGCCTCTTCTTTGCCTCCGAAAGTCGGAGAGTGAAGCAGGTTTTGAAAGTCGAACAACTAAGACGAACAAAACTGGCAGCGTGTGGCCAGCATCCAAACTTATAGAAAAGAGCACTTTACTGCTCTCTTGCCTTTTCCACTCACATTAGATTGGAAAAGAAGGAGTTTTGGACAACTATCTTTTGCTTTTTGCTAATCAGTCTGCAGATGTCCTTGCAAATGTAGAAGAGGATATGGGGTGTTTTCTGTACTGGCACAGTTTCTCCTTGCAAGATAGAATGGAAAAAACTTTTTTCTATGTGTTGTGTGACAAGAGAAGCAGAAGACGGAGATACGCAGCTCTATGAAGCTAAGCGCCGTTCCGGGTGCCTTTCGGCACAAGGTGCTGGATGGAACGCACCGCGACAGCCAAAATTCTCTTTATGCGCGAAGAAGCCGCTTCTTCGCCTCCAGGAGACAGAGAGAGAGGCAGCTTCCCAAGGGCGAAGAACCAAGCCGCACCACACCCGTATAGTGCGCCTAGCTTTCAAACCTATAGGAGCGAGAACTTTACCACTCTCTCGCCTTCTCCCTTCACATTAGATTGGAAAAGAAGGCGTTTTGGACAACTAACTTTTGCTTTTTCCTAAACAGTCTGCAGAACCCCGTGCAACTTGTAAAACAAGATTGCGGATGATTTCTGTACTGGCACAGTTTCACCTTGGAAGATATAGTGAAAAAGCTTTTTGGAAAGTGTTGTGTGACAAGAGAAGCAGAAGACGGAGATACGCAGCTCTATGAAGCTAAGCGCCGTTCTGGGTGCCTTTCGGGACAAGGCGCTGGCTGGAACGCACTGTGACCGGAAAATCACTGTGCGCGAAGAAGCCGCTTCTTCGCCTCCGGGAGACAGAGAGTGCGGCAGCTTCCCAAAGGCGAAGAACCAGGCCGCACCACACCCGTATAATGCGCGTAGCTTTCAAAACTATAGAAAACAGAAGTTTACCACTCTCTTGCCTTTTCCATTCACATTAGATTGGAAAAGAAGGCGTTTTGGACAACTATCTTTTGCTTTTTCCTAAACAGTCTGCAGACCTCCATGCAACTTCTAGAACAAGATTGCGGATGTTTTCTGTACCGGCACAGTTTCTCCTTGGAAGACATAGTGGAAAAGCTTTTTGCTAAGTGTTGTCTGACAAGAGAACAGAAGATTGAGATACGGAGCTCTATGAACCTAAGCGCCGTTCCGGGCCCCGTTCGGCAAGAGGCGCTGGCTGGAACGCAACGCAACAGCCACAATTCTCTGTGCGCGAAGAAGCCGCTTCTTCGCCTCCGGGAGACAGAGAGAGAGGCAGCTTCCCAAGGGGGAAGAACCAACCCCCACCACACCAGTATAGTGCGTGTAGCTTTCAAAACTATAGAAAACAGAAGTTTACCACTCTCTTGCCTTTTCCATTCACATTAGATTGGAAAAGAAGGCGTTTTGGACAACTATCTTTTGCTTTTTTGCTAAACAGTCTGCAGACCTCCAGGCAACTTCTAAAACAAGATTTTGGATGTTTTCTGTACTGGCACAGTTTCTCCTTGGAAGACATAGTGGAAAAGCTTTTTGCTAAGTGTTGTGTGACAAGAGAAGCAGAAGACGGAGATATGCAGCTCTATGAAGCTAAGTGCTGGTCCCGGGCATCTTTCGACTCAAGGACTTCTACGGTGCTCGCTGCAAGCAGCACAATGCTCTGTGCGCAAAAAAGCCTCTTCTTCCCCTCCCAGAGTCGCAGAGTGAAGCAGGTTTCGAAAGTCGAAGAACTAAGACGAACGACACTGGCAGCGTGTGGCCAGCATCCAAACTTATAGAAAAGAGTACTTTACTGCTCTCTTGCCCTTTCCACTCACATTAGATTGGAAAAGAAGGAGTTTTGGACAACTATCTTTTGCTTTTTGCTAATCAGTCTGCAGACCTCCCTTTGACTTCTAAAACAAGATTGCGGATGTTTTCTGTACTGGCACAGTTTCTGCTTGGAAGACATAGTGGAAAAGCTTTTTGCTAAGTGTTCTGTGACAAGAGAAGCCGGAGACGGAGATACGGAGCTCTATGAAGCTAAGTGCTGGTCCCGGGCATCTTTCGACTCAAGGTGTTCTACGGTGCTCCCTGCCACCAGGACCATGCTCAGTGCGCAAAAAAGCCTCTTCTTTGCCTCCGAAAGTCGGAGAGTGAAGCAGGTTTTGAAAGTCGAACAACTAAGACGAACAAAACTGGCAGCGTGTGGCCAGCATCCAAACTTATAGAAAAGAGCACTTTACTGCTCTCTTGCCTTTTCCACTCACATTAGATTGGAAAAGAAGGAGTTTTGGACAACTATCTTTTGCTTTTTGCTAATCAGTCTGCAGATGTCCTTGCAAATGTAGAAGAGGATATGGGGTGTTTTCTGTACTGGCACAGTTTCTCCTTGCAAGATAGAATGGAAAAAACTTTTTTCTATGTGTTGTGTGACAAGAGAAGCAGAAGACGGAGATACGCAGCTCTATGAAGCTAAGCGCCGTTCCGGGTGCCTTTCGGCACAAGGTGCTGGATGGAACGCACCGCGACAGCCAAAATTCTCTTTATGCGCGAAGAAGCCGCTTCTTCGCCTCCAGGAGACAGAGAGAGAGGCAGCTTCCCAAGGACGAAGAACCAAGCCGCACCACACCCGTATAGTGCGCCTAGCTTTCAAACCTATAGGAGCGAGAACTTTACCACTCTCTCGCCTTCTCCCTTCACATTAGATTGGAAAAGAAGGCGTTTTGGACAACTAACTTTTGCTTTTTCCTAAACAGTCTGCAGAACCCCGTGCAACTTGTAAAACAAGATTGCGGATGATTTCTGTACTGGCACAGTTTCACCTTGGAAGATATAGTGAAAAAGCTTTTTGGAAAGTGTTGTGTGACAAGAGAAGCAGAAGACGGAGATACGCAGCTCTATGAAGCTAAGCGCCGTTCTGGGTGCCTTTCGGGACAAGGCGCTGGCTGGAACGCACTGTGACCGGAAAATCACTGTGCGCGAAGAAGCCGCTTCTTCGCCTCCGGGAGACAGAGAGTGCGGCAGCTTCCCAAAGGCGAAGAACCAGGCCGCACCACACCCGTATAATGCGCGTAGCTTTCAAAACTATAGAAAACAGAAGTTTACCACTCTCTTGCCTTTTCCATTCACATTAGATTGGAAAAGAAGGCGTTTTGGACAACTATCTTTTGCTTTTTCCTAAACAGTCTGCAGACCTCCATGCAACTTCTAGAACAAGATTGCGGATGTTTTCTGTACCGGCACAGTTTCTCCTTGGAAGACATAGTGGAAAAGCTTTTTGCTAAGTGTTGTCTGACAAGAGAACAGAAGATTGAGATACGGAGCTCTATGAACCTAAGCGCCGTTCCGGGCCCCGTTCGGCAAGAGGCGCTGGCTGGAACGCAACGCAACAGCCACAATTCTCTGTGCGCGAAGAAGCCGCTTCTTCGCCTCCGGGAGACAGAGAGAGAGGCAGCTTCCCAAGGGGGAAGAACCAACCCCCACCACACCAGTATAGTGCGTGTAGCTTTCAAACATATAGAAAACAGAACTTTACCACTCTCTTGCCTTTTCCATTCACATTAGATTGGAAAAGAAGGCGTTTTGGACAACTATCTTTTGCTTTTTTGCTAAACAGTCTGCAGACCTCCAGGCAACTTCTAAAACAAGATTTTGGATGTTTTCTGTACTGGCACAGTTTCTCCTTGGAAGACATAGTGGAAAAGCTTTTTGCTAAGTGTTGTGTGACAAGAGAAGCAGAAGACGGAGATATGCAGCTCTATGAAGCTAAGTGCTGGTCCCGGGCATCTTTCGACTCAAGGACTTCTACGGTGCTCGCTGCAAGCAGCACAATGCTCTGTGCGCAAAAAAGCCTCTTCTTCGCCTCCCAGAGTCGCAGAGTGAAGCAGGTTTCGAAAGTCGAAGAACTAAGACGAACGACACTGGCAGCGTGTGGCCAGCATCCAAACTTATAGAAAAGAGTACTTTACTGCTCTCTTGCCCTTTCCACTCACATTAGATTGGAAAAGAAGGAGTTTTGGACAACTATCTTTTGCTTTTTGCTAATCAGTCTGCAGACCTCCCTTTGACTTCTAAAACAAGATTGCGGATGTTTTCTGTACTGGCACAGTTTCTGCTTGGAAGACATAGTGGAAAAGCTTTTTGCTAAGTGTTGTGTGACAAGAGAAGCCGGAGACGGAGATACGGAGCTCTATGAAGCTAAGTGCTGGTCCCGGGCATCTTTCGACTCAAGGTGTTCTACGGTGCTCCCTGCCACCAGGACCATGCTCAGTGCGCAAAAAAGCCTCTTCTTTGCCTCCGAAAGTCGGAGAGTGAAGCAGGTTTTGAAAGTCGAACAACTAAGACGAACAAAACTGGCAGCGTGTGGCCAGCATCCAAACTTATAGAAAAGAGCACTTTACTGCTCTCTTGCCTTTTCCACTCACATTAGATTGGAAAAGAAGGAGTTTTGGACAACTATCTTTTGCTTTTTGCTAATCAGTCTGCAGATGTCCTTGCAAATGTAGAAGAGGATATGGGGTGTTTTCTGTACTGGCACAGTTTCTCCTTGCAAGATAGAATGGAAAAAACTTTTTTCTATGTGTTGTGTGACAAGAGAAGCAGAAGACGGAGATACGCAGCTCTATGAAGCTAAGCGCCGTTCCGGGTGCCTTTCGGCACAAGGTGCTGGATGGAACGCACCGCGACAGCCAAAATTCTCTTTATGCGCGAAGAAGCCGCTTCTTCGCCTCCAGGAGACAGAGAGAGAGGCAGCTTCCCAAGGGCGAAGAACCAAGCCGCACCACACCCGTATAGTGCGCCTAGCTTTCAAACCTATAGGAGCGAGAACTTTACCACTCTCTCGCCTTCTCCCTTCACATTAGATTGGAAAAGAAGGCGTTTTGGACAACTAACTTTTGCTTTTTCCTAAACAGTCTGCAGAACCCCGTGCAACTTGTAAAACAAGATTGCGGATGATTTCTGTACTGGCACAGTTTCACCTTGGAAGATATAGTGAAAAAGCTTTTTGGAAAGTGTTGTGTGAGAAGAGAAGCAGAAGACGGAGATACGCAGCTCTATGAAGCTAAGCGCCGTTCTGGGTGCCTTTCGGGACAAGGCGCTGGCTGGAACGCACTGTGACCGGAAAATCACTGTGCGCGAAGAAGCCGCTTCTTCGCCTCCGGGAGACAGAGAGTGCGGCAGCTTCCCAAAGGCGAAGAACCAGGCCGCACCACACCCGTATAATGCGCGTAGCTTTCAAAACTATAGAAAACAGAAGTTTACCACTCTCTTGCCTTTTCCATTCACATTAGATTGGAAAAGAAGGCGTTTTGGACAACTATCTTTTGCTTTTTCCTAAACAGTCTGCAGACCTCCATGCAACTTCTAGAACAAGATTGCGGATGTTTTCTGTACCGGCACAGTTTCTCCTTGGAAGACATAGTGGAAAAGCTTTTTGCTAAGTGTTGTCTGACAAGAGAACAGAAGATTGAGATACGGAGCTCTATGAACCTAAGCGCCGTTCCGGGCCCCGTTCGGCAAGAGGCGCTGGCTGGAACGCAACGCAACAGCCACAATTCTCTGTGCGCGAAGAAGCCGCTTCTTCGCCTCCGGGAGACAGAGAGAGAGGCAGCTTCCCAAGGGGGAAGAACCAACCCCCACCACACCAGTATAGTGCGTGTAGCTTTCAAACATATAGAAAACAGAACTTTACCACTCTCTTGCCTTTTCCATTCACATTAGATTGGAAAAGAAGGCGTTTTGGACAACTATCTTTTGCTTTTTTGCTAAACAGTCTGCAGACCTCCAGGCAACTTCTAAAACAAGATTTTGGATGTTTTCTGTACTGGCACAGTTTCTCCTTGGAAGACATAGTGGAAAAGCTTTTTGCTAAGTGTTGTGTGACAAGAGAAGCAGAAGACGGAGATATGCAGCTCTATGAAGCTAAGTGCTGGTCCCGGGCATCTTTCGACTCAAGGACTTCTACGGTGCTCGCTGCAAGCAGCACAATGCTCTGTGCGCAAAAAAGCCTCTTCTTCGCCTCCCAGAGTCGCAGAGTGAAGCAGGTTTCGAAAGTCGAAGAACTAAGACGAACGACACTGGCAGCGTGTGGCCAGCATCCAAACTTATAGAAAAGAGTACTTTACTGCTCTCTTGCCCTTTCCACTCACATTAGATTGGAAAAGAAGGAGTTTTGGACAACTATCTTTTGCTTTTTGCTAATCAGTCTGCAGACCTCCCTTTGACTTCTAAAACAAGATTGCGGATGTTTTCTGTACTGGCACAGTTTCTGCTTGGAAGACATAGTGGAAAAGCTTTTTGCTAAGTGTTGTGTGACAAGAGAAGCCGGAGACGGAGATACGGAGCTCTATGAAGCTAAGTGCTGGTCCCGGGCATCTTTCGACTCAAGGTGTTCTACGGTGCTCCCTGCCACCAGGACCATGCTCAGTGCGCAAAAAAGCCTCTTCTTTGCCTCCGAAAGTCGGAGAGTGAAGCAGGTTTTGAAAGTCGAACAACTAAGACGAACAAAACTGGCAGCGTGTGGCCAGCATCCAAACTTATAGAAAAGAGCACTTTACTGCTCTCTTGCCTTTTCCACTCACATTAGATTGGAAAAGAAGGAGTTTTGGACAACTATCTTTTGCTTTTTGCTAATCAGTCTGCAGATGTCCTTGCAAATGTAGAAGAGGATATGGGGTGTTTTCTGTACTGGCACAGTTTCTCCTTGCAAGATAGAATGGAAAAAACTTTTTTCTATGTGTTGTGTGACAAGAGAAGCAGAAGACGGAGATACGCAGCTCTATGAAGCTAAGCGCCGTTCCGGGTGCCTTTCGGCACAAGGTGCTGGATGGAACGCACCGCGACAGCCAAAATTCTCTTTATGCGCGAAGAAGCCGCTTCTTCGCCTCCAGGAGACAGAGAGAGAGGCAGCTTCCCAAGGGCGAAGAACCAAGCCGCACCACACCCGTATAGTGCGCCTAGCTTTCAAACCTATAGGAGCGAGAACTTTACCACTCTCTCGCCTTCTCCCTTCACATTAGATTGGAAAAGAAGGCGTTTTGGACAACTAACTTTTGCTTTTTCCTAAGCAGTCTGCAGAACCCCGTGCAACTTGTAAAACAAGATTGCGGATGATTTCTGTACTGGCACAGTTTCACCTTGGAAGATATAGTGAAAAAGCTTTTTGGAAAGTGTTGTGTGACAAGAGAAGCAGAAGACGGAGATACGCAGCTCTATGAAGCTAAGCGCCGTTCTGGGTGCCTTTCGGGACAAGGCGCTGGCTGGAACGCACTGTGACCGGAAAATCACTGTGCGCGAAGAAGCCGCTTCTTCGCCTCCGGGAGACAGAGAGTGCGGCAGCTTCCCAAAGGCGAAGAACCAGGCCGCACCACACCCGTATAATGCGCGTAGCTTTCAAAACTATAGAAAACAGAAGTTTACCACTCTCTTGCCTTTTCCATTCACATTAGATTGGAAAAGAAGGCGTTTTGGACAACTATCTTTTGCTTTTTCCTAAACAGTCTGCAGACCTCCATGCAACTTCTAGAACAAGATTGCGGATGTTTTCTGTACCGGCACAGTTTCTCCTTGGAAGACATAGTGGAAAAGCTTTTTGCTAAGTGTTGTCTGACAAGAGAACAGAAGATTGAGATACGGAGCTCTATGAACCTAAGCGCCGTTCCGGGCCCCGTTCGGCAAGAGGCGCTGGCTGGAACGCAACGCAACAGCCACAATTCTCTGTGCGCGAAGAAGCCGCTTCTTCGCCTCCGGGAGACAGAGAGAGAGGCAGCTTCCCAAGGGGGAAGAACCAACCCCCACCACACCAGTATAGTGCGTGTAGCTTTCAAACATATAGAAAACAGAACTTTACCACTCTCTTGCCTTTTCCATTCACATTAGATTGGAAAAGAAGGCGTTTTGGACAACTATCTTTTGCTTTTTTGCTAAACAGTCTGCAGACCTCCAGGCAACTTCTAAAACAAGATTTTGGATGTTTTCTGTACTGGCACAGTTTCTCCTTGGAAGACATAGTGGAAAAGCTTTTTGCTAAGTGTTGTGTGACAAGAGAAGCAGAAGACGGAGATATGCAGCTCTATGAAGCTAAGTGCTGGTCCCGGGCATCTTTCGACTCAAGGACTTCTACGGTGCTCGCTGCAAGCAGCACAATGCTCTGTGCGCAAAAAAGCCTCTTCTTCGCCTCCCAGAGTCGCAGAGTGAAGCAGGTTTCGAAAGTCGAAGAACTAAGACGAACGACACTGGCAGCGTGTGGCCAGCATCCAAACTTATAGAAAAGAGTACTTTACTGCTCTCTTGCCCTTTCCACTCACATTAGATTGGAAAAGAAGGAGTTTTGGACAACTATCTTTTGCTTTTTGCTAATCAGTCTGCAGACCTCCCTTTGACTTCTAAAACAAGATTGCGGATGTTTTCTGTACTGGCACAGTTTCTGCTTGGAAGACATAGTGGAAAAGCTTTTTGCTAAGTGTTGTGTGACAAGAGAAGCCGGAGACGGAGATACGGAGCTCTATGAAGCTAAGTGCTGGTCCCGGGCATCTTTCGACTCAAGGTGTTCTACGGTGCTCCCTGCCACCAGGACCATGCTCAGTGCGCAAAAAAGCCTCTTCTTTGCCTCCCAGAGTCGCAGAGTGAAGCAGGTTTCGAAAGTCGAACAACTAAGACGAACGACACCGGCAGCGTGTGGCCAGCTTCCATACTTATAGAAAAGAGCACTTTACTGCTCTCTTGCCCTTTCCACTCACATTAGATTGGAAAGAAGGAGTTTTGGACAAGTATCTTTTGCTATTTCTAATCAGTCTGCAGATGTCCTTGCAAATTTAGAAGAGGACATGGGGTGTTTTCTGTACTGGCACAGTTTCTCCTTGCAAGATAGAATGGAAAAAACTTTTTTCTATGTGTTGTGTGACAAGAGAAGCAGAAGACGGAGATACGCAGCTCTATGAAGCTAAGCGCCGTTCCGGGTGCCTTTCGGCACAAGGTGCTGGATGGAACGCACCGCGACAGCCAAAATTCTCTTTATGCGCGAAGAAGCCGCTTCTTCGCCTCCAGGAGACAGAGAGAGAGGCAGCTTCCCAAGGGCGAAGAACCAAGCCGCACCACACCCGTATAGTGCGCCTAGCTTTCAAACCTATAGGAGCGAGAACTTTACCACTCTCTCGCCTTCTCCCTTCACATTAGATTGGAAAAGAAGGCGTTTTGGACAACTAACTTTTGCTTTTTCCTAAACAGTCTGCAGAACCCCGTGCAACTTGTAAAACAAGATTGCGGATGATTTCTGTACTGGCACAGTTTCACCTTGGAAGATATAGTGAAAAAGCTTTTTGGAAAGTGTTGTGTGACAAGAGAAGCAGAAGACGGAGATACGCAGCTCTATGAAGCTAAGCGCCGTTCTGGGTGCCTTTCGGGACAAGGCGCTGGCTGGAACGCACTGTGACCGGAAAATCACTGTGCGCGAAGAAGCCGCTTCTTCGCCTCCGGGAGACAGAGAGTGCGGCAGCTTCCCAAAGGCGAAGAACCAGGCCGCACCACACCCGTATAATGCGCGTAGCTTTCAAAACTATAGAAAACAGAAGTTTACCACTCTCTTGCCTTTTCCATTCACATTAGATTGGAAAAGAAGGCGTTTTGGACAACTATCTTTTGCTTTTTCCTAAACAGTCTGCAGACCTCCATGCAACTTCTAGAACAAGATTGCGGATGTTTTCTGTACCGGCACAGTTTCTCCTTGGAAGACATAGTGGAAAAGCTTTTTGCTAAGTGTTGTCTGACAAGAGAACAGAAGATTGAGATACGGAGCTCTATGAACCTAAGCGCCGTTCCGGGCCCCGTTCGGCAAGAGGCGCTGGCTGGAACGCAACGCAACAGCCACAATTCTCTGTGCGCGAAGAAGCCGCTTCTTCGCCTCCGGGAGACAGAGAGAGAGGCAGCTTCCCAAGGGGGAAGAACCAACCCCCACCACACCAGTATAGTGCGTGTAGCTTTCAAACATATAGAAAACAGAACTTTACCACTCTCTTGCCTTTTCCATTCACATTAGATTGGAAAAGAAGGCGTTTTGGACAACTATCTTTTGCTTTTTTGCTAAACAGTCTGCAGACCTCCAGGCAACTTCTAAAACAAGATTTTGGATGTTTTCTGTACTGGCACAGTTTCTCCTTGGAAGACATAGTGGAAAAGCTTTTTGCTAAGTGTTGTGTGACAAGAGAAGCAGAAGACGGAGATATGCAGCTCTATGAAGCTAAGTGCTGGTCCCGGGCATCTTTCGACTCAAGGACTTCTACGGTGCTCGCTGCAAGCAGCACAATGCTCTGTGCGCAAAAAAGCCTCTTCTTCGCCTCCCAGAGTCGCAGAGTGAAGCAGGTTTCGAAAGTCGAAGAACTAAGACGAACGACACTGGCAGCGTGTGGCCAGCATCCAAACTTATAGAAAAGAGTACTTTACTGCTCTCTTGCCCTTTCCACTCACATTAGATTGGAAAAGAAGGAGTTTTGGACAACTATCTTTTGCTTTTTGCTAATCAGTCTGCAGACCTCCCTTTGACTTCTAAAACAAGATTGCGGATGTTTTCTGTACTGGCACAGTTTCTGCTTGGAAGACATAGTGGAAAAGCTTTTTGCTAAGTGTTGTGTGACAAGAGAAGCCGGAGACGGAGATACGGAGCTCTATGAAGCTAAGTGCTGGTCCCGGGCATCTTTCGACTCAAGGTGTTCTACGGTGCTCCCTGCCACCAGGACCATGCTCAGTGCGCAAAAAAGCCTCTTCTTTGCCTCCGAAAGTCGGAGAGTGAAGCAGGTTTTGAAAGTCGAACAACTAAGACGAACAAAACTGGCAGCGTGTGGCCAGCATCCAAACTTATAGAAAAGAGCACTTTACTGCTCTCTTGCCTTTTCCACTCACATTAGATTGGAAAGAAGGAGTTTTGGACAAGTATCTTTTGCTATTTCTAATCAGTCTGCAGATGTCCTTGCAAATATAGAAGAGGACATGGGGTGTTTTCTGTACTGGCACAGTTTCTCCTTGCAAGATAGAATGGAAAAAACTTTTTTCTATGTGTTGTGTGACAAGAGAAGCAGAAGACGGAGATACGCAGCTCTATGAAGCTAAGCGCCGTTCCGGGTGCCTTTCGGCACAAGGTGCTGGATGGAACGCACCGCGACAGCCAAAATTCTCTTTATGCGCGAAGAAGCCGCTTCTTCGCCTCCAGGAGACAGAGAGAGAGGCAGCTTCCCAAGGGCGAAGAACCAAGCCGCACCACACCCGTATAGTGCGCCTAGCTTTCAAACCTATAGGAGCGAGAACTTTACCACTCTCTCGCCTTCTCCCTTCACATTAGATTGGAAAAGAAGGCGTTTTGGACAACTAACTTTTGCTTTTTCCTAAACAGTCTGCAGAACCCTGTGCAACTTGTAAAACAAGATTGCGGATGATTTCTGTACTGGCACAGTTTCACCTTGGAAGATATAGTGAAAAAGCTTTTTGGAAAGTGTTGTGTGACAAGAGAAGCAGAAGACGGAGATACGCAGCTCTATGAAGCTAAGCGCCGTTCTGGGTGCCTTTCGGGACAAGGCGCTGGCTGGAACGCACTGTGACCGGAAAATCACTGTGCGCGAAGAAGCCGCTTCTTCGCCTCCGGGAGACAGAGAGTGCGGCAGCTTCCCAAAGGCGAAGAACCAGGCCGCACCACACCCGTATAATGCGCGTAGCTTTCAAAACTATAGAAAACAGAAGTTTACCACTCTCTTGCCTTTTCCATTCACATTAGATTGGAAAAGAAGGCGTTTTGGACAACTATCTTTTGCTTTTTCCTAAACAGTCTGCAGACCTCCATGCAACTTCTAGAACAAGATTGCGGATGTTTTCTGTACCGGCACAGTTTCTCCTTGGAAGACATAGTGGAAAAGCTTTTTGCTAAGTGTTGTCTGACAAGAGAACAGAAGATTGAGATACGGAGCTCTATGAACCTAAGCGCCGTTCCGGGCCCCGTTCGGCAAGAGGCGCTGGCTGGAACGCAACGCAACAGCCACAATTCTCTGTGCGCGAAGAAGCCGCTTCTTCGCCTCCGGGAGACAGAGAGAGAGGCAGCTTCCCAAGGGGGAAGAACCAACCCCCACCACACCAGTATAGTGCGTGTAGCTTTCAAACATATAGAAAACAGAACTTTACCACTCTCTTGCCTTTTCCATTCACATTAGATTGGAAAAGAAGGCGTTTTGGACAACTATCTTTTGCTTTTTTGCTAAACAGTCTGCAGACCTCCAGGCAACTTCTAAAACAAGATTTTGGATGTTTTCTGTACTGGCACAGTTTCTCCTTGGAAGACATAGTGGAAAAGCTTTTTGCTAAGTGTTGTGTGACAAGAGAAGCAGAAGACGGAGATATGCAGCTCTATGAAGCTAAGTGCTGGTCCCGGGCATCTTTCGACTCAAGGACTTCTACGGTGCTCGCTGCAAGCAGCACAATGCTCTGTGCGCAAAAAAGCCTCTTCTTCGCCTCCCAGAGTCGCAGAGTGAAGCAGGTTTCGAAAGTCGAAGAACTAAGACGAACGACACTGGCAGCGTGTGGCCAGCATCCAAACTTATAGAAAAGAGTACTTTACTGCTCTCTTGCCCTTTCCACTCACATTAGATTGGAAAAGAAGGAGTTTTGGACAACTATCTTTTGCTTTTTGCTAATCAGTCTGCAGACCTCCCTTTGACTTCTAAAACAAGATTGCGGATGTTTTCTGTACTGGCACAGTTTCTGCTTGGAAGACATAGTGGAAAAGCTTTTTGCTAAGTGTTGTGTGACAAGAGAAGCCGGAGACGGAGATACGGAGCTCTATGAAGCTAAGTGCTGGTCCCGGGCATCTTTCGACTCAAGGTGTTCTACGGTGCTCCCTGCCACCAGGACCATGCTCAGTGCGCAAAAAAGCCTCTTCTTTGCCTCCCAGAGTCGGAGAGTGAAGCAGGTTTCGAAAGTCGAACAACTAAGACGAACGACACCAGCAGCGTGTGGCCAGCTTCCAAACTTATAGAAAAGAGCACTTTACTGCTCTCTTGCCTTTTCCACTCACATTAGATTGGAAAGAAGGAGTTTTGGACAAGTATCTTTTGCTATTTCTAATCAGTCTGCAGATGTCCTTGCAAATTTAGAAGAGGACATGGGGTGTTTTCTGTACTGGCACAGTTTCTCCTTGCAAGATAGAATGGAAAAAACTTTTTTCTATGTGTTGTGTGACAAGAGAAGCAGAAGACGGAGATACGCAGCTCTATGAAGCTAAGCGCCGTTCCGGGTGCCTTTCGGCACAAGGTGCTGGATGGAACGCACCGCGACAGCCAAAATTCTCTTTATGCGCGAAGAAGCCGCTTCTTCGCCTCCAGGAGACAGAGAGAGAGGCAGCTTCCCAAGGGCGAAGAACCAAGCCGCACCACACCCGTATAGTGCGCCTAGCTTTCAAACCTATAGGAGCGAGAACTTTACCACTCTCTCGCCTTCTCCCTTCACATTAGATTGGAAAAGAAGGCGTTTTGGACAACTAACTTTTGCTTTTTCCTAAACAGTCTGCAGAACCCTGTGCAACTTGTAAAACAAGATTGCGGATGATTTCTGTACTGGCACAGTTTCACCTTGGAAGATATAGTGAAAAAGCTTTTTGGAAAGTGTTGTGTGACAAGAGAAGCAGAAGACGGAGATACGCAGCTCTATGAAGCTAAGCGCCGTTCTGGGTGCCTTTCGGGACAAGGCGCTGGCTGGAACGCACTGTGACCGGAAAATCACTGTGCGCGAAGAAGCCGCTTCTTCGCCTCCGGGAGACAGAGAGTGCGGCAGCTTCCCAAAGGCGAAGAACCAGGCCGCACCACACCCGTATAATGCGCGTAGCTTTCAAAACTATAGAAAACAGAAGTTTACCACTCTCTTGCCTTTTCCATTCACATTAGATTGGAAAAGAAGGCGTTTTGGACAACTATCTTTTGCTTTTTCCTAAACAGTCTGCAGACCTCCATGCAACTTCTAGAACAAGATTGCGGATGTTTTCTGTACCGGCACAGTTTCTCCTTGGAAGACATAGTGGAAAAGCTTTTTGCTAAGTGTTGTCTGACAAGAGAACAGAAGATTGAGATACGGAGCTCTATGAACCTAAGCGCCGTTCCGGGCCCCGTTCGGCAAGAGGCGCTGGCTGGAACGCAACGCAACAGCCACAATTCTCTGTGCGCGAAGAAGCCGCTTCTTCGCCTCTGGGAGACAGAGAGAGAGGCAGCTTCCCAAGGGGGAAGAACCAACCCCCACCACACCAGTATAGTGCGTGTAGCTTTCAAACATATAGAAAACAGAACTTTACCACTCTCTTGCCTTTTCCATTCACATTAGATTGGAAAAGAAGGCGTTTTGGACAACTATCTTTTGCTTTTTTGCTAAACAGTCTGCAGACCTCCAGGCAACTTCTAAAACAAGATTTTGGATGTTTTCTGTACTGGCACAGTTTCTCCTTGGAAGACATAGTGGAAAAGCTTTTTGCTAAGTGTTGTGTGACAAGAGAAGCAGAAGACGGAGATATGCAGCTCTATGAAGCTAAGTGCTGGTCCCGGGCATCTTTCGACTCAAGGACTTCTACGGTGCTCGCTGCAAGCAGCACAATGCTCTGTGCGCAAAAAAGCCTCTTCTTCGCCTCCCAGAGTCGCAGAGTGAAGCAGGTTTCGAAAGTCGAAGAACTAAGATGAACGACACTGGCAGCGTGTGGCCAGCATCCAAACTTATAGAAAAGAGTACTTTACTGCTCTCTTGCCCTTTCCACTCACATTAGATTGGAAAAGAAGGAGTTTTGGACAACTATCTTTTGCTTTTTGCTAATCAGTCTGCAGACCTCCCTTTGACTTCTAAAACAAGATTGCGGATGTTTTCTGTACTGGCACAGTTTCTGCTTGGAAGACATAGTGGAAAAGCTTTTTGCTAAGTGTTGTGTGACAAGAGAAGCCGGAGACGGAGATACGGAGCTCTATGAAGCTAAGTGCTGGTCCCGAGCATCTTTCGACTCAAGGTGTTCTACGGTGCTCCCTGCCACCAGGACCATGCTCAGTGCGCAAAAAAGCCTCTTCTTTGCCTCCGAAAGTCGGAGAGTGAAGCAGGTTTTGAAAGTCGAACAACTAAGACGAACAAAACTGGCAGCGTGTGGCCAGCATCCAAACTTATAGAAAAGAGCACTTTACTGCTCTCTTGCCTTTTCCACTCACATTAGATTGGAAAAGAAGGAGTTTTGGACAACTATCTTTTGCTTTTTGCTAGTCAGTCTGCAGATGTCCTTGCAAATGTAGAAGAGGATATGGGGTGTTTTCTGTACTGGCACAGTTTCTCCTTGCAAGATAGAATGGAAAAAACTTTTTTCTATGTGTTGTGTGACAAGAGAAGCAGAAGACGGAGATACGCAGCTCTATGAAGCTAAGCGCCGTTCCGGGTGCCTTTCGGCACAAGGTGCTGGATGGAACGCACCGCGACAGCCAAAATTCTCTTTATGCGCGAAGAAGCCGCTTCTTCGCCTCCAGGAGACAGAGAGAGAGGCAGCTTCCCAAGGGCGAAGAACCAAGCCGCACCACACCCGTATAGTGCGCCTAGCTTTCAAACCTATAGGAGCGAGAACTTTACCACTCTCTCGCCTTCTCCCTTCACATTAGATTGGAAAAGAAGGCGTTTTGGACAACTAACTTTTGCTTTTTCCTAAACAGTCTGCAGAACCCCGTGCAACTTGTAAAACAAGATTGCGGATGATTTCTGTACTGGCACAGTTTCACCTTGGAAGATATAGTGAAAAAGCTTTTTGGAAAGTGTTGTGTGACAAGAGAAGCAGAAGACGGAGATACGCAGCTCTATGAAGCTAAGCGCCGTTCTGGGTGCCTTTCGGGACAAGGCGCTGGCTGGAACGCACTGTGACCGGAAAATCACTGTGCGCGAAGAAGCCGCTTCTTCGCCTCCGGGAGACAGAGAGTGCGGCAGCTTCCCAAAGGCGAAGAACCAGGCCGCACCACACCCGTATAATGCGCGTAGCTTTCAAAACTATAGAAAACAGAAGTTTACCACTCTCTTGCCTTTTCCATTCACATTAGATTGGAAAAGAAGGCGTTTTGGACAACTATCTTTTGCTTTTTCCTAAACAGTCTGCAGACCTCCATGCAACTTCTAGAACAAGATTGCGGATGTTTTCTGTACCGGCACAGTTTCTCCTTGGAAGACATAGTGGAAAAGCTTTTTGCTAAGTGTTGTCTGACAAGAGAACAGAAGATTGAGATACGGAGCTCTATGAACCTAAGCGCCGTTCCGGGCCCCGTTCGGCAAGAGGCGCTGGCTGGAACGCAACGCAACAGCCACAATTCTCTGTGCGCGAAGAAGCCGCTTCTTCGCCTCCGGGAGACAGAGAGAGAGGCAGCTTCCCAAGGGGGAAGAACCAACCCCCACCACACCAGTATAGTGCGTGTAGCTTTCAAACATATAGAAAACAGAACTTTACCACTCTCTTGCCTTTTCCATTCACATTAGATTGGAAAAGAAGGCGTTTTGGACAACTATCTTTTGCTTTTTTGCTAAACAGTCTGCAGACCTCCAGGCAACTTCTAAAACAAGATTTTGGATGTTTTCTGTACTGGCACAGTTTCTCCTTGGAAGACATAGTGGAAAAGCTTTTTGCTAAGTGTTGTGTGACAAGAGAAGCAGAAGACGGAGATATGCAGCTCTATGAAGCTAAGTGCTGGTCCCGGGCATCTTTCGACTCAAGGACTTCTACGGTGCTCGCTGCAAGCAGCACAATGCTCTGTGCGCAAAAAAGCCTCTTCTTCGCCTCCCAGAGTCGCAGAGTGAAGCAGGTTTCGAAAGTCGAAGAACTAAGACGAACGACACTGGCAGCGTGTGGCCAGCATCCAAACTTATAGAAAAGAGTACTTTACTGCTCTCTTGCCCTTTCCACTCACATTAGATTGGAAAAGAAGGAGTTTTGGACAACTATCTTTTGCTTTTTGCTAATCAGTCTGCAGACCTCCCTTTGACTTCTAAAACAAGATTGCGGATGTTTTCTGTACTGGCACAGTTTCTGCTTGGAAGACATAGTGGAAAAGCTTTTTGCTAAGTGTTGTGTGACAAGAGAAGCCGGAGACGGAGATACGGAGCTCTATGAAGCTAAGTGCTGGTCCCGGGCATCTTTCGACTCAAGGTGTTCTACGGTGCTCCCTGCCACCAGGACCATGCTCAGTGCGCAAAAAAGCCTCTTCTTTGCCTCCGAAAGTCGGAGAGTGAAGCAGGTTTTGAAAGTCGAACAACTAAGACGAACAAAACTGGCAGCGTGTGGCCAGCATCCAAACTTATAGAAAAGAGCACTTTACTGCTCTCTTGCCTTTTCCACTCACATTAGATTGGAAAAGAAGGAGTTTTGGACAACTATCTTTTGCTTTTTGCTAGTCAGTCTGCAGATGTCCTTGCAAATGTAGAAGAGGATATGGGGTGTTTTCTGTACTGGCACAGTTTCTCCTTGCAAGATAGAATGGAAAAAACTTTTTTCTATGTGTTGTGTGACAAGAGAAGCAGAAGACGGAGATACGCAGCTCTATGAAGCTAAGCGCCGTTCCGGGTGCCTTTCGGCACAAGGTGCTGGATGGAACGCACCGCGACAGCCAAAATTCTCTTTATGCGCGAAGAAGCCGCTTCTTCGCCTCCAGGAGACAGAGAGAGAGGCAGCTTCCCAAGGGCGAAGAACCAAGCCGCACCACACCCGTATAGTGCGCCTAGCTTTCAAACCTATAGGAGCGAGAACTTTACCACTCTCTCGCCTTCTCCCTTCACATTAGATTGGAAAAGAAGGCGTTTTGGACAACTAACTTTTGCTTTTTCCTAAACAGTCTGCAGAACCCCGTGCAACTTGTAAAACAAGATTGCGGATGATTTCTGTACTGGCACAGTTTCACCTTGGAAGATATAGTGAAAAAGCTTTTTGGAAAGTGTTGTGTGACAAGAGAAGCAGAAGACGGAGATACGCAGCTCTATGAAGCTAAGCGCCGTTCTGGGTGCCTTTCGGGACAAGGCGCTGGCTGGAACGCACTGTGACCGGAAAATCACTGTGCGCGAAGAAGCCGCTTCTTCGCCTCCGGGAGACAGAGAGTGCGGCAGCTTCCCAAAGGCGAAGAACCAGGCCGCACCACACCCGTATAATGCGCGTAGCTTTCAAAACTATAGAAAACAGAAGTTTACCACTCTCTTGCCTTTTCCATTCACATTAGATTGGAAAAGAAGGCGTTTTGGACAACTATCTTTTGCTTTTTCCTAAACAGTCTGCAGACCTCCATGCAACTTCTAGAACAAGATTGCGGATGTTTTCTGTACCGGCACAGTTTCTCCTTGGAAGACATAGTGGAAAAGCTTTTTGCTAAGTGTTGTCTGACAAGAGAACAGAAGATTGAGATACGGAGCTCTATGAACCTAAGCGCCGTTCCGGGCCCCGTTCGGCAAGAGGCGCTGGCTGGAACGCAACGCAACAGCCACAATTCTCTGTGCGCGAAGAAGCCGCTTCTTCGCCTCCGGGAGACAGAGAGAGAGGCAGCTTCCCAAGGGGGAAGAACCAACCCCCACCACACCAGTATAGTGCGTGTAGCTTTCAAACATATAGAAAACAGAACTTTACCACTCTCTTGCCTTTTCCATTCACATTAGATTGGAAAAGAAGGCGTTTTGGACAACTATCTTTTGCTTTTTTGCTAAACAGTCTGCAGACCTCCAGGCAACTTCTAAAACAAGATTTTGGATGTTTTCTGTACTGGCACAGTTTCTCCTTGGAAGACATAGTGGAAAAGCTTTTTGCTAAGTGTTGTGTGACAAGAGAAGCAGAAGACGGAGATATGCAGCTCTATGAAGCTAAGTGCTGGTCCCGGGCATCTTTCGACTCAAGGACTTCTACGGTGCTCGCTGCAAGCAGCACAATGCTCTGTGCGCAAAAAAGCCTCTTCTTCGCCTCCCAGAGTCGCAGAGTGAAGCAGGTTTCGAAAGTCGAAGAACTAAGACGAACGACACTGGCAGCGTGTGGCCAGCATCCAAACTTATAGAAAAGAGTACTTTACTGCTCTCTTGCCCTTTCCACTCACATTAGATTGGAAAAGAAGGAGTTTTGGACAACTATCTTTTGCTTTTTGCTAATCAGTCTGCAGACCTCCCTTTGACTTCTAAAACAAGATTGCGGATGTTTTCTGTACTGGCACAGTTTCTGCTTGGAAGACATAGTGGAAAAGCTTTTTGCTAAGTGTTGTGTGACAAGAGAAGCCGGAGACGGAGATACGGAGCTCTATGAAGCTAAGTGCTGGTCCCGGGCATCTTTCGACTCAAGGTGTTCTACGGTGCTCCCTGCCACCAGGACCATGCTCAGTGCGCAAAAAAGCCTCTTCTTTGCCTCCCAGAGTCGCAGAGTGAAGCAGGTTTCGAAAGTCGAACAACTAAGACGAACGACACCGGCAGCGTGTGGCCAGCTTCCAAACTTATAGAAAAGAGCACTTTACTGCTCTCTTGCCTTTTCCACTCACATTAGATTGGAAAGAAGGAGTTTTGGACAAGTATCTTTTGCTATTTCTAATCAGTCTGCAGATGTCCTTGCAAATTTAGAAGAGGACATGGGGTGTTTTCTGTACTGGCACAGTTTCTCCTTGCAAGATAGAATGGAAAAAACTTTTTTCTATGTGTTGTGTGACAAGAGAAGCAGAAGACGGAGATACGCAGCTCTATGAAGCTAAGCGCCGTTCCGGGTGCCTTTCGGCACAAGGTGCTGGATGGAACGCACCGCGACAGCCAAAATTCTCTTTATGCGCGAAGAAGCCGCTTCTTCGCCTCCAGGAGACAGAGAGAGAGGCAGCTTCCCAAGGGCGAAGAACCAAGCCGCACCACACCCGTATAGTGCGCCTAGCTTTCAAACCTATAGGAGCGAGAACTTTACCACTCTCTCGCCTTCTCCCTTCACATTAGATTGGAAAAGAAGGCGTTTTGGACAACTAACTTTTGCTTTTTCCTAAACAGTCTGCAGAACCCCGTGCAACTTGTAAAACAAGATTGCGGATGATTTCTGTACTGGCACAGTTTCACCTTGGAAGATATAGTGAAAAAGCTTTTTGGAAAGTGTTGTGTGACAAGAGAAGCAGAAGACGGAGATACGCAGCTCTATGAAGCTAAGCGCCGTTCTGGGTGCCTTTCGGGACAAGGCGCTGGCTGGAACGCACTGTGACCGGAAAATCACTGTGCGCGAAGAAGCCGCTTCTTCGCCTCCGGGAGACAGAGAGTGCGGCAGCTTCCCAAAGGCGAAGAACCAGGCCGCACCACACCCGTATAATGCGCGTAGCTTTCAAAACTATAGAAAACAGAAGTTTACCACTCTCTTGCCTTTTCCATTCACATTAGATTGGAAAAGAAGGCGTTTTGGACAACTATCTTTTGCTTTTTCCTAAACAGTCTGCAGACCTCCATGCAACTTCTAGAACAAGATTGCGGATGTTTTCTGTACCGGCACAGTTTCTCCTTGGAAGACATAGTGGAAAAGCTTTTTGCTAAGTGTTGTCTGACAAGAGAACAGAAGATTGAGATACGGAGCTCTATGAACCTAAGCGCCGTTCCGGGCCCCGTTCGGCAAGAGGCGCTGGCTGGAACGCAACGCAACAGCCACAATTCTCTGTGCGCGAAGAAGCCGCTTCTTCGCCTCCGGGAGACAGAGAGAGAGGCAGCTTCCCAAGGGGGAAGAACCAACCCCCACCACACCAGTATAGTGCGTGTAGCTTTCAAACATATAGAAAACAGAACTTTACCACTCTCTTGCCTTTTCCATTCACATTAGATTGGAAAAGAAGGCGTTTTGGACAACTATCTTTTGCTTTTTTGCTAAACAGTCTGCAGACCTCCAGGCAACTTCTAAAACAAGATTTTGGATGTTTTCTGTACTGGCACAGTTTCTCCTTGGAAGACATAGTGGAAAAGCTTTTTGCTAAGTGTTGTGTGACAAGAGAAGCAGAAGACGGAGATATGCAGCTCTATGAAGCTAAGTGCTGGTCCCGGGCATCTTTCGACTCAAGGACTTCTACGGTGCTCGCTGCAAGCAGCACAATGCTCTGTGCGCAAAAAAGCCTCTTCTTCGCCTCCCAGAGTCGCAGAGTGAAGCAGGTTTCGAAAGTCGAAGAACTAAGACGAACGACACTGGCAGCGTGTGGCCAGCATCCAAACTTATAGAAAAGAGTACTTTACTGCTCTCTTGCCCTTTCCACTCACATTAGATTGGAAAAGAAGGAGTTTTGGACAACTATCTTTTGCTTTTTGCTAATCAGTCTGCAGACCTCCCTTTGACTTCTAAAACAAGATTGCGGATGTTTTCTGTACTGGCACAGTTTCTGCTTGGAAGACATAGTGGAAAAGCTTTTTGCTAAGTGTTGTGTGACAAGAGAAGCCGGAGACGGAGATACGGAGCTCTATGAAGCTAAGTGCTGGTCCCGGGCATCTTTCGACTCAAGGTGTTCTACGGTGCTCCCTGCCACCAGGACCATGCTCAGTGCGCAAAAAAGCCTCTTCTTTGCCTCCGAAAGTCGGAGAGTGAAGCAGGTTTTGAAAGTCGAACAACTAAGACGAACAAAACTGGCAGCGTGTGGCCAGCATCCAAACTTATAGAAAAGAGCACTTTACTGCTCTCTTGCCTTTTCCACTCACATTAGATTGGAAAAGAAGGAGTTTTGGACAACTATCTTTTGCTTTTTGCTAGTCAGTCTGCAGATGTCCTTGCAAATGTAGAAGAGGATATAGGGTGTTTTCTGTACTGGCACAGTTTCTCCTTGCAAGATAGAATGGAAAAAACTTTTTTCTATGTGTTGTGTGACAAGAGAAGCAGAAGACGGAGATACGCAGCTCTATGAAGCTAAGCGCCGTTCCGGGTGCCTTTCGGCACAAGGTGCTGGATGGAACGCACCGCGACAGCCAAAATTCTCTTTATGCGCGAAGAAGCCGCTTCTTCGCCTCCAGGAGACAGAGAGAGAGGCAGCTTCCCAAGGGCGAAGAACCAAGCCGCACCACACCCGTATAGTGCGCCTAGCTTTCAAACCTATAGGAGCGAGAACTTTACCACTCTCTCGCCTTCTCCCTTCACATTAGATTGGAAAAGAAGGCGTTTTGGACAACTAACTTTTGCTTTTTCCTAAACAGTCTGCAGAACCCCGTGCAACTTGTAAAACAAGATTGCGGATGATTTCTGTACTGGCACAGTTTCACCTTGGAAGATATAGTGAAAAAGCTTTTTGGAAAGTGTTGTGTGACAAGAGAAGCAGAAGACGGAGATACGCAGCTCTATGAAGCTAAGCGCCGTTCTGGGTGCCTTTCGGGACAAGGCGCTGGCTGGAACGCACTGTGACCGGAAAATCACTGTGCGCGAAGAAGCCGCTTCTTCGCCTCCGGGAGACAGAGAGTGCGGCAGCTTCCCAAAGGCGAAGAACCAGGCCGCACCACACCCGTATAATGCGCGTAGCTTTCAAAACTATAGAAAACAGAAGTTTACCACTCTCTTGCCTTTTCCATTCACATTAGATTGGAAAAGAAGGCGTTTTGGACAACTATCTTTTGCTTTTTCCTAAACAGTCTGCAGACCTCCATGCAACTTCTAGAACAAGATTGCGGATGTTTTCTGTACCGGCACAGTTTCTCCTTGGAAGACATAGTGGAAAAGCTTTTTGCTAAGTGTTGTCTGACAAGAGAACAGAAGATTGAGATACGGAGCTCTATGAACCTAAGCGCCGTTCCGGGCCCCGTTCGGCAAGAGGCGCTGGCTGGAACGCAACGCAACAGCCACAATTCTCTGTGCGCGAAGAAGCCGCTTCTTCGCCTCCGGGAGACAGAGAGAGAGGCAGCTTCCCAAGGGGGAAGAACCAACCCCCACCACACCAGTATAGTGCGTGTAGCTTTCAAACATATAGAAAACAGAACTTTACCACTCTCTTGCCTTTTCCATTCACATTAGATTGGAAAAGAAGGCGTTTTGGACAACTATCTTTTGCTTTTTTGCTAAACAGTCTGCAGACCTCCAGGCAACTTCTAAAACAAGATTTTGGATGTTTTCTGTACTGGCACAGTTTCTCCTTGGAAGACATAGTGGAAAAGCTTTTTGCTAAGTGTTGTGTGACAAGAGAAGCAGAAGACGGAGATATGCAGCTCTATGAAGCTAAGTGCTGGTCCCGGGCATCTTTCGACTCAAGGACTTCTACGGTGCTCGCTGCAAGCAGCACAATGCTCTGTGCGCAAAAAAGCCTCTTCTTCGCCTCCCAGAGTCGCAGAGTGAAGCAGGTTTCGAAAGTCGAAGAACTAAGACGAACGACACTGGCAGCGTGTGGCCAGCATCCAAACTTATAGAAAAGAGTACTTTACTGCTCTCTTGCCCTTTCCACTCACATTAGATTGGAAAAGAAGGAGTTTTGGACAACTATCTTTTGCTTTTTGCTAATCAGTCTGCAGACCTCCCTTTGACTTCTAAAACAAGATTGCGGATGTTTTCTGTACTGGCACAGTTTCTGCTTGGAAGACATAGTGGAAAAGCTTTTTGCTAAGTGTTGTGTGACAAGAGAAGCCGGAGACGGAGATACGGAGCTCTATGAAGCTAAGTGCTGGTCCCGAGCATCTTTCGACTCAAGGTGTTCTACGGTGCTCCCTGCCACCAGGACCATGCTCAGTGCGCAAAAAAGCCTCTTCTTTGCCTCCGAAAGTCGGAGAGTGAAGCAGGCTTTGAAAGTCGAACAACTAAGACGAACAAAACTGGCAGCGTGTGGCCAGCATCCAAACTTATAGAAAAGAGCACTTTACTGCTCTCTTGCCTTTTCCACTCACATTAGATTGGAAAAGAAGGAGTTTTGGACAACTATCTTTTGCTTTTTGCTAATCAGTCTGCAGATGTCCTTGCAAATGTAGAAGAGGATATGCAGTGTTTTCTGTACTGGCACAGTTTCTCCTTGCAAGATAGAATGGAAAAAACTTTTTTCTATGTGTTGTGTGACAAGAGAAGCAGAAGACGGAGATACGCAGCTCTATGAAGCTAAGCGCCGTTCCGGGTGCCTTTCGGCACAAGGTGCTGGATGGAACGCACCGCGACAGCCAAAATTCTCTTTATGCGCGAAGAAGCCGCTTCTTCGCCTCCAGGAGACAGAGAGAGAGGCAGCTTCCCAAGGGCGAAGAACCAAGCCGCACCACACCCGTATAGTGCGCCTAGCTTTCAAACCTATAGGAGCGAGAACTTTACCACTCTCTCGCCTTCTCCCTTCACATTAGATTGGAAAAGAAGGCGTTTTGGACAACTAACTTTTGCTTTTTCCTAAACAGTCTGCAGAACCCTGTGCAACTTGTAAAACAAGATTGCGGATGATTTCTGTACTGGCACAGTTTCACCTTGGAAGATATAGTGAAAAAGCTTTTTGGAAAGTGTTGTGTGACAAGAGAAGCAGAAGACGGAGATACGCAGCTCTATGAAGCTAAGCGCCGTTCTGGGTGCCTTTCGGGACAAGGCGCTGGCTGGAACGCACTGTGACCGGAAAATCACTGTGCGCGAAGAAGCCGCTTCTTCGCCTCCGGGAGACAGAGAGTGCGGCAGCTTCCCAAAGGCGAAGAACCAGGCCGCACCACACCCGTATAATGCGCGTAGCTTTCAAAACTATAGAAAACAGAAGTTTACCACTCTCTTGCCTTTTCCATTCACATTAGATTGGAAAAGAAGGCGTTTTGGACAACTATCTTTTGCTTTTTCCTAAACAGTCTGCAGACCTCCATGCAACTTCTAGAACAAGATTGCGGATGTTTTCTGTACCGGCACAGTTTCTCCTTGGAAGACATAGTGGAAAAGCTTTTTGCTAAGTGTTGTCTGACAAGAGAACAGAAGATTGAGATACGGAGCTCTATGAACCTAAGCGCCGTTCCGGGCCCCGTTCGGCAAGAGGCGCTGGCTGGAACGCAACGCAACAGCCACAATTCTCTGTGCGCGAAGAAGCCGCTTCTTCGCCTCCGGGAGACAGAGAGAGAGGCAGCTTCCCAAGGGGGAAGAACCAACCCCCACCACACCAGTATAGTGCGTGTAGCTTTCAAACATATAGAAAACAGAACTTTACCACTCTCTTGCCTTTTCCATTCACATTAGATTGGAAAAGAAGGCGTTTTGGACAACTATCTTTTGCTTTTTTGCTAAACAGTCTGCAGACCTCCAGGCAACTTCTAAAACAAGATTTTGGATGTTTTCTGTACTGGCACAGTTTCTCCTTGGAAGACATAGTGGAAAAGCTTTTTGCTAAGTGTTGTGTGACAAGAGAAGCAGAAGACGGAGATATGCAGCTCTATGAAGCTAAGTGCTGGTCCCGGGCATCTTTCGACTCAAGGACTTCTACGGTGCTCGCTGCAAGCAGCACAATGCTCTGTGCGCAAAAAAGCCTCTTCTTCGCCTCCCAGAGTCGCAGAGTGAAGCAGGTTTCGAAAGTCGAAGAACTAAGACGAACGACACTGGCAGCGTGTGGCCAGCATCCAAACTTATAGAAAAGAGTACTTTACTGCTCTCTTGCCCTTTCCACTCACATTAGATTGGAAAAGAAGGAGTTTTGGACAACTATCTTTTGCTTTTTGCTAATCAGTCTGCAGACCTCCCTTTGACTTCTAAAACAAGATTGCGGATGTTTTCTGTACTGGCACAGTTTCTGCTTGGAAGACATAGTGGAAAAGCTTTTTGCTAAGTGTTGTGTGACAAGAGAAGCCGGAGACGGAGATACGGAGCTCTATGAAGCTAAGTGCTGGTCCCGAGCATCTTTCGACTCAAGGTGTTCTACGGTGCTCCCTGCCACCAGGACCATGCTCAGTGCGCAAAAAAGCCTCTTCTTTGCCTCCGAAAGTCGGAGAGTGAAGCAGGTTTTGAAAGTCGAACAACTAAGACGAACAAAACTGGCAGCGTGTGGCCAGCATCCAAACTTATAGAAAAGAGCACTTTACTGCTCTCTTGCCTTTTCCACTCACATTAGATTGGAAAAGAAGGAGTTTTGGACAACTATCTTTTGCTTTTTGCTAATCAGTCTGCAGATGTCCTTGCAAATGTAGAAGAGGACATGGGGTGTTTTCTGTACTGGCACAGTTTCTCCTTGCAAGATAGAATGGAAAAAACTTTTTTCTATGTGTTGTGTGACAAGAGAAGCAGAAGACGGAGATACGCAGCTCTATGAAGCTAAGCGCCGTTCCGGGTGCCTTTCGGCACAAGGTGCTGGATGGAACGCACCGCGACAGCCAAAATTCTCTTTATGCGCGAAGAAGCCGCTTCTTCGCCTCCAGGAGACAGAGAGAGAGGCAGCTTCCCAAGGGCGAAGAACCAAGCCGCACCACACCCGTATAGTGCGCCTAGCTTTCAAACCTATAGGAGCGAGAACTTTACCACTCTCTCGCCTTCTCCCTTCACATTAGATTGGAAAAGAAGGCATTTTGGACAACTAACTTTTGCTTTTTCCTAAACAGTCTGCAGAACCCTGTGCAACTTGTAAAACAAGATTGCGGATGATTTCTGTACTGGCACAGTTTCACCTTGGAAGATATAGTGAAAAAGCTTTTTGGAAAGTGTTGTGTGACAAGAGAAGCAGAAGACAGAGATACGCAGCTCTATGAAGCTAAGCGCCGTTCTGGGTGCCTTTCGGGACAAGGCGCTGGCTGGAACGCACTGTGACCGGAAAATCACTGTGCGCGAAGAAGCCGCTTCTTCGCCTCCGGGAGACAGAGAGTGCGGCAGCTTCCCAAAGGCGAAGAACCAGGCCGCACCACACCCGTATAATGCGCGTAGCTTTCAAAACTATAGAAAACAGAAGTTTACCACTCTCTTGCCTTTTCCATTCACATTAGATTGGAAAAGAAGGCGTTTTGGACAACTATCTTTTGCTTTTTCCTAAACAGTCTGCAGACCTCCAGGCAACTTCTAGAACAAGATTGCGGATGTTTTCTGTACCGGCACAGTTTCTCCTTGAAAGACATAGTGGAAAAGCTTTTTGCTAAGTGTTGTCTGACAAGAGAACAGAAGATTGAGATACGGAGCTCTATGAACCTAAGCGCCGTTCCGGGCCCCGTTCGGCAAGAGGCGCTGGCTGGAACGCAACGCAACAGCCACAATTCTCTGTGCGCGAAGAAGCCGCTTCTTCGCCTCCGGGAGACAGAGAGAGAGGCAGCTTCCCAAGGGGGAAGAACCAACCCCCACCACACCAGTATAGTGCGTGTAGCTTTCAAACATATAGAAAACAGAACTTTACCACTCTCTTGCCTTTTCCATTCACATTAGATTGGAAAAGAAGGCGTTTTGGACAACTATCTTTTGCTTTTTTGCTAAACAGTCTGCAGACCTCCAGGCAACTTCTAAAACAAGATTTTGGATGTTTTCTGTACTGGCACAGTTTCTCCTTGGAAGACATAGTGGAAAAGCTTTTTGCTAAGTGTTGTGTGACAAGAGAAGCAGAAGACGGAGATATGCAGCTCTATGAAGCTAAGTGCTGGTCCCGGGCATCTTTCGACTCAAGGACTTCTACGGTGCTCGCTGCAAGCAGCACAATGCTCTGTGCGCAAAAAAGCCTCTTCTTCGCCTCCCAGAGTCGCAGAGTGAAGCAGGTTTCGAAAGTCGAAGAACTAAGACGAACGACACTGGCAGCGTGTGGCCAGCATCCAAACTTATAGAAAAGAGTACTTTACTGCTCTCTTGCCCTTTCCACTCACATTAGATTGGAAAAGAAGGAGTTTTGGACAACTATCTTTTGCTTTTTGCTAATCAGTCTGCAGACCTCCCTTTGACTTCTAAAACAAGATTGCGGATGTTTTCTGTACTGGCACAGTTTCTGCTTGGAAGACATAGTGGAAAAGCTTTTTGCTAAGTGTTGTGTGACAAGAGAAGCCGGAGACGGAGATACGGAGCTCTATGAAGCTAAGTGCTGGTCCCGGGCATCTTTCGACTCAAGGTGTTCTACGGTGCTCCCTGCCACCAGGACCATGCTCAGTGCGCAAAAAAGCCTCTTCTTTGCCTCCGAAAGTCGGAGAGTGAAGCAGGTTTTGAAAGTCGAACAACTAAGACGAACAAAACTGGCAGCGTGTGGCCAGCATCCAAACTTATAGAAAAGAGCACTTTACTGCTCTCTTGCCTTTTCCACTCACATTAGATTGGAAAAGAAGGAGTTTTGGACAACTATCTTTTGCTTTTTGCTAATCAGTCTGCAGATGTCCTTGCAAATGTAGAAGAGGATATGCAGTGTTTTCTGTACTGGCACAGTTTCTCCTTGCAAGATAGAATGGAAAAAACTTTTTTCTATGTGTTGTGTGACAAGAGAAGCAGAAGACGGAGATACGCAGCTCTATGAAGCTAAGCGCCGTTCCGGGTGCCTTTCGGCACAAGGTGCTGGATGGAACGCACCGCGACAGCCAAAATTCTCTTTATGCGCGAAGAAGCCGCTTCTTCGCCTCCAGGAGACAGAGAGAGAGGCAGCTTCCCAAGGGCGAAGAACCAAGCCGCACCACACCCGTATAGTGCGCCTAGCTTTCAAACCTATAGGAGCGAGAACTTTACCACTCTCTCGCCTTCTCCCTTCACATTAGATTGGAAAAGAAGGCGTTTTGGACAACTAACTTTTGCTTTTTCCTAAACAGTCTGCAGAACCCTGTGCAACTTGTAAAACAAGATTGCGGATGATTTCTGTACTGGCACAGTTTCACCTTGGAAGATATAGTGAAAAAGCTTTTTGGAAAGTGTTGTGTGACAAGAGAAGCAGAAGACGGAGATACGCAGCTCTATGAAGCTAAGCGCCGTTCTGGGTGCCTTTCGGGACAAGGCGCTGGCTGGAACGCACTGTGACCGGAAAATCACTGTGCGCGAAGAAGCCGCTTCTTCGCCTCCGGGAGACAGAGAGTGCGGCAGCTTCCCAAAGGCGAAGAACCAGGCCGCACCACACCCGTATAATGCGCGTAGCTTTCAAAACTATAGAAAACAGAAGTTTACCACTCTCTTGCCTTTTCCATTCACATTAGATTGGAAAAGAAGGCGTTTTGGACAACTATCTTTTGCTTTTTCCTAAACAGTCTGCAGACCTCCATGCAACTTCTAGAACAAGATTGCGGATGTTTTCTGTACCGGCACAGTTTCTCCTTGGAAGACATAGTGGAAAAGCTTTTTGCTAAGTGTTGTCTGACAAGAGAACAGAAGATTGAGATACGGAGCTCTATGAACCTAAGCGCCGTTCCGGGCCCCGTTCGGCAAGAGGCGCTGGCTGGAACGCAACGCAACAGCCACAATTCTCTGTGCGCGAAGAAGCCGCTTCTTCGCCTCCGGGAGACAGAGAGAGAGGCAGCTTCCCAAGGGGGAAGAACCAACCCCCACCACACCAGTATAGTGCGTGTAGCTTTCAAACATATAGAAAACAGAACTTTACCACTCTCTTGCCTTTTCCATTCACATTAGATTGGAAAAGAAGGCGTTTTGGACAACTATCTTTTGCTTTTTTGCTAAACAGTCTGCAGACCTCCAGGCAACTTCTAAAACAAGATTTTGGATGTTTTCTGTACTGGCACAGTTTCTCCTTGGAAGACATAGTGGAAAAGCTTTTTGCTAAGTGTTGTGTGACAAGAGAAGCAGAAGACGGAGATATGCAGCTCTATGAAGCTAAGTGCTGGTCCCGGGCATCTTTCAACTCAAGGACTTCTACGGTGCTCGCTGCAAGCAGCACAATGCTCTGTGCGCAAAAAAGCCTCTTCTTCGCCTCCCAGAGTCGCAGAGTGAAGCAGGTTTCGAAAGTCGAAGAACTAAGACGAACGACACTGGCAGCGTGTGGCCAGCATCCAAACTTATAGAAAAGAGTACTTTACTGCTCTCTTGCCCTTTCCACTCACATTAGATTGGAAAAGAAGGAGTTTTGGACAACTATCTTTTGCTTTTTGCTAATCAGTCTGCAGACCTCCCTTTGACTTCTAAAACAAGATTGCGGATGTTTTCTGTACTGGCACAGTTTCTGCTTGGAAGACATAGTGGAAAAGCTTTTTGCTAAGTGTTGTGTGACAAGAGAAGCCGGAGACGGAGATACGGAGCTCTATGAAGCTAAGTGCTGGTCCCGAGCATCTTTCGACTCAAGGTGTTCTACGGTGCTCCCTGCCACCAGGACCATGCTCAGTGCGCAAAAAAGCCTCGTCTTTGCCTCCGAAAGTCGGAGAGTGAAGCAGGTTTTGAAAGTCGAACAACTAAGACGAACAAAACTGGCAGCGTGTGGCCAGCATCCAAACTTATAGAAAAGAGCACTTTACTGCTCTCTTGCCTTTTCCACTCACATTAGATTGGAAAAGAAGGAGTTTTGGACAACTATCTTTTGCTTTTTGCTAATCAGTCTGCAGATGTCCTTGCAAATGTAGAAGAGGACATGGGGTGTTTTCTGTACTGGCACAGTTTCTCCTTGCAAGATAGAATGGAAAAAACTTTTTTCTATGTGTTGTGTGACAAGAGAAGCAGAAGACGGAGATACGCAGCTCTATGAAGCTAAGCGCCGTTCCGGGTGCCTTTCGGCACAAGGTGCTGGATGGAACGCACCGCGACAGCCAAAATTCTCTTTATGCGCGAAGAAGCCGCTTCTTCGCCTCCAGGAGACAGAGAGAGAGGCAGCTTCCCAAGGGCGAAGAACCAAGCCGCACCACACCCGTATAGTGCGCCTAGCTTTCAAACCTATAGGAGCGAGAACTTTACCACTCTCTCGCCTTCTCCCTTCACATTAGATTGGAAAAGAAGGCATTTTGGACAACTAACTTTTGCTTTTTCCTAAACAGTCTGCAGAACCCTGTGCAACTTGTAAAACAAGATTGCGGATGATTTCTGTACTGGCACAGTTTCACCTTGGAAGATATAGTGAAAAAGCTTTTTGGAAAGTGTTGTGTGACAAGAGAAGCAGAAGACAGAGATACGCAGCTCTATGAAGCTAAGCGCCGTTCTGGGTGCCTTTCGGGACAAGGCGCTGGCTGGAACGCACTGTGACCGGAAAATCACTGTGCGCGAAGAAGCCGCTTCTTCGCCTCCGGGAGACAGAGAGTGCGGCAGCTTCCCAAAGGCGAAGAACCAGGCCGCACCACACCCGTATAATGCGCGTAGCTTTCAAAACTATAGAAAACAGAAGTTTACCACTCTCTTGCCTTTTCCATTCACATTAGATTGGAAAAGAAGGCGTTTTGGACAACTATCTTTTGCTTTTTCCTAAACAGTCTGCAGACCTCCATGCAACTTCTAGAACAAGATTGCGGATGTTTTCTGTACCGGCACAGTTTCTCCTTGGAAGACATAGTGGAAAAGCTTTTTGCTAAGTGTTGTCTGACAAGAGAACAGAAGATTGAGATACGGAGCTCTATGAACCTAAGCGCCGTTCCGGGCCCCGTTCGGCAAGAGGCGCTGGCTGGAACGCAACGCAACAGCCACAATTCTCTGTGCGCGAAGAAGCCGCTTCTTCGCCTCCGGGAGACAGAGAGAGAGGCAGCTTCCCAAGGGGGAAGAACCAACCCCCACCACACCAGTATAGTGCGTGTAGCTTTCAAACATATAGAAAACAGAACTTTACCACTCTCTTGCCTTTTCCATTCACATTAGATTGGAAAAGAAGGCGTTTTGGACAACTATCTTTTGCTTTTTTGCTAAACAGTCTGCAGACCTCCAGGCAACTTCTAAAACAAGATTTTGGATGTTTTCTGTACTGGCACAGTTTCTCCTTGGAAGACATAGTGGAAAAGCTTTTTGCTAAGTGTTGTGTGACAAGAGAAGCAGAAGACGGAGATATGCAGCTCTATGAAGCTAAGTGCTGGTCCCGGGCATCTTTCGACTCAAGGACTTCTACGGTGCTCGCTGCAAGCAGCACAATGCTCTGTGCGCAAAAAAGCCTCTTCTTCGCCTCCCAGAGTCGCAGAGTGAAGCAGGTTTCGAAAGTCGAAGAACTAAGACGAACGACACTGGCAGCGTGTGGCCAGCATCCAAACTTATAGAAAAGAGTACTTTACTGCTCTCTTGCCCTTTCCACTCACATTAGATTGGAAAAGAAGGAGTTTTGGACAACTATCTTTTGCTTTTTGCTAATCAGTCTGCAGACCTCCCTTTGACTTCTAAAACAAGATTGCGGATGTTTTCTGTACTGGCACAGTTTCTGCTTGGAAGACATAGTGGAAAAGCTTTTTGCTAAGTGTTGTGTGACAAGAGAAGCCGGAGACGGAGATACGGAGCTCTATGAAGCTAAGTGCTGGTCCCGAGCATCTTTCGACTCAAGGTGTTCTACGGTGCTCCCTGCCACCAGGACCATGCTCAGTGCGCAAAAAAGCCTCTTCTTTGCCTCCGAAAGTCGGAGAGTGAAGCAGGCTTTGAAAGTCGAACAACTAAGACGAACAAAACTGGCAGCGTGTGGCCAGCATCCAAACTTATAGAAAAGAGCACTTTACTGCTCTCTTGCCTTTTCCACTCACATTAGATTGGAAAAGAAGGAGTTTTGGACAACTATCTTTTGCTTTTTGCTAATCAGTCTGCAGATGTCCTTGCAAATGTAGAAGAGGATATGCAGTGTTTTCTGTACTGGCACAGTTTCTCCTTGCAAGATAGAATGGAAAAAACTTTTTTCTATGTGTTGTGTGACAAGAGAAGCAGAAGACGGAGATACGCAGCTCTATGAAGCTAAGCGCCGTTCCGGGTGCCTTTCGGCACAAGGTGCTGGATGGAACGCACCGCGACAGCCAAAATTCTCTTTATGCGCGAAGAAGCCGCTTCTTCGCCTCCAGGAGACAGAGAGAGAGGCAGCTTCCCAAGGGCGAAGAACCAAGCCGCACCACACCCGTATAGTGCGCCTAGCTTTCAAACCTATAGGAGCGAGAACTTTACCACTCTCTCGCCTTCTCCCTTCACATTAGATTGGAAAAGAAGGCGTTTTGGACAACTAACTTTTGCTTTTTCCTAAACAGTCTGCAGAACCCTGTGCAACTTGTAAAACAAGATTGCGGATGATTTCTGTACTGGCACAGTTTCACCTTGGAAGATATAGTGAAAAAGCTTTTTGGAAAGTGTTGTGTGACAAGAGAAGCAGAAGACGGAGATACGCAGCTCTATGAAGCTAAGCGCCGTTCTGGGTGCCTTTCGGGACAAGGCGCTGGCTGGAACGCACTGTGACCGGAAAATCACTGTGCGCGAAGAAGCCGCTTCTTCGCCTCCGGGAGACAGAGAGTGCGGCAGCTTCCCAAAGGCGAAGAACCAGGCCGCACCACACCCGTATAATGCGCGTAGCTTTCAAAACTATAGAAAACAGAAGTTTACCACTCTCTTGCCTTTTCCATTCACATTAGATTGGAAAAGAAGGCGTTTTGGACAACTATCTTTTGCTTTTTCCTAAACAGTCTGCAGACCTCCATGCAACTTCTAGAACAAGATTGCGGATGTTTTCTGTACCGGCACAGTTTCTCCTTGGAAGACATAGTGGAAAAGCTTTTTGCTAAGTGTTGTCTGACAAGAGAACAGAAGATTGAGATACGGAGCTCTATGAACCTAAGCGCCGTTCCGGGCCCCGTTCGGCAAGAGGCGCTGGCTGGAACGCAACGCAACAGCCACAATTCTCTGTGCGCGAAGAAGCCGCTTCTTCGCCTCCGGGAGACAGAGAGAGAGGCAGCTTCCCAAGGGGGAAGAACCAACCCCCACCACACCAGTATAGTGCGTGTAGCTTTCAAACATATAGAAAACAGAACTTTACCTCTCTCTTGCCTTTTCCATTCACATTAGATTGGAAAAGAAGGCGTTTTGGACAACTATCTTTTGCTTTTTTGCTAAACAGTCTGCAGACCTCCAGGCAACTTCTAAAACAAGATTTTGGATGTTTTCTGTACTGGCACAGTTTCTCCTTGGAAGACATAGTGGAAAAGCTTTTTGCTAAGTGTTGTGTGACAAGAGAAGCAGAAGACGGAGATATGCAGCTCTATGAAGCTAAGTGCTGGTCCCGGGCATCTTTCGACTCAAGGACTTCTACGGTGCTCACTGCAAGCAGCACAATGCTCTGTGCGCAAAAAAGCCTCTTCTTCGCCTCCCAGAGTCGCAGAGTGAAGCAGGTTTCGAAAGTCGAAGAACTAAGACGAACGACACTGGCAGCGTGTGGCCAGCATCCAAACTTATAGAAAAGAGTACTTTACTGCTCTCTTGCCCTTTCCACTCACATTAGATTGGAAAAGAAGGAGTTTTGGACAACTATCTTTTGCTTTTTGCTAATCAGTCTGCAGACCTCCCTTTGACTTCTAAAACAAGATTGCGGATGTTTTCTGTACTGGCACAGTTTCTGCTTGGAAGACATAGTGGAAAAGCTTTTTGCTAAGTGTTGTGTGACAAGAGAAGCCGGAGACGGAGATACGGAGCTCTATGAAGCTAAGTGCTGGTCCCGGGCATCTTTCGACTCAAGGTGTTCTACGGTGCTCCCTGCCACCAGGACCATGCTCAGTGCGCAAAAAAGCCTCTTCTTTGCCTCCGAAAGTCGGAGAGTGAAGCAGGTTTTGAAAGTCGAACAACTAAGACGAACGACACTGGCAGCGTGTGGCCAGCATCCAAACTTATAGAAAAGAGCACTTTACTGCTCTCTTGCCTTTTCCACTCACATTAGATTGGAAAAGAAGGAGTTTTGGACAACTATCTTTTGCTTTTTGCTAATCAGTCTGCAGATGTCCTTGCAAATGTAGAAGAGGATATGCAGTGTTTTCTGTACTGGCACAGTTTCTCCTTGCAAGATAGAATGGAAAAAACTTTTTTCTATGTGTTGTGTGACAAGAGAAGCAGAAGACGGAGATACGCAGCTCTATGAAGCTAAGCGCCGTTCCGGGTGCCTTTCGGCACAAGGTGCTGGATGGAACGCACCGCGACAGCCAAAATTCTCTTTATGCGCGAAGAAGCCGCTTCTTCGCCTCCGGGAGACAGAGAGAGAGGCAGCTTCCCAAGGGCGAAGAACCAAGCCGCACCACACCCGTATAGTGCGCCTAGCTTTCAAACCTATAGGAGCGAGAACTTTACCACTCTCTCGCCTTCTCCCTTCACATTAGATTGGAAAAGAAGGCGTTTTGGACAACTAACTTTTGCTTTTTCCTAAACAGTCTGCAGAACCCCGTGCAACTTGTAAAACAAGATTGCGGATGATTTCTGTACTGGCACAGTTTCACCTTGGAAGATATAGTGAAAAAGCTTTTTGGAAAGTGTTGTGTGACAAGAGAAGCAGAAGACGGAGATACGCAGCTCTATGAAGCTAAGCGCCGTTCTGGGTGCCTTTCGGGACAAGGCGCTGGCTGGAACGCACTGTGACCGGAAAATCACTGTGCGCGAAGAAGCCGCTTCTTCGCCTCCGGGAGACAGAGAGTGCGGCAGCTTCCCAAAGGCGAAGAACCGGGCCGCACCACACCCGTATAATGCGCGTAGCTTTCAAAACTATAGAAAACAGAAGTTTACCACTCTCTTGCCTTTTCCATTCACATTAGATTGGAAAAGAAGGCGTTTTGGACAACTATCTTTTGCTTTTTCCTAAACAGTCTGCAGACCTCCATGCAACTTCTAGAACAAGATTGCGGATGTTTTCTGTACCGGCACAGTTTCTCCTTGGAAGACATAGTGGATAAGCTTTTTGCTAAGTGTTGTCTGACAAGAGAACAGAAGATTGAGATACGGAGCTCTATGAACCTAAGCGCCGTTCCGGGCCCCGTTCGGCAAGAGGCGCTGGCTGGAACGCAACGCAACAGCCACAATTCTCTGTGCGCGAAGAAGCCGCTTCTTCGCCTCCGGGAGACAGAGAGAGAGGCAGCTTCCCAAGGGGGAAGAACCAACCCCCACCACACCAGTATAGTGCGTGTAGCTTTCAAACATATAGAAAACAGAACTTTACCACTCTCTTGCCTTTTCCATTCACATTAGATTGGAAAAGAAGGCGTTTTGGACAACTATCTTTTGCTTTTTTGCTAAACAGTCTGCAGACCTCCAGGCAACTTCTAAAACAAGATTTTGGATGTTTTCTGTACTGGCACAGTTTCTCCTTGGAAGACATAGTGGAAAAGCTTTTTGCTAAGTGTTGTGTGACAAGAGAAGCAGAAGACGGAGATATGCAGCTCTATGAAGCTAAGTGCTGGTCCCGGGCATCTTTCGACTCAAGGACTTCTACGGTGCTCGCTGCAAGCAGCACAATGCTCTGTGCGCAAAAAAGCCTCTTCTTCGCCTCCCAGAGTCGCAGAGTGAAGCAGGTTTCGAAAGTCGAAGAACTAAGACGAACGACACTGGCAGCGTGTGGCCAGCATCCAAACTTATAGAAAAGAGTACTTTACTGCTCTCTTGCCCTTTCCACTCACATTAGATTGGAAAAGAAGGAGTTTTGGACAACTATCTTTTGCTTTTTGCTAATCAGTCTGCAGACCTCCCTTTGACTTCTAAAACAAGATTGCGGATGTTTTCTGTACTGGCACAGTTTCTGCTTGGAAGACATAGTGGAAAAGCTTTTTGCTAAGTGTTGTGTGACAAGAGAAGCCGGAGACGGAGATACGGAGCTCTATGAAGCTAAGTGCTGGTCCCGAGCATCTTTCGACTCAAGGTGTTCTACGGTGCTCCCTGCCACCAGGACCATGCTCAGTGCGCAAAAAAGCCTCTTCTTTGCCTCCGAAAGTCGGAGAGTGAAGCAGGCTTTGAAAGTCGAACAACTAAGACGAACAAAACTGGCAGCGTGTGGCCAGCATCCAAACTTATAGAAAAGAGCACTTTACTGCTCTCTTGCCTTTTCCACTCACATTAGATTGGAAAAGAAGGAGTTTTGGACAACTATCTTTTGCTTTTTGCTAATCAGTCTGCAGATGTCCTTGCAAATGTAGAAGAGGATATGGGGTGTTTTCTGTACTGGCACAGTTTCTCCTTGCAAGATAGAATGGAAAAAACTTTTTTCTATGTGTTGTGTGACAAGAGAAGCAGAAGACGGAGATACGCAGCTCTATGAAGCTAAGCGCCGTTCCGGGTGCCTTTCGGCACAAGGTGCTGGATGGAACGCACCGCGACAGCCAAAATTCTCTTTATGCGCGAAGAAGCCGCTTCTTCGCCTCCAGGAGACAGAGAGAGAGGCAGCTTCCCAAGGGCGAAGAACCAAGCCGCACCACACCCGTATAGTGCGCCTAGCTTTCAAACCTATAGGAGCGAGAACTTTACCACTCTCTCGCCTTCTCCCTTCACATTAGATTGGAAAAGAAGGCGTTTTGGACAACTAACTTTTGCTTTTTCCTAAACAGTCTGCAGAACCCTGTGCAACTTGTAAAACAAGATTGCGGATGATTTCTGTACTGGCACAGTTTCACCTTGGAAGATATAGTGAAAAAGCTTTTTGGAAAGTGTTGTGTGACAAGAGAAGCAGAAGACGGAGATACGCAGCTCTATGAAGCTAAGCGCCGTTCTGGGTGCCTTTCGGGACAAGGCGCTGGCTGGAACGCACTGTGACCGGAAAATCACTGTGCGCGAAGAAGCCGCTTCTTCGCCTCCGGGAGACAGAGAGTGCGGCAGCTTCCCAAAGGCGAAGAACCAGGCCGCACCACACCCGTATAATGCGCGTAGCTTTCAAAACTATAGAAAACAGAAGTTTACCACTCTCTTGCCTTTTCCATTCACATTAGATTGGAAAAGAAGGCGTTTTGGACAACTATCTTTTGCTTTTTCCTAAACAGTCTGCAGACCTCCATGCAACTTCTAGAACAAGATTGCGGATGTTTTCTGTACCGGCACAGTTTCTCCTTGGAAGACATAGTGGAAAAGCTTTTTGCTAAGTGTTGTCTGACAAGAGAACAGAAGATTGAGATACGGAGCTCTATGAACCTAAGCGCCGTTCCGGGCCCCGTTCGGCAAGAGGCGCTGGCTGGAACGCAACGCAACAGCCACAATTCTCTGTGCGCGAAGAAGCCGCTTCTTCGCCTCCGGGAGACAGAGAGAGAGGCAGCTTCCCAAGGGGGAAGAACCAACCCCCACCACACCAGTATAGTGCGTGTAGCTTTCAAACATATAGAAAACAGAACTTTACCTCTCTCTTGCCTTTTCCATTCACATTAGATTGGAAAAGAAGGCGTTTTGGACAACTATCTTTTGCTTTTTTGCTAAACAGTCTGCAGACCTCCAGGCAACTTCTAAAACAAGATTTTGGATGTTTTCTGTACTGGCACAGTTTCTCCTTGGAAGACATAGTGGAAAAGCTTTTTGCTAAGTGTTGTGTGACAAGAGAAGCAGAAGACGGAGATATGCAGCTCTATGAAGCTAAGTGCTGGTCCCGGGCATCTTTCGACTCAAGGACTTCTACGGTGCTCGCTGCAAGCAGCACAATGCTCTGTGCGCAAAAAAGCCTCTTCTTCGCCTCCCAGAGTCGCAGAGTGAAGCAGGTTTCGAAAGTCGAAGAACTAAGACGAACGACACTGGCAGCGTGTGGCCAGCATCCAAACTTATAGAAAAGAGTACTTTACTGCTCTCTTGCCCTTTCCACTCACATTAGATTGGAAAAGAAGGAGTTTTGGACAACTATCTTTTGCTTTTTGCTAATCAGTCTGCAGACCTCCCTTTGACTTCTAAAACAAGATTGCGGATGTTTTCTGTACTGGCACAGTTTCTGCTTGGAAGACATAGTGGAAAAGCTTTTTGCTAAGTGTTGTGTGACAAGAGAAGCCGGAGACGGAGATACGGAGCTCTATGAAGCTAAGTGCTGGTCCCGAGCATCTTTCGACTCAAGGTGTTCTACGGTGCTCCCTGCCACCAGGACCATGCTCAGTGCGCAAAAAAGCCTCTTCTTTGCCTCCGAAAGTCGGAGAGTGAAGCAGGTTTTGAAAGTCGAACAACTAAGACGAACAAAACTGGCAGCGTGTGGCCAGCATCTAAACTTATAGAAAAGAGCACTTTACTGCTCTCTTGCCTTTTCCACTCACATTAGATTGGAAAAGAAGGAGTTTTGGACAACTATCTTTTGCTTTTTGCTAATCAGTCTGCAGATGTCCTTGCAAATGTAGAAGAGGATATGGGGTGTTTTCTGTACTGGCACAGTTTCTCCTTGCAAGATAGAATGGAAAAAACTTTTTTCTATGTGTTGTGTGACAAGAGAAGCAGAAGACGGAGATACGCAGCTCTATGAAGCTAAGCGCCGTTCCGGGTGCCTTTCGGCACAAGGTGCTGGATGGAACGCACCGCGACAGCCAAAATTCTCTTTATGCGCGAAGAAGCCGCTTCTTCGCCTCCAGGAGACAGAGAGAGAGGCAGCTTCCCAAGGGCGAAGAACCAAGCCGCACCACACCCGTATAGTGCGCCTAGCTTTCAAACCTATAGGAGCGAGAACTTTACCACTCTCTCGCCTTCTCCCTTCACATTAGATTGGAAAAGAAGGCGTTTTGGACAACTAACTTTTGCTTTTTCCTAAACAGTCTGCAGAACCCTGTGCAACTTGTAAAACAAGATTGCGGATGATTTCTGTACTGGCACAGTTTCACCTTGGAAGATATAGTGAAAAAGCTTTTTGGAAAGTGTTGTGTGACAAGAGAAGCAGAAGACGGAGATACGCAGCTCTATGAAGCTAAGCGCCGTTCTGGGTGCCTTTCGGGACAAGGCGCTGGCTGGAACGCACTGTGACCGGAAAATCACTGTGCGCGAAGAAGCCGCTTCTTCGCCTCCGGGAGACAGAGAGTGCGGCAGCTTCCCAAAGGCGAAGAACCAGGCCGCACCACACCCGTATAATGCGCGTAGCTTTCAAAACTATAGAAAACAGAAGTTTACCACTCTCTTGCCTTTTCCATTCACATTAGATTGGAAAAGAAGGCGTTTTGGACAACTATCTTTTGCTTTTTCCTAAACAGTCTGCAGACCTCCATGCAACTTCTAGAACAAGATTGCGGATGTTTTCTGTACCGGCACAGTTTCTCCTTGGAAGACATAGTGGAAAAGCTTTTTGCTAAGTGTTGTCTGACAAGAGAACAGAAGATTGAGATACGGAGCTCTATGAACCTAAGCGCCGTTCCGGGCCCCGTTCGGCAAGAGGCGCTGGCTGGAACGCAACGCAACAGCCACAATTCTCTGTGCGCGAAGAAGCCGCTTCTTCGCCTCCGGGAGACAGAGAGAGAGGCAGCTTCCCAAGGGGGAAGAACCAACCCCCACCACACCAGTATAGTGCGTGTAGCTTTCAAACATATAGAAAACAGAACTTTACCTCTCTCTTGCCTTTTCCATTCACATTAGATTGGAAAAGAAGGCGTTTTGGACAACTATCTTTTGCTTTTTTGCTAAACAGTCTGCAGACCTCCAGGCAACTTCTAAAACAAGATTTTGGATGTTTTCTGTACTGGCACAGTTTCTCCTTGGAAGACATAGTGGAAAAGCTTTTTGCTAAGTGTTGTGTGACAAGAGAAGCAGAAGACGGAGATATGCAGCTCTATGAAGCTAAGTGCTGGTCCCGGGCATCTTTCGACTCAAGGACTTCTACGGTGCTCGCTGCAAGCAGCACAATGCTCTGTGCGCAAAAAAGCCTCTTCTTCGCCTCCCAGAGTCGCAGAGTGAAGCAGGTTTCGAAAGTCGAAGAACTAAGACGAACGACACTGGCAGCGTGTGGCCAGCATCCAAACTTATAGAAAAGAGTACTTTACTGCTCTCTTGCCCTTTCCACTCACATTAGATTGGAAAAGAAGGAGTTTTGGACAACTATCTTTTGCTTTTTGCTAATCAGTCTGCAGACCTCCCTTTGACTTCTAAAACAAGATTGCGGATGTTTTCTGTACTGGCACAGTTTCTGCTTGGAAGACATAGTGGAAAAGCTTTTTGCTAAGTGTTGTGTGACAAGAGAAGCCGGAGACGGAGATACGGAGCTCTATGAAGCTAAGTGCTGGTCCCGAGCATCTTTCGACTCAAGGTGTTCTACGGTGCTCCCTGCCACCAGGACCATGCTCAGTGCGCAAAAAAGCCTCTTCTTTGCCTCCGAAAGTCGGAGAGTGAAGCAGGTTTTGAAAGTCGAACAACTAAGACGAACAAAACTGGCAGCGTGTGGCCAGCATCCAAACTTATAGAAAAGAGCACTTTACTGCTCTCTTGCCTTTTCCACTCACATTAGATTGGAAAAGAAGGAGTTTTGGACAACTATCTTTTGCTTTTTGCTAATCAGTCTGCAGATGTCCTTGCAAATGTAGAAGAGGATATGGGGTGTTTTCTGTACTGGCACAGTTTCTCCTTGCAAGATAGAATGGAAAAAACTTTTTTCTATGTGTTGTGTGACAAGAGAAGCAGAAGACGGAGATACGCAGCTCTATGAAGCTAAGCGCCGTTCCGGGTGCCTTTCGGCACAAGGTGCTGGATGGAACGCACCGCGACAGCCAAAATTCTCTTTATGCGCGAAGAAGCCGCTTCTTCGCCTCCAGGAGACAGAGAGAGAGGCAGCTTCCCAAGGGCGAAGAACCAAGCCGCACCACACCCGTATAGTGCGCCTAGCTTTCAAACCTATAGGAGCGAGAACTTTACCACTCTCTCGCCTTCTCCCTTCACATTAGATTGGAAAAGAAGGCGTTTTGGACAACTAACTTTTGCTTTTTCCTAAACAGTCTGCAGAACCCTGTGCAACTTGTAAAACAAGATTGCGGATGATTTCTGTACTGGCACAGTTTCACCTTGGAAGATATAGTGAAAAAGCTTTTTGGAAAGTGTTGTGTGACAAGAGAAGCAGAAGACGGAGATACGCAGCTCTATGAAGCTAAGCGCCGTTCTGGGTGCCTTTCGGGACAAGGCGCTGGCTGGAACGCACTGTGACCGGAAAATCACTGTGCGCGAAGAAGCCGCTTCTTCGCCTCCGGGAGACAGAGAGTGCGGCAGCTTCCCAAAGGCGAAGAACCAGGCCGCACCACACCCGTATAATGCGCGTAGCTTTCAAAACTATAGAAAACAGAAGTTTACCACTCTCTTGCCTTTTCCATTCACATTAGATTGGAAAAGAAGGCGTTTTGGACAACTATCTTTTGCTTTTTCCTAAACAGTCTGCAGACCTCCATGCAACTTCTAGAACAAGATTGCGGATGTTTTCTGTACCGGCACAGTTTCTCCTTGGAAGACATAGTGGAAAAGCTTTTTGCTAAGTGTTGTCTGACAAGAGAACAGAAGATTGAGATACGGAGCTCTATGAACCTAAGCGCCGTTCCGGGCCCCGTTCGGCAAGAGGCGCTGGCTGGAACGCAACGCAACAGCCACAATTCTCTGTGCGCGAAGAAGCCGCTTCTTCGCCTCCGGGAGACAGAGAGAGAGGCACCTTCCCAAGGGGGAAGAACCAACCCCCACCACACCAGTATAGTGCGTGTAGCTTTCAAACATATAGAAAACAGAACTTTACCTCTCTCTTGCCTTTTCCATTCACATTAGATTGGAAAAGAAGGCGTTTTGGACAACTATCTTTTGCTTTTTTGCTAAACAGTCTGCAGACCTCCAGGCAACTTCTAAAACAAGATTTTGGATGTTTTCTGTACTGGCACAGTTTCTCCTTGGAAGACATAGTGGAAAAGCTTTTTGCTAAGTGTTGTGTGACAAGAGAAGCAGAAGACGGAGATATGCAGCTCTATGAAGCTAAGTGCTGGTCCCGGGCATCTTTCGACTCAAGGACTTCTACGGTGCTCGCTGCAAGCAGCACAATGCTCTGTGCGCAAAAAAGCCTCTTCTTCGCCTCCCAGAGTCGCAGAGTGAAGCAGGTTTCGAAAGTCGAAGAACTAAGACGAACGACACTGGCAGCGTGTGGCCAGCATCCAAACTTATAGAAAAGAGTACTTTACTGCTCTCTTGCCCTTTCCACTCACATTAGATTGGAAAAGAAGGAGTTTTGGACAACTATCTTTTGCTTTTTGCTAATCAGTCTGCAGACCTCCCTTTGACTTCTAAAACAAGATTGCGGATGTTTTCTGTACTGGCACAGTTTCTGCTTGGAAGACATAGTGGAAAAGCTTTTTGCTAAGTGTTGTGTGACAAGAGAAGCCGGAGACGGAGATACGGAGCTCTATGAAGCTAAGTGCTGGTCCCGAGCATCTTTCGACTCAAGGTGTTCTACGGTGCTCCCTGCCACCAGGACCATGCTCAGTGCGCAAAAAAGCCTCTTCTTTGCCTCCGAAAGTCGGAGAGTGAAGCAGGTTTTGAAAGTCGAACAACTAAGACGAACGAAACTGGCAGCGTGTGGCCAGCATCCAAACTTATAGAAAAGAGCACTTTACTGCTCTCTTGCCTTTTCCACTCACATTAGATTGGAAAAGAAGGAGTTTTGGACAACTATCTTTTGCTTTTTGCTAATCAGTCTGCAGATGTCCTTGCAAATGTAGAAGAGGATATGCAGTGTTTTCTGTACTGGCACAGTTTCTCCTTGCAAGATAGAATGGAAAAAACTTTTTTCTATGTGTTGTGTGACAAGAGAAGCAGAAGACGGAGATACGCAGCTCTATGAAGCTAAGCGCCGTTCCGGGTGCCTTTCGGCACAAGGTGCTGGATGGAACGCACCGCGACAGCCAAAATTCTCTTTATGCGCGAAGAAGCCGCTTCTTCGCCTCCAGGAGACAGAGAGAGAGGCAGCTTCCCAAGGGCGAAGAACCAAGCCGCACCACACCCGTATAGTGCGCCTAGCTTTCAAACCTATAGGAGCGAGAACTTTACCACTCTCTCGCCTTCTCCCTTCACATTAGATTGGAAAAGAAGGCGTTTTGGACAACTAACTTTTGCTTTTTCCTAAACAGTCTGCAGAACCCTGTGCAACTTGTAAAACAAGATTGCGGATGATTTCTGTACTGGCACAGTTTCACCTTGGAAGATATAGTGAAAAAGCTTTTTGGAAAGTGTTGTGTGACAAGAGAAGCAGAAGACGGAGATACGCAGCTCTATGAAGCTAAGCGCCGTTCTGGGTGCCTTTCGGGACAAGGCGCTGGCTGGAACGCACTGTGACCGGAAAATCACTGTGCGCGAAGAAGCCGCTTCTTCGCCTCCGGGAGACAGAGAGTGCGGCAGCTTCCCAAAGGCGAAGAACCAGGCCGCACCACACCCGTATAATGCGCGTAGCTTTCAAAACTATAGAAAACAGAAGTTTACCACTCTCTTGCCTTTTCCATTCACATTAGATTGGAAAAGAAGGCGTTTTGGACAACTATCTTTTGCTTTTTCCTAAACAGTCTGCAGACCTCCATGCAACTTCTAGAACAAGATTGCGGATGTTTTCTGTACCGGCACAGTTTCTCCTTGGAAGACATAGTGGAAAAGCTTTTTGCTAAGTGTTGTCTGACAAGAGAACAGAAGATTGAGATACGGAGCTCTATGAACCTAAGCGCCGTTCCGGGCCCCGTTCGGCAAGAGGCGCTGGCTGGAACGCAACGCAACAGCCACAATTCTCTGTGCGCGAAGAAGCCGCTTCTTCGCCTCCGGGAGACAGAGAGAGAGGCAGCTTCCCAAGGGGGAAGAACCAACCCCCACCACACCAGTATAGTGCGTGTAGCTTTCAAACATATAGAAAACAGAACTTTACCTCTCTCTTGCCTTTTCCATTCACATTAGATTGGAAAAGAAGGCGTTTTGGACAACTATCTTTTGCTTTTTTGCTAAACAGTCTGCAGACCTCCAGGCAACTTCTAAAACAAGATTTTGGATGTTTTCTGTACTGGCACAGTTTCTCCTTGGAAGACATAGTGGAAAAGCTTTTTGCTAAGTGTTGTGTGACAAGAGAAGCAGAAGACGGAGATATGCAGCTCTATGAAGCTAAGTGCTGGTCCCGGGCATCTTTCGACTCAAGGACTTCTACGGTGCTCGCTGCAAGCAGCACAATGCTCTGTGCGCAAAAAAGCCTCTTCTTCGCCTCCCAGAGTCGCAGAGTGAAGCAGGTTTCGAAAGTCGAAGAACTAAGACGAACGACACTGGCAGCGTGTGGCCAGCATCCAAACTTATAGAAAAGAGTACTTTACTGCTCTCTTGCCCTTTCCACTCACATTAGATTGGAAAAGAAGGAGTTTTGGACAACTATCTTTTGCTTTTTGCTAATCAGTCTGCAGACCTCCCTTTGACTTCTAAAACAAGATTGCGGATGTTTTCTGTACTGGCACAGTTTCTGCTTGGAAGACATAGTGGAAAAGCTTTTTGCTAAGTGTTGTGTGACAAGAGAAGCCGGAGACGGAGATACGGAGCTCTATGAAGCTAAGTGCTGGTCCCGGGCATCTTTCGACTCAAGGTATTCTACGGTGCTCCCTGCCACCAGGACCATGCTCAGTGCGCAAAAAAGCCTCTTCTTTGCCTCCGAAAGTCGGAGAGTGAAGCAGGTTTTGAAAGTCGAACAACTAAGACGAACGACACTGGCAGCGTGTGGCCAGCATCCAAACTTATAGAAAAGAGCACTTTACTGCTCTCTTGCCTTTTCCACTCACATTAGATTGGAAAAGAAGGAGTTTTGGACAACTATCTTTTGCTTTTTGCTAATCAGTCTGCAGATGTCCTTGCAAATGTAGAAGAGGATATGCAGTGTTTTCTGTACTGGCACAGTTTCTCCTTGCAAGATAGAATGGAAAAACTTTTTTCTATGTGTTGTGTGACAAGAGAAGCAGAAGACGGAGATACGCAGCTCTATGAAGCTAAGCGCCGTTCCGGGTGCCTTTCGGCACAAGGTGCTGGATGGAACGCACCGCGACAGCCAAAATTCTCTTTATGCGCGAAGAAGCCGCTTCTTCGCCTCCGGGAGACAGAGAGAGAGGCAGCTTCCCAAGGGCGAAGAACCAAGCCGCACCACACCCGTATAGTGCGCCTAGCTTTCAAACCTATAGGAGCGAGAACTTTACCACTCTCTCGCCTTCTCCCTTCACATTAGATTGGAAAAGAAGGCGTTTTGGACAACTAACTTTTGCTTTTTCCTAAACAGTCTGCAGAACCCCGTGCAACTTGTAAAACAAGATTGCGGATGATTTCTGTACTGGCACAGTTTCACCTTGGAAGATATAGTGAAAAAGCTTTTTGGAAAGTGTTGTGTGACAAGAGAAGCAGAAGACGGAGATACGCAGCTCTATGAAGCTAAGCGCCGTTCTGGGTGCCTTTCGGGACAAGGCGCTGGCTGGAACGCACTGTGACCGGAAAATCACTGTGCGCGAAGAAGCCGCTTCTTCGCCTCCGGGAGACAGAGAGTGCGGCAGCTTCCCAAAGGCGAAGAACCAGGCCGCACCACACCCGTATAATGCGCGTAGCTTTCAAAACTATAGAAAACAGAAGTTTACCACTCTCTTGCCTTTTCCATTCACATTAGATTGGAAAAGAAGGCGTTTTGGACAACTATCTTTTGCTTTTTCCTAAACAGTCTGCAGACCTCCATGCAACTTCTAGAACAAGATTGCGGATGTTTTCTGTACCGGCACAGTTTCTCCTTGGAAGACATAGTGGATAAGCTTTTTGCTAAGTGTTGTCTGACAAGAGAACAGAAGATTGAGATACGGAGCTCTATGAACCTAAGCGCCGTTCCGGGCCCCGTTCGGCAAGAGGCGCTGGCTGGAACGCAACGCAACAGCCACAATTCTCTGTGCGCGAAGAAGCCGCTTCTTCGCCTCCGGGAGACAGAGAGAGAGGCAGCTTCCCAAGGGGGAAGAACCAACCCCCACCACACCAGTATAGTGCGTGTAGCTTTCAAACATATAGAAAACAGAACTTTACCACTCTCTTGCCTTTTCCATTCACATTAGATTGGAAAAGAAGGCGTTTTGGACAACTATCTTTTGCTTTTTTGCTAAACAGTCTGCAGACCTCCAGGCAACTTCTAAAACAAGATTTTGGATGTTTTCTGTACTGGCACAGTTTCTCCTTGGAAGACATAGTGGAAAAGCTTTTTGCTAAGTGTTGTGTGACAAGAGAAGCAGAAGACGGAGATATGCAGCTCTATGAACCTAAGTGCTGGTCCCGGGCATCTTTCGACTCAAGGACTTCTACGGTGCTCGCTGCAAGCAGCACAATGCTCTGTGCGCAAAAAAGCCTCTTCTTCACCTCCCCGAGTCGCAGAGTGAAGCAGGTTTCGAAAGTCGAAGAACTAAGACGAACAAAACTGGCAGCGTGTGGCTAGCATCCAAACTTATAGAAAAGAGTACTTTACTGCTCTCTTGCCCTTTCCACTCACATTAGATTGGAAAAGAAGGAGTTTTGGACAACTATCTTTTGCTTTTTGCTAATCAGTCTGCAGACCTCCCTTTGACTTCTAAAACAAGATTGCGGATGTTTTCTGTACTGGCACAGTTTCTGCTTGGAAGACATAGTGGAAAAGCTTTTTGCTAAGTGTTGTGTGACAAGAGAAGCCGGAGACGGAGATACGGAGCTCTATGAAGCTAAGTGCTGGTCCCGGGCATCTTTCGACTCAAGGTGTTCTACGGTGCTCCCTGCCACCAGGACCATGCTCAGTGCGCAAAAAAGCCTCTTCTTTGCCTCCGAAAGTCGGAGAGTGAAGCAGGTTTTGAAAGTCGAACAACTAAGACGAACGACACTGGCAGCGTGTGGCCAGCATCCAAACTTATAGAAAAGAGCACTTTACTGCTCTCTTGCCTTTTCCACTCACATTAGATTGGAAAAGAAGGAGTTTTGGACAACTATCTTTTGCTTTTTGCTAATCAGTCTGCAGATGTCCTTGCAAATGTAGAAGAGGATATGCAGTGTTTTCTGTACTGGCACAGTTTCTCCTTGCAAGATAGAATGGAAAAAACTTTTTTCTATGTGTTGTGTGACAAGAGAAGCAGAAGACGGAGATACGCAGCTCTATGAAGCTAAGCGCCGTTCCGGGTGCCTTTCGGCACAAGGTGCTGGATGGAACGCACCGCGACAGCCAAAATTCTCTTTATGCGCGAAGAAGCCGCTTCTTCGCCTCCGGGAGACAGAGAGAGAGGCAGCTTCCCAAGGGCGAAGAACCAAGCCGCACCACACCCGTATAGTGCGCCTAGCTTTCAAACCTATAGGAGCGAGAACTTTACCACTCTCTCGCCTTCTCCCTTCACATTAGATTGGAAAAGAAGGCGTTTTGGACAACTAACTTTTGCTTTTTCCTAAACAGTCTGCAGAACCCCGTGCAACTTGTAAAACAAGATTGCGGATGATTTCTGTACTGGCACAGTTTCACCTTGGAAGATATAGTGAAAAAGCTTTTTGGAAAGTGTTGTGTGACAAGAGAAGCAGAAGACGGAGATACGCAGCTCTATGAAGCTAAGCGCCGTTCTGGGTGCCTTTCGGGACAAGGCGCTGGCTGGAACGCACTGTGACCGGAAAATCACTGTGCGCGAAGAAGCCGCTTCTTCGCCTCCGGGAGACAGAGAGTGCGGCAGCTTCCCAAAGGCGAAGAACCAGGCCGCACCACACCCGTATAATGCGCGTAGCTTTCAAAACTATAGAAAACAGAAGTTTACCACTCTCTTGCCTTTTCCATTCACATTAGATTGGAAAAGAAGGCGTTTTGGACAACTATCTTTTGCTTTTTCCTAAACAGTCTGCAGACCTCCATGCAACTTCTAGAACAAGATTGCGGATGTTTTCTGTACCGGCACAGTTTCTCCTTGGAAGACATAGTGGATAAGCTTTTTGCTAAGTGTTGTCTGACAAGAGAACAGAAGATTGAGATACGGAGCTCTATGAACCTAAGCGCCGTTCCGGGCCCCGTTCGGCAAGAGGCGCTGGCTGGAACGCAACGCAACAGCCACAATTCTCTGTGCGCGAAGAAGCCGCTTCTTCGCCTCCGGGAGACAGAGAGAGAGGCAGCTTCCCAAGGGGGAAGAACCAACCCCCACCACACCAGTATAGTGCGTGTAGCTTTCAAACATATAGAAAACAGAACTTTACCACTCTCTTGCCTTTTCCATTCACATTAGATTGGAAAAGAAGGCGTTTTGGACAACTATCTTTTGCTTTTTTGCTAAACAGTCTGCAGACCTCCAGGCAACTTCTAAAACAAGATTTTGGATGTTTTCTGTACTGGCACAGTTTCTCCTTGGAAGACATAGTGGAAAAGCTTTTTGCTAAGTGTTGTGTGACAAGAGAAGCAGAAGACGGAGATATGCAGCTCTATGAAGCTAAGTGCTGGTCCCGGGCATCTTTCGACTCAAGGACTTCTACGGTGCTCGCTGCAAGCAGCACAATGCTCTGTGCGCAAAAAAGCCTCTTCTTCACCTCCCCGAGTCGCAGAGTGAAGCAGGTTTCGAAAGTCGAAGAACTAAGACGAACAAAACTGGCAGCGTGTGGCTAGCATCCAAACTTATAGAAAAGAGTACTTTACTGCTCTCTTGCCCTTTCCACTCACATTAGATTGGAAAAGAAGGAGTTTTGGACAACTATCTTTTGCTTTTTGCTAATCAGTCTGCAGACCTCCCTTTGACTTCTAAAACAAGATTGCGGATGTTTTCTGTACTGGCACAGTTTCTGCTTGGAAGACATAGTGGAAAAGCTTTTTGCTAAGTGTTGTGTGACAAGAGAAGCCGGAGACGGAGATACGGAGCTCTATGAAGCTAAGTGCTGGTCCCGGGCATCTTTCGACTCAAGGTGTTCTACGGTGCTCCCTGCCACCAGGACCATGCTCAGTGCGCAAAAAAGCCTCTTCTTTGCCTCCGAAAGTCGGAGAGTGAAGCAGGTTTTGAAAGTCGAACAACTAAGACGAACGACACTGGCAGCGTGTGGCCAGCATCCAAACTTATAGAAAAGAGCACTTTACTGCTCTCTTGCCTTTTCCACTCACATTAGATTGGAAAAGAAGGAGTTTTGGACAACTATCTTTTGCTTTTTGCTAATCAGTCTGCAGATGTCCTTGCAAATGTAGAAGAGGATATGGGGTGTTTTCTGTACTGGCACAGTTTCTCCTTGCAAGATAGAATGGAAAAAACTTTTTTCTATGTGTTGTGTGACAAGAGAAGCAGAAGACGGAGATACGCAGCTCTATGAAGCTAAGCGCCGTTCCGGGTGCCTTTCGGCACAAGGTGCTGGATGGAACGCACCGCGACAGCCAAAATTCTCTTTATGCGCGAAGAAGCCGCTTCTTCGCCTCCGGGAGACAGAGAGAGAGGCAGCTTCCCAAGGGCGAAGAACCAAGCCGCACCACACCCGTATAGTGCGCCTAGCTTTCAAACCTATAGGAGCGAGAACTTTACCACTCTCTCGCCTTCTCCCTTCACATTAGATTGGAAAAGAAGGCGTTTTGGACAACTAACTTTTGCTTTTTCCTAAACAGTCTGCAGAACCCCGTGCAACTTGTAAAACAAGATTGCGGATGATTTCTGTACTGGCACAGTTTCACCTTGGAAGATATAGTGAAAAAGCTTTTTGGAAAGTGTTGTGTGACAAGAGAAGCAGAAGACGGAGATACGCAGCTCTATGAAGCTAAGCGCCGTTCTGGGTGCCTTTCGGGACAAGGCGCTGGCTGGAACGCACTGTGACCGGAAAATCACTGTGCGCGAAGAAGCCGCTTCTTCGCCTCCGGGAGACAGAGAGTGCGGCAGCTTCCCAAAGGCGAAGAACCAGGCCGCACCACACCCGTATAATGCGCGTAGCTTTCAAAACTATAGAAAACAGAAGTTTACCACTCTCTTGCCTTTTCCATTCACATTAGATTGGAAAAGAAGGCGTTTTGGACAACTATCTTTTGCTTTTTCCTAAACAGTCTGCAGACCTCCATGCAACTTCTAGAACAAGATTGCGGATGTTTTCTGTACCGGCACAGTTTCTCCTTGGAAGACATAGTGGATAAGCTTTTTGCTAAGTGTTGTCTGACAAGAGAACAGAAGATTGAGATACGGAGCTCTATGAACCTAAGCGCCGTTCCGGGCCCCGTTCGGCAAGAGGTGCTGGCTGGAACGCAACGCAACAGCCACAATTCTCTGTGCGCGAAGAAGCCGCTTCTTCACCTCCGGGAGACAGAGAGAGAGGCAGCTTCCCAAGGGGGAAGAACCAACCCCCACCACACCAGTATAGTGTGTGTAGCTTTCAAACATATAGAAAACAGAACTTTACCACTCTCTTGCTTTTTCCATTCACATTAGATTGGAAAAGAAGGCGTTTTGGACAACTATCTTTTGCTTTTCCCTAAACAGTCTGCAGACCTCCATGAAACTTCTAGAACAAGATTGCGGATGTTTTCTGTACTGTCACAGTTTCTGCTTGGAAGACATAGTGGAAAAGCTTTTTGCTAAGTGTTGTGTGACAAGAGAAGCCGGAGACGGAGATACGGAGCTCTATGAAGCTAAGTGCTGGTCCCGAGCATCTTTCGACTCAAGGTGTTCTACGGAGCTCCCTGCCACCAGCACCATGCTCTGTGCGCAAAAAAGCCTCTTCTTTGCTTCCCAGAGTCGGAGAGTGAAGCAGGTTTTGAAAGTCGAAGAACTAAGACGAACGACACCGGCAGCGTGTGGCCAGCTTCCAAACTTATAGAAAAGAGCACTTTACTGCTCTCTTGCCTTTTCCACTCACATTAGATTGGAAAAGAAGGAGTTTTGGACAACTATCTTTTGCTTTTTGCTAGTCAGTCTGCAGATGTCCTTGCAAATGTAGAAGAGGATATGGGGTGTTTTCTGTACTGGCACAGTTTCTCCTTGCAAGATAGAATGGAAAAAACTTTTTTCTATGTGTTGTGTGACAAGAGAAGCAGAAGACGGAGATACGCAGCTCTATGAAGCTAAGCGCCGTTCCGGGTGCCTTTCGGCACAAGGTGCTGGATGGAACGCACCGCGACAGCCAAAATTCTCTTTATGCGCGAAGAAGCCGCTTCTTCGCCTCCAGGAGACAGAGAGAGAGGCAGCTTCCCAAGGGCGAAGAACCAAGCCGCACCACACCCGTATAGTGCGCCTAGCTTTCAAACCTATAGGAGCGAGAACTTTACCACTCTCTCGCCTTCTCCCTTCACATTAGATTGGAAAAGAAGGCGTTTTGGACAACTAACTTTTGCTTTTTCCTAAACAGTCTGCAGAACCCCGTGCAACTTGTAAAACAAGATTGCGGATGATTTCTGTACTGGCACAGTTTCACCTTGGAAGATATAGTGAAAAAGCTTTTTGGAAAGTGTTGTGTGACAAGAGAAGCAGAAGACGGAGATACGCAGCTCTATGAAGCTAAGCGCCGTTCTGGGTGCCTTTCGGGACAAGGCGCTGGCTGGAACGCACTGTGACCGGAAAATCACTGTGCGCGAAGAAGCCGCTTCTTCGCCTCCGGGAGACAGAGAGTGCGGCAGCTTCCCAAAGGCGAAGAACCAGGCCGCACCACACCCGTATAATGCGCGTAGCTTTCAAAACTATAGAAAACAGAAGTTTACCACTCTCTTGCCTTTTCCATTCACATTAGATTGGAAAAGAAGGCGTTTTGGACAACTATCTTTTGCTTTTTCCTAAACAGTCTGCAGACCTCCATGCAACTTCTAGAACAAGATTGCGGATGTTTTCTGTACCGGCACAGTTTCTCCTTGGAAGACATAGTGGAAAAGCTTTTTGCTAAGTGTTGTCTGACAAGAGAACAGAAGATTGAGATACGGAGCTCTATGAACCTAAGCGCCGTTCCGGGCCCCGTTCGGCAAGAGGCGCTGGCTGGAACGCAACGCAACAGCCACAATTCTCTGTGCGCGAAGAAGCCGCTTCTTCGCCTCCGGGAGACAGAGAGAGAGGCAGCTTCCCAAGGGGGAAGAACCAACCCCCACCACACCAGTATAGTGCGTGTAGCTTTCAAACATATAGAAAACAGAACTTTACCACTCTCTTGCCTTTTCCATTCACATTAGATTGGAAAAGAAGGCGTTTTGGACAACTATCTTTTGCTTTTTTGCTAAACAGTCTGCAGACCTCCAGGCAACTTCTAAAACAAGATTTTGGATGTTTTCTGTACTGGCACAGTTTCTCCTTGGAAGACATAGTGGAAAAGCTTTTTGCTAAGTGTTGTGTGACAAGAGAAGCAGAAGACGGAGATATGCAGCTCTATGAAGCTAAGTGCTGGTCCCGGGCATCTTTCGACTCAAGGACTTCTACGGTGCTCGCTGCAAGCAGCACAATGCTCTGTGCGCAAAAAAGCCTCTTCTTCACCTCCCAGAGTCGCAGAGTGAAGCAGGTTTCGAAAGTCGAAGAACTAAGACGAACGACACTGGCAGCGTGTGGCCAGCATCCAAACTTATAGAAAAGAGTACTTTACTGCTCTCTTGCCCTTTCCACTCACATTAGATTGGAAAAGAAGGAGTTTTGGACAACTATCTTTTGCTTTTTGCTAATCAGTCTGCAGACTTCCCTTTGACTTCTAAAACAAGATTGCGGATGTTTTCTGTACTGGCACAGTTTCTGCTTGGAAGACATAGTGGAAAAGCTTTTTGCTAAGTGTTGTGTGACAAGAGAAGCCGGAGACGGAGATACGGAGCTCTATGAAGCTAAGTGCTGGTCCCGAGCATCTTTCGACTCAAGGTGTTCTACGGTGCTCCCTGCCACCAGGACCATGCTCAGTGCGCAAAAAAGCCTCTTCTTTGCCTCCGAAAGTCGGAGAGTGAAGCAGGTTTTGAAAGTCGAACAACTAAGACGAACAAAACTGGCAGCGTGTGGCCAGCATCCAAACTTATAGAAAAGAGCACTTTACTGCTCTCTTGCCTTTTCCACTCACATTAGATTGGAAAAGAAGGAGTTTTGGACAACTATCTTTTGCTTTTTGCTAATCAGTCTGCAGATGTCCTTGCAAATGTAGAAGAGGATATGGGGTGTTTTCTGTACTGGCACAGTTTCTCCTTGCAAGATAGAATGGAAAAAACTTTTTTCTATGTGTTGTGTGACAAGAGAAGCAGAAGACGGAGATACGCAGCTCTATGAAGCTAAGCGCCGTTCCGGGTGCCTTTCGGCACAAGGTGCTGGATGGAACGCACCGCGACAGCCAAAATTCTCTTTATGCGCGAAGAAGCCGCTTCTTCGCCTCCAGGAGACAGAGAGAGAGGCAGCTTCCCAAGGGCGAAGAACCAAGCCGCACCACACCCGTATAGTGCGCCTAGCTTTCAAACCTATAGGAGCGAGAACTTTACCACTCTCTCGCCTTCTCCCTTCACATTAGATTGGAAAAGAAGGCGTTTTGGACAACTAACTTTTGCTTTTTCCTAAACAGTCTGCAGAACCCTGTGCAACTTGTAAAACAAGATTGCGGATGATTTCTGTACTGGCACAGTTTCACCTTGGAAGATATAGTGAAAAAGCTTTTTGGAAAGTGTTGTGTGACAAGAGAAGCAGAAGATGGAGATACGCAGCTCTATGAAGCTAAGCGCCGTTCTGGGTGCCTTTCGGGACAAGGCGCTGGCTGGAACGCACTGTGACCGGAAAATCACTGTGCGCGAAGAAGCCGCTTCTTCGCCTCCGGGAGACAGAGAGTGCGGCAGCTTCCCAAAGGCGAAGAACCAGGCCGCACCACACCCGTATAATGCGCGTAGCTTTCAAAACTATAGAAAACAGAAGTTTACCACTCTCTTGCCTTTTCCATTCACATTAGATTGGAAAAGAAGGCGTTTTGGACAACTATCTTTTGCTTTTTCCTAAACAGTCTGCAGACCTCCATGCAACTTCTAGAACAAGATTGCGGATGTTTTCTGTACCGGCACAGTTTCTCCTTGGAAGACATAGTGGAAAAGCTTTTTGCTAAGTGTTGTCTGACAAGAGAACAGAAGATTGAGATACGGAGCTCTATGAACCTAAGCGCCGTTCCGGGCCCCGTTCGGCAAGAGGCGCTGGCTGGAACGCAACGCAACAGCCACAATTCTCTGTGCGCGACGAAGCCGCTTCTTCGCCTCCGGGAGACAGAGAGAGAGGCAGCTTCCCAAGGGGGAAGAACCAACCCCCACCACACCAGTATAGTGCGTGTAGCTTTCAAACATATAGAAAACAGAACTTTACCTCTCTCTTGCCTTTTCCATTCACATTAGATTGGAAAAGAAGGCGTTTTGGACAACTATCTTTTGCTTTTTTGCTAAACAGTCTGCAGACCTCCAGGCAACTTCTAAAACAAGATTTTGGATGTTTTCTGTACTGGCACAGTTTCTCCTTGGAAGACATAGTGGAAAAGCTTTTTGCTAAGTGTTGTGTGACAAGAGAAGCAGAAGACGGAGATATGCAGCTCTATGAAGCTAAGTGCTGGTCCCGGGCATCTTTCGACTCAAGGACTTCTACGGTGCTCGCTGCAAGCAGCACAATGCTCTGTGCGCAAAAAAGCCTCTTCTTCGCCTCCCAGAGTCGCAGAGTGAAGCAGGTTTCGAAAGTCGAAGAACTAAGACGAACGACACTGGCAGCGTGTGGCCAGCATCCAAACTTATAGAAAAGAGTACTTTACTGCTCTCTTGCCCTTTCCACTCACATTAGATTGGAAAAGAAGGAGTTTTGGACAACTATCTTTTGCTTTTTGCTAATCAGTCTGCAGACCTCCCTTTGACTTCTAAAACAAGATTGCGGATGTTTTCTGTACTGGCACAGTTTCTGCTTGGAAGACATAGTGGAAAAGCTTTTTGCTAAGTGTTGTGTGACAAGAGAAGCCGGAGACGGAGATACGGAGCTCTATGAAGCTAAGTGCTGGTCCCGGGCATCTTTCGACTCAAGGTGTTCTACGGTGCTCCCTGCCACCAGGACCATGCTCAGTGCGCAAAAAAGCCTCTTCTTTGCCTCCCAGAGTCGGAGAGTGAAGCAGGTTTCGAAAGTCGAACAACTAAGACAAACGACACCGGCAGCGTGTGGCCAGCTTCCAAACTTATAGAAAAGAGCACTTTACTGCTCTCTTGCCTTTTCCACTCACATTAGATTGGAAAGAAGGAGTTTTGGACAAGTATCTTTTGCTATTTCTAATCAGTCTGCAGATGTCCTTGCAAATTTAGAAGAGGACATGGGGTGTTTTCTGTACTGGCACAGTTTCTCCTTGCAAGATAGAATGGAAAAAACTTTTTTCTATGTGTTGTGTGACAAGAGAAGCAGAAGACGGAGATACGCAGCTCTATGAAGCTAAGCGCCGTTCCGGGTGCCTTTCGGCACAAGGTGCTGGATGGAACGCACCGCGACAGCCAAAATTCTCTTTATGCGCGAAGAAGCCGCTTCTTCGCCTCCAGGAGACAGAGAGAGAGGCAGCTTCCCAAGGGCGAAGAACCAAGCCGCACCACACCCGTATAGTGCGCCTAGCTTTCAAACCTATAGGAGCGAGAACTTTACCACTCTCTCGCCTTCTCCCTTCACATTAGATTGGAAAAGAAGGCGTTTTGGACAACTAACTTTTGCTTTTTCCTAAACAGTCTGCAGAACCCCGTGCAACTTGTAAAACAAGATTGCGGATGATTTCTGTACTGGCACAGTTTCACCTTGGAAGATATAGTGAAAAAGCTTTTTGGAAAGTGTTGTGTGACAAGAGAAGCAGAAGACGGAGATACGCAGCTCTATGAAGCTAAGCGCCGTTCTGGGTGCCTTTCGGGACAAGGCGCTGGCTGGAACGCACTGTGACCGGAAAATCACTGTGCGCGAAGAAGCCGCTTCTTCGCCTCCGGGAGACAGAGAGTGCGGCAGCTTCCCAAAGGCGAAGAACCAGGCCGCACCACACCCGTATAATGCGCGTAGCTTTCAAAACTATAGAAAACAGAAGTTTACCACTCTCTTGCCTTTTCCATTCACATTAGATTGGAAAAGAAGGCGTTTTGGACAACTATCTTTTGCTTTTTCCTAAACAGTCTGCAGACCTCCATGCAACTTCTAGAACAAGATTGCGGATGTTTTCTGTACCGGCACAGTTTCTCCTTGGAAGACATAGTGGATAAGCTTTTTGCTAAGTGTTGTCTGACAAGAGAACAGAAGATTGAGATACGGAGCTCTATGAACCTAAGCGCCGTTCCGGGCCCCGTTCGGCAAGAGGCGCTGGCTGGAACGCAACGCAACAGCCACAATTCTCTGTGCGCGAAGAAGCCGCTTCTTCGCCTCCGGGAGACAGAGAGAGAGGCAGCTTCCCAAGGGGGAAGAACCAACCCCCACCACACCAGTATAGTGTGTGTAGCTTTCAAACATATAGAAAACAGAACTTTACCACTCTCTTGCCTTTTCCATTCACATTAGATTGGAAAAGAAGGCGTTTTGGACAACTATCTTTTGCTTTTTTGCTAAACAGTCTGCAGACCTCCAGGCAACTTCTAAAACAAGATTTTGGATGTTTTCTGTACTGGCACAGTTTCTCCTTGGAAGACATAGTGGAAAAGCTTTTTGCTAAGTGTTGTGTGACAAGAGAAGCAGAAGACGGAGATATGCAGCTCTATGAAGCTAAGTGCTGGTCCCGGGCATCTTTCGACTCAAGGACTTCTACGGTGCTCGCTGCAAGCAGCACAATGCTCTGTGCGCAAAAAAGCCTCTTCTTCGCCTCCCAGAGTCGCAGAGTGAAGCAGGTTTCGAAAGTCGAAGAACTAAGACGAACGACACTGGCAGCGTGTGGCCAGCATCCAAACTTATAGAAAAGAGTACTTTACTGCTCTCTTGCCCTTTCCACTCACATTAGATTGGAAAAGAAGGAGTTTTGGACAACTATCTTTTGCTTTTTGCTAATCAGTCTGCAGACCTCCCTTTGACTTCTAAAACAAGATTGCGGATGTTTTCTGTACTGGCACAGTTTCTGCTTGGAAGACATAGTGGAAAAGCTTTTTGCTAAGTGTTGTGTGACAAGAGAAGCCGGAGACGGAGATACGGAGCTCTATGAAGCTAAGTGCTGGTCCCGGGCATCTTTCGACTCAAGGTGTTCTACGGTGCTCCCTGCCACCAGGACCATGCTCAGTGCGCAAAAAAGCCTCTTCTTTGCCTCCGAAAGTCGGAGAGTGAAGCAGGTTTTGAAAGTCGAACAACTAAGACGAACAAAACTGGCAGCGTGTGGCCAGCATCCAAACTTATAGAAAAGAGCACTTTACTGCTCTCTTGCCTTTTCCACTCACATTAGATTGGAAAAGAAGGAGTTTTGGACAACTATCTTTTGCTTTTTGCTAATCAGTCTGCAGATGTCCTTGCAAATGTAGAAGAGGATATGGGGTGTTTTCTGTACTGGCAGAGTTTCTCCTTGCAAGATAGAATGGAAAAAACTTTTTTCTATGTGTTGTGTGACAAGAGAAGCAGAAGACGGAGATACGCAGCTCTATGAAGCTAAGCGCCGTTCCGGGTGCCTTTCGGCACAAGGTGCTGGATGGAACGCACCGCGACAGCCAAAATTCTCTTTATGCGCGAAGAAGCCGCTTCTTCGCCTCCAGGAGACAGAGAGAGAGGCAGCTTCCCAAGGGCGAAGAACCAAGCCGCACCACACCCGTATAGTGCGCCTAGCTTTCAAACCTATAGGAGCGAGAACTTTACCACTCTCTCGCCTTCTCCCTTCACATTAGATTGGAAAAGAAGGCGTTTTGGACAACTAACTTTTGCTTTTTCCTAAACAGTCTGCAGAACCCTGTGCAACTTGTAAAACAAGATTGCGGATGATTTCTGTACTGGCACAGTTTCACCTTGGAAGATATAGTGAAAAAGCTTTTTGGAAAGTGTTGTGTGACAAGAGAAGCAGAAGACGGAGATACGCAGCTCTATGAAGCTAAGCGCCGTTCTGGGTGCCTTTCGGGACAAGGCGCTGGCTGGAACGCACTGTGACCGGAAAATCACTGTGCGCGAAGAAGCCGCTTCTTCGCCTCCGGGAGACAGAGAGTGCGGCAGCTTCCCAAAGGCGAAGAACCAGGCCGCACCACACCCGTATAATGCGCGTAGCTTTCAAAACTATAGAAAACAGAAGTTTACCACTCTCTTGCCTTTTCCATTCACATTAGATTGGAAAAGAAGGCGTTTTGGACAACTATCTTTTGCTTTTTCCTAAACAGTCTGCAGACCTCCATGCAACTTCTAGAACAAGATTGCGGATGTTTTCTGTACCGGCACAGTTTCTCCTTGGAAGACATAGTGGAAAAGCTTTTTGCTAAGTGTTGTCTGACAAGAGAACAGAAGATTGAGATACGGAGCTCTATGAACCTAAGCGCCGTTCCGGGCCCCGTTCGGCAAGAGGCGCTGGCTGGAACGCAACGCAACAGCCACAATTCTCTGTGCGCGAAGAAGCCGCTTCTTCGCCTCCGGGAGACAGAGAGAGAGGCAGCTTCCCAAGGGGGAAGAACCAACCCCCACCACACCAGTATAGTGCGTGTAGCTTTCAAACATATAGAAAACAGAACTTTACCACTCTCTTGCCTTTTCCATTCACATTAGATTGGAAAAGAAGGCGTTTTGGACAACTATCTTTTGCTTTTTTGCTAAACAGTCTGCAGACCTCCAGGCAACTTCTAAAACAAGATTTTGGATGTTTTCTGTACTGGCACAGTTTCTCCTTGGAAGACATAGTGGAAAAGCTTTTTGCTAAGTGTTGTGTGACAAGAGAAGCAGAAGACGGAGATATGCAGCTCTATGAAGCTAAGTGCTGGTCCCGGGCATCTTTCGACTCAAGGACTTCTACGGTGCTCGCTGCAAGCAGCACAATGCTCTGTGCGCAAAAAAGCCTCTTCTTCGCCTCCCAGAGTCGCAGAGTGAAGCAGGTTTCGAAAGTCGAAGAACTAAGACGAACGACACTGGCAGCGTGTGGCCAGCATCCAAACTTATAGAAAAGAGTACTTTACTGCTCTCTTGCCCTTTCCACTCACATTAGATTGGAAAAGAAGGAGTTTTGGACAACTATCTTTTGCTTTTTGCTAATCAGTCTGCAGACCTCCCTTTGACTTCTAAAACAAGATTGCGGATGTTTTCTGTACTGGCACAGTTTCTGCTTGGAAGACATAGTGGAAAAGCTTTTTGCTAAGTGTTGTGTGACAAGAGAAGCCGGAGACGGAGATACGGAGCTCTATGAAGCTAAGTGCTGGTCCCGGGCATCTTTCGACTCAAGGTGTTCTACGGTGCTCCCTGCCACCAGGACCATGCTCAGTGCGCAAAAAAGCCTCTTCTTTGCCTCCCAGAGTCGGAGAGTGAAGCAGGTTTCGAAAGTCGAACAACTAAGACGAACGACACCGGCAGCGTGTGGCCAGCTTCCAAACTTATAGAAAAGAGCACTTTACTGCTCTCTTGCCTTTTCCACTCACATTAGATTGGAAAGAAGGAGTTTTGGACAAGTATCTTTTGCTATTTCTAATCAGTCTGCAGATGTCCTTGCAAATTTAGAAGAGGACATGGGGTGTTTTCTGTACTGGCACAGTTTCTCCTTGCAAGATAGAATGGAAAAAACTTTTTTCTATGTGTTGTGTGACAAGAGAAGCAGAAGACGGAGATACGCAGCTCTATGAAGCTAAGCGCCGTTCCGGGTGCCTTTCGGCACAAGGTGCTGGATGGAACGCACCGCGACAGCCAAAATTCTCTTTATGCGCGAAGAAGCCGCTTCTTCGCCTCCAGGAGACAGAGAGAGAGGCAGCTTCCCAAGGGCGAAGAACCAAGCCGCACCACACCCGTATAGTGCGCCTAGCTTTCAAACCTATAGGAGCGAGAACTTTACCACTCTCTCGCCTTCTCCCTTCACATTAGATTGGAAAAGAAGGCGTTTTGGACAACTAACTTTTGCTTTTTCCTAAACAGTCTGCAGAACCCCGTGCAACTTGTAAAACAAGATTGCGGATGATTTCTGTACTGGCACAGTTTCACCTTGGAAGATATAGTGAAAAAGCTTTTTGGAAAGTGTTGTGTGACAAGAGAAGCAGAAGACGGAGATACGCAGCTCTATGAAGCTAAGCGCCGTTCTGGGTGCCTTTCGGGACAAGGCGCTGGCTGGAACGCACTGTGACCGGAAAATCACTGTGCGCGAAGAAGCCGCTTCTTCGCCTCCGGGAGACAGAGAGTGCGGCAGCTTCCCAAAGGCGAAGAACCAGGCCGCACCACACCCGTATAATGCGCGTAGCTTTCAAAACTATAGAAAACAGAAGTTTACCACTCTCTTGCCTTTTCCATTCACATTAGATTGGAAAAGAAGGCGTTTTGGACAACTATCTTTTGCTTTTTCCTAAACAGTCTGCAGACCTCCATGCAACTTCTAGAACAAGATTGCGGATGTTTTCTGTACCGGCACAGTTTCTCCTTGGAAGACATAGTGGAAAAGCTTTTTGCTAAGTGTTGTCTGACAAGAGAACAGAAGATTGAGATACGGAGCTCTATGAACCTAAGCGCCGTTCCGGGCCCCGTTCGGCAAGAGGCGCTGGCTGGAACGCAACGCAACAGCCACAATTCTCTGTGCGCGAAGAAGCCGCTTCTTCGCCTCCGGGAGACAGAGAGAGAGGCAGCTTCCCAAGGGGGAAGAACCAACCCCCACCACACCAGTATAGTGTGTGTAGCTTTCAAACATATAGAAAACAGAACTTTACCACTCTCTTGCCTTTTCCATTCACATTAGATTGGAAAAGAAGGCGTTTTGGACAACTATCTTTTGCTTTTTTGCTAAACAGTCTGCAGACCTCCAGGCAACTTCTAAAACAAGATTTTGGATGTTTTCTGTACTGGCACAGTTTCTCCTTGGAAGACATAGTGGAAAAGCTTTTTGCTAAGTGTTGTGTGACAAGAGAAGCAGAAGACGGAGATATGCAGCTCTATGAACCTAAGTGCTGGTCCCGGGCATCTTTCGACTCAAGGACTTCTACGGTGCTCGCTGCAAGCAGCACAATGCTCTGTGCGCAAAAAAGCCTCTTCTTCGCCTCCCAGAGTCGCAGAGTGAAGCAGGTTTCGAAAGTCGAAGAACTAAGACGAACGACACTGGCAGCGTGTGGCCAGCATCCAAACTTATAGAAAAGAGTACTTTACTGCTCTCTTGCCCTTTCCACTCACATTAGATTGGAAAAGAAGGAGTTTTGGACAACTATCTTTTGCTTTTTGCTAATCAGTCTGCAGACCTCCCTTTGACTTCTAAAACAAGATTGCGGATGTTTTCTGTACTGGCACAGTTTCTGCTTGGAAGACATAGTGGAAAAGCTTTTTGCTAAGTGTTGTGTGACAAGAGAAGCCGGAGACGGAGATACGGAGCTCTATGAAGCTAAGTGCTGGTCCCGGGCATCTTTCGACTCAAGGTGTTCTACGGTGCTCCCTGCCACCAGGACCATGCTCAGTGCGCAAAAAAGCCTCTTCTTTGCCTCCCAGAGTCGGAGAGTGAAGCAGGTTTTGAAAGTCGAACAACTAAGACGAACAAAACTGGCAGCGTGTGGCCAGCATCCAAACTTATAGAAAAGAGCACTTTACTGCTCTCTTGCCTTTTCCACTCACATTAGATTGGAAAAGAAGGAGTTTTGGACAACTATCTTTTGCTTTTTGCTAATCAGTCTGCAGATGTCCTTGCAAATGTAGAAGAGGATATGGGGTGTTTTCTGTACTGGCACAGTTTCTCCTTGCAAGATAGAATGGAAAAAACTTTTTTCTATGTGTTGTGTGACAAGAGAAGCAGAAGACGGAGATACGCAGCTCTATGAAGCTAAGCGCCGTTCCGCGTGCCTTTCGGCACAAGGTGCTGGATGGAACGCACCGCGACAGCCAAAATTCTCTTTATGCGCGAAGAAGCCGCTTCTTCGCCTCCGGGAGACAGAGAGAGAGGCAGCTTCCCAAGGGCGAAGAACCAAGCCGCACCACACCCGTATCGTGCGCCTAGCTTTCAAACCTATAGGAGCGAGAACTTTACCACTCTCTCGCCTTCTCCCTTCACATTAGATTGGAAAAGAAGGCGTTTTGGACAACTAACTTTTGCTTTTTCCTAAACAGTCTGCAGAACCCCGTGCAACTTGTAAAACAAGATTGCGGATGATTTCTGTACTGGCACAGTTTCACCTTGGAAGATATAGTGAAAAAGCTTTTTGGAAAGTGTTGTGTGACAAGAGAAGCAGAAGACGGAGATACGCAGCTCTATGAAGCTAAGCGCCGTTCTGGGTGCCTTTCGGGACAAGGCGCTGGCTGGAACGCACTGTGACCGGAAAATCACTGTGCGCGAAGAAGCCGCTTCTTCGCCTCCGGGAGACAGAGAGTGCGGCAGCTTCCCAAAGGCGAAGAACCAGGCCGCACCACACCCGTATAATGCACGTAGCTTTCAAAACTATAGAAAACAGTAGTTTACCACTCTCTTGCCTTTTCCATTCACATTAGATTGGAAAAGAAGGCGTTTTGGACAACTATCTTTTGCTTTTTCCTAAACAGTCTGCAGACCTCCATGCAACTTCTAGAACAAGATTGCGGATGTTTTCTGTACCGGCACAGTTTCTCCTTGGAAGACATAGTGGAAAAGCTTTTTGCTAAGTGTTGTCTGACAAGAGAACAGAAGATTGAGATACGGAGCTCTATGAACCTAAGCGCCGTTCCGGGCCCCGTTCGGCAAGAGGCGCTGGCTGGAACGCAACGCAACAGCCACAATTCTCTGTGCGCGAAGAAGCCGCTTCTTCGCCTCCGGGAGACAGAGAGAGAGGCAGCTTCCCAAGGGGGAAGAACCAACCCCCACCACACCAGTATAGTGTGTGTAGCTTTCAAACATATAGAAAACAGAACTTTACCTCTCTCTTGCCTTTTCCATTCACATTAGATTGGAAAAGAAGGCGTTTTGGACAACTATCTTTTGCTTTTTTGCTAAACAGTCTGCAGACCTCCAGGCAACTTCTAAAACAAGATTTTGGATGTTTTCTGTACTGGCACAGTTTCTCCTTGGAAGACATAGTGGAAAAGCTTTTTGCTAAGTGTTGTCTGACAAGAGAACAGAAGATTGAGGTACGGAGCTCTATGAACCTAAGCGCCGTTCCGGGCCCCGTTCGGCAAGAGGCGCTGGCTGGAACGCAACGCAACAGCCACAATTCTCTGTGCGCGAAGAAGCCGCTTCTTCGCCTCCGGGAGACAGAGAGAGAGGCAGCTTCCCAAGGGGGAAGAACCAACCCCCACCACACCAGTATAGTGTGTGTAGCTTTCAAACATATAGAAAACAGAACTTTACCACTCTCTTGCTTTTTCCATTCACATTAGATTGGAAAAGAAGGCGTTTTGGACAACTATCTTTTGCTTTTCCCTAAACAGTCTGCAGACCTCCATGAAACTTCTAGAACAAGATTGCGGATGTTTTCTGTACTGGCACAGTTTCTGCTTGGAAGACATAGTGGAAAAGCTTTTTGCTAAGTGTTGTGTGACAAGAGAAGCCGGAGACGGAGATACGGAGCTCTATGAAGCTAAGTGCTGGTCCCGAGCATCTTTCGACTCAAGGTGTTCTACGGAGCTCCCTGCCACCAGCACCATGCTCTGTGCGCAAAAAAGCCTCTTCTTTGCCTCCCAGAGTCGGAGAGTGAAGCAGGTTTTGAAAGTCGAAGAACTAAGACGAACGACACCGGCAGCGTGTGGCCAGCTTCCAAACTTATAGAAAAGAGCACTTTACTGCTCTCTTGCCTTTTCCACTCACATTAGATTGGAAAAGAAGGAGTTTTGGACAACTATCTTTTGCTTTTTGCTAATCAGTCTGCAGATGTCCTTGCAAATGTAGAAGAGGATATGCAGTGTTTTCTGTACTGGCACAGTTTCTCCTTGCAAGATAGAATGGAAAAAACTTTTTTCTATGTGTTGTGTGACAAGAGAAGCAGAAGACGGAGATACGCAGCTCTATGAAGCTAAGCGCCGTTCCGGGTGCCTTTCGGCACAAGGTGCTGGATGGAACGCACCGCGACAGCCAAAATTCTCTTTATGCGCGAAGAAGCCGCTTCTTCGCCTCCAGGAGACAGAGAGAGAGGCAGCTTCCCAAGGGCGAAGAACCAAGCCGCACCACACCCGTATAGTGCGCCTAGTTTTCAAACCTATAGGAGCGAGAACTTTACCACTCTCTCGCCTTCTCCCTTCACATTAGATTGGAAAAGAAGGCGTTTTGGACAACTAACTTTTGCTTTTTCCTAAACAGTCTGCAGAACCCCGTGCAACTTGTAAAACAAGATTGCGGATGATTTCTGTACTGGCACAGTTTCACCTTGGAAGATATAGTGAAAAAGCTTTTTGGAAAGTGTTGTGTGACAAGAGAAGCAGAAGACGGAGATACGCAGCTCTATGAAGCTAAGCGCCGTTCTGGGTGCCTTTCGGGACAAGGCGCTGGCTGGAACGCACTGTGACCGGAAAATCACTGTGCGCGAAGAAGCCGCTTCTTCGCCTCCGGGAGACAGAGAGTGCGGCAGCTTCCCAAAGGCGAAGAACCAGGCCGCACCACACCCGTATAATGCGCGTAGCTTTCAAAACTATAGAAAACAGAAGTTTACCACTCTCTTGCCTTTTCCATTCACATTAGATTGGAAAAGAAGGCGTTTTGGACAACTATCTTTTGCTTTTTCCTAAACAGTCTGCAGACCTCCATGCAACTTCTAGAACAAGATTGCGGATGTTTTCTGTACCGGCACAGTTTCTCCTTGGAAGACATAGTGGAAAAGCTTTTTGCTAAGTGTTGTCTGACAAGAGAACAGAAGATTGAGATACGGAGCTCTATGAACCTAAGCGCCGTTCCGGGCCCCGTTCGGCAAGAGGCGCTGGCTGGAACGCAACGCAACAGCCACAATTCTCTGTGCGCGAAGAAGCCGCTTCTTCGCCTCCGGGAGACAGAGAGAGAGGCAGCTTCCCAAGGGGGAAGAACCAACCCCCACCACACCAGTATAGTGTGTGTAGCTTTCAAACATATAGAAAACAGAACTTTACCACTCTCTTGCCTTTTCCATTCACATTAGATTGGAAAAGAAGGCGTTTTGGACAACTATCTTTTGCTTTTTTGCTAAACAGTCTGCAGACCTCCAGGCAACTTCTAAAACAAGATTTTGGATGTTTTCTGTACTGGCACAGTTTCTCCTTGGAAGACATAGTGGAAAAGCTTTTTGCTAAGTGTTGTGTGACAAGAGAAGCAGAAGACGGAGATATGCAGCTCTATGAACCTAAGTGCTGGTCCCGGGCATCTTTCGACTCAAGGACTTCTACGGTGCTCGCTGCAAGCAGCACAATGCTCTGTGCGCAAAAAAGCCTCTTCTTCGCCTCCCAGAGTCGCAGAGTGAAGCAGGTTTCGAAAGTCGAAGAACTAAGACGAACGACACTGGCAGCGTGTGGCCAGCATCCAAACTTATAGAAAAGAGTACTTTACTGCTCTCTTGCCCTTTCCACTCACATTAGATTGGAAAAGAAGGAGTTTTGGACAACTATCTTTTGCTTTTTGCTAATCAGTCTGCAGACCTCCCTTTGACTTCTAAAACAAGATTGCGGATGTTTTCTGTACTGGCACAGTTTCTGCTTGGAAGACATAGTGGAAAAGCTTTTTGCTAAGTGTTGTGTGACAAGAGAAGCCGGAGACGGAGATACGGAGCTCTATGAAGCTAAGTGCTGGTCCCGGGCATCTTTCGACTCAAGGTGTTCTACGGTGCTCCCTGCCACCAGGACCATGCTCAGTGCGCAAAAAAGCCTCTTCTTTGCCTCCCAGAGTCGGAGAGTGAAGCAGGTTTTGAAAGTCGAACAACTAAGACGAACAAAACTGGCAGCGTGTGGCCAGCATCCAAACTTATAGAAAAGAGCACTTTACTGCTCTCTTGCCTTTTCCACTCACATTAGATTGGAAAAGAAGGAGTTTTGGACAACTATCTTTTGCTTTTTGCTAATCAGTCTGCAGATGTCCTTGCAAATGTAGAAGAGGATATGGGGTGTTTTCTGTACTGGCACAGTTTCTCCTTGCAAGATAGAATGGAAAAAACTTTTTTCTATGTGTTGTGTGACAAGAGAAGCAGAAGACGGAGATACGCAGCTCTATGAAGCTAAGCGCCGTTCCGCGTGCCTTTCGGCACAAGGTGCTGGATGGAACGCACCGCGACAGCCAAAATTCTCTTTATGCGCGAAGAAGCCGCTTCTTCGCCTCCGGGAGACAGAGAGAGAGGCAGCTTCCCAAGGGCGAAGAACCAAGCCGCACCACACCCGTATCGTGCGCCTAGCTTTCAAACCTATAGGAGCGAGAACTTTACCACTCTCTCGCCTTCTCCCTTCACATTAGATTGGAAAAGAAGGCGTTTTGGACAACTAACTTTTGCTTTTTCCTAAACAGTCTGCAGAACCCCGTGCAACTTGTAAAACAAGATTGCGGATGATTTCTGTACTGGCACAGTTTCACCTTGGAAGATATAGTGAAAAAGCTTTTTGGAAAGTGTTGTGTGACAAGAGAAGCAGAAGACGGAGATACGCAGCTCTATGAAGCTAAGCGCCGTTCTGGGTGCCTTTCGGGACAAGGCGCTGGCTGGAACGCACTGTGACCGGAAAATCACTGTGCGCGAAGAAGCCGCTTCTTCGCCTCCGGGAGACAGAGAGTGCGGCAGCTTCCCAAAGGCGAAGAACCAGGCCGCACCACACCCGTATAATGCACGTAGCTTTCAAAACTATAGAAAACAGTAGTTTACCACTCTCTTGCCTTTTCCATTCACATTAGATTGGAAAAGAAGGCGTTTTGGACAACTATCTTTTGCTTTTTCCTAAACAGTCTGCAGACCTCCATGCAACTTCTAGAACAAGATTGCGGATGTTTTCTGTACCGGCACAGTTTCTCCTTGGAAGACATAGTGGAAAAGCTTTTTGCTAAGTGTTGTCTGACAAGAGAACAGAAGATTGAGATACGGAGCTCTATGAACCTAAGCGCCGTTCCGGGCCCCGTTCGGCAAGAGGCGCTGGCTGGAACGCAACGCAACAGCCACAATTCTCTGTGCGCGAAGAAGCCGCTTCTTCGCCTCCGGGAGACAGAGAGAGAGGCAGCTTCCCAAGGGGGAAGAACCAACCCCCACCACACCAGTATAGTGTGTGTAGCTTTCAAACATATAGAAAACAGAACTTTACCTCTCTCTTGCCTTTTCCATTCACATTAGATTGGAAAAGAAGGCGTTTTGGACAACTATCTTTTGCTTTTTTGCTAAACAGTCTGCAGACCTCCAGGCAACTTCTAAAACAAGATTTTGGATGTTTTCTGTACTGGCACAGTTTCTCCTTGGAAGACATAGTGGAAAAGCTTTTTGCTAAGTGTTGTCTGACAAGAGAACAGAAGATTGAGGTACGGAGCTCTATGAACCTAAGCGCCGTTCCGGGCCCCGTTCGGCAAGAGGCGCTGGCTGGAACGCAACGCAACAGCCACAATTCTCTGTGCGCGAAGAAGCCGCTTCTTCGCCTCCGGGAGACAGAGAGAGAGGCAGCTTCCCAAGGGGGAAGAACCAACCCCCACCACACCAGTATAGTGTGTGTAGCTTTCAAACATATAGAAAACAGAACTTTACCACTCTCTTGCTTTTTCCATTCACATTAGATTGGAAAAGAAGGCGTTTTGGACAACTATCTTTTGCTTTTCCCTAAACAGTCTGCAGACCTCCATGAAACTTCTAGAACAAGATTGCGGATGTTTTCTGTACTGGCACAGTTTCTGCTTGGAAGACATAGTGGAAAAGCTTTTTGCTAAGTGTTGTGTGACAAGAGAAGCCGGAGACGGAGATACGGAGCTCTATGAAGCTAAGTGCTGGTCCCGAGCATCTTTCGACTCAAGGTGTTCTACGGAGCTCCCTGCCACCAGCACCATGCTCTGTGCGCAAAAAAGCCTCTTCTTTGCCTCCCAGAGTCGGAGAGTGAAGCAGGTTTTGAAAGTCGAAGAACTAAGACGAACGACACCGGCAGCGTGTGGCCAGCTTCCAAACTTATAGAAAAGAGCACTTTACTGCTCTCTTGCCTTTTCCACTCACATTAGATTGGAAAAGAAGGAGTTTTGGACAACTATCTTTTGCTTTTTGCTAATCAGTCTGCAGATGTCCTTGCAAATGTAGAAGAGGATATGCAGTGTTTTCTGTACTGGCACAGTTTCTCCTTGCAAGATAGAATGGAAAAAACTTTTTTCTATGTGTTGTGTGACAAGAGAAGCAGAAGACGGAGATACGCAGCTCTATGAAGCTAAGCGCCGTTCCGGGTGCCTTTCGGCACAAGGTGCTGGATGGAACGCACCGCGACAGCCAAAATTCTCTTTATGCGCGAAGAAGCCGCTTCTTCGCCTCCAGGAGACAGAGAGAGAGGCAGCTTCCCAAGGGCGAAGAACCAAGCCGCACCACACCCGTATAGTGCGCCTAGTTTTCAAACCTATAGGAGCGAGAACTTTACCACTCTCTCGCCTTCTCCCTTCACATTAGATTGGAAAAGAAGGCGTTTTGGACAACTAACTTTTGCTTTTTCCTAAACAGTCTGCAGAACCCCGTGCAACTTGTAAAACAAGATTGCGGATGATTTCTGTACTGGCACAGTTTCACCTTGGAAGATATAGTGAAAAAGCTTTTTGGAAAGTGTTGTGTGACAAGAGAAGCAGAAGACGGAGATACGCAGCTCTATGAAGCTAAGCGCCGTTCTGGGTGCCTTTCGGGACAAGGCGCTGGCTGGAACGCACTGTGACCGGAAAATCACTGTGCGCGAAGAAGCCGCTTCTTCGCCTCCGGGAGACAGAGAGTGCGGCAGCTTCCCAAAGGCGAAGAACCAGGCCGCACCACACCCGTATAATGCGCGTAGCTTTCAAAACTATAGAAAACAGAAGTTTACCACTCTCTTGCCTTTTCCATTCACATTAGATTGGAAAAGAAGGCGTTTTGGACAACTATCTTTTGCTTTTTCCTAAACAGTCTGCAGACCTCCATGCAACTTCTAGAACAAGATTGCGGATGTTTTCTGTACCGGCACAGTTTCTCCTTGGAAGACATAGTGGAAAAGCTTTTTGCTAAGTGTTGTCTGACAAGAGAACAGAAGATTGAGATACGGAGCTCTATGAACCTAAGCGCCGTTCCGGGCCCCGTTCGGCAAGAGGCGCTGGCTGGAACGCAACGCAACAGCCACAATTCTCTGTGCGCGAAGAAGCCGCTTCTTCGCCTCCGGGAGACAGAGAGAGAGGCAGCTTCCCAAGGGGGAAGAACCAACCCCCACCACACCAGTATAGTGCGTGTAGCTTTCAAACATATAGAAAACAGAACTTTACCACTCTCTTGCCTTTTCCATTCACATTAGATTGGAAAAGAAGGCGTTTTGGACAACTATCTTTTGCTTTTTTGCTAAACAGTCTGCAGACCTCCAGGCAACTTCTAAAACAAGATTTTGGATGTTTTCTGTACTGGCACAGTTTCTCCTTGGAAGACATAGTGGAAAAGCTTTTTGCTAAGTGTTGTGTGACAAGAGAAGCAGAAGACGGAGATATGCAGCTCTATGAAGCTAAGTGCTGGTCCCGGGCATCTTTCGACTCAAGGACTTCTACGGTGCTCGCTGCAAGCAGCACAATGCTCTGTGCGCAAAAAAGCCTCTTCTTCGCCTCCCAGAGTCGCAGAGTGAAGCAGGTTTCGAAAGTCGAAGAACTAAGACGAACGACACTGGCAGCGTGTGGCCAGCATCCAAACTTATAGAAAAGAGTACTTTACTGCTCTCTTGCCCTTTCCACTCACATTAGATTGGAAAAGAAGGAGTTTTGGACAACTATCTTTTGCTTTTTGCTAATCAGTCTGCAGACCTCCCTTTGACTTCTAAAACAAGATTGCGGATGTTTTCTCTACTGGCACAGTTTCTGCTTGGAAGACATAGTGGAAAAGCTTTTTGCTAAGTGTTGTGTGACAAGAGAAGCCGGAGACGGAGATACGGAGCTCTATGAAGCTAAGTGCTGGTCCCGAGCATCTTTCGACTCAAGGTGTTCTACGGTGCTCCCTGCCACCAGGACCATGCTCAGTGCGCAAAAAAGCCTCTTCTTTGCCTCCGAAAGTCGGAGAGTGAAGCAGGTTTTGAAAGTCGAACAACTAAGACGAACAAAACTGGCAGCGTGTGGCCAGCATCCAAACTTATAGAAAAGAGCACTTTACTGCTCTCTTGCCTTTTCCACTCACATTAGATTGGAAAAGAAGGAGTTTTGGACAACTATCTTTTGCTTTTTGCTAATCAGTCTGCAGATGTCCTTGCAAATGTAGAAGAGGATATGGGGTGTTTTCTGTACTGGCACAGTTTCTCCTTGCAAGATAGAATGGAAAAAACTTTTTTCTATGTGTTGTGTGACAAGAGAAGCAGAAGACGGAGATACGCAGCTCTATGAAGCTAAGCGCCGTTCCGGGTGCCTTTCGGCACAAGGTGCTGGATGGAACGCACCGCGACAGCCAAAATTCTCTTTATGCGCGAAGAAGCCGCTTCTTCGCCTCCAGGAGACAGAGAGAGAGGCAGCTTCCCAAGGGCGAAGAACCAAGCCGCACCACACCCGTATAGTGCGCCTAGCTTTCAAACCTATAGGAGCGAGAACTTTACCACTCTCTCGCCTTCTCCCTTCACATTAGATTGGAAAAGAAGGCGTTTTGGACAACTAACTTTTGCTTTATGCTAAACAGTCTGCAGAACCCCGTGCAACTTGTAAAACAAGATTGCGGATGATTTCTGTACTGGCACAGTTTCACCTTGGAAGATATAGTGAAAAAGCTTTTTGGAAAGTGTTGTGTGACAAGAGAAGCAGAAGACGGAGATACGCAGCTCTATGAAGCTAAGCACCGTTCTGGGTGCCTTTCGCGACAAGGCGCTGGCTGGAACGCACTGGGACCGGAAAATCACTGTGCGCGAAGAAGCCGCTTCTTCGCCTCCGGGAGACAGAGAGTGCGGCAGCTTCCCAAAGGCGAAGAACCAGGCCGCACCACACCCGTATAATGCGCGTAGCTTTCAAAACTATAGAAAACAGAAGTTTACCACTCTCTTGCCTTTTCCATTCACATTAGATTGGAAAAGAAGGCGTTTTGGACAACTATCTTTTGCTTTTTCCTAAACAGTCTGCAGACCTCCAGGCAACTTCTAGAACAAGATTGCGGATGTTTTCTGTACCGGCACAGTTTCTCCTTGGAAGACATAGTGGAAAAGCTTTTTGCTAAGTGTTGTCTGACAAGAGAACAGAAGATTGAGGTACGGAGCTCTATGAACCTAAGCGCCGTTCCGGGCCCCGTTCGGCAAGAGGTGCTGGCTGGAACGCAACGCAACAGCCACAATTCTCTGTGCGCGAAGAAGCCGCTTCTTCGCCTCCGGGAGACAGAGAGAGAGGCAGCTTCCCAAGGGGGAAGAACCAACCCCCACCACACCAGTATAGTGTGTGTAGCTTTCAAACATATAGAAAACAGAACTTTACCACTCTCTTGCTTTTTCCATTCACATTAGATTGGAAAAGAAGGCGTTTTGGACAACTATCTTTTGCTTTTCCCTAAACAGTCTGCAGACCTCCATGAAACTTCTAGAACAAGATTGCGGATGTTTTCTGTACTGGCACAGTTTCTGCTTGGAAGACATAGTGGAAAAGCTTTTTGCTAAGTGTTGTGTGACAAGAGAAGCCGGAGACGGAGATACGGAGCTCTATGAAGCTAAGTGCTGGTCCCGAGCATCTTTCGACTCAAGGTGTTCTACGGAGCTCCCTGCCACCAGCACCATGCTCTGTGCGCAAAAAAGCCTCTTCTTTGCCTCCCAGAGTCGGAGAGTGAAGCAGGTTTTGAAAGTCGAAGAACTAAGACGAACGACACCGGCAGCGTGTGGCCAGCTTCCAAACTTATAGAAAAGAGCACTTTACTGCTCTCTTGCCTTTTCCACTCACATTAGATTGGAAAAGAAGGAGTTTTGGACAACTATCTTTTGCTTTTTGCTAATCAGTCTGCAGACCTCCCTTTGACTTCTAAAACAAGATTGCGGATGTTTTCTCTACTGGCACAGTTTCTGCTTGGAAGACATAGTGGAAAAGCTTTTTGCTAAGTGTTGTGTGACAAGAGAAGCCGGAGACGGAGATACGGAGCTCTATGAAGCTAAGTGCTGGTCCCGGGCATCTTTCGACTCAAGGTGTTCTACGGTGCTCCCTGCCACCAGGACCATGCTCAGTGCGCAAAAAAGCCTCTTCTTTGCCTCCGAAAGTCGGAGAGTGAAGCAGGTTTTGAAAGTCGAACAACTAAGACGAACAAAACTGGCAGCGTGTGGCCAGCATCCAAACTTATAGAAAAGAGCACTTTACTGCTCTCTTGCCTTTTCCACTCACATTAGATTGGAAAAGAAGGAGTTTTGGACAACTATCTTTTGCTTTTTGCTAATCAGTCTGCAGATGTCCTTGCAAATGTAGAAGAGGATATGGGGTGTTTTCTGTACTGGCACAGTTTCTCCTTGCAAGATAGAATGGAAAAAACTTTTTTCTATGTGTTGTGTGACAAGAGAAGCAGAAGACGGAGATACGCAGCTCTATGAAGCTAAGCGCCGTTCCGGGTGCCTTTCGGCACAAGGTGCTGGATGGAACGCACCGCGACAGCCAAAATTCTCTTTATGCGCGAAGAAGCCGCTTCTTCGCCTCCAGGAGACAGAGAGAGAGGCAGCTTCCCAAGGGCGAAGAACCAAGCCGCACCACACCCGTATAGTGCGCCTAGCTTTCAAACCTATAGGAGCGAGAACTTTACCACTCTCTCGCCTTCTCCCTTCACATTAGATTGGAAAAGAAGGCGTTTTGGACAACTAACTTTTGCTTTATGCTAAACAGTCTGCAGAACCCCGTGCAACTTGTAAAACAAGATTGCGGATGATTTCTGTACTGGCACAGTTTCACCTTGGAAGATATAGTGAAAAAGCTTTTTGGAAAGTGTTGTGTGACAAGAGAAGCAGAAGACGGAGATACGCAGCTCTATGAAGCTAAGCACCGTTCTGGGTGCCTTTCGGGACAAGGCGCTGGCTGGAACGCACTGGGAACGGAAAATCACTGTGCGCGAAGAAGCCGCTTCTTCGCCTCCGGGAGACAGAGAGTGCGGCAGCTTCCCAAAGGCGAAGAACCAGGCCGCACCACACCCGTATAATGCGCGTAGCTTTCAAAACTATAGAAAACAGAAGTTTACCACTCTCTTGCCTTTTCCATTCACATTAGATTGGAAAAAAAGGCGTTTTGGACAACTATCTTTTGCTTTTTCCTAAACAGTCTGCAGACCTCCAGGCAACTTCTAGAACAAGATTGCGGATGTTTTCTGTACCGGCACAGTTTCTCCTTGGAAGACATAGTGGAAAAGCTTTTTGCTAAGTGTTGTCTGACAAGAGAACAGAAGATTGAGGTACGGAGCTCTATGAACCTAAGCGCCGTTCCGGGCCCCGTTCGGCAAGAGGCGCTGGCTGGAACGCAACGCAACAGCCACAATTCTCTGTGCGCGAAGAAGCCGCTTCTTCGCCTCCGGGAGACAGAGAGAGAGGCAGCTTCCCAAGGGGGAAGAACCAACCCCCACCACACCAGTATAGTGTGTGTAGCTTTCAAACATATAGAAAACAGAACTTTACCACTCTCTTGCTTTTTCCATTCACATTAGATTGGAAAAGAAGGCGTTTTGGACAACTATCTTTTGCTTTTCCCTAAACAGTCTGCAGACCTCCATGAAACTTCTAGAACAAGATTGCGGATGTTTTCTGTACTGGCACAGTTTCTGCTTGGAAGACATAGTGGAAAAGCTTTTTGCTAAGTGTTGTGTGACAAGAGAAGCCGGAGACGGAGATACGGAGCTCTATGAAGCTAAGTGCTGGTCCCGAGCATCTTTCGACTCAAGGTGTTCTACGGAGCTCCCTGCCACCAGCACCATGCTCTGTGCGCAAAAAAGCCTCTTCTTTGCCTCCCAGAGTCGGAGAGTGAAGCAGGTTTTGAAAGTCGAAGAACTAAGACGAACGACACCGGCAGCGTGTGGCCAGCTTCCAAACTTATAGAAAAGAGCACTTTACTGCTCTCTTGCCTTTTCCACTCACATTAGATTGGAAAAGAAGGAGTTTTGGACAACTATCTTTTGCTTTTTGCTAATCAGTCTGCAGATGTCCTTGCAAATGTAGAAGAGGATATGCAGTGTTTTCTGTACTGGCACAGTTTCTCCTTGCAAGATAGAATGGAAAAAACTTTTTTCTATGTGTTGTGTGACAAGAGAAGCAGAAGACGGAGATACGCAGCTCTATGAAGCTAAGCGCCGTTCCGGGTGCCTTTCGGCACAAGGTGCTGGATGGAACGCACCGCGACAGCCAAAATTCTCTTTATGCGCAAAGAAGCCGCTTCTTCGCCTCCAGGAGACAGAGAGAGAGGCAGCTTCCCAAGGGCGAAGAACCAAGCCGCACCACACCCGTATAGTGCGCCTAGTTTTCAAACCTATAGGAGCGAGAACTTTACCACTCTCTCGCCTTCTCCCTTCACATTAGATTGGAAAAGAAGGCGTTTTGGACAACTAACTTTTGCTTTTTCCTAAACAGTCTGCAGAACCCCGTGCAACTTGTAAAACAAGATTGCGGATGATTTCTGTACTGGCACAGTTTCACCTTGGAAGATATAGTGAAAAAGCTTTTTGGAAAGTGTTGTGTGACAAGAGAAGCAGAAGACGGAGATACGCAGCTCTATGAAGCTAAGCGCCGTTCTGGGTGCCTTTCGGGACAAGGCGCTGGCTGGAACGCACTGTGACCGGAAAATCACTGTGCGCGAAGAAGCCGCTTCTTCGCCTCCGGGAGACAGAGAGTGCGGCAGCTTCCCAAAGGCGAAGAACCAGGCCGCACCACACCCGTATAATGCGCGTAGCTTTCAAAACTATAGAAAACAGAAGTTTACCACTCTCTTGCCTTTTCCATTCACATTAGATTGGAAAAGAAGGCGTTTTGGACAACTATCTTTTGCTTTTTCCTAAACAGTCTGCAGACCTCCATGCAACTTCTAGAACAAGATTGCGGATGTTTTCTGTACCGGCACAGTTTCTCCTTGGAAGACATAGTGGAAAAGCTTTTTGCTAAGTGTTGTCTGACAAGAGAACAGAAGATTGAGATACGGAGCTCTATGAACCTAAGCGCCGTTCCGGGCCCCGTTCGGCAAGAGGCGCTGGCTGGAACGCAACGCAACAGCCACAATTCTCTGTGCGCGAAGAAGCCGCTTCTTCGCCTCCGGGAGACAGAGAGAGAGGCAGCTTCCCAAGGGGGAAGAACCAACCCCCACCACACCAGTATAGTGCGTGTAGCTTTCAAACATATAGAAAACAGAACTTTACCACTCTCTTGCCTTTTCCATTCACATTAGATTGGAAAAGAAGGCGTTTTGGACAACTATCTTTTGCTTTTTTGCTAAACAGTCTGCAGACCTCCAGGCAACTTCTAAAACAAGATTTTGGATGTTTTCTGTACTGGCACAGTTTCTCCTTGGAAGACATAGTGGAAAAGCTTTTTGCTAAGTGTTGTGTGACAAGAGAAGCAGAAGACGGAGATATGCAGCTCTATGAAGCTAAGTGCTGGTCCCGGGCATCTTTCGACTCAAGGACTTCTACGGTGCTCGCTGCAAGCAGCACAATGCTCTGTGCGCAAAAAAGCCTCTTCTTCGCCTCCCAGAGTCGCAGAGTGAAGCAGGTTTCGAAAGTCGAAGAACTAAGACGAACGACACTGGCAGCGTGTGGCCAGCATCCAAACTTATAGAAAAGAGTACTTTACTGCTCTCTTGCCCTTTCCACTCACATTAGATTGGAAAAGAAGGAGTTTTGGACAACTATCTTTTGCTTTTTGCTAATCAGTCTGCAGACCTCCCTTTGACTTCTAAAACAAGATTGCGGATGTTTTCTGTACTGGCACAGTTTCTCCTTGGAAGACATAGTGGAAAAGCTTTTTGCTAAGTGTTGTGTGACAAGAGAAGCCGGAGACGGAGATACGGAGCTCTATGAAGCTAAGTGCTGGTCCCGGGCATCTTTCGACTCAAGGTGTTCTACGGTGCTCCCTGCCACCAGGACCATGCTCAGTGCGCAAAAAAGCCTCTTCTTTGCCTCCCAGAGTCGGAGAGTGAAGCAGGTTTCGAAAGTCGAACAACTAAGACGAACGACACCGGCAGCGTGTGGCCAGCTTCCAAACTTATAGAAAAGAGCACTTTACTGCTCTCTTGCCTTTTCCACTCACATTAGATTGGAAAGAAGGAGTTTTGGACAAGTATCTTTTGCTATTTCTAATCAGTCTGCAGATGTCCTTGCAAATTTAGAAGAGGACATGGGGTGTTTTCTGTACTGGCACAGTTTCTCCTTGCAAGATAGAATGGAAAAAACTTTTTTCTATGTGTTGTGTGACAAGAGAAGCAGAAGACGGAGATACGCAGCTCTATGAAGCTAAGCGCCGTTCCGGGTGCCTTTCGGCACAAGGTGCTGGATGGAACGCACCGCGACAGCCAAAATTCTCTTTATGCGCGAAGAAGCCGCTTCTTCGCCTCCAGGAGACAGAGAGAGAGGCAGCTTCCCAAGGGCGAAGAACCAAGCCGCACCACACCCGTATAGTGCGCCTAGCTTTCAAACCTATAGGAGCGAGAACTTTACCACTCTCTCGCCTTCTCCCTTCACATTAGATTGGAAAAGAAGGCGTTTTGGACAACTAACTTTTGCTTTTTCCTAAACAGTCTGCAGAACCCCGTGCAACTTGTAAAACAAGATTGCGGATGATTTCTGTACTGGCACAGTTTCACCTTGGAAGATATAGTGAAAAAGCTTTTTGGAAAGTGTTGTGTGACAAGAGAAGCAGAAGACGGAGATACGCAGCTCTATGAAGCTAAGCGCCGTTCTGGGTGCCTTTCGGGACAAGGCGCTGGCTGGAACGCACTGTGACCGGAAAATCACTGTGCGCGAAGAAGCCGCTTCTTCGCCTCCGGGAGACAGAGAGTGCGGCAGCTTCCCAAAGGCGAAGAACCAGGCCGCACCACACCCGTATAATGCGCGTAGCTTTCAAAACTATAGAAAACAGAAGTTTACCACTCTCTTGCCTTTTCCATTCACATTAGATTGGAAAAGAAGGCGTTTTGGACAACTATCTTTTGCTTTTTCCTAAACAGTCTGCAGACCTCCATGCAACTTCTAGAACAAGATTGCGGATGTTTTCTGTACCGGCACAGTTTCTCCTTGGAAGACATAGTGGAAAAGCTTTTTGCTAAGTGTTGTCTGACAAGAGAACAGAAGATTGAGATACGGAGCTCTATGAACCTAAGCGCCGTTCCGGGCCCCGTTCGGCAAGAGGCGCTGGCTGGAACGCAACGCAACAGCCACAATTCTCTGTGCGCGAAGAAGCCGCTTCTTCGCCTCCGGGAGACAGAGAGAGAGGCAGCTTCCCAAGGGGGAAGAACCAACCCCCACCACACCAGTATAGTGCGTGTAGCTTTCAAACATATAGAAAACAGAACTTTACCACTCTCTTGCCTTTTCCATTCACATTAGATTGGAAAAGAAGGCGTTTTGGACAACTATCTTTTGCTTTTTTGCTAAACAGTCTGCAGACCTCCAGGCAACTTCTAAAACAAGATTTTGGATGTTTTCTGTACTGGCACAGTTTCTCCTTGGAAGACATAGTGGAAAAGCTTTTTGCTAAGTGTTGTGTGACAAGAGAAGCAGAAGACGGAGATATGCAGCTCTATGAAGCTAAGTGCTGGTCCCGGGCATCTTTCGACTCAAGGACTTCTACGGTGCTCGCTGCAAGCAGCACAATGCTCTGTGCGCAAAAAAGCCTCTTCTTCGCCTCCCAGAGTCGCAGAGTGAAGCAGGTTTCGAAAGTCGAAGAACTAAGACGAACGACACTGGCAGCGTGTGGCCAGCATCCAAACTTATAGAAAAGAGTACTTTACTGCTCTCTTGCCCTTTCCACTCACATTAGATTGGAAAAGAAGGAGTTTTGGACAACTATCTTTTGCTTTTTGCTAATCAGTCTGCAGACCTCCCTTTGACTTCTAAAACAAGATTGCGGATGTTTTCTCTACTGGCACAGTTTCTGCTTGGAAGACATAGTGGAAAAGCTTTTTGCTAAGTGTTGTGTGACAAGAGAAGCCGGAGACGGAGATACGGAGCTCTATGAAGCTAAGTGCTGGTCCCGAGCATCTTTCGACTCAAGGTGTTCTACGGTGCTCCCTGCCACCAGGACCATGCTCAGTGCGCAAAAAAGCCTCTTCTTTGCCTCCGAAAGTCGGAGAGTGAAGCAGGTTTTGAAAGTCGAACAACTAAGACGAACAAAACTGGCAGCGTGTGGCCAGCATCCAAACTTATAGAAAAGAGCACTTTACTGCTCTCTTGCCTTTTCCACTCACATTAGATTGGAAAAGAAGGAGTTTTGGACAACTATCTTTTGCTTTTTGCTAATCAGTCTGCAGATGTCCTTGCAAATGTAGAAGAGGATATGCAGTGTTTTCTGTACTGGCACAGTTTCTCCTTGCAAGATAGAATGGAAAAAACTTTTTTCTATGTGTTGTGTGACAAGAGAAGCAGAAGACGGAGATACGCAGCTCTATGAAGCTAAGCGCCGTTCCGGGTGCCTTTCGGCACAAGGTGCTGGATGGAACGCACCGCGACAGCCAAAATTCTCTTTATGCGCGAAGAAGCCGCTTCTTCGCCTCCAGGAGACAGAGAGAGAGGCAGCTTCCCAAGGGCGAAGAACCAAGCCGCACCACACCCGTATAGTGCGCCTAGCTTTCAAACCTATAGGAGCGAGAACTTTACCACTCTCTCGCCTTCTCCCTTCACATTAGATTGGAAAAGAAGGCGTTTTGGACAACTAACTTTTGCTTTATGCTAAACAGTCTGCAGAACCCCGTGCAACTTGTAAAACAAGATTGCGGATGATTTCTGTACTGGCACAGTTTCACCTTGGAAGATATAGTGAAAAAGCTTTTTGGAAAGTGTTGTGTGACAAGAGAAGCAGAAGACGGAGATACGCAGCTCTATGAAGCTAAGCACCGTTCTGGGTGCCTTTCGCGACAAGGCGCTGGCTGGAACGCACTGGGACCGGAAAATCACTGTGCGCGAAGAAGCCGCTTCTTCGCCTCCGGGAGACAGAGAGTGCGGCAGCTTCCCAAAGGCGAAGAACCAGGCCGCACCACACCCGTATAATGCGCGTAGCTTTCAAAACTATAGAAAACAGAAGTTTACCACTCTCTTGCCTTTTCCATTCACATTAGATTGGAAAAGAAGGCGTTTTGGACAACTATCTTTTGCTTTTTCCTAAACAGTCTGCAGACCTCCAGGCAACTTCTAGAACAAGATTGCGGATGTTTTCTGTACCGGCACAGTTTCTCCTTGGAAGACATAGTGGAAAAGCTTTTTGCTAAGTGTTGTCTGACAAGAGAACAGAAGATTGAGGTACGGAGCTCTATGAACCTAAGCGCCGTTCCGGGCCCCGTTCGGCAAGAGGTGCTGGCTGGAACGCAACGCAACAGCCACAATTCTCTGTGCGCGAAGAAGCCGCTTCTTCGCCTCCGGGAGACAGAGAGAGAGGCAGCTTCCCAAGGGGGAAGAACCAACCCCCACCACACCAGTATAGTGTGTGTAGCTTTCAAACATATAGAAAACAGAACTTTACCACTCTCTTGCTTTTTCCATTCACATTAGATTGGAAAAGAAGGCGTTTTGGACAACTATCTTTTGCTTTTCCCTAAACAGTCTGCAGACCTCCATGAAACTTCTAGAACAAGATTGCGGATGTTTTCTGTACTGGCACAGTTTCTGCTTGGAAGACATAGTGGAAAAGCTTTTTGCTAAGTGTTGTGTGACAAGAGAAGCCGGAGACGGAGATACGGAGCTCTATGAAGCTAAGTGCTGGTCCCGAGCATCTTTCGACTCAAGGTGTTCTACGGAGCTCCCTGCCACCAGCACCATGCTCTGTGCGCAAAAAAGCCTCTTCTTTGCCTCCCAGAGTCGGAGAGTGAAGCAGGTTTTGAAAGTCGAAGAACTAAGACGAACGACACCGGCAGCGTGTGGCCAGCTTCCAAACTTATAGAAAAGAGCACTTTACTGCTCTCTTGCCTTTTCCACTCACATTAGATTGGAAAAGAAGGAGTTTTGGACAACTATCTTTTGCTTTTTGCTAATCAGTCTGCAGACCTCCCTTTGACTTCTAAAACAAGATTGCGGATGTTTTCTCTACTGGCACAGTTTCTGCTTGGAAGACATAGTGGAAAAGCTTTTTGCTAAGTGTTGTGTGACAAGAGAAGCCGGAGACGGAGATACGGAGCTCTATGAAGCTAAGTGCTGGTCCCGGGCATCTTTCGACTCAAGGTGTTCTACGGTGCTCCCTGCCACCAGGACCATGCTCAGTGCGCAAAAAAGCCTCTTCTTTGCCTCCGAAAGTCGGAGAGTGAAGCAGGTTTTGAAAGTCGAACAACTAAGACGAACAAAACTGGCAGCGTGTGGCCAGCATCCAAACTTATAGAAAAGAGCACTTTACTGCTCTCTTGCCTTTTCCACTCACATTAGATTGGAAAAGAAGGAGTTTTGGACAACTATCTTTTGCTTTTTGCTAATCAGTCTGCAGATGTCCTTGCAAATGTAGAAGAGGATATGGGGTGTTTTCTGTACTGGCACAGTTTCTCCTTGCAAGATAGAATGGAAAAAACTTTTTTCTATGTGTTGTGTGACAAGAGAAGCAGAAGACGGAGATACGCAGCTCTATGAAGCTAAGCGCCGTTCCGGGTGCCTTTCGGCACAAGGTGCTGGATGGAACGCACCGCGACAGCCAAAATTCTCTTTATGCGCGAAGAAGCCGCTTCTTCGCCTCCAGGAGACAGAGAGAGAGGCAGCTTCCCAAGGGCGAAGAACCAAGCCGCACCACACCCGTATAGTGCGCCTAGCTTTCAAACCTATAGGAGCGAGAACTTTACCACTCTCTCGCCTTCTCCCTTCACATTAGATTGGAAAAGAAGGCGTTTTGGACAACTAACTTTTGCTTTATGCTAAACAGTCTGCAGAACCCCGTGCAACTTGTAAAACAAGATTGCGGATGATTTCTGTACTGGCACAGTTTCACCTTGGAAGATATAGTGAAAAAGCTTTTTGGAAAGTGTTGTGTGACAAGAGAAGCAGAAGACGGAGATACGCAGCTCTATGAAGCTAAGCACCGTTCTGGGTGCCTTTCGGGACAAGGCGCTGGCTGGAACGCACTGGGACCGGAAAATCACTGTGCGCGAAGAAGCCGCTTCTTCGCCTCCGGGAGACAGAGAGTGCGGCAGCTTCCCAAAGGCGAAGAACCAGGCCGCACCACACCCGTATAATGCGCGTAGCTTTCAAAACTATAGAAAACAGAAGTTTACCACTCTCTTGCCTTTTCCATTCACATTAGATTGGAAAAGAAGGCGTTTTGGACAACTATCTTTTGCTTTTTCCTAAACAGTCTGCAGACCTCCAGGCAACTTCTAGAACAAGATTGCGGATGTTTTCTGTACCGGCACAGTTTCTCCTTGGAAGACATAGTGGAAAAGCTTTTTGCTAAGTGTTGTCTGACAAGAGAACAGAAGATTGAGGTACGGAGCTCTATGAACCTAAGCGCCGTTCCGGGCCCCGTTCGGCAAGAGGCGCTGGCTGGAACGCAACGCAACAGCCACAATTCTCTGTGCGCGAAGAAGCCGCTTCTTCGCCTCCGGGAGACAGAGAGAGAGGCAGCTTCCCAAGGGGGAAGAACCAACCCCCACCACACCAGTATAGTGTGTGTAGCTTTCAAACATATAGAAAACAGAACTTTACCACTCTCTTGCTTTTTCCATTCACATTAGATTGGAAAAGAAGGCGTTTTGGACAACTATCTTTTGCTTTTCCCTAAACAGTCTGCAGACCTCCATGAAACTTCTAGAACAAGATTGCGGATGTTTTCTGTACTGGCACAGTTTCTGCTTGGAAGACATAGTGGAAAAGCTTTTTGCTAAGTGTTGTGTGACAAGAGAAGCCGGAGATGGAGATACGGAGCTCTATGAAGCTAAGTGCTGGTCCCGAGCATCTTTCGACTCAAGGTGTTCTACGGAGCTCCCTGCCACCAGCACCATGCTCTGTGCGCAAAAAAGCCTCTTCTTTGCCTCCCAGAGTCGGAGAGTGAAGCAGGTTTTGAAAGTCGAAGAACTAAGACGAACGACACCGGCAGCGTGTGGCCAGCTTCCAAACTTATAGAAAAGAGCACTTTACTGCTCTCTTGCCTTTTCCACTCACATTAGATTGGAAAAGAAGGAGTTTTGGACAACTATCTTTTGCTTTTTGCTAATCAGTCTGCAGATGTCCTTGCAAATGTAGAAGAGGATATGCAGTGTTTTCTGTACTGGCACAGTTTCTCCTTGCAAGATAGAATGGAAAAAACTTTTTTCTATGTGTTGTGTGACAAGAGAAGCAGAAGACGGAGATACGCAGCTCTATGAAGCTAAGCGCCGTTCCGGGTGCCTTTCGGCACAAGGTGCTGGATGGAACGCACCGCGACAGCCAAAATTCTCTTTATGCGCAAAGAAGCCGCTTCTTCGCCTCCAGGAGACAGAGAGAGAGGCAGCTTCCCAAGGGCGAAGAACCAAGCCGCACCACACCCGTATAGTGCGCCTAGTTTTCAAACCTATAGGAGCGAGAACTTTACCACTCTCTCGCCTTCTCCCTTCACATTAGATTGGAAAAGAAGGCGTTTTGGACAACTAACTTTTGCTTTTTCCTAAACAGTCTGCAGAACCCCGTGCAACTTGTAAAACAAGATTGCGGATGATTTCTGTACTGGCACAGTTTCACCTTGGAAGATATAGTGAAAAAGCTTTTTGGAAAGTGTTGTGTGACAAGAGAAGCAGAAGACGGAGATACGCAGCTCTATGAAGCTAAGCGCCGTTCTGGGTGCCTTTCGGGACAAGGCGCTGGCTGGAACGCACTGTGACCGGAAAATCACTGTGCGCGAAGAAGCCGCTTCTTCGCCTCCGGGAGACAGAGAGTGCGGCAGCTTCCCAAAGGCGAAGAACCAGGCCGCACCACACCCGTATAATGCGCGTAGCTTTCAAAACTATAGAAAACAGAAGTTTACCACTCTCTTGCCTTTTCCATTCACATTAGATTGGAAAAGAAGGCGTTTTGGACAACTATCTTTTGCTTTTTCCTAAACAGTCTGCAGACCTCCATGCAACTTCTAGAACAAGATTGCGGATGTTTTCTGTACCGGCACAGTTTCTCCTTGGAAGACATAGTGGAAAAGCTTTTTGCTAAGTGTTGTCTGACAAGAGAACAGAAGATTGAGATACGGAGCTCTATGAACCTAAGCGCCGTTCCGGGCCCCGTTCGGCAAGAGGCGCTGGCTGGAACGCAACGCAACAGCCACAATTCTCTGTGCGCGAAGAAGCCGCTTCTTCGCCTCCGGGAGACAGAGAGAGAGGCAGCTTCCCAAGGGGGAAGAACCAACCCCCACCACACCAGTATAGTGCGTGTAGCTTTCAAACATATAGAAAACAGAACTTTACCACTCTCTTGCCTTTTCCATTCACATTAGATTGGAAAAGAAGGCGTTTTGGACAACTATCTTTTGCTTTTTTGCTAAACAGTCTGCAGACCTCCAGGCAACTTCTAAAACAAGATTTTGGATGTTTTCTGTACTGGCACAGTTTCTCCTTGGAAGACATAGTGGAAAAGCTTTTTGCTAAGTGTTGTGTGACAAGAGAAGCAGAAGACGGAGATATGCAGCTCTATGAAGCTAAGTGCTGGTCCCGGGCATCTTTCGACTCAAGGACTTCTACGGTGCTCGCTGCAAGCAGCACAATGCTCTGTGCGCAAAAAAGCCTCTTCTTCGCCTCCCAGAGTCGCAGAGTGAAGCAGGTTTCGAAAGTCGAAGAACTAAGACGAACGACACTGGCAGCGTGTGGCCAGCATCCAAACTTATAGAAAAGAGTACTTTACTGCTCTCTTGCCCTTTCCACTCACATTAGATTGGAAAAGAAGGAGTTTTGGACAACTATCTTTTGCTTTTTGCTAATCAGTCTGCAGACCTCCCTTTGACTTCTAAAACAAGATTGCGGATGTTTTCTGTACTGGCACAGTTTCTGCTTGGAAGACATAGTGGAAAAGCTTTTTGCTAAGTGTTGTGTGACAAGAGAAGCCGGAGACGGAGATACGGAGCTCTATGAAGCTAAGTGCTGGTCCCGAGCATCTTTCGACTCAAGGTGTTCTACGGTGCTCCCTGCCACCAGGACCATGCTCAGTGCGCAAAAAAGCCTCTTCTTTGCCTCCGAAAGTCGGAGAGTGAAGCAGGTTTTGAAAGTCGAACAACTAAGACGAACAAAACTGGCAGCGTGTGGCCAGCATCCAAACTTATAGAAAAGAGCACTTTACTGCTCTCTTGCCTTTTCCACTCACATTAGATTGGAAAAGAAGGAGTTTTGGACAACTATCTTTTGCTTTTTGCTAATCAGTCTGCAGATGTCCTTGCAAATGTAGAAGAGGATATGGGGTGTTTTCTGTACTGGCACAGTTTCTCCTTGCAAGATAGAATGGAAAAAACTTTTTTCTATGTGTTGTGTGACAAGAGAAGCAGAAGACGGAGATACGCAGCTCTATGAAGCTAAGCGCCGTTCCGGGTGCCTTTCGGCACAAGGTGCTGGATGGAACGCACCGCGACAGCCAAAATTCTCTTTATGCGCGAAGAAGCCGCTTCTTCGCCTCCAGGAGACAGAGAGAGAGGCAGCTTCCCAAGGGCGAAGAACCAAGCCGCACCACACCCGTATAGTGCGCCTAGCTTTCAAACCTATAGGAGCGAGAACTTTACCACTCTCTCGCCTTCTCCCTTCACATTAGATTGGAAAAGAAGGCGTTTTGGACAACTAACTTTTGCTTTTTCCTAAACAGTCTGCAGAACCCCGTGCAACTTGTAAAACAAGATTGCGGATGATTTCTGTACTGGCACAGTTTCACCTTGGAAGATATAGTGAAAAAGCTTTTTGGAAAGTGTTGTGTGACAAGAGAAGCAGAAGACGGAGATACGCAGCTCTATGAAGCTAAGCGCCGTTCTGGGTGCCTTTCGGGACAAGGCGCTGGCTGGAATGCACTGTGACCGGAAAATCACTGTGCGCGAAGAAGCCGCTTCTTCGCCTCCGGGAGACAGAGAGTGCGGCAGCTTCCCAAAGGCGAAGAACCAGGCCGCACCACACCCGTATAATGCGCGTAGCTTTCAAAACTATAGAAAACAGAAGTTTACCACTCTCTTGCCTTTTCCATTCACATTAGATTGGAAAAGAAGGCGTTTTGGACAACTATCTTTTGCTTTTTCCTAAACAGTCTGCAGACCTCCATGCAACTTCTAGAACAAGATTGCGGATGTTTTCTGTACCGGCACAGTTTCTCCTTGGAAGACATAGTGGAAAAGCATTTTGCTAAGTGTTGTCTGACAAGAGAACAGAAGATTGAGATACGGAGCTCTATGAACCTAAGCGCCGTTCCGGGCCCCGTTCGGCAAGAGGCGCTGGCTGGAACGCAACGCAACAGCCACAATTCTCTGTGCGCGAAGAAGCCGCTTCTTCGCCTCCGGGAGACAGAGAGAGAGGCAGCTTCCCAAGGGGGAAGAACCAACCCCCACCACACCAGTATAGTGTGTGTAGCTTTCAAACATATAGAAAACAGAACTTTACCTCTCTCTTGCCTTTTCCATTCACATTAGATTGGAAAAGAAGGCGTTTTGGACAACTATCTTTTGCTTTTTTGCTAAACAGTCTGCAGACCTCCAGGCAACTTCTAAAACAAGATTTTGGATGTTTTCTGTACTGGCACAGTTTCTCCTTGCAAGATAGAATGGAAAAAACTTTTTTCTATGTGTTGTGTGACAAGAGAATCAGAAGACGGAGATACGCAGCTCTATGAAGCTAAGCGCCGTTCCGGGTGCCTTTCGGCACAAGGTGCTGGATGGAACGCACCGCGACAGCCAAAATTCTCTTTATGCGCGAAGAAGCCGCTTCTTCGCCTCCAGGAGACAGAGAGAGAGGCAGCTTCCCAAGGGCGAAGAACCAAGCCGCACCACACCCGTATAGTGCGCCTAGCTTTCAAACCTATAGGAGCGAGAACTTTACCACTCTCTCGCCTTCTCCCTTCACATTAGATTGGAAAAGAAGGCGTTTTGGACAACTAACTTTTGCTTTATGCTAAACAGTCTGCAGAACCCCGTGCAACTTGTAAAACAAGATTGCGGATGATTTCTGTACTGGCACAGTTTCACCTTGGAAGATATAGTGAAAAAGCTTTTTGGAAAGTGTTGTGTGACAAGAGAAGCAGAAGACGGAGATACGCAGCTCTATGAAGCTAAGCGCCGTTCTGGGTGCCTTTCGGGACAAGGCGCTGGCTGGAACGCACTGGGACCGGAAAATCACTGTGCGCGAAGAAGCCGCTTCTTCGCCTCCGGGAGACAGAGAGTGCGGCAGCTTCCCAAAGGCGAAGAACCAGGCCGCACCACACCCGTATAATGCGCGTAGCTTTCAAAACTATAGAAAACAGAAGTTTACCACTCTCTTGCCTTTTCCATTCACATTAGATTGGAAAAGAAGGCGTTTTGGACAACTATCTTTTGCTTTTTCCTAAACAGTCTGCAGACCTCCAGGCAACTTCTAGAACAAGATTGCGGATGTTTTCTGTACCGGCACAGTTTCTCCTTGGAAGACATAGTGGAAAAGCTTTTTGCTAAGTGTTGTCTGACAAGAGAACAGAAGATTGAGGTACGGAGCTCTATGAACCTAAGCGCCGTTCCGGGCCCCGTTCGGCAAGAGGCGCTGGCTGGAACGCAACGCAACAGCCACAATTCTCTGTGCGCGAAGAAGCCGCTTCTTCGCCTCCGGGAGACAGAGAGAGAGGCAGCTTCCCAAGGGGGAAGAACCAACCCCCACCACACCAGTATAGTGTGTGTAGCTTTCAAACATATAGAAAACAGAACTTTACCACTCTCTTGCTTTTTCCATTCACATTAGATTGGAAAAGAAGGCGTTTTGGACAACTATCTTTTGCTTTTCCCTAAACAGTCTGCAGACCTCCATGAAACTTCTAGAACAAGATTGCGGATGTTTTCTGTACTGGCACAGTTTCTGCTTGGAAGACATAGTGGAAAAGCTTTTTGCTAAGTGTTGTGTGACAAGAGAAGCCGGAGACGGAGATACGGAGCTCTATGAAGCTAAGTGCTGGTCCCGAGCATCTTTCGACTCAAGGTGTTCTACGGAGCTCCCTGCCACCAGCACCATGCTCTGTGCGCAAAAAAGCCTCTTCTTTGCCTCCCAGAGTCGGAGAGTGAAGCAGGTTTTGAAAGTCGAAGAACTAAGACGAACGACACCGGCAGCGTGTGGCCAGCTTCCAAACTTATAGAAAAGAGCACTTTACTGCTCTCTTGCCTTTTCCACTCACATTAGATTGGAAAAGAAGGAGTTTTGGACAACTATCTTTTGCTTTTTGCTAATCAGTCTGCAGATGTCCTTGCAAATGTAGAAGAGGATATGCAGTGTTTTCTGTACTGGCACAGTTTCTCCTTGCAAGATAGAATGGAAAAAACTTTTTTCTATGTGTTGTGTGACAAGAGAAGCAGAAGACGGAGATACGCAGCTCTATGAAGCTAAGCGCCGTTCCGGGTGCCTTTCGGCACAAGGTGCTGGATGGAACGCACCGCGACAGCCAAAATTCTCTTTATGCGCGAAGAAGCCGCTTCTTCGCCTCAAGGAGACAGAGAGAGAGGCAGCTTCCCAAGGGCGAAGAACCAAGCCGCACCACACCCGTATAGTGCGCCTAGTTTTCAAACCTATAGGAGCGAGAACTTTACCACTCTCTCGCCTTCTCCCTTCACATTAGATTGGAAAAGAAGGCGTTTTGGACAACTAACTTTTGCTTTTTCCTAAACAGTCTGCAGAACCCCGTGCAACTTGTAAAACAAGATTGCGGATGATTTCTGTACTGGCACAGTTTCACCTTGGAAGATATAGTGAAAAAGCTTTTTGGAAAGTGTTGTGTGACAAGAGAAGCAGAAGACGGAGATACGCAGCTCTATGAAGCTAAGCGCCGTTCTGGGTGCCTTTCGGGACAAGGCGCTGGCTGGAACGCACTGTGACCGGAAAATCACTGTGCGCGAAGAAGCCGCTTCTTCGCCTCCGGGAGACAGAGAGTGCGGCAGCTTCCCAAAGGCGAAGAACCAGGCCGCACCACACCCGTATAATGCGCGTAGCTTTCAAAACTATAGAAAACAGAAGTTTACCACTCTCTTGCCTTTTCCATTCACATTAGATTGGAAAAGAAGGCGTTTTGGACAACTATCTTTTGCTTTTTCCTAAACAGTCTGCAGACCTCCATGCAACTTCTAGAACAAGATTGCGGATGTTTTCTGTACCGGCACAGTTTCTCCTTGGAAGACATAGTGGAAAAGCTTTTTGCTAAGTGTTGTCTGACAAGAGAACAGAAGATTGAGATACGGAGCTCTATGAACCTAAGCGCCGTTCCGGGCCCCGTTCGGCAAGAGGCGCTGGCTGGAACGCAACGCAACAGCCACAATTCTCTGTGCGCGAAGAAGCCGCTTCTTCGCCTCCGGGAGACAGAGAGAGAGGCAGCTTCCCAAGGGGGAAGAACCAACCCCCACCACACCAGTATAGTGCGTGTAGCTTTCAAACATATAGAAAACAGAACTTTACCACTCTCTTGCCTTTTCCATTCACATTAGATTGGAAAAGAAGGCGTTTTGGACAACTATCTTTTGCTTTTTTGCTAAACAGTCTGCAGACCTCCAGGCAACTTCTAAAACAAGATTTTGGATGTTTTCTGTACTGGCACAGTTTCTCCTTGGAAGACATAGTGGAAAAGCTTTTTGCTAAGTGTTGTGTGACAAGAGAAGCAGAAGACGGAGATATGCAGCTCTATGAAGCTAAGTGCTGGTCCCGGGCATCTTTCGACTCAAGGACTTCTACGGTGCTCGCTGCAAGCAGCACAATGCTCTGTGCGCAAAAAAGCCTCTTCTTCGCCTCCCAGAGTCGCAGAGTGAAGCAGGTTTCGAAAGTCGAAGAACTAAGACGAACGACACTGGCAGCGTGTGGCCAGCATCCAAACTTATAGAAAAGAGTACTTTACTGCTCTCTTGCCCTTTCCACTCACATTAGATTGGAAAAGAAGGAGTTTTGGACAACTATCTTTTGCTTTTTGCTAATCAGTCTGCAGACCTCCCTTTGACTTCTAAAACAAGATTGCGGATGTTTTCTCTACTGGCACAGTTTCTGCTTGGAAGACATAGTGGAAAAGCTTTTTGCTAAGTGTTGTGTGACAAGAGAAGCCGGAGACGGAGATACGGAGCTCTATGAAGCTAAGTGCTGGTCCCGAGCATCTTTCGACTCAAGGTGTTCTACGGTGCTCCCTGCCACCAGGACCATGCTCAGTGCGCAAAAAAGCCTCTTCTTTGCCTCCGAAAGTCGGAGAGTGAAGCAGGTTTTGAAAGTCGAACAACTAAGACGAACAAAACTGGCAGCGTGTGGCCAGCATCCAAACTTATAGAAAAGAGCACTTTACTGCTCTCTTGCCTTTTCCACTCACATTAGATTGGAAAAGAAGGAGTTTTGGACAACTATCTTTTGCTTTTTGCTAATCAGTCTGCAGATGTCCTTGCAAATGTAGAAGAGGATATGGGGTGTTTTCTGTACTGGCACAGTTTCTCCTTGCAAGATAGAATGGAAAAAACTTTTTTCTATGTGTTGTGTGACAAGAGAAGCAGAAGACGGAGATACGCAGCTCTATGAAGCTAAGCGCCGTTCCGGGTGCCTTTCGGCACAAGGTGCTGGATGGAACGCACCGCGACAGCCAAAATTCTCTTTATGCGCGAAGAAGCCGCTTCTTCGCCTCCAGGAGACAGAGAGAGAGGCAGCTTCCCAAGGACGAAGAACCAAGCCGCACCACACCCGTATAGTGCGCCTAGCTTTCAAACCTATAGGAGCGAGAACTTTACCACTCTCTCGCCTTCTCCCTTCACATTAGATTGGAAAAGAAGGCGTTTTGGACAACTAACTTTTGCTTTATGCTAAACAGTCTGCAGAACCCCGTGCAACTTGTAAAACAAGATTGCGGATGATTTCTGTACTGGCACAGTTTCACCTTGGAAGATATAGTGAAAAAGCTTTTTGGAAAGTGTTGTGTGACAAGAGAAGCAGAAGACGGAGATACGCAGCTCTATGAAGCTAAGCACCGTTCTGGGTGCCTTTCGGGACAAGGCGCTGGCTGGAACGCACTGGGACCGGAAAATCACTGTGCGCGAAGAAGCCGCTTCTTCGCCTCCGGGAGACAGAGAGTGCGGCAGCTTCCCAAAGGCGAAGAACCAGGCCGCACCACACCCGTATAATGCGCGTAGCTTTCAAAACTATAGAAAACAGAAGTTTACCACTCTCTTGCCTTTTCCATTCACATTAGATTGGAAAAGAAGGCGTTTTGGACAACTATCTTTTGCTTTTTCCTAAACAGTCTGCAGACCTCCAGGCAACTTCTAGAACAAGATTGCGGATGTTTTCTGTACCGGCACAGTTTCTCCTTGGAAGACATAGTGGAAAAGCTTTTTGCTAAGTGTTGTCTGACAAGAGAACAGAAGATTGAGGTACGGAGCTCTATGAACCTAAGCGCCGTTCCGGGCCCCGTTCGGCAAGAGGCGCTGGCTGGAACGCAACGCAACAGCCACAATTCTCTGTGCGCGAAGAAGCCGCTTCTTCGCCTCCGGGAGACAGAGAGAGAGGCAGCTTCCCAAGGGGGAAGAACCAACCCCCACCACACCAGTATAGTGTGTGTAGCTTTCAAACATATAGAAAACAGAACTTTACCACTCTCTTGCTTTTTCCATTCACATTAGATTGGAAAAGAAGGCGTTTTGGACAACTATCTTTTGCTTTTCCCTAAACAGTCTGCAGACCTCCATGAAACTTCTAGAACAAGATTGCGGATGTTTTCTGTACTGGCACAGTTTCTGCTTGGAAGACATAGTGGAAAAGCTTTTTGCTAAGTGTTGTGTGACAAGAGAAGCCGGAGACGGAGATACGGAGCTCTATGAAGCTAAGTGCTGGTCCCGAGCATCTTTCGACTCAAGGTGTTCTACGGAGCTCCCTGCCACCAGCACCATGCTCTGTGCGCAAAAAAGCCTCTTCTTTGCCTCCCAGAGTCGGAGAGTGAAGCAGGTTTTGAAAGTCGAAGAACTAAGACGAACGACACCGGCAGCGTGTGGCCAGCTTCCAAACTTATAGAAAAGAGCACTTTACTGCTCTCTTGCCTTTTCCACTCACATTAGATTGGAAAAGAAGGAGTTTTGGACAACTATCTTTTGCTTTTTGCTAATCAGTCTGCAGATGTCCTTGCAAATGTAGAAGAGGATATGCAGTGTTTTCTGTACTGGCACAGTTTCTCCTTGCAAGATAGAATGGAAAAAACTTTTTTCTATGTGTTGTGTGACAAGAGAAGCAGAAGACGGAGATACGCAGCTCTATGAAGCTAAGCGCCGTTCCGGGTGCCTTTCGGCACAAGGTGCTGGATGGAACGCACCGCGACAGCCAAAATTCTCTTTATGCGCGAAGAAGCCGCTTCTTCGCCTCCAGGAGACAGAGAGAGAGGCAGCTTCCCAAGGGCGAAGAACCAAGCCGCACCACACCCGTATAGTGCGCCTAGCTTTCAAACCTATAGGAGCGAGAACTTTACCACTCTCTCGCCTTCTCCCTTCACATTAGATTGGAAAAGAAGGCGTTTTGGACAACTAACTTTTGCTTTTTCCTAAACAGTCTGCAGAACCCCGTGCAACTTGTAAAACAAGATTGCGGATGATTTCTGTACTGGCACAGTTTCACCTTGGAAGATATAGTGAAAAAGCTTTTTGGAAAGTGTTGTGTGACAAGAGAAGCAGAAGACGGAGATACGCAGCTCTATGAAGCTAAGCGCCGTTCTGGGTGCCTTTCGGGACAAGGCGCTGGCTGGAATGCACTGTGACCGGAAAATCACTGTGCGCGAAGAAGCCGCTTCTTCGCCTCCGGGAGACAGAGAGTGCGGCAGCTTCCCAAAGGCGAAGAACCAGGCCGCACCACACCCGTATAATGCGCGTAGCTTTCAAAACTATAGAAAACAGAAGTTTACCACTCTCTTGCCTTTTCCATTCACATTAGATTGGAAAAGAAGGCGTTTTGGACAACTATCTTTTGCTTTTTCCTAAACAGTCTGCAGACCTCCATGCAACTTCTAGAACAAGATTGCGGATGTTTTCTGTACCGGCACAGTTTCTCCTTGGAAGACATAGTGGAAAAGCATTTTGCTAAGTGTTGTCTGACAAGAGAACAGAAGATTGAGATACGGAGCTCTATGAACCTAAGCGCCGTTCCGGGCCCCGTTCGGCAAGAGGCGCTGGCTGGAACGCAACGCAACAGCCACAATTCTCTGTGCGCGAAGAAGCCGCTTCTTCGCCTCCGGGAGACAGAGAGAGAGGCAGCTTCCCAAGGGGGAAGAACCAACCCCCACCACACCAGTATAGTGTGTGTAGCTTTCAAACATATAGAAAACAGAACTTTACCTCTCTCTTGCCTTTTCCATTCACATTAGATTGGAAAAGAAGGCGTTTTGGACAACTATCTTTTGCTTTTTTGCTAAACAGTCTGCAGACCTCCAGGCAACTTCTAAAACAAGATTTTGGATGTTTTCTGTACTGGCACAGTTTCTCCTTGCAAGATAGAATGGAAAAAACTTTTTTCTATGTGTTGTGTGACAAGAGAATCAGAAGACGGAGATACGCAGCTCTATGAAGCTAAGCGCCGTTCCGGGTGCCTTTCGGCACAAGGTGCTGGATGGAACGCACCGCGACAGCCAAAATTCTCTTTATGCGCGAAGAAGCCGCTTCTTCGCCTCCAGGAGACAGAGAGAGAGGCAGCTTCCCAAGGGCGAAGAACCAAGCCGCACCACACCCGTATAGTGCGCCTAGCTTTCAAACCTATAGGAGCGAGAACTTTACCACTCTCTCGCCTTCTCCCTTCACATTAGATTGGAAAAGAAGGCGTTTTGGACAACTAACTTTTGCTTTATGCTAAACAGTCTGCAGAACCCCGTGCAACTTGTAAAACAAGATTGCGGATGATTTCTGTACTGGCACAGTTTCACCTTGGAAGATATAGTGAAAAAGCTTTTTGGAAAGTGTTGTGTGACAAGAGAAGCAGAAGACGGAGATACGCAGCTCTATGAAGCTAAGCGCCGTTCTGGGTGCCTTTCGGGACAAGGCGCTGGCTGGAACGCACTGGGACCGGAAAATCACTGTGCGCGAAGAAGCCGCTTCTTCGCCTCCGGGAGACAGAGAGTGCGGCAGCTTCCCAAAGGCGAAGAACCAGGCCGCACCACACCCGTATAATGCGCGTAGCTTTCAAAACTATAGAAAACAGAAGTTTACCACTCTCTTGCCTTTTCCATTCACATTAGATTGGAAAAGAAGGCGTTTTGGACAACTATCTTTTGCTTTTTCCTAAACAGTCTGCAGACCTCCAGGCAACTTCTAGAACAAGATTGCGGATGTTTTCTGTACCGGCACAGTTTCTCCTTGGAAGACATAGTGGAAAAGCTTTTTGCTAAGTGTTGTCTGACAAGAGAACAGAAGATTGAGGTACGGAGCTCTATGAACCTAAGCGCCGTTCCGGGCCCCGTTCGGCAAGAGGCGCTGGCTGGAACGCAACGCAACAGCCACAATTCTCTGTGCGCGAAGAAGCCGCTTCTTCGCCTCCGGGAGACAGAGAGAGAGGCAGCTTCCCAAGGGGGAAGAACCAACCCCCACCACACCAGTATAGTGTGTGTAGCTTTCAAACATATAGAAAACAGAACTTTACCACTCTCTTGCTTTTTCCATTCACATTAGATTGGAAAAGAAGGCGTTTTGGACAACTATCTTTTGCTTTTCCCTAAACAGTCTGCAGACCTCCATGAAACTTCTAGAACAAGATTGCGGATGTTTTCTGTACTGGCACAGTTTCTGCTTGGAAGACATAGTGGAAAAGCTTTTTGCTAAGTGTTGTGTGACAAGAGAAGCCGGAGACGGAGATACGGAGCTCTATGAAGCTAAGTGCTGGTCCCGAGCATCTTTCGACTCAAGGTGTTCTACGGAGCTCCCTGCCACCAGCACCATGCTCTGTGCGCAAAAAAGCCTCTTCTTTGCCTCCCAGAGTCGGAGAGTGAAGCAGGTTTTGAAAGTCGAAGAACTAAGACGAACGACACCGGCAGCGTGTGGCCAGCTTCCAAACTTATAGAAAAGAGCACTTTACTGCTCTCTTGCCTTTTCCACTCACATTAGATTGGAAAAGAAGGAGTTTTGGACAACTATCTTTTGCTTTTTGCTAATCAGTCTGCAGATGTCCTTGCAAATGTAGAAGAGGATATGCAGTGTTTTCTGTACTGGCACAGTTTCTCCTTGCAAGATAGAATGGAAAAAACTTTTTTCTATGTGTTGTGTGACAAGAGAAGCAGAAGACGGAGATACGCAGCTCTATGAAGCTAAGCGCCGTTCCGGGTGCCTTTCGGCACAAGGTGCTGGATGGAACGCACCGCGACAGCCAAAATTCTCTTTATGCGCGAAGAAGCCGCTTCTTCGCCTCAAGGAGACAGAGAGAGAGGCAGCTTCCCAAGGGCGAAGAACCAAGCCGCACCACACCCGTATAGTGCGCCTAGTTTTCAAACCTATAGGAGCGAGAACTTTACCACTCTCTCGCCTTCTCCCTTCACATTAGATTGGAAAAGAAGGCGTTTTGGACAACTAACTTTTGCTTTTTCCTAAACAGTCTGCAGAACCCCGTGCAACTTGTAAAACAAGATTGCGGATGATTTCTGTACTGGCACAGTTTCACCTTGGAAGATATAGTGAAAAAGCTTTTTGGAAAGTGTTGTGTGACAAGAGAAGCAGAAGACGGAGATACGCAGCTCTATGAAGCTAAGCGCCGTTCTGGGTGCCTTTCGGGACAAGGCGCTGGCTGGAACGCACTGTGACCGGAAAATCACTGTGCGCGAAGAAGCCGCTTCTTCGCCTCCGGGAGACAGAGAGTGCGGCAGCTTCCCAAAGGCGAAGAACCAGGCCGCACCACACCCGTATAATGCGCGTAGCTTTCAAAACTATAGAAAACAGAAGTTTACCACTCTCTTGCCTTTTCCATTCACATTAGATTGGAAAAGAAGGCGTTTTGGACAACTATCTTTTGCTTTTTCCTAAACAGTCTGCAGACCTCCATGCAACTTCTAGAACAAGATTGCGGATGTTTTCTGTACCGGCACAGTTTCTCCTTGGAAGACATAGTGGAAAAGCTTTTTGCTAAGTGTTGTCTGACAAGAGAACAGAAGATTGAGATACGGAGCTCTATGAACCTAAGCGCCGTTCCGGGCCCCGTTCGGCAAGAGGCGCTGGCTGGAACGCAACGCAACAGCCACAATTCTCTGTGCGCGAAGAAGCCGCTTCTTCGCCTCCGGGAGACAGAGAGAGAGGCAGCTTCCCAAGGGGGAAGAACCAACCCCCACCACACCAGTATAGTGCGTGTAGCTTTCAAACATATAGAAAACAGAACTTTACCACTCTCTTGCCTTTTCCATTCACATTAGATTGGAAAAGAAGGCGTTTTGGACAACTATCTTTTGCTTTTTTGCTAAACAGTCTGCAGACCTCCAGGCAACTTCTAAAACAAGATTTTGGATGTTTTCTGTACTGGCACAGTTTCTCCTTGGAAGACATAGTGGAAAAGCTTTTTGCTAAGTGTTGTGTGACAAGAGAAGCAGAAGACGGAGATATGCAGCTCTATGAAGCTAAGTGCTGGTCCCGGGCATCTTTCGACTCAAGGACTTCTACGGTGCTCGCTGCAAGCAGCACAATGCTCTGTGCGCAAAAAAGCCTCTTCTTCGCCTCCCAGAGTCGCAGAGTGAAGCAGGTTTCGAAAGTCGAAGAACTAAGACGAACGACACTGGCAGCGTGTGGCCAGCATCCAAACTTATAGAAAAGAGTACTTTACTGCTCTCTTGCCCTTTCCACTCACATTAGATTGGAAAAGAAGGAGTTTTGGACAACTATCTTTTGCTTTTTGCTAATCAGTCTGCAGACCTCCCTTTGACTTCTAAAACAAGATTGCGGATGTTTTCTCTACTGGCACAGTTTCTGCTTGGAAGACATAGTGGAAAAGCTTTTTGCTAAGTGTTGTGTGACAAGAGAAGCCGGAGACGGAGATACGGAGCTCTATGAAGCTAAGTGCTGGTCCCGAGCATCTTTCGACTCAAGGTGTTCTACGGTGCTCCCTGCCACCAGGACCATGCTCAGTGCGCAAAAAAGCCTCTTCTTTGCCTCCGAAAGTCGGAGAGTGAAGCAGGTTTTGAAAGTCGAACAACTAAGACGAACAAAACTGGCAGCGTGTGGCCAGCATCCAAACTTATAGAAAAGAGCACTTTACTGCTCTCTTGCCTTTTCCACTCACATTAGATTGGAAAAGAAGGAGTTTTGGACAACTATCTTTTGCTTTTTGCTAATCAGTCTGCAGATGTCCTTGCAAATGTAGAAGAGGATATGGGGTGTTTTCTGTACTGGCACAGTTTCTCCTTGCAAGATAGAATGGAAAAAACTTTTTTCTATGTGTTGTGTGACAAGAGAAGCAGAAGACGGAGATACGCAGCTCTATGAAGCTAAGCGCCGTTCCGGGTGCCTTTCGGCACAAGGTGCTGGATGGAACGCACCGCGACAGCCAAAATTCTCTTTATGCGCGAAGAAGCCGCTTCTTCGCCTCCAGGAGACAGAGAGAGAGGCAGCTTCCCAAGGACGAAGAACCAAGCCGCACCACACCCGTATAGTGCGCCTAGCTTTCAAACCTATAGGAGCGAGAACTTTACCACTCTCTCGCCTTCTCCCTTCACATTAGATTGGAAAAGAAGGCGTTTTGGACAACTAACTTTTGCTTTATGCTAAACAGTCTGCAGAACCCCGTGCAACTTGTAAAACAAGATTGCGGATGATTTCTGTACTGGCACAGTTTCACCTTGGAAGATATAGTGAAAAAGCTTTTTGGAAAGTGTTGTGTGACAAGAGAAGCAGAAGACGGAGATACGCAGCTCTATGAAGCTAAGCACCGTTCTGGGTGCCTTTCGGGACAAGGCGCTGGCTGGAACGCACTGGGACCGGAAAATCACTGTGCGCGAAGAAGCCGCTTCTTCGCCTCCGGGAGACAGAGAGTGCGGCAGCTTCCCAAAGGCGAAGAACCAGGCCGCACCACACCCGTATAATGCGCGTAGCTTTCAAAACTATAGAAAACAGAAGTTTACCACTCTCTTGCCTTTTCCATTCACATTAGATTGGAAAAGAAGGCGTTTTGGACAACTATCTTTTGCTTTTTCCTAAACAGTCTGCAGACCTCCAGGCAACTTCTAGAACAAGATTGCGGATGTTTTCTGTACCGGCACAGTTTCTCCTTGGAAGACATAGTGGAAAAGCTTTTTGCTAAGTGTTGTCTGACAAGAGAACAGAAGATTGAGGTACGGAGCTCTATGAACCTAAGCGCCGTTCCGGGCCCCGTTCGGCAAGAGGCGCTGGCTGGAACGCAACGCAACAGCCACAATTCTCTGTGCGCGAAGAAGCCGCTTCTTCGCCTCCGGGAGACAGAGAGAGAGGCAGCTTCCCAAGGGGGAAGAACCAACCCCCACCACACCAGTATAGTGTGTGTAGCTTTCAAACATATAGAAAACAGAACTTTACCACTCTCTTGCTTTTTCCATTCACATTAGATTGGAAAAGAAGGCGTTTTGGACAACTATCTTTTGCTTTTCCCTAAACAGTCTGCAGACCTCCATGAAACTTCTAGAACAAGATTGCGGATGTTTTCTGTACTGGCACAGTTTCTGCTTGGAAGACATAGTGGAAAAGCTTTTTGCTAAGTGTTGTGTGACAAGAGAAGCCGGAGACGGAGATACGGAGCTCTATGAAGCTAAGTGCTGGTCCCGAGCATCTTTCGACTCAAGGTGTTCTACGGAGCTCCCTGCCACCAGCACCATGCTCTGTGCGCAAAAAAGCCTCTTCTTTGCCTCCCAGAGTCGGAGAGTGAAGCAGGTTTTGAAAGTCGAAGAACTAAGACGAACGACACCGGCAGCGTGTGGCCAGCTTCCAAACTTATAGAAAAGAGCACTTTACTGCTCTCTTGCCTTTTCCACTCACATTAGATTGGAAAAGAAGGAGTTTTGGACAACTATCTTTTGCTTTTTGCTAATCAGTCTGCAGATGTCCTTGCAAATGTAGAAGAGGATATGCAGTGTTTTCTGTACTGGCACAGTTTCTCCTTGCAAGATAGAATGGAAAAAACTTTTTTCTATGTGTTGTGTGACAAGAGAAGCAGAAGACGGAGATACGCAGCTCTATGAAGCTAAGCGCCGTTCCGGGTGCCTTTCGGCACAAGGTGCTGGATGGAACGCACCGCGACAGCCAAAATTCTCTTTATGCGCGAAGAAGCCGCTTCTTCGCCTCCAGGAGACAGAGAGAGAGGCAGCTTCCCAAGGGCGAAGAACCAAGCCGCACCACACCCGTATAGTGCGCCTAGTTTTCAAACCTATAGGAGCGAGAACTTTACCACTCTCTCGCCTTCTCCCTTCACATTAGATTGGAAAAGAAGGCGTTTTGGACAACTAACTTTTGCTTTTTCCTAAACAGTCTGCAGAACCCCGTGCAACTTGTAAAACAAGATTGCGGATGATTTCTGTACTGGCACAGTTTCACCTTGGAAGATATAGTGAAAAAGCTTTTTGGAAAGTGTTGTGTGACAAGAGAAGCAGAAGACGGAGATACGCAGCTCTATGAAGCTAAGCGCCGTTCTGGGTGCCTTTCGGGACAAGGCGCTGGCTGGAACGCACTGTGACCGGAAAATCACTGTGCGCGAAGAAGCCGCTTCTTCGCCTCCGGGAGACAGAGAGTGCGGCAGCTTCCCAAAGGCGAAGAACCAGGCCGCACCACACCCGTATAATGCGCGTAGCTTTCAAAACTATAGAAAACAGAAGTTTACCACTCTCTTGCCTTTTCCATTCACATTAGATTGGAAAAGAAGGCGTTTTGGACAACTATCTTTTGCTTTTTCCTAAACAGTCTGCAGACCTCCATGCAACTTCTAGAACAAGATTGCGGATGTTTTCTGTACCGGCACAGTTTCTCCTTGGAAGACATAGTGGAAAAGCTTTTTGCTAAGTGTTGTCTGACAAGAGAACAGAAGATTGAGATACGGAGCTCTATGAACCTAAGCGCCGTTCCGGGCCCCGTTCGGCAAGAGGCGCTGGCTGGAACGCAACGCAACAGCCACAATTCTCTGTGCGCGAAGAAGCCGCTTCTTCGCCTCCGGGAGACAGAGAGAGAGGCAGCTTCCCAAGGGGGAAGAACCAACCCCCACCACACCAGTATAGTGCGTGTAGCTTTCAAACATATAGAAAACAGAACTTTACCACTCTCTTGCCTTTTCCATTCACATTAGATTGGAAAAGAAGGCGTTTTGGACAACTATCTTTTGCTTTTTTGCTAAACAGTCTGCAGACCTCCAGGCAACTTCTAAAACAAGATTTTGGATGTTTTCTGTACTGGCACAGTTTCTCCTTGGAAGACATAGTGGAAAAGCTTTTTGCTAAGTGTTGTGTGACAAGAGAAGCAGAAGACGGAGATATGCAGCTCTATGAAGCTAAGTGCTGGTCCCGGGCATCTTTCGACTCAAGGACTTCTACGGTGCTCGCTGCAAGCAGCACAATGCTCTGTGCGCAAAAAAGCCTCTTCTTCGCCTCCCAGAGTCGCAGAGTGAAGCAGGTTTCGAAAGTCGAAGAACTAAGACGAACGACACTGGCAGCGTGTGGCCAGCATCCAAACTTATAGAAAAGAGTACTTTACTGCTCTCTTGCCCTTTCCACTCACATTAGATTGGAAAAGAAGGAGTTTTGGACAACTATCTTTTGCTTTTTGCTAATCAGTCTGCAGACCTCCCTTTGACTTCTAAAACAAGATTGCGGATGTTTTCTGTACTGGCACAGTTTCTGCTTGGAAGACATAGTGGAAAAGCTTTTTGCTAAGTGTTGTGTGACAAGAGAAGCCGGAGACGGAGATACGGAGCTCTATGAAGCTAAGTGCTGGTCCCGAGCATCTTTCGACTCAAGGTGTTCTACGGTGCTCCCTGCCACCAGGACCATGCTCAGTGCGCAAAAAAGCCTCTTCTTTGCCTCCGAAAGTCGGAGAGTGAAGCAGGTTTTGAAAGTCGAACAACTAAGACGAACAAAACTGGCAGCGTGTGGCCAGCATCCAAACTTATAGAAAAGAGCACTTTACTGCTCTCTTGCCTTTTCCACTCACATTAGATTGGAAAAGAAGGAGTTTTGGACAACTATCTTTTGCTTTTTGCTAATCAGTCTGCAGATGTCCTTGCAAATGTAGAAGAGGATATGGGGTGTTTTCTGTACTGGCACAGTTTCTCCTTGCAAGATAGAATGGAAAAAACTTTTTTCTATGTGTTGTGTGACAAGAGAAGCAGAAGACGGAGATACGCAGCTCTATGAAGCTAAGCGCCGTTCCGGGTGCCTTTCGGCACAAGGTGCTGGATGGAACGCACCGCGACAGCCAAAATTCTCTTTATGCGCGAAGAAGCCGCTTCTTCGCCTCCAGGAGACAGAGAGAGAGGCAGCTTCCCAAGGGCGAAGAACCAAGCCGCACCACACCCGTATAGTGCGCCTAGCTTTCAAACCTATAGGAGCGAGAACTTTACCACTCTCTCGCCTTCTCCCTTCACATTAGATTGGAAAAGAAGGCGTTTTGGACAACTAACTTTTGCTTTTTCCTAAACAGTCTGCAGAACCCCGTGCAACTTGTAAAACAAGATTGCGGATGATTTCTGTACTGGCACAGTTTCACCTTGGAAGATATAGTGAAAAAGCTTTTTGGAAAGTGTTGTGTGACAAGAGAAGCAGAATACGGAGATACGCAGCTCTATGAAGCTAAGCGCCGTTCTGGGTGCCTTTCGGGACAAGGCTCTGGCTGGAATGCACTGTGACCGGAAAATCACTGTGCGCGAAGAAGCCGCTTCTTCGCCTCCGGGAGACAGAGAGTGCGGCAGCTTCCCAAAGGCGAAGAACCAGGCCGCACCACACCCGTATAATGCGCGTAGCTTTCAAAACTATAGAAAACAGAAGTTTACCACTCTCTTGCCTTTTCCATTCACATTAGATTGGAAAAGAAGGCGTTTTGGACAACTATCTTTTGCTTTTTCCTAAACAGTCTGCAGACCTCCAGGCAACTTCTAGAACAAGATTGCGGATGTTTTCTGTACCGGCACAGTTTCTCCTTGGAAGACATAGTGGAAAAGCTTTTTGCTAAGTGTTGTCTGACAAGAGAACAGAAGATTGAGATACGGAGCTCTATGAACCTAAGCGCCGTTCCGGGCCCCGTTCGGCAAGAGGCGCTGGCTGGAACGCAACGCAACAGCCACAATTCTCTGTGCGCGAAGAAGCCGCTTCTTCGCCTCCGGGAGACAGAGAGAGAGGCAGCTTCCCAAGGGGGAAGAACCAACCCCCACCACACCAGTATAGTGTGTGTAGCTTTCAAACATATAGAAAACAGAACTTTACCACTCTCTTGCTTTTTCCATTCACATTAGATTGGAAAAGAAGGCGTTTTGGACAACTATCTTTTGCTTTTCCCTAAACAGTCTGCAGACCTCCATGAAACTTCTAGAACAAGATTGCGGATGTTTTCTGTACTGGCACAGTTTCTGCTTGGAAGACATAGTGGAAAAGCTTTTTGCTAAGTGTTGTGTGACAAGAGAAGCCGGAGACGGAGATACGGAGCTCTATGAAGCTAAGTGCTGGTCCCGAGCATCTTTCGACTCAAGGTGTTCTACGGAGCTCCCTGCCACCAGCACCATGCTCTGTGCGCAAAAAAGCCTCTTCTTTGCCTCCCAGAGTCGGAGAGTGAAGCAGGTTTTGAAAGTCGAAGAACTAAGACGAACAACACCGGCAGCGTGTGGCCAGCTTCCAAACTTATAGAAAAGAGCACTTTACTGCTCTCTTGCCTTTTCCACTCACATTAGATTGGAAAAGAAGGAGTTTTGGACAACTATCTTTTGCTTTTTGCTAATCAGTCTGCAGATGTCCTTGCAAATGTAGAAGAGGATATGCAGTGTTTTCTGTACTGGCACAGTTTCTCCTTGCAAGATAGAATGGAAAAAACTTTTTTCTATGTGTTGTGTGACAAGAGAAGCAGAAGACGGAGATACGCAGCTCTATGAAGCTAAGCGCCGTTCCGGGTGCCTTTCGGCACAAGGTGCTGGATGGAACGCACCGCGACAGCCAAAATTCTCTTTATGCGCGAAGAAGCCGCTTCTTCGCCTCCAGGAGACAGAGAGAGAGGCAGCTTCCCAAGGGCGAAGAACCAAGCCGCACCACACCCGTATAGTGCGCCTAGTTTTCAAACCTATAGGAGCGAGAACTTTACCACTCTCTCGCCTTCTCCCTTCACATTAGATTGGAAAAGAAGGCGTTTTGGACAACTAACTTTTGCTTTTTCCTAAACAGTCTGCAGAACCCCGTGCAACTTGTAAAACAAGATTGCGGATGATTTCTGTACTGGCACAGTTTCACCTTGGAAGATATAGTGAAAAAGCTTTTTGGAAAGTGTTGTGTGACAAGAGAAGCAGAAGACGGAGATACGCAGCTCTATGAAGCTAAGCGCCGTTCTGGGTGCCTTTCGGGACAAGGCGCTGGCTGGAACGCACTGTGACCGGAAAATCACTGTGCGCGAAGAAGCCGCTTCTTCGCCTCCGGGAGACAGAGAGTGCGGCAGCTTCCCAAAGGCGAAGAACCAGGCCGCACCACACCCGTATAATGCGCGTAGCTTTCAAAACTATAGAAAACAGAAGTTTACCACTCTCTTGCCTTTTCCATTCACATTAGATTGGAAAAGAAGGCGTTTTGGACAACTATCTTTTGCTTTTTCCTAAACAGTCTGCAGACCTCCATGCAACTTCTAGAACAAGATTGCGGATGTTTTCTGTACCGGCACAGTTTCTCCTTGGAAGACATAGTGGAAAAGCTTTTTGCTAAGTGTTGTCTGACAAGAGAACAGAAGATTGAGATACGGAGCTCTATGAACCTAAGCGCCGTTCCGGGCCCCGTTCGGCAAGAGGCGCTGGCTGGAACGCAACGCAACAGCCACAATTCTCTGTGCGCGAAGAAGCCGCTTCTTCGCCTCCGGGAGACAGAGAGAGAGGCAGCTTCCCAAGGGGGAAGAACCAACCCCCACCACACCAGTATAGTGCGTGTAGCTTTCAAACATATAGAAAACAGAACTTTACCACTCTCTTGCCTTTTCCATTCACATTAGATTGGAAAAGAAGGCGTTTTGGACAACTATCTTTTGCTTTTTTGCTAAACAGTCTGCAGACCTCCAGGCAACTTCTAAAACAAGATTTTGGATGTTTTCTGTACTGGCACAGTTTCTCCTTGGAAGACATAGTGGAAAAGCTTTTTGCTAAGTGTTGTGTGACAAGAGAAGCAGAAGACGGAGATATGCAGCTCTATGAAGCTAAGTGCTGGTCCCGGGCATCTTTCGACTCAAGGACTTCTACGGTGCTCGCTGCAAGCAGCACAATGCTCTGTGCGCAAAAAAGCCTCTTCTTCGCCTCCCAGAGTCGCAGAGTGAAGCAGGTTTCGAAAGTCGAAGAACTAAGACGAACGACACTGGCAGCGTGTGGCCAGCATCCAAACTTATAGAAAAGAGTACTTTACTGCTCTCTTGCCCTTTCCACTCACATTAGATTGGAAAAGAAGGAGTTTTGGACAACTATCTTTTGCTTTTTGCTAATCAGTCTGCAGACCTCCCTTTGACTTCTAAAACAAGATTGCGGATGTTTTCTGTACTGGCACAGTTTCTGCTTGGAAGACATAGTGGAAAAGCTTTTTGCTAAGTGTTGTGTGACAAGAGAAGCCGGAGACGGAGATACGGAGCTCTATGAAGCTAAGTGCTGGTCCCGAGCATCTTTCGACTCAAGGTGTTCTACGGTGCTCCCTGCCACCAGGACCATGCTCAGTGCGCAAAAAAGCCTCTTCTTTGCCTCCGAAAGTCGGAGAGTGAAGCAGGTTTTGAAAGTCGAACAACTAAGACGAACAAAACTGGCAGCGTGTGGCCAGCATCCAAACTTATAGAAAAGAGCACTTTACTGCTCTCTTGCCTTTTCCACTCACATTAGATTGGAAAAGAAGGAGTTTTGGACAACTATCTTTTGCTTTTTGCTAATCAGTCTGCAGATGTCCTTGCAAATGTAGAAGAGGATATGGGGTGTTTTCTGTACTGGCACAGTTTCTCCTTGCAAGATAGAATGGAAAAAACTTTTTTCTATGTGTTGTGTGACAAGAGAAGCAGAAGACGGAGATACGCAGCTCTATGAAGCTAAGCGCCGTTCCGGGTGCCTTTCGGCACAAGGTGCTGGATGGAATGCACCGCGACAGCCAAAATTCTCTTTATGCGCGAAGAAGCCGCTTCTTCGCCTCCAGGAGACAGAGAGAGAGGCAGCTTCCCAAGGGCGAAGAACCAAGCCGCACCACACCCGTATAGTGCGCCTAGCTTTCAAACCTATAGGAGCGAGAACTTTACCACTCTCTCGCCTTCTCCCTTCACATTAGATTGGAAAAGAAGGCGTTTTGGACAACTAACTTTTGCTTTTTCCTAAACAGTCTGCAGAACCCCGTGCAACTTGTAAAACAAGATTGCGGATGATTTCTGTACTGGCACAGTTTCACCTTGGAAGATATAGTGAAAAAGCTTTTTGGAAAGTGTTGTGTGACAAGAGAAGCAGAAGACGGAGATACGCAGCTCTATGAAGCTAAGCGCCGTTCTGGGTGCCTTTCGGGACAAGGCGCTGGCTGGAACGCACTGTGACCGGAAAATCACTGTGCGCGAAGAAGCCGCTTCTTCGCCTCCGGGAGACAGAGAGTGCGGCAGCTTCCCAAAGGCGAAGAACCAGGCCGCACCACACCCGTATAATGCGCGTAGCTTTCAAAACTATAGAAAACAGAAGTTTACCACTCTCTTGCCTTTTCCATTCACATTAGATTGGAAAAGAAGGCGTTTTGGACAACTATCTTTTGCTTTTTCCTAAACAGTCTGCAGACCTCCATGCAACTTCTAGAACAAGATTGCGGATGTTTTCTGTACCGGCAGAGTTTCTCCTTGGAAGACATAGTGGAAAAGCTTTTTGCTAAGTGTTGTCTGACAAGAGAACAGAAGATTGAGATACGGAGCTCTATGAACCTAAGCGCCGTTCCGGGCCCCGTTCGGCAAGAGGCGCTGGCTGGAACGCAACGCAACAGCCACAATTCTCTGTGCGCGAAGAAGCCGCTTCTTCGCCTCCGGGAGACAGAGAGAGAGGCAGCTTCCCAAGGGGGAAGAACCAACCCCCACCACACCAGTATAGTGCGTGTAGCTTTCAAACATATAGAAAACAGAACTTTACCACTCTCTTGCCTTTTCCATTCACATTAGATTTGAAAAGAAGGCGTTTTGGACAACTATCTTTTGCTTTTTTGCTAAACAGTCTGCAGACCTCCAGGCAACTTCTAGAACAAGATTTTGGATGTTTTCTGTACTGGCACAGTTTCTCCTTGGAAGACATAGTGGAAAAGCTTTTTGCTAAGTGTTGTGTGACAAGAGAAGCAGAAGACGGAGATATGCAGCTCTATGAAGCTAAGTGCTGGTCCCGGGCATCTTTCGACTCAAGGACTTCTACGGTGCTCGCTGCAAGCAGCACAATGCTCTGTGCGCAAAAAAGCCTCTTCTTCCCCTCCCAGAGTCGCAGAGTGAAGCAGGTTTCGAAAGTCGAAGAACTAAGACGAACGACACTGGCAGCGTGTGGCCAGCATCCAAACTTATAGAAAAGAGTACTTTACTGCTCTCTTGCCCTTTCCACTCACATTAGATTGGAAAAGAAGGAGTTTTGGACAACTATCTTTTGCTTTTTGCTAATCAGTCTGCAGACCTCCCTTTGACTTCTAAAACAAGATTGCGGATGTTTTCTGTACTGGCACAGTTTCTGCTTGGAAGACATAGTGGAAAAGCTTTTTGCTAAGTGTTGTGTGACAAGAGAAGCCGGAGACGGAGATACGGAGCTCTATGAAGCTAAGTGCTGGTCCCGGGCATCTTTCGACTCAAGGTGTTCTACGGTGCTCCCTGCCACCAGGACCATGCTCAGTGCGCAAAAAAGCCTCTTCTTTGCCTCCGAAAGTCGGAGAGTGAAGCAGGTTTTGAAAGTCGAACAACTAAGACGAACGACACTGGCAGCGTGTGGCCAGCATCCAAACGTATAGAAAAGAGCACTTTACTGCTCTCTTGCCTTTTCCACTCACATTAGATTGGAAAAGAAGGAGTTTTGGACAACTATCTTTTGCTTTTTGCTAATCAGTCTGCAGATGTCCTTGCAAATGTAGAAGAGGATATGCAGTGTTTTCTGTACTGGCACAGTTTCTCCTTGCAAGATAGAATGGAAAAAACTTTTTTCTATGTGTTGTGTGACAAGAGAAGCAGAAGACGGAGATACGCAGCTCTATGAAGCTAAGCGCCGTTCCGGGTGCCTTTCGGCACAAGGTGCTGGATGGAACGCACCGCGACAGCCAAAATTCTCTTTATGCGCGAAGAAGCCGCTTCTTCGCCTCCAGGAGACAGAGAGAGAGGCAGCTTCCCAAGGGCGAAGAACCAAGCCGCACCACACCCGTATAGTGCGCCTAGCTTTCAAACCTATAGGAGCGAGAACTTTACCACTCTCTCGCCTTCTCCCTTCACATTAGATTGGAAAAGAAGGCGTTTTGGACAACTAACTTTTGCTTTTTCCTAAACAGTCTGCAGAACCCTGTGCAACTTGTAAAACAAGATTGCGGATGATTTCTGTACTGGCACAGTTTCACCTTGGAAGATATAGTGAAAAAGCTTTTTGGAAAGTGTTGTGTGACAAGAGAAGCAGAAGACGGAGATACGCAGCTCTATGAAGCTAAGCGCCGTTCTGGGTGCCTTTCGGGACAAGGCGCTGGCTGGAACGCACTGTGACCGGAAAATCACTGTGCGCGAAGAAGCCGCTTCTTCGCCTCCGGGAGACAGAGAGTGCGGCAGCTTCCCAAAGGCGAAGAACCAGGCCGCACCACACCCGTATAATGCGCGTAGCTTTCAAAACTATAGAAAACAGAAGTTTACCACTCTCTTGCCTTTTCCATTCACATTAGATTGGAAAAGAAGGCGTTTTGGACAACTATCTTTTGCTTTTTCCTAAACAGTCTGCAGACCTCCAGGCAACTTCTAGAACAAGATTGCGGATGTTTTCTGTACCGGCACAGTTTCTCCTTGGAAGACATAGTGGAAAAGCTTTTTGCTAAGTGTTGTCTGACAAGAGAACAGAAGATTGAGGTACGGAGCTCTATGAACCTAAGCGCCGTTCCGGGCCCCGTTCGGCAAGAGGCGCTGGCTGGAACGCAACGCAACAGCCACAATTCTCTGTGCGCGAAGAAGCCGCTTCTTCGCCTCCGGGAGACAGAGAGAGAGGCAGCTTCCCAAGGGGGAAGAACCAACCCCCACCACACCAGTATAGTGCGTGTAGCTTTCAAACATATAGAAAACAGAACTTTACCACTCTCTTGCCTTTTCCATTCACATTAGATTGGAAAAGAAGGCGTTTTGGACAACTATCTTTTGCTTTTCCCTAAACAGTCTGCAGACCTCCATGAAACTTCTAGAACAAGATTGTGGATGTTTTCTGTACTGGCACAGTTTCTCCTTGGAAGACATAGTGGAAAAGCTTTTTGCTAAGTGTTGTGTGACAAGAGAAGCAGAAGATGGAGATATGCAGCTCTATGAAGCTAAGTGCTGGTCCCGGGCATCTTTCGACTCAAGGTGCTCTACGGAGCTCCCTGCCACCAGCACCATGCTCTGTGCGCAAAAAAGCCTCTTCTTTGCCTCCCAGAGTCGGAGAGTGAAGCAGGTTTCGAAAGTCGAACAACTAAGACGAACGACACCGGCAGCGTGTGGCCAGCTTCCAAACTTATAGAAAAGAGCACTTTACTGCTCTCTTGCCTTTTCCACTCACATTAGATTGGAAAAGAAGGAGTTTTGGACAACTATTTTTGCTTTTTGCTAATCAGTCTGCAGATGTCCTTGCAAATGTAGAAGAGGATATGGGGTGTTTTCTGTACTGGCACAGTTTCTCCTTGCAAGATAGAATGGAAAAAACTTTTTTCTATGTGTTGTGTGACAAGAGAAGCAGAAGACGGAGATACGCAGCTCTATGAAGCTAAGCGCCGTTCCGGGTGCCTTTCGGCACAAGGTGCTGGATGGAACGCACCGCGACAGCCAAAATTCTCTTTATGCGCGAAGAAGCCGCTTCTTCGCCTCCAGGAGACAGAGACAGAGGCAGCTTCCCAAGGGCGAAGAACCAAGCCGCACCACACCCGTATAGTGCGCCTAGCTTTCAAACCTATAGGAGCGAGAACTTTACCACTCTCTCGCCTTCTCCGTTCACATTAGATTGGAAAAGAAGGCGTTTTGGACAACTAACTTTTGCTTTTTCCTAAACAGTCTGCAGAACCCCGTGCAACTTGTAAAACAAGATTGCGGATGATTTCTGTACTGGCACAGTTTCACCTTGGAAGATATAGTGAAAAAGCTTTTTGGAAAGTGTTGTGTGACAAGAGAAGCAGAAGACGGAGATACGCAGCTCTATGAAGCTAAGCGCCGTTCTGGGTGCCTTTCGGGACAAGGCGCTGGCTGGAACGCACTGTGACCGGAAAATCACTGTGCGCGAAGAAGCCGCTTCTTCGCCTCCGGGAGACAGAGAGTGCGGCAGCTTCCCAAAGGCGAAGAACCAGGCCGCACCACACCCGTATAATGCGCGTAGCTTTCAAAACTATAGAAAACAGAAGTTTACCACTCTCTTGCCTTTTCCATTCACATTAGATTGGAAAAGAAGGCGTTTTGGACAACTATCTTTTGCTTTTTCCTAAACAGTCTGCAGATCTCCATGCAACTTCTAGAACAAGATTGCGGATGTTTTCTGTACCGGCACAGTTTCTCCTTGGAAGACATAGTGGAAAAGCTTTTTGCTAAGTGTTGTCTGACAAGAGAACAGAAGATTGAGATACGAAGCTCTATGAACCTAAGCGCCGTTCCGGGCCCCGTTCGGCAAGAGGCGCTGGCTGGAACGCAACGCAACAGCCACAATTCTCTGTGCGCGAAGAAGCCGCTTCTTCGCCTCCGGGAGACAGAGAGAGAGGCAGCTTCCCAAGGGGGAAGAACCAACCCCCACCACACCAGTATAGTGCGTGTAGCTTTCAAACCAATAGAAAACAGAATTTACCACTCTCTTGCCTTTTCCCTTCACATTAGATTGGAAAAGAAGGCGTTTTGGACAACTATCTTTTGCTTTTTCCTAAACAGTCTGCAGACCTCCGTGCAATTTCTAGAACAAGATTTTGGATGTTTTATGTACTGGCACAGTTTCTGCTTGGAAGACATAGTGGAAAAGCTTTTTGCTAAGTGTTGTGTGACAAGAGAAGCAGAAGACGGAGATACGCAGCTCTATGAAGCTAAGCGCCGTTCCGGGCCGCTTTCGGCACAAGGCGTTGGCTGGAATGCACTGCGACAGCCACAATTCTCTGTGCGCGAAGAAGCCGCTTCTTCGCCTCCGGGAGACAGAGAGAGAGGCAGCTTCCCAAGGGCGAAGAACCAAGCCGCACCACACCCGTATAGTGCGCCTAGCTTTCAAACTTATAGGAGAGAGAACTTTACCACTCTCTCGCCATCTCCCTTCACATTAGATTGGAAAAGAAGCCGTTTTGGACAACTATCTTTTGCTTTTTGCTAATCAGTCTGCAGACATCCATGCAACTTCTAAAACAAGATTGCGGATGTTTTCTGTACTGGCACAGTTTCTTCTTGGAAGACATAGTGGAAAAGCTTTTTGCTAAGTGTTTTGTGATAAGAGAAGCAGAAGACGGAGATACGCAGCTCTATGAAGCTAAGCGCTTTTCCTGGTGCCTTTCGGCACAAGGCGCTGGATGGAACGCAACGCGACAGTGACAATTCTCTGTGCGCGAAGAAGCCGCTTCTTCGCCTCCAGGAGACAGAGAGAGAGGCAGCTTCCCAAGGGCGAAGAACCAAGCCGCACCACACCCGTATAATGCGTGTAGCTTTCAGACCATTAGAAAACAGAACTTTACCTCTCTCTTGCCTTTTCCCTTCACATTAGATTGGAAAAGAAAGCGTTTTGGACAACTATCTTTTGCTCTTTGCTAATCAGTCTGCAGACGTCCTTGATATTTTCGAAGAGGCTATGGGGTATTTTCTGTACTGGCACAGTTTCTCCTTGCAAGATAGAATGGAAAAACTTTTTTCTATGTGTTGTGTGACAAGAAAACCAGAAGACGGCGATACGGAGCTCTATGAAGCTAAGCGCCGTTCCGGGCGCCTTTCAGCACAAGGCGCTGGCTGGAACGCACCGCGACAAGCACAATTCTCTGTGTGCGAAGAAGCCGCTTCTTCGCCTGCGGGAGACAGAGAGTGCGGCAGCTTCCCAAAGGCGAAGAACCAAGCCGCACCACACTCATATAGTGCGCGTAGCTCTCAAACCTATAGAAAACAGAACTTTACCTCTCTCTCGCCTTTTCCCTTCACATTAGATTGGAAAAGAAAGCGTTTTGGACAACTATCTTTTGCTCTTTGCTAATCAGTCTGCAGACGTCCCTTCGACATCTAAAACAAGATTGCGGATGTTTCCTGTACTGGCACAGTTTCTGCTTGGAAGACATAGTGGAAAAGCTTTTTGCTAAGTGTTGTGTGACAAGAGAGGCAGAAGACGGAGATACGGAGCTCTATGAAGCTAAGCGCTGTTCCGGATGCCTTTCGGCACAAGGCGCAGGCTGGAACGCACCGCGACAGCCACAATTCTCTTTGCGCGAATAAGCCGCTTCTTCGCCTCCGGGAGACAGAGAGAGAGGCAGCTTCCCAAGGGCGAAGAAACAAGCCGCACCATGCGGACACAGTGTGCATAGCTTTCAAACCTATAGAAAACAGGACTTTTCCACTCTCTTGCCTTTTCCATTCACATTAGATTGGAAAAGAAGGCATTTTGGACAACTATCTTTTGCTTTTTGCTAAACAGTCTGCAGACCGCCGTGCAACTTCTAGAACAAGATTGTGGATGTTTTCTGTACTGGCACAGTTTCTGCTTGGAAGACATAGTGGAAAAGCTTTTTGCTAAGTGTTGTGTGACAAGAGAGGCAGAAGACGGAGATATGCAGTTCTATGAAGCTAAGCGCCTTTCCAGGTGCCTTTCGGGACAAGGCGCTGGCTGGAACGCACGGCGACCGGAAAATTACTTTGTGCGAAGAAGCCGCTTCATCGCCTCCGGGAGACAGAGAGTGCGGCAGCTTCCCAATGGCGAAGAACCAAGCCGCACCACACCCATATTATGCGCGTAGCTCTCAAACCTATAAAAAACAGAATTTACCACTCTCTTGCCTTTTCCATTCACATTAATTGGAAAAGTAGGCGATTTGGACAACTATCTTTTGCTTTTTCCTAAACAGTCTGCAGACCTCCCTTTGACTTCTAAAACAAGATTGTGGATGTTTTCTGTACAGGCACAGTTTCTCCTTGGAAGACATAGTGGAAAAGCTTTTTGCTAAGTGTTGTGTGACAAGAGAGGCAGAAGACGGCGATACGGAGCTCTATGAAGCTAAGCACCTTTACGGGTGCCTTCCAGCACAAGGCGCTGGCTGGAACGCACCGCGACAGAGACAATTCTGTGTGGGCGAAGAAGCCGCTTCTTCGCCTCCGGGAGACAGAGAGTGCGGCAGCTTCCCAAAGGCGAAGAACCAAGCCGCACCACAACCGTATAGTGCGCGTAGCTTTCAAACTTATAGAAAACAGAACTTTACCACTCTCTTGCTGTATCCATTCACATTAGATTGGAAAAGAAGGCGTTTTGGACAACTATCTTTTGCTTTTTCCTAAACAGTCTGCAGACCGCAGTGGAAGTTCTAGAACAAGATTGTGGATGTTTTCTGTACTGGCACAGTTTCTCCTTGGAAGACATAGGGGAAAAGCTTTTTGCTAAGTGTTGTGTGACAAGAGAAGCAGGAGACGGAGATATGCAGCTCTATGAAGGTAAGTGCTGGTCCCAGGCATCTTTCGACTCAAGGTGTTCTACGGAGCTCCCTGCCACCAGCACCATGGTCTATGCGCAAAAAAAGCCTCTTCTTTGCCTCCCAGAGTCGGAGAGTGAAGCAGGTTTCGAAAGTCGAACCACTAAGAAGAACGACACCGGCAGCGTGTGGCCAGCTTCCAAACTTATAGAAAAGAGCACTTTACTGCTCTCTTGCCTTTTCCACTCACATTAGATTGGAAAAGAAGGAGTTTTGGACAACTATCTTTTGCTTTTTGCTAATCAGTCTGCAGACCTCCCTTTGACTTCTAAAACAAGATTGCGGATGTTTTCTGTACTGGCACAGTTTCTGCTTGGAAGACATAGTGGAAAAGCTTTTTGCTAAGTGTTGTGTGACAAGAGAAGCCGGAGACGGAGATACGGAGCTCTATGAAGCTAAGTGCTGGTCCCGGGCATCTTTCGACTCAAGGTGTTCTACGGAGCTCCCTGCCACCAGGACCATGCTCAGTGCGCAAAAAAGCCTCTTCTTTGCCTCCCAGAGTCGGAGAGTGAAGCAGGTTTTGAAAGTCGAACAACTAAGACGAACGACACTGGCAGCGTGTGGCCAGCATCCAAACTTATAGAAAAGAGTATTTTAATGCTCTCTTGCCTTTTCCACTCACATTAGATTGGAAAAGAAGGAGTTTTGGACAACTATCTTTTGCTTTTTCCTAAACAGTCTGCAGATGTTCCTGCAAATTTAGAAAAGGCTATGTGGTGTTTTCTGTACTGGCACAGTTTCTCCTTGCAAGATAGAATGGAAAAAACTTTTTTCTATGTGTTGTGTGACAAGAGAAGCAGAAGACGGAGATACGCAGCTCTATGAAGCTAAGCGCCGTTCCGGGTGCCTTTCGGCACAAGGCGCTGCCTAGAACTCAAGTCGACAGCCACAATTCTCTGTGCGCGAAGAAGCCGCTACTTCGCCTCCGGGAGACAGAGAGAGAGGCAGCTTCCCAAGGGCGAAGAACCAAGCCGGACCACAGCCGTATAGTGCGCGTAGCTTTCAAAGCTATAGAAAACAGAATTTAGCACTCTCTTGCCTTTTCCCTTCACATTAGATTGGAAAAGAAGGCGTTTTGGACAACTATCTTTTTCTTTTTGCTAAACAGTCTGCAGACCTCCATGCAATTTCTAGAACAAGATTGCAGATGTTTTCTGTACTGGTACAAATTCACCGTGGAAGACATAGTCGAAAAGCTTTTTGGAAAGTGTTGTGTGACAAGAGAGGCAGAAGACGGCTATACGGAGCTCTATGAAGATATGCGCCGTTCCGGGTGGCTTTCGGCACAAGGCACTGGCTGGAACGCACTGTGAACGGAAAATCACTGTATGCGCGAAGAAGCCACTTCTTCGCCTCTGGGAGACAGAGAGTGCGGCAGCTTCCCAAAGGCGAAGAACCAAGCCGCACCACAACAGTATAGTGCGCGTAGCTTTCAAACCTATAGAAAACAGAATTTACCACTCTCTTGCCTTCTCCCTTCACATTAGATTGGAAAAGAAGGCGTTTTGGACAACTATCTTTTGCTCTTTCCTAAACAGTCTGCAGACCTGCATGAAAATTCTAGAACAAGATTGCGGATGTTTTCTGTACTGGCACCGTTTCTCCTTGGAAGACATAGTGGTAAAGCTTTTTGCTAAGTGTTGTGTGACAAGAGAAGCAGAAGACGGAGATACGCAGCTCTATGAAGCTAAGCGCCGTTCCGGGTGCCTTTCGGCACAAGGCGCTGGCTGGAACGCACCGCAACAGCCACAATTCTCTGTGCGCGAAGAAGCCACTTCTTCGCCTCCGGGAGACAGAGAGAGAGGTACCTTCCCAAGGGGGAAGAACCAAGCCGCACCACACCCGTATAATGCGCGTAGCTTTCAAAGCTATAGAAAACAGAACTTTACCACTCTCTTGCCTTTTCCCTTCACATTAGATTGGAAAAGAAGGCATTTTGGACAACTATCTTTTGCTTTTTGCTAAACAGTCTGCAGACCTCCATGCAACTTCTAGAACAAGATTTTGGATGTTTTCTGTACTGGCACAGTTTCTCCTTGGAAGACATAGTGGAAAAGCTTTTTGCTAAGTGTTGTGTGACAAGAGAAGAAGGAGACGGAGATATGCAGCTCTATGAAGGTAAGTGCTGGTCCCGGGCATCTTTCGACTCAAGGTGTTCTACGGTGCTCCCTGCCACCAGCACCATGCTCTGTGCGCAAAAAATCCTCTTCGCCTCCGAGAGTCGGAGAGTGAAGCAAGTTTCAAAAGTCGAACAACTAAGACGAACAAAACTGGCAGCGTGTGGCCAGCATCCAAACTTATAGAAAAGAGTACTTTACTGCTCTCTTGCCTTTTCCACTCACATTAGATTGGAAAAGAAGGCGTTTTGGACAACTAACTTTTGCTTTTTCCTAAACAGTCTGTAGATGTCCTTGCAAATGTAGAAGAGGATATGGGGTGTTTTCTGTACTGGCACAGTTTCTCCTTGCAAGATAGAATGGAAAAAACTTTTTTCTATGTGTTGTGTGACAAGAGAAGCAGAAGACGGAGATACGCAGCTCTATGAAGCTAAGCGCCGTTCCGGGTGCCTTTCGGCACAAGGCGCTGGCTGGAACACAAGGCGACAGACACAATTCTCTGTATGCGCGAAGAAGCCGCTTCTTCACCTGCGGGAGACAGAGAGAGAGGCAGCTTCCCAAGGGCGAAGAACCAACCCCCACCACACCAGTATAGTGCGTGTAGCTTTCAAACATATAGAAAACAGAACTTTACCACTCTCTTGCCTTTTCCATTCACATTAGATTGGAAAAGAAGGCGTTTTGGACAACTATCTTTTGCTTTTTTGCTAAACAGTCTGCAGACCTCCAGGCAACTTCTAAAACAAGATTTTGGATGTTTTCTGTACTGGCACAGTTTCTCCTTGGAAGACATAGTGGAAAAGCTTTTTGCTAAGTGTTGTCTGACAAGAGAACAGAAGATTGAGATACGGAGCTCTATGAACCTAAGCGCCGTTCCGGGCCCCGTTCGGCAAGAGGCGCTGGCTGGAACGCAACGCAACAGCCACAATTCTCTGTGCGCGAAGAAGCCGCTTCTTCGCCTCCGGGAGACAGAGAGAGAGGCAGCTTCCCAAGGGGGAAGAACCAACCCCCACCACACCAGTATAGTGTGTGTAGCTTTCAAACATATAGAAAACAGAACTTTACCACTCTCTTGCTTTTTCCATTCACATTAGATTGGAAAAGAAGGCGTTTTGGACAACTATCTTTTGCTTTTCCCTAAACAGTCTGCAGACCTCCATGAAACTTCTAGAACAAGATTGCGGATGTTTTCTGTACTGGCACAGTTTCTGCTTGGAAGACATAGTGGAAAAGCTTTTTGCTAAGTGTTGTGTGACAAGAGAAGCCGGAGACGGAGATACGGAGCTCTATGAAGCTAAGTGCTGGTCCCGAGCATCTTTCGACTCAAGGTGTTCTACGGAGCTCCCTGCCACCAGCACCATGCTCTGTGCGCAAAAAAGCCTCTTCTTTGCCTCCCAGAGTCGGAGAGTGAAGCAGGTTTTGAAAGTCGAAGAACTAAGACGAACAACACCGGCAGCGTGTGGCCAGCTTCCAAACTTATAGAAAAGAGCACTTTACTGCTCTCTTGCCTTTTCCACTCACATTAGATTGGAAAAGAAGGAGTTTTGGACAACTATCTTTTGCTTTTTGCTAATCAGTCTGCAGATGTCCTTGCAAATGTAGAAGAGGATATGCAGTGTTTTCTGTACTGGCACAGTTTCTCCTTGCAAGATAGAATGGAAAAAACTTTTTTCTATGTGTTGTGTGACAAGAGAAGCAGAAGACGGAGATACGCAGCTCTATGAAGCTAAGCGCCGTTCCGGGTGCCTTTCGGCACAAGGTGCTGGATGGAACGCACCGCGACAGCCAAAATTCTCTTTATGCGCGAAGAAGCCGCTTCTTCGCCTCCAGGAGACAGAGAGAGAGGCAGCTTCCCAAGGGCGAAGAACCAAGCCGCACCACACCCGTATAGTGCGCCTAGTTTTCAAACCTATAGGAGCGAGAACTTTACCACTCTCTCGCCTTCTCCCTTCACATTAGATTGGAAAAGAAGGCGTTTTGGACAACTAACTTTTGCTTTTTCCTAAACAGTCTGCAGAACCCCGTGCAACTTGTAAAACAAGATTGCGGATGATTTCTGTACTGGCACAGTTTCACCTTGGAAGATATAGTGAAAAAGCTTTTTGGAAAGTGTTGTGTGACAAGAGAAGCAGAAGACGGAGATACGCAGCTCTATGAAGCTAAGCGCCGTTCTGGGTGCCTTTCGGGACAAGGCGCTGGCTGGAACGCACTGTGACCGGAAAATCACTGTGCGCGAAGAAGCCGCTTCTTCGCCTCCGGGAGACAGAGAGTGCGGCAGCTTCCCAAAGGCGAAGAACCAGGCCGCACCACACCCGTATAATGCGCGTAGCTTTCAAAACTATAGAAAACAGAAGTTTACCACTCTCTTGCCTTTTCCATTCACATTAGATTGGAAAAGAAGGCGTTTTGGACAACTATCTTTTGCTTTTTCCTAAACAGTCTGCAGACCTCCATGCAACTTCTAGAACAAGATTGCGGATGTTTTCTGTACCGGCACAGTTTCTCCTTGGAAGACATAGTGGAAAAGCTTTTTGCTAAGTGTTGTCTGACAAGAGAACAGAAGATTGAGATACGGAGCTCTATGAACCTAAGCGCCGTTCCGGGCCCCGTTCGGCAAGAGGCGCTGGCTGGAACGCAACGCAACAGCCACAATTCTCTGTGCGCGAAGAAGCCGCTTCTTCGCCTCCGGGAGACAGAGAGAGAGGCAGCTTCCCAAGGGGGAAGAACCAACCCCCACCACACCAGTATAGTGCGTGTAGCTTTCAAACATATAGAAAACAGAACTTTACCACTCTCTTGCCTTTTCCATTCACATTAGATTGGAAAAGAAGGCGTTTTGGACAACTATCTTTTGCTTTTTTGCTAAACAGTCTGCAGACCTCCAGGCAACTTCTAAAACAAGATTTTGGATGTTTTCTGTACTGGCACAGTTTCTCCTTGGAAGACATAGTGGAAAAGCTTTTTGCTAAGTGTTGTGTGACAAGAGAAGCAGAAGACGGAGATATGCAGCTCTATGAAGCTAAGTGCTGGTCCCGGGCATCTTTCGACTCAAGGACTTCTACGGTGCTCGCTGCAAGCAGCACAATGCTCTGTGCGCAAAAAAGCCTCTTCTTCGCCTCCCAGAGTCGCAGAGTGAAGCAGGTTTCGAAAGTCGAAGAACTAAGACGAACGACACTGGCAGCGTGTGGCCAGCATCCAAACTTATAGAAAAGAGTACTTTACTGCTCTCTTGCCCTTTCCACTCACATTAGATTGGAAAAGAAGGAGTTTTGGACAACTATCTTTTGCTTTTTGCTAATCAGTCTGCAGACCTCCCTTTGACTTCTAAAACAAGATTGCGGATGTTTTCTGTACTGGCACAGTTTCTGCTTGGAAGACATAGTGGAAAAGCTTTTTGCTAAGTGTTGTGTGACAAGAGAAGCCGGAGACGGAGATACGGAGCTCTATGAAGCTAAGTGCTGGTCCCGAGCATCTTTCGACTCAAGGTGTTCTACGGTGCTCCCTGCCACCAGGACCATGCTCAGTGCGCAAAAAAGCCTCTTCTTTGCCTCCGAAAGTCGGAGAGTGAAGCAGGTTTTGAAAGTCGAACAACTAAGACGAACAAAACTGGCAGCGTGTGGCCAGCATCCAAACTTATAGAAAAGAGCACTTTACTGCTCTCTTGCCTTTTCCACTCACATTAGATTGGAAAAGAAGGAGTTTTGGACAACTATCTTTTGCTTTTTGCTAATCAGTCTGCAGATGTCCTTGCAAATGTAGAAGAGGATATGGGGTGTTTTCTGTACTGGCACAGTTTCTCCTTGCAAGATAGAATGGAAAAAACTTTTTTCTATGTGTTGTGTGACAAGAGAAGCAGAAGACGGAGATACGCAGCTCTATGAAGCTAAGCGCCGTTCCGGGTGCCTTTCGGCACAAGGTGCTGGATGGAATGCACCGCGACAGCCAAAATTCTCTTTATGCGCGAAGAAGCCGCTTCTTCGCCTCCAGGAGACAGAGAGAGAGGCAGCTTCCCAAGGGCGAAGAACCAAGCCGCACCACACCCGTATAGTGCGCCTAGCTTTCAAACCTATAGGAGCGAGAACTTTACCACTCTCTCGCCTTCTCCCTTCACATTAGATTGGAAAAGAAGGCGTTTTGGACAACTAACTTTTGCTTTTTCCTAAACAGTCTGCAGAACCCCGTGCAACTTGTAAAACAAGATTGCGGATGATTTCTGTACTGGCACAGTTTCACCTTGGAAGATATAGTGAAAAAGCTTTTTGGAAAGTGTTGTGTGACAAGAGAAGCAGAAGACGGAGATACGCAGCTCTATGAAGCTAAGCGCCGTTCTGGGTGCCTTTCGGGACAAGGCGCTGGCTGGAACGCACTGTGACCGGAAAATCACTGTGCGCGAAGAAGCCGCTTCTTCGCCTCCGGGAGACAGAGAGTGCGGCAGCTTCCCAAAGGCGAAGAACCAGGCCGCACCACACCCGTATAATGCGCGTAGCTTTCAAAACTATAGAAAACAGAAGTTTACCACTCTCTTGCCTTTTCCATTCACATTAGATTGGAAAAGAAGGCGTTTTGGACAACTATCTTTTGCTTTTTCCTAAACAGTCTGCAGACCTCCATGCAACTTCTAGAACAAGATTGCGGATGTTTTCTGTACCGGCAGAGTTTCTCCTTGGAAGACATAGTGGAAAAGCTTTTTGCTAAGTGTTGTCTGACAAGAGAACAGAAGATTGAGATACGGAGCTCTATGAACCTAAGCGCCGTTCCGGGCCCCGTTCGGCAAGAGGCGCTGGCTGGAACGCAACGCAACAGCCACAATTCTCTGTGCGCGAAGAAGCCGCTTCTTCGCCTCCGGGAGACAGAGAGAGAGGCAGCTTCCCAAGGGGGAAGAACCAACCCCCACCACACCAGTATAGTGCGTGTAGCTTTCAAACATATAGAAAACAGAACTTTACCACTCTCTTGCCTTTTCCATTCACATTAGATTTGAAAAGAAGGCGTTTTGGACAACTATCTTTTGCTTTTTTGCTAAACAGTCTGCAGACCTCCAGGCAACTTCTAGAACAAGATTTTGGATGTTTTCTGTACTGGCACAGTTTCTCCTTGGAAGACATAGTGGAAAAGCTTTTTGCTAAGTGTTGTGTGACAAGAGAAGCAGAAGACGGAGATATGCAGCTCTATGAAGCTAAGTGCTGGTCCCGGGCATCTTTCGACTCAAGGACTTCTACGGTGCTCGCTGCAAGCAGCACAATGCTCTGTGCGCAAAAAAGCCTCTTCTTCCCCTCCCAGAGTCGCAGAGTGAAGCAGGTTTCGAAAGTCGAAGAACTAAGACGAACGACACTGGCAGCGTGTGGCCAGCATCCAAACTTATAGAAAAGAGTACTTTACTGCTCTCTTGCCCTTTCCACTCACATTAGATTGGAAAAGAAGGAGTTTTGGACAACTATCTTTTGCTTTTTGCTAATCAGTCTGCAGACCTCCCTTTGACTTCTAAAACAAGATTGCGGATGTTTTCTGTACTGGCACAGTTTCTGCTTGGAAGACATAGTGGAAAAGCTTTTTGCTAAGTGTTGTGTGACAAGAGAAGCCGGAGACGGAGATACGGAGCTCTATGAAGCTAAGTGCTGGTCCCGGGCATCTTTCGACTCAAGGTGTTCTACGGTGCTCCCTGCCACCAGGACCATGCTCAGTGCGCAAAAAAGCCTCTTCTTTGCCTCCGAAAGTCGGAGAGTGAAGCAGGTTTTGAAAGTCGAACAACTAAGACGAACGACACTGGCAGCGTGTGGCCAGCATCCAAACGTATAGAAAAGAGCACTTTACTGCTCTCTTGCCTTTTCCACTCACATTAGATTGGAAAAGAAGGAGTTTTGGACAACTATCTTTTGCTTTTTGCTAATCAGTCTGCAGATGTCCTTGCAAATGTAGAAGAGGATATGCAGTGTTTTCTGTACTGGCACAGTTTCTCCTTGCAAGATAGAATGGAAAAAACTTTTTTCTATGTGTTGTGTGACAAGAGAAGCAGAAGACGGAGATACGCAGCTCTATGAAGCTAAGCGCCGTTCCGGGTGCCTTTCGGCACAAGGTGCTGGATGGAACGCACCGCGACAGCCAAAATTCTCTTTATGCGCGAAGAAGCCGCTTCTTCGCCTCCAGGAGACAGAGAGAGAGGCAGCTTCCCAAGGGCGAAGAACCAAGCCGCACCACACCCGTATAGTGCGCCTAGCTTTCAAACCTATAGGAGCGAGAACTTTACCACTCTCTCGCCTTCTCCCTTCACATTAGATTGGAAAAGAAGGCGTTTTGGACAACTAACTTTTGCTTTTTCCTAAACAGTCTGCAGAACCCCGTGCAACTTGTAAAACAAGATTGCGGATGATTTCTGTACTGGCACAGTTTCACCTTGGAAGATATAGTGAAAAAGCTTTTTGGAAAGTGTTGTGTGACAAGAGAAGCAGAAGACGGAGATACGCAGCTCTATGAAGCTAAGCACCGTTCTGGGTGCCTTTCGGGACAAGGCGCTGGCTGGAACGCACTGTGACCGGAAAATCACTGTGCGCGAAGAAGCCGCTTCTTCGCCTCCGGGAGACAGAGAGTGCGGCAGCTTCCCAAAGGCGAAGAACCAGGCCGCACCACACCCGTATAATGCGCGTAGCTTTCAAAACTATAGAAAACAGAAGTTTACCACTCTCTTGCCTTTTCCATTCACATTAGATTGGAAAAGAAGGCGTTTTGGACAACTATCTTTTGCTTTTTCCTAAACAGTCTGCAGACCTCCAGGCAACTTCTAGAACAAGATTGCGGATGTTTTCTGTACCGGCACAGTTTCTCCTTGGAAGACATAGTGGAAAAGCTTTTTGCTAAGTGTTGTCTGACAAGAGAACAGAAGATTGAGGTACGGAGCTCTATGAACCTAAGCGCCGTTCCGGGCCCCGTTCGGCAAGAGGCGCTGGCTGGAACGCAACGCAACAGCCACAATTCTCTGTGCGCGAAGAAGCCGCTTCTTCGCCTCCGGGAGACAGAGAGAGAGGCAGCTTCCCAAGGGGGAAGAACCAACCCCCACCACACCAGTATAGTGCGTGTAGCTTTCAAACATATAGAAAACAGAACTTTACCACTCTCTTGCTTTTTCCATTCACATTAGATTGGAAAAGAAGGCGTTTTGGACAACTATCTTTTGCTTTTCCCTAAACAGTCTGCAGACCTCCATGAAACTTCTAGAACAAGATTGTGGATGTTTTCTGTACTGGCACAGTTTCTCCTTGGAAGACATAGTGGAAAAGCTTTTTGCTAAGTGTTGTGTGACAAGAGAAGCAGAAGATGGAGATATGCAGCTCTATGAACCTAAGTGCTGGTCCCGGGCATCTTTCGACTCAAGGTGCTCTACGGAGCTCCCTGCCACCAGCACCATGCTCTGTGCGCAAAAAAGCCTCTTCTTTGCCTCCCAGAGTCGGAGAGTGAAGCAGGTTTCGAAAGTCGAACAACTAAGACGAACGACACCGGCAGCGTGTGGCCAGCTTCCAAACTTATAGAAAAGAGCACTTTACTGCTCTCTTGCCTTTTCCACTCACATTAGATTGGAAAAGAAGGAGTTTTGGACAACTATCTTTTGCTTTTTGCTAATCAGTCTGCAGACCTCCCTTTGACTTCTAAAACAAGATTGCGGATGTTTTCTGTACTGGCACAGTTTCTGCTTGGAAGACATAGTGGAAAAGCTTTTTGCTAAGTGTTGTGTGACAAGAGAAGCCGGAGACGGAGATACGGAGCTCTATGAAGCTAAGTGCTGGTCCCGGGCATCTTTCGACTCAAGGTGTTCTACGGAGCTCCCTGCCACCAGCACCATGCTCTGTGCGCAAAAAAGCCTCTTCTTCACCTCCCAGAGTCGCAGAGTGAAGCAGGTTTCGAAAGTCGAAGAACTAAGACGAACGACACTGGCAGCGTGTGGCCAGCATCCAAACTTATAGAAAAGAGTACTTTACTGCTCTCTTGCCCTTTCCACTCACATTAGATTGGAAAAGAAGGAGTTTTGGACAACTATCTTTTGCTTTTTGCTAATCAGTCTGCAGACCTCCCTTTGACTTCTAAAACAAGATTGCGGATGTTTTCTGTACTGGCACAGTTTCTGCTTGGAAGACATAGTGGAAAAGCTTTTTGCTAAGTGTTGTGTGACAAGAGAAGCCGGAGACGGAGATACGGAGCTCTATGAAGCTAAGTGCTGGTCCCGGGCATCTTTCGACTCAAGGTGTTCTACGGTGCTCCCTGCCACCAGGACCATGCTCAGTGCGCAAAAAAGCCTCTTCTTTGCCTCCGAAAGTCGGAGAGTGAAGCAGGTTTTGAAAGTCGAACAACTAAGACGAACGACACTGGCAGCGTGTGGCCAGCATCCAAACTTATAGAAAAGAGTACTTTACTGCTCTCTTGCCTTTTCCACTCACATTAGATTGGAAAAGAAGGAGTTTTGGACAACTATCTTTTGCTTTTTGCTAATCAGTCTGCAGATGTCCTTGCAAATGTAGAAGAGGATATGGGGTGTTTTCTGTACTGGCACAGTTTCTCCTTGCAAGATAGAATGGAAAAAACTTTTTTCTATGTGTTGTGTGACAAGAGAAGCAGAAGACGGAGATACGCAGCTCTATGAAGCTAAGCGCCGTTCCGGGTGCCTTTCGGCACAAGGCGCTGGCTGGAACACAAGGCGACAGACACAATTCTCTGTATGCGCGAAGAAGCCGCTTCTTCACCTGCGGGCGACAGAGAGAGAGGCAGCTTCCCAAGGGCGAAGAACCAACCCCCACCACACCCGTATAATGCGCGTAGCTTTCAAATGTATAGAAAACAGAATTTACCACTCTCTTGCCTTTTCCATTCACATTAGATTGGAAAAGAAGGCGTTTTGGACAACTATCTTTTGCTTTTCCCTACACAGTCTGCAGACCTCCATGAAACTTCTAGAACAAGATTGTGGATGTTTTCTGTACTGGCACAGTTTCTCCTTGGAAGACATAGGGGAAAAGCTTTTTGCTAAGTGTTGTGTGACAAGAGAAGCAGAAGACGGAGATATGCAGCTCTATGAAGCTAAGTGCTGGTCCCGGGCATCTTTCGACTCAAGGTGCTCTACGGAGCTCCCTGCCACCAGCACCATGCTCTGTGCGCAAAAAAGCCTCTTCTTTGCCTCCCAGAGTCGGAGAGTGAAGCAGGTTTTGAAAGTCGAAGAACTAAGACGAACAAAACTGGCAGCGTGTGGCCAGCTTCCAAACTTATAGAAAAGAGCACTTTACTGCTCTCTTGCCTTTTCCACTCACATTAGATTGGAAAAGAAGGAGTTTTGGACAACTATTTTTGCTTTTTGCTAATCAGTCTGCAGATGTCCTTGCAAATGTAGAAGAGGATATGGGGTGTTTTCTGTACTGGCACAGTTTCTCCTTGCAAGATAGAATGGAAAAAACTTTTTTCTATGTGTTGTGTGACAAGAGAAGCAGAAGACGGAGATACGCAGCTCTATGAAGCTAAGCGCCGTTCCGGGTGCCTTTCGGCACAAGGTGCTGGATGGAACGCACCGCGACAGCCAAAATTCTCTTTATGCGCGAAGAAGCCGCTTCTTCGCCTCCAGGAGACAGAGACAGAGGCAGCTTCCCAAGGGCGAAGAACCAAGCCGCACCACACCCGTATAGTGCGCCTAGCTTTCAAACCTATAGGAGCGAGAACTTTACCACTCTCTCGCCTTCTCCGTTCACATTAGATTGGAAAAGAAGGCGTTTTGGACAACTAACTTTTGCTTTTTCCTAAACAGTCTGCAGAACCCCGTGCAACTTGTAAAACAAGATTGCGGATGATTTCTGTACTGGCACAGTTTCACCTTGGAAGATATAGTGAAAAAGCTTTTTGGAAAGTGTTGTGTGACAAGAGAAGCAGAAGACGGAGATACGCAGCTCTATGAAGCTAAGCGCCGTTCTGGGTGCCTTTCGGGACAAGGCGCTGGCTGGAACGCACTGTGACCGGAAAATCACTGTGCGCGAAGAAGCCGCTTCTTCGCCTCCGGGAGACAGAGAGTGCGGCAGCTTCCCAAAGGCGAAGAACCAGGCCGCACCACACCCGTATAATGCGCGTAGCTTTCAAAACTATAGAAAACAGAAGTTTACCACTCTCTTGCCTTTTCCATTCACATTAGATTGGAAAAGAAGGCGTTTTGGACAACTATCTTTTGCTTTTTCCTAAACAGTCTGCAGATCTCCATGCAACTTCTAGAACAAGATTGCGGATGTTTTCTGTACCGGCACAGTTTCTCCTTGGAAGACATAGTGGAAAAGCTTTTTGCTAAGTGTTGTCTGACAAGAGAACAGAAGATTGAGATACGAAGCTCTATGAACCTAAGCGCCGTTCCGGGCCCCGTTCGGCAAGAGGCGCTGGCTGGAACGCAACGCAACAGCCACAATTCTCTGTGCGCGAAGAAGCCGCTTCTTCGCCTCCGGGAGACAGAGAGAGAGGCAGCTTCCCAAGGGGGAAGAACCAACCCCCACCACACCAGTATAGTGCGTGTAGCTTTCAAACCAATAGAAAACAGAATTTACCACTCTCTTGCCTTTTCCCTTCACATTAGATTGGAAAAGAAGGCGTTTTGGACAACTATCTTTTGCTTTTTCCTAAACAGTCTGCAGACCTCCGTGCAATTTCTAGAACAAGATTTTGGATGTTTTATGTACTGGCACAGTTTCTGCTTGGAAGACATAGTGGAAAAGCTTTTTGCTAAGTGTTGTGTGACAAGAGAAGCAGAAGACGGAGATACGCAGCTCTATGAAGCTAAGCGCCGTTCCGGGCCGCTTTCGGCACAAGGCGTTGGCTGGAATGCACTGCGACAGCCACAATTCTCTGTGCGCGAAGAAGCCGCTTCTTCGCCTCCGGGAGACAGAGAGAGAGGCAGCTTCCCAAGGGCGAAGAACCAAGCCGCACCACACCCGTATAGTGCGCCTAGCTTTCAAACTTATAGGAGAGAGAACTTTACCACTCTCTCGCCATCTCCCTTCACATTAGATTGGAAAAGAAGCCGTTTTGGACAACTATCTTTTGCTTTTTGCTAATCAGTCTGCAGACATCCATGCAACTTCTAAAACAAGATTGCGGATGTTTTCTGTACTGGCACAGTTTCTTCTTGGAAGACATAGTGGAAAAGCTTTTTGCTAAGTGTTTTGTGATAAGAGAAGCAGAAGACGGAGATACGCAGCTCTATGAAGCTAAGCGCTTTTCCTGGTGCCTTTCGGCACAAGGCGCTGGATGGAACGCAACGCGACAGTGACAATTCTCTGTGCGCGAAGAAGCCGCTTCTTCGCCTCCAGGAGACAGAGAGAGAGGCAGCTTCCCAAGGGCGAAGAACCAAGCCGCACCACACCCGTATAATGCGTGTAGCTTTCAGACCATTAGAAAACAGAACTTTACCTCTCTCTTGCCTTTTCCCTTCACATTAGATTGGAAAAGAAAGCGTTTTGGACAACTATCTTTTGCTCTTTGCTAATCAGTCTGCAGACGTCCTTGATATTTTCGAAGAGGCTATGGGGTATTTTCTGTACTGGCACAGTTTCTCCTTGCAAGATAGAATGGAAAAACTTTTTTCTATGTGTTGTGTGACAAGAAAACCAGAAGACGGCGATACGGAGCTCTATGAAGCTAAGCGCCGTTCCGGGCGCCTTTCAGCACAAGGCGCTGGCTGGAACGCACCGCGACAAGCACAATTCTCTGTGTGCGAAGAAGCCGCTTCTTCGCCTGCGGGAGACAGAGAGTGCGGCAGCTTCCCAAAGGCGAAGAACCAAGCCGCACCACACTCATATAGTGCGCGTAGCTCTCAAACCTATAGAAAACAGAACTTTACCTCTCTCTCGCCTTTTCCCTTCACATTAGATTGGAAAAGAAAGCGTTTTGGACAACTATCTTTTGCTCTTTGCTAATCAGTCTGCAGACGTCCCTTCGACATCTAAAACAAGATTGCGGATGTTTCCTGTACTGGCACAGTTTCTGCTTGGAAGACATAGTGGAAAAGCTTTTTGCTAAGTGTTGTGTGACAAGAGAGGCAGAAGACGGAGATACGGAGCTCTATGAAGCTAAGCGCTGTTCCGGATGCCTTTCGGCACAAGGCGCAGGCTGGAACGCACCGCGACAGCCACAATTCTCTTTGCGCGAATAAGCCGCTTCTTCGCCTCCGGGAGACAGAGAGAGAGGCAGCTTCCCAAGGGCGAAGAAACAAGCCGCACCATGCGGACACAGTGTGCATAGCTTTCAAACCTATAGAAAACAGGACTTTTCCACTCTCTTGCCTTTTCCATTCACATTAGATTGGAAAAGAAGGCATTTTGGACAACTATCTTTTGCTTTTTGCTAAACAGTCTGCAGACCGCCGTGCAACTTCTAGAACAAGATTGTGGATGTTTTCTGTACTGGCACAGTTTCTGCTTGGAAGACATAGTGGAAAAGCTTTTTGCTAAGTGTTGTGTGACAAGAGAGGCAGAAGACGGAGATATGCAGTTCTATGAAGCTAAGCGCCTTTCCAGGTGCCTTTCGGGACAAGGCGCTGGCTGGAACGCACGGCGACCGGAAAATTACTTTGTGCGAAGAAGCCGCTTCATCGCCTCCGGGAGACAGAGAGTGCGGCAGCTTCCCAATGGCGAAGAACCAAGCCGCACCACACCCATATTATGCGCGTAGCTCTCAAACCTATAAAAAACAGAATTTACCACTCTCTTGCCTTTTCCATTCACATTAATTGGAAAAGTAGGCGATTTGGACAACTATCTTTTGCTTTTTCCTAAACAGTCTGCAGACCTCCCTTTGACTTCTAAAACAAGATTGTGGATGTTTTCTGTACAGGCACAGTTTCTCCTTGGAAGACATAGTGGAAAAGCTTTTTGCTAAGTGTTGTGTGACAAGAGAGGCAGAAGACGGCGATACGGAGCTCTATGAAGCTAAGCACCTTTACGGGTGCCTTCCAGCACAAGGCGCTGGCTGGAACGCACCGCGACAGAGACAATTCTGTGTGGGCGAAGAAGCCGCTTCTTCGCCTCCGGGAGACAGAGAGTGCGGCAGCTTCCCAAAGGCGAAGAACCAAGCCGCACCACAACCGTATAGTGCGCGTAGCTTTCAAACTTATAGAAAACAGAACTTTACCACTCTCTTGCTGTATCCATTCACATTAGATTGGAAAAGAAGGCGTTTTGGACAACTATCTTTTGCTTTTTCCTAAACAGTCTGCAGACCGCAGTGGAAGTTCTAGAACAAGATTGTGGATGTTTTCTGTACTGGCACAGTTTCTCCTTGGAAGACATAGGGGAAAAGCTTTTTGCTAAGTGTTGTGTGACAAGAGAAGCAGGAGACGGAGATATGCAGCTCTATGAAGGTAAGTGCTGGTCCCGGGCATCTTTCGACTCAAGGTGTTCTACGGAGCTCCCTGCCACCAGCACCATGGTCTATGCGCAAAAAAAGCCTCTTCTTTGCCTCCCAGAGTCGGAGAGTGAAGCAGGTTTCGAAAGTCGAACCACTAAGAAGAACGACACCGGCAGCGTGTGGCCAGCTTCCAAACTTATAGAAAAGAGCACTTTACTGCTCTCTTGCCTTTTCCACTCACATTAGATTGGAAAAGAAGGAGTTTTGGACAACTATCTTTTGCTTTTTGCTAATCAGTCTGCAGACCTCCCTTTGACTTCTAAAACAAGATTGCGGATGTTTTCTGTACTGGCACAGTTTCTGCTTGGAAGACATAGTGGAAAAGCTTTTTGCTAAGTGTTGTGTGACAAGAGAAGCCGGAGACGGAGATACGGAGCTCTATGAAGCTAAGTGCTGGTCCCGGGCATCTTTCGACTCAAGGTGTTCTACGGAGCTCCCTGCCACCAGGACCATGCTCAGTGCGCAAAAAAGCCTCTTCGCCTCCGAGAGTCGGAGAGTGAAGCAGGTTTTGAAAGTCGAACAACTAAGACGAACGACACTGGCAGCGTGTGGCCAGCATCCAAACTTATAGAAAAGAGTATTTTAATGCTCTCTTGCCTTTTCCACTCACATTAGATTGGAAAAGAAGGAGTTTTGGACAACTATCTTTTGCTTTTTCCTAAACAGTCTGCAGATGTTCCTGCAAATTTAGAAAAGGCTATGTGGTGTTTTCTGTACTGGCACAGTTTCTCCTTGCAAGATAGAATGGAAAAAACTTTTTTCTATGTGTTGTGTGACAAGAGAAGCAGAAGACGGAGATACGCAGCTCTATGAAGCTAAGCGCCGTTCCGGGTGCCTTTCGGCACAAGGCGCTGCCTAGAACTCAAGTCGACAGCCACAATTCTCTGTGCGCGAAGAAGCCGCTTCTTCGCCTCCGGGAGACAGAGAGAGAGGCAGCTTCCCAAGGGCGAAGAACCAAGCCGGACCACAGCCGTATAGTGCGCGTAGCTTTCAAAGCTATAGAAAACAGAATTTAGCACTCTCTTGCCTTTTCCCTTCACATTAGATTGGAAAAGAAGGCGTTTTGGACAACTATCTTTTTCTTTTTGCTAAACAGTCTGCAGACCTCCATGCAATTTCTAGAACAAGATTGAAGATGTCTTCTGTACTGGTACAAATTCACCGTGGAAGACATAGTCGAAAAGCTTTTTGGAAAGTGTTGTGTGACAAGAGAGGCAGAAGACGGCTATACGGAGCTCTATGAAGATATGCGCCGTTCCGGGTGGCTTTCGGCACAAGGCACTGGCTGGAACGCACTGTGAACGGAAAATCACTGTATGCGCGAAGAAGCCACTTCTTCGCCTCTGGGAGACAGAGAGTGCGGCAGCTTCCCAAAGGCGAAGAACCAAGCCGCACCACAACAGTATAGTGCGCGTAGCTTTCAAACCTATAGAAAACAGAATTTACCACTCTCTTGCCTTCTCCCTTCACATTAGATTGGAAAAGAAGGCGTTTTGGACAACTATCTTTTGCTCTTTCCTAAACAGTCTGCAGACCTGCATGAAAATTCTAGAACAAGATTGCGGATGTTTTCTGTACTGGCACCGTTTCTCCTTGGAAGACATAGTGGTAAAGCTTTTTGCTAAGTGTTGTGTGACAAGAGAACAGAAGATTGAGATACGGAGCTCTATGAACCTAAGCGCCGTTCCGGGCCCCGTTCGGCAAGAGGCGCTGGCTGGAACGCACCGCAACAGCCACAATTCTCTGTGCGCGAAGAAGCCGCTTCTTCGCCTCCGGGAGACAGAGAGAGAGGTACCTTCCCAAGGGGGAAGAACCAAGCCGCACCACACCCGTATAATGCGCGTAGCTTTCAAAGCTATAGAAAACAGAACTTTACCACTCTCTTGCCTTTTCCCTTCACATTAGATTGGAAAAGAAGGCATTTTGGACAACTATCTTTTGCTTTTTGCTAAACAGTCTGCAGACCTCCATGCAACTTCTAGAACAAGATTTTGGATGTTTTCTGTACTGGCACAGTTTCTCCTTGGAAGACATAGTGGAAAAGCTTTTTGCTAAGTGTTGTGTGACAAGAGAAGAAGGAGACGGAGATATGCAGCTCTATGAAGGTAAGTGCTGGTCCCGGGCATCTTTCGACTCAAGGTGTTCTACGGTGCTCCCTGCCACCAGCACCATGCTCTGTGCGCAAAAAATCCTCTTCGCCTCCGAGAGTCGGAGAGTGAAGCAAGTTTCAAAAGTCGAACAACTAAGACGAACAAAACTGGCAGCGTGTGGCCAGCATCCAAACTTATAGAAAAGAGTACTTTACTGCTCTCTTGCCTTTTCCACTCACATTAGATTGGAAAAGAAGGCGTTTTGGACAACTAACTTTTGCTTTTTCCTAAACAGTCTGTAGATGTCCTTGCAAATGTAGAAGAGGATATGGGGTGTTTTCTGTACTGGCACAGTTTCTCCTTGCAAGATAGAATGGAAAAAACTTTTTTCTATGTGTTGTGTGACAAGAGAAGCAGAAGACGGAGATACGCAGCTCTATGAAGCTAAGCGCCGTTCCGGGTGCCTTTCGGCACAAGGCGCTGGCTGGAACACAAGGCGACAGACACAATTCTCTGTATGCGCGAAGAAGCCGCTTCTTCACCTGCGGGAGACAGAGAGAGAGGCAGCTTCCCAAGGGCGAAGAACCAACCCCCACCACACCCGTATAATGCGCGTAGCTTTCAAACCTATAGAAAACAGAATTTACCACTCTCTTGCCTTTTCCATTCACATTAGATTGGAAAAGAAGGCGTTTTGGACAACTATCTTTTGCTTTTTGCTAAACAGTCTGCAGACCTCCCTTCGAATTCTAGAACAAGATTGTGGATGATTTCTGTACTGGCACAGTTTCTCCTTGGAAGATATAGTGGAAAAGCTCTTTGCTAAGTGTTGTGTGACAAGAGAAGCAGAAGACGCAGATACGCAGCTCTATGAAGCTAAGTGCTGGTCCCGGGCATCTTTCGACTCAAGGTGCTCTACGGAGCTCCCTGCCACCAGCACCATGCTCTGTGCGCAAAAAAGCCTCTTCTTTGCCTCCCAGAGTCGGAGAGTGAAGCTGGTTTCGAAAGTCGAACAACTAAGACGAACGACACCGGCAGCGTGTGGCCAGCTTCCAAACTTATAGAAAAGAGCACTTTACTGCTCTCTTACCTTTTCCACTCACATTAGATTGGAAAAGAAGTCGCTTTGGACAACTATCTTTTGCTTTTTCCTAAACAGTCTGCAGAACCCCGTGCAACTTGTAAAACAAGATTGCGGATGATTTCTGTACTGGCACAGTTTCACCTTGGAAGATATAGTGGAAAAGCTTTTTGCTAAGTGTTGTGTGACAAGAGAAGCAGAAGACGCAGATACGCAGCTCTATGAAGCTAAGCGTTGTTCTGGGTGCCTTTCGGGACAAGGCGCTGGCTGGAACGCACTGTGACCGGAAAATCAATGTGCGCGAAGAAGCCGCTTCTTCGCCTCCGGGAGACAGAGAGTGCGGCAGCTTCCCAAAGGCGAAGAACCAAGCCACACCACACCAGTATAGTGCGCGTAGCTTTCAAACATATAGAAAACAGAACTTTGCCACTCTCTTGCCTTTTTCCATTCACATTATATTGGAAAAGAAGGCGTTTTGGACAACTATCTTTTGCTTTTTTGCTAAACAGTCTGCAGACCTCCAGGCAACTTCTAAAACAAGATTTTGGATGTTTTCTGTACTGGCACAGTTTCTCCTTGGAAGACATAGTGGAAAAGCTTTTTGCTAAGTGTTGTGTGACAAGAGAAGCAGAAGACGGAGATATGCAGCTCTATGAAGCTAACTGCTGGTCCCGGGCATCTTTCGACTCAAGGACTTCTACGGTGCTCGCTGCAAGCAGCACAATCCTCTGTGTGCAAAAAAGCCTCTTCTTCGCCTCCCAGAGTCGGAGAGTGAAGCAGGTTTCGAAAGTCGAACAACTAAGACGAACGACACTGGCAGCGTGTGGCCAGCATCCAAACTTATAGAAAAGAGTACTTTAATGCTCTCTTGCCTTTTCCACTCACATTAGATTGGAAAAGAAGGAGTTTTGGACAACTATCTTTTGCTTTTTGCTAATCAGTCTGCAGACCTCCCTTTGACTTCTAAAACAAGATTGCGGATGTTTTCTGTACTGGCACAGTTTCTGCTTGGAAGACATAGTGGAAAAGCTTTTTGCTAAGTGTTGTGTGACAAGAGAAGCCGGAGACGGAGATACGGAGCTCTATGAAGCTAAGTGCTGGTCCCGGGCATCTTTCGACTCAAGGTGTTCTACGGAGCTCCCTGCCACCAGGACCATGCTCAGTGCGCAAAAAAGCCTCTTCGCCTCCGAGAGTCGGAGAGTGAAGCAGGTTTTGAAAGTCGAACAACTAAGACGAACGACACTGGCAGCGTGTGGCCAGCATCCAAACTTATAGAAAAGAGTATTTTACTGCTCTCTTGCCTTTTCCACTCACATTAGATTGGAAAAGAAGGAGTTTTGGACAACTATCTTTTGCTTTTTCCTAAACAGTCTGCAGATGTTCCTGCAAATTTAGAAAAGTCTATGTGGTGTTTTCTGTACTGGCACAGTTTCTCCTTGCAAGATAGAATGGAAAAAACTTTTTTCTATGTGTTGTGTGACAAGAGAAGCAGAAGACGGAGATACGCAGCTCTATGAAGCTAAGCGCCGTTCCGGGTGCCTTTCGGCACAAGGCGCTGCCTAGAACTCAAGTCGACAGCCACAATTCTCTGTGCGCGAAGAAGCCGCTTCTTCGCCTCCGGGAGACAGAGAGAGAGGCAGCTTCCCAAGGGCGAAGAACCAAGCCGCGCCATACCCATATAGTGCGCGTAGCTTTCAAACCTATAGGAGAGAGAACTTTACCACTCTCTTGCGTTTTCCTTTCACATTAGATTGGAAAAGAAGGAGTTTTGGCAACTATCTTTTGCTTTTTGCTTAACAGTCTGCAGACCCCCATGCAACTGCTAAAACAAGATTGCGGATGTTTTCTGTACTGGCACAGTTTCTCTTTGGAAGACATAGAGGAAAAGCTTTTTGCTAAGTGTTAGGTGACAAGAGAAGCAGAAGACGGAGATACGGACCTCTATGGAGCTAAGCGCCGTTCCGGGTGCCTTTCGGGATAAGGCGCTGGATGGAACGCACTGCGACCGGAAAACTACTGTATGCGCGAAGAAGCCGCTTCTTCGCCTCCGGGAGACAGAGAGTGCAGCAGCTTCCCAAAGGCGAAGAACCAAGCCGCACCATAGCCGTCTAAGGCGTGTAGCTTTCAAACCTATAAAAAACAGAATTTACCACTCTCTTGCCTTTTCCATTCACATTAGATTGGAAAAGAAGGCGTTTTGGACAACTATCTTTTGCTTTTTGCTAATCAGTCTGCAGACCTCCCTTCGACTTCTAAAACAAGATTGCGGATGTTTTCTGTACTGGCACAGTTTCTCCTTGGAAGACATAGTGGAAAAGCTTTTTGCTAAGTGTTGTGTGACAAGAGAAGCAGAAGACGGAGATACGCAGCTCTATGAAGCTAAGCGCCGTCCCGGTCCGCTTTCGGCACAAGGTGCTGGATGGAAAGCACCGCGACAGCCAAAATTCTCTGTGCGCGAAGAAGCCGCTTCTTCGCCTCCGGGAGACAGAGAGTGTGGTAGCTTCCCAAGGGCGAAGAACCAAACCACACTACACCCGTATAGTGCGCGTAGCTCTCAAACCTATAGAAAACAGAACTTTACCACTCTTGCCTTTTCCATTCACATTAGATTGGAAAAGAAGGCATTTTGGACAACTATCTTTTTCTTTTTGCTAAACAGTCTGCAGATCTCCATGCAATTTCTAGAACAAGATTGCAGATGTTTTCTGTACTGGCACAAATTCACCGTGGAAGACATAGTGGAAAAGCTTTTTGGAAAGTGTTGTGTGACAAGAGAGGCAGAAGACGGCTATACGGAGCTCTATGAAGATATGCGCCGTTCCGGGTGCCTTTCGGCACAAGGCACTGGCTGGAACGCACTGTGAACGGAAAATCACTGTATGCGCGAAGAAGCCACTTCTTCGCCTCTGGGAGACAGAGAGTGCGGCAGCTTCCCAAAGGCGAAGAACCAAGCCGCACGACAACAGTATAATGCGCGTAGCTTTCAAACCTATAGAAAACAGAATTTACCACTCTCTTGCCTTCTCCCTTCACGTTAGATTGGAAAAGAAGGCGTTTTGGACAACTATCTTTTGCTCTTTCCTAAACAGTCTGCAGACCTGCATGAAAATTCTAGAACAAGATTGCGGATGTTTTCTGTACTGGCACCGTTTCTCCTTGGAAGACATAGTGGAAAAGCTTTTTGCTAAGTGTTGTGTGACAAGAGAAGCAGAAGACGGAGATACGCAGCTCTATGAAGCTAAGTGCCGTTCCGGGTGCCTTTCGGCACAAGGCGCTGGCTGGAACGCACCGCAACAGCCACAATTCTCTGTGCGCGAAGAAGCCACTTCTTCGCCTCCGGGAGACAGAGAGAGAGGTAGCTTCCCAAGGGGGAAGAACCAAGCCGCACCACACCCGTATAATGCGCGTAGATTTCAAAGCTATAGAAAACAGAACTTTACCACTCTCTTGCCTTTTCCCTTCACATTAGATTGGAAAAGAAGGCATTTTGGACAACTATCTTTTGCTTTTTGCTAAACAGTCTGCAGACCTCCATGCAACTTCTAGAACAAGATTTTGGATGTTTTCTGTACTGGCACAGTTTCTCCTTGGAAGACATAGTGGAAAAGCTTTTTGCTAAGTGTTGTGTGACAAGAGAAGCAGAAGACGGAGATATGCAGCTCTATGAAGGTAAGTGCTGGTCCCGGGCATCTTTCGACTCAAGGTGTTCTACGGTGCTCCCTGCCACCAGGACCATGCTCAGTGCGCAAAAAAGCCTCTTCGCCTCCGAGAGTCGGAGAGTGAAGCAGGTTTTGAAAGTCGAACAACTAAGACGAACGACACTGGCAGCGTGTGGCCAGCATCCAAACTTATAGAAAAGAGTATTTTACTGCTCTCTTGCCTTTTCCACTCACATTAGATTGGAAAATAAGGCGTTTTGGACAACTAACTTTTGCTTTTTCCTAAACAGTCTGTAGATGTCCTTGCAAATGTAGAAGAGGATATGGGGTGTTTTCTGTACTGGCACAGTTTCTCCTTGCAAGATAGAATGGAAAAACTTTTTTCTATGTGTTGTGTGACAAGAGAAGCAGAAGACGGAGATACGCAGCTCTATGAAGCTAAGCGCCGTTCCGGGTGCCTTTCGGCACAAGGCGCTGGCTGGAACACAAGGCGACAGACACAATTCTCTGTATGCGCGAAGAAGCCGCTTCTTCACCTGCCAGAGACAGAGAGAGAGGCAGCTTCCCAAGGGCGAAGAACGAACCCCCACCACACCCGTATAATGCGCGTAGCTTTCAAACCTATAGAAAAGAGAATTTACCACTCTCTTGCCTTTTCCATTCACATTAGATTGGAAAAGAAGGCGTTTTGGACAACTATCTTTTGCTTTTTGCTAAACAGTCTGCAGACCTCCCTTCGAATTCTAGAACAAGATTGTGGATGTTTTCTGTACTGGCACAGTTTCTCCTTGGAAGACATAGTGGAAAAGCTTTTTGCTAAGTGTTGTGTGACAAGAGAAGCAGAAGACGGAGATATGCAGCTCTATGAAGCTAAGTGCTCCTCCCGGGCATCTTTCGACTCAAGGTGCTCTACGGAGCTCCCTGCCACCAGAACCATGCTCTGTGCGCAAAAAAGCCTCTTCTTTGCCTCTCAGAGTCGGAGAGTGAAGCTGGTTTCGAAAGTCGAACAACTAAGACGAACGACACCGGCAGCGTGTGGCCAGCTTCCAAACTTATAGAAAAGAGCACTTTATTGCTCTCTTACCTTTTCCACTCACATTAGATTGGAAAAGAAGTCGTTTAGGACAACTATCTTTTGCTTTTTCCTAAACAGTCTGCAGAACCCCGTGCAACTTGTAAAACAAGATTGCGGATGATTTCTGTACTGGCACAGTTTCACCTTGGAAGATATAGTGGAAAAGCTCTTTGCTAAGTGTTGTGTGACAAGAGAAGCAGAAGACGCAGATACGCAGCTCTATGAAGCTAAGCACCGTTCTGGGTGCCTTTCGGGACAAGGCGCTGGCTGGAACGCACTGTGACCGGAAAATCAATGTGCGCGAAGAAGCCGCTTCTTCGCCTCCGGGAGACAGAGAGTGCGGCAGCTTCCCAAAGGCGAAGAACCAGGCCGCACCACACCCGTATAATGCGCGTAGCTTTCAAAACTATAGAAAACAGAAGTTTACCACTCTCTTGCCTTTTCCACTCACATTAGATTGGAAAAGAAGGCGTTTTGGACAACTATCTTTTGCTTTTTTCTAAACAGTCTGCAGACCTCCATGCAACTTCTAGAACAAGATTGCGGATGTTTTCTGTACTGGCACAGTTTCTCCTTGGAAGACATAGTGGAAAAGCTTTTAGCTAAGTGTTGTCTGACAAGAGAAGAAGAAGATTGAGATACGCAGCTCTATGAACCTAAGCTCCGTTCCGGGCCCCGTTCGGCACAAGGCGCTGGCTGGAACGCAACGCAAAAGCCACAATTCTCTGTGCGCGAAGAAGCCGCTTCTTCGCCTCCGGGAGACAGAGAGAGAGGCAGCTTCCCAAGGGCGAAGAACCAAGCCACACCACACCAGTATAGTGCGCGTAGCTTTCAAACATATAGAAAACAGAACTTTGCCACTCTCTTGCCTTTTTCCATTCACATTATATTGGAAAAGAAGGCGTTTTGGACAACTATCTTTTGCTTTTTTGCTAAACAGTCTGCAGAACTCCAGGCAACTTCTAAAACAAGATTTTGGATGTTTTCTGTACTGGCACAGTTTCTCCTTGGAAGACATAGTGGAAAAGCTTTTTGCTAAGTGTTGTGTGACAAGAGAAGCAGAAGACGGAGATATGCAGCTCTATGAAGCTAAGTGCTGGTCCCGGGCATCTTTCGACTCAAGGACTTCTACGGTGCTCGCTGCAAGCAGCACAATGCTCTGTGCGCAAAAAAGCCTCTTCTTCGCCTCCCAGAGTCGCAGAGTGAAGCAGGTTTCGAAAGTCGAAGAACTAAGACGAACGACACTGGCAGCGTGTGGCCAGCATCCAAACTTATAGAAAAGTGTACTTTAATGCTCTCTTGCCTTTTCCACTCACATTAGATTGGAAAAGAAGGCGTTTTGGACAACTATCTTTTGCTTTTTGCTAATCAGTCCGCAGACCTCCCTTCGACTTCTAAAACAAGATTGCGGATGTTTTCTGTACTGGCACAGTTTCTCCTTGGAAGACATAGTGGAAAAGCTTTTTGCTAAGTGTTGTGTGACAAGAGAAGCAGAATACGGAGATACGCAGCTCTATGAAGCTAAGCGCCGTTCCGGTCCGCTTTCGGCACAAGGTGCTGGATGGAACGCACCGCGACAGCCAAAATTCTCTGTGCGCGAAGAAGCCGCTTCTTCGCCTCCGGGAGACAGAGAGTGTGGTAGCTTCCCAAGGGCGAAGAACCAAACCACACTACACCCGTATAGTGCGCGTAGCTTTCAAACCTATAGAAAACAGAACTTTACCACTCTCTTGCCTTTTCCATTCACATTAGATTGGAAAAGAAGGCGTTTTGGACAACTATCTTTTGGTTTTTCCTAAACAGTCTGCAGACCTCCTTTCGACATCTAGAACAAGATTGCGGATGTTTTCTGTACTGGCACAGTTTCTGCTTCGAAGATATAGTGGACAAGATTTTTGCAAAGTGTTAGGTGACAAGAGAGCCAGAAGACCGGGATACGGAGCTCTATGAAGCTAAGCGCCGTTCCGCGTGCCTTTCGGCACAAGGCGCTGGCTGGAATAGAAGGCGACAGCCACAATTCTCTGTGCGCGAAGAAGCCGCTTCTTCGCCTTCGGGAGACAGATAGAGAGGTAGCTTCCCAAGGGCGAAGAACCAAGCTGCACCACACCCGTATAATGCGCGTAGCTTTCAAACCTATAGGAAACAGGACTTTACCTCTCTCTTGCCTTTTCCATTCACATTAGATTGGAAAAGAAGGCGTTTTGGACAACTATCTTTTGCTTTTTCCTAAACAGTCTGCGGAACTCCATGCAACTTCTAGAACAAGATTGTGGATGTTTTCTGTACTGGCACAGTTTCTCCTTGGAAGACATAGTGGAAAAGCTTTTTGGAAAGTGTTGTGTGACAAGAGAGGCAGAAGACGGAGATACGGAGCTCTATGAAGCTAAGCGCCGTTCCGGGTACCTTTCGGGACAAGGCGCTGGCTGGAACGCACTGCGACCAGAAAATCACAATATGATCGAAGAAGCCACTGCGTTGCCTCTGGGAGACAGAGAGTGCAACAGCTTCCCAAAGGCGAAGAACCAAGCCGCACCACACCCGTATAGTGCGCGTAGCTTTCAAACTTAAAGAAAACAGAACTTTATCACTCTCTTGCCTTTTCCATTCACATTAGATTGGAAAAGAAGGCGTTTTGGACAACTATCTTTTGCTTTTTGCTAAACAGTCTGCAGATCTCCGTTCGACTTCTAAAACATGATTGCGGATGTTTTCTGTACTGGCACAGTTTCTCCTTGGAAGACATAGTGGAAAAGCTTTTTGCAAAGTGTTAGGTGACAAGAGAGGCAGAAGACGAAGATACGGAGCTCTATGAAGCTAAGGGCCGTTCCGGGCCCTTTTCGGCACAAGGCGCTGGCTGGAACGCACTGCGACAGCCACAATTCTCTGTATGCGCGAAGAAGCCGCTTCTTCGCCTCCGGGAGAAAGAGAGAGAGGCAGCTTCCCAAGGGCGAAGAACCAAGCCGCACCACACCCGTATATTGCGCGTGGCTTAAAAACTTATAGAAAACAGAACTTTACCACTCTCTTGCCTTTTCCATTCACATTAGATTGGAAAAGAAGGCGTTTTTGACAACTATCTTTTGCTTTTGTCTAAACAGTCTGCAGATCTCCCTTCGAGTTCTAAAACAAGATTTTGGATTGTTTTCTGTACTGGCACAGTTTCTGCTTTGAAGACATAGTGGAAAAGCTTTTTGCTAAGTGTTGTGTGACAAGAGAAGCAGGAGACGGAGATACTGAGCTCTATGAAGTTAAGCGCCGTTCCGGGTGCCTTTCGGCACAAGGCGCTGGATAGAACGCACCGCGACAGCCACAATTCTCTGTAGGCGCGAAGAAGCCGCTTCTTCGCCTCCGGGAGACAGAGAGAGAGGCAGCTTCCCAAGGGCAAATAACCAAGCCGCACCACACCCGTATAGTGCACGTGGCTTTCAAAGCTATAGAAAACAGAACTTAACCACTCTCTTGCCTTTTCCCTTCACATTAGATTGGAAAAGAAGGTGTTTTGGACAACTATCTTTTGCTTTTTGCTAAACAGTCTGCAGACCTCCATGCAACTTCTAAAACAAGATTGCGGATGTTTTCTGTACTGGCACAGTTTCTCCTTGGAAGACATAGTGGAAAAGCTTTTTGCTAAGTGTTAGGTGACAAGAGAGGCAGAAGACGGAGATACGCAGCTCTATGAAGCTATGTGCTGGTCCCCGGCATCTTTCGAGTCAAGGTGTTCTACGGAGCTCCCTGCCACCAGCACCATGCTCTGTGCGTAAAAAAGCCTCTTCTTCGCCTCCCAGAGTCGGAGAGTGAAGCAGGTTTCTAAAGTCGAACTACTAAGACGAACTAAACCGGCAGCAGGTGGCCAGCTTCCACACTTCTCGAAAAAGAGTACTTTACTGCTCTCTTGCCTTTTCCACTCACATTAGATTGGAAAAGAAGGCGTTTTGGACAACTATCTTTTGCTTTTTGCTAATCAGTCTGCAGATGTCCTTGCAATTCTAGAAGAGGCTATGGGGTATTTTCTGTACTGGCACAGTTTCTCCGTGCAAGATGGAATGGAAAATGTTTTTGCTAAGTGTTGTGTGACAAGAGAAGCAGAAGACGGAGATACGGAGCTCTATGAAGCTAAGCGCCGTTCCGGGTGCCTTTCGGCACAAGGCGCTGGCTGGAACGCAACGCGACAGCCACAATTCTCTGTGCGCAAAGAAGCCGCTTCTTCGCCTCCAGGAGACAGAGAGAGAGGCAACTTCCCAAAGGCGAAGAACAAAGCCGCACCACAACCGTATATTGCGCGTAGCTTTCAAACCTATTAAAAACAGAACTTTACCACTCTCTTGCCTTTTCCATTCACATTAGATTGGAAAAGAAGGCGTTTTGGACAACTATCTTTTGCTTTATCCTAAACAGTCTGCAGACCTCCCTTCGACTTCTAAAACAAGATTGCGGATGTTTCCTGTACTGGCACAGTTTCTCCTTGGAAGACATAGTGGAAAAGCTTTTTGCTAAGTGTTGTGTGACCTGAGAAGCAGAAGACGGAAATACGGAGCTCTATGAAGCTAAGTGCTGGTCCCGGGCATCTTTGGACTCAAGGTGCTCTACGGAGCTCCCTGCCACCAGCACAATGCTCTGTGCATAAAAAAGCCTCTTCTTCGCCTCCCAGAGTCGGAGAGAGAAGAAGGTTTCGAAAGTCGAACAACTAATACGAACGACACCAGCAGCGGGTGGCCAGCTTCCAAACATACAGAAAAAGAGTACTTGACTGCTCTCCTGCCTTTTCCATTTACATTAGATTAAAAGAAGGAGTTTTGGACAACTATCTTTTGCTTTTTGCTAATCAGTCTGCAGATGTCCTTGCAATTTTAGAACAGGCTATGGGGTGTTTTCTGTACTGGCACAGTTTCTCCTTGCAAGATAGAATGGAAAAAGCTATTTGCTAAGTGTTGTGTGACAAGAGAAGCAGAAGACGGAGATACGGAGCTCCATGAAGCTAAGTGGCGGTCCCAGGCATCTTTCGGCACAAGGCGCTGGCCGGAACGCACTGCGACCGGACAATTACTATATGCGCGAAGAAGCCGCTTCTTCCCCTCCGGGAGACAGAGAGTGCAGCAGCTTTCCAAAGGCGAAGAACCAGGCTGCACCACACCCGTGCGCATAGCTTTCAAACCTATAGAAAACAGAATTTACCACTCTCTTGCCTTTTCCCTTCACATTAGATTGGAAAAGAAGGCGTTTTGGACAACTGTCTTTTGCTTTTTCATAAACAGTCTTCAGAACTCCATGCAACTTCTAAACAAGATTGCGCTGTTTTCTGTACTGCACAGTTTCTCCTTGCAAGATATAATGGAAAAAGCTTTTTGCTATGTGTTGTCTGACAAGAGAAGCAGAAGACGAAGATACGGAGCTCTATGAAGCTAAGTGGCGTTCCTAGGCATCTTTCTGGCACAAGGAGCCCTCTGGAAGGCACTGTGACCGGACAATTACTGTATGCGCGAAGAAGCCTCTTCTTCCCCACCGGGAGACAGAGAGTGCGGCAGCTTCCCAAGGGCGAAGAACCAAGCCGCGCCATACCCATATAGTGCGCGTAGCTTTCAAACCTATAGAAAACAGAACTTTATCACTCTCTTGCCTTTTCCCTTCACATTAGATTGGAAAAGAAGGCGTTTTGGACAACTATCTTTTGCTTTTTCCTAAACAGTCTGCAGACCTCCATGCAACTTCTAGAACAAGATTGTGGATGTTGTCTGTACTGGCACAGTTTCTCCTTGGAAGACATAGTGGAAAAGCTTTTTTTATGTGTTAGGTGATAAAAGAGGCCGAAGATGGAGATACGGAGCTCTAAGAAGCTAAGCGCTGTTCCGGGCGCCTTTCGGCACAAGGAGCCCTCTGGAACGCACTGCGACCGGAAAATTACTGTATGCGCGAAGAAGCCGCTTCTTCGCCTCCAGGAGACAGAGAGAGAGCCAGCTTCCCAAAGGTGAAGAACCAAGCCGCACCACAACCGTAGAGTGCGCGTAGCTTTCAAACCTATAGAAAACAGAATTGACCACTCTCTTGCCTTTTCCACTCACATTAGATTGGAAAAGAAGGCGTTTTGGACAACTATCTTTTGCTTTTTCCTAAACAGTCTGCAGACCTCCATGCAACTTCTAAAACAAGATTGCGGATGTTTTCTGTACTGGCACAGTTTCTTCTTGCAAGATAGAATGGAAAATGTTTTTGCTAAGTGTTGTGTGACAAGAGAATCAGAAGACGGAAATACGGAGCTCTATGAAGCTAAGTGCTGGTCCCGGGCATCTTTCGACTCAAGGTGCTCTACGGAGCTGCCTGCCACCAGCACAATGCTCTGTGCGTAAAAAAGCCTCTTCTTTGCCTCCCAGAGTCGGAGAGTGAAGCAAGTTTCGAAAGTCGAACAAGTAAGAGGAACGACACCAGCAGCGTGTGGCCAGCTTCCAAACATACAGAAAAAGAGTATTTGACTGCTCTCCTGACTTTCTTCATTTATATTAGATTAAAAGAATGAGTTTTGGACAACTATCTTTTGCTTTTTGCTAATCAGTCTGCAGATGTCCTTGCAATTTTAGAACAGGCTATGGGGTGTTTTCTGTTCTGGCACAGTTTCTCCTTCAAGATAGAATGGGAAAAGATTTTTGCTAAGTGTTGTGTGACAAGAGAAGCAGAAGACGGAGATACGGAGCTCCATGAAGCTAAGTGGCGGTCCCAGGCATCTTTCGGCACAAGGCCCTGGGCGGAACGCACTGTGACCGGACAATTACTGTATGCACGAAGAAGCCGCTTCTTCACCTCCGGGAGACAGAGAGTGCGGCAGCTTCGCAAAGGCGAAGAACCAAGCTGCACCACACCCGTGCGCGTAGCTTTCAAACCTATAGAAAACAGGACTTTACCACTCTCTTGCCTTTTCCATTCACATTAGATTGGAAAAGAAGGCGTTTAGGACAACTCTCTTTTGCTTTTTCCTAAACAGTCTGCAGAACTCCATGCAACTTCTAAACAAGGTTGCGCTGTTTTCTGTACTGGCACAGTTTCTCCTTGCAAGATAGAATGGAAATTGTTTTTGCTAAGTGATGTGTGACAAGAGAAGCAGAAGACGGAGATACGGAGCTCTATGAAGCTAAGTGCTGGTCCCGGGCATCTTTCGACTCAAGGTGTTCTACGGAGCTCCCTGCCACCAGGACCATGCTCAGTGCGCAAAAAAGCCTCTTCGCCTCCGAGAGTCGGAGAGTGAAGCAGGTTTTGAAAGTCGAACAACTAAGACGAACTAGACTGGCAGCGTGTGGCCAGCATCCAAACTTATAGAAAAGAGTATTTTACTGCTCTCTTGCCTTTTCCACTCACATTAGATTGGAAAAGAAGGAGTTTTGGACAACTATCTTTTGCTTTTTCCTAAACAGTCTGCAGATGTTCCTGCAAATTTAGAAAAGGCTATGTGGTGTTTTCTGTACTGGCACAGTTTCTCCTTGCAAGATAGAATGGAAAAAACTTTTTTCTATGTGTTGTGTGACAAGAGAAGCAGAAGACGGAGATACGCAGCTCTATGAAGCTAAGCGCCGTTCCGGGTGCCTTTCGGCACAAGGCGCTGCCTAGAACTCAAGTCGACAGCCACAATTCTCTGTGCGCGAAGAAGCCGCTTCTTCGCCTCCGGGAGACAGAGAGAGAGGCAGCTTCCCAAGGGCGAAGAACCAAGCCGCGCCATACCCATATAGTGCGTGTAGCTTTCAAACCTATAGGAGAGAGAACTTTACCACTCTCTTGCCTTTTCCTTTCACATTAGATTGGAAAAGAAGGAGTTTTGGACAACTATCTTTTGCTTTTTGCTAATCAGTCTGCAGACCCCCATGCAACTGCTAAAACAAGATTGCGGATGTTTTCTGTACTGGCACAGTTTCTCTTTGGAAGACATAGAGGAAAAGCTTTTTGCTAAGTGTTAGGTGACAAGAGAGGCAGAAGATGGAGATACGGACCTCTATGAAGCTAAGCGCCGTTCCGGGTGCCTTTCGGGATAAGGCGCTGGATGGAACGCACTGCGACCGGAAAATTACTGTATGCGCGACGAAGCCGCTTCTTCGCCTCCGGGAGACAGAGAGTGCAGCAGCTTCCCAAAGGCGAAGAACCAAGCCGCACCATAGCCGTCTAAGGCGTGTAGCTTTCAAACCTATAAAAAACAGAATTTACCACTCTCTTGCCTTTTCCATTCACATTAGATTGGAAAAGAAGGCGTTTTGGACAACTATCTTTTGCTTTTTCCTAATCAGTCCGCAGACCTCCCTTCGACTTCTAAAACAAGATTGCGGATGTTTTCTGTACTGGCACAGTTTCTCCTTGGAAGACATAGTGGAAAAGCTTTTTGCTAAGTGTTGTGTGACAAGAGAAGCAGAATACGGAGATACGCAGCTCTATGAAGCTAAGCGCCGTTCCGGTCCGCTTTCGGCACAAGGTGCTGGATGGAACGCACCGCGACAGCCAAAATTCTCTGTGCGCGAAGAAGCCGCTTCTTCGCCTCCGGGAGACAGAGAGTGTGGTAGCTTCCCAAGGGCGAAGAACCAAACCACACTACACCCGTTTAGTGCGCGTAGCTTTCAAACCTATAGAAAACAGAACTTTACCACTCTCTTGCCTTTTCCATTCACATTAGATTGGAAAAGAACGCGTTTTGGACAACTATCTTTTGGTTTTTCCTAAACAGTCTGCAGACCTCCTTTCGACATCTAGAACAAGATTGCGGATGTTTTCTGTACTGGCACAGTTTCTGCTTCGAAGATATAGTGGACAAGATTTTTGCAAAGTGTTAGGTGACAAGAGGGCCAGAAGACCGGGATACGGAGCTCTATGAAGCTAAGCGCCGTTCCGCGTGCCTTTCGGCACAAGGCGCTGGCTGGAATACAAGGCGACAGCCACAATTCTCTGTGCGCGAAGAAGCCGCTTCTTCGCCTCCGGGAGACAGAGAGAGAGGCAGCTTCCCAAGGGCGAAGAACCAAGCCGCACCACACCCGTATAATGCGCGTAGCTTTCAAACCTATAGGAAACAGGACTTTACCACTCTCCTGCTTTTTCCATTCACATTAGATTGGAAAAGAAGGCATTTTGGACAATTATTTTTTGCTTTTTGCTAATCAGTCTGCAGACCTCCCTTTGACTTCTAAAACAAGATTTTGGATGTTTTCTGTACTTGTACAGTTTCTCCTTGGAAGACATAGTGGAAAAGCTTTTTGCTAAGTGTTGGGTGACAAGAGAAGCAGAAGACGGAGATACGCAGCTGTATGAAGCTACGCGCCGTTATGGGCCCCTTTCGGCACAAGGCGCTGGCTGGAACGCACCGCGACAGTCACAATTCTCTGTGCGCGAAGAAGCCGCTTCTTCGCCTCCGGGAGACAGATAGAGAGGTAGCTTCCCAAGGGCGAAGAACCAAGCTGCACCACACCCGTATACTGCGCGTAGCTTTCAAACCGATAGAAAACAGAACTTTACCTCTCTCTTGCCTTTTCCATTCACATTAGATTGGAAAAGAAGGCGTTTTGGACAACTATCTTTTGCTTTTTCCTAAACAGTCTGCGGAACTCCATGCAACTTCTAGAACAAGATTGTGGATGTTTTCTGTACTGGCACAGTTTCTCCTTGGAAGACATAGTGGAAAAGCTTTTTGGAAAGTGTTGTGTGACAAGAGAGGCAGAAGACGGAGATACGGAGCTCTATGAAGCTAAGCGCCGTTCCGGGTACCTTTCGGGACAAGGCGCTGGCTGGAACGCACTGCGACCAGAAAATCACAATATGATCGAAGAAGCCACTGCGTTGCCTCTGGGAGACAGAGAGTGCAACAGCTTCCCAAAGGCGAAGAACCAAGCCGCACCACACCCGTATAGTGCGCGTAGCTTTCAAACTTAAAGAAAACAGAACTTTATCACTCTCTTGCCTTTTCCATTCACATTAGATTGGAAAAGAAGGCGTTTTGGACAACTATCTTTTGCTTTTTGCTAAACAGTCTGCAGATCTCCGTTCGACTTCTAAAACATGATTGCGGATGTTTTCTGTACTGGCACAGTTTCTCCTTGGAAGACATAGTGGAAAAGCTTTTTGCAAAGTGTTGTGTGACAAGAGAGGCAGAAGACGAAGATACGGAGCTCTATGAAGGTAAGGGCCGTTCCGGGCCCTTTTCGGCACAAGGCGCTGGCTGGAACGCACTGCGACAGCCACAATTCTCTGTATGCGCGAAGAAGCCGCTTCTTCGCCTCCGGGAGACAGAGAGAGAGGCAGCTTCCCAAGGGCGAAGAACCAAGCCGCACCACACCCGTATAGTACGCGTGGCTTAAAAACTTATAGAAAACAGAACTTTACCACTCTCTTGCCTTTTCCATTCACATTAGATTGGAAAAGAAGGCGTTTTTGACAACTATCTTTTGCTTTTGTCTAAACAGTCTGCAGATCTCCCTTCGAGTTCTAAAACAAGATTTTGGATTGTTTTCTGTACTGGCACAGTTTCTGCTTTGAAGACATAGTGGAAAAGCTTTTTGCTAAGTGTTGTGTGACAAGAGAAGCAGGAGACGGAGATACTGAGCTCTATGAAGTTAAGCGCCATTCCGGGTGCCTTTCGGCACAAGGCGCTGGATAGAACGCACCGCGACAGCCACAATTCTCTGTAGGCGCGAAGAAGCCGCTTCTTCGCCTCCGGGAGACAGAGAGAGAGGCAGCTTCCCAAGGGCAAATAACCAAGCCGCACCACACCCGTATAGTGCACGTGGCTTTCAAAGCTATAGAAAACAGAACTTAACCACTCTCTTGCCTTTTCCCTTCACATTAGATTGGAAAAGAAGGTGTTTTGGACAACTATCTTTTGCTTTTTGCTAAACAGTCTGCAGTCCTCCATGCAACTTCTAAAACAAGATTGCGGATGTTTTCTGTACTGGCACAGTTTCTCCTTGGAAGACATAGTGGAAAAGCTTTTTGCTAAGTGTTAGGTGACAAGAGAGGCAGAAGACGGAGATACGCAGCTCTATGAAGCTATGTGCTGGTCCCCGGCATCTTTCGACTCAAGGTGTTCTACGGAGCTCCCTGCCACCAGCACCATGCTCTGTGCGTAAAAAAGCCTCTTCTTCGCCTCCCAGAGTCGGAGAGTGAAGCAGGTTTCTATAGTCGAACTACTAAGACGAACTAAACCGGCAGCGGGTGGCCAGCTTCCACACTTCTCGAAAAAGAGTACTTTACTGCTCTCTTGCCTTTTCCACTCACATTAGATTGGAAAAGAAGGCGTTTTGGACAACTATCTTTTGCTTTTTGCTAATCAGTCTGCAGATGTCCTTGCAATTCTAGAAGAGGCTATGGGGTATTTTCTGTACTGGCACAGTTTCTCCGTGCAAGATGGAATGGAAAATGTTTTTGCTAAGTGTTGTGTGAGAAGAGAAGCAGAAGACGGAGATACGCAGCTCTATGAAGCTAAGCGCCGTTCCGGGTGCCTTTCGGCACAAGGCGCTGGCTGGAACGCAACGCGACAGCCACAATTCTCTGTGCGCAAAGAAGCCGCTTCTTCGCCTCCAGGAGACAGAGAGAGAGGCAACTTCCCAAAGGCGAAGAACAAAGCCGCACCACAACCGTATATTGCGCGTAGCTTTCAAACCTATTAAAAACAGAACTTTACCACTCTCTTGCCTTTTCCATTCACATTAGATTGGAAAAGAAGGCGTTTTGGACAACTATCTTTTGCTTTATCCTAAACAGTCTGCAGACCTCCCTTCGACTTCTAAAACAAGATTGCGGATGTTTCCTGTACTGGCACAGTTTCTCCTTGGAAGACATAGTGGAAAAGCTTTTTGCTAAGTGTTGTGTGACCTGAGAAGCAGAAGACGGAAATACGGAGCTCTATGAAGCTAAGTGCTGGTCCCGGGCATCTTTGGACTCAAGGTGCTCTACGGAGCTCCCTGCCACCAGCACAATGCTCTGTGCATAAAAAAGCCTCTTCTTCGCCTCCCAGAGTCGGAGAGAGAAGAAGGTTTCGAAAGTCGAACAACTAATACGAACGACACCAGCAGCGGGTGGCCAGCTTCCAAACATACAGAAAAAGAGTACTTGACTGCTCTCCTGCCTTTTCCATTTACATTAGATTAAAAGAAGGAGTTTTGGACAACTATCTTTTGCTTTTTGCTAATCAGTCTGCAGATGTCCTTGCAATTTTAGAATAGGATATGTGGTGTTTTCTGTACTGGCACAGTTTCTCCTTGCAAGATAGAATGGAAAAAGATTTTTGCTATGTGTTGTGTGACAAGAGAGGCAGAAGACGGAGATACGGAGCTCTATGAAGCTAAGTGGCGTTCCTAGGCATCTTTCGGCACAAGGAGCCCTCTGGAAGGCACTGCGACCGGACAATTACTGTATGCGCGAAGAAGGCGCTTCTTCCCCACCGGTAGACAGAGAGTGCGGCACCTTCCCAAAGGCAAAGAACCAAGCCGCACCACACCCGTATAATGTGCGTAGCTTTCAAACCTATAGAAAACAGAACTTTACCACTCTCTTGCCTTTTCCATTCACATTAGATTGGAAAAGAAGGCGTTTTGGACAACTATCATTTGCTTTTTCCTAAACAGTCTGCAGACCTACGTGCAACATCTTGAACAAGATTGTGGATGTTGTCTGTACTGGCACAGTTTCTGCTTGGAAGACATAGTGGAAAAGCTTTTGTGTTGTATTAGGTGACAAGAGAGGCAGAAGACGGCATACGGAGCTCTATTAAGCTAAGCGCTGTTCCGGGCGCCTTTCGGCACAAGGAGCCCTCTGGAACGCCCTGCGACAGCAACGATAACTGTATGCGCGAAGAAGCCGCTTCTTCGCCTCCGGGAGACAGAGAGTGCGGCAGCTGCCCAAAGGTGAAGAACCAAGCCGCACCACACCCGTACAGTGCGCGTAGCTTTCAAACCTATAGAAAACAGAATTGACTACTCTCTTGCCTTTTCCCTTCACATTAGATTAGAAAAGAAGGCGTTTTGGACAACTATCTTTTGCTTTTTCCTAAACAGTCTGCAGACCTCCATGCAACTTCTAGAACAAGATTGCGGATGTTTTCTGTACTGGCACAGTTTCTCCTTCCAAGATAGAATGGAGAAAGCTTTTTGCTAAGTGTTGTGTGACAAGAGAGGCAGAAGACGGAGATACGGAGCTCTATGAAGCTAAGCGCCGTTCCGGGCGCCTTTCGGCACAAGGAGCCCTCTGGAATGCCTGCAACCGGACAATAACTGTATGCGCGAAGAAGCCGCTTCTTCGCCTCTGGGAGACAGAGAGTGCGGCAGCTTCCCAAAGGAGAAGAACCAAGGCGCACCACACCCCTACAGTGCGCGTAGCTTTCAAACCTATAGAAAACAGAATTGACTACTCTCTTGCCTTTTCCCTTGACATTAGATTGGAAAAGAAGGCGTTTTGGACAACTATCTTTTGCTTTTTCCTAAACAGTCTGCAGACCTCCATGCAACTTCTAAAACAAGATTGCGGATGTTTTCTGTACTGGCACAGTTTCTTCTTGCAAGATAGAATGGAAAATGTTTTTGCTAAGTGTTGTGTGACAAGAGAAGGAGAAGACGGAAATACGGAGCTCTATGAAGCTAAGTGCTGGTCCCGGGCATCTTTCGACTCAAGGTGTTCTACGGAGCTGCCTGCCACCAGCACAAGGGTCTGTGCGTAAAAAAGCCTCTTCTACGCCACCCAGAGTCGGAGAGTGAAGCAGGTTTCGAAAGTCGAACAACTAAGAGGAACGACACCAGCAGCGTGTGGCCAGCTTCCAAACATACAGAAAAAGAGTATTTGACTGCTCTTCTGATTTTTACATTTAAATTAGATTGGAAAAGAAGGAGTTTTGGACAACTATCTTTTGCTTTTTGCTAATCAGTCTGCAAATGTCCTTGCAATTTTAGAACAGGCTATGGGGTGTTTTCTGTACTGGCACAGTTTCTCCTTCAAGATAGAATGGAAAAAGCTATTTGCTAAGTGTTGTGTGACAAGAGAAGCAGAAGACGGAGATACGGAGCTCCATGAAGCTAAGTGGCGGTCCCAGGCATCTTTCGGCACAAGGCGCTGGCCGGAACGCACTGCGACCGGACAATTACTATATGCGCGAAGAAGCCGCTTCTTCCCCTCCGGGAGACAGAGAGTGCAGCAGCTTTCCAAAGGCGAAGAACCAAGCTGCACCACACCCGTGCGCATAGCTTTCAAACCTATAGAAAACAGAATTTACCACTCTCTTGCCTTTTCCCTTCACATTAGATTGGAAAAGAAGGCGTTTTGGACAACTGTCTTTTGCTTTTTCATAAACAGTCTTCAGAACTCCATGCAACTTCTAAACAAGATTGCGCTGTTTTCTGTACTGCACAGTTTCTCCTTGCAAGATATAATGGAAAAAGCTTTTTGCTATGTGTTGTCTGACAAGAGAAGCAGAAGACGAAGATACGGAGCTCTATGAAGCTAAGTGGCGTTCCTAGGCATCTTTCTGGCACAAGGAGCCCTCTGGAAGGCACTGCGACCGGACAATTACTGTATGCGCGAAGAAGCCTCTTCTTCCCCACCGGGAGACAGAGAGTGCGGCAGCTTCCCAAGGGCGAAGAACCAAGCCGCGCCATACCCATATAGTGCGCGTAGCTTTCAAACCTATAGAAAACAGAACTTTATCACTCTCTTGCCTTTTCCCTTCACATTAGATTGGAAAAGAAGGCGTTTTGGACAACTATCTTTTACTTTTTCCAAAACAGGCTTCAAATGTCCTTTCGATTTTAGAACAGGCTATGGGGTGTTCTCTCTACTGGCACAGTTTCTCCTTGCAAGATAGAATGGAAAAATCTTTTTGCTAACTGTTGTGTGACAAGAGAAGCAGAAGACGGAGATACGGAGCTCTATGAAGATTAACGCTGTTCCGGGCGCCTTTCGGCGCAAGGCGCTGGCTTGAACGCACTGTGACCGGACAATTACTGTATGTGCGAAGAAGCCGCTTCTTCACCTCCAGGAGACAGAGAGTCCGGCATTTTCCCAAAGGCAAAGAACCAAGCCGCACCATACCCATATAGTGCGCGTAGATTTCAAACCTATAGAAAACAGAACTATAACCACTCTCTTGCCTTTTCCCTTCACATTAGATTAGAAAAGAAGGCGTTTTGGACAACTATCTTTTGCTTTTTCCTAAACAGTCTGCAGACCTCCATGCAACTTCTAGAACAAGATTGTGGATGTTGTCTGTACTGGCACAGTTTCTCCTTGGAAGACATAGTGGAAAAGCTTTTTTTATGTGTTAGGTGATAAAAGAGGCAGAAGATGGAGATACGGAGCTCTAAGAAGCTAAGCGCTGTTCCGGGCGCCTTTCGGCACAAGGAGCCCTCTGGAACGCACTGCGACCGGAAAATTACTGTATGCGCGAAGAAGCCGCTTCTTCGCCTCCAGGAGACAGAGAGAGAGCCAGCTTCCCAAAGGTGAAGAACCAAGCCGCACCACAACCGTAGAGTGCGCGTAGCTTTCAAACCTATAGAAAACAGAATTGACCACTCTCTTGCCTTTTCCACTCACATTAGATTGGAAAAGAAGGCGTTTTGGACAACTATCTTTTGCTTTTTCCTAAACAGTCTGCAGACCTCCATGCAACTTCTAAAACAAGATTGCGGATGTTTTCTGTACTGGCACAGTTTCTTCTTGCAAGATAGAATGGAAAATGTTTTTGCTAAGTGTTGTGTGACAAGAGAATCAGAAGACGGAAATACGGAGCTCTATGAAGCTAAGTGCTGGTCCCGGGCATCTTTCGACTCAAGGTGCTCTACGGAGCTGCCTGCCACCAGCACAATGCTCTGTGCGTAAAAAAGCCTCTTCTACGCCACCCAGAGTCGGAGAGTGAAGCAAGTTTCGAAAGTCGAACAAGTAAGAGGAACGACACCAGCAGCGTGTGGCCAGCTTCCAAACATACAGAAAAAGAGTATTTGACTGCTCTCCTGACTTTCTTCATTTATATTAGATTAAAAGAATGAGTTTTGGACAACTATCTTTTGCTTTTTGCTAATCAGTCTGCAGATGTCCTTGCAATTTTAGAACAGGCTATGGGGTGTTTTCTGTTCTGGCACAGTTTCTCCTTCAAGATAGAATGGGAAAAGATTTTTGCTAAGTGTTGTGTGACAAGAGAAGCAGAAGACGGAGATACGGAGCTCCATGAAGCTAAGTGGCGGTCCCAGGCATCTTTCGGCACAAGGCCCTGGGCGGAACGCACTGTGACCGGACAATTACTGTATGCACGAAGAAGCCGCTTCTTCACCTCCGGGAGACAGAGAGTGCGGCAGCTTCGCAAAGGCGAAGAACCAAGCTGCACCACACCCGTGCGCGTAGCTTTCAAACCTATAGAAAACAGGACTTTACCACTCTCTTGCCTTTTCCATTCACATTAGATTGGAAAAGAAGGCGTTTTGGACAACTCTCTTTTGCTTTTTCCTAAACAGTCTGCAGAACTCCATGCAACTTCTAAACAAGGTTGCGCTGTTTTCTGTACTGGCACAGTTTCTCCTTGCAAGATAGAATGGAAATTGTTTTTGCTAAGTGATGTGTGACAAGAGAAGCAGAAGACGGAGATACGGAGCTCTATGAAGCTAAGCGCCGTTCTGGGTGCCTTTCGGGACAAGGCGCTGGATGGAACGCACTGCGACATCCACAATTTTCTGTATGCGCGAAGAAGCCGCTTCTTCGCCTCTGGGAGACAGAGTGCGGCAGCTTCCCAAGGGCGAAGAACCAAGCCGCACCATGCCCAAATAGTGCGCGTAGCTTTCAAACCTATAGAAAACAGGACTTTACCACTCTCTTGCCTTTTCCCTTCACATTAGATTGGAAAAGAAGGCGTTTTGGACAACTATCTTTTGCTTCTTCTAATCAGTCTGCAGATGTACTTGCAATTTTAGAACAGGCCACGGGGTGTTTTCTGTACTGGCACAGTTTCTCCTTCAAGATAGAATGGAGAAAGGTTTTTGCTAAGTGTTGTGTGACAAGAGAGGCAGAAGACGGAGATACGCAGCTCTATGAAGCTAAGTGCTGGTCCCGGGCATCTTTCGGCTCAAGGTGTTCTACGGAGCTCCCTGCCACCAGCACAATGCTCTGTGCGCTAAAAAGCCTCTTCTTCGCCTCCCAGAGTCGGAGAGTGAAGCAGGTTTTGAAAGTCGAACAACTAAGACGAATTATATCGGCAACGTGTGGCCAGCATCCAAACTTATAGAAAAGAGTACTTTACTGCTCTCTTGCTTTTTCCACTCACATTAGATTGGAAAAGAAGGAGATTTGGACAACTCTCTTTTGCTTTTTGCTAATCAGGCTGCAGATGTCCTTTCAAATTTAGAAGAGGCTATGGGGTGTTTTCTGTACTGGCACAGTTTCTCCTTGCAAGATAGAATGGAAAAATGTTTTTGCTAAGTGTTGTGTGACAAGAGAAGCAGAAGATGGAGATACGGAGCTCTATGAAGCTAAGTGGCTGTCCCAGGCATCTTTCGGCACAAGGCACTGGCTGGGACGCACTGCGACCGGAATATTACTGTATGCGCGAAGAAGCCGCTTCTTCGCCTCCGGGAGACAGAGAGAGAGGCAGCTTCCCAAGGGCGAAGAACCAAGCCGCACCACACCCGTATAGTGCGCGTAGCTTTCAAACCTATAGAAAACAGAACTTTACCACTCTCTTGCCTTTTCCCTTCACATTAGATTGGAAAAGAAGGCGTTTTTGACAACTATCTTTTGCTTTTTCCTAAACAGTCTGCAGACCTCCATGCAATTTTACAAGAGGTTATGGGGTGTTTTCTGTACTGGCACAGTTTCTCGTTGCAAGATAGAATGGAAAATATTTTTGCTAAGTGTTGTGTGACAAGAGAGGCAGAAGACGGAGATACGCAGCTCTATGAAGCTAAGTGCTGGTCCCGGGCATCTTTCGACTCAAGGTGTTCTACGGAGCTCCCTGCCACCAGTACAATGCTCTGTGCACAAAAAAGCCTCTTCTTCGCCTCCCAGATTCGGAGAGTGAAGCAGGTTTTGAAAGTCGAACAATTAAGACGAACGACACCGGCAGCATGTGGCCAGCGTCCAAACTTATAACAAAAGACTACTTTACTGCTCTCTTGCCTTTTCCACTGACATTAGATTGGAAAAGAAGGAGTTTTGGACAACTATCTTTTGCTTTTTGCTAAACAGTCTGCAGATGTCCTTGCAATTTTAGAAGAGGCTATGGGGTGTTTTCTGTACTGGCACATTTTCTCCTTGCAAGATAGAATGGAAAAATCTTTTTGCTAAGTGTTGCGTGACAAGAGAAGCAGAAGACGGAGATACGGAGCTCTATGAAGCTAAGCGCCGTTCCGGGCGCCTTTCGGCACAAGGCGCTGGCTGGAACGCACTGCGACGGCCACAATTCACTGTGCGCGAAGGAGCCGCTTCTTCGCCTCCGGGAGACAGAGAGGGAGGCAGCTTCCCAAAGGCGAAGAACCAAGCCGCACCACACCCGTATAGGGCGCCTAGCTTTCAAACCTATAGAAAACAGCATTTACCACTCTCTTGCCATTTCCATTTACAATAGATTGGAAAAGAAGGAGATTTGGACAACTATCTTTTTCTTTTTGCTAATCAGTCTGCAGATGTCCTTGCAATTTTAGAACAGGCTATGGGGTGTTTTCTGTACTGGCACAGTTTCTCCTTGCAAGATAGAATGGAAAAATGTTTTTGCTAAGTGTTGTGTGACAAGAGAAGCAGAAGACGGAGATACGGAGCTCTATGAAGCTAAGCACTGTTGCGGGCGCCTTTCGGCACAAGGCGCTGGCTGGAACGCACTGCGACAGCCGCAATTCTCTGTGCGTGAAGAAGGCGCTTCTTCGCCTCCGGGAGACAGAGAGAGAGGCAGCTTCCCAAGGGCGAAGAACCAAGCCGCACCACAGCCGTATAGTGCGCGTAGCTTTCAAAGCTATAGAAAACAGAACTTTACCACTCTCTTGCCTTTTCCCTTCAATTTAGATTGGAAAAGAAGGCGTTTTGGACAACTATCTTTTGCTTTTTGCTAAACAGTCTGCAGACCTCCATGCAACTTCTAAAACAAGATTGCGGATGTTTTCTGTACTGGCACAGTTTCTCCTTGGAAGACATAGAGGAAAAGCTTTTTGCTAAGTGTTGTGTGATAAGAGAGGCAGAAGACGGAGATACGCAGCTCTATGAAGCTAAGTGCTGGTCCCGGGCATCTTTCGACTCAAGGTGCTCTACGGAGCTCCCTGCCACCAGCACAATGCTCTGTGCGCAAAAAAGCCTCTTCTTTGCCTCCCAGAGTCGGAGAGTGAAGCAGGTTTCGAAAGTCGAACAACTAAGACGAACGACACCGGCAACGTGTGGCCAGCTTCCAAACTTATAGAAAAGAGTACTTTACTGCTCTCTTGCTTTTGCCACTCACATTAGAATGGAAAAGAAGGAATTGTGGACAACTATCTTTTCCGTTTTCCTAAACAGGCTGCAGACCTCTGTCGCAGACATCTTTCATGAAAAATCCTTTCTTAGGATTTTTCCTTGTGAGAAGTTGCAGTTTGAGTAACCAAAGTAAACAATGGTTATCTGCTGCTGTGGAATGCAACAGGTAGAGCCGTGATTGGTCTCCTGTGGGTGTTTGGATTTCTTGACCACTCATGGCAGAGCTGGCTCTTGCTCTGTCTGAGACACAGATCTTTGTTATTCATTCTTTTCTATTCTTAGCTTAGCTAGCTGCTGAAGAAACCTTTTCCTTTCTATTGCTTTTTAGTATAGTCCTAATGTAACATATATCATAAAATAATAAACCAAGCCTTCTGATCATGGAGTCAACATTCTCATCTCTTCTTCATCCTGAAAACCCTTGTGACCACTGTCACAATTGGTGACCCCCAACTGAGGAGGACAATCATCACTTGGTGAGATCACCAGAGGAGCATTGCTGCACTGGGTGAGCCCTGAATGTGTGGCATTGATGGTTGCTTCACAAGTGACCACAGAAGTGGATTCTAGCCAGGAGCTGAAGAACTGAAGATCCGGATTTGGACAGAGTTCACAGCAAGGCTGACCACAAAGAGAACCTTCTGAAAAGCCTCCAGGAAGATGTTCAGAAAGCTCAGCAGAACCATGCAGATAGCCAGAGAGTCCTGGACACTGTCACAAGGTACTGTTGGTTTTTCCCCTCCTAAAGATGAGGCCATTCGCAGGTTGTGGCTGCTCATCTGGAGGACTCCTGCCCTAGAGGATGAGGTTCCATTCTCCCCTTCAGAGGAGAAACTTATTGCCCTCTGGCAAATTGGGGTGAAGAGGACAGAATTCTCCTGTTGGAGACAGATCTCTGTGAGTTTTTTCGATGGGCGAAGCTCTTTGGGTTTTTTATGAATGTGCTATATGCCCTCGATGTGTTTGTCTGGGAGTGTATGGGCTCCATTTTCCAATTCTTTTTATACCGTGGGTTCGGATACCCCTCGATTTATCCAACCTTTTTGAAGCTCTTTCTAGTCTTGAAACGGAGAGCAGCTGTTTTTCCCTGGATTGCTAACTGCAAGGGCAAAGCCCCGTTCCCCCCAGTTCCGGGGAAAGACCCTTTGGAGGGGGACGCTCTGCTGCTTTCCAGCCCCCCCGAACCACAGTGGGGGGGCGAAGTTTCGCCCGCAGCCGAAGTTTTTTATACTGCGTCTTCGGAGCATGCTCAGATGGAGCCGTTTTTTCCCCACTCCCGTTGCTCTCAGGCGGGATGGGAGTGGGCGGCTCCGCCCCGGCCAGCGCCACGGGCACCGACCCGGCCGGCGCCACGGGCACCGCCCCGGCCAGCGCCGTGGGCGCCGCCCCAGCCCGCCCCGCGGGTGCGGGCGGTTCCCCGCGCGGCCCGTCCCGCGGCCGTCCCTCCGGCAGAGCCTGTGGGGGCTCCGGCCGCGGTTCCGCCGGCTTCCCTGCCTGCATCTATCTCAGAGACACCGCTTCCCACGGCTGCGCCGATGTTGCTGGGCAACAGCAATCCACTGCTCCCCCCGGCCGTCCCGCTGCCTTCTGCGACTGCGCCTCCGCGGCCGATGTCCGGCGCAGAAGAAGCTGCCGACCCCATGCCGCCCCCGCCGCCTCCCCAGGTGGCCCCGCTGCCCGCCCCTGCGGGGACTCCGTCCTCCGTGTCTGCATCAGAGGCTGCCCTGGAGCCGGCGGCAGCTGCAGCGGCGCGTCCTGCATCCAGCGTGACTTCCTCCCCGAGTTTTTCGGGTTGTCCCGGGGCTGCCCCTACAGGGGGAGCTGGGACAGGGGAAGAGGGCGTCAGCCTGTCCTTCCGTGGAGGAGGCATGGCCCGACAGCTGGCTGTGGGCGCAGCACGGCTGCCTGTTTTCAAGATCAGCATTCTTGGCGGGTTGGGGGGTGTTTGGTCCGGGGTTTCCCCCTGGGGGATGCGAATCTCTCTGCCGCCCCTCGCGCGCCCCAGCGGCAAGGGGGAGGTGGGTCCTGGAAGTTCTGCCTCTGGTCCCAGCCCAGAGGGGGTGGAGGTGGTGCCGTGAGGCAGATGGGAGGAACACCTGGTGCATTTGCATTGCAGAGGCAGAGGGCACAGCAGGAAGCGAGCATCGCTTGTCTGCTGTGGGGAAAGGACATCCCCAGACCCGAGACGAAGTTTCTCGGGACAGTTTCTGTCTTCCCATTGCCGGCATGCCTCGGAGATTTTGGGGAAAGGAGGCGTTTGGTCACCCCTTCTGCCATTGTACTGGCAGCAGGGTGCGGGTCTGTGCCAATGCAGAGCCTGCCTCCGGGGCTGGGCCTGGGCTGTCTGGCTTGGTTGCTTGGGCCAGGGCCACCTCCCGGCCTCCTGTTGGGTTTGGGGACTTTGCTTCCCCCTTCTGGTCCTGGGCCACCTTTCTGTGGGCCAGGTCTGGGGTTCCTGAACCTTCCACATGGGCCAGTGCCCCCAAGGGCCTCTCTCTGGCTCCTCTGCTGCTGCTGCTGCTCTTTCCGAAAAAAAAAAAAAAAAAAAATTAAATTGAATACAAAAGCGTGAAAGAGCTGGCAGCAGCTCAGAGGCATTGAGGAGCCAGGGATTGGCTTCAGCCCAAGTTGTTCAATGAAGGGCTGTGGCAAGACATTTCAGAAATTTTCTAATTTTCTCAAAATTGTTTGAAGACTGTCAATGGACTTTTGATAAATATTGATAGACTTTTTCTGTAGCAAGCCTGTTTCAGGACCAAAAGAAACTTTCAGATATGGCAAAGAGGAAGATCTTCAAGCCATGGACTTTTCCTGAAACTCAGCTGCTTGGACTTGAATTTTCTTTGCATTGTTTTTTCATTTTCTTATATTATAGAATTGTTTTAGTAATATGATAGAATTTTATGTTCTACAGGTGAAGAAATTCCCAGTGCATTCCACAGGAGCACTTGAGTGGAGTTTGATTGGCAACAGATAACCTGTCAAGTGTTTGTCTTTTTCTTCGGAATGAGTACAGCAGAGAAAATTACAAACACTTTTTCCTTTTAATTTAACTAAATAAAAAAAGGTGAAATGTCGCAGACATCTTTCATGAAAAATCCTTTCTTAGGATTTTTCCTTGTGAGAAGTTGCAGTTTGAGTAACCAAAGTAAACAATGGTTATCTGCTGCTGTGGAATGTAACAGGTAGAGCCGTGATTGGTCTCCTGTGGGTGTTTGGATTTCTTGACCACTCATGGCAGAGCTGGCTCTTGCTCTGTCTGAGACACAGATCTTTGTTATTCATTCTTTTCTATTCTTAGCTTAGCTAGCTGCTGAAGAAACCTTTTCCTTTCTATTGCTTTTTAGTATAGTCCTAATGTAACATATAAAATAATAAATCAAGCCTTCTGATCATGGAGTCAACATTCTCATCTCTTCTTCATCCAGAAAACCCTTGTGACCACTGTCACAGACCTCCATGCAACTTCTAGAAAAAGATTGCGGATGTTTTCTGTACTGGCACAGTTTCTCCTTGCAAGATAGAATGGAAAAATCTTTTTGCTAACTGTTGTGTGACAAGAGAAGCAGAAGACGGAGATACGGAGCTCTATGAAGCTAAACGCCGTTCTGGGCGCCTTTCGGCGCAAGGCGCTGGCTGGAACGAACTGCGACCGGACAATTACTGTATGCGCGAAGAAGCCGCTTCTTCGCCTCCGGGAGACAGAGAGTGCGGCAGCTTCCCAAAGGCGAAGAACCAAGCCGTACCATGCCCAAATACTGCGCGTAGCTTTCAAACCTATAGAAAACAGAGCTTTACCACTCTCTTGCCTTTTCCCTTCAAATTAGATTTGAAAAGTAGGCGTTTTGGACAACTATCTTTTGCTTTTTCCTAAACAGTCTGCAGACCTCCATGCAACTTCTAAAACAAGATTGCGGATGTTTTCTGTACTGGCACAGTTTCTCCTTGGAAGACATAGAGGAAAAGCTTTTTGCTAAGTGTTGTGTGACAAGAGAAGCAGAAAACGGAAATACGGACCTCTATGAACCTAAGTGGCGGTCCCAGGCATCTTTCGGCACAAGGCGCTGGCTGGAACGCACTGCGACAGCCACAATTACTGTATGTGGGAAGAAGCCGCTTCTTCGCCTCCGGGAGACAGAGAGTGCAGCAGCTTCCCAAAGGTGAAGAACCAAGCCGCACCACACCCGTACAGTGCGCGTAGCTGTAAAACCTATAGAAAACAGAATTTTCCACTCTCTCCTTTTCCCTTCACATTAGATTGGAAAAGAAGGCGTTTTGGACAAGTGTCTTTTGCTTTTTCCTAAACAGTCTGCAGACCTCCATGAATCTTCTAGAACAAGATTGCGGATGTTTTCTGTACTGGCAGAGTTTCTCCTTGCAAGATAGAATGGAAAATGTTTTTGCTAAGTGTTGTGTGACAAGAGAAGCAGAAGATGGATGTACGGAGCTCTATGAACTAAGTGGCGTTCCTAGGCATCTTTCGGCACAAGGAGCCCTCGGGAACACAGTGCGACCGGAAAATTACTGTATGCGTGAAGAAGCCGCTTCTTCGGCTCCGGGAGACAGAGAGTGCGGCAGCTTCCCAAAGGCGAAGAACCAAGCCGCACCATACCCATATAGTGCGCGTAGCTTTCAAACCTATAGAAAACAGAACTATAACCACTCTCTTGCCTTTTCCCTTCACATTAGATTGGAAAAGAAGGCGTTCTGAACAACGATCTTTTGCTTTTTGCTAATCAGTCTGCAGATGTCCTTTCGATTTTAGAACAGGCTAGGGGGTGTTCTCTCTACTGGCACAGTTTCTCCTTGGAAGATAGAATGGAAAGTCTTTTTGCTAACTGTTGTGTGACAAGAGAAGCAGAAGACGGAGATACGTAGCTCTATGAAGCTCAACGTCGTTCCGGGCGCCTTTCGGCGCAAGGCGCTGGCTGGAACGCACAGCGACTGGATAATTACTGTATGCGCAAAGAAGCCGCTTCTTCGCCTCCGGGAGACAGAGAGTGCAGCAGCTTCCCAAAGGCGAAGAACCAAGCCGCACCATACCCATATAGTGCGCGTAGCTTTCAAACCTATAGAAAACAGAACTATAACCACTCTCTTGCCTTTTCCCTTCACATTAGATTGGAAAAGAAGGCGTTTTGGACAACTATCTTTTGCTTTTTCCTAAACAGTCTGCTGACCTTCGTGCAACTTCTAGAACATGATTGTGGATGTTTTCTGTATTGGCACAGTTTCTCCTTGGAAGACATAGTGGAAAAAGTTTTTGCTAAGTGTTGTGTGACAAGAGAAGCAGAAGTCGGACATATACAGCTCTCCGAAGCTAAGTGCCACTCCCGGGCATCTTTTGGCACAAGGCGCTCTCTGGAACTCTGGACCATACCGTTACAGGCACTATGCTCTGTGCGCGATGGAACCACTTCTGGGCCTGCTGGGAAATTGTGAGAAAGGATGCTTCTGAAAGGGGAGGAATCAAGCCGAACAACTCCGTTATATTGTTGGTAGCGTTCAAACAAATAAAAAACAGTATTTTACCATTCTCTTGCCTTTTCCCTTCACATTAAGTTTGAATAGAATGAGTTTTGGACCACAATATTTTGCTTCTTTCGAAACACTCTACAGACCTCCTTGCGACTTCTAGAACAAGATTGGGGATGGTTTCTGTACTGGCACAGTTTCTCCTTGCAAGACATAGTGGAAAAGCTTTTTACCATCTGTTACGCGATAAGAGAGGCAGAAGACGGAGATACCAAGCTCCCCGAACCTACGTACTGGTCCCCGGCATCATTCAGCACATGCCGCTCTCTGTAACACACTGCGACTGGCCAAATTCTGTATACGTGAAGAAGCCCCTTCTTCGCCTCCCGGAGACGGACAGTGCTGCAGCTTCCCAAAGGCGAACAACCAAATCGCACCACACCGGTATAGTGTGACTAGCTTTCAAATTTATAGAAAACTGTACTTTGCCAAGCTCCTGCCTTTTCCCCTCACATGATTTTCGTAAAGGAGTTTTTGACCACTATCTTTTGCTTCTTTCTAAACCCTCGGCAGACCTCCTTGCGACTTCTAGAAAAAGAGTGGGGATGGTTTCTGTATTGAGACTGTTTCTCCTTGCAAGACATAGTGGTAAAGCTTTTTGCTGCATGTCAGGTGACAAGAGAGGCAGAAGACGGAGATACGGAGCTCCCCGAAGCTAAGCGCCGCTCCGGGGCAACTTTCGGCACAAGCCGCTCTGTGGAGCTCCCTGCCACCAGAACAATACTCTGTGCGCAAAGAAGTCTCTTCTTAGCCCCCGGGAGACGGAGAGAGCAGCAGGTTTCGAAAGGGCGAAGAACCAAGCCGCACCACACCGGTATAGTGTGGGTAGCATTCAAACTTATAGAAAACAGTACTTTACCACTCTCCTGCTTTTTTCACTCACATTAGATTGGAAAAAAAGGAGTTTTGGACAACAATCTTTTGCTTCTTGCTAAACAGTTTTCAGACCTCCGTGTAACTTCTAGAACAAGATAGGGGGTGTTTTCTGTAGTGGCATAGTTTCTCCCTGCAAGACATACTGGAAAAGCTTTTAGCTGTATGCTAAAAGCTTTAAGAGAGGAAGAAGACAGAGATGTACAGCTCTCCGAAACTAAGTGCCACTCCCGGGCATCTTTCGGCACAAGGCGCTCTCTGGAACTCTGGAACGCACCGTTACAGGCACTATGCTCTGTGTGCGATTTAACAACTTGTGTTCCTGCTGGGAAATTTTGAGAAAGGATGCTCCTGAAAGGGGAGGAACCAAGCCGAACAACACCGTTATAGTGTTGGTAGCGTTCAAACTTATAGAAAACAGTAGTTTACCACTCTCCTGCTTTTTCCACACACTTTTTTTTGAAAAGAAGAGTTTTGGACAACAAGCTTTTTTCCAACTGTTAGGCGACAAGAGAAGCAGAAAACGGAGATACCAAGCTCGCCGAAGCTAAGCGCCGCTGCCGAGCATCTATGGGCACAAGCCGTTCTACAGAGCTCCCTTCCACCAGCACAATGCGCTGTTCGCAAAGAAGTCTCTTCTTAGCCTCCGGGAGACGGAGAGAGCAGCATGTTTCGAAAGGTGAAGAACCAAGCCGCACCACACTGGTATAGTGTGGGTAGCTTTGAAAATTATAGAAAACAGTACTTTACCACTCTCTTGTCTTTTCCCTTCACATTAGATTGGAAAAGAAGGAGTTTTGGACAACTATCTTTTGCTTTTTGCTAAACAGCCTGCAGACCTCCGTGCAACTTCTAGAATAAGATTTGGGATGTGTTCTGTAAAGGCGGGTTTCTCCTTGGAAAACATAGTGGAAAAGTTTTTTTGCTAAGTGTTTTGTGACAAGAGAAGTGGAAAAGGGAGACACGGAGCTCTCCGAAGTTAAGGGCCGGTCCCGAGCATCTTTCGGCACAAGTCGCTCTGCGGAGGTGTCTGCGACGGGGCAAATGAGGCCGCTTGTTCGCCTCTGGGAGACGGACAGAGCGGCAGGTTTGGAAAGGCGAAGAATCAAGCGCATCGCACCGCTAGAGTGTGCGTAGGTTTCAAACTTGCAGAATACACTATTTTCCACTCTCTTGCCTTTTGCACTCACCTTATATTGGAATAGAAAGAGTTTTGGACAACTACCTTTTCCTTCCTTCTAAACACTCAGAAGACCACTGTGCAACTTCAAGAACAAGATAGGGGATGTTTTCTGTACTGGTAAAGATTCTCCTCGCAAGATATAGAGGAAAAGATTTTTGCTTTGTCGTAGGCGACAAGAGAGGCAGAAGATGGAGATACGGAGCTCTCCGAAGCTATGTACCGGTCCCGGGCATCTTTCGTCACACGCCGCTCTCTGGACCACAGCGCGACCGGCCAAATGCTCTATGCGCAAAGAAGCCGGATCGTCACCTCCGGGAGACAGAGAGAGCGGCAGGCTTCGAAAGGGTAAGAATCAAGGGCACCACAGCGCTAGAGTGTGTGAAGCTTTCCAACTTACACAAAACAGTACTTTTCCACTCTCTTGCCTTTTCATTTACTTTATATTCGAATAGACAAAGTTTTGGACAACTCTCTTTTACCTCATTCTAAGCAGTCTGCAGACCAATTTGCAAATCTGGAAAATAATGGGGATTGTTTTCTGTACTGGCACAGTTTCTCCTAACAAGATATAGAGGAAAAGATTTTTGCTGTGTGTTAGGTGAGAAGAGAAGCAGGAGACGGCGATACGGAGCTCTCCGAAGCTAAGTGCCGCTCCCGGGCATCTTTCGGCACAAGCCGCTCTGCGGCGATCTCTGTGACGGGGCAAATGCTCTGTGCGCAAAGAAGCCACTTCTTTCTCTCCGGGAGACGGAGAGAGCGGCAGCTTCCCAAAGGCGAAGAACCAAGCCGCACCACACCAGTATACTGTGCGTAGCTTTCAAACTTATAAAAAACAGTACTTTACTACTCTCTTGCCTTTTCCATTCACATTAGATTGGAAAAGAAGGAGTTTTGGACAACTATCTTTTGCTTCTGCTAAACAGTCTGCAGACCTCCGTGCAACTTCTAGAAGAAGACTGGGGATGTTTTCTGTACCGGCACTATTTCTCCTTGCAAGACATAGTGGAAAAGCTTTTTCGCAACTGTTAGGCGACAAGAGAGGCAGATGACGGAGATACGCAGCTCTCCGAAGCTACGTGCTGGTCCCTGGCATCTTTTGCCACAAGCCGCTCTACGGAGCTCCCTGCCACCAGCACAATGCTCTGTGCGCAAAGAAGCCTCTTCTTCGCCTCCGGGAGACGGAGAGAGCAGCAGGTTTCGAAAGGGCGAAGAACCAAGCCGCACCACACTGGTATGGTGTGGGTAGCTTTCAAACTTATAAAAAACAGTACTTTACGACTCTCTTGCCTTTTCCATTCACATTAGATTGGAAAAGAAGGAGTTTTGGACAACTATCTTTTGCTTTTTCCTAAACAGTCTGCAGACCTCCGTGCAACTTCTAGAATAAGATTTGGGATGTGTTCTGTAAAGGTGGGTTTCTCCTTGGAAAACATAGTGGAAAAGTTTTTTTGCTAAGTGTTTTGTGACAAGAGAAGTGGAAAAGGGAGATACGGAGCTCTCCGAAGTTAAGGGCCGGTCCCGAGCATCTTTCGGCACAAGTCGCTCTGCAGAGGTGTCTGCGACGGGGCAAATGATCTCTGCGCAAAGAAGCCGCTTCTTTCTCTCCGGGAGACGGACAGAGCGGCAGGTTTGGAAAGGCGAAGAATCAAGCGCATCGCACCGCTAGAGTGTGCGTAGGTTTCAAACTTGCAGAATACACTATTTTCCACTCTCTTGCCTTTTGCACTCACCTTATATTGGAATAGAAAGAGTTTTGGACAACTACCTTTACCTTCCTTCTAAACACTCAGAAGACCACTGTGCAACTTCAAGAACAAGATAGGGGATGTTTTCTGTACTGGCAGTTTCTCCTAGCAAGATACAGAGGAAAAGATTTTTGCTCTGTGTGAGGTGACAAGAGAAGCAGGAGACGGCGATACGGAGCTCTCCGAAGCTAAGTGCCGCTCCCGGGCATCTTTCGGCACAAGCCGCTCTGCGGCGATCTCTGCGACGGGGCAAATGCTCTGTGCGCAAAGAAGCCGGATCGGCACCTCCGGGAGACGGAGAGAGCAGCAGGTTTCGAAAGGCGAAGAACCAAGCGCACCACACCGGTATAGTGTGGGTCGCATTCAAACTTATAGAAAACAGTACTTTACCACTCTCCTGCTTTTTTCACTCACATTAGATTGGAAAAAAAGGAGTTTTGGACAACAATCTTTTGCTTCTTGCTAAACAGTTTTCAGACCTCCGTGTAACTTCTAGAACAAGATAGGGGGTGTTTTCTGTAGTGGCATAGTTTCTCCCTGCAAGACATACTGGAAAAGCTTTTAGCTGTATGCTAAAAGCTTTAAGAGAGGAAGAAGACAGAGATGTACAGCTCTCCGAAACTAAGTGCCACTCCCGGGCATCTTTCGGCACAAGGCGCTCTCTGGAACTCTGGAACGCACCGTTACAGGCACTATGCTCTGTGTGCGATTTAACAACTTGTGTTCCTGCTGGGAAATTTTGAGAAAGGATGCTCCTGAAAGGGGAGGAACCAAGCCGAACAACACCGTTATAGTGTTGGTAGCGTTCAAACTTATAGAAAACAGTAGTTTACCACTCTCCTGCTTTTTCCACACACTTTTTTTTGAAAAGAAGAGTTTTGGACAACAAGCTTTTTTCCAACTGTTAGGCGACAAGAGAAGCAGAAAACGGAGATACCAAGCTCGCCGAAGCTAAGCGCCGCTGCCGAGCATCTATGGGCACAAGCCGTTCTACAGAGCTCCCTTCCACCAGCACAATGCGCTGTTCGCAAAGAAGTCTCTTCTTAGCCTCCGGGAGACGGAGAGAGCAGCATGTTTCGAAAGGTGAAGAACCAAGCCGCACCACACTGGTATAGTGTGGGTAGCTTTGAAAATTATAGAAAACAGTACTTTACCACTCTCTTGTCTTTTCCCTTCACATTAGATTGGAAAAGAAGGAGTTTTGGACAACTATCTTTTGCTTTTTGCTAAACAGCCTGCAGACCTCCGTGCAACTTCTAGAATAAGATTTGGGATGTGTTCTGTAAAGGCGGGTTTCTCCTTGGAAAACATAGTGGAAAAGTTTTTTTGCTAAGTGTTTTGTGACAAGAGAAGTGGAAAAGGGAGACACGGAGCTCTCCGAAGTTAAGGGCCGGTCCCGAGCATCTTTCGGCACAAGTCGCTCTGCGGAGGTGTCTGCGACAGGGCAAATGAGGCCGCTTGTTCGCCTCTGGGAGACGGACAGAGCGGCAGGTTTGGAAAGGCGAAGAATCAAGCGCATCGCACCGCTAGAGTGTGCGTAGGTTTCAAACTTGCAGAATACACTATTTTCCACTCTCTTGCCTTTTGCACTCACCTTATATTGGAATAGAAAGAGTTTTGGACAACTACCTTTTCCTTCCTTCTAAACACTCAGAAGACCACTGTGCAACTTCAAGAACAAGATAGGGGATGTTTTCTGTACTGGTAAAGATTCTCCTCGCAAGATATAGAGGAAAAGATTTTTGCTTTGTCGTAGGCGACAAGAGAGGCAGAAGATGGAGATACGGAGCTCTCCGAAGCTATGTACCGGTCCCGGGCATCTTTCGGCACACGCCGCTCTCTGGACCACAGCGCGACCGGCCAAATGCTCTATGCGCAAAGAAGCCGGATCGTCACCTCCGGGAGACAGAGAGAGCGGCAGGCTTCGAAAGGGTAAGAATCAAGGGCACCACAGCGCTAGAGTGTGTGAAGCTTTCCAACTTACACAAAACAGTACTTTTCCACTCTCTTGCCTTTTCATTTACTTTATATTCGAATAGACAAAGTTTTGGACAACTCTCTTTTACCTCATTCCAAGCAGTCTGCAGACCAATTTGCAAATCTGGAAAATAATGGGGATTGTTTTCTGTACTGGCACAGTTTCTCCTAACAAGATATAGAGGAAAAGATTTTTGCTGTGTGTTAGGTGAGAAGAGAAGCAGGAGACGGCGATACGGAGCTCTCCGAAGCTAAGTGCCGCTCCCGGGCATCTTTCGGCACAAGCCGCTCTGCGGCGATCTCTGCGACGGGGCAAATGCTCTGTGCGCAAAGAAGCCACTTCTTTCTCTCCGGGAGACGGAGAGAGCGGCAGCTTCCCAAAGGCGAAGAACCAAGCCGCACCACACCAGTATACTGTGCGTAGCTTTCAAACTTATAAAAAACAGTACTTTACTACTCTCTTGCCTTTTCCATTCACATTAGATTGGAAAAGAAGGAGTTTTGGACAACTATCTTTTGCTTCTGCTAAACAGTCTGCAGACCTCCGTGCAACTTCTAGAAGAAGACTGGGGATGTTTTCTGTACCGGCACTATTTCTCCTTGCAAGACATAGTGGAAAAGCTTTTTCGCAACTGTTAGGCGACAAGAGAGGCAGATGACGGAGATACGCAGCTCTCCGAAGCTACGTGCTGGTCCCTGGCATCTTTTGCCACAAGCCGCTCTACGGAGCTCCCTGCCACCAGCACAATGCTCTGTGCGCAAAGAAGCCTCTTCTTCGCCTCCGGGAGACGGAGAGAGCAGCAGGTTTCGAAAGGGCGAAGAACCAAGCCGCACCACACTGGTATGGTGTGGGTAGCTTTCAAACTTATAAAAAACAGTACTTTACGACTCTCTTGCCTTTTCCATTCACATTAGATTGGAAAAGAAGGAGTTTTGGACAACTATCTTTTGCTTTTTCCTAAACAGTCTGCAGACCTCCGTGCAACTTCTAGAATAAGATTTGGGATGTGTTCTGTAAAGGTGGGTTTCTCCTTGGAAAACATAGTGGAAAAGTTTTTTTGCTAAGTGTTTTGTGACAAGAGAAGTGGAAAAGGGAGATACGGAGCTCTCTGAAGTTAAGGGCCAGTCCCGAGCATCTTTCGGCACAAGTCGCTCTGCAGAGGTGTCTGCGACGGGGCAAATGATCTCTGCGCAAAGAAGCCGCTTCTTTCTCTCCGGGAGACGGACAGAGCGGCAGGTTTGGAAAGGCGAAGAATCAAGCGCATCGCACCGCTAGAGTGTGCGTAGGTTTCAAACTTGCAGAATACACTATTTTCCACTCTCTTGCCTTTTGCACTCACCTTATATTGGAATAGAAAGAGTTTTGGACAACTACCTTTTCCTTCCTTCTAAACACTCAGAAGACCACTGTGCAACTTCAAGAACAAGATAGGGGATGTTTTCTGTACTGGCAGTTTCTCCTAGCAAGATACAGAGGAAAAGATTTTTGCTCTGTGTGAGGTGACAAGAGAGGCAGGAGACGGCGATACGGAGCTCTCCGAAGCTAAGTGCCGCTCCCGGGCATCTTTCGGCACAAGCCGCTCTGCGGCGATCTCTGCGACGGGGCAAATGCTCTGTGCGCAAAGAAGCCGGATCGGCACCTCCGGGAGACGGAGAGAGCAGCAGGTTTCGAAAGGCGAAGAACCAAGCGCACCACACCGGTATAGTGTGGGTCGCATTCAAACTTATAGAAAACAGTACTTTACCACTCTCCTGCTTTTTCCACTCACATTAGATTGGAAAAGAAGGAGTTTTGGACAACTATCTTTTGCTTCTGCTAAACAGTCTGCAGACCTCCGTGCAACTTCTAGAAGAAGATTGGGGATGTTTTCTGTACCGGCACTATTTCTCCTTGCAAGACATATTGGAAAAGCTTTTTCGCAACTGTTAGGCGACAAGAGAGGCAGAAGACGAAGATACGCAGCTCTCCGAAGCTACGTGCTGGTCCCCGGCATCTTTTGCCACAAGCCGCTCTACGGAGCTCCCTTCCACCAGCACAATGCTCTGTTCGCAAAGAAGTCTCTTCTTAGCCTCCGGGAGACGGAGAGAGCAGCAGGTTTCGAAAGGCGAAGAACCAAGGCGCACCACACTGGTATAGTGTGGGTAGCTTTCAAACTTATAGAAAACAGTACTTTACCACCCTCTTGCCTTTTCCATTCACATTAGATTGGAAAAGAAGGAGTTTTGGACAACTATCTTTTGCTTTTTCCCTAAACAGTCTGCAGACCTCCGTGCAACTTCTAGAATAAGATTTGGGATGTGTTCTGTAAAGGCGGGTTTCTCCTTGGATAACATAGTGGAAAAGTTTTTTTGCTAAGTGTTTTGTGACAAGAGAAGTGGAAAAGGGAGATACGGAGCCCTCCGAAGTTAAGGGCCTGTCCCGAGCATCTTTCGGCACAAGTCGCTCTGCGGAGGTGTCTGCGACAGGGCAAATGATCTCTGCGCAAAGAAGCCGCTTCTTTCTCTCCGGGAGACGGACAGAGCGGCAGGTTTGGAAGGGCGAAGAATAAAGCGCACAGTGCTCCTCCACCCTTTCATCCTGCAGGTGCCTTCACCTCCCTTCTCGCCAGGGACCCAGCCTACCTCACCGGGCTGGGTGGCTTCCCCTGCCCCGCCCAGCCCGCAGCCAGGCAGGGGAGATCTGAACCTTTCCCTGACCGGAACCCAAGAGAGCCTCCCAGGGGAGAGCCCTGCTTTTAACCCTGTGTTCTCAGAGGCGCATCCAATGTCCCAATGGCCACCTTAGGTGCCAATATTAAAATCTGAACATCCATTGGCCTAACCACAGCATCCCAGAAAACACATTTCCTGTCAAACCACCACACTGTGGGATATGCTCTTGTCCTGAATACTGAACTGCAGTATTGTCTGATGATTTTTTGAATCCTTTGAAGGCATTTTGAATTCTTTTTCAGCCTTAAATTAGACTAAATAGCTTTGATTTGTGGGTATTGAGCAACAGAAATCACTGCCCTGGCTTGCCTTTTTTACAGCTCCTTTCCGTGGGAGACTCGCTGCAAACGTCACAGCTGGTGAGACAGTGGGCACACCATCATTCTGAAAGAGCTTTGCACAGTAAACATAGAGGAGGATTAAATATTGAAATGCAGATGACAGGAGCTGCCCAATGGACTCTGCTGGTGGAAATCAAATACTAGTCTAGTATTTTGAATGCAAACAATTCCTCCCAATGAGGCCAGACAGGCTTGTTTGCCTTTGAATCTGAGCATGTGGACAGTAGTGGATGGTCTACAGGTTGAAAACAGTGTAGATACTTCTCCTTTTTTTCAATAGTGGCTCAGAAACTGAAAAGGCAGCTACAAAATGGTAAATACATCCCTACAGATTCAAAAATGGTTGTTCTTAATTTGCATCTCCACCATAACAACAAATTGTTAGAACTAAAATACAGATGGGAATTTTATAGCTTCTCAGAAATGAAGCAGGAATTGGCCAATGGGCCTTCTCAGAAATGAAGCAGGAATTGGCCAATGGGCCTTAGCAGTAGCTACAAGTTTTTCAGCATGAGGCATCTCAAAAGTGTTTTAACCGTACAGAACTTTTCTGTACTTTTGGCCTTTTATCTCAAGGATGAATCAAAAAAAAAAAAAAGGAAAAAAAACCCCAAGAAAAATAAAAAAGAACAAACCCTACCAAATATATATATATATATAACATGACTAAGATAATAAGCACAATCAGTAACTTATATAGAAACAGAACCCATGGTTTTTAACTTTCAATCTTATCTTCTCAACACACTCTCGAAAATGGAATTGTTTCCCTAACTGCCTTGAAACATTTTGGAGCAAAAAACACTCTAAGGTCTTGATAGGTGTTTTGTTCAAAAGTCACTTCTTCTGGTTTTCTGTCCATAAGCAGAGTAATGGAGGGGAAAGCTGGTAGCTGGCCAAAGGAGGTAGGAAGAGTAATCATCATCCACAACACTGGGGCTAAAGAAATTTCCACAGAAAATTACCTGCCTTATTACTTCTTCATGTGTTGGGTTGAAAGCTCAGAATCTGTTTCCATGTTTCCCATCCCTCGAATGTTCTATTTCACAGAATTCGAGCCCCTCAAACTTCAGTCCTGCCAGAACAGCCCGCCACGTGCTGTCATAGGGGATCTGCTGATGCCCACTGACTCTTAGCAGTCTAGTGCTTGTCACTGTTGCAGATCAAGAACTACTGAATAGTTCTGATTAATGCTCTTAGAGTGGTTGAAAACAAGGAAAGAATGACTAGACATTTGTATGATCAAATCCCCTGATGGAATAAGAACATGCCAGGACAACAAGCTTAATAAATGTATTCATTGTCATAAGAAGGGAGATGAAGGGTCCAAAAGATTACTTGCATACTTACTGTTCTAAATCCCTTGTTATCTGGTAAATTGCAAAGGATGCCCGGCTTTCACCAAAATGCAAATCAGATTAAAATGTGAAGCCTTACACTTTACTGGATAGAAAACTTCATCGTCCATTTTTAAATCTTAGAGATTGCGATGTTGTCCTGGTTTAGGGCAAATTTGGAGGAGAATTTCCAAATTAGGGCCCCTCCCCCCAACTGGTTCGGGAAGGATTCCTCAGAGAGAAGTGGAACGAACCTGTTCATTTAATAGGCACAGCACCCCCCAGCACGCAAAAGGAACAATTCTGGATGACAGCACTCTGAAAAAGATGACAAATTCAGAAAGTCTCTCTTGGGGGGGTGGTCACTTTGTTCTCAGTCCCTCCGGCGCTGGGCCAGCTGCTGCAGGCCACAAGGTGCAAACTCTCGGTGTTTCCCAGGTCCCAGTCCGGAGCAGGTTCAAAATGGTCAGGAAGACCTGAAGGAGAAACGGTCCAGGAAGAAATTTGGACAGTTTAGCTAAACTAGCTAATGAGCAAAAGCAAGCAGAAGCGAAGCAAGCAAGAGTGAGAGAGAGCAAAGCGAAAAGCAAAAGCAGAAAAAGCAAAAGCTGCAGTCTCTGTGTCCCGCCAGGTTGATAAGAAAACCAAAACAAAACATTCCCTCTTCAGAGCCAGTCTTAAAGGTACAGAACATAATATCCAACATTCACAGAACACATGAATGGGGATACAAGCATCATAACGTCATCCTAGGACAGATGTATTTCCTATTAATACCTTAATATTAATAAGGTTTAGAGCTGGAATTCAGAGGGAAAAGAAAGCTATTTTGAATTCATTCTATTCAATCATCTTGTCTGGACTGTCTCTTCCTGCTTTTCACTTCTGAAACTCTGTATGAAAGGCATAGAGTTCTGGATTAATTCTTTTCAGTTTCCCCTGTTATTCTTAACAATTTCCCCTGTTATTCTTAACAGTTTCCCCTGTTATTCTTCTTTAAAGGCAAACCTGGAAAAATCCACACTTTCTTTCCCAACCACTTCTAAAATTCCATTGAGAAGCAAAAAACCCCATCAAACAACTAAATATCTGCTCCAATTTGTAGGAAAAATCCCCATGCCATTAACTGCTTTCCTAACATTTTCTTTCTCTTGTATTAATATGGCAACCTTTTCTTGCTTTTATAGATTAGAACCAAATTCTTAAAGCTATAAGGAAACACAGGTTTACTGTAGCTGATTCTGAGATACAGTAGTCCAGCAAGGAGTTCAGACCTCAAAAGAAGAGTCTGTACAACAAGATTCAGCACAACGTTGAGACATATTAGCTATTTTTCAAGAAAAGCTGCCAAAATGAAACTGCTTAGACTTCTATACTATCCTATCGTGGGTGCCTGCTTCCAGAACCTGACCTAAGTTGCTGGAAACTAGCTGCAATATTACTGCAAACAATGCTGTGAATGTAGGACATTGTTATTCTTCTCTTCCATTGAAAACCACAAGTGGAGTTGCGTCATTTTCTTAAAAATTCTCTATTTCCTTCCAAACTGGTAAAATAATGATAAATAAAGTGTTCTGTTCATACAGTTTAAATCTAATCATGTTCAAAATGAAAAAAAAAAAATTCATTCAGATATGGTCTGCAATAATACAGCCGAGACAAGATGAACCAGTCTGGCCTACAAAATAAAGTGAAGCAGAATTTGGGAATTTGGAACACCTTACAATGTAATATTTAAAGAAAAAAAAGAAATAAAATGTAACCTACCCAAACTCAATCAGTGATGCACCGACAGAGAAAAAAGAACTAATTACTACTAATATTTCTTTCATTCTCAGACAAGAAGTTAAATGATCCTCTTGAATGCGCGGAAGATTGTTGCGAAAGACAGCAGCCTTCTTCTTTACAACATATTCTTCAGAACTCCAGGAGACAAATCATTAGAGCTATGAGGCTCTTTCTCTCTGTAAAACTTCCAGAGCATAGCCAAGATTATATTCCTTTAGAGATCCTCACCGCCCTGGGCGACTGGTGGATAGTCTACAGCTCCAGTACATCAGTCAGACGCTCTGCCTTGGCTACTGCAGCAAGGACATCATCTCTACTGGCTTTCTATCCAAAATATATGCAAGGCACAACAAAGAATATACCCAAAACACTGAGCACAGCTTATGGCCTTCAAAACAAAAATCTCACCATGGCAATACTGGATCTTCTGATCCAAACCATCAGGAAACATTTCTTTAGAGGCGAAAAAAGCTCCTGTTGATTGTACAAAAAATAGTGATGTAAACCAGAGTTGCACGACCCAATATTTCTATTGAACTGGAACTATTTTGATCAATATTATGGATCCATTTCTTTTCAGGGCATTTGGTAAAAAATGTAAAGTATAGTTTAAAAGGAATTATTGGATGCGTACTAAGTACTAGGGATTAGTTAAGGTGTTGGTTTTGCATGGCTTGGTTAATGGTGGGGAGGGAAGAAGCCAGCCACAGAAGTGAATCTTTTGTGAAAAGCTCCTAGAAGCTTCCTCCATGCCTGGCAAAGTGAATCCCTGCTTGGCACTAAGAACAGACATGCTGCTAAGCCAATTAGACAAGCAGTAATATATTTAAGAAGGAAATCAAAACTGCAGCCAGTTAACTTTTAAGTTTGCTAACTTTTTGGTTGGCACCTCTTCTGGTTTGAAAGCAAAAGCAGCAAGAGATGCTGTCGCTGTTGCAGTGTGTGTTTTTGATTGCAATGCAGTTTGAGTAGTCAGTTTTATAATACTTCCTGTTTTGTGCTGTTGTAGCATATTTTATTATTAATGGATTGTTCCTTTCCCCCCGTGGTGTTAGTTTTTGCCCTAGTTGTCCATCTCCCCAAAGACCTGCCCTTTTGTTCCCTTTTCCTCCTCCCACTGAATGTCAATCCCTCCCCAAGCCTGCCCCTTTCTCTAGAAACTTCCCTATCAATTTTATAGTCTTCAAAACCCCATTGGTTTGTTTAAGTTATTCTCCTCCCCTGTAGTCCCCTATTGGTTTAAACATTGTATTCCCCGCCTTGTGGTCCACCCCCAGTTGCTCCCAGTGTGTTAAAGATTGTATCCTCCTCTGGGACCTCTCCCCATTTCTAAGTTGATGGATGCATTTGAGTCGGTGTCTTTCTGTCCCTGACCCTCCAGGGAAGAAACTCCTTTGGAAAACATACAGAAGACCTCTCCCTGTTCCTTGTCCCTGCCCTCGGCGCAGTCCTATCCCCAATGCAGTCCACCTGTGCCATAGAGCAGCTGTGCCCTACAGCTGCACCCTGGATTCGACAGCTTTCTGGGGGCAGCCCACTCTGGCTGTTGGTGTCAGGAGCTAGTCGGTCTGAAGAAATCCAGCATGGCAGCAAGACTCCAAGTCAGAAATACAATTTATTAGGAAAAGGCAAAAAACCAAATACATGCAATAATACAAAAGAAAAACCACGGACAGAATACAACCTGTCACCCTGCTAGTTAGGGTGGTGGCAGCAGTCCGGATGAAATGGTCTTGTTGAAGTGGTGATCCTGTAGAAACCATCTGGTAGCTCTTGTCCTCTGAAGACCAGTGGGTGAGGGTGGCCGTTCTTCTAGGAAGCCAGTGGAGAGACTGCTTGTGGTGTCCCAAAACTCAGATTCTATCCAGCTGGGGATGCTTAGCTCCTGCCCCCTGGGCAGAGCATCTTGCAATGGGCTCAAATTGTTCTGAGTCATGCAGTGGTTCCTTGATTACCCTTTAAACAGAAATGGCTCCTGGAGGGAGTCATCTCTGAATCATGTGGCAAGACATGGATGGCCCCGTTAAGAGATAAGGAGATAAGGAAAAAACGATGCCCCTCCCGGTTTCAGCAGCTCTTGAGGTTGGGAGCAGAATACATTTTTATATTGTAGCCTAGGACAATACAGGATGAATGCTTTTGCATTTGCAGGAAGTTTGTGTGGATTTGAAAAGCATCCTTATAGCAGAGGCACAAAAGTATTCTCATACCCTTTTAAATCATCTTCAAACCAAGCAATTCTCACAATAAGGTAGCGCATGAATGACTTGCAAGTGAGTTGAAGAAACACGGCAAAGATAAGTAGTGTTCAACTGCAGAGAATCGTTTAGGGACACCATACCTTTATATACCTTTATATTTTAAATCAGGAAGCATGGATGGACCGTTTTTTTCCCCTTAGTTGACTACAGAACCAGCGGTCCCTTGCGGGAGGGTGTTTGGATTCAAGATGACACTGGCAGCTAAGAGCATGGCTACATAGAAGGTGCTACTTTTAGACCAGAACATTCAACTACTTAAAGGCAGATAGGAGAATAGCTGACTAGTGACAGCTCTGAGCAGAAGAGCCTGTGGCTTATCCTGTGGGAACAATAGTAAGACATTTCAATTGAAAAACCCCATTCATTTCCAAGGAGCAAACATCAGTAAAAATAAAAGGTCAAGTAAAGACACCCTAGTGCTCTTCTTATCAGAAGCATGTTCCTCCATATGAGAGCATTTAGGAAAGGACAGTCCATTCATAAAGAAAGGTGTGCCAGTTAGAAAACCTGTAGAACAATACAAGACAAACTCACACAATATACATCCTCAAATGCAAAATGAAGAAATAATCATTTCAAGCTTCCATGGAATTAATTGCATTTTATTTGTTCTTTTAATTTCAGCTGCTATCAAGTTATTTTTTAAGACTGAATTTTATGAATTCAGCAAAGCTCTCTTTTTGAATGTCTGCATACCCCTATAAAACACTGAGGTGACAAAGAGAACGGCAGTGGAAGGAAACCTGGTCCACCTCCCCCTCCTTGAAGCTTTAGGCCAGCGAGTGATTAGAATTTAGTCACTTCATTTGCTTTACCAAGAGAGAATGTTTTCCAGCCTTTCTCTTTCCTTTTGGAGCTGATTCACTTTGTAGTCATAAATTCTTGACTCAGTTGGTGAGAAACAATGGCATTACAGCCGTGGATGTTAAAGTGCACTGATGGGAAATGAAGTTTTCATCTTCAGGTCCTTGCTTCAGTAAATCTTCCAAATTCATCAGAAAGAAAGTTCCCAGACCAGTAATCCCCACTCAAATGACCTAATTCAAATAGTCTGTAGGCATAAGAGGCATCAAGCAGGTGCTGTCATCTGTTAGGGGAATACCCAGCCAGTACATGATTGTCTAGTTAGGCGCCAACAATTTTGGAAATAATTTAGCTTTTTGTATTGCAAGTGAATGGTCAATACATTTTATTAGTGGATACGGGTAAAAGAATGTCTTCTGCATCCTTTCAGAGGGGAAGCTTCCCTAGATCTAAAGCTGCTCAGCTCCACGATAGGATGCTTTGTCTGAAAAGGGAACTCAAGTCTTTGTCCTTTTGGATTGCTTCCATAGTTTTTCACTCACTCTTCAGGTACCTGTTAATATGTTCTGTTATCCCTTGCAAACTTTTATGGGCATAGTCACTGAATTGGTACGTATTCCATGAAGTCCACAGGCCCTGTTGAGATGCAGCCACAGGTCTCAAGGGTGTTAGCAGATGTTATTCTGAGGCCACTCCTAATGATGTTTGATGGATCATAGTGACTGAGGAAAGTGCCCAAAGACTGGATGAAAGCAAATGTCACCCATCTTGGAAAAAGGCAACTAGGAGGACTTGGAAAAGTACAAGCCAGCCAGCCAGCGTCATTTTTATCCCCAGGAAGTTGATGGAGCAGCTATTGCTGGAAAGCATTGGCAGGCACATGAAGGAGGACAAAATAACATAGTCAGCATGGATTTACCAGGGGAACTTCATGCTGAACAACTTTTTAAACTCCTCTGATGAATCAACTTGCCCGGTAGATGAAGGGAATATTGTCTGCCTGGGCTTCAGGAAGGTTTTTGACATTTCTCTAGGTGGCAGCACACATACATCCCAGAAGGAATAGTGCAAAGAGGAGGGAACCAGTGTCTTTTCAAGGATGCTCAGTGAAAAGACAAGAGGCAGTAGGCACACACTGAAATACAGGAGATTGCCTCTGCACATCAGCAAATGATTTTTTACTGTGAGGGCGACTGAACCACGGCACAGACTGCCCAGAAAGATTGTGGAGCCTGGATCTTTGAAGACATGAAAAGTACACCCAGATATAATCCTGGGCAAGAGGCTCTAGGTAGCCTGGTTTAAGCAGGGGGGTTGGACCTGGTGAGCCCCACTGACGCCTTCCACTCTCGTTCATTCTGTGCTAGTGAATTCTCTTAGAGATGCATTTCAAGCACTGGCATGACAAAGATCTGTGCAGAGAGAGATCCAAATGGACATGGGATCTAAGTTCCTTAAGTAGTGCTCAAGAAGAATGCAAAACTCTGGGATAAGTGTCTCTTCCATAACTTAATCCCTTTCATGGGAAAATTCCCCAGCTATAGAAAGATCTTCTGATAGGCATGCTTAAGACTGACACTGGCTGAGCAAATTTCTCCCTATGTGTGTTTAAGACCAGTTAGGATCTTCACAAATAGTGTTGTCAACATAGTCACAGAATGTATATTGTTAAGAAGGGACAACTTACATCAGAATGGCAAATATTGGTCCACAAAATGTATTAATGTATGGGAACTATCTACTTGGGTTGAAAATAAAAAGAAAGAGTTAGTCTTTATTTATCAATTTCCTCGCAATATTGATAAGGTAATAAAAAGACCTCAGTCCTTAACCTTCTTAACTCAAACAAAGATTTTTAAAAATTCCTTGTAAAAAATGTATCCTAATTATCAGACTATGAAACAATTTTAGTTGGGAAAAAAGTTCCAAAATTGTGTAGATGGTGGTAAAGAAGCCAAGAAAATAGGTAAGAAACAAAAAGAGAGCAAAAGAGTCAGCTTCAGTCTGCAAGCTCGTTCTAGAAGTAATCTGCTAGAAAAAGGAACCCCCAGTTGAATTTCCAATGTATTAATGCACTTGATTCAGTAACTGGTCAATGTAAAAACCAGTCCTTTTGTACAACTTCTCCCAGCAACAAAAACTCCAGCAGCTTGACACCACCATCATGCCTGTCCCAGATGTATTTTAAAAGAAATTCTCCTTTCTTGAAACTCTGTTTGCATAAAAGTTGCAAGACATTGGAGGGATTCTCCACATTCTCATTTCTCCGTGTGGCTTGAAAGTATATTTGATAAAATATGCAACAAAGCATATGATTTATAAGGTAGGGTAAAATGGATGATTTGGGAATTGATCTCTTGTTGATATTAAACTTCATATCCACTCTCTGTGAAGTTTCTAAAACAAATGATGGAGCTGAGGCATGAATCTGCCACAACAAGTGTTAAGCAAACATACACACTCCCCTTCACATGCCCCCCTTCCACACACACCTAGGCCCACGCAGAGGTCAGCATAGCAGATGATGAACACCTTGGAAAAGACCGAAATGCTAAATACCTCTCTTTGTGGGCAAAATAGCTGGTGCAACAATTCAAATATCTGGTGTAAAAATTCTGTTTAATATCTACTTCCTATTTAAAACACAGCTTTTCATTTAATTATATGTAGGGAATATTTTCATATTATTTGTTTCTTTACAATTACTTCGTTCTCATGTGTTGTATGTCTAGGAATATTTTCATCTAAAAATAGAAAAAAATAGATAATATCTTTTCAGAAGAAAACATTGGTTTATACAATTTTAAACCATCATGATATGGAAGAATTCTTTTGTCCCTCACTAAGGTGGAAGAACTATTTGGATCACAGATCATTTACAATGAAATACTTTACCTTTTTAAGATGCTTTCAGTCAATTTTATATCCTCATTGCTTATTCATTGTAAACAGTAATTTTTCAGTGAAGGGAAAGTGTGTGGTATATCTGCATTATGTTCAAACCCAATTCCTACTAAAGGCCAGGCTGAACCCCAGTAAATAATGTCCTGAATGATATTTTGCCGCCTTCTTTGGCACTTCATGAAATCCTAACATGAGGAAGTGTGGAAATACAGAGATTTTGTCCCATGTAGAAACCCATCCCATGTATTTTATGCTGTAATTCTTCTCTCTTTTAAAATTTGCTATCTTCTGCATAGTTTTCATTAACCTGTTACAGTAGTGAAAATCACAGATAAAGGTAATTTTGTAACACTTTGATTTTACCCCAAGAGCTGAGGGAAAACTTGCTCCTGTACTTCAATCTGAGTTTCTTCTAGATTCAAACTTTGTTTCTCTACCATCAAGAGTCTCCTGTGTTGCTGCTCAAAGCCCCATCCAACCTGACCTTGAATACTTTCAGGGATGGGACACCCACTACTTCTCTGGGCAACCTGTTCCAGTGTTCCATCAATACCACAGTAAAAAATGTCTTCCTTTCATCTAATATGTGTCAGAAGTATTAAATCTAGGCATATAAACTTTGAGGAAAGGTTTGAAATTCTTTTGATTTGAATCACATTTTATATGAATACTGACTTACAGGTGACTAAAATATGTTGATGGGCATTTGAGCTGACACTTTTTGAAAAGGTGCATGGAATTTAAAATTAAAACCAGCACCATTAAAAGCTTTGTGCCGTTTTCTTTTTCCTCTGGTATTCAAAATTGCATATATCAAATATCTGTGCTTCATACAAAGCTCTTAGACACTCTCAGAAAAAAGCTTTTCTTTCAGACTAAGTTGCAGTTTACGTAGAACACTAGTACTAGTGAAGGTTCTTCTGGGCATAGGGGGAACACCTTCTCATTGGATTTGTGTGCAGAATGCATTTTATCCAAACTGGAAAATTGATCCCAGCTGTGTTCTAGTCATCATTCTTACTGCATCAGGCCTGAAGATTCTGTGAAAAGTAGCCTGTGGACCTTGAACATAGCTCATGTGAAACAGATGAGAGGCGATGGAGAAGTTGAGGGAGAGAATAAAGAGCATATGGCCCAGTACAGACTAACAATTGTTTGGCACCCTTTAAAGGCTGTGTTTGACAAGCAGGGCTGAAGCAGGTCTGCAAAATATCCGGGAGATCAAAATCCATTGAAGCAAATTGCCCTGGCCAGTCACCTTGCTGCCGATAATTCCCTCTCCATACCAGCTGATCAGGCCTAACAATGCTGCTGCAGAAGTATTGTGAAAAAGGCAGGCATATTTTCACAGATGCAGGGGAAAATCCCCTTGGATGATGGTTCCAAGGGATTACTTGATGGAGCAAGTTATGTACCCTTATCTACCGTGCAATATCTAAGTTGGTGAGTTCACTATCTGTCAGCATCACTTTAGAAAATAAATGTTTGATCCACAAAAAAATATTTCATATGTCCTGTCTACCTGCTTCATTTCAACCAATGAATAGGCTACGTTCCATCAGCAAAAGGTTTATGATCCTATGTTTCTTTAAACTGTGGTAATTCTTTATTTTTTTCTAAATCAGACACTGTCTATTCATAAGATTCAGATGTCCATGGCAGGGGTGTAATTAAATTCACATGTTAAAAAATAACCTTCTTCTTGTTATCTTTTTATTAAATTACTGACATGTAACATCAGTCTGAGAGCTGAAGAAAACCCCTTCATTTGCTGTTTGCCAAGTATCATCTATGTGATACAAATTCTGCTTGAGAAATCACACCCGTACATTGCCATGTAGCACTACTAGTAATGCTTTCACAACCTTTTCTTCATCATTAGGTCTTTTGGTGAAGTGAATGATTAGAACATAAGCAAGGGCATTTGTTCAAGATGCTCCAGAAAGAGCTGTGGTCTGTTCTCTTCTTTGCTGCCTATGTTAGCACTGAGCTGCAAAAAATGAAAGATTACTAGGAAAAGTGTTACTTTCAGTCTAAACTTGTAAATGATGTTTGGAATACCCTGTTAAATGACAAGGTGCTCTTTTAAAATATGGCATCTTAAGGGAAAATGTCAGCTTTAAAAAGGTTTTGAGACAGTTGCTTCTGGAAAAAAAAAAAAGAATTGGAGGCATCTAAGGTCTTTAGGCATACTATTTTGAAGATTGATTCAAAACACAGTTTCTTCATATAGGAAGAGCAGAGGACCATAGATGCAACCCATTTGAAAATGGATTTCTATATGTTTCTGGTTGGGATTACCAGACATCATTTCTTGTGAAGTCGAGGGACTGCAGTTAGCACTCCAATAATTTCCTTCCCTGAAATTCAACTGCATTTGCTCCTTTTTCCAGAGTCCCCATTTATTAGTGAAGGTATACTCTATCTATGCATTAGAATATTCCATTAGAGTGTGTGACTCATACTTGCTAGTTAAAATTAGCTGGAACGGAATGGATAGTCACAGTTGCTTGTATACAATAGTCTTATTTTGGCAAGTTTTCTTTAGACAATGTTGAAGCAGCACTAGCAAATAGGAAGTACAGCTTGCAGCAGGGAAGGACACTCTTCTGCTTTCTCAAGTTTCCTGTAGTTAAATAGACGCCAAAAGGCTTTTCCTAGTACTACTACTGTCTTGTAGGAATACTTGATCTAATCCTATCTTTGATCAAATTACGAATGGGTTACTTTTCTACAAGGCAGAACATTTTTCTTTTAATAATATGTATTTTGTAAGGTGGAAACATGAACTTGTGCACCAGTCACGTGGAATGTACTCCTTATTAAGTTTCACAACCTTCTTTAGAAAATATTGACTGTGTGTAACTTCAGAAGAAGAATTCTGGGCATCTTCATTCTATTGATGTAATTGTTTTTCTGCCATGCTGGTATTGTTTTCTATCATTTTTACCAACAGAAATATTCTTCCCTGACACCTATGGAAAAGACCTATGTTTACTCAACAGTGCGGCATCAGTACATTGTTTAGAATGATTTCAACATGGTCCCAAACATATCGGACAGCTAGACAGCAGAGGTTAGCAACAGGGAATGGGAATAACTTCTGAACCGTTTCAGTAGATTTCCCAGGAAGGGCTTGCTTTCTGCCACTGCAAATTTTCCCAGAGATTTTGTCTGGTTAAGAGTTGCATCAAAAGAGTATTTTTGCACAAACTTTGGGGCAAGCTCTGTCTCCGATTTACTAGTGAATGCAAAGAGGGTGAAAGTGCTGCTTCAAAGCCCTCTGTGTGCTTTCTGTACCAAGAGGGGGGGTGACCCCAGAAATAAGTTTTGATCTCTCTTCAGAACACAAGGCATGTCATCACCTCATTCATCTTCTTCTGGGACTCATAGCATCTTAAGACTAAGAAGCTCTCTTGCTTGCTGAAGTGCGTTCAGCAAAAAAACCTTGTCTCATCAGCAAATTTGAACACAACTACAGTCGAATCAATTCCAATGCTGGCAGGGCAATACTCTACCCCACTAGTAACACGCCACTATTAGAAGACTGTGTAAAACTATTTTTGTACAAAGTAATCGGAGGGAAAAATAGAATTGGGAAGAACTGCACATTGTTCTGGAAAAAGCCTCCTGCCTCAGTCTTACAGACATCATTTGCTGGTATCATTTTTAATAGTTGGGGTTTTTTAAATTTTGTAGAAGAAAAAATATTACTGCACCTTTATGTTTCCTTAATAGAAGTACAGCCATTTCTTAATAGAATAGAAGTAAGCCATTTGAATATGTACAAATGGTCTTTTCAAATACATATGCTATAGCACACTGTGAAAGTAATTAGCTATAAAGAGAAATCTAAAGGTTTAAAAAGATTTTGGAAGAAAGTAAGTCTAAGGTGATAGAAGAAGAAGAAAACAGCAGTTTTCTTCTGGTGAAAAAAAAACAAACGGAGGACCTTGTACAGTGGAGATGTATTATTTGACTTCCTGAAAAACTGAGTAGGTTTGCTATTGCCAATGGTTTTCATTAGGAAGGAAGAGATTCCTTTGGCAAAAAAACCCCTTCAAATTGACTTGACATAAATGTGATGACACTTAACTTCACCAATCCTGAAGAAAAATTCTCATCACTTGATCTGGAAATCATGATGGTAATGGAGACAAGGATGTCTAAGCCATGCCATTAGGAACATAAAAAAGCATTAGAATGCAGGTAAGACTGAGCTCCTGAACTAGTGTGAAGAGAATGCAACAAAGACATTTTCCTTTAAGAGTCTTCAGGATGGAAGGCAGAGCAAATTTTTTTCATGTGAAGTATTTCTGAATAGAATGAACCTTCAAAATAACATTGTTTTCCAAAACCTGTTTACAGTATCTCTTACCATGATACATAGTTCCTATGAATAGAAAAAGCAAAGCACTTTTTTCCAAACTGTTGTGCACTCTTAAGCAATCTACAATAAAAATACTATTTTTTCATGCTGGGAATGATGTTAATTACAAAAAAGCCTTGTAGCACACTTGGCACTGTAGTCTCTTGATTAGCATAGCTTTTTATTCATCAAACACGTTTCACATTGACTATTTTTCTCTTTTAAATAACGGCGTCTTTGTACTTATGCAGCATCCATGAAGAATTTCTTGGGTGTTATTTTGTACCTGATCCTAAATGGCAGGTTCTGCATTCTGCCATCTGTCTAGCTTTGCCATTTGATGCAGCTTCTGAGAGGTATTTTCAGAATCGAGGACTACTTGCAAGAATGATGCTAAATCCATGCATTTTACTCCTTGGTTAATGCAAAACTATTTTTCCTTTACAGTTCAATGAGAACAGGAAAATAATGATGGTGAGTTCAATCCTTAGAGTAATACAAAGAGGACTATTATCATCATTAGAAACCAAGCAAGGTGTATTTATTGCACATGCAGTATACTCACTGATGCAAATTACCCTGTAAATTCAAAAGGAATCTGTATCATAGGAGTGGATGGAATGTTTCTATTGATATTTTGCTTAAAGCAGAAAATTAATTCTTTTGACAGCCAACTCATGATTGCAAGCTCACTTTCAACTACAGCTTTCAAACAGATGAAACATGTCTGTTTATAAAACGATACAGTACAGTACACAATAGCAAGTCAGGTCATAGACATTCAAAAGAAAAAAACAGATCAAAGGACACATTCATTCACATCTACAAGCCCTCAAGAGTGTACAGGTCAAATGTCCCCAGAAAAGTAGGCTGGTGGCGCAAATTCTCTGTGTTGGCACCAGCAGAAGCAGCTGCTATCTTTATAGGATGCAATCTTGCTTACATCACCCTTCAGAGCAATCTTCTGTACCCCTGCCCAATACACCTTCTGCTCTATTCCTTGGACTTCACATTTGCATTTCTACAGAGTCCTGTCCTGCAAACTGACTCAAAGTTCAGGTAATAGATTTCCAAGATTTAGAAATGTTGTTTGAGGTTTATTTATTTCATATTTCCTTCCATCTAAGCAAACTGTAACTTTCGGAAGTGAAATATTTCGAGTATGTCACGTGTATTTTAATGTTAGCTCTGCTTCACATTCAAACTTCTCACAGACCCCTGTGATGCCTTGCTGCAAAAATAGATAGCTGCCAAGAGTGGTTGTGGGAAGTTAGAATTGCCAGAAAACCATACAAACAATCTAACAATAGAGCCTTGGATTTCTGAATATAATTGCACCATGTAAAGTCAAAATATAATATTTAAATGATTTTATATAATGATGAGTGTGGGCTAGAGAGAATCCAGATAGAATTTTATTTTTTTAAACAGTTCCGGGAAAAACATGGCCTTGACTTGGAAGTATAGCACGAAATATTTTTAAACAGCATGAGTTCTCATTACCTAATCATATGATTTGTAGACCTGAATTGGAAACCAGGAAATAAACAAAGAAAAATATTCAAGCTATAAAAGATGGGAGTTTAAAATTTTCTTTGTATTTCTGATTAAAGCTATCAGGTAGCTAAATGGTCACCCATGATTTTAAAAAGCATCTGGACATTAAAAATAGGTAAATTTCTGCGGGACTTGGATGTCAGCTATTCCTGAAAAGCTTTATTTCACTGCTTTCCAACCCTGAATCAATCCACTTAAACGCAGCTGTATTTCAGATGCTCAGTGGAACTGTCCATGTAATGCATATAGTTGACAAATAGTCTGCAGAAAAAGCTAGATCCATTTGAAGATCTTTTTCTGTAAATGGTATTCACGTTATTTGTACAAACACACAGATGGGATTTCTGCTGTCTTCTTCAGGCCACTTCCTCCAGAGAGCTCTCCATCAAATCTCTCTAGTTCTACTCTTCTGGTGATCCAAAGTCAGCACTGGGATGGTCCAACTGCATGAATTACTGTCTGCTAGAGGTGCACCCCGAGGGCTTCTGTGTGCAGCATCACGTGAGCCCTACTAATGTCACCCTGTTGGTATAAACTGAGCTAGCTGGACCTTAAGGGACAAGATTGTGCACTGATATTGTAATAGAAATTAGGTACTAAGAAGGAGGCTGGAAGATTTAAATATTTCTGCCTCCAGCTTAAGCAACACTAAATCTTGGTCTTTATCTGAAAAACTAGGTGAATTAACCTATTTGGCATTCCTATGCCAAAAATGTCAGTAATACAACAAGAACCGTCAAAAGAGTAACAATTCCAATCATTACTTTGTAAAAATAATTCATTGGAAGAAGTCGGGAAGAAGGATGAAACATGCCAATATCCTACCCTGAGAATCATTCTGTTGATTTGCACAGGTTTCTTATTATATACCCATCTAATGCATTGGACATGCATGCTTGTGATGACACAAATACTTGCAAAGCTTACCAGATAAACCATGTTCTCTTCAGACAGCAAAACATTGCTTGATGGTTGTGTTTGCTAATTACATTTAGACTCAATGTTCTTAAAGGTCTTTTCCAACCAAAGTGATTCCATCATTCTCTAAATCGCAGATCCTGCTTGTCTTGGTTTAGGGCAAATTTGGCAGCAATCCTCAAGAAGGGGTGATTTATTAAAAATATTGATCTAGTACTGATATCCAACTGTGACGGACCAAGGCTCTCTAACAGTTCAAAATTAGAAAGTGTACGTTTATTGCAACACTGGGCAGCGTGCGGGATAGCTCCCAAATACACACTGTGATTTAGAGGTGATAACAGAGTCTTTTTATCTATACAAGTATTGAATACCCAAAAGACAAATACATATTCATAATTTAGGTACATCCCATCATTCCTCACTTCGTATGGTAATTAGTTCAAAAGCTATTAAGCACGCGTAGTTTGTTCCTCAAAATGAATTGGTGGTCCCTTTCATGGGGAGGGGTTCCAAAATGAGGAAATAAATGAAGTCTTCCTGGTTCTGAACTTTCTACATTTTCAATGCAAATATGACAAATGAACCCATTGGTAGAACTCCCATTCCCCATCTTCAATTGGTTTCAGAACAGAGGTGGCCTACAATTGTCTTATGTTCCTAAAAGCTATTTATGAGTTTCTATATTCTTCATGATAAACCCAGCTAAGCAAACATGATGTTGACAAGCAATCAATTATTAGTTAACTACTAACTCTTAACTTCAACAAGGCCTACCTATTTATTTTGATAAACTCTAATAAGGCTTATCTCTAACTAAAACCTCAGCTCCTCTAAAAACCCTAAATTTCTTTAAAGTTTATGTCTCAGGGGGCGCCCCCCCCAGAAAGCCCACCTACACGGCCCCTCCCCTCAACTGGTCTGGGAAACATTTCCTCTGAGAGAAGTGGAAAAAATCTGTTTATTTAACAGGGAAAGCACCCCCCAGCACAAAAAATGAACAATACCAGATGACAAAACTCAATCGCCGCTCTGAAGAGACAACAAATTCAGAAAGTCTCTCCTGTGGATGCTTGCTCTGTTATCAATCCCTCCGGCACTAGGAAAGGCTGCTGCCCAGAGTAGGCCCCCATAGGCCACAAAGTGCAAGCTCTCAGTGCTCTTCAGGTCCCAGTCTGGAGCAGGTTTGAACAGTTCCAAGAAAAGGGAAAGAAAAAAGACAGTCCAGGGAAAACTCTGCCTCAGCCAGCTAAACCAACTGAAAAGCAAAGAACACTCTGTTCTGCTCCATCAGTGCCCAGACAACACAGTGCAGCACAGAATGTGGAGCAGTGTTGCTTTTAGAAGAGTGAGTGCAGCCTGTGATAACAAACTCCGTACTTCTTCTTCTCCCCACCTTTGCTCTCAGAAGCAGTCTTGAAGGCAGAGAATATAATATCCAGCATTAACAGAACAGATGGCTGGGGATACAACATCATAAAGTCACCCTAGGACACTGCTCTACTGAGATATGTCACCAGACTATGCTAAGACAAAGTTTTGGAACTGCTAATTAAAATTCTACTATCACAGTGAAGCTGAGGAGGAAACACAGCTCACTCCAGTTACCTTGTGGCATGCCAATACTTCCTTTCAATCACAATGGTTTTCGTCTTTAAGTCCGTGACATCACAGGCATAATTCAATATCTTTTGGGCAGGAAGGAAGATATTCTTCTTCTCATTATACTGATGGGTAAGCTGAAATGCAAAGCAGTTAATTCAAAGTGAAACAGCGATAAAGTCAATAGTAAAACTCACCACAGTTTTGTTTACCAACCCAAGTCCTTACGATCCCAAAATACAAGAACAGCTGTAAAAGCCTTGTGGTTTCTTAATTTTTTCCTATACCTACATGGGAGGGTAAGGGATAAATGATCCCAAACAATGGTAATCCACAACAATGCATTCTTGACATCATATTCAGCTTTTGCATAGCGAGCTCTTCACCTGATCAAGTTATTCCATTGCAATAGTTTGGGGAGTATCTTAGAGGGCTGCCTGTTGTTTGGTTTACACCATCTTGATCATTCAGGAACCCAGTAGCAATGAGAAAGTTCAAAATGAGATAGTGCTACGCATTGATTTTCCTATATGACAGACATATTTCTACAAGACAGAAGGCTGACCTAATGCTTCCCTACAACATGGCTGAAGTGGCATCCTGTTCCCCATAGGTTTTTCAGTTTAATTTTAGCAGCTTTCTTACTAGATTAATGAGCTGAACTAACTCAAAAAGGAATCAGATAAGTGCCAGAGCTTTAAAACAAACAACAACAACAACAAAAAAGATGCAAAATGGTGATTTGTGGGTGTGTTTGAAAACAGAAATTTTTTTGTATTTTTCATAGGGACATGGCATTCTCTAGAATGATACTGCTCCAACGGTTTGAGTTTGGTTTTCTTTTTCCCCCTCAATTGTAAATGTTATGCATTCTTTTTGGCCATTTCAGTAAATAGATTTTCTGATACGTGTGAAAGACAGTCTAAAGTTCCCCTCATTTGCCTCACGACCGTCCACAGGACCGATATCAGGACCCTGAGGACCCCGAGGACCGCGATGGGACCTCTGGCCTGCCAGTAATGGATGAACACCAAAAATCCTGAGGCCCCTGAGCAGAATTCTGGCCTGCCAAGTGATTGTTCACAGCTGTGTCTTCAGTGACTGCTTCTAGCAGGGCCTGCCAAAGGGCGACCCGGCCTATATGCTTGCACCTGCTTCACGACAATAGACCAGGAATTTTCCCACCTCTTGGCCAGATGAACTTGCTGGGGCAACTTGGTAGCCCCCCATGGAAAATCCTTCATCTGCTCCACTACCAGCGTGAGGCACCGAGGTTGAAGCCCCCCTACCAAGGACTGAGACTGAGACACCTGTAATTCTGATGCAGGGGTGCTGGCCTGACTGAAGCAGGATGCCTGCCGAGTGTTGCCTACAGATGTGTTCACCGGACCTAGACTGGTTTCCCCCAGAAAGCAGTCCTGAAACAGTGGGTCCCACTCACTGCTGATACTGACTTATCCTGCTGAGAACATGGACTGTCTGTACCCGTCTTCAATACCTTTTTCCCCCTCAGCAATTTCAATAGACTTCTTCTTCTTCTTGATTGTATCTGTTCCCCCTCAGCCATTTCAAGATTCTGTTTCCCCCCTCAGCAATGGACTATAATAGAACCTTGAGTTAACCAGGACTTAACCTTGGGTTAACCAGGCAGGGCCATTTTCTTCCCAACGTGACTAGGCAAACTCTGTCGGCTGGACTAAGAGGACTTAGTCTCTCCACATTTGGTAGCTATACTCCTGTCTTGGTTCAGGGCAAATTTTGGGGAGAACCCCCAAAGGGGCTCCTCTAGGAAAGCAGATTCATTTGGCCCCTCCCCTATGAAATATTAATCCCAATATTACCGGGTGGGACGTGCCTGGGCTCGTCTGACCCTTGCTGCTGGGCCAAAGGCGGCAGCTGTGATGTTTCACCTCAGAGATACATTTGGCCGGCTGGATCGTGCAGCTAGGCACTCGCAACAAATCCAGGCATAGTAGAAACTCAGTTTACCTCTGGTGGAAAAGGTTCAGGGGACGGTGAAGAGAAAAAGGAGAGGATTCTGCTGTAGAGTTTTAATCCAGAGTTTATTCCAGGATGACAGACCTCTGAATCTTGTAACAGCTCCCAACAGAATCCAGACCACATGGTCCCGTCTCCTTTCAAGCCCGGGGAAAGGGGGAGGGGAAGGCACAGGTGAGCCACCAACCAGGTGGGAGGAGGGGAAGGCTCAAAGGATAAAGACACTTGGACAGGCCAATGAGCCCGGACCTGAGGGGCATCTTTTGAACTTCTGCCAACCACACCATGACCCTGCTGGAATGTTAAGATTGATGGACAGCACTTAGCAGGAGGGCAAAGGGGGAGGGGAAAGGACAGATTTCACCTATCCCAACACCTGAGGGATTTTCCTGTTTCCTGAAACAGGAAATGGCGTCACACTGCAACACTCCCCCCAACCGGTCCAGGAGAAAATAGCTCCTTGGAAAGAGGTGGAAAAAACCTGTTTATTAAACAATAAAACCTAAACAATATTGAACAATAAAACCCCTTGTTGCTCCAAAAGAGATGACAAACTGAGAAAGTCCCCTCCCTCGGTTGCAGTCCAGCTCACACAGGCTCTTATCAGTCCCTCTGGTGCTGGAAATGTTGCGGGCCACAGGTGCGAGCTGCCGGTGCTCTTCTGGGTGTTCAGTCCAGAGCAGGTTTCAAGAGGTCCAAAGAAAAGGGAAAAAAGAAAAGAAACCACAGTCCAGGGAACTTCCTTGCCTCAGCAAGCTAAAACTAACTAAAAGCAAAGGAGAGCTCTGTCCCACTGTCTGTTCATCCACAGACAACACAGTCCAGGAGCAGGAATGTGGAGGAGTGAGTGCAGTGTCTGAAAACAAACTGCTGCTTCTTCTCTCCCCCCTTCACTCTCTGCAACAAGTCTTAAAGGTGCAAAACTTATTATGCAGCATAAACAGAACAAGATGATTGGGGTTAAAAGCATCATATAATCAGCTTAGGACAACTCCCTCTCTCTTTCTCCCCCTCTTTTCTATTCTTTTCCTCTCCCTAATTCCTTTCATGCATTTGCTGTGGTCATTCTATAAAGCTGCATTTGTTTGGATTGATACTGCAATCCCCTTTCCGTGTTGTCTGTTGCACTCCGAGATCAGTTAACCAACCATCACCACCCCCACTGGTATGAGCGGATCGTGACATTAAATTGGCATCATGGACAGGATTCTGATAGACAGAAGGGTCTGCAAGGCTGTTTGTAGTCTGTAACAGGGGAAGGACGATTTGCTTCAGCCACACCTCGCCCCTCATCGCGAAAGGGTTGAACGAAGCTGGAAAGCAAGGAAAGCTCTTCGAATTTCCCACAAACTGCGCACGCCCAGGTGAAATACGCCCCCATACTCTATTGAGAGTTCTGTCTTTAGAATTTCCCAAAAAAATCTCTTAGCGCAAAAGGGGAAACTGGTTTTGTTTATGTGTGAATTTGGACTGTCTGGGAAGGAAGGGACAACTTGAAGGAACTAAGCAGGGCCTCCCAGGGAGATTTGGTCTCTTCACCCAGCCAGGGAAGCAAAGGGGAACACAGCAAAGGCTGTGAGATTGTCTAAATTAAGTTTGCACCTCCCTGTCATGGTTTTGGTCCCTTCATAAAATGACTGAAAACTCTAGCACAAAAGTTAAAGCTGAATTTTCTGCTCTGCTTGCTAAATAGAATGCCAAGCCTTCTCCAAGGAGGGAGGTTTGGGCAGAGAACAGCTGGTTTAATTTAGAAAATGTCATAGATAGAATTCATTCTTTACAACATGAAACAGAATTAAACTGGGCAAAAATAAAACCATCCTCTGCTCAGTTTTGGCAGCTTGTCTCACAGCAGCCATAGAAACCCTTTTAAAGCAAAGAAACGAGGAAATAGCAAGAATAGATTCCCTTCAAAACCTAGTTGAAATTTTGCAGAAAGAATTAAAGGAAGATAGAAATGAGATCTATATGTTGCGAGCTGCCCTTAGAGAGGAACTTGCTAAGAATTCACATCATACTGATTCCTCTACAGAGCCAGAGGAAAAGGAAACTCCTGACATGAAACAAATCTATCCCCGTCAGGAACTTGAGGCAGTAAAAAATTGGAGAGAATACTGCTGTCCTCGCTTGAGACCCTTGGTTCAAACAGAATAGAACTATATTAATGATGAGGATTGTTGGAATGTTGGGGGACATAAGACAGATGATGCACTTTGGACCTGGTTAACATAAGAGATTTGATAACAGGATGCCTTGGCATAAACAAACGGAACTTTGAAAATTAGACCTGGATTGCAAGAAGATTAAATCAAACGGGTTTACTGGCAAAAGAAAATCGCATTAAACTCTGCAAGCAAGAGATGTTGTTATATGCGTAAGTTTGTGTATGTGATTTTAACCTAATCATTGTAGTACACATTACTAGTCTCCCTGAAATGGTATATAAGTGCTTGTATCCCACAATAAAATTGGATTCTGATTACCGAGTGGGTCTCCCTGTCTCTTTGCATTGCCGAAAGAGGATCTTGACCCACATATCACAACTAAACAAATACCCTTCAGTGCTACCGAATTAGCTAAGCTGTAAAAAGAATTCGGGCGCCTCCCACAAGAATCAGAGACAGAATATGTCTTCCGAGTGTCCCTCGATGGTGGAGATCAAATTAAATTAACCGGAGGCCAGTGGGTACTGGGGACATGGAGCCTTCTTCATAACAGGAGATAAGGAGGTAAGAGTGATGCATGGTCCCTGACACAGGGTGCATCTTTCTGGGCCGGGAGAATGAATCCTTTGGAAAGGGGTGACCCCCTGGCAATCGTTGACACCACCGACCAGCTCTTAGAAAGTGTCCACAAAGCCGCCTGCCTGCAAATGATTCATGAAAAGAAATTAGTTCCTGGTTTTGAATGCCCAATGCAATTCCTGTGAAGCCAGAACTAATGACCAATTGAACTCATGGGCTTCCAGAAACACTTAAACATACAGCAATGACTCTACAGAAAACCATAATGGCTTTGAATCCTGTAGAAAGACTAGATAAGGTTCCTCAGGAATTCCCCTGACCAAAGTGGACCTAGAGATCCTGGCTTCACTCCCTACTCTTCCCCCTCACAGCCCTCAGCTTCTCAATCTGATTCACCTGCCAGTAGCCATAAAGTTTGGACATGAGCTGAAGTTGCAGTAGATCTAATTAATTATTGTAGACAATATGGAGCTATAAAAACCCCGGCATAGAAATCAGAAAAAAACAAAGATGTTTGGTTTATTGGGGCTCCTCACAGTGAAAATATAGAGAAAGGAAAACAGATCTCTAACTGCCACCGTTGGTGGTTGTTGGGAATTCAAAAGTGGGTCCCCAAAGAGGTGATGGATGGTTTGCCCCTTGAGAAATTGCAGAAAATAATAAATAATTGGCACCAGCGAAAACCGAATCCATTGGCTCAACCCAGTGCACCCCTCCCTTCTCAGGGACAAAAACTAACCCTCCCCCAGCCTCTCCCACAGAACACAGGCAGTGAACCAAAACCAACAGGGTTTTCGGGAAACAAATCTCTCTGCCGCTTACAGGCGGGCAAAGGGGCGGAGCTTGGGTTTATTTAAGAATGCTCACTAAAAATAAATCAGGATATAAATTAAGCCCAGCTATCACGGGCCTCCAGGCTACTAGTAACCTTTTTGATTGACATTGGGGCTCAAATCTCTGCACTAACAAAAAAGGATGCCCAGAGGTGTGGAATTGTTCCAACTAAGAGACAATGCTGTGTTCTTAATGCTCTGGGAACTACAGAATCTATGAATGTTGCCTTAGCCAAACTGACGCACCCTGGAAATGAGCATCAACTAGTCATCAAAATGGTAATTGGGAACATTCCAAATAATTGATTAGGAATGGGTGTCCTTGCTGGGAGGCAGTGGGAAGACTCTGAGGGATTTCTGTGGTCTTTTGGCACACTGCCACTTAACATTAGGCTGCTTCAAACCGCACCCTCCCTACCCTATAATCAAACAACTAATGTAAAACAATACCCTCTACCTTCTGGTGCCAGAGAAGGTATCAAAGCAGTTCTACAGGACTTGAGAAACCAAGGGGTAATAATTCACACACATTCTCCTTTTAATTCACCGGTATGGCCAGTCTGAAAAGCCAGTGGAAAGTGGAGATTAACAGTAGGTTTTCGCAGGCTTAATGCCAACACAGACCCTCTTACAGCACTGGTCCCAAACTTAGCTGAATTAATAACATCAATTCAAGAAAAGGCTCACTCAATCATGGCAATGGCAACTATGGATGTCAAAGACATCTTCCTTATGATACCTATACAGCCAGAAGATAGGGACCATTTTGCCTTCCCATGGGAAAGGACAGAAATACACTTGCACTAGGCTTCCCCAAGGCAACAAACACTCCTCCACTTTGGCCCACCATGCTTTAGTTCAGGAATTAGAAAAATACCCAAACCTGATCCTGCTGATCCTGTAGCTGATAATCAATACATTTAAGACACTCTGGGGGGGGGTGGTGGGGAGGGGGGGAAGGATGAAATAGAGGTAGTAGGGAAACATCAGCAGAAAATAATCTCTCACTTAAAAAGTCTTGATTTGCAGATACCCGCAGAGAAAATTCAGAAACCTTCTCAGGAAGTGAAGATTTTGAGAATTTGGTGGAAAGGAGGCATGACATGTATTCCACCCGATACCCTAACCTCTTTAGATCAGATTCAAAGGCCTGAATTGAGGAAAGATCTCCAGCAAGCTCTAGGACTATTAGCGTTCTGGAGAAAACACATCCCAGATTTCTCAATAATTGCTAGGCCACTTTTTGACTTGCTGAGGAAAAGGATGAAATGGGATTGGACTCCTTCTCAGGAAGAAGCATTGCAATTACTGATTTTTGAGGCAACAGCTCACCAAGCACTAGGCCCTATCCATCCCACAGATCCCTTTCAGGTGGAATGGGGATTTGCCTCCTCAGGGCTATCAGTACACATTTGGCAGTGGGGTCCCGAGGGTCCAGCGGGGCCTCTTGGTTTTTATTCCTGTGGTTTCAAAGATGCTGAGAAAAGATACACTACCTGGGAAAAGGGGTTGTTTGTAGTTAGCTTAGCTCTCCTAGAAGAGGAAAAAATTGCATGACAAGAGCATATTGTATTAAGAAGCCCTTTCAAAGTTATCAAAATCGTCACTAACGGGAGCCCCACCCCCCCCGCCCCCAACCTGACGGGGTAGCCCAAAGGGCCTCAGTTAGGAAATGGTATGCTCAGATGGAAGGCTATTGTAATACCGTCTCAATAACGGAAGATGCTGCTAAAAATCTAACAATCCAAGGCACTGAGAGCCTGGTTAGCAGCCAAGATAAATCTGCCTCTGTAATCAAAGCTGCCCTTCCTTTCTCCCCCGAACAAGCAGCAAGTTCTTGGTTCACAGATGCCTCTGCAAAACGGGAAGGGAAGGTATGGAGATATAGAACAGCTGTCTTACACAATTCATCTGGTGAAAGAATCATTACCAAAGGGGAAGGCAGCGCTCAGGCTGGGGAACTCATAGCTATTTGGAGTGTTTTCCGATGTGAGGCACAGAACATTTCTCTTGTCTGCATTTATACCGACTCTTACGCAGTGTACAAAGGTTGTACCGAGTGGCTTCCTTTCTGGCAGCAAAATGATTGGGAAGTTCACAGAATTGCAGTGTGGCACAAGGAAAAGGGGCAAGAAATTTTAGATGTTGCAAGCCAAGGAAATGTTGCTATTGGTTGGGTAGCTTCTCAGCAAACAGATGGAAATCCAGCAGGAGAGTGGAAGAATAGAGCTGATGAACTAGCAAGGCTCAGCCCCCTGAAAAAGGAACTCATTAGTGAGGACTGGGATCAACTATTAGAATGGCTGCATGGAAAAAGACAGCACACAGGTGCGAAAGATTTGTACAAAGAAGCTCATGCTTGTGGTTGGCTGGTTACCAGGGAAATGTGTAAAACATGCGTATCAGCCTGCGAGCAATGTCACAGGTGAGTGGAGAGACATCCTTTAGAAGATGACCCTCTGCATTTAAGAAAGGGTAAAGGCTTATGGGACGTGTGGCAGGTAGACTATATTGGCCCCTTTAAGAAGTCAGGAGGTAAACACTTTGTGCTAGTAGGAGTAGAAATTGTATCTGGGTTGGTTCAAGCTGATGCTTTGAAAAGAGCTACAGGTGATAATGCAGTTAAAGCTTTGCAGGGGTGGTTTGGGACTTTCCCAAAGCCACAGGAAATTCAATCTGATAACAGGTCCCACTTCACTGCTAGAGGTGTACAGCATTGGGCAAAAGGTGAAGGAATTAAGCGGTCTTTCCACACCCCTTTCCACTACCCTCAAGCTAAGGGGATCTTAGAAAGGACCAAGGGTTTTTTGAAAGGACTTCTGAAGCCCCGGGAGGGAAACTGGGACGTTCAGTTATGGGAAGCTGTTAAAAGAGTGAACAGTAGATGGGGGGTGAATGGATGTCCCAAAATCACTGCCTTTTGCCCAACAGCTCCAAGCATCGTTCCCTTACTTCGGCGACCTGACGATTCAAAAAGTCCAGCACATTACCCTGGACAACCTGTTCTGGTGTACCTCCCTACTGTAGGGGAAGTAGCACTAGTGCTGAAAACCCCTCTGAAGAAATATGCATGGGTAGCCTCTGATGCTCTAGGGAAAGAGCATTGGATAAATACATGCTGGATAATCCTATCATTTTAACTCTTTTCTGCCCTCAGTGGAAGGATTTCTGTTGTTTTTACTTTGACAGAAGAACCCTGAGGAACATGAAAATCATCTGAACCATGATAACACTGGTGATGCTTTTCTGCATCCTACCACAATTCCATGGACAGGATCCTGCTGAGTGGTTGTGGTCTGAAGCTACCCTCCATCCCACTAATGTTCTAGGAGCGTATCCCAAGGGTGGCCACCCGAACCTAGAGCCTATAGTGCTGCATGACCCCCAGGTATATGGTCCAAGTGAGTGGGGATGGGATCAGAAGGACTGGACTAGAGCCCTAACTGGAACAATTGGTGAGTCGGTTGTGGAAGCATGCAGAAAAATGGAAGGATCTCTCTATGAGAAATCCACCTCCATCACAGTTGCCGGAAATTTTATGGAACCAGGTGGGAAAAATGATTGGGATATCCCTTCAGCGAGACTGTGTCCTACAAACAAGTGGGAGTGTGCCAAACAAATTCCCCTTACTCTGTGTTGCTGCCAGGAGTATGTTGGTAATTACACTCTAGGTCGCAAAACGAACAATGTTGCAAGTACAAAGGATTGTAAAAATGAACCAATTGATTGCTGGCATAATTTTACGTTAACTAAACCGACATAAGTGACATGCCGCTGGCAAAATAACTTGACCAACCTGTTAGGTTGAAAAGGCTTAGCTCATAAATTTAAGATAGATGCTATAACAAAACCCACGCTGAGTACCGTAGTTACATCCCAGTGGAATAGACGGGACTGAGAGCATGAAGCCCACACTGAGCACCATAGTTACACCCCAATGGGTAGAAGGGACTGAGAGCACAAAGCTGACATTGAGTACATTAGTTACATCCTAGTGGGCAGAAGGGACTGAGAGTCCTCTTAGTCAATGTGGCCTTGGTCCCAAGCTTTTGTTCACTTGGCAGGAATGGGAAAAACAAAAAGCCTGGCAGCTTCAAGGGGTAGTGGGAGAAGAAATTAGCCGAAGGATTTGTGGAACTGCTTATAGCAAAGCAATCTCAATCAGTGTTTTGACAGATCAGACAAATAAGCGTGAACAGGTTTGTACGCCCCCAAGCGTACAAGACTGTTGGCACAATTTTACATTAACACAAACTGCAGAAGTAGTTTGTCTTTGGTCCAAAACTAGTGAAGGCTTTTCTTTTGAGTTGATAATAAATGGTATGAACCAACCTTCTACTACCACCACTCCAGCCCAACCACCGCTTATGCTTAGCCTGAGAAGTTTTGAAATTGGACCATATATAATCAGGAAAACTGGTCAACAACACATATTG